>NC_142516.1:5622500-7033750 GCF_057876585.1 Rhinolophus sinicus | reverse complement strand
GGCTTTGAACCAAGGCCTCATGGGAAAGGACGTGTCCTTAGCCTCACAATACTCAGAAATACCCTGATTGACTATGCTCAGACCCTGACTGGACAAGAAATCTCAACACCCCTGATTAACCACATAGAAGTCCAAATCCCTGATTGGCCAAGAGCTACCCCTAGGCCCTGACTGGCTGGAAGATATACTTCTTCAAGACCCTGACTGGACAGGAGACACTCCGGCCAGCCTTGATTGGCCAGGAGATGGCCCTTGGTGGAGTGGCTGGGTGGAGAGCCACTTCTCTTGTATCCCTTGTGACGGCCCCACAGGCAGGGCAGCCTAGGTCCAAGAGGGATGGGAGAAGGTGATCCCGTACAGCTGGGCCCAGGATGAGAAGACCCTCTTCTCGGTGATGAAGCGGTGGTGGTTGCCCTTGCGACTGTGCTCATTCTGGATGTAGGTGACACACTCGTCCGGCCCCTTGGGCTCATAGTAGTGGTAGGGCATGCGCTGCAGGCGGGACCGCTGGCTGGGACAGAGCAGATGGGGGCCATGAGGGCAGGGTGGGCACTGGCAGGGCCCTTCCCCTTGTGAGCCCCTGACCTGCTGTAGGACCTCAGTGGAGAAAATCCCTACCCCTCCCTGGGCCTCAGTTTCCCCATCTGTAAAATGGGTGCAGAGTAGATTAGGTTTGTGACCACCAAATGTTTTCTTTTTTAAAAAAATGCAAACCTTTTCCTGTCCCTAAGAGGATGGCAGAGTAGGGTAGAGGTAAGGTCTGTGGGCTCTAGAGCCTGCCCACCACACTTTACTGTTTGTGGGACCTTAGGGCACTAGCAAAATGTCCTCCTCAGTTTTTCTCATCTATGAAATGAGGATAATAACATACTTTTCTTAGGGTCTCTGTGAGGAGTGAATGAGATAATAAATATAGACATGCTTGGGACATGTTCAGCACTCAGTAAAGAATAGCTGTCACCTTGTGGGCTTTTCATATAGTAATAATAGTTATTATTAATACACAAACTCTGGACTCTGGCTGAGCTTGGGGTAGCTCCAAGGAGCCAGTCCCTCCAGCCAGTTTCCAGGCCCCCAGCTCTGTCCCGCAGCCAGTGACTGGGCATTGTCCTGGGGGGGCGCTCACCTGCAGTAGTCAGGGGGGACCATGCCATAGACGTGCACGTGGTCACACAACTCCACTGCAATCACCATAGTGAACCAGCCTGTGCTCAACCACGAATGGGACTTTTCCCTGCGGGCAGAGAGCAAGCATGATAAGGGGGCATGCAGGCAGGGGTGGGACAGGCAGGGGAACCAGTCAATCCCCCCAGTTTCCAAAAACTCCACCCACCCATTCATCCCCCCACTGCAGTCACCCCCAATCCTGCCCGCCGTGGGAGCAGGGGCATACCGGCAGAGGGCTTGTCTGAGCAGAGGTGAGGGGTGTGGAGAGAGCTCCTTTGAGGGAAAGAGTAGGAAGAGGGCATGCTGGGAATAAACTCCTGGGGAGACCAGACACACTTGGGCAGGCTGGGAGCGACCATGACCACAGAACATGCTAGAAGCAGCTGTGCCTATTCTAGTAGCAAACTCCCAAGGGGTGACTAATCAGAGACAGTCATGTTAACAGTGACAAGTTCAGAGCAAAGTATGGAAGAAGGAGCTAAGAGCCTAGAGCTGTGCTTCTCACTACAGAAGCCACATGGAACATATGTGGGTACCTGTGAGCCCTTGACAGGGGCTGCGGTGTGTTGTCAATGTGAAATATACGCTGGATTTCTTAGAGAGTATGAGAAAAAGAATGTAGAATATGTCATTGATAATTTCTGACATTGATTACATGTTGAATTGAAAATATTTTGGATACGGGGTGACCGGTTAGCTCAGCTGGTTAGAGCGTGGTGCTAATAACACCAAGGTTGCCGGTTCGATCCCGATATGGACCACTGTGAGCTGCACCCTCCAGAAAGAGGGAAGGGAGGGGAGGACAAGGGACGGGAGAAAAAAAGAAAAAATATTTTGGATATATTTGATTGAAGGTGGTTCTCTGAAAAGTTTAAAAGAAAATAAACCTCTCACAAGACTGACAAGAGAGAAAAGACACAAATTACCAATATCAAGAATAAAAAAAGAGGATATCACCATAGACCTTACAAATATTAAAAGAATAATAAGAAAACCACACAAAAAAACAACATACATGACAACTTAAATAAAATGGGTCAATGCCTTGAAAACCACAAACTACCCAAACTCACCCAAGATGAAACAGATAACCATATCCTGTAACCATTAAATAAATTGAATTCATAGTTAAAATCTTCTGAAAAAGAACTCTTTAGGCCCAGATAGTTTCACTAGCAAATTCTACCAACCATTTAAAGAAGAAATAACACTAAATCGATACAACCTCTTTAGGAAAATAGAAGAGGAAACATATCCCAATTCATTTTCTGAGGCTAACATTACCCTGGTACCAAAACCAGGCAAAGACAGAACAAAATAAACTATAGATCAATATCTCTCATGAACACAGATACAAAAATATCAACAATATTTTTATTGTTTAACAATAATATTAGTAGCATAATATTAGCAAATTAGATAATACAGGGCAGCTACAAAAACCTATAGCTAACATCATATTCGATGATGAAGGACTAAATGCTTCCCCCAAGGGACCATAGGACCAAGGCAAAGATGTCTACTCTCACCACTTCCAATACAATTCAACATTGTATTAAAGGTCCATGGGGCGAACGAGTGGCTCGGTTGGTTGGAGCGCGTCCTCTCAACCACAAGGTTGCCGGTTCAACTCCCGCAAGGGATGGTGGGCTGCGCCCCCTGCAACTAACAATGGCAACTGGACCTGCAGCTGAGCTGTGCCCTTCACAACTAAGATTGAAAGGAAAACAACTTGACTTGGGAAAGTCCCAGAAGTACACACTGTTCCCCAATAAAGTCCTGTTCCTCTTCCCCAATAAAATCTTTAAAAGAAAAAAAAAAGTTCTACCCAGTGCAATAAGGCAAGAGAAAGAAATGAGGCATATATATCGTAAAAGAAGAAATAAAACTGTCCTTATTTGCATGTCCTTATATAATCATCTGCATAGAAAATCATCAAAGAATCTACAAAAATCTCCTAGAACCAATAAGTAAGTTTAGCAGGATTACAGGATATAAGGTCAACACACACAGGTCAATCATATTTCTAAATACCTGCAAGGAATAATTAGGAACCAAAAAAGATTTTTCTAATACCATTTATAATAGCTCCAAAACTTCAAATGTTTTGGTATAAATCAAACAAAATATGTACATGATCTATATGTTGGATATAATGGGTTAAACAAAACATATTAAAAATGATTTCACCTTTTTCTTTTACTTTTTTAATGTGGCTACTAGAAAAATTTAAATTATGTATGTGGCTTGCATTATATTTCTATTGGATGGCACTGGCCTAGCTTTTCTAGGGAGATTAGTCAGAGCAGTGCTGGGAGTGATGTATGCATAGAATAGAGCATGCTGGGAGCAACAGTATGCTTAAAGCAAGAAGTGCTGGGAACAGTCAACACTTTCTAAGAGGCACACTATTCAGGGAGCTCTCCTAGAAAGATGCCAGCAGAGACTGTGCAACCTTACAGCGGAGCATGCTGGGAACCCTCATTTCCTCAGAACGACGCATGCTAGGAGGAAGCCCTCCTTGGGAAACGAGGCCATGCACAGCATGTTGGAAATGACTTGTGCTAAGAGCCGGACATGAAGAGAACTCTAGGAAACCTGACCAGAGGGTGGCAAGAAATGACCACACCCTGAGAGCAGTGCATGCTAGGAGCAACAGGCCTCTGGGCAGAGCACACTGAGGGGGAGCAGGGGCTGTCCAGAGGGAGCAGGCAGGAGGCTGGTACCTGTCCTTGCCCGTCTCACCCCGGAAGAGGTCGTCAAATTGGCGCATGCGGCCGGGAGAGACGGTGTAGGCCTCCATGTTGGGGAACACCAGGCCTGCCCGCTGGATGGTGCGCACAAGGCTGCCCTGGGGTTTCTGCATCTTGTTCGGGGGGCCCCAGAAGATGAACACGGTTTCGGGGGTCCGGTTGACAAACTCCTGGGGTCTCCGCAGCACACGGAATACACTGGAATGGGCCACCACGCGGAAAGTGGTCTTGTTGCCCACATCTGCTGAGTAGCCCGTAGTGGGTGCGTCATTCATGCGGATTGTGCACTCAGCCCGGTCAATCTCAGGGCCCAGCTTGGTGCCCAGCAGGTGGCTGGAGCTGGTGACAATCACACACTGGTGGCACCGGGAGGGCAGCGTCTGGGGGGGCAAGGAAAGTCAACACTGTCACAACCACTCCACGCCAGGCCCTATGCTTTGTACATACAGGCTTCCAGGAGGCTGGAATTACTATGCCCATTTTAAAGACAGAAAGCAAAGCCTATTCATTTAACATTCAACAAATATTTATAGCAAGCTGGCTAATGGCCAAGTACTTGGGACAGAGCAATGAGCACAAGAGACCCCACACTTGCCTTCAAGAACTCATGGTCGGAGAGACAGACGGCAAACAAGTAAATGATAAAATAATGCCAGGTGGTAAGTAAAATGGCTAGGAAGAAGACAAAATAGGGGCAGAGGACCAAGAGTGACAGGAGCAGGGGCTGTTTCTGTGTTGTCAAGTACCCCAGTGTCCTCCCAAACCCAGAAGAGACAGATCAGTGAAAACCAGAGACAGCTTTCCTTGACTGAGGAGATGGAAGGATTTTAGTGCTAAGCATGGACACTTGGAGAACTGAGGCCCAGAGAGGGGCAGGGCATTTGTCCAAGGTCACACATCATACAAGGGGCTGAAGGCACTGCAAGCCAGGGCCTTGACTCCCAGGGTCCACCCTTTCCTTTAGGAGGGATCGAGGGAGTGGAGCAGAGGAGGGAGGAAGAGAAGGGAGCCGTGACGGTGGGCTACGGGGAGGATCTGCCTGGAGTGGCTGCCCTACCTTGTTGCCTAGAATGGGGACATAGCCATCGGTGATGCTCCACTTCCTGAGGTTGATGGGCCGGCGGCTGCGGCCTCTTAGGGAGCCGTAATGAAAGACCTCACTGGCACTGTTGGAGCTGTAGAGGATGAGGATGGTGATGAGAGCAAAGAGGATCACGAACACTGCTGACCGCTGCTCCTGGAGAGGGGAGAGGCCGGTAAGGGCCCAGTGACCCTGCAGGCTCGGTGCCCCGCCTCCTTGCCACCTACCACACCTAACTCCTGCTTCTCATTCCAGACCAGTTCAGACACCACCTCCTCCAGGAAGGCCTCCTCCAGCCCCCTGTGCACCCCCATCACAGTACTGATCACACCACCATGAGCTCTGAGGCTGGGACTAGGTCAGCCTCGCTGTGATCACAGCTTCTCCAGAGTTCAGCTCACGCAGTACACTCAACCACCTGCAAAGACTCAGATACCATCAACTTCCCTTCCCTAGAGCAGACTTTATATGGACCTTGGGCGCCTCCAGAGAGTTATCTCCCATGAACAGCCTTCCCTGTAGCCTAAGAGGGTAGATTTGTGGCTTCCACCAGCACGGCACCCCAGTGAGTTCTCTGCCATCCATAGCTGTGCCCTCTCCAGGAAGGCCTGAGCCTCAGGCCTGGAGGTGGCGGCTGCTCCTTATACCTGCTATTCCTGTATTGTTTAAAGTTCCAATTTCTTGTTACTCCAATGTCTAATTATAGGTAATAGCTCTTTACATTAAACTTCCTCTGTTCAAATTACGGTGTGGTTTCTCTCTGCCGATTGGACCCAGACTGATACACACATATCACCCTGCCCCCAACCCTCAGGCTCTGCCAAGGCTGTGGTACAGTAGATCCTGGGAAAGGGATGTGCAGGGCCAGGCACACAGTAGATGCTCAGGCAAGTATGAATGAACGGATGATGGGGAATCCTGACACCCAGAGTGATGCTCACAACATTCCCTCAAAGTGGTATCTTTGACCACTGCCCCCATCCCCAGCCTCCCACTCACCTCTACCTCCCCACCCCCACCCCCTGCACAGCACTCCAAGTCAACTTCTCAGACAATCCTTTACCACATATGGACCAATCAAGCCTAGGAGGACAGAGGTAGACCTGGGCCCAGAGAGAGGCAGGATCTTGCCTAAAGCCACACGGATCAGTGGCCACAGCAGGGCTCAAAATCAGGGCCTGCCAGGTATCAGCCGCTTCTTGATGAGAAAGAGAAACTTGTGGTGGCCTGCGTCTGAGACAGGTCGGAAGGAGCCCATCTTACAGAGGGATGTAAGAGGCTGAGATGAGAACAGGAAATGAAGGGGGACTTACTTTGTTGCTACTCATCTCTCTCTCGTGGCTGCTGAGGGGCAGGGGCCAGCGTCCTGCAGGTGGCCCAGGGGGCAGGGATTCGGACTTACACCTGCAAGCCACAGAAAGGTTTATGGCCTGGGTGTCCTCCTCTAGGTCCAGCTGGTCAAAGGCTACACCCTTCCCACCCCTGCCAGCTCTCCTACCCACCCATGACTTCAAGGCTCAGGGCTATATCCATTTTGCAGATGGAAACAGAGGTCCAGAAAGGGCAGAAACCTGCCTGAGGTCACACAGCCAGGCGGTAGCTGAGCCCTGCCTCTTTCCTTGCTCCTTGCTCTCTCCTACTCTGCTCCCTCAGCAGGGGCCTCTCCATATACGGGCTGTCCTAGGCAAGTAGTTCCGCACCTGGGGGGTCCTGGCCCCCACCCAGAAGGAACCTCATTCACACCCCTACTCTAAAACTTGCCTTAGGTACCTGTGGCCTAGGAATAAAGCAACATTCCTTACAGGTCCCCAAACTCCTCTGCACTGCATGCTTCCAGGTCTCAGAAACTGTTTGCAACACCCTGCCCTCCTGCACACACCCACTCATCCTCCAAGCCTGCGGTGGGCCATGAACTTCCCGTGTCTCATCTGCGGCCAGGCTGAGCGTTATCTGAGGGCGCAGCCAACATAGGTCCTCACTCAAATTCTCTGCTGTGCCTCCAGAGCCCTGGAGATGGGTGCAGGAGGATCGCTGAATGACTTCGTTAATTAACAGTAAGATCTTGGGGGTTAAGGACACAGACTTATCTGTCAAACGGCCTATAATCCCAGCCCTACCCTCAGAGGGTGGGTGAGGGGCCTCGGGGGATGATGAAGCCTTGGGCAGCCCTTCCTTTCGGCCCCAGCCCCAGTGGCCTCTGCTGTGAGGGGACAAGCCCAGATTTGCTCCTCACTCCCCAACCGATCCCCATCCTCATAGGACCCCAGCTCCTCTCCTTTTCCCCACCTGTCAAAAGGAAACAAGTACTTGTGTCCAGCCACCTCCAGCAGATTCAAGTCCAGCGGGCACTAAGTTTGGGACAGTGCAGAGGGAGAAGAAGCTGGGCTCGCGGCTCCCCAGCTTTGTCCTCCCCTCCTGGGGCCTCTCAGCTCCCTCTACTATCTCCGCCCCCTGACCTAGCTGCCGTTTACTCCTACACAGCCACCGGGAATAGCCAGAGAACTTCCAGCCAAAGGAGGCTCCCCCCCACGCCGCTCCTGATTGGTTAGCTTCTGACCCTGCCCACTGCCCAACCCCGCCCCCTCTCCACGGGAGCTCCCCGCCTCGCCAGCCGGGTTTCAGGTTTCTCCCAGGCCATCCCTCACAGCCAGTCTGGGAGGCCCAGGGACTCTATAATCAACTACAGATCAGAAAACTGAGGCTCATCAGAAGGGAAGAGTGACCTGTCCTTGCACTCACAGCCCATTAAGGCAAAAGCCAGGAGTCCAGAATCTCAGAGTCGCGCCCCCGTCAGCCTAGAAGCCTCTGACATTCCAGGCCCTCACAGGTCCAGCTGAGCCAGGAGCTTCTCTGAACTGAGCCTCCCCACTCACTACTATTTCCTTCAAATGCCCCTTGCTCCAGACATACTAGAGCACTCCAGTTCCCAGCCCTCCCCCCCACATCTTTTGCCCACCTTTGCCTGAGCAGTGCCCTCAGCCAGGAAGATCGTCCACCTTGTCAGCCCTGTCACAATCCTGCTCTGGAGAAGGCCATGGTCAGTACAGCATCTCAGGTTCAAGTGTGAATCCTGGTTCCACCACTTACTGGCTGAGGGTCCTCGGGCAAGCCATGTGACCTGAGCCTCAGTGTCCTCATCTGTGAAATGGGAGTAATTATGAGTAGGTAACTCACTGGGTTATTCAAGGCCAGTGTTAATTTATGTTCATTTGCCAGCGAAACACTCCCCCATCCTCTGATGCCTATCCCAGAGACTTCCCTCTTCTATCAGGAATGTGTTCACAAGCCATGCTAAGCATCACCCACTCACTCACCTTCCTAGCAACACGGCAAGGTAGGGGCGCTTATTTCCCATTTCACCGATGAGGAAACTGAGGTTCAGAGGCAAAATGCCTTACAGTGCTCTGCAGAGCCTACTGGGGGGCCTTGTTTCCAGGGAGCAGCCCAGGGATGAGGCTGACGGGATCCCCCTCGAAGATCCCCCAGGGCTGGAATGGGTCAGAAGCCACCGAGTGTTTGCCCGTCACCTAGCCTGGCACAGAGGGCATGCCTGTTGGGGAGCAACTTGCTCAGTCTGGGAAGACTTCAGTCCAGAGTGCTGGGCCCGGCGCATGGACTCAACCCCAACGTGGGCCGTGCAGTTGGGCTGAGTCTGTGGGTGAGGGCCACACCCTGCCCTCTGTTTGGGGGCTTTGCTTCTCCCAGCCCGGGGAGTCCTCCCGCAGGGTCGGGATGCACCCACGAGCTGCGCGGGAGGAGGACGGGGTAGAAGGGGGAGGGGCCACCTAATTCCTAAATGGGGGGCGCTGAGCCCGTGAATCCACCTGGGGTGGGGGCGACTCACCCTCTGCGCCCCCTTTGCGCTGACCTCCCCCACTCCCGCACTCTGGGGGGTCCAGAGCCCTAGTCCCAGCTGGGAAGAGAAGGGAGGCAGAACGGCGGCAGGGTCCCAGAGCTCCAATGGTGTAGTCAGCGGGAGGAGGCCCCGCGAACCCCACGACGGCCCTTGGGCGCGAGGACCGGGATCTCCGGGGGCGGTTGCCTAGAGAGTGGGTCTAGGGCAGCCACCCGGGCCCCCGCATCATCACTTCCCATCCCCCCGAGAAGCAGGCAGCTCCCCTCCCGCTGCCCGCCCCCGCGCAGCACCTGCTCACCTCCCCTGGGGAGCGCCCGGCCCCCCGCGGCCCCCGAGCCCCTTCACATGGCTCCGGGTGCGGAGAGCCGGGGGTCCCCGCTCCTCCGGCCGCCCAGGCCCCGCCGCAGCCCCGGCCAGCAGGGTCCTAGCGCCGCCGCCGCCGCCTCTGCTCAGGCCCAAGCCAGGAAGGCAGGCGGAGCCTCGAGGGGCCGCAACTGGCTCCGCCCCCGAGCGGTGCCGGTGGGGAAGGGTGACGGGCTGGCTACCCCCGGCCCGGCCACGTGAACGCCTCGTTTACTCCTTTAAGCCGCCGTAGTGACAAAGAAAATAGCCTTCCAGACCCCTTTGGTGTGGGTCAGGCCCACTTCTAACTGGCTTTATTGTCACCATGACCTAGATGGGGAAACTGAGTCTCGGAGCACACTGCGCTTGAAATCAGTTGGGTTTCTCCCTGGGCTCCCTACCCAGGGCCTCCCGAGCCCTGCACCCAGTAGTCACTCTGGGTGAACTCAGTGTCCACCTTGGATTCAAATCCAGCTCGGCCCTCTCTAGCCGTGAGGCCTGGCACATTACTTACCTTTTCCTTGCCTTCCTCTGGAAAATAGGGAGAACAACAACCTCGTTGTAAAGATTAAAAATGTTGTTGACTTATAATTTTCAGGGTATTCTTTACATAACTTTATGTGATAGTGAAAAATAACAATAGCCATGATAGGGGCCCTGCTAAAATGAATGCTGCAGATCAATACATATTGACAGAAGGGATGGCCAGGATATTTACGGATGTTTAAGTGAAGAAAACAAGTTAAAGAACTGCATCTCTATAATCCCTTTGCAAAACAAAGGTAAAAATGGGCATTCCCCTCCTGGGAAAAATTCTTGCACATGTACACAACAATGGGCATAGCAGCATTGCTTGAAATAATACTAAACTGGGAACAGCCTATATATCTACCCACAGTAGAACTGACTGTTTTTACATGGTGGTACCTTCACAGTGTGGAATATTAAATAGCAGGGGGAAATGAATGAGCTGCAATTACATGGATGAATCTTAGAGACATAAGGAGTGAAAAAGACAAGACTCAGTAGACAAATGAACTACACAATACATTGTTTAAGCATACAGTGGGCAGTAGGGCACCTCTCAGAACCCGGGACAGGAAATAGCTTTTGCCTATCAGAGTGATTAAAGTTTTCAAAGCAAAACTCAAGAACACAGTTGTCTCAGAGAGGGAGGCAGAGATGTGGGAGGAAACCCAGGGGTGTGAATTTCTAGCACCTGTCTGGTCTTTCATTGGGACATGGGTTCAAGAGGTTCATTATATCATTATGTTGTTTAACTTCCAGGTATGATGAACGCCATCATTTATGTGTATCACAATATTTTTTTTAAATGGCAAAAAAGGAAAGAAATCAAATGAAAAGAAAGATATCTTTTGCGTATTATGGTGATTAAAGTGTTAATAGTGGATATTTCTGGAATGATGAGATTATGGGCTGCTTTTTTTCTTTTGGCTTAACTATTTTCCAAAATTTTAAAATAATGGTTACACAATGTTTTTATATTTAAAAACGTGTTTGTTTGTTTCTAATTTATAAAAAATGGACTGTATAGGGGCAGCCTGATAGCTCAGTTGGTTAGAGGGTGAGCACTAACAGGGTTGCCGGTTCGATTCCCACATGGGCCAGTGAGCTGCGCCCTCCACAACTAGATTGAAGACAAGCAGCTGCCGCTGAGCTTCTAGAGGGGCGGCCAGATGGCTCAGTTGGTTAGAGCAATAGAGCTCTTAACAACAAGGTTGCCGGTTCAATTCCTCCATGGGATAGTGGGCTGTGCCCCCTACAACTAAAAGCTTCTAGAGGGGCGGCCAGATGGCTCAGTTGGTTAGAGCAATAGAGCTCTTAACAACAAGGTTGCCGGTTCAATTCCTCCATGGGATGGTGGGCTGTGCCCCCTACAACTAAAAGATTGAAAACAGCAACTGGACTTAGAGCTGAGCTGCGCCCTCCACAACAAGATCGAAGGACAATGATTTGGAGCTGATGGGCCCTGGAGAGATACACTATTCCCCATTAAATTTTTTTTTAAAAAATGGACTATATATAGCATGATTTCTTTTTTAAAAAAAATACAACTATCGATACATATATGTTTGTAAATGCACACAGTTGTCTGGAAGAATTTATGAGGAACTACTGGCAGTACTTGTCCCTGGGGAGTGGAGGTGGGGTGGGAGGGATGGGTGCTACCTTCACTTTTTGCTTTATAAACTTCCAGGTTGTTTGCATTAGACTAATTTGGTAAGTCAATACCACTTTGTTTTTAATTAAAGCCAAAGTGGTGGAGGCAAGGTCCAGCTTCCAGGCTGTGGAGACAACACCCACCAGGCAGTGGATGAGGGTAGGGAGGGCCACGAGTGGATTGGAGGCTTCCTGCCACTTTGGTGTCCCCCTCCGTCTGCTTCCTGAGCCTCAGCCCCATGCCCACCCCTGGCCCTTCTTGGCCGCCTGCCGGGATGGAAAACCACAGAGCAGGGGCCAGGGCAGTCAGGCAGGAAGCCTCATGAACCTGACTGCTAGAGGCTCAGAAAAGGGGAGCCTCTTGCCCAAGGTCACCAGCAAGTTGGAGGCTACACCAGGGTGGGGCATCCTGTCCCCAGCCCTTCTTCCTACCCCAGGCCAGTGACCTCTGGAAATAAGAGGGTGAAGCAGCCCAGTTCCTGGACCAAATCTGGACCTGGAGCTCCCCCCTCAGGCCTGCCACATCCCCGGGCCCTGGCTTATGCCAGGAGGCTCTGCTGTAGGGCGGCTTACCTTTCCCTGAGGAATAGAGTGAAGAAATAAAACAGAGTCACTTGAGTCAAGGGGCTAAATTACTCAAATCAAGTAGGTTGATGTATGAGGAAATGGTTCTATTCTTGTTTGACTGGGAACTTACACTTTTGAACTTTCCAGTCCTGCATGAAGGCCTAGATATACATCAAACCTCCAGATAACCCCCTGGCTACCCCTGAAGGACTAAGGAAAATATGTTCATGTATCCAGACCGCCTGACATCCAGTATTCAGATGGTCATCTAGAGCATGACCATCTGGCACCAATCCAGAGGCCAAGAACGCATGACTGATTGTTCTCAAGAATGTATTTTGTACTATAAGAACCCTCAGTTTCTCTTTCTTGTTTGAACACTCTGGGTATGGGCTAATTATCTTTCCAGTTTGCAAGCCCTTGAATAAATCTTTATCATTTATTTCTAGCCAAAGCCTCCGGACTCCTTTTGAGTTCCTGTGACAGCCCCAAGAACAAGAACAACCACTTCAATAATAAGGAGGATAAGAAAAGCAACAGCTCTCATGTGTCATGTGTTTTCTCCTGTGATAAGCACTTTGCAAACTCACCCCACTGAATCCTTAAACTGACCTATGAGATGGGTACTGCTGTTACCCCAACGTTCTAGAGGGAGAAGTGAGACTCAGCGTACATGTGTGCCCGAGCTGGATTCCACCCAGGCCTGTCTGCTGAATAACCACAGGCCATTCTGCTCCAAAGCCCCAGGCCTGCCCACACCCACACCAGGACTTTCATGGGTCGGTGGCTGTGGCCAATACTGGTGCCACTCCCTGACCCTACTTGGAGTGGGTCCTCTCCCCAAGCTGCTCCCCTGTGGTCTGGGGAAGATGGCCTCTGCTTCAGCCCTTCCTGCCCCAGGGTGGGGGTCCTGGGTGTGACCCTCCTTCTTGCTCCTTAACAATCTGCACTGTTAGGATTTTCCCCTTCCACAGGGTCCTGGAAAGAGTCCTCAGAGACCTCCTCATCTGCCACACCAGCTCCCAATTTACAGAGACTGAAACTAGAGGGGACAGGACTTGCCCAAGACTCCCATTGAGTCCTAGGCAGAGCCAGGATGGGAGCCAGGCCTGGGGACTCCAGCCTCTCTCCCTCCAGGCAGAGAAGGAACCAGACAGATGGGCCTCTGAAAAGAGGCGGTGAGAGCCACTGGCCGGTGAGGGCCTGCACACAGCAGCTGCTCCATAAGCACATGCCTGGACGGTGGGTCTGGAACCAGAAGTACGGGGTTCTTCACAGACAGAGGCTGGAGTGGTCAGGCGACACTGGACATGGGTGCCTACCAGTACCCAGAAGAACTGACGTTCCTTCCCTCACCTGGCTAGATGAGGTTTGAGTATGAGTTCCTGGCCTGGCCCCAAGTTCCTTTGAGGGGCGAGGCCACTTAAGATACCTCCAGGTTGTGAGGCTCACCTGGTTTTCCCTGTGGCCTCAGGAGGCAGTAGGTGGGTCCCCAGCAGGCCTGCTGAGGGGACAAAGGAACCAGGGTAGGGCAGAGGCCCAAAGAGGGGCTGCATACCAAGACGCTCCCACACTCCTCCGTTCTCGGAGGAGCTCCTGCCTCCAATCACCTCCCGGAAGCTATAGGACCTGCAGTGGCAGAGCCTTCGGCAGGCCTGGCAACTGTCACCAGACCAGCCAGGGATCATCTTTCTGCCTGGAGGAAGTAGCTGGTGGATGGCTCCTGCCAGGTCACCACACCAGAAAAACAGTATTTGGGCCAACCCAGCAGTAAACACCCTAGCCAGGGGCAGGGCCAGGACAGAGGCGCCTGTCTACTGGGCCCAACGGCTGGACCAGCATCTTCCAGGGGATGGAGGAGGAGGAGGCAACTACCTGGGAGGGGGTTGAGTTTGAATCCCATCAGAACCAGTGGACCATGGCCTTGGAGCCCAAGGATGAGGCTGTGGGCAGGGAGAGCTGATGGTGGTGGGAGGTCTTCCTGCCCATCTGTCACCACCAAGAAGGGCGAGGCCAGGTGAGCAAGGGCTCCCACATACCAAGTGCCAGCCCTGGGGACAGGCACTTTACAGATGTCATCTCTTTGAATTCATACAATCCCATGAGGTAGGGATGACTTTAATATCTTTTTTACAGATGAGGAAACTAAGGCTCAGAGAGAGGCACTAATCTGCCAGGGTCCCACGGCAGGAAGTAGAGCCAGAATGAGGCCAGGTCTGACTCCAGAGCCCTCCCTTTGCACCCAAAAGTTCCCCTACCAGCCCCCCACCTGCCAGGTTACATCCCACACTTATTTCTGCCTGACACCTGCTCAGAGACACTCGCCACTGCCAGGCCAGCAGCTGTGGTTTCGCTGCCAGCCTTCTCCCTCCCACAGTAGCGCTCCCTCCTTCTCCGGCTCAGGGCTCTCCTCCCTTCTCCCACTCTTGCAGAGCCTTCTGGGTCCCCCTGGCACTGGGTAGGGGGAGGCAAGGCACAAAACGCAGTGCTGTGGGCCATTTGCCAGGTCTCCAGCCTCTCTTGAGAAGGTCACCCAGACTCCCTGGCACGACCAGCTACACAATTGTGGGGTCCAGCGCAAGATGAAAATGTGCAGCCCTTGGTTTTTTCTGTTTTTTTTTTTAAAGATTAGAATTTCATGTTTGTGTCAGCAGAGCATTAAGCTAAGCAAGCGTAGGGCCCAGGGCAACTAAGTGCCCAGGTCACATGCCCGTGAAGTAGCAGACTCCTGGAGCTGGAAGCTAGAACCCCAAGGCTCCACCCCAGCTGAGAGCCTGAGGTCTGGGGCCCTGGTCCTCCATTAGTCAGTCTCTGATCTTCAGATGAAGGAAGATGGGAGGAAAATAGGGAGGGTGGTAAAGCCCTTGTGGGCTCTTTCCAGCGCCTTGATTCAGGGCGCAGATGCTCAGGCTCAGCTCTCAGACCTGGGACTGCATCCTGGCTCAGCCTAGTGCTTTCACCTCATCTGTAAAGTAGGCTAACACCAGCCCCCTTCCCAGGGTGGCTGCATGGCCTTGCTAAGTGTTTGCTGGTGAGTCGGCTTTTCCCACTTTACAGGTGAAGAACCAAGCTCAGAAAAGGCAAGCCTCGGGCCTGCCCCACTTCTCCCAGCCTTACTTTCTTGAAGTGTAACCAACTCCAGAGTTAATAGGGGATTTAACTGGCAAAGTCCTTGGAATTTGACCCTGAACCACTGGGGGTGATGTGGGGTGGAGGAATTTCCTTCCCACTGAGTCGTTTTTTCCTAGGCCCCAGACCCTCCTCCCAGTGCCCACTGGGAGCAGAAAACGGAGTCCCATGGGTGCCTCTGAGTTGGGCCATGGAGGCCAGACTCTCTAACCTGGTTGGGAAGGGGGCAGGCTCTTGAGAAAGAAACACGCAGGCAGATTAAGTGGCCAGAATCCCAGCAGGCCGTGGGTCTGGGGAGCGGCCCCAAGACTTGGTCTGCCCTCAAGTTAATAGGTTACAGGATTGTGGCAGGGACAGGAGCCCCAATGCCCACCCCTAGACACATAACCACACTGGAGACAGGCTTCCAGAAAACATACATTTACCTGTACACTCGAGGTGGCCCTGGCAGTCACAGTTCAAAGGCCCCTTCGCCCAAAGAACCCCAAACTCTGGGCTGCCCTGACCAGGGCAACCAGCCTGGGAAGTGTGGCACCAAAGGTGGGTGGAGGAGGAGTGTAGAGAGGAAGGACCAGGGCTAGTGCAAGGTTGAAGGTCATGAAGCTGGTGAGTGGGGAACCACCAGCCCTGGGGGCAAAGGCCACTGGACAGACCCGGAGGTGGGATGAACCCCCAAACAAAGATTCAGATTACTCAGGGAGTAGGGGTGGGGAGGAGAACACAAAGGTCACCACAGACCCGCTTCTCCCCTTCAAGTCTGGAGGCCCGAGATGGCTCCAAGTGTCCCCAGGGTTGGACAGGAAGGAGTGCTAGGTCCACTTGACATGTGGCAGAGGCAGGATCCATAAGTTACTAATAAATGCTTTTGGTGGAGTGTGAATAGAACAGAGGCCTGGTGAAGGCATTGAGGTCGGCTGGGCAATGGGGCTACTGGGTCCTCCAGGATGGGTGGGCAAACACGATGGGCCTCTTCTTGGCCCAGCGGGAGAACACGGCCTTCTCAGTAATGAAGCGGTGGGCACTGCGGGGCGCCCGCTCATGGGCCAGGTACATCTGACACTCGTCCAGACGGCCCTTTTCGAAGTAGTGGTAAGGCACTGAGAGGTGGCTCTTCTCCCTGCAGGGTGGGGAACAGGGACAGGCATGAGGCACCAGAACTTGCCCTCCTCCTGCCAGACCCTGCAACTACCTCGGCCACCCCTCACTACAAGCCCCATGCCTGGTCCCAGAGGAGGCCAGGAAAGACAAGAGAGGAACAGAGCAGCTTGCCGATCCCAAAGGCCAGTGTTCAAGCCCCGGCTCCGCCTCTTGCAAGCTGGTTGACTCTAGGCCAGAGATGTACCCCGTAAACCTCAATGACCCACCTGTGAAGTGAGAATGGTGATATGCAGGCCTAGTCCATAGGTCAAAAGGGTAAAGACTACAAAGTGCCTTGCTTGTGCTGGGCTCATGGTGACGGACCCTTTGTGCCCTGTGATACACCCACCTACGCCCTGGCACCGTGCATGCCAGCGTCTGGCCAAGTGCCACAGCAGAGGGTGCACGGGCTCCTGCCGTCTCACCTTCATGCTCAATAAACAAGTTCCAAAGAGAACAGAGGGTGAAAACATGGGATCTCTCTGAACTTTTTCCTTACAATAATATTGAAATATAACATCAAAAGGTCGATGTAATATATCACTAACATATAATCAGCCCCAATGTTAAGTACTTCCGGAGATTATCTCTCTCTAAATGTTTCCATAACCTTCTGAGGAAGGTCTAATTATTTTTTCTCTTTCACACAGGAGGAAATGAGAGGCTCCAGGAGGTGGCGCGACCGGCCTAAGGCCATACTGGCAGAGTGGAGGTTGGCATCGAGCCTGTCCCAGAGGCTGAGCCCCTTTTCCATGGGCTCCGGGCCTGAGGGGTGTCTGTGCCTTAGCCACCCACCCGGAAGCCCACATACCCTGCACTCCACAGCTCCCAGACCCTCCGGCGTGAGGCCCCTGGTCCTCTAAGCCTCCCCAGCTCCCCTTCTGCCCAGGGCCTGGCTGGACTGACCTGCAGTAGCTGTCGCTGACCATTCCATAGACCACGATCTCTTCACACAGCTCTAGGGCAAGGATCATGGTAAACCAGCCGGTGCTGAGAAAGGAGCCTGACTGCCTCCTGGCAGGGAGGGAAAACACAGTCAGCTCGGCCACTTTCCCCGCTCAACTCAGAGCAAGGGGCTGTGTGGGGGTCCCAGCCTCAGTTCTCTCAAGGCACAGCACTGGTTACCCTCCCAGCCAAAGGCCACTAAACTTGACCCCTACAAAGGGGACCCTTGGGGAGGCTGAGGAGGGAACAGAGCCAGCCTGAGCCCAGCAGCAGGCAAGGGGTAGAGCTTGACATAAACCTAGCTCTGTTCAGTTCCTCACCACCCACACAGGGCTTGGGCAAATCTTTGGACAATGGTACGGGGGCCCTAGCCACATCCTCTCTGCGTCTAAGGGACCAATCTTGGGGAAATAGTGGGAGGTAGCAGAGCACAGTGGTTGAAAGTAGGAAGGGGGGTTGCCTGGAGTCAAATGGTCTTCGATTCAAACCCTGCTCTGGGGTTTCAGATTTGCTCGTGAACCTCTCTAAGCCTCAGTGAAACGGGGATCATTATAGGTGGTTATGAGGAGGGAAGACTGTCAGCCCAGCAGCCTTCCCCCCTCCCCCTCGCATGGCTCCACACCTAACTCAGAACAAGGAGCTGTGTGGCCACCCCAGGCCTTTAGTCTCTCAAGGTATCAGCACTGGTTACTCTCTCAGCTGAGAGCCACTCATTTCTACCTCTACAGAGGCATTATGAGGTGATTCATTTACTCAAATTGAGCACCTCCCAAACCCTGTTCTGGCCAGGAACCTGCTACACCCAATGCTAACATCCTGAACGGAGGAGGCTGCTGGAAGAGAACAGCTGAGAGGACAAGGAAACAAAAGAATGGGGATAAAGAATATCAGATGGGGGCTGGCCCGGTGGCTCAGGCGGTTGGAGTTCCGTGCTCCTAACTCCGAAGGCTGCCTATTTGATTCCCACATGGGCCAGTGGGCTCTCAACCACAAGGTTGCCAGTTCAATTCCTCGAGTCCCGCAAGGGATGGTGGGCTCCGCCCCCTGCAACTAAGATTGAACATGGCACCTTGAGCTGAGCTGTAGCTGAACTCCCGAATGGCTCAGTTGGTTGGAGCGAGTCCTCTCAACCACAAGGTTGCCGGTTCGACTCCCGCAAGGGATGGTGGGCTGTGCCCCCTGCAACTAGCAACGGCAACTGGACCTGGAGCTGAGCTGCACACAACTAAGACTGAAAGGACAACAACTTGAAGCTGAACGGCACCCTCCTCCACAACTAAGATTGAAAAGACAACAACTTGACTTGGAAATAAAGGCCTGGAAGCACACACTGTTCCCCAATAAAGTCCTGTTCCCCTTCCCCAATAAAATCTTTAAAAAAAAAAAATACAAAGAAACCAAAAAAAAAAAAAAGGGAGGTGATCATCAGATAGGGTGGTGAGGGAGGGCTTCTCTGAGGAAGTGACATTCCACCCATGCCATTCGGCAAGAAGGGGTCAGTTATGGGGAGATTTGGGAGAATGTTCTAGGTGGAGGAAACAACATATGCAAAGGCATGTGAGAACCAGTGTGGATGTCTGAGGAAGCCCAGACGGCCGATATGGCTGGAGACGAGGTCACAGAGGCAGGCAGGGGCCAAATCATACAAGGCCTGTAGGCCAGAGGAGGGAAGGAGGTGGGAGTCTGGACTTTATTCTCCATGTGAAGTGAAGCTACTGTCGGGTTGAGAGCAGGTGACTGATGGGATGAATTTACTGGGACAGCTGGAGCTCAGATGGCAGGGGGCAAGGGTGGCAGCAGGGATACCAGTGAGGGGAGTGCTGCAAGGGCAGGGGAGGATGGTGGCCCCTGTGGGCACAGAAGGAGATGCAAGAGTCCATTGTATGTGGTAGGTGATAGAACAAAGGGAATTGGGGACAAAGCCCAAGTGTTTGGCTGGAAAACTGGAAGCTAGCAGCTGTATTTCCTGAGCTGGGGAGGCAGGAGAGGAGCCAAGGAGAAGGTGCGGATAAAATGAGATCTTGAAGGCAAACTCGCAAGCCAGTGTCTGGTGCATGAAGAGGGCTGTCAGTACTGTAACCGTCCCTTTCATTTTCTGGAAGGGACCAACTCAGATCTCAGAGCATCTCCTCCAGAAGGAAGAGCTCCCTGACACTCCCCCACTCTGGTCAGTGCTCCTAAGGCCGAATGCCCCTCACCACCATTCAGGATCCTTGATCTATGCGATAATCTGATGAACGGCAGTCGCTCTGATTCCTGTTCCCCAGTAGAGGGCAGGACCAGGTCTGCCTCCATCACTGCTCATGCCCAGCACCTGATGGAGCAGACCCTTGATGGACAAGAAGCTCCTGGAGAAGGCAGGCCCACAGCCACCAGGGAGACCCCTGCAGGCGGGTCCTAGCTCACCGGTTCTTCCCGGTCTCGTCCTGGAAGACCTGGTCGCAGTAGGCCATCATGCGCTCGGTGAACGTGTACATCTGCAGGCCCGGGTACATCTTGGTGAGCTGCAGCAGCGTGCGGTACGTGCGGCCCCCGAGCGCCCGGTCCATGTGCTTCCCCTGACCCCACACCACATAGAGTGTGTCGTGGGCCTGCTGGAAATAGTGTGAGTAGTTGCGAAGCAGCAGCGGTACAGTCGTGTGCGAGATCACGCGCAGGGTGCTGCGCTGGCCCACGTCCGCCTCAAAGCCCACGGTGGGTGCCTGGTTCATGCGCAACACACACTCAGCACTGTCAATCTGGGCGCCCAGGCCTGAGCCCAGCATTTGGCCGGAGCTCGACACCACGGCACAGCTGCGGCAGGTTTCTCGCACGAGGGGCTGCAGGCGGGGGTAGACAGAAAGAAAAAGACGTGGGCATACAGCTTCCGCCCCTTGCTCCTCCCCCAGTAACACCCACGGACCTCGCTTGATCCCTGTCTCGGCTCCAAGTATTATACTTTATCAACCCATTTTACAGGTGAGAAAACAGGCTGGGCAGCTGGAGTGACTTTCCCAAGGTCATACCAACAGCAAGTGGCAGAGCTAAGATTCTACATTCAGAGCCCCATGTTCCTTCATCAGCCATATTCATGGCCTTCCGCCCTTACTGCTGAGGCCCTAACAAGCCGTTCATCATGAGTTCCTTATTAGAGCTACACGAGCACATTTTTACAATATGCTTAGAGCCGCATCTGGCATGGGCTGGGTGTCATATATGTGTGTGAAGTAAATATGAATTTCATCTCTTCAAAATCACTCTTAGGTCACTCCATCCAAGCCTCTCTCACATTGTGTCCAGTTTATAAGTAAAAGCAGTGTTTAGTGCCCATGACAATGTTAGGAACCTCTGGTTCTGAGCCTGAATCCTAGCTGTGCCCCTCCCTAGCTGTGTGACCTTAGGCAAGTCACTTTGCCTCTTTGAGTCTCAATTCCCTCATCTGTAAAACGGGGATAAAAAATAGCATCTACTTGACTAGGTGGTGAGGATTTAATTTAAAATGCCTGAAGAGTGATCCACACAGACCTAGGGCACAGTGAGGGCCCAACCCTCATCTCATTATTCCCAAGAGATGGAAGCTGAGCCAACAAGCCTGCAAATATTCCCTCAGGGTCAGAGTTCAGGGGTCCCAGAAAAAGACTTGCTCCCCACCCCAGGCCTCTGTGCCCTTCTAGGGGAAGGTGGGTTTACGGAAGCCTGTAAAGGCTGTGACTGTCATGTCTGACTCAGGGTCATTTCATATCTAACATCGTTTTGACTTAAGGACTCATGGGACCATATTTTGCATCCCAGCAATAAAGAACAAGACTTTCTACTTCTGCCCTCAGTTTGAGCCGGTCCTGACAACTGGGGTCTGTTCAGATCCAAAGTGACCACCAGCCCAAGGAGGTGTTCTGCTTGTCTGTACAAAGTCTTTGAAACATTGAATTAATCCCTAATTTATAAAAATCAGCCCTTTTGACATTCAGGACTTGGATATCCCGCTTCTCTTAACACCCCCAGAGGATGTGGCCACCCTGAGCCCACATGCCCATGAGCTCTGAGTGTCTAAAACGAATACTGGCCACCACTCTGGAAGATGGGACAGCGTCCACCCAGCCCACCCCAACATTTGTCCCACCTGGCCAAACCTGTGGGGCACTTGAATTTGTGTGCCCCCCACTTTCATTTCTGCATCTTGATCAAATACTTATACTGTACCTGTTCTGAACACTGTCCATGAATCATCCAGTTGAACCTTCATAGCAACCCTACAGAGGTAGGAGCTGCAGGACCGTCTTTTACAGACGAGGAGGTAACTGAGACTCAGAGGGATGAAGACCCGAAAGAGGTCTCCTCCAAGCCCAGGTCCCTGAGCTAACCTCCCTCTGACCAACACTCCGAGAGCCATCCAACTCAGAACCAGGACTTCCCACACTGGGTGTCGATGTGGGACGCTTCTGAGAAACCTACCATACGGGCCCACTGATATCAGGGTGAGGGGCGTAAAGTGCTCCAAAGCTCACCCGGCAGAGCTGACATGGGGTGGTAGGTGCTATGGGGAAGGGATGCAGCTGCCTCGTCACTCCTGGGCTCGTGTCCCTTCTCCCCATGAGAGGGAAAAGCCTGTGTGGACATGACTTTTACGTGTTCTCTCTCTCCCCAGCAGCAACCAGCACAAGGCGAGACCCATTCAAGGGACCAAACACACACTTGTTGAACGAATGGATTGTGAGTGTGGACAGTTAAATCTGAAGATACACACGAGGCACCCACATCACCATGATGTGATGATGTCTGTCTCCCCCACTGGAATGGGAGCGCCAGGTGGCCAGCCACTCTGTCTGACTCACCTTGTTTACCTCCTGCACCCAGCTGACAGCATCCAGGCAATACATATTTGTTGAATTAAAAAACCCATTTCCTCTTAGAACCTGGGGCTCAGAGAGGTGAAGTGACTGTTCAACATCACATAGCTGGTGAGCAGAGGCGCCTAGCCTGAGGTCCGGGCTGACCTGGAATGAGCCCAGTTTGCACTACCCCCCCAGAGAGTTGGGGGGCACCCTGGCAGCCTCAGCCTGCCCCCAACATGCTGCCTGGCCGACTCACCTTCCCATCTGGCACGCTGCTGTACCCGCTGAAGTGCAGGGGCCCTGGCACAGTGGGCCTGGAGTTGGTGGCGAGGTGGGAGTCCAGGCAGG
Organism: Rhinolophus sinicus; assembly: GCF_057876585.1. Lineage (NCBI taxonomy): Eukaryota > Metazoa > Chordata > Mammalia > Chiroptera > Rhinolophidae > Rhinolophus > Rhinolophus sinicus. The sequence goes on along the minus strand of NC_142516.1, from coordinate 7,011,433 downwards.
AGGCCAGGCAGAAGGGCAGGCAGGCCCAGCAGCACAGTAGGGTGTAGATGACGGAGAAGCCCACAGAGCACAGAGTAATGATCAGAAGCCGACCCTGAGGAGACAGCAGTCGTGAGGGGGGCAATGCGAGTCCCTGGGGCTCCTCGAAGCTTCTACAAGGGGGCTGCACCCCAGCCTCCTGGGTCCAAACTCCGGTTCAGAAGCTCCTAGAGCAGCAGCAGAATCCAAAGTGTCCATTCAGCAGGACTTCCTGTGGACCACCAGGCTCACAGCACAAGAAGCGCTGGAGATCAGCCCAATATTATCACCATGTTCTAAATAAGAAAACTAGTTTGGGGTGAAGTGTGTAACTCAAGGCCTCATAGCAGGGTGGGGCCTCCAATCCAGGCTGCAAAGCCCGTGCTCTTCACCAGAAGCCTAGGTGTTGTGCAGCATTGGTTTATGACTCCCCACCTCTCTGGGCCCTCGGAGGGGCCCACAGTAAGTGTGAACTTACTGTGAGGACAATGGGGAAAGTGTTCCGTATGCTGCAAAGTGCTGTGCACATGAGGACAGGAGAGCATCCGTCGGAAGGGCAATCAGCCCCCTTCAGACCCTGGACTGAGGCTGCAGTGTGACCATCCCGTCCCCTCCCCCAGCTGACTCAGTGGCAGTCCGCCTAGCGGATGATCCTGATCTGGGTCAGCAGTCGAGGTGAGTAAGAAGGACAGTGGAAGGGGATGTCAGGGAGTGTTATTCAGGAAATGGTTTCAATAATTCAAAGGTGCCCGTCCAGAGGCTCTCCCTCCAGAAACCATGTGACAAAGGCCATTTGAACGAGGAAGCTCTCCTGGCAGGTTGGCCCTGCTGGCACAGTTTGTGAATGTCCCCACCGAGCCTTTAAGGAGGGGCCACCTGGTTTGGTGGGGTTCATGACCCGGGGCTGCCATCGTGTGCGGGGCCACCCTGGTTACCACCTGTTTCTCTGGGCTCTAATTTTCTCCCAGCCTGCCCAAGGCACAGGTCCCTCAGCCACCCATCAGGAACCACCTGGCATCTGGCTGGTGCTCTTTGAAAACCAGAGGTGGAAAAGCAGCCCCCACCATCATTCCCCCCCCCCAAGCATATCATGCCAGAGGCCCACTCTTCTGCTCACAAACCACATCAGCTTCTAAAAATAAGTCTCCTTTGTGTGGCCAGCTGTGTGGGATTGAGGGGGGGGGGGGGTCAGCCCGAGGCCACAGGCTCTGCTTGGCACCTGGTGCCCTGTGCAGGAGGGACCCAGAGACCTCCATTCCGGCAGCTGTGGTTGACTCCCCCCACATCGAGGGCTCTCTCCCACAACCAGGGGCTCCTGGGTGACGGCAAGAGCAACCAAACCGAACTGTCACACCGTAGCCCACTCCCAGGCAGGTGCCTCACCTGGGTGACCTCAAGGATAGTCACAGGAGGTGATACTGTTGTCTCCATTTTACAGGGGAGAGGGGCAAGGCACTAAAACCAGAGAGGGATCATTACCTGTCTGGGGCCACACAGCCTGCCAGATCGGAGCTGGACTTTGAGGCTAGTCTGCCCTTCTCCTCAGCTCAGGGACAGTGGGGTCAGAAGTGACAGTCAGTCCTAGGGTGGGCAAGCCTACTGAGGCTACTATGCTGGAAGCCACCTCCAAGCTCCCCACCCCCACTTACCGGAGCCTTCATGCTGTCGCTGCCGCTCAGCAGCAGTGAGGCTGCTGTCTCCAGGGCTCCGGCTGAGAAGGGGTAGGAGCCAGGCACCTGTCAAGACCCAGAAACTCAGAGCTGGCTCCCAAGCCTCAAAGGAAACTGCCCAGGGAAACTGAGGCAGGGGAGAGTACAGGCTGGGGTCAAGGCACATGGCTTCCGAGAATCAAACGCCTTAAAGTCCCCAAATACCAAGCAGCACTGTCCCGTCCTTAAGGAGCTGGAATGCGTGACCTTTGCGAACCCTCCCACCAACTCAAACCCCACTGTGCAGAGGAGGAAGGAGAGGCAGAGATGGGGAGCCCCGGGCTCAAGGTCACCCAGGGAGTCTCCATCAGATAGCGCCAGGAGCCCCGACTCCCACCCACCCTACTACCTCGCTACTCAGGACCTGGAGAGGCCTGGGGCGAGATAGGAGGAAGATTTCTGCCCCTCGTCCCGTTTCCACCGCCCCCTCCCCCAGCCGGGTGCTAACGGGTTGGGCAGGCTGGGGTGCGCCGGCTGCTCTCCATCCGCTGCTCGGAACTCCATGGCCCGCGGGCCGGGTGAGCCGAGCTGGAAGCCGAAGCCGCGGGTCAGAAGTGGCGCCGAAGCCACAGCTTCTGGAGGCTGGAAGCCGAAGGCACGCAGCCGGCAGCGGGGGCGGGATCTGCCAGGACCTAGAGGAGACAGGCTCGGGGGCGGGGTCTACGAGCGCCGCCTGCACAGCTGAACACGGAATTGCGCGGCCGGCGGCCAGGCCTTCGGCAAGAGGGCGCGGTCTGCAGGCCGCGGGCGGGCCTCAGCAGCCGGGGGTGGAGTCTGAGCTCAACATCTTCCTCCACCTTTTCCGTCCTCCAGCATTTCTTCCAAACTCCCGCCCAGGCTAGGGTTGGGCGGCCCGCAAAGGAAAGACCCAGGGTACCGCTGAACCCTGACTGCCTGGCGGTCCAGACTTGAGTTTCTCCATTTCTGAAATTGGGGGAAATTAAACAGGGGCTTGAGTTCAGGCAACCCTGAATTTCAAGCCGGTGGGGTTGCCAGATTTAGCAAGTAAAATATGGGACACCCAGTTTCTTTGGAATTTCAGATAAACAATCAATAATTAGATTAAAAATCTGAAATTCCAATGGAGCTGAGCGTCCTCTATTTTTTGTGGCAACCCTACCTGGACTGTCTCTGACCATAAGACCTTTACCTGAGCCTCAGTTTTTCTGTGTGAAGCGGAGATAATAACAGCGCCCATCCCCTCGTGAAATGCGAGTAGTGCCGGGAAGGAAGCTTGTGGCAGTCATGATTCAAACCCTGAGCCAGAGCTCTGACTACCTGCCTTCCTCTTCCAAAGGCCCCCTTCCCAAAGTGTCCTCCAAATCCAGGACAACCCAGTCTAGTGCCCTTGTAGATGCGGAAATGTGCCTTAGTTGAAGGCTCAGATGGGGTCCCTCAGGGATTTCAAACTCAAGTGGCTTCAGGGGTCAGAAGGGGTTGAAGGAGCAGATATGAGGCAATAGGGAAAGCGTACTTCCCACCTAAAGTGTTTTTACAAAATGTTCGTGGGCCAGAAAGCTCATCTGACCACCCCTGCCACACCACCTCCCTCTGCAGGGCCCTGGCCGGATAACCAGCCTGTGTTTCTGCTCTGGCCCCATTTCAAATTCCAGGTTCTGGTGTGGGCACAGTGTCAGGGTATCCATGTGGGGTATGTGCTCCCTGCTCAGCAACTTTCCAAGGCTCCCCTGTTCTGGGTGCAAAGCCAAGTCCCCTAAGCTGGTGATCTGGCCCTCTGTGCTTCTCCCCATCCTGTTAGGGGACACTGCTGAAGTGGCCCTGCCCCCAGGCCGCCTTTGAGCACAAGCCCTCGTTGTCTCCCCTACCCCACCCCGGGCACACTTCACGGGTGGTGGTTCAAGTTCGGTCACTTCTGTGACCCCTCATTCACAAGGCAAGGCACACAGTGGGTCCCCAAAGCCAGAGTCCTTCTGCCTCCCCCACGTCCTCATTTGTCAAGTTTCTCTCCTCATAGACCCAACCCCAAGGGGACAATGATGAGAATTTCCCTATGGATTCATCCATCACCCACAATGGCTGGTGAAGTGACGATTCCAGAGACGCAACTCCTTCCTTGCTAGGGCCGCACAGAGACGGGGGCACGCCCAAGTGTCCTGAGCTCTCAGAGCAGATGGGGCTCTTACATCCACCATGGGACTGACACCAGACAGTCCCACACCCTCAGGTGAAGCAAAAGCCCACTCTCCTTACTTTGACCAAGGCTCTGCATGGTCTGAACTCCTGCCTCCCTCTTAATCATCGTCTACCCACCTTGGCCCCCCTTCTGACCCCCAGTCACACTTAACTCATTCCTACCTCAGGACCTTTGTACTTGCTGGACCACTCTATTCATATGGTCAGTTCCTTGTTGTCATTCCACTCAAATGTCATGTCCCCGCTAACCATTCTATCAAACACTGCACCCCCATCCCTCCTGTCACACCTTGATTTCTGTTTTTCAAGTACTGTCACAGTCCGGAATCACCCTGTGTATTAACTGGTTTTCTTGCTACCCGCTCACTAGACTCCAAGCTCTGTGTGGGCAGAGTCAGGCCAGTCATGTTCTCAAGGCATTTCTAGCACCTGCACTATGCCTGGCACACACCAGTTACTCGATAACGTCTGTTGAATGAATGAGTGAGTTAGAAGAGCCAGGAGTCCTGGACCCCATGAGATCTTGGACAAGTCACTTCCTTATTTAGCTATAGGCGCTGCCTCAGAGCATTGCCAGAAACCCAAAGGGAGTGAAGGGCTGAGCCATCCTTTTCTAGGAGCTCAGGAGTCTGTGGCGCTGACTCAGCCCTGTCGGATCCAGACTCCTGGGAAATGTGACGGCAAACCCGTTTCCTGCTGTGTTACCCTACCACCACTGAGTTTTCACAACCCACCTACCCTCCAGGGGTGAGGGAAATGAGCTGAATATACGCGATGTCTCAACTTCCTGCTGAGCCAGACTAGAAATTTTCTGTGTTTGTGTCACCCCAGAGAGGTTTGTTGAGTAATCACCCAAGGGCACCAGACAACGAGGGGTGATGTGAATTATGTATCCATATCTAGATCTGGATCTCCAGGAACCCACACTCCAACCCCATAGCATAAGCTTTCCCTCTTCCTCTCCCTTCCCCATCAGCCCTTTTTCTTCCTTTTCTTTGAAGACTAATGGAATGGCAGTGTTTAGTGTAGCTAGGGGCTTTCCTAAGATCCCAAGTCATTTTGGGGGTCAGCTCTTGGCCCACACAGCCCCCCACCACACTGTCCCCACCCACTCTCAACTCCGACCACAGGGAAATGTTTCTTTATTTCAAGGGCCAGCCTCTCTCTCATCCCAAACCTTTGCTGTGCCCTTGGCCTGGGACCCTCCCAGGGCTGCTCCCGACTCTTCCGGTCTCAGTTTAGAGGTTAGAGCCGCTCACACATTAAGTAATTAGGTGAGGGTCCCTTCCTTGAGCTCCACAGCCCCATGCTCCTTCATAAGGCTTTGTCATGCCAGGTTACTTTTGTCATTGCCCCCCACACAGTGATTTCTGTGAAGGTGGAATCTGTGCATCTTGCTCCAGCCCCAGGTCCCCAAAGCCCAGCAGAGGACCTGTCACATAGCAGGTGCTCAATAAATATTTAATGAGTTAATGAGGTCCATTTTCATTCTTCCCATCTTACAGATTAGACAACTGAGGCACAGAGAGGTTTAGCACCTTGCTCTGGTCACACAACCAGGCCCCCGTCAGCTCTATAGGAAAGGCCCTCTTGGGCATGGCTGGATTGGACGATGTCAGAGGCCAGGCTGGAGTTTCCTGGAGGAGGGAGGGGCTATACAGGCACTTTGCTTCTCTGCTCCTAGTGAGTCTGTTTAGCCAGGGTTCTTGGTCTGACCACCAACCCCTGCCCGCATTTCTCAGATGAGAAAAATGACTCTCAAAGGAAGGCAAAGCTTATTCAAGATCAATAGTGGACTACAGCATAGTGCATCCCAGAGCGGCAGGCCCCTCAATATCCCACCTGCATCCCTAGAGGAGCATGAGTGAGGGGGCCACCCCAGAGGGAGGCCAGTGGGTCCTCCTAGAGCAGGAGGTAGGGAGGCCTGGGTTCTCGGGCTGGCCTTGCCACATACCCGCGCATAAGCCCCTTAAAGTCTCTGGCCCTCAGTTTCCCCATCTGAACTACAAGGGGGCAGGGCTGGAGCCTTCAGCCTCCCCTCTTCCCCAGAGCATGAGGACAGGGCTATGGGAGCTGGTGAGTAAGAATACAGGCTCCTGAGTCCAAAAGGCACAGTCGAGTCTTGGTTTCAGCATTTATTGCTGAAGGATCTTGCTCAGTCCCTTCACCCCCTCAGCCTCCATTTCATGGTCTGTAAAATGAGAATAATAGCATTTTTTTGAGCATTAAATGAGCTAATGTGGGGAATCCCTGACACAATGCCCGGCACAGCATCACCATCAAATGAGGCTGTGTTGTCCTAGTATTAGCTGGGGAATACTACCCTCTAGAGGCCAGGAGTAGGAACAGCAGGCAATGGGAGCCCGACCCGCTGCCCCGTCCAGGCTTGAACCCGCTCTCTGCGTGTGCCCATTGTCCGGATGGAAAGGACGCGGGCCGGCGCTGGTCACTCGGTGTGCGCCTCCACCCACTGGTAGAGGCGATGGGCATAGCGAGCTGGGCTGACGGTGGAGAAGGTCCGGCCGGGGTAACGCAGCGTCTTCCATAGGTGCTCCAGCCGCTTGCGGAGCCCGTAGACAGTGGCAAGGTCCACGAGGCCCAGGAAGTAGCGTTGTTCGGGTCCGTCCAGGATGTGAAGGGCGTTGGGGGCTTCTGGCAGCAGCCGTCGGTTCTGGGCTCCCGGCTCATCCTGGCTCTGTACCCCTTGCACAGACCTGGGGGCCGTAGGGGAGGGGGTGTGGGGGGGTGAGTCCTCCAAGGGGCCCCAGCCTTGACCCTGTAAGCCTGGCTAGGTTGCCCCTAGTAGGCACTGCCCTAACGCTGTGCTTCCCTCGCTCATCCCCACACCTCCTGAGTGCCAGGCCTAGGAAGTGAGATAAACTGGGAGGCTGAGTGAAGTGTAGTTGATGGTCTAGAGCTGCATTGTCCAATATGTAGCCACTAGCCACATGTAGCCTTTGAGCTCTTAAATGTGGCCAGTCCCAACCGAGATGCGCCGAGTGTAAAAGACATACCTACTGAATTTCCCAGACAGGATGAGAAAAAAAATATGAAAGATCTCATAAATGTTTATATTGATTAGATGATGAAATGATAAAATTTTGGACGTACTGAGTAAATAAAATATATTATTAAAATTATTTTTACCTGTTTCTCTTTAGTTTTTTAAAGAGAATACTAAGAAATTTAAAACTACATAGGTGGCTCATATTGCATTTCTACTGGGTAGTGCTAGTTTAGAGAATTGGGGGTACACAGACACTAGCTCTGCACTCACATGCCACATCACTTTGGGTAAGTCCCACATTGGGTATTTCCTAAACTTCTGTTTGGGTGGTCCAACCCTGGAAGTTTCAGGGTGGCAGAGCTGAAACTTTGGGAACAAAGTCCAACCGCAGTTTGCATATGGTGTGTGGATTTTTTTTTTTTAACCTCAAAACGAACCCAAATCAGAAGATGCCTTTGACTGGGCCCCCAGTCCCAGCCTGAAGCAGATTCAGTTCCCTTTGTCTTCCTGAAGATGCTGGGAAGGTGGAAATGGGGTGTCACTGAAGGGTTTTAATAAGCCAGTGAGAGACAAGCCCCACCGAGCTGGTACCCCCTGCAGTGCCCTATTTCACATGGATGAGGTGAAGTGTGTGTGTGTGTGTGTGTGTGTGTAGAGGGGTGTTCTGAATGAGGGGCTGGGAACTGGTGGGGGTGGGGTTAGGACAGTGGCTGTTTACCAGCCAGCACAGAAATATTTCAATATGACAACAACCATTACATGCAAATTCGGGCTTACTGGCCAAATGTCAGCAGAGATCTGACTACGAACTGGGGGTAGAGGGCGAGGGAGAAGCTGAGCTAGCTTGGAGAGGCAGACTTGGGAGGTTCTGTGGCCCATGACAGGAATTCCAACCTCTGGTCAAGATGTGCCCAGCCCAGGCCAGCCACAGGGTGTAGGGAGCCGTTACCCTGGATTCTGCTCAAGCCTCCCTCATCCCAAGGTCTTCCTCTAAGGGGTGGGAATGGGGGAGAAGTAGAAGTCATTTTTCACTCATCTTTCCCACGCACTGAATCGATGGACGTATCTCCTTAAAGTACCTGTCTTAACCCCTATGTAAATTCTGTTCAACCACAGAGGTGGGTCTTGGAGGATTGAAATCCAAGTAACTAGCCAAGTACTAGCATGAATCCTCAGAAGTCATTCTACAACTTCACTTCCCCTCTCTGAGCCTCAGTTTTCACATCTTTAAAATAGGAATGAGCTCACCTTAATGAAGCTCATGGTCAGCTTGCAAGGCGTGACAGTTACCATTACAAAGGGGAGGACAACATGATGGTGGTGCCAGTGGTGATGACCTCAGGGTCCTAGAGGTGGAATTATGGGGTTAAGGGGCAAGAGCTCTTTCTGAGGCAACAAATGGGTCTGAAATCTGCTCTGAAACCTTCAATGGCTCCATATCCCCTTCTGGGAAAACGGTCGGATTCTTCAAATCTGGACTGAAGCCCTTGTCCAACTGGATCTTACCCACTCGTCCCCCTGCTGTGGTCCACCTGGACCCTCTACCCCTGCCAGCCAGGCTTCTCCCACCTTCCACCCTACACACACACACACACACACACACACACACACACACACTGCATTTTCCAGTCTTCAAGGCTTTGCCTATTCGGTTGCCCACCTCACATCTGTCTTTCCCAAGCTCTCATCACCTCATCTTGCCGTTGCTCCTGTGGGGGGCCCACCTGGCTGTGCGCAAGACAAGGCTGCTGCCCGGGCCCCTCTCATCCTTGTGGAGACAATGAAAGGCCACCAGGAGGCTGTAATCCAGCACGTTGAGCTCCCGGAGGAAGGCGGTGTCCAGTTCCATCTGGCGGAGGAGCCAGCTCCTCTGGGGCCCTGCTGGAGCATCAGCACCCCCTGAGTGCTCGTTGTGTGCCAGGCAAGGTGCTGAGGGCTCCAAAAGCATCTGCCCCAGGAGGGCAGGTGTCATTACTGTCCCATTTCACAGATTTTCATGCATAATAATTTACTAGCTAGTAAGTTGTGGAACTGGGATTTGAACTCTGCTCTGCCTGACTCCAGAATCCGGGTTCTTACTGACTTGGGCAGAGGGTAGTGCCAGGGACACCCTTCTAACTTCACCCTGAATGGAGAAGACCAGGCAGTGAGTGCCCCATGGCTCACCCAGGTAGATGGTCTTGCCCTGAAAGTTGAGGTCCTTCAGCACCAGGATGAGGGGGCTGCCCTCAGGGGCCGGATCCACCCATCGGCTCACCTCACAGCCTTTGATGTCATACCTGCTTGGCGAGGGGTGGGGGGGACACGACAGAATTCAGCTTTACACAGACTTGAGACACACAGGGACCTTCACAAGTTAATAATAAGAAGCAAGAGTTTCCACCATGTGACTGATCAAATCCTCAGCACAATCCCATTCCATTATTGTCCCCATGTTAGAGATGAAGAAAAAGGTTCAGTTTCTTTGACTTGCCCAAGAACACACAATAAGTAAAGGGCAGAGCAGGGATTTGAACTCAGGCCTTTGGAAGCCCAGTCCAGGTTTTACCCCTGCCTGTGCCTGACTCTCAGCACGTTGTCATTCCTGCAGGTGTCCCAGACACCGGGGTCCAGCCCTAGGCAATAGCACCAGGAGGATCAGAGGGAAGTTGGTGGCCATGAAGGAAGTTGGTGGCCCTGGGGAACACCAGTGAGGGCAGAGTCCGAACTGGCAGGCGCGGAGGGCAATGTGCAGTCAAAGGCTAGACTGGAACCCTTACTCCTCGCATAATACCTGTGCGGGCTGCCCCCTCCTCAGTTTCTCATCTGTAGTATGGAGGTGATACCAATGCCTACTCCTCAGGGTTGTTATGGGAATAAAGATTATGAACGCAAATGGCTCCACACAACGCCCAATGCATACGGAGTGTTCAAGAGATGCTGGTCGTGGGAGTGGCGTTTCTGACCCATCAGGAGATCCTGGGAATGTCCCTTCTCTTCCCTGGGCCTCAGTTTCAGCGTCCATCTACTGCTTGTGGGTGCTTCCAGTGGCACATTCTGGGTGGGCCGGAGGCCCTGCGAGGCCAGCTCACCTCTCAGAGATGCGGCTGGCGGGATAGAAGACGCTCTGCATGATGACGAAGTATTTCTGCGGACAGGGGAAGGGAGTGAGGGAGGACAAGATCTCATCCTGCAGCTGCCCCTCCGGCCCGGCCTCTTCGCCTCGGCCTCACCCACCTTCTTGCCCCGAGCCACCCGCAGACTGTGCACTCCTGGAAGGGGAGAGGGTGCCAGGTGAGGGGCCCCAAACTAGGCAACCATGGGTCCTTCCCACCCCGTCCCAGCTCCAGGCCACACCTCCTTCTCGAGTTCCTCTGCATCCGGAGCCCACCTCTCCAGCCTCGGCCCTAGAACCCTTCCTCAGCTTGGGTCGGTGTCGGGACTCCACCTGCCTCTAGACTCATCCCCCAAAGGGCAGCGTCCTGGGGCATAGCTCCGCCCACAACCCTCCCCCAGGACTGTCCACTCCCAACCCCGCCCCTTTGGGCCACGCCCACACACCACTAGGTTCCCCCTACGTTGCCACCTTGGACCCCGTGCGCCGAAGTCTCCCCGCAGTCGGACTGTCTCCTGTCCTGTCTGGGCTCAGGCTCCCCACACTCCCCCTTCCTGGAACCACCCTACTCGCTGGCCCTCTCCCCTCCTCGCTCTCTCCTTAACCCCTTCCCCCATGCCCCGCAGTCCCGGATTCCTGGCCGGTGGCGTACCCAGCAACCGCGCGAGCAGCGAGTGCGGGTGCCGCTGCAGGTGCTGCACATAGCGTGGCAGGTGGGCGAGCAAGGCCCGCACCTCCTTGCGCCTCTGGGTCTTCAGGAAGAAGCGCTGGTCGTGGCTGGGGGAGTGGAAGGGAGAGGTCACTAACTAGGCTCCCACCCGGCTCCCTGATCCAGCCTGTCCATGTGTGGATCTGTCTCCCGCCGCCTCCTCCAGCCCCCGCCCTGTCTGTCCTCCTCCATCTGACCTCTATCTGGCTGGGACTTTCCCCTGACCTGGCCATACTGGTTCTCTCCCCAAATGCCTCCCTCCACCGGGACATCACTCCCACCCTTCCCCACCCCTGCTGCCAGCTCACGACAGGAAGAAGCTGGCCTTGCTCTTGGAGGTGCTGAGGAACTGCAGGTAGGGGCCGTCGGGCCCCAACGAGGCCTGATAGTCCTTCTCCGCCAGGCCTAGGGAGTGGCGCAGCCAGGCGAAAGCTGGGCCAGCCAGAGTGCCCAGTTCGAAGCCCTGCAGGGGAGGAAGAGCACCCCCAAGAGTGTCCACGGAGGCCCAGGTGTGAGCAGTTGGCCCTAGTGCAGGAGGGTCAAGGTAACCACACACTTGCTGAAGGCCCTGAGGCAAGCCATCACTCCCACGGCCCACAGGGAAACGGAGGAGGAGAGAGAACAAAGATGGTACCAGTCCCCTCCCACAAAGCAGTCTGGGGCTTCCTACCTCCTGAACCTGGGTCATGACCTCAGAGAAATCCTCCTCAGTGGGTGGTCCCTGCAGGGAGGGGCAGAGGGGCTCAGAGCAAGCCTCAGTCCCCAACTGCCAGCCCCAGGATCTCCAAACGTCCAGCACCTGGCCTCATCCCATTCTCCCAATTTGATTCCTCCAGCAAACAGGGACTGCCCTGGAGGTGCCTGAGTTGGGTAGATGGGGGCTGCAGACCCTCCCAGGACTGGATAGAGGACGAGACAGTGACCTGAGGCAGGTCCTGAGTATGTCTCATCCCCAGCTGGGTCCCCAGCACCTGTCTCTGAGTTAAAGCCTGGCACATTTGCCTAGACACACACATTGGCCCAGTGAAGCCAGATGCCATCCCAATAAAAGGAGATGGCCTTACTGCCAAGGGACCTGCCTGACTCATCCTGGGAGGGACAGATCAGAGAAGGCTTCCTGGGGGAGGTGACCTGTAAGCTAAAATCTGAAGGGTAGTGGAGAGGAGGAGCAGGGTGCTCATAGTAGTGGGAACAGCATTGGTGGCTGCCAGGATGGGCAAGAGGACCAGAGTGGCTGAAGTGAGCCAGGGAGCGATGGAGTGTGAACGAGGCTGGACAGTTGGCCCTGGGCTTGAACCAGCGGGATGCCGAGGCCATGATGACTCCTGGGGAGCCATGGAAGATTTTCAGCAGGTAATGAGATGTAGAGGACTCCCTCTGGCTCCTACACTCTCCCTGGACCTCTAGGTCCCTGTGCCAGGGCTTGGCCTGTGGGATGAGGTCACACTGTGCATACATGTGCACACACACAAACAACACATATCCTCACCGGGGCCCATCCAGCTGCTGAGCTTGCATTTGGGTGACCCTTTCTGCTGAGCCAGCCTGGCCCCAGCCTGAATTCCAGGGAGGATGGGCTGGGCTGGCGGGGTGGGGGCAGGGTCCCTTCTCCACCATACACCCTGGCAGAGCTGAGAGGGCCTCAGAGACCAAGGAGTACAACTCCCACCCCCCACAGTCATTATATAGATGGGGACATTGAGGCCCAAAGAGGGGCAGAGGCCCATCTAGAGTCATACAACAACCACCTAGGTCAGGGGGTTCCTTACACCCCAACACATCCTGGGCTTTCTGGCTTCCTGGCCTCAGCCTCCACTCCAGAATGACCCTCCCTCCCTGCACCAAGCCCCTGAGTTCCTTCCCTTATAGCCATCTCTGATCCCCACCTCTGCAGTATTAGCAAGACAGCCCATCAGCCCTATCTTACCATTGGTGTGTGGGACAGATTGACCACTCACCAAGAGTGGGTGGTCTATAGAGACTTGGATGGCAGCCCACAGCCCTGCCTGCATCATACATGTCAGCCGGTGAAGCTCATGCCCCGGGTCAATCTCAAACAGGCCTAGGCGCGGCTGCTTGTCTCGTAGACGCCAGAGAAGGCCACCACGGCTGGAACTTGAAGTGGCTACTCTGCGTCCAGCCTCTGGGGATGGGGCCAGGACCTGGTGGCAGGAGGCACAAGAAGCAATGAGCATGTGGCAGCATCGCAGAGGAGAAAGACCCAGGTGTGAGTCCCATCTCCACTACTTTGAGCCCTCCTCTTTTCTCTCTCTGCCTCAGTTTCCTCAGTTGTAAAATGCAGATAATGCCGGTAGCCACCTCACTGGTTGCTGTGAGGGGCCACACAGTCCCTGGCATACATTCAGTACCCAAAATAGAGTGATGGTTATTATTAGCATGCAGTTCTGCAGCCAAACCTGGCCCAAGACTGTCTCTCACCAGCTGTGTGATCTTAGATAAGTCACCTAACCTTCTGTGCCTGTTTTCTCACTTGAAAAATGAGAACTATAACAACTTCCTGGCAGGTATTAACTGTTGTTACTGTTGAGTTTGAGCTCCGTGCACTGGAACCCTTGATAGGAGCTGTGATGCCAGGATTCAGTCACCTATTACACTGTCTACGCCGAGTTCCTCCAGGCCAGCGCAGAAGGTCAGCACAAGCTGAGATCATAGCTGCTGTCCCCTTAGTGGTGGGCACCCACCACGTGCCCAGCACTGGCTGAGAGCTTGACCTCCTAACAGCCCTATGAAGGAGGGCTTCATATCATCTCCATTTTCCCGAGGAAGTTAACTGAGGAAGTTCTCCTGGGATACACACCAGATTTATCCCTTCGTACCTGCGGTTCCCATGTGGGGCGTGTCCTGGTTCCCGCCCAGTGCATGACCTCTCCTGGGCTTGGATGGGGGTGTGTCCGCACCGCACGGAGAGGAGAGACCGACTCCTGCCCCACAACCCTTCCTTCTCCTGTCCTCCCTCGGGTCCGCACCTACCTCGCGGGGTCCCGGGCTCGGCGCGGCCATCGCCTCCTCAGCAGCTTCCCCGGCTCTGGCCGCGGCCCCTCAGCCGCAGGAGTCAGGCCCCGCCCCTGCTTCTGGATCGACCAATCGCGCGGTGCCGATCACGGCTACAACCAATCCGCGCAGGAGTGGCCGGCGATCGCCTGCGGATCTCCCCGCCCCGGCTGCAGCATCTTTCGGACAGCGGTACAGGGCGGGGCAGTGCCGTTACGCATCGGTTAGGGTCCCCCGGAGGTAAGACCCTCCCCCATTCCTCCCCTGAGGTGTAGGACTCGGGTCTCAGGGCCGCTGAGGAGGTGGGTAACCTAAATCCAGTCACGCCCACCCATTCTGGTATGGAATCCCCAACGACTGTTTTTCGGGTGAGGAAACTAAGGTTTAGAGAGACAAGTGCCTACCTCTATGTTACACAGAAAGTCAGGGGCATGCATTCATTCAACACATATATTTTAACACACTGTGGGCCAGGAGCAGTGCTAGGCTCAGGATTTAGTGGTGAATGAGGGAGAAACACAGCTGCCAACGTGATCTTTTAAAAGCTAAATCAGGTGATGTCACTCTCATGCTTAAAGCCTCCAGTAGCTTCCCATAGCACTGGAACAAAACCCAAACCCCTGGCCTTCGCCCATGCCCTTCTGCCCATTCTCCAGCCCTACCTCAGACTGCTCTCGCTCCACTCAATACACAGCCACCTCGCTGGTCCTTAATCATCAAAAACGCTTTCACATTTAAGGGCTTTTGCAAGTGCTGTTCCTTCTGTTTGAAGTCCTTTCCCCCCGATTTCCATTTGCCGTATTTCTTCTTGTCACCTTGGCTGACTCTAAGTGCTCCTTCCTCTCATTCTTGATCACATCACTTTGTTTGATTTCCTTCATCACACTTAACACTATCAGAGATTGCCTTGTTCATTTATTACATCTACCCCTAGAATGGGGGTGCCAGGAGGGCAGGAACCATGCCAGGCTCATTTCCTGGCACAAACCAGTGTTGGATAAGTGTATGTTGAACCAATGTGAGTAGGATGTGCAAAGGGCCTCGCTGCGTCCCAGGAAACGAAAGGGCAGCCTGGTGGTGGCTGGAGTAGGACAGAGCAAGCAAGCACGCAGGTTTTTGAAGGCCATGGTAGGGAGAGGGGTGGTGACCTGGGGAAGCAATACGTTTGAGAAAGATGACCAGATGTTTTTAAAAGATCACTGGTTGTTACAGTCAGTTTGGAAGGGACCCGAGTGGACAGGGGGAGAGCCACTTGGAAGCCTTTGGTGACTTGGGGCAGAGGATGGTGGTTTTGCATCACTAAGGTGGCTGGGGGGAAGACAGGGAGAATGGACAGGATTTGAGACTTGTGGATGGAGGTGGGAAAGCTAAGGTCAGTGATGTCTGCCAGGCTTTCTGGCTGGTGTCCAGAGCATGAAAGGGCGCAGGGAAGGAGGAGAGAGCCAGACTTGGGGGTGGGAGAACTCAGATCACGACAGGATGAAATTTGAGGGGCCACTATGACATCCGATGGGATGAGTGGCGAGTGCATATGCAATACACTGGGGTTCAGGAGAGAGCCAGGCTGGAGGCAAGCCTGAGTAAGGACCAGGTCACCTAGGAAGGGTGTGGGGCGAGGAAGCCTGTGACAACCCTGAGGAACCCACCCTCTCATGGCAGAACAGAGAAACACGACAGCCATAAAGTGCAGAGTGGGTCATCACACACAACAGAGCTTCTGAGGGTGCATCCAGCGGGATGTTTGTTACAGGCCATATGCGGTGTAGGGATCAAGGAAACGTGCTCTGGATTTAAAGACCAGCTGTCACTGGTGGTCTGAGTGGGGGCAGCCCTCCTGGAGTGATGTTGAGCAGAGTGGAAATGAGAAAATGCAGGCAGCAGGTGTGAACATCCTTTGGGAAGTTTGGCTGTGCGGGAGAGGGGGAGACCTGGAGGGAATTACTGGGTTGATGGAGGATCCTTTAAGTGGGAGCCTGGTGCATGTTCATGAAATGCTGGGAGGACCTTGTTGAGAAGCAGAGGCTCTTCCCATGAGAGGGGGAGCATAGAAACAGGAGGCTCCTGCTATAGCAGTGGGAGAGGACAGGACCCACAGCCCAGGTGGGCAGTTCTGCCTGGACTGGAGGATGGGGAGAGGACAGGGCAGATATGCCTGCAGTTGGCCTGTTCTGGGAAGGTGACGCCTCCACTAACTGGAAGAAGAGAGAACTCCAAGGTGGGATGGGATGGAGGCTTATGTTAGGCACTGTGAATGGGAGAGCCGGCTGCCCAGAGAGGCTCAGGGGGATTGCTGGGGGGCTAGGGCTGGGGCCTGTCTGTACTAGACCAGTCAACCTGAATACAGTGGAACCAACTTTGCTCTGGTTCAATAGCAGCTCTCACTGCTCATAGCTACTACTCAGTTCGGCTGCTGGTACAAGGGGTGGACAGGCTTATGCTTTTGGGGAACTGGCCTGAGGGTCCCTAAAGTTCTAGTGCATGCTGGCTGGGCTGGCACAGGGGAGTCATGGTGGAGGCTGACACGGGGTCTGGCAGCCTGCCACGCCTCCACAGACTCCCCAGCCATGAGCTGCAACAAGCTGAAACCACATCTGTCCCAGTTCCCTCCTGATCCTGTGTCCAGCATAGGGACGATCCAGGAGGCACCTGAGGCACCTCATTGCACAAACCAGGGTCTCTTGACCTGAGACTAGTGCGAGGCCAGCTCCTAGCCCCTCTCTGGACTGCAAGCAACCCAGCTCCCCTGGTCAGGGATGGCACAGAAACAAACACACCAAAACGTTTATTGTTCAGTTCTCCCCAGCAGGCCAAGGCCAGTGTCAGGACTGAGGGGCTGGGACTCCAGACAAGCAGCAGGTCTGGGGGCCCAGTGTGCCCACTCTAATGCACCCTGAGGCCTGACGGTGGTCCTGGGGCCTGTTTGTCCCCCCGCCTAGGCGTTCCAGGTCCAGAAGTCCTGTGGGATCTGGGGCTATGTCAGACCAGGGAAAGCTGCCTTCATGGAGGACATGTGGGGAGAGGTCATGTGATATCTTAGAACCTGCCAAATCCAGTATCAGCAGGTAACAGGAGGGAAACTGAGGCAAGAGGGTAGAACCGAGGGGAAAAAATGACAGAGTCTGAAGGTGAGGCAGGGAGGACCAGCATCTTTCAGGCCCTGGGCCAGAAGGGGGAGAGAGGGAGACTGCAGGTACTCCTCCCTCCTAGCTTCTGGAAAGGTGAGCAGGGGAGTGGGTGCTCTTGTCAGTCAGGGGTGAGTTCTGAACAGCTCCATCCTTCAGGGTGTCTGCAGAGCAGCCAGGTTTGAGGGCGCCACAGTGCCTGAATAGGTCCTGTGGGCCCCTGCCCTTGGTATGCCCTTGAGGGGAGGCAGAGAAGGGGCCAGCAGCCTCATCCCTGCTGGGCTTTCACTGAGCCTTTTTGGTCACCTGGTTCTTCAGCATCACATAGGTGATGAACACTCCTGGAATATACAGACCAGAAAGACCAGGTAAGATCGGGGCTCAGGGCTGCTGTTAAGGCCAGAGCAGGGCACGGCACGGCACAATGACACATACATGGGACCAAGCACCTCCCAACCACCCTCCAGACCACCTGGTCATCTCCCTAGCCATCCATCAAGCCACACATCCACCCACATTCATTCAAAACACACCACCGAGTGCCTGCCACAGGCAGTTTGCTACGTTTAGTGTTTCAGAATCTATGGGGTACAAGTTGCACCCAGCTATCCATCTACTCACCCAATCAATCACCTGTCCACCTACCTATCCACCCACCCACCTGCCCACGCAACATCCAGCATCCACCCACCGACTCCATCATCCAGTCATCTGATTGTTGACTAATCCAAACCACTTTATTGAGCACCAACTTAGTGCCACAGCCTGTGCAGGAGCTGAGGACACAGTCATGATAAAGACACAGTCCTGGGAAGCCCACAAACTAAACCATGGGAGACAAAGAGGTGCAGGAACCATGAGCCAGGGTGACAAGGGGGTGAGAGGTGATTGAGGTGTGAGCAGAGCAATGCTGGTGGAGGGAACCGGAAAAAGGGAGACATCCCATTAGAGCCTGAGGCATGGGAAGACTGACTTACAGCCCTGAAGCATGAACAGGAAAATGCTGGGGGTGAATTGGGAGCAAAGAACCTCAAGCAGACATACGGCAAGTGCCAAAGCGTGGCCACATGTTGAGGGGTGGGAGACACCCTGCCCAGGGTTGGGGGCATGATGACTTACCTACAAACAGGAGCAGCAGGAGGCCGGCGGCCAGTGGGATGGCAACGGCGTAGGCTCGGGGCAGGAAGTACTTGTGGATGACATGCTGGCTGTCGATGAATGGCTGGCATCGAGGGCAGAGCTCCAGTGAGCATTCCCTGCCTTGCCCAGCCCCCTCAAGCCAACATCCCACCTCCTCTGTCTCGGGTTGACCCACTCAAAGCACTGGGACAGCATTTGCTTTTGTTTAAGACGGCATTTTGGATGCCTTGGTTTGTTTCCTTCCTTCATTTATTTAATACTGTGTTTCCCTGAAAATATGACCTACCCCGAAAATAAGCCCCAGTTAAGACTGTCAGCCAGACAGGCGCACTTAGTACGTTATGATGATGTTCCAGAAGATGACATGACTGTATTTGAATATAGATTGTTGTACATGAAAAAATAAGACATCCCCTGAAAACACGTCCTAATGCGTCTTTTGGAGTAAAAATTAACATAAGGCCCAGTCTTACTTTCAGGGAAACACAGTAGTTTACTGTGCACTTGACTGGTACCTGCCCTAAGTTGGTGCTAGGGACCTGGCAGTGAACAGAAGTCGAAGGACTTGCCCTAATGCCCTCACAGTTTAGCAAGGGCAAAGGGTACACAAGGAATCCTCAACTAATTCCCAATTTTGGCTCCAAGATCTTCTTTACTAACAATTTTCTCCAAAACGATACCAAGTTCTGCAAGACTTTGCCCTCCAAATGCACTGCACGCAAGTACTAACCAACAAACCCTTTCTCCACACACATCCTAAATGCCCTCACAAAAGCCACTGGCACCTGTCATGCCCATAGCCAGAAGGACTGGACCCATCAAAGGGAAAGCAAGTCAGGAACAGGGCTTTACACTGTAGCGGTTAAGAATGTGACCGTGAGTCCGACCCTTCTCCCTGAACCTCAGCTTCCTCATCTACAAAATGGGGATACCACTGGCATCTTCCTCATAGTGTTGTTCCGGAGGTTTCATAAGACATTCAGGTAAAGCACCTGGCACAGTGCCTACTACATAGTGGGGGTCGGCTGCAAGGAATGGGAGAAGGTGGGAGAGGGCGGAGGAAGAACACATACCAAGAGAATCACCCAGGTGGTGTAGTAGGTGAAGATGATCAGGCTCACGGCAACGAGGCCGAGTCCCACCACCTGGTCTGTCCCGGTGGCCTGGAGAAAAGGGAAGGCTCAATTGACGAAGTGACTCTATTTAGGTGCACTAATGGGGTAAGGGGGCGGCGTCGCAGTCTGATTCCTCAGCGTTTTTATCTGTACAATGAGCGGGCGGGAGAGCAATCTGGTTCCGAGTGCCCAAGCTCCAGCTCCTAAACAAACCAGGGAGCCAACCCCAGCACTCTGCCACCAACTCACCATTTCCCCGGCGCTCCTCACCGGAGCAGCCAGCCACATCCGGTTCCGCATCCGGGCCCTCGGCTGCGGGGCACGCCGGGAGTCGTAGTACATAAGGCCGCCCCAGGACTACGTTGCCCAAGACAGGCAGGCGCCACCTCCCCATTTGCTTGTCGGGAAATGTAGTTTCTCAAGGGTATTGGGGAACAAGTTGTTCCCGAATCTCCATAGAGAATGGGACCGAGTTGGGAACCCAGACCGCCTGGTACTCGTGGCCTCAGTCCTGTCGAACTCGCCCCTGAAGAAAAGCCCATTTCTAAATATCCCAGAGTCCCAGAGCCAGAGCGAGATCTGGTAGGGGGGAGTTGGAAGTCTCATTTCTCAGGGGGGGAAAATGATGAGGCTCAGAGAAGGGCGAGGACTTGCGGGAGATCACAATTCGTGTCTGTGGTGAAGCCGACACCAGAACCTGGCGTGTGCATGCCAGTTATTTCCTGGTCCCGAGGCCCTAATGCGTGTTGAGGGAAGGGTGCAAAAAATGTTCACCGCCCAGCTGGGGGTGGGAGGAGGAGGGGCTGGCCCAAGCCTGCTGCGATGGGGCTAATTTCGATTGGCTGTAAGGGTGGGCGGCCCCCTTACCAGCGCCTGGCTTCCCTGCCCTGTCTTCACTGCAGGGATGAGGCCAGGGTGACCCTCTCTTCCCTCATCGTCTGCCTCTGGGGCCCTGGGTGTTGCGGCAGCGCTAGCACCAGTCCAGGCAGGTCTTGGGAATGGCCGCGTGTGCAGGATCCTCTCCAGGCCGCGTGGAGGATCCTCTCCTCTGAGAGCAAGGGGAGGTTGGGCCTCATCACCTTTGATGTGTTCTCCAGCTCTGGAATCTGGAACACTGTCTCCTCACAGCTAGTGGGCTAGCTGTTCCTCATCAGGGCGACACATCCCAGGGAAATCACCTTCCCTGACAGGGGTTCCCTCCTCTGTGTTCCACAGCCCCAAGTGTGTCTCCATGATGACGCTTGTCAGCACCGTTTTAATTAGCTGATTTACTTGATGTGGCCCACCTGTGAGCTCCCTGAGCCTAGGGTCTGTGGTCACTGCTGTATCCCCAATGCCCAGAATGGGGCTTGGCACAAAGTAGGAGCTTTGAATCAACCAACTGGCTTTAAGATTGACATTTTAGATCCTAGAACGCTAGCATTCAGCATCTGGGGACTCCAGGCCTTCTGAGGGGTTGTGTGGAGGCTCTCCTGCTGTCTCCATTTTGGGGGGTGGAGGGGCACGTGGAGATTGAACCTGGCATGGTTCACTCGTGCCTGCAGCATCTGCCTCCTTGGGTCATCTGAGCCCATCTCTGAGTATGACGACTGCTGGAGCAACCTTTTTATTCCCTACCCTTTGGCATGCTGCTTTTTCACTTAGCATTACTGTGTTCCAAAGGAGCAACCTTTTTGGGCCTAAAGCCCAATTCCTTCCCTCTGTCTCAGGAGACTTTGGGCTTAGTCGGGAGCCAACTTTTCCCTCCCCAGGTGTGCACTGAACAAAGGCAGGGACTGAGAATCAGCCTGGACATCAGCCCTGAGAAGGGGTGAGGATATGCAGTGCTGTGACAGGGATGAGGCGTGGTAGTCTGGTCCCTTCTGGCCTGTTCAAAGCCGCTAAGGTTTCCTGCCACTTCTGAGATCATTAAAGGCCCAGGGCGACTTGCCTTTCCCAGAGCTTGGTGCAGGCTGCTCTGTAACTTGAGACAGGGCAGGGATGATGGGCCTAGGCCTGAAGACAATGCAGGCTTGGGCTTTAGAGGATGGGAATGAGCTTGGCATCTCCCATAGGTCAGGCTGTACACCCACTTTCTCATTTGATCCACAGCCTCACAGCCCGCAGCTGAGAAAACTGAGGCACAGGCAGTTTTCTGTCTTCAGGCATGCTTGTTCAAAGCCACCTGACTACTGGGGAGGTCCGTAGAGCAGTGGTTAGAACTTGGGCTCTGAGGTCTGAGACTGGCAGGAAACTACTCTCCAGGGCCCGTTTGCTGTCCGGGACTCTGGTGTAATAAAGGTGGTCACAATTGTGACTGCACCGGGACTTGGAGAAACCTGGCCACCTACACCTTCCCCACCCCCAACCATCACCTTACACATCTGGCTTCCATCTGACGCTTTGATCCTAAAGTCAAGTTGGTAAAACAAACAAACAAGAACCAACATACCATAACAAACAAAAACTGCAACGTTTAATTTTGTCCCCCAAACCAAGACACTGACTAGGCTGATTTCCCTTTACAATGTTATTTTCTACAATAGAAGCTGAGACGGATACAAACACAGCCCATTGAATTAGGGTGTGGTGGTGGCGACATTGTTAGATAAGAGGGGAATTAAAAAAAAAAAAAAAGACCTTTCTTCCCCCCCATCTCCCTGCTCACTTCCCTAAAGAGAGGAAAACGTAGACATTCTCCATCCTGGCAGATCATGCCCTATGGTCAGTTTGTGGGGTGACTAGAAAAAAAAATAACCTAAAAATATTGTATTTATTTTCTTTAAATCTCCTAGTAAAAATGTTAAAACTGTCTTCCAAGAAGATTCCAAACTGGCATTGCATAGACCAATTCCTTTCCAAAAATATCTCTAATATATTCTATCTCTCTCTCTATATATAGAATTTTTAAGTCCAGGAGCTGTGGGTGTCTAGTGCGAATTCACTGAGTTTGAAGGGACCAGAGGACTGAATAAAGAGCTCCCACATGGGGATGAGGCCGGAGCTTCTGGACTCCAGCTCCAGCCACCATCAATTTGGTTGTGGCCGAATTTTCAGTTAGTCCAATTACCCCGGCCCAGGGCCTGTCATGGGAGAATGTGGCAGGCTCTGTCTCCTTCTGGGGTGACTGTCAAGTTCAGACCTCGCCTAGAGAGGGGCTGGGGTTCCTGGTTTGGGGGAGTCTCCCCAACAGCACCAAAGCCAGCTGCTTTATGCCTAAAGCCCCAGAACTTGAATCAGACCCCAAATACACCTTGAATGCACCTCCCCACTGGGCTGAGGTCATGCAGACAGAGGGAAGAGCGGCATTCCCCCATCTTCTGGGGGTCACTTCATCTGGGGACAGTGCAGCTGGTCCCCTTTTAAAGTGCCAGGTGTCTACGGGGCAGGAAGGGACCCACAGAGCTGACCAGAGCCTTCTCCAGCCAGAGCAAATGCTCCATCCTGCCTCGGCAGGCACCTTCTAACATTCATTTTCTAAAAGAGTTAGGTGATTAAAAACAATAAGAACAACCACAAAATCCTAGAAATGCTCTGACTCCAATGCCAGGAGGCTCCAAGACCATGACTCTTGTCAGCTGGGCAGAAAGGACCCCTCCCCCCCTGGGGAGGGCACCTCCACCCTAACCCCTACGAGAGAGAGAACCCGTATCCTGGCTCTCCATCCAGATCCCCAGCCCTGCTGGGACCCAGCCAGCGGGTAGGGCAGAGAACAGAACCACCTCCCCTCACCTGGGGGAGGAGAAAATATCAAACTGTGAACCCTGAAAAAAAAAAAAAAGAAAGAAAAGAAAAAGAAATAAAGAGAAAAAAAAGAGGAAAGGAAAAAACAGTATAGGGCTAAGTAAACACCAGCCTGCTGGGCTTATACAAAGATGAGTGAAATTAAGAGTGGCAAGGGAGTCTGTCCAGAGGCTGGCTGGCAGCCAGAACCCACCTTCAAGCAAATAACAAGGACCGGGAGGAAAGTGCTCAGAGCTGAGGCGTTAGCAAGGGGCAGGGGCAGAGCCAGACTGCTCCCTGCTGGAAAAGCCCCCCTTAAAGGGCCTGTCTCTCCCTTGCCCAAAGAGAGGGGTGCTTTCAGAGGAGGGCTGAGGCTTTTCTGGCCAGGAAGCCAGCTCCAGCTAGTCCGGTCACAGCCCACCTGCCCCTCTAGCACTGGTCCCAGGCCAGGACCAGCTGACCCTGAGGGGAGAAAAGGGGGCAGTGCTTGCCCAGCCCAGTCAGGCCCCCGACCTCCATGGGCTTGGGAGGCACCTTCCAGGCTTCCTACAGGAAACCAGCTCCTCAAGACCCAGCCCCGGGCAGAGGGGAACCTTTCTCAGCATGGGTCTCAGGCCTGAGCTGGAGCTAACTGGAGGGAGAAGAGGCAGTGCCCCGTTCCAGCCGGGCTGCTAAAGCTGGGCCGCTGACTGCACAGCAGGCAGCACCCAGGAACCCCTGGGAAGGGATCAGAGGAAGGGCAGGCGAGGGCCAGCGGGGCTGTGCTAAAGACGAGCGTGTGCAAAGTGCAGGCTGCCAGGGCAGCAGGAGAACATTCGTTGGGGGCGGGGTCTCAGTCTAGAATGTGGGTGGGGTCTGAGGACTTGGCTTCCAGGAGGAGGCCGCCAGCGGGTCCCCCAGGGCACAGGGAAGGGATAGCTGAAGCACTAAGCAGAGGGCCACGGTGGCAGGATTCTGGAGATGAAGTGCCCCCCCCCCCCCAGGGCAAGGGGGCCATGGAACAAAGCCCGGCCAGGACATGGCTGAACGGATGCTCCTGGAGCGAGCAGGGACACATGGCAAGAGGCCCCTCGGCCGCTGCATGTCCTCATCCAGGGGGCAGGTCGGTATCCAGCAGGGCATCCTGGCCATCTTTGTCTCGCCCACCTACTTCATGGGCCTGTGTGTCCTGCCCTTTAGTGGTTCAGAGAGAATATTCACAGTGGCGCCCGGGCCCCACCAGGCCAGGAGGGTCCCAGCACGGATGGGGGGACAATGGAATGATGCTTTGAGGCAGGAGAGGGGCTGGAGTGCATGGAGGAGGCACAGATGAGACGTGGCGTGGATGGTGATCCAAAGGGGAAGGTCCCTCGTGGAATGACGTGGGTCTGGCCACCCATGAAGGCAGGGCCCTTCTCCAGCCTGGATACTTGCTCCTCAATGGGTTTCAATCACGACTGGCTCGTAGACCCCAGAGGAGACCCTGTGGGGAGAGACAGGTCAGCTCGTCCTCCCCGACGTTCCTCTGGGCCAGGCCCTTGGAAGTACTTCACAAGCAGGCACCGTTAACGGGCCCATTCTGCAGAGGAGGAAGCTGAGGCTCAGAGAAGTTAAGTCATTTGCACAGGGTGACACAAGTGTACGTATCGGAGTCTGTGGGATTGCAGAGCTGGCACAGGCTTTGCCCGAGCCCTTTCTGGGCAGCAGTGGCTTACATACTGGGGTGGACTGTGCCCATCCTCACAGCAACCCTGACAGGGAGGGACTGTGCCACCCCACCCCACTTGACAGATGAAGAAACTGAGGCTCAGAAGGATTATGAGGCTTGCCAAGAGGGCAGCAGAAGGTTGGGGAGCTCTTCTCCCCACGGATGCCAGGCCCACCCAAGAGGCCGTAGACATTCAGAACGCAGCAAGCTGCTCTGCTATGATCTAGCTGCCACAAATATGGGTTCTCCCCTCCCCTGAATCCCAGTTTCAGAGGGAGGCTAGAGATGGGTATTTACAAAACTTCTCTTTTTGCCCTCCTCACTCTGGAGGCAGTGGGGAGATGGCAGCTGCAATTTCGAGCCTTGGCCAGCAGGGTTCAGCATAGCAGCACCAGAGGGCCAGTCTGGGGACCCTGAGGTGGCCCAAGCTAGTCTCCAGCTCTGGCTCTAGATGTTACATGGGCACTACCCCACCCGGCCAACAGAAACATGGGGAAAAGCCTTCAGAACAAGCCTGCACACGGGAAGCTCCTCCACACACACACTCAGCCAGGTACACGGTAAACACTAAACAAATGACTTGAGAGGGCGCTGGCACTCTGTAAACGAGAGTTCAAGGCCAAGTTTGATCCTACCACCCCCTCATCTGTGAACATTATGAGGGCAGAAAACTGTTGCTCTCTATTGGGTCCCCAGAACCTAGCTCAGTGCCGGGTGTGTGGCTGGTGCTCAACACATAACCGTTCAATAAATGAGTCATCGTCATTTTTAAGGGGTTCCCAGATCCAAGAGGAAGGGAAAGCAGGGTCCAGAATAAAGATGCATGAAGCTCCTGCTGTGTGCTAAGCCCCTGCTAGGCACTTTCCAAGGTTCAAGGTTACCCTTGGAACCCTCAAAACCAACCCTGGAGCGTTGTCCCAGGTTTCCAGGTGAAATGAGGTGGTCCACACCATTTGAGAGATGGGGAAACTGAGGCTTGGAGAGAAGTGACTGGCCCCTGGTCACACTGTGGTGACAAGAGCTGGCATTCAAAGCCAGGTTGGTGGGCTGCAGAAACCTTGCTCTCAGCACCGCCCCTCCCATGGCCACCCTAGTGACCCACCCCTGAACCTCCACCCCTACCTGTTGGCCAGCTGGATGCCACTCAGCGTGGTGGAGCCATCACGGCTCACGAACAGCCGGAGGTTGCTGTCTGTGGGGAGACGGGGGACGGTGGGGGCTGAGCAGGGCAGGGACGGGCAGGCAGCATCATCCCCCCGCCCAACTGGTACGGACGGGCAGCTCACCCTCAGTGTTGCTGCCGTCTGTAAAGTCCTGGCTCTGCATAATCTTCTCCACGATGTCGTCCGCGTCAATCCGTGTGTCATCTACCCACGTCGGGTGGCTCTCCACAGAGTCCTTCTTCCGCCTGGAGCAGGGTGGGCAGTCCCAAGTCAGGGCAGTGACAGGCATGACGATGACAACAGCGCGTGCCTACAGCCCTCAGGATGCTCTAAGTGCGCGCGAGAGCCTGTGCAGGTTGGAGTCACCTAGCCTTCATGGCAGCCCTCTGGTACAGGTGCCACTATTACCTGGTCTTATAGATGAGGACACAGCGCCTAAGCAGGGGACCTACGGTACACTGAATCCCACATAGCGACCGCTAAGGAACTGGTCACACGCACAGTTAAGCCGGGGCTACGACCCTCACGAACATCAACCGGTGAATCGTCACCATCCAACCCTGAGGCAGGGACCCTACTGTCCCATGTTACCGGGAAAGAAGCAAAGGTTCAACGAGCTACTGGGAGGGGTCCGTACTGCAAAGCACTGAGCGGAGACTCACCGAAATGAGCGGTCGGACAGATGTGGGGGCCGCGGGGGCCGTGGGGGCTTCTCGGGGGGCCGGTGCTCACGCTCACCGCCCTCAGGGCCCTCCACAGTCATGCTGAGGCCGCCAGAGGCACTGCTGCTGGTGGACGTGTTGCGACGGTGGGTCAAGTCCGAGAGGCTGGAGGACCGTGAGTGCTCCGTGCTGTAGCCTAGTGGGCAGGAGGCGGCAGTTCATGATGGGGGAGCTGGGGCATGTGAAGGCCAAGGGCATGGAGCCAGGCGGGCACTCACCAGAGATCTTGGACTGCTGGCTGGCGTAGCTAGAGTTGCGGGAGTGGCCAGAGTGGAACACCTCCTCAGGGCTGGACAGGTTCTGGTCCGTCTCTTCAGGCACCCCTGGAAAGCAGGGCGGGGGCAGGGGTTACTGGTGGCGCCTGTCCTCTCACTGAGTCTGGCAGGGGAGACTATGTATTTCCATTTAACAGACCGAAAAACTGAGGTTCAGAGGAGCAGCGATCTGCTCCAAGCTGCAGTTCACCCTCTGAACCCAGGTTCGTTCCTTCCACAAATCTGTCAGGGACCTCCTCTGCACAGGTGCTCTACTGGGTGCTGTGGCCAGGGGAGAGGGTGTCACAAGCCATAGGGGAGGAAGAATGGTGAACAAAATGATCCACAATGAACCACAACTGTGGTGAGTGGTGCAGAGCAGGGAGCAGTGCATGTGGGGGTCTGACTCAGGCTGAGATCAGGGAAGGCTTCTCTGAAGGGGTGGCCTTAAGGATAGACCTTCGGAGGTGTGGGAGGGAGCATCAGAGAAAGGGCCTTCCAGAGAGAGGGAACAGCATAAGCAAAGGCCCTGTGGCTTGAGTGAGCTTGGGTCAGTGTGGCTGCAGTGAAGCGCATAAAGGTGAGGGGAAGTGGCTGACAGCCCTGTCCCAAGTCACCCACAAGCCCACTTTTGAAATCTACTTCCCAGCGCTCCCAGCGGGAGGAGCAAGGGAACCAGGCGCATCTATGCAGGGCTGCGTGAGCACCCACCCACCCACCAGTCCTGTGGGACTCACCCATCCCTTCTCCATAGGTGAGCACAGCCAGGCCACCCGCTGGACCCCAGGCCTGCCTGTGTCCCGCCCAGAGCCTGGTGGCTTTTCAGGTCCCCAACAGGTTTTCCGCATATGAGGGGAGGGGTGCAGAAAAGCAGCTACAGAGGCATCTGAGGGCTCAAATCCCACAAATGAGGGCTGCCACGTGCTGCCGGACTCACTAGTGCGCTGGAGGGCGCACTGCCTCCCAGCTCTGAGCTCACCCGCAGGAGGGGTGCAGGTGCCAGGACTCATACTCGGCGGCCTTGCTTCACCCCACGCAGCACTAGGTATGGGGGGGGGGGGCAGGCCAGAGCCTCCTCTCCTGGTGGCACCTCCTCCTCCCAACTGCCGTGCCATCTCTGGGGACTCAGGCTGGTTCAAATTTTTCACAATGTTAGTAATAATGATAATTGACTAGAAACACAGAGTACATCTCTGTGCAGGCAAGGCCCACACGTTTGCTCAGTTCTTCCCCAAAGCAACCCAGGACGTGGTTACTATTGCTGATCCCATTTTACAGGAGGACACTGAGGTCCAAAGAGGCAAAATGACCAGTCAAGGTCACGTAGCAAGTGGGAGAACAAGAGCTCACAGCACGCGTCCCTCTGCCAGGAACACTGCACTCCATACCCCAGATCCAGCTCAAGTGCTACCTCTTCAGGGGGCTTCCCTGGCCCCAGATGGATGTTTTGCCTCTCACAGCTCTTGGCACTCTGTAGGTGGATATGCGTTTGACTTATTTACTGTCTGATTGACGCCTGTCTCTTCTGCTGGACCCGGAGGGCATGGCACAGCGCCTGACACATGGGAGGGGCTCGAACAGCGTCTGCCTAAGGGAAGCACGGACAGCGCAAACACCATCCCACCACCTCACTTCTCAGCACGCATCTCCCTTGGGACCTGGGGATACCTTGGAAGTAAAAGCCTTTGATGGCAGAGCAGGGTGGGCAGGTAGGGAATGTACCTGAGCTGAGGATGGTGGGCCTGGCCTTGGGGGGCCGGGACCCCGTCAGGGAGTTGGTGCTGCTGCCGCCACTGCTGCTGGTCCCGCCACCCTTACACGTCAGCTGCAGTGAGGAATCCTGGCCTGGGATGGAGATGGACTTGGCAGTGGATGGCGGCCTTGGGAGGAAAGAAGTATATGACTGGGGTGCCCCACCCTTGGGGGCAGATGAAGACAAAGGAGCCCCCACCCCTCAGGCTTCATGCACCCACACTCACGTCTTGAAGCACGGGTCTCCAGAGAGCAGGAACATGCCAATGGTGACCTGGGGGACAGGGAGAAGTGGGCCACACTGCGTCCACTCACCCAGCCCCGGTGCCCAGCCTCCTCAGCCTCCCTGCTCGGGCTGCACAGGGCTTGGCCTCTGATCCCGTCTCTGCCCCCTCACTGGCACTGTTGAAGCCACCAAGCCTCACTGAACCCCTGTTTCCTCGTGCAGAAGACAGACTGCTCCTGACACCTGATGCCTGCCCCGTGGGACAATGAGAGGCTGCAGATGAGGCCACCCTTGGCTTGGCACCGGCTCCGAGCGGCTGAGCGGCAAAAGCCGCTGTTGTTATTTCACAACGACACCGAGTGAGCCCTACGGAAGGGGCCGCACGGGCACTCCCTCCTCAGTGCCCCGCTGCTCGGGTGGGTGTGGCAACACCAGCCCCACATGGCAGGAGGGAAGGTGGCTCGAGAAGCCCATCTGGTGAGGAGGGGGTTCACCGAGCCGGACATGGGGGGTGGGGCACTCACATAGTCCAACACTTGGCAGGGACTTGTAATGGCAAACGAGGCAAAATTTGGGTCCCCAAATCTGGGCTGAGAGGGTACAACAGGTGATGGGGTGGCAAAGAGGTACTCAGATTCCAACCACACCAACAAAAATTGGAGACCATTAGGTTGAGGCTGTTTTTTCTTTTCTTTTCTTATGGATTATTTCACTTGGCCATGGTAGCAGCCTACAAAGTAGGTGATGGGTCCAGGTTATAGACGAGGGAACTCAAACTCAGGGGAAGTGACTGCCCAAGGTTCTGTAGACAGGATGTGATGGAGCTGGCCTTGAAGCCAGGCCACCTGTCCTCCAGATGCCCTTGACCTGGCTTGAGGCTGCACTGTGCCAAAGGAGCAAGACTGACAAGTCCCAGCTCCCACCACAATCAGCCTGCACTCTTGCAGGTGCCTCCGGTTCCCTCTGCAAAAGGCCTGGGAGTCTCCAGAACCTCTGCCCACCACCTCCTCCCTGGCTCTGCCCTGGCACAAGGCACTCCCACTGGATCAGCTGGCAAAGGTGTGGTTAGGATGAGACTGCTTTCTCAGCCAGGTGGAAGGCTATGGAGACAAGGAAGAGAGGTGTGCGGGTGGTAGATGTCTAGATACCTCTGCTCCAAGAGGCCAGGGAGGCAGCTGCCTAGGGGTAGGGAGCTGTCCCGGCCATTGGAACCCTGCATGTGACTGTGGGGCCCCCGGAGCAGCTGCACTCAGTGTGCCCAGGTTGAGGATGGCAGGTTCTTTTGGTCACTAAGGCTCCACTGGGAGCTCAGGCTGCCTCATGTCACGTGGGGCAATGATGAAGGTCTGAATGGCGGGCTCACGTGCCAGCTCCGCTGTGACCCCAGGCAAACGATCTAACCTCTGGGCCTCAACTGCCTCCTGTGCGAAACTGGGACTAATAACAGACACCAGGCCCCATGGGGCTGTTGTCAGGCATCAGAAGACAAGGTAGGGGCCCTCAGCAATGCTGCTCTCACCAAATCCTGAGAGACTGATGGGGTCCACTCCTTGGCCCCCCGATTATGGATGGGGAAACTGAGGCCAGACTTCAGATGGTGGTTTCCTGACCCAGGGCCCACATCTGCCTGTCCAGGGGGAAAACCTGTATTTTTAACAACCCTCCAGGGCCTCTGATGAAGAGCACGGTTGCCCTGTCCCCTGATGGGAGGGGGCAGAGGAGGGGGCAGGGCCCCAGTACCTTGAGGATGGAGTTGTCCTGGCGAGTGTTCTTCGTGTCATATCCCTCCAGCAGGCAGCAGCGCACCGTGGAGCCTGAGCCTGCAAACTCAGCCAGGTTCAAGTCAGCAAAACCCAGCTGGGAGGAAGAGAGGAGACTGTGGGAGGCTGCAGGGAGCGTGGGCGCAGGGCCGGCAGCGCAAGGGTTAACTCGGTGGGGAGGGGCCGGCAAAGCCCCTGGGCCACCACAGCCCAGACTGCCTGGTTGCATAACCAGCACCCAAGGACACAGGCCCGGGTTGGTGGCTTGGGTTGGCGGCTCTAATGAGGCAGAGCCAGGAGCTCACATCCCTGAGCTGCACAAAGCGCCCTTTGTGCCGTGTCCCAGAGTACACCGGGGCAGCGCCTGAGATGAAAGGACATTGTTGTCTGTGACACAGACACATTGTTCCCTGGGAAACAAGGCTGTGCTGTGGGAGCCGCCAGGACAGTGGGCAGGGGGGAGGGAAGGCCCGTGGGAACTTGGTGTTGGGATGGGTGGGTGGGGGGTACTCTGCAGGGGGGGCAGGAGCCCCTCATGAAGGCTGGAGTGAGGGTCTGTTGGGCAGTGGGTGATGCTCCTCGGAGGCAGAGAAAGGAGCAGGGATGGGGATGGAAGTGGAAGAAAGTGCGAGAACAGGATGCATGAGCTAAGAAGTCCTCTTAGAAGGAAGACAAGTCTGGCAGACCTGGAGGGGCAACAGAGGTGAAGGTGAGGGGCGCCTGGGACTAGGGACTCAGAGAACAACCAAACCAACCAGGGGTGTGGACTGAACACTCGCTGCGGGCAAGTCTCCATTGCAGACTTTGGGGCACAAGTGCCAGAGTCGGGGACTCGGGTTCAGATCCTAACCCTGCCATCAGTGACTCAGTGACCCCAGTTTACAGATAGGGAAACAAAGGTTCAGAGAAAGGAAGTGACATGCCCAGGGCTTAACTGGTAGAGCCAGGCCTAAAACTAGGCCTGATCAGTGTCAAGTCTTGCCACCTCTTTGGGCCTCAGTTTCTGCCTTTGTTTCATGGTTACTGAGCCTGTGTGGACATTTGATTGGAGAACAGAAGGGAAGGGCCTGGCAGGTCTGACACGTGCCAGGTGCATGATAAATGTTTGCTGGGTGGAGATGGGATGCTCCAGCTGTTTGCTGGTAGTTTCTTTCCTAGCTGGGTAGCTGTCCTCACCCACAACGCGGTGAATCAATGGGAAGAGAAATTTCCACTCTGACAGCACCTTCCACAGCGCAGTTCTGGCCACCGTGCCCTCTGCTCCTGCACAGGAACACGACGCCCGGCCAGGGCAGAGTGCATAGCGCAGAACGCTGAGCTTCCTGAGCTCTGGTCCGTGGGAAGGAACACAGCCGGCACACAGGGTGAAGAGGCGAAGGCGTTTCCCCTCTGGACTGACTAAGCCCACCGCCCTGCCACTGTGCCATCTCGCCAGAGAGGCCCCAGCGGCGGGCCGAGTCCTCACAGAGAAGGGGGTTTAAGGGCAGAGCAGGCTTCCTCAAAGCCAGAAGGAACCCTTCCAGAGCTGTCTTCTCTCACTTTTCCCAGTGGGAAAGGTTGTAATGTGGAGGGCTGAACTGTCTGTGGGTGCAGTGAAAAGCTGGCAACAACACAGATGTTTGACAGCAGGGACGGCTGAGTCACCCGTCCACCAGCCACACAATGGGACACTGCTGCTGCTAAAGCAAAAGGAAATGTGTGATGACATGAAAACATACCCATGACGTACTGGCAAGTAAAACACCAAGCTGCAGAACCATTTAGAACAAGTCCCTGTTGTGTATTTAAAAATCCTGTCTGCATGTACACGATACATGCAGGGTGCTCACTCTACATTTCTCTAAGTCATGCGCATGTGTTTTATGCACTGCTTGGGGTCTATGATACATTTCATGTATTTTTTTCTTAAAAGGTCTGGAAAGATCCTAATGAATCCCAATGCTGGGGGCTGGGGAGGAGGCCTGAGCAGGAAGGGGGATGGAAACTCCCCTTTCCACTCAATGAATGTCTACCATTTGTGTTGCAACAAACATATGCTGTCTTTACGTTAAGTGCAAAGACTATCAATAAAGATATTTCCAAAAAATAATACATCTCCTGTATGGCTGAGTGTCTCCTGTTTGGGACAGACAGAGAGGGGGCAGGACATTCTTCTGGGAGCCTCTCTCACGCCTGTCCCATCCCACACCCCCTCACACAGCCCCACTCACCTTGGAATAAGCTTTCCCACCTTTCAGCTCCTGCACAGGGAGAGAGACATAGCAGCAGGGTGACTACGAGATCCAAGGGACCTCATACGTCCCCCAAACCCCTCCCCATGAATCTGACTGCCAGGGAAGGAGGACAAGCAAAGGGGCAGATGACTCATCTCATTTTCCCCGGGCAGGGGGACAAGTCAGGGGATGGGCCTAAAGCCATCAGAGTGGGGGCCCCACACCCACTCCTTAGCCTTAAGCTCACAGCCCCCAGCCCTGGCCAGAAGCCCAGCCTCACCTTGCGAACTGACACCCGGAAGGTGCAGGGGTCCAGCAGGCCGGTGGCTGGGTTGGCGCTCATCTTACACACGAAGGTGAACCTCTTCCGCCACCGCACGCAGTTCTCCTGCACCTCCTCCCTGCAGGCCAGACAGGACAGAGAAGCACAAGCACACAGGTCAAGGCCACGGAAACCCATGTCAGGGACAGCGCTCACCTCCAGGGAGGCTAGGGAGGTGGGGGGGGGGAAGGGGGCTCTCGCTTTTCACTTTGTATCACAAAGTGACTATTTTCGTAACAAGAAAGTCCTTGCATAAGTGTAAAAACATAAAATATGTAATAAAAAATGAAAAACACAAGGCGGGTGAGGTCAGGCTGGAGGTAGCTGCCCCTCCCTTGGCTCCCAGTGCTGTCCCCCATCTCGTTCTGTGGCCTCGGGTGGCTCCTTCTGCTTCCATCACCTCCCACCAACCAGGCTCCCACTGGCCATCTCAAGTGACCCTCACAGCAGTCTTCCCAGGCTGGACTACCAGTCCATTTCGCAGATGAAGAGACCAAGGCCCAGTACCACCCAGCCAGGAAACAGCTGGCCCTAAGCCCAGGGCTGCCTGGCTCCAGAGCCCCCTTCTTCACCACAAGTAACAACAGCAACAGCTGACGCTCATACGGGGCTTCCCATGGGCCAGCACCGCTGCAAGCACTTGACAGACTCAGCCACCCCTGGAGCCTGCTCCAAATGCCAGGGATCCACGGTCACGCCAACCCTTCCCACACGTGTCACTACCACCAGGCCAATTCCACGTGCACAGAAACCGAGCTCTGGGGCTGAGCCCCGGCCCTGAGGCCCACCCGGGGCAGGACAGAACAGCGGAGCCCAAGCAGCCTGGTTCCGGGTGCTACACACACACTAAACACTCACCACTCCAGGGCGGACACTACTTGGGGCCCTCAGCCTCCCTGATACTAATTGGGGCGCTACCCTTCTATCCCCTCAAGTTCCTTCTGGGCCTGGAGAGCATGACCAAGCCCCCAAATTCAGCACTCCCTTAACAGGGAAACGTTTTTTGTGCCCTGGGAGTGAGTGAGAGCCGGTGGGAGCAGCTCATCCAAGCCTTTCCTGGCTGCTGCGGGGGCCTTGGCAGAAGCTGGGGGTGGTAGTGGCACGTGGCAGAGACAAGCTCCCATCCCTGCGCAGTTTCCTGTTCCCCCCCCTCAGCCATGGAAGGGAGGGCCCGGCAGGAGAGACATTCTCTCCAGCCTCATCCCACCTCACAGGCACGGCCAAGGGGACAGCGGAAGTGACCACTCCACACCCGGGGACTGAGGAGTGCGGGCTCATTGCCAGAGTGGGCCTGAGGGGGAAGAGTCAGCCCAGGATGAGCATCTCCTGAGCAGGGCTTGTTTGCCTCCCACTGAAACCTTGGAAGGTAGGCTCTGTGCTACCACTTTCTGCAGCGGAGAGCACTGAGGCTCCAAGAGCCAGCCCAGATCGCATCCCTAGTGATAAAGTAGGCTGCGAAGCCAGGGCTGTCTGAATGCTGGGTCACAGCCACTAGCCATCACCTTTCCTCATCAGCCACAGAGCCGAGAAGCCTGGCAGGTGGAAACCACCGAAGTTGTGGGGCCAGCAGTGCCCTGCTATGTACCCGAGGCACCCACCCATGTCTGAGTGCCAAGTATGTGCCAGACACTGAGTACTGCAGTGGACTTACTCACAGACAACATCTGTCACCCCAGTGATGACTCAGTGTCACCGGGAGAGGGTGGAGGGAAGGGGTGAGTCAGGGAAAGTGACTGGCCACAGGGAGGTGACAGTCAAGCTCAGACCCAAATGAAGAGTGGGTCGTCGCCAGCGGGGGACAGTGCCAGGCTGAGGGGAGAGCATGAGTGAGCTGTGCTCTGGGTCTCCTTGGCCGATGCAAGCCTCTGTGCAGAGCCTCTGCGAGGAGCTCCCTGCTGGCTCTTCAAGGCTGTGAGGACGTGACCAAGGCTTGCTCCATGTTCTGCCAGGTCTGTGGCAAGGGGCAACGGGACCTGGGTTCGCAGCCCTCACTCTGACCCTCATCAGTAAAAGAGACGTGCCAGCCACTCAGTCATGGGCACCTGAGGGCATTCAGTGAGCTGAGCCCGGCAAGGGCCGGGCCTGGGGAGGTCCGCCAGATGTGTTTCGTCTGATGAAGACACTAGGGAACTATGTGGACTCAGTCACCAGAATGTTCCAACCTCGTGAGGAAGGTGACCTCCAGCAAGCCCTGCAGCCCTAAGACTGGGGGTGAACGGAAAAGGGCAGGGCTAGAGATGGGGGGAAGAAGGGAGAGTCCCCAACCTGACAGACATGGGCGGGAGCCCTCAGGAAGCAGGTGCCACAGGGGAAGCGGGAGGCCTGGACTGGGCCTCACCTGACCCAGCCATGCTAGCTCCATTCATTCATTCAAATAAGTGAGCATCGCCCGTGCACCCGTGCCTGTTCTGTGCACTGGCGTCACAGCCGTGAGCGGCTTACATTCTGGTGGGAGCAGAAAGACGAGCATCAAACAAATGAGGACAATACATGGGAGTGGAAAGGAAGAACTAAAACTATCTCTTTTGGCAAATGACTCAATGTTGTATGTAGAAAATCCTAAGGAAGCCACTAAAAAACTAGAATACACGAGTTCAGCAAGGTTGCAGGATGTAAGATCAACATAATAAAAATTAATTATTTCTATATACTAGCCAGTTTCCACAATGAAATGAAGAAAACAATTCTGTTTATGATGGTATCAAAAAGACTCAAATATATAGAAAAAATTTCACAAAACAAGTATAAAATATATACTCTGGAAAACTACAAAACATTGTTGAAAGAAATCCAAGCTCTAATAAATGGAAAGACATCCCACAATTCATGGATTGAAAGATTCAGTATTATTAAGATGACAATATTCCCAAAATGATCTAGAAATTCAACACCACCCCTATTAAAATCTCATCTGGCTTCTTTGCAGAAATTTGACACGTTGATTCTAAACCTCGGAAATGCGAAGGACCAGAATAGTCAAAACAATGCAGAAAAAGTAGAACATAACTAAAGGATTCACACGTCTTCATTGCAAAACTTCTACAAAGTAGCAATAATCAAGAGTGTGCTTGTGGTATAAGGATAGACACAGAGAGCAATGGAATAGAACTGAGAAATAAACCTTCACATTTATGGTCAATTGATTTTCAACAAAGGTGCCTATGGGGGAAAGAAAAATCTTTTAAACAAAAATTGCTGGGACAACTGGATATTCACATGCAAAAGAATGAAGTATGACCCATGTCTCATACCATATACAATAATTAACTCAAAATAGATCAAAGACCTAAGTTTAAAAGCTAACACTATAAAATTTTTAGATGAAAACATTGGGGTAACTCTTTGTCATCTAGGATTAGGCAGCAGTTTCTTAGCTATGACATCAAAAGTACAAGCAACAAAAGGAAAATATATTGAACTTCATCAAAATTAAAACTTTTTGTGATTCAAAGAACACCATCAAGAAAATGAAAGGACAACCCACAGCATGAAGGAAAATATTTGCAAATCATAAGGGACTTGTAGTTAGAATATATAAAGTGTACTTACAACTCAATAAAAGACAAATAACCGAATTAAAAAATGGACAAATGATCCGAATAGACATTTCTCCAAAGATATAGTAGTGGCCGCCAATAAGCATATGCAAGGATATTCAACATTACTAGCCATCAGGGAAATGCAAATCAAAACTATGAGTTACCACTTCACACCCACTAGGATGGCTATAATCAAGACAGATAATAACAAGTGTTAGCAAGAATGTGGAGAAATTAGAACCCTCATGCACTGTTGGTAGGAAAGTAAAATGATACAACCGCTTTGGAAAACATTCTGGCAGTTCCTCAAAAGGTTAAACATAGAGTTACCATATGACCTAGCAATTCCACTCCTAGGTATCTATCCAAGATAAATGAGGCATATGCCCACACAAAAAACTTGCCCACAAATGTTCATAGAATTATTCATAACAGCCAGAAAGTGAAAGCTACCCAAACGTCCATCAACTGATGACTGGATACATAAAATGTGGTATATCCATACAATGGAACATTATTCAGCAATCAAAAGAAACTAAGTGCTTATACATTGCTACAATGTTGATTAACCTTGAAAACATTATGCTAAGTGAAAGAAGCCAATCACAAAAAAACTATGTACTACATGATTCCATTTATATGAAATGTCCAGAATAGGCAAATCCATAACAGACAGAATGTAGTGATTGCCAGGGGAGGAGGAAATGGGAAGAAAATGGGGAGTGACTGCTAATGGGCTTTCTTTTTGGAGTGGTGAAAATGTTCTAAAATTGACTGTTGGGCGGATGGGTGGCTCAGTTGGTTGGATTCCTAGATGGGCAAGCGAGCTACACCCTCTGCAATTAGCATGAAGTCAATGAGCTGCCTCTCAGCTCCCAGGTGGCCAGATGGCTGGAGCAAGGGCTCTCAACCACAGGGTTGCTGGTTAGACTCCTCAACTCCCACAAGCAATGGTGGGCTGCGCCCCCTGCAACTAGCAAGGGCAACGGGACCTGGAGCTGAGCTGCGCCCTCCACAACTAAGACTGAAAGGACAACAACTTGACTTGGGGAAAAAAAATCCTGGAAGTACACACTGTTCCCCAAAAAAGTCCTGTTCCCCTTCCCCAATAAAATCTTTTTTTTTTTTTTAAATTGATTGTTGGAGATGGTTGCACAATTCTGTGAATATACTAAAAACCACCGATATACTAAAAACCACTGAATTGTACACTTTAAATAGGTGAATTGTGTATGAGAATTACATATCAATAAAACTGTTACTGAAAAAAAAGAAAAAGAAAAGAAAAAACCTACATTGGTAGGTCAGATAAAGTGAGAAAAATGGAGAAAGCAGAGCAGGGAAGGTGGGTAGGGATGAGAAGGTGGGGGTTGCTACTTCAGGAGGGTACATCTGAGCAAGGCCTCGAGTGAAGTGAGGTTGAGGGCTGAGCAAAGACTGGCAGAAGAGCTGTCCAGACGCATGAACTTCAAATGCACAGGCCCTGAGGTAGAGGCATGCTTGGCAAACGGAAAAGCAGCACGGAGGCCAGTGGCTAAATGGGACTGGGGAGGAGAACAAAAGGGATGTGGTCGGCAAGGGAGCAGGCGCTTAGGCCATGCTGGATCTCCAGGGCCTTCCTTGGTGAGGATTTTGAATCTGATTCTGACAGCGGCTCTGTCTTGCCACTATGGATTCTGGCTTCAGGCCAGAGCAGCCCTGGTGGAGGTGGATGGATGGGTAAAAAGAGTGGAAATATCTCCCAAGCAGCCAGAGGCCCAAGCTTGAAAGTGGGGAAAGCTGGCAGGGGGTGGTGGCCACAGCTCCCCTGTGAAGCCTCAGATCTCTGCCCACCCCCTCTGCTTGAGCCAGTTGGGGAATTGGAAGCAGCTGCTGGAGACCCAATTCACAATGCTGGGCGTGTTGAAACACCCAGAGGAATTAGGATTAGTATCTGGGAACAAAAGCCGATATCAAATTGTGGGCTCTCTCCCTTCCCCTTTGTGTGTCTGCCATGGGAACACCCAGCCAGGAAGCCTCAGGCCCCCTTGTGATTCCAGCAGGCCAGAGAAAGGCACGTGGAGCTCTCCCAGGCTCAGGTAACAGGCGGCTTCCTCCCCCCCCACCCCCCACCCCCGCGGGAAGGTGAGCTGGGCAGCTCACGAGATCGGTGCTGGGCCTCCCTCTTATTTCCACAGGGCTCTAAATACACACTATTAAATGCCACCACTCCCACAGGAAGAGGCTCACAGCCTTGCCCTGGCCCATCCCAGGAAGTCATAGCAAAGGTGAAATACACATCCCAGCAGTGGCCATTTCCTGAGAGTTTACTATGTGCCACCTAAAACTCTCACATTGAAAGTTGGGTGTTATCATGGCCCACTTTACAGATGGGGAAAGGGAGGCTCAGAAAGGCTGAGTAATTCACCCCCAGTCACAGAGCTATGAGGAGCAGAGCCCGGTCTCAACCCCAGGCCCATCTTTGTCTAGAATCCATGTCAGAGCCAGAGATGGCACAGCCCTGCAGCCATCTACAGGGCCCCTCTGGAGAGAGGGAGCTGGGCACCCCCACTTAGGTGGTATGGGGTCCCAGGCATTATCCCAGGATAGGGATAATGGGAGAGATGAACAGGGGTTGGAGGAAGTGTTCATAAAAAAAGGCAGGAATGAGGATGGTAAACAGTAGGCCATGAGCCCAAGGTGTGAGCTGCCAGGCCAGGTTTGAGGAAATGTCAGACTCAAGTCACTCAAAAACCTTTTATTAAGCACTTACTAAGTGCCAGGTACTACTGAAGGCCCTAGGGACATAAACAGTGAATAAAACAGACAGAAATTCCTGCCTCCAAGGGGCTTAGAGTCTGGGGTGGGTGGGAGACAGACAAAATGAAGCAAACACACCTCCCATGGGGGTAAGTGCTATGGGGGGAAAGGAACCAGGGAAGGAAGAAGTGACCAGATGGGGGGACAGTGAGGAAGAAATGGCCAGGGAAGGAGTTAACAGGAAGGGGGAACGTGACCTCTGAGCTGAGCTGAAGGAGGAAACCGAGGAAAGAGCAGTCAAGGCATGAGGAACAGAATGTGCAAAGGCCCTGAGGTGGGCCAGGCAGCTGAAATAGTAGTGAGGGGGGGAGGGGTGGGAAGTGAGACTGGAGAGGGAATATGGGCCCCAAACTTACAAAGGTGCCGCGTGGAGGTGCTCGCAACCATGGGCACCCCACGTGCACTAGTGGGTAGGGAAGGACAGAGAGAAGAAATGAGGGTGTATGGCGTAGGGCAAGGGGATTGGGTCCTTTTCTTTTTGAACTGGAAGTATATCGGTTGTGATTTTTTTTTAAAAGCAATCCTGGGGGGAAAATGACCTCTTCTGGGAGTCCTCCGATTGCAAAGAGGTCAGAGGCCACAGAGTGACTGTGAGGACCGACTCCCAGGATCAGCAGAGGCCACGAAGGTGGGGAGAGGGGGACAGCAGGGCCATTGTTTTTGTTTCTGTCCAAGAAGGTGTTTCTGTAATTGAAGTTTAACTTGAAAAATGGGTGTGAGGTTAGAAGAGCTGGTCAAAGGCAAAAGGGATTCGAACCCTCATCTACCTGATTCAAGGGCTGGGCCCACATTCACCCTGCCAGCAGGGCCGGGCCCCCTTGGGAAGAGATGAAGAAGGCCTCGACTCTCCTGAGCCTGAGGCTTCCGGGCCCGAGTCCCCAGCTCCACACTGCCTGCCAGGGACAGGTAATTACAGAGGCTGGCTTTCCAAGGCAGCTTTAGGGGAATCTCGTTTTTAGCTTTAAGATATACAATTAGACGTCCAAATCCCAGGGAGGCAGGGAGAGCCCTCCACCCACGGCAGCCCACAGTGGCCATTGCAGTGGTGGAATTCAGCTATTTCTGGGTTGGCCTGAAATAGAGCAGAGCACCCCACCAGGCCAGTGTCCTCAGGCCAGTTCTCCCTCGGAAGAGCTCCCGTGGCCCCAAACTCTGACCAGGGCCTCTACTCTGCAACCACACTTACTTTGGCCGCCAGCTCCATCATGCAGGTGACAAGGGGACAGTGCAGTGGGAGCCACCTCCTGACCACAGGCTGCCATGCCCCCAAGGTCCGTGTGGACAGGGACCATTCAGGGCCCCGCCCCTGAAGCCAACATGAGAGCAAAGGCAGTGTGGCTGGCAGTCCTTGCAGGAAAAGAGTCAGGAGAAGAAGGGAACCTGGGGCACTAGTGGGCAGCCCAGGGAATGGGTTCCAGGGAGACCCCATGCCCACCCTCAGCACTCCACCTTCCCAGCTGCCTGGCTGCAAGCACTTTGCATGTCTTTGTCACCATGGCATGCCCCGCACAGAGCCCTGGCCTGGCAGGGAACAGCTCAATCACGGCCATAGCAAGGGCTGGGGGTGGTGAAGCCGGCAGGACAGGGCTTCTCAGACTCAAGCCAACATTGCAAAGTCCTTGGCTTCTCACGAATGAAGAGTCCCAGGTGCTGCCAGAACTACAGACTGTAGGGCAGGGTTTCTCAACCTGGGCACTAGTGACATTTGGAACGGGATCGTTTTGGTTTTTTCAGAGGTGTCCTGTGCACTGTAGGATGTTTAGCAGCTCCTGCCAGTAGCACCACTGCAGCTGTGATAACCAAGAAAGGCTCCAGACATTGCCAAATGTCCCCCCCCAAGGGGGCAAAATTGCCCCCAGCTGAGAACTACTGCTGCAGGCCTTGGACTGGACTTTTTAAACAAGCTCCCAAGTGATTGAGGCAGGAGCTGGGCACCGGGCTAAGAGAAGGCATACCCACAGTAACTGAGTGGGCCCCCCGGGACCTCCCAGCCCCAGCGGTGCCCCTGGGTTCCTGATTCCTCCCATCCAGCGCCTGTAATGAAAGGTACCGGGATCAAGGCTCCATCACGTGAGTCCCACGCTCTGGCTGGCAGCCCCTGGGGGGGCTGCCCCAGCATCCAGCCCCGCCCACTCCATGATCCCCCAGGCCTCGGCCAGGTTCCTGGAGGGGCCGGTGGTGATGCAATCAAGGTCCCTGGCTGAAGCCAGGGAAAGGCGAGAGTCTAATGAGGAAACAATTTAAATTGACAACATATGCCTGTGCTTCCCGGAAGAGAAGAGAGCACAGCCGCCTGGGGAGGGGCCCACCCCGGGGACCAGCTGAGGCATCTGTCCAGGGGCTGCAGGGCAGTAGAGCCTCATCCCAGCAACGTGGCGGGCGTGGCAGCCCAGCAGCGTCGGGCTCCTGCCAGGAATTCAGGGCCGTGCGCAGCAGTTCTGACACAGCCAGCCCAGCCTCCGGCAACACCATGAGGCAACAAGAAGTTCCTAGAAGCCAAACCACTCTGTGCTCCACACGGGAGCACTCACTGGAGCCAGCCGGCACCCCGACACCCTTCTCTGCTCTCCTGCCAAAAACGTGAATCCCGAGGGTGGCCCTGGGATTGGCAGGTGGAATAAAAACTGGTGGCAGCAAGTGACCCTCGGAAGTACAGAGTGGACAGTACACTGGGGCTTCAGAAACTCCACATTAGCAAAGGCGCAGGGGGTCAGCCAGGTCTCTCAGGCTCGGTGGGAAAGCTCAGGTCTCTCAGGCTGAGCAGCAAGGATTCTGCAGTCAGGTGCACCTGGGTCAAATCTTGCCACTCACCAGCTGAGTCACCTCGAGACGGATCAAACACACCTAACGCAGGCAGGTGCTGTCCTCCCATTTTACAGACACAGGACACAGCCTCTGCCCCCCAAGTCAGGCCATTCGGGCAGCTTCCCCACCACCCAGGAGAATGCATGGATGCGCTTCTCACTTGATGCCAGTGGGCACTGCCTCTTGCTCTCGCAGCCTGAGAGGGAGCTGACCGTTGAAGAGATCCAATGTAAACTGCTGGCTGTGAGCAAGTGCTGGCCCCCCCAACCCCTACACACCTGGGCAGAGGTCCACACCACGCAGTGTGGTCCAGCCTGGCTCCTGTTTCCTGGATACCCTCCCATAGGCCAGGTGTTGCTCTGCAGGCACAGCCACCACCCACTTCACAGATGAGCAAAGTGACACTCAGGGAGGCCACAAGTCACACAAGAGGTGAGGGGTGATGTGTACTACCCGACGCTCCCCTACCCCACCCCATCCTGTAGGATGGCTGGAGACTGGGGCTTTCTCCAGGGACTGTGCTCTGTGGGCGGACCCTTCCCCATGCGTCTCAATACCAGGAACGAGGCAGCCTTGAGACCAGGCTTACACTAAAGGAGGGTGGTGATTGGAGCAAAATGCGCGGGCAGTGGGACATGGCACTGGGCCAACCCCATGAAGACCTGCTGGTATGGGGACCAAGCCAAATCAATCCAGTTGGAGGACAGAATGGGAAACATTCCTGTCGAAGTTCATAACACAGCCCGTTTCCTGAGCCCTTTCTAGTTATGAGGAGTGAACCAACATCTTTCCCTGCCTGATCTCTTGGAATCCACACCCCAAACCTGGGAGGTAGGCACCATCATCCCCACGTCACAGGTGGGGAAACTGAGACCCAGAGCACAGAAGCCACCTGCCCCAGGTCTGGCTGGGAGAGGCCGTAACCTGAACCCATGGCTGTCTGACCCCAGAATCTCCCACTGGGCCCCCATGCCAGAGCTGGGCTAAGCTGGAGGCCCTAGAAATTCAAAGCAAGACGCAGTTGGGCTGTATCAGCGACTTCCCCTGTCTCAGGACCCACAACTGCAGAAAACACAGAGCTTCAGGGTTGGCTGTGCTTGGGGAATTTCCCTTCCTGAGCCCTTAAGACTCCCAGTGGGTCTGCTCATAAGTCATGGGTGCGGGAGACAGAGTGGCTGGGGTTTCAGGCCAGGCTCTGCCACCCCCTGGACCCGCCCTCTCTGGGCCTCAGTCACTATGCTGCCCCTCTTATGAAGGTGTAGGGAGAACAGGACCCAACACCTATCCAGAGGGCACTCACGCTGCAGGGGGTCATGGCTACCACCGTCAGAACTGACTCCGAGACAGGTGGTCCCACAGGAAGTCAGGCATGCAAGACCCTGTCAGGGCCCCCTTCCCCACCCCAGGACCCTGGATGAGGACGTTTCCCCAGGCCGTGCCCTGGCTGGGATGTCCTGGGAGGGAGACTGGCAGGTGGCGCAGGCTTGCCACGGCCGCTCCTGGCTGACTCAAGCCGGGGTGGTGTTTGAATCACCCAAGGAGGGAAGGAGACAAGGGAGGCATCCCCATGCCTGGAGCCTGCTTCCTCGAATGGCTGGATTCAAGCAAGTCACGAGGATGTCCCTGTCCTCTGAGCCCCTTGCCAACTCCATAGCCTTTCTTAAAATCACCCTCCCCCCAACTACTGCAGCTGGACAAATTATTTCCTCTTCTGGGCCTGGGCCTTAGGTACGAGGAAAATGGAACCAGGCTCCCACGTGCCAGAGCATGCAGGTCCTAGAGGTCTTTGTTTCACTCGCTGCTGCTTCCCACGTCTGAGGATGGCACCTGGCACATAGTAGGTGCTCAGTAAGTATTTGATAACTCGATTAATGACCTTCAAAGCCCTGCTCCCAGTAAGGGCTGCCCTAGACCTCTTTGCACAGATATTTCCACCTCCAGGGAAGGGGCCTCCCAGCTGAGGTCAGGCCACATCGTCTTGCTCTCTGCAGAGTCTGAGGGGCCAGGGGTCATCGCTATCTCTGGATCTACCCCCAGGTGTTCCCACAGCTCCACACAGCACTCCCCATGGCTCCCTGGACTTCTGAGGTGACTGGGGAATAATGAGCGACCACTCAGCCAGAGCCACATCTCTTCACAGAGCCGGCACAGACTCTGACCTGTTTTTCCAGCCATCTTCCAAGATCCCAACCACAGGAAGAAGGGC
This sequence comes from Rhinolophus sinicus, assembly GCF_057876585.1. Taxonomy (NCBI): domain Eukaryota; kingdom Metazoa; phylum Chordata; class Mammalia; order Chiroptera; family Rhinolophidae; genus Rhinolophus; species Rhinolophus sinicus. The sequence continues at coordinate 6,967,203 of NC_142516.1, read as the reverse complement.
TCACGGTCAGGTGGGATCATGAGGACCTGACTTACCAGTCTCCACCTCCTCCCAGAGACCTGATTCTTCTGCAGACCCACGGACCACCCCTCGGACGATTGCTGCTTCTGTTGTTCACTTACTACATACGCATTAACTGAGCACTTACCATAAGCCAGGCCTGTGCATCCAGAACAAGCCTGGGTCTCGGTCTTGCCTGCATCCAAAATAGGCATGGCCATTCTTTCCCAGGTCCATGTGATTCCTCTTTAGCCAACATGAAACCCTTAGGACGGGCTGGAGCCCAGGGTCAGACCTTCTCTTGGCCTCCAGGGAGAGTACCCAGTCAGTCAAAGGCCCACCCCCAAGTGAGGGGTCAGGGCCAGAACATGCAGAAGAGACCAAAGCACCCCCCATCCCCCTGTGCTCAGCACTTCTGAGAGCTTGTGTGTCTAACGGTCTCCTCAGCTCATGGGCTCCATGTCAGGGACCATGGCTATCTTGGCCATTGCCAGGCCCAGTGGCCAGTGCCGGGCCAGGATAGTGGCCTGGCTCTAATCACAAATGTTTCCTGAATGGGTGAACCACAAGAAGAGAGAAGAGAAAGAATTAAAGGGAGGGAGAGAGGAAAGTGGACCTTGCCTTTTTGCACCCACCACTGCATCCTCTCCAATAATTGCCCTAAATACCAACCACCGCCAGCCTTCACTGAGCACTTACTCTGTGCCAGAGGCCATGCTGGGTGTTAACTCATCTAATCCAAGCACCAGGAGCAGCTTACTGTTCCATTTCACAGATGAGGAAAGCAAGGCTCAGAGAGAGCCCATGGTCTGGCAGTCTCAGGAGCCCACCCTCCCTCTGAACTGCCAAGTCCCCCAGCCCAGAAGCCCCTGCCGGGTTTGCAAGAGGCAGAAGGGAAAGCCCCAACCAAAGAAGACTGTGGGCAGCTGCCAAGATGAGTTATGGTCTCATGAACAGGTCGGGATGGTTCAGGCTACCCTGCCAGAAAGACCCAAGGACTTCCTCCAGGCAGCCAAGAAGGTGCCCCGCTACGGCGCACAGGGCCTTGGCAGCCAGCACCAGCACAGGTGGGGGCGTCTCAGGCTGTCTCGGACACAGACCTGTGCAAACAGCGTCGGAGCACAGCCTGCAGATCCGCAGGGCAGTCCCGCGTAGCCAGCCCCCAAAAGCAGGACTTCACAGGCCCCAGAAACCCCTTTCAGACATGACCAGCACCCCGACACAGATAGAGCATGCTGGCTTGTACCAGGATGGCTGGTTTTTATCGGAATGCTTCTGAACTTTGTCTAAATGGCATCACAGCACTCTCACCTCCAGCTTCCTTCCCTCAACATTGTTCGTGACACTTGGCCCTGCTGTGAGCAGCAGCCGCTTGTTCATTCTCACTGCTGCACAGGAGGCTGCAGGTTTAATTGTTGCCATGACGACAAAGGTGGACAGCCACCCCTCTCAGCTGAGAGCCACCTCCCCTTCTGCGACCTGGAGCCCCAAGTGGTCACCCCCATGGCTGCCCTGGGTGGTTCTAAAATACAAATCTGCCTGATTCAGAGCCTTCTGTGACTGTCCCTCAGATGAAGTCCCAGCCCCACCCCCTGCTCCCCATGTTCCCTCCCCCCCAGACCCCAAGCCCTCAGGCCGGGGCTCTTTCCTGCTCAGCATTCTGCCTTTGCTGTCCCTCTGCCCTTCTCCCACCACCTGCTAACCTACTTCCTGGAGGGGCCCTGCAGGGACACACAGAGGTACTCAGGATGTTTCCCCTGAGGGGCTGGGGGCGGGGGAGTTGCAGGTGTCTGCAGAGGAGTCCAGCCTCAGAGAGGAAGTGGTGGGAGGTGAAGGCGCCTTCCGTGCAAACAGGACTGACTTCTGCCCTCCCCAGCCGGCTCCCCACACTGGGCTGTGCACTGTCTTCGCTCTCAGGCAGGCTTAGTCCGTTTCCAGCTGCCAGGTGCCCAGCCCTGTGCGAAGCAGGTGGTCCTGATCTCAGGTAGCACCCCCACCCCGTTTGATGGAAGAGGAAGCCAAGGCTAAGGGGACTAGGCACTTAGCCATGGTCACAGCCAGAGGGCAGCTGCCAAGGTCCAAGTGCAGAGCCTGGGCAGCCACAGCCCCGCCTCCCACCCCCCACAGAGGGCCCACCCAACAACCTAGTGGCTCCCCCAGCTGCCGGGGATGCTGATGAGGGCTGCTCCTGACACGGACTGATACTTCTGGGACCAGTGGGGAGGGGCTGGACCCCAGCAGCTGGCAGTGGCCGACACATAGCCCAACACCATCAGCACCCACACTGGTTCAGTGCCAAGGAATAAAAGTCCAAGCCCTACGCCAGCGCTAACCCATGGAAGGAAGCCCCAGGACTAAGATGCAAAGGAGGCCACTCCTGCCCACAGTCTGGGGAAGGAGCTAAGAGGGTGGACAGGGATCATAGCATCCTGAGATGAGGGCCCACAGTGGTTATGCAAGGCCCAAAGAAGCCAGGGAAGGCTTCCCGGAGGAGGTGGCCTTTGTGCTGAGCAGTTCAGCCAGGTGAAGAGGCAGGGAAAGGGAGCTTGAGGCTAAGGCAACTGCAGAAGCCAAAAACAAGGAGTATAAGGTGTGGTGGAAGCAACGGGAGTGCCAGGGGCCTCCCCACTCCCACTGAGGGACCCTCGTCTTTCTCATGTGCTCCCCTGCCCTCCACCTCATGTCTTCCGCTGCCAGAGTGGGTCCCAGAGCTGGCTGTGCAGAGAGCCTCTTCCCACAGGCAGAAACCTCCCCCAGCTCAGCCCCACCCAGTGGGAGCACGCCAGTTCTCACTGGCTCAGAGCGAAGCACCCCAAGGTGGGGCCGGTTCATGTCAACAGACTCCACTGGGGACCCTGAGCCCCAGAGTGAGGCTCTGGCCCTTAGACACTAGGTGTGCTCCTCACCTGCCCCCACCCCTCCAGAGGGCAGAGCCAGTGCCCCACTCGTGGGGAGAAGTATGCTCTCCCCTCAGCAACCTAGTCAGTCCTAGGCCAAAGGGAAGTGCCAGCTGCCACAGAGGGGCAACTGAGGTGCACCAGCCAGCCGACCGCCATGACTCAGCCCGGGGAAGAGAGGACAGACTGCAGCAAGTACCATGCGTCTCCCATGTGCCAGGAACCGAACTGGACATCTGACAGGCATTATCTCACTGAGTCCTCCCAAGAACACTGTGAGGCCCGCCCCAGCAGCCCTGCTAGGTGGGGGGGCCACTGAAGCTTAGCCACTAAGTCCCTTGCCCAAGGTCACACAGGCAGCAAAGGGCAGAGGCAGGATGGGAACGTCCTCCCCAGACCTGTGTGTGGAGCAAGGCACCAGCCTGACCAAACAGGCAGAAAGTCAGTCCTGTGGGGAGTGCCTTCCTCCCAGCTGCTGCACAAGTTGGATGCAAGGGCTGCGAGCTGGCCACTCCCAGTTCACATCTGGGCAGGGTGGGGGGCAGGGGGTTCCAGGCCAGCATGTGAGAGCTGTTCCAAGCCCAAGGTACCATAAGGGGCTCAGAGCAGAGACCAAGGGTTTGCAATCACAGCCCTAGGTGGACACCAAGGCCCAGCACAAGCTGGGCAGCTTCAAGCCTTACTCACCAAAGCCACCAATGGCACAGTGTGACCTCATGGCGAGCCAGAAGGCCCAGGGGAGACAGACCTTAGGTCACAGAGCACATCGGCCTAGGAGGCAGGTCTGGTTTCCCCAAAACCCAATGCACTTGCCAGGCAAGGTGGATAATGAAGAGAGACACCCCTCATCCCCTCCCCATGTTAGTTCTGGGTCTCTTTCTAAGCAAATCTGACGTCTCTCGCCTGCTCAAGCCTTTCTGTGGCTGTCTAGGCAAGCCAAGGATAAATCTATACTGGTTACCCTGGGCGTTATACTGCCTGCCCCAGAAGCAGGCAAGTGACCGCAGAGTCACCACATGGCAGTCACCAGACTTCACACTCTGAGTCCCCAGGCTCATGAGATCCAAGAACAGACACGCTAGCAGCTATCACAAGGCCCAGGCAGGGCTTCCTGAACGCAAGTCAGGACTCCCAGGTACTGAACAAGCAGAGTTCAAAGGTACCCCGGGCCCCCAAGCAGAGCCCACAGATACTCGCTGTGGTTGCTGCTAAGAACCCCTGGCCAGAGGGACTCCCAGGACATAGCTCGAAGGGAGGAACAGGCCTCAGGGAACAGCCTTGGCTCCACAGAGCCAGATCACCTGGGGTCAGGGTTCTGCCGGTGCCAGGCTGGCGGGCAGATGGCAGGGGCTGCCAGGGTGACACCTGCCAATGGTGTGGCCAGCTGGCTGCAAAGGCGAGGTCCAAGGAGCAAACACCAAGGCCAGACACAGGCTGGGCAGCTTCAGACTTCACCACGGGCCCCACCAGCACAGCCTGACCACAAGGGAAGCCAGCAGCTGGCCTGGTGCCACTGCCTGGCTGCCAGGGGTGGCTTCTGTGGCCTGCCAGCAGCACTTCTCTCCGCATGCCCGCCCCCTACTCCCACCCCGGGCTGCACGTGGAGGGCTTTCCACAGGGCCCCCTGGGACCAGGTTGGCCTGAGTAAAACGAAGGAGACAGACCACGTCAGGATCCAAGGGCAGGCAGTAGGGGCAGGAGCCTAGAGCAGGCAGCCCATAGAGGAGGCAGCTGCAAAGACCTTTGGGCCAAACGTTGCCATGTAACACTGTTGCCAGATCTTCCAATTTAAAAGACTCCGGAAATCTGGATTTTTATGCTGTCAAAACTATTAGAGCACGATGGGGCAACAAAACCCAGCTACGGTTGGCCACTGAGCACGCTCTGAACTTCCACCTTTCAGCACCTACCAGGCACTAGGTGTGGGGCAGGAACTTCAGGACGAGGAAACCCACCTGCCTCCTCTGGCTGGCACTGCCCAGCCAACTCCAACTGTCCCTTATTGGGTGCCAGTCAGCACCCCTTCTTCTCCACCCGCAGCCAAGAGCCATCAGCCTAATTGGCAAACCAGGCCACACCGCTGCCCTGCCCTTCGGCTGGCCCCTGAAGGCCAGGAACGGTCCGGTCCAGCCTAACCCCCCCCCGCCCCTCTTCGCACCAGAACCACACCAGCCCCTTGCCTAGACCACTGACCAAATGCCGTCTAACCAGGGGCCGCTCCCTAAAGGCTCTTCCCACCTCTCTCCAATCCAATCCCTGTCGGCCTTCAAGGCTCCTGTGAGGGGTCACTTCCTCGGGGAAGCCTTCCCTGTTGGAATGATGTGCCCCATCACGAGATTATAAGCTCCATGAGGTCGAGGGCCATGTCTAGCCTGGGGGGATATGTCAGTCAACACCTGTCAAACAAGTGGACAGAAGACTCAAAAAAAATGCCCTCCCCAACTGGTCCACTGGGACCTAATGGAATCCTGGGGAGGACTCGCTCTAGACCTGCCTGGCTCTGCCGTCTCCGTGATGCCCCCCAGGCACGTGCCCCCACCCTGTGGGGGGCTCCATGGACATCGGATTGCCTGGTCCTTCTTACCGCTGAAAGCCCAGGACCAAGCGGGGTGCTCAGTAAGTGTGGCCTCCTCCTCCCTCCATACTTTCAGTGTCCAGAGCTCCTGCTCTGTGTCGGAAAGTGGATGCCCTGCCTGCCTTGGGGGTCCCACGGTACCTTCACATCCCGCCCCCTAGAGCCCAAGGGATGAACCACGTGTCATCTCCACACCACCTCCTTCCACACCAAGACGTGTGTGACAGCAGGCCTTGCAGGGTAGCAGATTCCAGTGGCATTCCGCAGTCTGTGCCAAGGAAGGAGGGAGAGAGCCTTGGGGAAGCAGAGGCCCGGCCAAGCCTGTGGTGGGTGTGTGTGCAAAAACCTGGCCTCACCAAGCCCGGGCACAGGGCTGCCAGCTGCAGAGCTGACCTGTCCAAGACCTTCTTCATGCCCCCAAAATCTCAAACAACTCTCCAAGGCCTCCCATTCTGGCCGGCTCAAGGCCTAGCCCACGGAGAAAAGGCAGTGCCTGTACTGGGAGCAGGCGTGCCCTCTCAATCGGTTGCCCACATAAAAATCCCACTGAAGAGACAATTGAGAATTCAAAGCTGCCAAAGAAGAAAGGAAGGGGGCAGGGCGTCCCCAAGTCACACAGTCTGCTTCTTGGACAGCCTGGCACACAAGTCCAGGGCAGCAGGATCCCCTGATGGGCCCCTACTCTTTTTGGCCCTGCCTGCCCGCTCCATGCAGAGGCACAGGGGACAGAGGTCAGGGCCAGACCCGAATCCACCCAGCTGTGCCATCATCTCCTCCCATGAAGTGACCTGAACAGGTGATTTCTCTGTCCCGGGCCTCAGTTTCTTCATCCATTGGCTGAGGAGACATTCTGCCTGTCTCTTCCAGAGAGCACTTGTTATAAGGTAAATCAACACCTCCCTCTCGCTCCTTCGCCTGGTACCACCAGCCACGTGCACGGGGCAGGCCACAGGACCAGTGCCAGCTGGGCACAGAGACCTTTTGGGATGTCAGATTCTTCCTGACTGAAGGACAGACCAGTTGAGGCTGAAAGCCTGCTCCCAGCCTACCAGGGGAACCACGGCCCAGCCCCCTGCTGCCCAACTAACCAGACTTGGTTGGAACCCCTGCATACCTCCCACGACCCCTGGGAAGGCCTCCCAGATGCCATTTGGATGCAACTGCCTAGAAGGCCTCTGGGCAGGGACCTTGGCAAATGCCCACTATGCCACAGTGCCAGCCCGTGCCTCGCCCCAAATCCACGCCAGTGACTTCCGCCCCACCCCCACCTATGTTCCGGGGACCCCTTATCCTCAGATCTCACAGGATCTAGCTTGGTGCCTCAAAATTATCCAAATCTGGAGTTTCCTGTGCCACCCAAACCACTGAAAGAACTTTCTTCAAAGGTATGGGGCCATCACATGGGGCTGTAGCTGCTTCCAGCCCTCTGCCACCAAGGCAAGGCAGGGCTTTAGAGCTGGACCTGCCCAAATTTAAATCACAGCTCTGCCACTCCCTAACTGAGTGACACAGCCCATCACTTTATGTCTCCTCACCTCAGTTTCCTCATCAGCTCGTGAAGTGGTTCAAGGACACAACTCATCCTGAATTCGAGAAGCTCAGCAGGTGCCTGACACACAGTCAGGGCACAAAGGTGGCTGAAACCCTGATCATAAAAGGGTGATTTTCCCAATTGCATTATCAGCTGGGTGACCTAGGGCATGTGGCTTCACCTCTCTGGCCTCAGTGCCTCTCTGGATAGCTGAGAGGATTGGTAGGTATACCATTCGCAAAACTCTCTGCAGGCACGGCGTCTGCCGCATGGTACAGGCACTCAGAACATGGTAGCTTTGAGGATTATGGTTCGTAACGAGGCCTGAGAAAGATGACGCTGGGCACAGCGCGATGAACCACCTGTTCTACCTGCTCAAACTGGGTCAGGCTGGAGCTGTGTACCCAGCTGTTGCCATGGCACCCAACACACAAGGAAACACTCCAGCTAGGAAGGCGGGTGTTACAGGGGTGGGGCCTTGGGCCTGCCTCACTTAGACACCACCCATGCCCACGTCACCAGTCTCTGGGCCATCTCGGGGTCCCTGGGGCTGGGGTAAGTATGCTACTGAACCTGAGTCCAGGATCTAAACAGTCTGTCACCCCTGCCCCTTCCCCAACTCCAAAACACTGGAGCCTTGGCCATCTGGACAGGTGAGCTGTGAGGTGGGGCTCCCAGGCTGCAGACCAGGGTGGGTGGGATGGGAATTGAGGGGGTTAAAAAAATACCAGGAGCCCCCATCTCCTAAGCAAAATGCAAAGCAGTTCTAAAGCAGCCTCAGGTCACAACATCGCTGTCTCTCCTCCCTCCAGCCATACTGCACAAACAGGTACCCAGCACCCCCTAAGTGCTGTCTCCTCCCTCCAGCCACACAGCAGCAAACACGTACCCAGCACCCCCTAAGTGCTGTCTCTCCTCCCTCCAGTCATACTGCACAGCAGCAAACAGGTCCCCAGCACCCACTACGTGCCCAGCCTTGGGGGACTCATGTCAGCTCCGCCCCGCCCAGCCCCACTCAGGTTTCATCCAGGATGAGAGCTGGGAAAGGCTGTTCGGGCTCGGCTGCCTTCAGGGAATCCATGGCCCCTTGCCAGGAGGGAAGAGGGGAGGCAAAGGTGAAATCCAGACACTGTGGGCCAAGACCTGGAATTTTCCAGACTTTCCCAGATGAGGGGGCAGGTTTAGGGCAATGAAAAAGCTGACAGGTAGGGTGACAGTGGCCCCAGGGCCTGGGATGCCAGGAGAGACCTCAGCCTGGGGCTGAATACCAATTCTTCAGTGGGATCCAAGATCCTGGCCCCAACCCTAGCTGACATGTAGGCCCCCTGTGGGCTCTAACTGTTCCTCCCCCATTCAAGACCTGGGAGCGGTAGGGGCTGGGCTCCTCTGCCATAAAAACCACAACTGCTGCAACAATTTGTCTGAGCCAGAAGCGGCATATACATTATCCATTCCCCCTCATAACTCTAGGGGTGGGTATGACCTCTCCCATTTCACATAACACGAAACTAAGGCTCAAATGCAGAACCAGACAGTAGTTAAAAGCACATCCTAACTTTGAATCTGGGCTCTGCTGTATTAACTCAGGCAAATCACTCCTTCTCTGAGCCTCAGTTTTCAACTCTGTAAAATGGGGATAATAATCCTACAGGAGCCCCCCCACCCACCCAACCTCCACCCTGCTCCATAGCATAGTCAAAGGGCTAAGTGAGAGGTGCTAGTAAAATGGGGAGCATAGCACCAATAATTGCTGGTTCTTGGAATCAGAGAGGTTAGGTAACTTGCCTGAAGTCACCTAGTCAGTGAGTGCTTGAACCCAGGCCCTAGCTATGAGCACAGCCCTTTCCCTGAAACCTTGGGCTGCTGTGTGGGTAGCCCTGGATCACAGGCTTCCTAGGCAACCAAGAACACCACCTCCCACCCCACCACCCCCACAGCAAAGGGCAGCCCTTGTCTGAATTCCTCAGATAAGCAACTCCCAGTAGACTGGGGAATCCAGACCTGAGCAGGCCCAAATGCACAGAAAAGGTACCCTACCCTGTCCACATCAGAGTCCTAAATCTGGGTTAGGCTGTGTGTCTCCCCTCCCCTCCTCCCAACAGAACGTTCAACCACCAGATACATCCAGTACGTCTCCAAACAGGCCAAGTTCAGTTGACAACTGCCTTCTGAGAGGTCCCTGGCAAGCCACTTACTTTCTCTTTCTGGGCCTCAGTTTCTCCATCTGAACAGGCAGCCCATCTCAGAACCGTTATGCAGCTCCAGCTATCTGGGCCTACAGGGAGGCCTACAGAGCAGAGGGGCAGAGCAGGGAAAGGAACCTGCACGTCCTAGGCACAGGGCCAGGCCCTACACCGCCTTCTATCTACTGAATCAACATCTCCGCAACAGACACAGACCTGTACTGGGCGCAGAAAGGGACAGAGCTAGCACTCAAACCCCCATCTGTCAGACTCCAAGGCACTCTCCCTGAGGGGCCAAGACTACGTGATCCCAGGTGGGCCCAGTCAGTGGGTGTAGCTTGGGAACTCAGTAGCCCTTAGCAATGAGCTGGGCAACTGGACCTGCAGGATGGGGTCGAACACAAAACCAAAGTTGACCAGGCCTCTTTAAGAGACGACTGAAGCCTCTTTGACAAGGGCATTTGCAATGCAAAGCAGCCCAGCTCCAGCCAGAAGAGGACAGTCACTCAGAGGGGATGGGCAGGTCAAAATCTAGCCACCTCCCTCCAGACAGACCAGGAGTGCCTGGGGCCTGGCCTTCCAGAGCAGGGAGCGTCTGGGAACCTGTGGCTGGCCGGGGTGCTCAATCATATGACAGCCCTAGTGGCCAGCTGGGTTCAAGGTGGCCTGGAACACTCCTCCCCATCTCAGCCCCTCAAGGCACAAACCCCGCTGGGCTCTTTGTGCAAGTCTGCAGAATGGGCTTACAGCAGGTTGTGGGTAGGGCCCCAACAGGGGGGCTGAAAATATAGACCCCCAGGTATCTGGCAGCTCACCTGCAGATGGGTGCCGGCACCCTGCCAGCTTCCTCCGGGCCCAGACCTCCCAGATCGCTCAGCCCTGCCTTGTGCAAACCTGCCCCAAACACACATAATCCTCAAGACTCTCTGGGCCCCAAGGGGCACTTCCACACTCGCCAAGTGGCTACATCTCGCTCATCACCTCCCTCCTCTGCAAGCACGACTGCCCCAGGTCCTACCGTGAAGATAAGCTGACAAAATCCCCGCCATCCAGCAGTCGGACCTTGCAGAAGAGGACCCCGTTCACGAAGGGAACCGCTGTCAGCTCCTCCAGGGTGAAAGTGGTTTGGAATTTGAATTTCTTCTTCTTCATCAAGAAAGCCATGAGCGAGTTCCCTGAGTCTGAAGCCCCGAAGGCCCAAAAAAGGGGAGAGCCAGAAATCCCCAGGATTCCTTTCCCTACACCACACCCCCTCCTCAAAACACCAGAGCTGGATCCCGCCCAGATGGTGGCGGAGGCAGCAGAACAGACCGGGATCTGAGTCCGGAGGGCCCAGGTCTGAGCGACCAGTCCAGTTCGCGGGCCGGCTGGCTTCACCCTCGGGGAGACAGGGCTCGGAGGGGCTCGGAGTGGCCGAGAGCTTCACCGGCATGTAAACAGCGGGACACGGCCCAGGAGGCAAGGGCAGGGGTGGCGGACAGCGCGCGAGCGGCCGCGCTGGAGGGCAACATCCCGAGCCGCGGTGCCCGCGGAGCTCACGACGCGCGACCGGGCGCGGCGGGCGGACCGGTGAGACTGAGAGCGACCCGCTGACCGGCGAGGCCGAGGGCGGCAGGCGTCCCCGCCCCCGCCCCGCTGGCGGCCGGGGGAGGCGCCCTCGCTGCGCACACGCCCCCGCACCTGGGTGCCAGGCGGCCTTCGCAGGTGAGTCTGGGAAGGCTGAGGGCACCCTCAGAGGACGGCCGGGAGCTCTGGGGGCCTCTCCGGGAGGCGCGTCGGGGACACCCCCGGCCGGCAACGTCCGGCCGCGAGCCCTCCCGGCGGGCACTGGGCCCCGGGCAGCGAGGACGCCGCCTCCTGCTCAGTCCTGGGTCCCGCGCCGCGGGCCCCGGAGAAGCTGAGGCGCCCACCCGGCCGGCCGGTGGCGCCCGCCGCCTCTGCCCAGCACCCCGCGAGCAGCAGCGCCGTAGCCGGCGCTCCCAACGCTGGTGCGAGAATGCGGAGGCCCAGCACCGCCGCCCGCGGAGCCGCCGCCGAGCGCAGGAGGGGCGGGACGCCGGCGGCCTGGCCCGCCCGCGATTGGGTGGCCCAGCGGGACGGGCGCGGCTCGTGATTGGTGGACGGTGGCGTGGGGGCGGGACTTGAGGAGGCAGAGGCGGCTCGGGATGCTCGGATTGGTGCGCCGCGTGGCTGGGCTCGCCTCCTGGGTCCCGGCCGAACAGAGGGAAAGAGAGAGGGGCCCGGGAAAGGCAATGGGAGGTCGCGGGGCGGGAAGCCGGGTTTGGCGGGGCATGGAAGAGAGCGCGAGCAGAAGAAAAGAAGAAACAATGAAGAGACGAAACAATATGAACACTATGGCTGGAATGGCCCTCCAGAATCCTCCCAGACACGAGCTCGTTGACCATTAAATCAGTCTTGTAAGGTAGCAAGTCCCATTTTTTTCAGAAAACACACTCAGAGAGCTGGCGGGTGCTAGATCAAGCAGGTCTTACACCCTCCGAATCTAGTTCTCAGCACTGAGGAGGGAAGTGTCTGCAAAGCCTTCGCCAAGGGGGTGATTTGGAGCAGTTCATCACACCACCTGTGACGGACCCAGCTTCTTCCACCCCAAGCTGCTAATTAAACCTTTTGTTGGTTAGTTTCTTACCTAGTTAAGGCTGGCCTTGACTAGATTAACTGCCCCAGGTACAGAGACCGCTAAGTAACCTCGTACCTACCAGGCCTTCCACATATTGTAGTTCATTCATTCAGTCCCCAAATGTTTAGGAGCAATCTGCTCTGAGCTAGGCTGGGACCTAGTAGTGAGTCTAGTGGGCCTGTACTCTCTCCAACCTCTCCAAGCTCAAAAACAGGTAGAGAAGCAGACAGGGACAAATCTAGCGGATGAAAACTGTAATAGGGGACTTACAGAGGACTGGGGGAGCCCAGTGGAAGCAGTGGGGGGGGTTGGGGAAGAGAACTCAGAAGGCTTCTGGCACAAAATTATCCAAGCCACCCTGAGTTAGGGTGTATGTGGTGAGTTAGGCTGGGTTCAGGCAGGAGGAGCCTCCAGAGGCCTCGCAGGCCAGAGAGAGCAGTGCCCATCCAAAGCTATGAGTACCTCCCATCTGGCTGCATTTTGGCGATTGGTGGTGGCGGCACGGGTGGGAATGAGGCAAGAGATGGGGCTGGAAAGTCTACAGTGGCTGGATCTTGCAGAGTCTTGTAAAACAAAGGAGGGAGCCGTCACATTTTGAGCAGGAATGTGACCCAGACAGATTTGCTTTTTGTTGTAAGACGCTCGCTCTGGCTGCAGGTAACGCAGAGGGGAAAAGATGGGAAACAGGTGAGGGACCTATTGTGGTGATCCAGGCAAGATAATGGCAGTGGAACTTCAGCCCTGACGGAAAATGAGAGGATGGGTCTTAGAGGCATTCTAGAGACAGAATCGACTGGATTTGGGGATGAGTTAGGTCCAGACATGTAACTGAGAACTCAAATTTCTAATTTCTTCCTGCTTCTCAGCCATAAAAGGGGTAACGACCTATATCTCTCTCCAGTTTGTCCCATAATTTAGAAAACACAGCCAGATAGAAGAAGACAAAGACTAGTAACTCCCAGTGCTATTGTGTATCCCCATTTACAGCAAGGAAGTTGAGGGCTGGGGAGTTTATATCACTTGAGTATTGTCTTGACGCTGGAGCAAAGGCTCTAGAGTGCTAAGCTGTGCTACCCACACTGTGGGGCGTGTTCTCCTCACTAATCCTGGCTGGGCCTGCTCCACAGGGAAAGAGCCTGTGGCTACCTGCCCCTAGGAGGGGATTTCAGAGGAGAGAGCCAACCAAGGATGTCCCAAGGCCTGGCAGGCTCCTCAGCTATGACCATGAGTAACCCTAGGCCACTCCAACAGGAAGCAGTGTGGGGGCCTGGCTGCCAGACTTAGCTTGGGTCGGGTATTCATCTCTGCAGCCTCAAGGCTGGGAACCCAGGAAGTTTCCCTTCCTTCATTTGCCAGATCGTGCCTGAAGGAGGGAGAGAGTGTGGTGCCAGGACAGGATGCTCCATTTGTGGTGAGACGAGCCCAGATTAGAATCCTGGTTCTGCTGCACATGGGCAGTGTGGCCTTGGTTCAGGACACTGAGGCTTGGGGGCTCCAGAAGTTCCGTATGATATGCTAAGACTACTTGCCCTAGAGCCAGCAGGGTTCCAAATCTGGCTGACACAACATTGACCACCTGGGTGACACAAACTTTGGGTATAGTTTTGCAGGCATAGAAGGGAATCTTGAAGGATGCACCCTAAACTTTTCCATCACTGAGCCACAGTTTCTTCAGCTGTAAAATGGGAATAAGAATATCAACCTTTCCAGAATGTTGTGAGGGCTTCAAGAGGCTGTGCCTGAAGAAGGCTTAGTTCTGAAGGGATATGGGGATCTGAGCGAATGGTCAGCAGGAAGCTTCAGGCCAGCACTTCCACACTTTTGCCCCCTCCCACCGCCAATTCCTGAGCATAGCCTGCCTTACCTCTCTGAGTCCCTCACCAGACATACAAAGAAACCAGTACCCCACAGGATAATTCAGACACGTGGTCTGGAGAAGGAATCCCAGGGAAATGTGAGATAGGGTGATCAGATTCGGGGTCCCGATTTAGATGGGTGGTCAAGGAAGGTCTCTGTGAAGTGTTAGCTCAGCTTAGACCTAAATAATAAAGGGGACCCAAGCCTGGGAAGCTTTGGGGACAAAGACAGGAGCTGGCATGTTTGGGGAACCAGAGGGGAGTGAGTAAAGGGAGGAGAGAGAGGCATGGGGTCTGGCAGGAGCCTGCTCACATGGGCCCTGTGTGCCTAGGAAGAGTTTAGATTTTATTCAAAGCCCAAAGGGACACCATTGGAGGATGTAACCAGGTTAGTGACAAGATCCAAAATACTTTTCAGAAGTTCCTTCTGGATGCAATGGGGAGAATGGGTTGATTGTCAGGGTGAGAACAGAAGCAGGTTGCCAGGTGAGGAGGGTATTACAGCCATCCCAACGGGAGACTGGTGGCTCAGACCAGGGTGGAGCCAGAACAACGGGAAGAGAAAGGGAACGCATTTCTGAGAAAGGGAACACATTTCTGAGAAAGGGAACACATTTCCAAGGAAGAGCTCAGCACTTGATGAGCAATGATAGTTACTCAATTAGAACGTGTTGAATATTCCCAGGGTTTTGAATTTGACTCAGTGCCACCAGGTTCATGAAGTTGGGAGGTAAGTAAGCATAAGCACTGCAATAGGTGTGGGGAAGGAGTAGAAGGAAGCAGAGGAATGGAGTGGGACTGCAGCCTCTAGAACAGAATCATAGCTGGAGAAAGTGGGATGGCCCTAGAGAATCCTTACCTGGACCTGGACAAACTCTCGTGTTATTTACTTATTTCTCTTTCTCATTAGAGCATGAACTTCACAGGGTCAGAGACCTCACCCATGGGTGTCCCTATGCCCAGTTTAGGGCCTGCCATGTGATAGACACTCCATAAATGGTTGTCAAATGAATACATGGATGGAAGGATGCAGGGATGGATGGGTGGGTGGATGGTTGTACATTGAATCATGTCACCCCCTACTTTAACACTCCTCAGTGTTGACAATAATTATCAAAATTCAACGTGCACACAGTTCCTTTCAAAGTAAGTTACCTAATAGCAATACTCACACCTGCGTGAGAAGATAGCCATGCAAGATGGTCGTTGCACTGTTGTATGTCATATGAAAATGTCAGGAACAACCTGATGTCTGGCTGCTGGGGGACGGCGGACTTGAGAATAAGGACTGTGTTTTGTTCCTGGCTTCATTCGTGGCTCCCGGGACAGTGCCTGGTACGCAATAGGGGTCAATAAATATTTGTGGAGCAAAGGGAACCGTCATTAAGGAGATGCTGTGTTGCTTTTGAGAAGAATGCTGGAGATGGTGTGTGTTCTGAGGTAGGAGATGTTTATGCTATGATGCCAGTGCAAGTCAGAACAGTATGTACAGGATGAGCTGACTTTTATGGAGAAAAAATGGGTAATTTATGTATGCATGGACAAAAATGTTGAAGGAGACAGACTAAACTGTTACCAGAGGCTTCCACCTGAGGAGAGGGTTTGGAGGGAAATTTTTACTCTTATTTTAATGAATATTCTTGAGTATTATTTGATTTTTTTCAGTATGATGAATTATTTTTATAAGGTAGTAATATATCATATAAAATATTATAAACAAAAGCCCTCCCATGCTTCTCTATCACTTTCTAGATAAAATCCAAGGTTCTTAGTCTGCCATGCAGGCCCCTCTGGAAGCAGCTGCTCAGCCTCTCCCTGCCAGCCTCCCTTGGGTCCCTGCAGCCCTGCCCAAAGGTCCTGGCCTTGTCCCCCTGCTACCTGGTGACACCTACCATGTGTCAAGCTTCAGCTCAACTGTCCTCTCGCACCCCATTCTCCCCACATCAGGCACAATGCTTACTCCCTGCTCTGTGCCCCCAAGTTACCAACCATCTACGTGCAGAGAAAATGAGGGCCCCTGGCCTTCTGTTTTCTGTCACAATACCTGGTGCATATTTGGCACTCATTAGAAGAAAGGGAGGGAGGGAGGAGAGAAAGAGGAAAAAAGGAGAGAAAGGGAAAGAAACAGAAAGAAAGAGGAAACTGAGATAGGGGTAGAGACGGCCACTTGTCCAAATCATCCTGAGGGGCAGCTACCCAGCTGGCCAGCTTTCTCGGTCACCTGACACCCAGCACAGAGTGCCACACCAAACTGCCTTCCCAGCCCTGCTTGCCAAGGGCGGTCGGTGCTGATTCACCAGTGACTGGACTCCAATTATTTGCAGAACTGGAATGGCAGCGGAGCCACCCCAGCAGCTGACCAAGGGCGTATCAATTGTGCCGGGCTCCTCACTAATATCTGAGCCAGTCACACCGAAGATAAAGGCTCCAAAGAACTCACCCATGGTGATCTATCCTGCTTAAACCTCCCACAGCCAAGTCCACAATTGTCCCCATTGATCAGCCAACTCTGCTCTTTCCAACCTAAGCCTGACCATCACTCATGGAAGGCAGTCATGGTTCAGAACCCGGGATCTGGAGTCAGGCGGCCCTGGGTTTATGCGTAGGGATTATGAGTCAAAGGGTATTCACATATTTAGATGCTGCCAAACTGCCTTCCAAAAAGGCTGGGCCCGTGTATACTCCCACCAACAGTATAAGACAGCACCCATTCCCACAATTTCTCCATGTTTTCCAACCTTTTGGACCACCCCCGCCCCCAAAACCTACACTACCGTGCTTGCATTTCTTTCACTAGCATATTTTCATATTTTTCAGTAGTTTGAATTTACTCTGTACGTTGCCTGGCCATATCCTTTGTTTACTTTTTAAATTAGAGTAGTTATCTTTTTGTTTTTTATTTGTAGTAGCTAATTACATATTGTGGATATCAACCTCTGTTTCTTCCACTTAATTATCTTTGGACTTTGTTTATGGTGTCTTTTTGCCTCAGAGAAGCCCCTTACCAAGCCCCAGCTAAGAGACAGAAGTCAACCTATTTTTGTGGAGCAGTCACTAAATTAGGAGTCAGGACTCACTGTGTGACTTGGAACCAGTTCCTGACCTCTCTTTCTCTATCTGTTAAATAAGAGCATTGAATTAAAAGGTCTCTGAGGACCTGTCCACCTCCACGGTCCAGCCCAGCAATATTTATAGAACTTTCTGCAGTGGTTGAAATGTTCCCTGTCTGCACTGTCCAGTATGGTAACTGCTAGCCATGTAGCTATTGAGCACTTAAAATGTGTGACTGAGGAACTGAATTTTAAATTCCATTTAATTTAAATTTAAAATTCAAGTAGCCACGCATGGCTAATGACCACCATATTGGACAGTCCAGAGGGGTCCAAAGGGTCTGGATCCCTCCCACCTCTCAGTGAGCTGCGATACAGCTTAATTAAGGCAGGGCTAGAGAGTTCCTGTGTGACATTGGGCCAATCACTCCACCTCTCTGAGCCTCAATTGCCCCATGTGGCCAGTGCCTGCCTCCTGGGATTGCTGAGCAGATTTGATTAGGGAGTCTGTGAAGGCCAAGACCCAATGCCTGGCCCGACACTGCAAAATCAAACCAGATTCCAGCTTGAAACATGAGAGTGTGTTTACCCCATTCCCATCGTGTCCAGAAACCCGTGGCAGCCTTCCCCAGAGCAGCCCGTCTGCTGCTCCTGCTTTGAGGCCGGCTTCACCTTCCCAAGCCAGGGCTCCATCTCCCCGTGCACATTCAGCCGGGACTCCAAATCACTGACCGCACAAAGTCCAAACTTCAGCCTGTGTTCCAGGCTCTGAACACTGGCCCTACTCCTGTAGCACCGCCATTAGTATGACCTGCAACTCAGCCCGCAGCCTCGCCATCCTTTCCCTACGTCTGCCCTCTCCCCCAGCCTTCCAAGGCCTGCCAAGCACTTCATTCATTCACTTCATTCATTCATTCCTTTTTCACTTACAGATGTTCATCGTGCCATCTGCTCTGGGACTGGGGCTGTGCTGGTGAGCACGCCAATGTGACCCAAGTGATGAGAATGGTGCAGGTTGGGGAAGTTCAAGGAGTGGGGGTAACACAGAGGGGGACTGACCTGGTGTGTGTGATCAGGGCAGGCTTTCCTGAGGAAGTGGCACATAAGCCTGAGCTTGAGGAATGGGTAGAAGTCAGCTGGGAGAGAGGGGAGTTGGTGGAGGAGAAACTCTAAGCTGAGAGAATGTAGGAGCTCGGGATCTGGGAGAAGCAAGGGCAGGGCTAGATAGGTAGGCAGGCCCCAACCCCACAGGTGGGCTTTGCGGCCCCTGTTAGTGATATTGTGCTTTATCCTAAAGGTAATGGGGAGCCATGGAAGGTATTAAGAGAGGACGATGTAATTATTCCAGGCCAAATCCCTACATGACCTTTGCCTCCTGGTAAGATTCAAGAATTTACCCCCTTCAACTTTCCCTTCTCTGCCTACCTCCTGGGTCTCAAGATGCCTCATGAGCACATAGTTTCCAGGGCCTTTCTTCTGCCTAAAATGCCCTAGGCTCAAACCCCAGCCCCGCCACTCCCTGGCCCTATCACGTCAAGCAAGTTATTAACGTCTTTCACCTCAGTGTCCTCGCCCATAACATGTTGATAATGACCTTGCGCAGGTACACAAATTACAAGGAAAAAGTATATGGCACAGAGCCACTTAGGAAACGGAGTCCAGTGGAATTCCTTCCGTGCAAAGTCAAACCCAAGCTGTGGAGGGGTTTCCTGAGGACACCTTCCTGAGGGGGCGTCCCATCTCTGGGAAGTGTCCCTTTGGCCCACTGGCCTGGACCAGCATGAAGGGAAGGGTTGACTGAGGCCTTTCTCAGGCATCCTGACTGTGTGCGAGGAGACCTGCCAAGCTAGACTCGGTCTTCTGGACCTTCTCAGATGTCCCACCCCCCTCGCTTCTGCCCCTCCCCCCCACACACACACCCCCCCAGCGGGCCAGGAGTCAGCAGGTGGACACAGAGCTTACATAACTGGGCAGGAGTCTGACACCTTTTACCCAGTGATCAGGGCCATGTTTACCCAGAAGAGGTGTTTCCAGGTCACCTCCCTGTCTCTCAGGTACCGGCACACGTAGCCCTTTAGCCGTTGCTGAGCTCCGCTTATTTTTTGAATTCTTAGTCCCAGTCCCTGGTTTTACCGTCAGCAACAGCTATTATTTTTAAACGTGAAAATCATCAGTGGTGCCATTTAGCGATGAGGCATTGGAAGGACTGAGGGGGACACGGGAGCAACCAGGACTGGCAATCAGACCAGGGTGTAAGTCTTAGCTTCCTCCACCTTTTAGCTCTGTGACCTGGAACCAGTTGCGTGGAGTCACTGAGCCTCAGTTTTGACAGCTGTAAAATGGGTTTAGTGGCCATGCTTACCTCATGAAATTCTTTTGAGGGTTGGATGAGGTAGTAATGTATATAAAGGGCTTTGTATATTACCTGGCACACAGGAAGCGCTCATCAAATGTTGGCTATTAACACCATACCGTGTGTAGTAATCTGTTGTTTTACTCAATTCATTATGAACCTCTTTCTAGTAGGGAACTTAACACTTGGGGCTTTCTGACGCATCCAGTGGACAAAAAAGGGGTTCTGTAATAAAACTGACACTAAATCCAGTGATGGGAAGTAACCTCACAGGGTGATCTGATCATAAATTCCTAACTGGGCAGGTCCTGGTGGGTGTTCACGCCTGAGACATATAACTTTTTAGTAAAAGGCTTATCTTTGCCTCAAGCCAGTCATGTCCATTGTATCTGTGCATCTAGGTTAACACACCTTTGAAACACCTCTTTTCAGGCCCCTCAGAAGGAAGCTCTTAACCACCCTTAAGAAAGCACAGTTTGGGTAACTGTCCTGTAATCCATTGCCTGCCTTGCTTTCTCCCACTTCCATTTAATCTTCTTTATGTTCCCTCCTTAATTCCAAATGCATAAAAGAAATTCAAAACTGTCATTCTCCACAGCCTTTGAGATCTTGCTTCCCGGAAATCATTGTCCGTTTAGCTCAAATAAACACTTATAAAAATTCTCTACAAGTTTGGACACTTACATTGACAATCCCAAACTCCTGACTGCCTGATGTCCCAGGGTTGCCAGCAGAGAACCCTGAATTTCAATGTCCTGTTTAGTCTTGGGGTCCCACCCTCCCAGTCCTCAGTCCCTGACTCCCCACAGGGTGTCAGGGTGGAGGACAATGCTTGCTAAGGGCCCTGCTCTCTGATTCTGTGTTTCAGATCTAGAAACCCCAGGTCCTGCACCTCCCCCTTTCCTTCCTTTATTCCTTCAACAAACATCACTCAGGGTTCACATTCTGACTTTGCTTCTTCCTGGCTGTGTGGCCTTGGACAAGTTATATAACCTCTCTATGCCTCAGTTTCCTGATCTCTAAAATGGGAATATATTACCTATTTTTCCAGGGATGTTATATGTAGTGAATGAGTAGATATTTGTAAAGTGTTAGAATAGTGCCAGTTTGACAAAAACAAAAACTGAGTGCCCGCTATGATCCAAGTACTGTTGTAAGAACTCGGGGTAGAAGTGTGAACAAGCAGGTAAGAGTCCTGATCTCAGTGACATTGTGTTGGGACAAGTGATGCTGCCATTCTCTTGCAAGGTGGTTGGCTTTAAAGAAGGCCTTGATGCTGTCACTTCTCTTTCTCTAAACAACAGCTTCTGTGTATTGACCTTGACCTGGGGGTCCGTGCTCCTGTGTTCCTGAGAGCTCCTCAAATGCCACCCACCTGCAGGTGGTTCTGTCATTGCTATGGACTGAATGTTTGTGTCCCCCCAAAATTCATATATGGAAATCCTAACCCCCAGTCTGATACAAGGTATTTGGAAGTGGGGCCTTTGGGAGGTCATTAGGTCCTGGGATTAGTGACCTTATGAAATAGATCCCAGGGAGTGCCCTCCCCACTTCCACCGTGTGAGGACACAGTGAGAAGATGGCCCTCTATGAGCCAGGAAGAAAGCTCTCACTAGATACCGAATCTGTCAGCTTCTTGATCTTGGACTTCTCAGAACTGTGAGAAACAAATTTCTGTCGTTTGTAAACCACCCTGTCTGTAGTGTTTTGTTATAGCAGCACACACAGACTAAGACAATCATCATCCCCATCTCACAGAAGAGTTTATGTCTGTCCCTCCTGTCCCTACCCAGGGCCTAGCACATAACAGCGAGTGTGGAAGGAAGGAAAGAAGGAAGGGAGGGAGGGAGGGAGGGAGGGAGGGAGGGAGGGAGGGAGGGGGGAGGGAGGGAGGGAGGGAGGGAGGGAGGGAGGAACACTACTGACAGTCACCCTCCCACAGCACGAGGGTCACACATGGAGTCAGGAGCCCATTACCTCCTGGAAGGCAGAGAGCTCAATCGTATGTGCTGTGGTCGCCATGCTGGCTCAGTGGAGACATCCCCAGACTGTTCAGTTGCTACTGTCTCCTGTTCCGCCTCTTCCCTCCCCCCCCCATCATCCCAGCTGACCCTTCACTGAGTGCTTTCTATGTAGCCCAGACTCTGTCTACGGTTTGCTGCATGGGAACTCTTTTAATGCTCATAACAAACCCAGCTGAGGAAACTGAGGCACAGAGAGGTGATACCACGTATAGGGTCACGTGGGGGATGAATGATGGAGCTGACTTCAAATCTCGAGTCTGGATCCCAAGCCTGAACTCAGCCACCGTGCTATTGGGACAACCTCCTCCTCCTTGAATCACGGAGTCTCTGGGTCGCAGCGCAGCACACGCTCTGCAGTGGAATGAAACTAGAAATCAATAACAGAAGGAAAACTGGAAACGTCACAAATATGTGGAAACTAAACAATGCACTCGTAAGCAACCGATGGGTCAAAAAAGAAATCACAGGGAAATTAGAGAATAGCCAGAGAACAAATGAAAACAAATGAAATGAAAACACACCAAAATGTCTGAGAAGTTTATAGCAGTCAAGGCTTACATTAAACGAGAAGACCGATCTCAACACAAAAGTTAACACATGGTCCTCATTTAAAAATTCAAGCATTGCACAATTTTATACTATACAAAGTGAAAGTTCAAAAAATGGAAATCCCCATGATGACCCTCCCCAAGACATAACTTCTGTCAATAGCGTGGTATAAGATGCTTCAGATAGTGTTTTCAAGCTTGAAGTAATCGTATCTTTAAAAACAAAATGGAATAATACAACGTCACTTTTTCGTTGTTTTGTTTTACCCAACAGGGACTCCAGAGGCTGCTCCTTGCTGGAACATTCTCTGTGGTAAGGACATCTACACTGGATTTAGCCAATTCCATTAGGGTATGTTTGGGGTGTTATTACAGTTTTTAACTATTTCAAGCCACTCTACAGTGAGTACCCTGGTAAATGCCCCCCTGTGTGCTGGTGGGAGGGTCTCTGGGGGCTAATTTACAGAAGTAGAACCTCTGGGCCACAGGTCAAGAACATTTTTAACATTCTCTCTGGGAAGGCGAAACCAGCTTTGCTTAGAGAGGAGGAGATAGTCAGTTCTCCTATCCTCACCGCCCTTGCTGTCATCTGTGCCCAGCTAGTCCGTGTGAACCCCAACTGTTGTTTGTCTTGTCCTGCTGAGTGGTGCCTGACCCTCGAGAGTGACCCAGCCTCTTGTGGTGGTAGCCCCGCTGCTGCCATTGGGATCCAGGAATTGACCATTCTTGTGAACAATATCCATCAGTTGGCTGAGGCCAGAGCACTTCTCAAAACCCCAGTGTTTGCTTTTTTACTCCAATGTCCAAATGAGCGCTTGGAGAGAGGCCAGGGCTGGTGTGCATAAACCGCCAGGCCCCAGTTTTGAGGTGAGCAGTGGCCAGGCTGGCCTCTGATTAGCATCTCCACGCATGGGTAGCTGGGCTGGCTGAACTGCCTTCCAGAATCCAGCGAGTGGCTTTTTCCCTGAATCATCATGACTCCCTCAAACCCAGCACTAAAATGATTAGTGCCCTTCCGGGCCACTTGGTAGCACACATCTCCTGCATCCACAGGTTTGTCCTGCTGCCACCTCAGAGAGCTGCGTGGATTCAACTGTGATTGAATCCCAGTGGGGAGTCAGGGCAGGGTCACAGAGAGCGCGGCCAGTCACCTGGAGGCCCAGGCAGGGTCCTTATCATGCCCTGTCACCTTTGCCTTGGGTAACCTTCAGCAAAGCACGTACCTAATCTGGGGCATGCTGTACATGCTGTTCCCTCTCACCTGGACCTCTGCCCTCACCGCTTTACCTGGCCTACTTCTTGTCGCTCTGTGGACCACAGCCCCAATGTCACTTCCTCAGGGAAGCCCTCCCTGATTCCTCCAGGCAAGGACAGTCCCTTTCTAGAGAATCTTAGAGTACCAAGCTTGCAGCACTTAAAACAACAGTGACAGCTCATGATGTGGGTCGTTACTATTTATGGCTATTTCCTCCCAGGTAGTGAGGCCTGGGAAGTGGGATGTGTGCCTTAGTCTGTATCCCAGTGCCTGGAACATTATCAGGCACACACTAGTGCCCAGGGGGCAGTGGTTATAAGCATGACTTCAGAGCCAGGCCGCCCAGATTTGAATCTTACCTCTGTGAACTAGGGCAAGTTACTGAGCCTCTTTGTGCTTTAGTCTTCCCATCTACAAAATGGGAATAATAGTACCTACCTCTTGGAATTGTTAGGAGAGTTACATGAGTGGATATATGTGAGGTGATTGGATGGGTTCCTGGCCTACAGAAGGTGCTAGATGAGTGCTAATGTTAGCATGAAATGCTAGTGGTTAGACAAGGTTCTCCAATGTTCCATCTGTGTCTGCAGGCATTGATGCTGCCTACTCAGCATCCTCCTGCATGGAAATTGCTTAGCATGTCTTTTTATGATAAAAAGCATGCTTTTAATTGTGACTTGTGGTGGTTGTGTCCGTGTTTCAGCCGTGGGCCTGGAACTCCGGTGGTGATGAAAAGCCCCAGGGAATCACCTTTATTCTGATTCTTTTGTGCCACTCTGTGTGTATCTTCCCACACTGCTCCTACTGACAAAGCCTGACCTTCCCTTAAATAACCGAGTTCAGATTCCTCAGAGGGCTTTTGCCATCCTTGTTGGGGCAGAGATTTGCTGCTCTGGGGCAGGTGTCAGAGCAGGTGTCACCAGTGACGTGCTATGGCACAGACCTAGGTAGGGAACCACTCCATGGGAGGGGGACTGGAGCAGGCTGGCTTGCTAATGTTGGGCCCCTCGGGATAGCTGCCACAAAGGGAGGCATTATGCTGTCTGCAGGCTAAACCAGCCAATCAGATTTGCTCTGTTTGCAGCATGTAGTGGACAATATTTATCTAGAGGTCCAGGCCATGCCCACCCCTTCTCTGAGAACCCCTTGAGAGCTCCTTAGAAGGCATCGTAGTATACTTGACCCTACCCCATTGGCTGACTGGGTACCACATGACCCAGGATGGGCCGATTGGATTCTACCTTGGAAATTTAGCTCAGAACTAGTCTTCATTGGCACAGGAACTACCCTCAGGGGTAGCCATATGCCCAAAGAAGCAGAGAATGAAGCAGATAGTCCTTGGCAATAATAACTCAGGAGGGTCCTATTTTTTTCCAGGTCCTTGTTTTGGTCCCTTAGGAGCTGGGCTGCACCTCCTCCTCTTTCTAAATTCCCTAAAAGCCAAACATGATTGCGTGCCCCTTACTCATGCAAACCCTGCACACATTACCCCTCCTTGCTGGCCCTGACTCTGCAGAGGAAATGCTCAGGCCCCTTCCGTGGGTGATTTACTTACTGGTCTAGCGCATGCTGACCCCTGGGCCTTCCGGGAAGCATCTGCAGGGCTGCTCTCGTCACTGCCCTGGGAGCCGCTGTGCTTAGGGACAAGCTCACAGGAAGCCCTAGAGTCTGGGTCACCTCCTGCCTCCGGCTGGAGAGGATGGACAGAGAAGAGGGAAGTTAGGCCCTCTTAGGGCGCTTGTTTGGTTTTCCTCTTGCAAAAATGGAAATTGTTTTTTATTCATTATAATTATAAATACAGGTGTGTGGTTGTTAAAAAAAAATTACACAAACAGAAAAGTTTAAAGAAAAAAGTCTACTTCACCTCTGATCCCATCACCCAGAAAATGCACACGTGCAAATGCCTTTTTTTCCCCAGAAAGGAAATCAGATTGTATATATTGTTAGAACATGCCTTTTTTTAAAATTTAGTAATGTAGCAAGAGAGCATCTTTCTTAAAAATAGCTTTACTGAGGTGTAATTGACATGCAATAAACTGAACATACTTAAAGGGTAGAGTATGTTTCAACATAGGTATACACTTATGAGCCCATCACCGCATTCAAAATGGCAAACATATCCATACCCTTGAAAGTTTCCTTGTGGCATTCTGTAATCCTTCCTGCCACCACCACCCACCGACACACACACACACACACACACACACACACACACACACACTCACTCACTCCAGGAATCACTGATCCTGCTTTTTGTCACTATAGATTAGCTCTCATTTCCTAGAATTTTATATAAATGAAGTCATATAGTATGCACTCTTTTTTGTCTGGCTTCTTTCACTTAGCATAATTATTTTGAGAGTCATCCATGTCGTGTAGATTAATAGTTCATTTCTTTTTATTGCTGAGTAGATTTCATTGAGTGGATAGACCACAGTTTATTTATCCACTCACCTGTTGATGGACATTTGAGTTGTTTCCCATTTGAAACTGTTACAAATAAAGCTGCTGTAAACATTTATGTACAAGTTTTCATATGGACCTATGCTATTATTTCTCTTGGGGGAATACCTCAGAGTGGAATGGTGGAATCATATGGTAAGTGTATGTTTAACTTTTTAAGAAAGTGCCAAACTGTTTTCTAAGATAGTTGTACCATTTTACATCCCCAGCGACAAGCAGTGTGTGCGATTTCCAGTGACTCTGCATCTTTGCCAATATTTGATATGATCAGTCTCTTTAATTTTATCTATTTTAATAGGTGTGTAGTGGTGTCTCATTGTGGCTTTATTTTGTGTTTCCCTGGTGACTGTGGAGTAGAGCATCTTTTCGAGGCCATCTTTGTACATCACTAAATGTAGCTCTACCTCATTTTTAATGACTGTGCAATTCTATGCCATCGCACCCATCCTCTCATTTCATCAAGACCCTATTGATGGACATTTTGGTTGGCTTTGACATTTTGCTGTTCTACACAATGCTGTGGTGCACAACCTCGTGTGTGCATTATTTGCATATTTGTCTGTTTCCTTCGTGTAACATCGACCAGTACAAAGAATGCACATTTTTAAGGCTTTGGAAACACATCACCAAATAGCTCCCCTGGAAACTTGCACCCATGAAAGCCCATTGGCAGTATGTCAGAGACAGTCTCTGCTTTTAATTCCAACAGAAACCTCCAGAGTGATGACTGGCAGGGTTTGAGGAAGTCTTTCAAATATGACCCCATGACTTTTGGCCAGAAGCCAGAAATAAGGGCAAATTGGCCACAAGACTCCCTCAGAGTGGCCTTGGAAAATCGTTAAGATGGCCTGCAGGAGGGGAGGCTGTGCAGGGAGGGCTGGGGAAGGAGTGGCGGAGCTGGGGTCAGGCCTGGGGTCAGCCCTGCAATGTTCACTCCTGCCAGTGACCTTGGGCCAGATGGTTGACCTTTCTAACCACAGTTTTCTCAAATGGGGAGTAGAACAAATAATACTAACCCCCACGTATGTGAAAGCCCCTTTCAAACTCGGAAACATTCCACAAAGGTATGTTGTGAGGAGCCTTTGTTTCCTCTCTAGAAATCTGGGTGACATACACGTCTTCCTGGGCTCACATCTGCCTGGTGAGGATGGTGAGGATGGGCAGGCCGAGGGAGGGAGGGAGAGGAGGTGTGGTCATCAGAAAAATGGCCCCCCGCAAAGGTGTCCACATCCTAATACTGGGATTAGTGCGACGATGGTAGGTTACATGGCAACGACATTTAAGGTTGCAGATGGAATTAAGGTTGCTAATCAGCTGACCTCAAAATAGGGAGATGATCCTGGGTTACCTGCGTGACCCCAGGGAATCACAAGGGTCCTTCAATGTGAAAGATGGAGACTGAAGAAAAAACAGAGATGGCAGCATGGGGAGAACTCAGCTTTATGTTGTTGACTTTGAAGATGGAATGAGGGCCCACGGACCAATGAATGCAGGAAGCTCCTAGAATCTAGAAAAGGCAAGGAAGCAGATTCTCCCCTAGAAGCACCAGAAGGAATACAGCCCTGCCGACACCTCGATTTATCCCCAGTGAGACCCATTTTGGACTTCTAACTTCTAGAACTGTAAGATAATAAATTTGTGTGTTTTAAGCTACTAAGTTTGTGGTATTTGTTACAGCAGCCATAGGAAACTAATACAGGAGAACAAATGGGCCCCTATGGGCTGCAGGAATGACTGGGAAAGGGACTGGAGCACCTCCACTCCCCAATTCCTGGTGGGGGGAACGGCACCAGTACAAGTTTGGCGGCAGGTATCCTTGTGTCCTCTGGGCAACACTGAACAGTGTTCTTTGCTTCAATGTGGCTTCATGCCAGGGGACAAAAAGAGAAAATCATGCCAGGCTGGAGGCAAGGGGAGCCACTGAGGGTTTCAATCCAGGCAGGGAGGTAATGAAAACTTGCTTTTAGCAGCAGGGAAATGAAAGAGCACTGAACTTGGAGTCAGAGAACAGAGTCCAAATCCCAGCATTGCCTCCCTGCTGACCTTGGGGCAAGTTACCAGCATGCTCTGGATTTGGACTCCCCTCTCTGGATTTGGGGCTATTTCTGGGGTTCTTCCCAATTGAGAAACACATCTGGCCCAGACTAATCAGGCTTTTGGTGGATCAAAGGGAATTCTCCAGCCTAACACCTGGAGGTTGGAGAAAGTGTAAGAAACAAACACATAAAGCAACGTTTATTGAGCACTAACGACTTCACAGGATATTATCTAATCTTCTCACCATCCTGTCAATGGCTCCCCAGTTTAAAGGTCGACAAGATGGCCCTGAGGCCCTGCAGATATGGTCCTGCTGACTCCTCCAGGTCTCACCTCAGACTAGTCTCCCCTTCACTCCCTGCTTCAGTCTCTTTCAGTCCCAGAAGGAATGTGAAATGCCACTCCCACCTCAGGGCCTTTGTACAAGTCATTCCACCGAATTGCCATGCAGTTCACCTGCCCTCTACCCTCGGTAGCGCCTCCATGCTCAGGTGTCAAGTCAATGGCCATTTAGTCACCCCACTCTTCAGCAAATTCAGGTTTGTGTACTTACACTGCATTTCAGGTGACATAGCCCCATATGGAAGTACATAAAAATACATATCTCTGCGGTTCCAGATTGGCCTCTGCCTCCCACTAGACCATGGG
The DNA here is from genome assembly GCF_057876585.1 of Rhinolophus sinicus. Classification (NCBI taxonomy): domain Eukaryota; kingdom Metazoa; phylum Chordata; class Mammalia; order Chiroptera; family Rhinolophidae; genus Rhinolophus; species Rhinolophus sinicus. The sequence continues at coordinate 6,939,145 of NC_142516.1, read as the reverse complement.
GCCAATCTGCCAGGATGCCCCTTCAGGATGTTTGCTGAAAAATTGATAGATAGATAGATAGATAGATAGATAGATAGATAGATAGATAGATAGATAGATAGATATGATAATAGATGATAGATAGAGATGATAGATAGATAAAAGAAAGAGAGAAAGGAAGGAAGGAAGGAAGACTGTTTGCTAAGGAATAAACAGAGCCCAGAGGTTCATGTTATCATCCGCATTTTTTCAAAAGCAGCTACAGGCTCACAGAAGATCAGAGGTTTGTCCAAATCACAAGGCGAACCTGGAAGGCTCCTCTGTTTGCAGGAGGTGGAGCCAGGGGCTGGGGCCCGTCTTTGCCAGAGGGTCCCTGTGCGTGGGGTCAAGGCTGGAGGAACTGGGCCTATCCTTGAGGCAGGTCTGCTTGGGAAGCGCCTTCAAGGCAGCACTGAAAGAGGATGTGCTGAGCACAGCCGCCCAGGCAGAAGAGGAAGGAACTGAGATGGGGGTGGGGTGGGGGGCTGGGGCCCCAGACCCTGCTCCCTGCAGTCACAGCAGATCTTCCCCCCCATCCGGGCCTTCACCCTACCCTGCCCACTTCTGCAACATTTTCACATGTTCACTCTGGCTGATGTTGCTGTTTAAGTGGCTCTTCAAACTGGGTCTCATCAGATATAGACAAGGGTTGGGAGCCTGGCCCCCTTTACCCCTGAGGTGGGAGAGCAAGTTGGGAAGACCATTGTGGAGGGTGATTTGGCAATATCTGTGAAAGCTTTTGGAGTGCGTACCTTTTGACCCAGCAATTTAACTTCTGGGAATTTATCCTAAAGACACTTTAATGTCAGTAGGCAATGATATTCACACAAGGAGGTAGCACTGCTTGTCCTGGCAAAGAATGACAGGGCACCCAATGTCCGTCAGTAGGAGACAGATATGTAAATTATGCTTCAGTGATTCCATGGAAAACCGCAGTCATTAAAAACAAATGAGCTGGGGCCGGGCCGGTGGCTCAGGCGGTTAGAGCTCCATGCTCCTAACTCCAAAGACTGTCTGTTCGATTCCCACATGGGCCAGTGGGCTCTCAACCACAAGGTTGCCAGTTCAATTCCTCGAGTCCCGCAAGGGATGGTGGGCTGCACCCCCTGCAACTAGCAACGGCAACTGGAGCTGAGCTGCGCCCTCCACAACTAAGATTTAAAGGACAACAACTTGACTTGGAAAAAAGTCCTGGAAGTACACACTGTTCCCCAATAAAGTCCTGTACCCCTTCCCCAATAAAAAAAAAAAAAAAGAAAGCTATGCTAAAAAAAAAAAGAGAGCTGATCAATATGAACTGACACAGGAGGATGCTCATGATATATGCATGTATTAAGATTTTTTTAAAGTTTCAGGACAATCTGTGTTTCTGTTATCTATTGCTGAGTAACAAACCACCCCAAAACTGGCTCAATCATATGCTTGCGTTCAACTGGGAGCTTGGCTGGGCTGGAACTTCCAAGATGGCCTCTTATCCCCCAGGGCCTCTCTCCACGTGGCCTCTACTCGTTCTGCAGTCTAGCCTGCGCTTCCTTACAGCGTGGCAGCTGGATTCCAAGAGGGGAATTGTAAGAGGACAAGCCTTAAAGTGCAAGCCTTTATTGCGCCCCTGTTTGCATCATGCTTGCTAATGTCCCCTTGGCCAAAGCAAGTGACATGGCCAGGTCCAAATTCAACGTGAGAGGGGCCTGGGTGCTGGGAGGCAATATGCAGTGGAGGCCGTGATAGTAACAATCTAGCACAATATATGTAATTAGATAATATTTTATTAAGAAACCATACATGTTCTTAATAAAACACCACCTTACATATATATCGTATAACATACATATGTATGTATGTATGTCTATATGTATATGCATTGATGAGAGTCTGAAAGATGATTTAATAAACTGCTAACAGTGGCTAACTTTCAGGAATAGAAATGGGTAGGTAAAGGGGGACCTTTCAATTTTTACTTTATACTTTTCTTTAGGGTTTGAATGTTTTTAAAATGACATGTATTATTTTTGCAATAAAAAATGTTTAAATATGCTGTGAAGACCTCTGCATGTCATTAGATAAAAATTTTCAGCACAACTTTTGGTAGCACAGCTTCATTCCCCTAATGCTGGACACTTAGGCTGTTTCTGACAGTTCTGCCATTGCAGGCCACATCCTCCGAACCACATCTTTTCACAAGTTTTAAATTATTGCCTCAGGATAAGTTCTAAGGAAAGGAACTGCTGAGCTGGAGGTTAGAAACATTTTAAGAATGTAATACTTTATGCCAGATCGTCCTGCCTACTGGCAGACAGCTTCTCCCAGTCCACCAGTGGTCTAGAGGAATGTATACTGTGGTCCAGTCTGGTGTCCACCCTTATAAGAACTTGGTGCCCATTTCACAGATCAAAGAACTGAGACCCAAAAAGAAGCACTACCGAAACCAACACAGTACTATGCAGCCCAGGGGACACCAGCTCAGCCGGGGTTTTTTTCTCCCCATCTAGCCTCTGATGCCCCACCCCAGGCTCTGCCTCCCCTCTTGCTCAGTGCAAAGTCCTACCTCCTCCTGATGGTGAGTGGGCTGGGCCCTGCTTACCTGCCTGCCTCTCTTCCCGTGCCACCTCTGCCTTCACCATGACTTCCACCCAGATTAACCTGCTTTCACTTCCCCAAACGAATAAAATGATGCTTGGTCTCCGAACCTTTGTACACTCTGTCCTGTCTGCCTAGAACACCCCTCTTGCCACAACCCCCACCCCACTTCCTCCTGGAAGCCTTCCATGATCACACAAGGGGAGGATCAATAACATGGTCACATGTGCACTGCCGGATTTTCCATTCATTCATGCCTGCTTGCATTCATTTACTCACCAAATGTTTCTTGGATGCTTGTTTGTACCGTTTATTGGATGCTTGTTTGTGCCAGGCACCAGGTTGGGCAGCAGGGATGCCAGAACGAACAGACCCTCCCTGCCCTGAGGAGCTCACATCTCAGTCTGGGTTGCGAGAGGGAAGGGAAGGGGCAGGGACAAACAGTGACAGTCCATGTGTGAACTGGGCTGGGCATGGGCCATATGCACATGGGAGGCAAGTAATCCTCCAGCTCAAATAACACAAACACCCATTTAAAAGGGGAAAATCTCTCAGAGCCCCAGAGATGACACAGATTATTTCAATTATCCTGTTCTCTAAATATGTATGAACTTGATAATCATACTAATTCCTGTTTATTGAGCCCCTGCTATCTATTAACTCACCAAATCCTTACCACCACTTAGGAGGTAGGCATTATTATTGTGCCCATTTTGCAGAAGAGGAAACTGAGGCTCAGAGAGATGAGTTGTTTTCCCAAAATGATGCAGCTGGGAAGTGGCAGAGCCAGGATTTGGACACATGAAGTCAGGTTCCTGAGTCCTGTCTTCTTGGCCACTACACTACAAATTAAGCACAAACCAAACTACAAGAACACAGCATTCAAACTGCCGCACAAACTGAATGTGACAGAAGATGATGTTTTGAGGGAATGAGGTTGCCCCCTCCACCGTGTTGAGTTCAGCCTGGGTGTTCCCCAGGGGGCCCTGGCTTGCCCACTACATTTCTTTTTCCAAACCATAGGGAAATAGTCAGATCTTCTCTTTTGCTTGCCATAACATCACCTTTTTAAATTTTTAATTTAATTTTTGGAACAGATAATACTTTCACTTTAAGATCTTTGTTCCAAAGATCTTAAATACTACATATAAATGGATAGACAGAGATACAGTTCCCTCCCCTCTCCTCGAGAATTCAGTCTTATGAGTTTCTTGTGTGTCTTGAGGTAGTTTACGCGATTACAAATATATATTCTGTTTTATCTCTCGTTAAAAAAACACACAAAACACAGTCTGCTACCACATCCGGTCTCCACGCCAAAGGCTCTCAGCGACCGTTGCCTATCAGTAGGGAAAGGACTTCCTCATTCCCCTTCACAGTTGCGTTGTGTCCCCTGCCTGTCCCTTGCCAATACATGTGAGCGGTGGTCCTGACCTTCACAATTGCCCATTTTGGTAAGCAGCTTTTTTGATGGCCCCCAGTGATCCCACCTCCTGGTATTTATGCCTCTGTGTGATCCCTGCCCTGTGAGAGAGGGCCTGGTCTCAGGACCAGCTCTTAATGAATAGATACAGGGGAAGTCATGGGATGGCTTAGAGGGCCTATGTAACACCCTACTAGCAAGAGGTTACTAAGACCCAGCATCCAGCACCCGGATCCTGGTTTCTAAATACCATTCTCCAATAAAGGTAATCAGGGCTCCTTTGAGAAATCGCTGATTCTAAGGCTAAGACAGGGAAAATAGACGATGAGCCTGGAGCATCTTGTAGTGCCAGAAAGCAAAGAAATACTCAAAAGACAAAAGGACAGGAGCATGTCAAAGGGACACAGGATCTGACCTGAATGAGCGCCCAATGGCCAAAGACAGAACAATTTAAGCAGCAAAATAAATAATGTAGTATTGGATTACACCACAAAGGATTAAAAATAGATATGATCCATACTGATATAAGTAAATGGTTGAATACATAGATAAATGGGAGATTGAAACAAATCATCCTTACAGAAGAAGTCCAAATAATTTATGATACTCCTCTGGGAGGTAGAGTTTAATTTCGTACCCATTAAGTATAGGCTAAACTTAGTGACACGCTTCCAAAGAACAGAGTACGGAGAAGGAAAAAATCTTAACCTTACAGTGGAGAAAACTGTCAGACCATCTTAACCAAGAGGAGGTTAATTTCATTCCTAGGTGATGTCACATGTGCATCATGTATCCCCTAATGAAGAGGGCACTTCACCCACTTCTGTAGTATCCTACCCCCCAAATCTGTAACCCCAACATAGTTATGAGAAGAACAAAGACAAACCCAAACTGAGGGACATTCCAGAAAATACTTGGCCAGTACGCTTCAAAACTCAAGGTTACGAAAAGCAAGGAAAGACGGGGAAACTGTCACAGACCAGAAAAAATCAAAGAGGCGTGACAAAATGTAATGTGATATCCTAGACTGGATTCTGGAACAGACAAGGAACATTAGTGTAGAAATGAGTGAGATCTGAATAAAGGTTGGGGTTTGGTTAATAACGATGTACCAAAGTTGGTTTCCCTGGACAGATGTTCCATAGTAAATTAAGATGATAATATTAGGGGAAAGTGGGTGAGGATATACAGAAACTCTGTATTATCTTTGCAATTTTTCTGTAAATCTAATGTTATTCCAAAATAAAAAAGTTTATTAAGAAAAAAGTGATTGGGGCGACCGGATGGCTCAGTTGGTTAGAGCACGAGCTCCGAACAACAGGGTTGCCAGTTCGATTCCCACATGGGCCAGTGAGCTGCGCCCTCCACAGCTAGATTGAAGACAACGAGCTGCCGCTGAGCTGCAGGAGGGGCGGCCGGGTCGTTCATTTGGTTAGAATGTGAGCGCTTAACAACAAGGCTGCCAGTTCATTTCCTGCATGGGTGGTGGGCTGTGTCCCCTGCAACCAAGATTGAAAATGGTGACTGGACTTGGAGCTGAGCTGCGCCCTCCACAACTAGTTTGAAGGACAACGACTTGGAGCTGATGGGCCCTGGAGAAACACACTGTCCCCCAATATTCCCCAATAAAAAACTAAGAAAAAAAAGTGATTAACCCTTGGACACTGCTGGTGCTATGGAAAACAATATGGAGCTTCCTCAAAAAATTAAAACTAGAACTACTATATGACCCAGCAATTCCACTTCTGGATAACTATCTGAAGAAATTGAAGACATGAATGCAAAAAGTTATATGCACCCCTATGTTCATTGCAGTATTTTTTGCAATAGCCAAGATGTGGAAGCAACCTAAGTGCCTCTCAATAGAAATGGATAAGGAAGATGTGGTACACACCGTGTTACCCCGAAAATAAGACCTACTCCAAAAATAAGCCCCAGTTAAGATCATCAGCCAGACGGACGCATTTAGTATGTACGACGATGTTCCAGAAGATGACGTGACTATATTTGAATAAATGTAGATTGTTGTACATGAAAAAATAAGACATCTCCTGAAAATACGCCCTAATGTGTCATTTGGAGCAAAAATTAATATAAGACCCGGTCTTATTTTCGGGGAAATATAGTAAGGACCTGGTCTTATTTTCAGGGAAACACAGCACATACAATGGAATACTACTCAGCCATAAAAGAGAATAAAATCTTGCCATTTGCAACAACATGGACGGCCTAGAAGGTATTATGCTAAGTGAAATAAGTCAGGCAGAGAAAGACAAATACCATGTGATCTCACTTATATATAGAATCTAAAAAGCAAAATTAACAAACAAAACAAAACAGAAACAAATTGATGGTTGTCAGATGGTAGGGGACAGGGGATGGGCAAAAAAGGTGAAGGGATTAAGAAGTACAAACTGCCAGTTACAACAATAGCCATGGGGATGTAAAGTAAAGCATAGGGAATATAGCCAAAAATATTGAAATAACTATATATGACATGAAAGTAATAATATTAATAATTACAAGTACAAAACAAAACCAAAAAAAAAGAAGAAGGAAATAACTATATGGTGCCAGATGGGTACTAGACTTGCCGTGGGGATGCTTTCCTAAGGTATATAAATGTCTAATCACTATGTTATTTTTATATACCTGAAACTCATATAATACTGCATGTCAACTGTAAGTGAAAAAGAAAAAAGTAATGGTGTCACTTCTGAGATTAGATCACAGAACGATTCTGGCTTTTGTCTTGCTTGCCCTCTCTTGCTTTTTTACTTGCTGGCTCTGATAAGACCCATGTGGCAGGAGAGGCCAACAACCCTGGAGGAACGGAGGCCCTTAGTCCAACGGGCCGTCAGGAACTGAACGCTGCCCACAAGCAGGTGTGTAAGCTTGGAAGTAATTCCTCCCCATTTAAGCCTTGAGATAGGACCCCAGGCCATGTTGATACCTTGATTGCAGTTTTGTGAGAGACCTTGAGCCGAACTTGACCTTGAGCCGAACAAAACAAATGTTTTGTTGTTTGTTGCTGCTGAGTTGTGGGGGGTAATATGTTATGCAGCAATAGACGACAACTCATACAGTTCCCCTGTCTTTGTTATTTTCTCTTTGTGACTAGAGCCCTTGACGTAGCCCTCACCTGGCTCAGACACAAGCAGAAACGCTGAGGCAGGCCAGGCTCCAGCGTCCACGTGGTCCAGTACGGAGGCTGGCAGTTTTACTAGATTATTGAAATAAAACATTCAAAACTTGAAAATCCTCAGGAAACACCGTTTGAAAAATATCACTCCCCTGCTTTAATCCTCCTATACGGTTGTCGTGCGGGAGACCCGGCGGGGTCTCTGCTCCCGCTCCCCATACAAGAACGCAGGATATGGTGAGGCCAAAAAGGAACACCCACGGAGCCATAGGTAGGGGAGTCATACCACTATATTCTCGCTGGCGGCACTATACTCTCACTGGAGGCTGGATCCACACTGTCCACAAACCGCCATCCACGCTTGCCAGCCCAGCCGCCACCTTCTTGCTAGCCCCCATTCTTTCTCTCTCTGCTAGCGTAGCCACAGCAGTTATATTAGTGGCCAATGGCTCACTGGTTACAGCTGACGGCCAACTAGCCACAGCTGATGGCCATGCAATCACAGTTGATGGCCATTTACTACCTGAGCCAGCACCTGTCTATGTGAGGCCGAGAGCCTGGAAACTTCTTTCTGGGGCTCTGCCCCCACAATGGTCTCACTGCTCTTCACATAGAATCCAGATTCCTTACTGTGGCTTGCAAGGCCCTCAGGGTGCCCCCACCGACTCTCTGAGCTCCCTTTCCATGCTTCCCCTCCCCGTTGTCTAGGCCCCTGGTCACACCTGTCTACCTGTCCCTGCCCGTGCCTGCCTCAGGGCATGGGCACATGCCATGTTCTCGGCCTGGTATGTCTTTCCCCACATCTTTCCATGGCTGCTGGCTCCTTAGGATTCAGGCCTCAGTTCAAATGTCACCCACTGGGACAGGCTGCCCTGAACATCCATCCTCCGACCCCCTGTGTCCCCTCGTTCTCTCAACCACATCTTCCTACTTTAGTTTCTTCCTAGCATTGATCACTATCTGAAATTACCTTGTTTGGTTATCTGTGTATGTTTTCTTATTTTGTTGTTAGACAGGCAGTCGAGTTCAAATCCAGTTGAGTTCTGGTTTGAATCCTGCCTCTGCCACATACTAGCTCGGACCTTGAACAAGTTATCTAGCCTCTCTGAGCCTCAGCCTCCTTATCTGTGAGGAATAATAATAATAATAATAATAATACATTGGGTCATAGGATTGTTGGGAGAACTCAGAGAATAAAGTGCCTGACCTATGCCTGGCACGTTGTAAGCACCCTCCATATACGTTTGCTGTTGTTATTATTGTTGTTGTTATTATTATTCTCTGTCTCCCACCTTCCCTGAACAAAAGCTCTATGAGGGAAAGGACTTGGTCATTTGGGGGTTTTGCTCACTACTCTGTCCTTAGCACAGAGCCTGGCACACAGTAAGGGGTCAACAAACACTTGCTGAATGTAAATGAATGCATGAACAATGTGGAGTAAGGATTAATGAGTCAGGCAGACCCCTTAGGAGCAGTGTGACCTTGGCTGAGTGGTGGCACCTCTCTAAAGGCACCCTGTGTGGGGCCTCTTCAGAGAGTGAATGGGAGCGTCCTGCACTCCTTTGGGGCAGGCCTCCAGTGCAGTTCCTGGTATGCAGGCGGGGCGTGGGGCGCAGCAGCCATCATGCTTCTTGACCTTGACGCTGCTGGCTTGCAGATACACACGGATGCACATGGCGGTTTGCAAACAATTCCTGGGGCTCCATGACCCCGAGTTCATCCTCAAACAGCCCCACCCTAGGGGATGGGTCCTGCCCCTGGGAGGAGAAGGCAGTGGGGGGAACCAGATCAGAAGGCTGTGTTCCTGACTGGCGGCCCTACCTACCGCCCCAGACAGGCTGGGCCTGCCTCAGTGGAGAGTTAATGCTTCTAGAATGTGCCATATCAACACTTCCTTCCTCTGGGTGGCAGCAGTGCCTGGGGGCTGCAGAAGGGCCTTGTGACTTATATCCCTGTGACTGAGGGTCTCGGATAGGAGAGCACAATGAAAGTGGATAGTCAACCTGGGGGCAGAGGGGTGGATGGTCCCAAGGTCATTGAGGAGGAGCCATGGCCAGACTGTGCCTGAGTTCTGACCAAATGAAATGTGTGCAGAAGTGACCAAGCTTCATTTCCAGACCTGATCCATGAAAAATCTCTCGCTTCATCCTCTATCCTCTAATATCCCCCATTTGCCAGCTGCATATCTATGCCCAGGGCTACCTGAGAAGCCACATGTGACAATAGCAGAGCCTCAGTCAGCCAGACCCCCAATGGCTCCACGGAGCAAAGCCCTTCTCACCACCCTCCCTGCGGCTGATTGAACTTTATAAGACTGAACATTGAAATATCAAGGGTTATCGGTTTTTGAAGCCAATTTACTATGTTTTCCTATCAAGCTCATCTTAGTCAAGTCTTTTAAAAAATATTGTTTTTGTCCACCAGTTTACCAAACTAAGACAGATACTTTGTAAAAAGTTCAAACATCACAGAAATGAGTGAAGATCCCCAGTGCTCCCCCCACCCCATGTTTCTGCAACAGAGAGCTAACCACTATTAATACTGTGGATGTATTCTTCCAGATTTTTTTGCTCTGCAATGTCAGCATATTTTTATACAAAAAAACATCACACAGTACACATTGTTCTGCATGATTTCCTTTCGCTTAGCAGCATACCTTGGATATCTTTCCACGTTTGGACACAGGGATCTATTTCATGCCTCTTAACATTGACCTGCATTCCATAACAGGTGTACAGTGAGTGCATCTAATGGGGTCCTGTGTTAGTTATTTACTGCTGTATAACAAATTGTCCCAAAGCTCAGCAGCTTAGAACAACAAACATTTATTATCTCAGAGATTCCGAGGGTAAGGAATCCAGGAGTGGCCCAGGTGGGTTCTTCTGGTTCTGGATGTCTTATGACGTGCAGTCAAGCTGTTGGCTGGGGCTGCCGTTTTCTGAAGGGGCTGGAGAATCGGCTTCCGGGCTCACTCCTGTGAGTTTTACAGGCCTCGGTTCCTTGCTGGTTGTGGCTGGAGACTTCAGTTCCACGGGCTTCCCCGTAGGTCACCTGGGGGTCCCCATGCTGTGACGTTGCTTCCCACAGAATGAATAATGAAAGAGGCCAAGATGGAAGCCACAGTCCTTTATTACCTCAAGTCAGAAGTGACACACCATGATAGCAGACCGCTCTGCCATGGTCACTCAGACCAACTCTGGTACATGTGGGAGGGGCGTCCCAGGGCTGACTACCAGGCATCGAGGGACAACACTGGGGCTATCTTGGAAGCTGCCACTGCAGATGCCGCCAATGAAACGTGTAGATTTCCCCTTATCTATGTTCCAAATACTGCTGCCGTGAACCTCTTTGCTTGCTTCCCTTTGCACACCTGTGGGAGGGAGGTTTTCTGTGGGATACATTCCTCTGGGAAATATACACGCATCAACTCACTGGGTTCTCATCACACTGCAGGGAAGCAGAGACAGTCCTGTGCCCACTTTGTAGATGACCACAGGGGCTCAGTCTCCTCGGCTCAGTCCCACAAGGATTCTCAGCACCCTCGGGAACACAGGGGCCTCGGTATGAGTTTTCTAGATAGTCTCTTTTGATGGGAGACGAGAGTCAATGAAGCTGAGCAGCGAAGATGACCATAAACCACAATAACATCAGTCGCAGCCCTGCACCTGCTTTAGGTAAATGAAAGGTGGAGCAGGGCCACCACCCCATCACACAGATGAGGAAACTGAGGCTCAGAGAGGCAGAGAGCCTCAGGCTGTACAGGTGGTCAGTGACAGAACCATGGATCATACCCATGTCTCCTGACTCCTCCCAGATTCCCACCAGCACAGTGCCAGGCACGGAACACACATCAGCTCCAAAGAACCTGAGGAAGTCAGCTCTATTCTACTTCCCATTTGACAGAAGAGGAAAGTGAGGCTCCAAAACAAGAGGTGTGAAAATGCTGCAAAAGCCACAGGCAGGCCATGGCCATGTGCAGATTGGTGGCTACTGGGGGCTCTCCAACAGGGCCAGAGGAGAGAGGAAGGAAGGAGGAGGCAGGGCCTTACATCAAAGATTAGCTCCTGATACCCTGTTATCGAAAATTCATATCTGTGAGGCAGAACCGGAAACAGGATGTGGGTTTCCCTTTAAGGGGCTGTGCCCCAAAAGGACAAGTACCAGCAGATACATGTAAACACTGTGGGAGAGGCAGTGCTACTAAGTGTCAGAGCACAGGGTCTGGAGTCAGACAGGTTCCTAGCTGTGTGACTGCAATAGGTGGCTTGACCTCTCTGGGCCTGTTAGAAGGGCTGGTGAGATAGCCGCTAAGTAAATGGTGACAAGGGCTCTTTGCAATAATAGGAAGTGGGAGCAATTCTTTTGCCAAAAGAGGAGGCAAAACCAATGGACTGGATTGGCCAGATTTATCCCCCTCCCCACCACAATAACCACTGGCAGCCCTGTACCGCAGACACCCTAAACAAACACACTGTTGTGTAAAAAGAGTGAGCTTGCTCTGTAAGTACAGCTTCCAGACAAGTCCCTAGACCCTCCCCACCACCACCACAATTTCCTTCCACATTGATGCCTCCAGACTCCTCTTGTGGGGCTGCCCTGTCCTGAGGCCAGCCCGGCCTGGCTGCTGACCCAGGCACTCACAGCTGTGTTCACGGGACCTGCTGAGCCCCCAGCTACCATGCCCTGCCCTGCCCTCTGAGGGCTCTGCCTGGACCCCGTAAGTGTGACCTGCATTTAGGAGCTGCAATCCAAGCTCTCAGTGATGTCCTGAGCCTGGGGTGACAGTAAGGAAGGGAGAGACTAGGTTCAAGAGAAGGACACTGGATGGGGGTTAAAGGCCCAGGCCTAAGTCTAACTCAGCATTAGTCTTGCTGTGTGACTTTGAGCAAAGCCCTGTCTCTCTCTGGGCCTTACCACCGAAGGGACAGGGACGCTAAAAGGAACTCTTTCAAACTAATCACAACAGAGGTAACACACTCTGGAGTAAATAGCCCCGGGGTTTTGACTCTTGTCTATCACTTACTGGCTGTGTGACATTAAGGAAGTCACAACCTCTCTGAACCCCAATTTCCTTGTCTCGAAAATCTGAATAATCATCCAGGGTTGTTTAGAATATTAAACAAAAACATGGGCAGGAAGCACAGTGCTTTAGCCACAGGAGTTCAATAAACAGCACCTGTTCCAATTAGCTCACTTTATTTTTCTTTAAAATTGTTATTGTATCGCAATAATGCCACACTTCAGTGACTCTAGTCCATCAGTTGTAACATGTATCGTTAAACACACTGCCAGTTATGGCTGTCAGGCGCACCATGGATTGTTAAAAGATGCATCTCAATTTTAAAGACGTTACAATATGAACAAATGGGCATCTTAGAATTGATAAAATATGGTATGAGCATGGGAAAGCAAAACAGACTAGTGTTAAAAGGAAGAGAACAACACACGGTGGTTTCCTGTCTGCTCCTCCCTAGTGTCCTCATGACACCTTCCCAGAAACAACCACTTTTGACTCTTTGAGTTTTGGGGTTTTTTTCCTAGCACTTATGCATCTCATATTTCTAATAAGCACATACTGCTATCTTTTGATACATTTGGTTTTTTGGGGGTTTTCTCTTCTTTTAAAAATTATTTATTTTTTCAGTTACAGTTGACATTCATTTTATATTAGTTTCAGGTGTACAGCATAGTGGTTACACATTTATATAATTTATGCAGTGATTCCCCCCCCCCCATGAGTCTAGTATCTACCTGGCACTATTTGATACATTCATTTTAACCATTAACTACTACCTGCCTACTATCTACCTGATAAAGGACTTAGCTCTCCTCCCCCACCCATTTCCTCTCCTCCATCATCCACTGTGGAAGTAAATGTTACAACTGAGATTAAATCCCTGGTCACACTTCAGATTTGTACACATTTTTGTGCAACTCACTGAATATATATAATACCTCAATAAAAAAAATCACTGTCTTTACATTTTTCTTACGTAAATATTATTCATAGCTTAGCATGTATCCCTTTCTTTCTTTTTGTTTTTCCTAAAATTAATACTTACTTTTTATTACAGCTTTATTAAACTATAACTGATGAAAAATTAACTGCACATGTTTAAAATGTACAGTTTGGTAACTATGGATATAAGTGACCACCCGTGAAACCGCCACCACCATCCAGACAGTGATTAGATCCTTTACCCCCATGAGTTCCTCAGACCTCTTTGTAATCTTGTCCTTCTTACCCTCCCGGATGCCCCACCCCATTAAGGCAACCACCGAACTACTTTCTGTCACTGTAGATCAGCTTGCATTTTCTGGCATTCTATATCAATGCAATCACACAGTATAAATTCTTTTTTGTCTGGCTTCTTTCACTCAGCCTCATTATTTTGAGACTTATCCGTGTTGTTCACATGTCGATAACTCAATGCTTTTTATTGCCATGTACTGTGGCATGGACACACCACAACTTGTCAACCGTTCACCTGCTGCTGGACATTTGAGCTCTTTTCGCCTGTTATGAATAATGTGGTTATGAACATTCCTGAACAAGTCTTCATGTGGACATATGTTTTCATTCCTTGTGGGTAAATACCTAAGAGTAGATGTGTTGGGTATGCAGGAAGTGTAGGTATAACTTGATAAAAACTACAAAATTGTTTTCTAGAGTGGTTGTTCCACTTCACATTCCTACCAGCAGGATATGAGAGTTCCGATTGCTCTGTGTCCTCACCAACACTTGGGATGAAAGTCTAACTGTGCCAGTGGGCGTTTAGTGGTATCTCCTTGTGGTTTTCATTTGTACTTGCCCCATGACTAATGCTGTTGAGCATTTTTTTATGTGCTTATTGGCTATTATATGTCTTCTTTTGTGAAGAAACTGTTCAAATATTTTGCCCATTTTAAAATGGAGTTGTTTGCCTTATTACTGAGTGTAGACATCTGTATATTCTGGAGACAAGTCCTTTGTCAGACATACGTATTGCAAATATGTATTTGTTCATTCTCTTAACGATGACTTTTGATGAGCAAAAGTTTTAAATTTTGATAGAGTCTGACTTATCAAGTTTTTCTTTTATAGTTTGTGCTTTTTGTGTCCTAAGAAAGCGATGGCTTAAAAAAAATCTCTTGACTGTCGTTTCAGTAGGAAGACAAATTTGGCAAGTATGAATAATTCATACCTTACCAAGGAACTTCTCTTAGCTCATGTTCTTCAGTAGGAAATTCTCTCACACCTTGATTTGCATCTCCTTCCATCATGGGAGGTCAGACCGACATGGTAGAAGGCGTAAACAGATCTAGCTTTCACTCTTGGCTCAAACCACTCACAGATCTAAGCCTTGGGAAAGTCCTTTCATCTTTTGGGGCCTCAGTTGCCCAATCCAGAGAATAAGGGAAATGTCATGACCTTGGGTGGAGGTGGCAAGGTCAGACACGGAGAGGGTTATCACAGGGCTTTGGGCTCTGCAGGTAAGCCAGTGGCCTTCCGGGCAGCTAGGGGAGGACTTTCAGCCATCTCAGACCTTTACATCAGGGCTCAGGTTTGACAGGTTCTCACATCCTCACTGCTTGGGAGGGAGACTGAAGCCAGAAAGGGAAAGGGAAGCAGAATCACACAGCAGGGCAGGGCCCTTGACTTCTGTCCCAGAACTGCCTCTGGGCTAGACGGGCTGGTAGAACTGGCTATGTCCTCTCTTAGGGGTGACGGAAGAGCCTGCTCCCCGCCTGGACGGGATACTGCTGAGGTCTCCCTCCAGCCTCACCCATCCCCATCCTCCAGCCTGGAGCTCTCTGGGCTGTGCCCCGGTCTGCGCCTGTGGTTGTCTAGCGTCACCTACAGGACACATGGAGAACGACATGCCCCACAGTTTCTCTGAACCCCTATTCCTGAAACTCTCGGGTGGAAAGGCGCCCCTGGACGGAGCGCCCTTGTGGCCCCTTAGAGCTCCGCGTCCGACGTCGGTCCCTTGTTGGAGGCTCCCCATAAATCCACAAAAAGTATTGAATCAAATCTAGGACACCTTCAGTTGAAAGATGCACCATTTATTTTTGTGCCACTAAAAAAGAAAAAAGCACTACCCAGTGAAATATGACACAGTACTTCCTTATCACTTAGAAATTTTATTTTATGCTATTGAAGGTGTCCTTTTAAACTGAGACATTTTTTAAAATCGTGTATCACTATGGTGCATACATAAAAAGGAAACTGTGATCAAAATAATGTAGTGAACGGTATTCCTGAAATTTTTACACGTGCAGAGTCTGACTTTTCTGCATCACTCTTTCATTCAGAGTCATTGAGGTCTGTGTTCTTCCAGATAATGTTGTCCAGTGTCATCAAGACACTCTTGTCTCAGGGATGACCTCCCAAGCTGCAAGTTTTGATGTGCATGTAACAGGTATTGACGGATATGTCACAGTTGTTACCTGGTCACTGCAGTTGTAAAATATGTCCTGGTTTCAGAAATGTTAAAATGCGGAGTGGAAACACACCTTAGGAGGGATATGCTGTTAGCACTGCTTGTTTAACAAAATTACTGAGGTGCCTGCTCTATACCAGGCCCGTGCAAGGGGCACGAGACACAGCTCCAAAAAAAAATGTCTCATCCCTGCTTTCAGGGAGCTCACAGTGCCACAGGGAGACAGACATCAAACAAATAATCACGCAGACACAATTGTTTAATGACTACAATTGTGCTCAGAGAGAGGTCAGTAGCAGGGGTGACGATATGGAGTCAGAAGGCTTCCCTGAGGAAGTGGCATCTGACCTCTGATGAATGACTAGGTCCTAGCTAGGGAGAGAGGCTGAAGACAAGCAAGGCAGAGGGAAGAGCATATGCAAAGGTCCTGGGGTTGGGAGGAGGAGTGTAGGGGCTCCAGTATGGCTGGAATGTGATAAATGAGGGGGAGAGTGGCAGGAACCAGTGCTGGAGAAGTGAGAAAGGGCAGATCAGGAGGGCCTTTTTCCAAAGTACAATGGGAAGCCATTGTAGGACTTTAAGTTGAGATAGAAACTGAGGTGCAAAGGGGCTAAATAATGTGCCAAGTCACAGAAAGTGATGGAGACAGAAATGGAAGTCAGGTCTGGCTGGTTCCAGCACCCAAGCTCTAAATCCTCGTTGGGGGGGCCAGAGGGGACTGACTATCTGATTCACCTCCTCACTGTCCAGCTGAGGAGACTAGGGCCTAGAAAAAAGAACAGGCTGAACCTGAGTCACACAGCTGAACAAGGGCTAATCTGGAACCCAGGTTTCCAGTTTCCCAGGTCCCGCCACTAATACCCCATGCCACCAAGACCTCCTGACAGAAGTGGTTTAAGGGGAGAGGCTCTTCTGTGAAGATCTGCTGTAAATGGCGGGAGGGTGTTGTGAATCAAAATGCTGATAAGAAAACTGGGAACTTGAGAAATAAACTACGTCTTAGGTAAGGGTCTCTTGGGAACAAGTAACAAAAATCACCTGGGTTAGTTACCACAAAAAGTGGAAGGGGTCATAAAAATAAGGGCAGGCAGTGGGGCAGGAGGGCTCGCACGACGGGGGTCAGGGCTGGAAACTTTATGGAACCATGGTCATTTAGGTCATTTATGTCGGACTCTCTCAGTCCTGCCTCTCCTCGCATGTTCCCTCCTTCCTCTCCCTCTGCTGAGCAACCTTTTCTACTTCTTGGTGTGTGAGGTGTAAGAAGGTTCAAACAGCCACAAAGACTGAGCAGGTCTCTGGATCTCAGTTGCAAATTTTGGGGAAAGAAAACCAACTGGCCCAGCTTGGACCAGGTATCCTCTCCTGGTTCAGTCAGTTGTGGCCAGATGGGCGGAATCATGTGGTTCGAACAAGGAGGAAGGATAGTAGAAAGGAGAAGCAGAGGTTGGCCAGTGTTCTTGAATTTGAGGTTTAGTCAGAATCACATGGGAGCTTGTTCAAAATGCCACCGGAGTGCACACACATGCCCAATACCACCAGTATCTCTTTCCATTGGTCAAAGGTGGGGCTCAGAAATATGCATTAACAACCCCAATGGTCCTATAGCTAAAGACCCTTGGGTTATAACTTGAGAAACAGCTGGTCTAGGCAAATACTCTGAAGATATTTTGACCTGGAATTTGAATTGCAGATCCTTAAGGTGGGGAGAAAGCATTAGGACTCTTTCAGCTGCTAATAACAAACACTTGCTTAAAATAACACAAGCAACACTGGAAATTTGCAGGTGCTGTAACTACCCTGTTTCCCCCAAAATAAAACCATGTCTTACATTAAGGTTTGCTCCAAAAGACACATTAGGCTTTATGTTCAGGGGATGTCATCCTGAAAAATCATGCTAGGGCTTATTTTTCAGTTAGGTCTTATTTACGGAGATTCACGGTAGTAAATCCAGGAAGGTAGACTAACTTCAGGAACTGCTGGATTCAAGTACTCAAACCCAGAGCTGAAATCTTTCTCCATCCTCTATTTAACCTCTCCTAGGTTGGCTTAATTATTAGATGGGCTTTCTCCACTGCGTGACCTCCCTAGAGCCTCAGGTTTTCATCCCATCAGCTTAGAAACTTCAACAGAAAGAGCAAAAGTCCCAGGGTAGACTCTCATTGGTCCATCTGGGTCATGTGCTCACGCTTCACCAATCACTGTGGACAGAGGGATGCATTACTCTATGGACCAGTCCTGGGCTACATACTTGCCACTGAAGCCAGAATTGGAATCCCTCCCTGAAACTGCGTGGACTGAGAGTAGAGCAGGGGTAGTTCCTCAAAACAAGAGTGCCACAGCCAGAAGGAGCTCTGGGTGCTGAGTAAGCACTAAAAACAGCCAGAAAAGATAATAGAGGCTTTTGGCCCAAACTCCCTCCCAGACAGGACCCTGTCAGAGGCCTGCCTAGACATAGTGCTTCTGCCAGCCTCAGCCTCGGTGAGAGTCCCCTATGGTGGCCAGTCCCCATTTGTGCTTGGTTCCTGACAGGCAGGTGGCATGTGAGTATTATTGCCACGTTTGTCAAGACTGACTCAGCTTTGAGAAAAGCAAAAAGGCCCGCCCAGTTCCTCCCAAGGAGTCAGGCCTAACATGGGCAAAGGAAGGGAATCTGAAGGGGCATCCTTACTAGGGACCCTTCCAGGTAGCCAACCCCCATCATATAGACTGGGAAACTGAGGTACAAGAGAAAGAGAGATCTGGCACCCAGGCCTCCTGCCTACAAACCGCTGCCTCCAACTGCCTTCCTCTAGCTCCTCCCAAGGGGTATAAACTGACCCCCAAAGGCTGAAGTACAGAGCTTGCAAACTAACTTCCACAGACTGACTCTAGCCCCCAGGTGTGTTTTGTTTGGCTTACACAATGTTTACAAGTATATAGTAGTCAATATGTTTAAACTGGGAGATTTGACATAAAAGCCCAGGCTTCTGGCTGCTTTTGTAAAAAAGGGAATATCTGGCAGGATGAACCCCCATTCCTCACTGTCAACGTTTCCCGAAGCCTCGTTCAGCCTCCACCTAGCCAACCCCATGCAGATGCTGGCAGAGCCTTGAGTGGGGTATCACACATCGACCCCCTAAATCCAAAGGACTCTGAGCTGAGCGGCTGTGACTTCAGGATTAGCAGGATCCTGGGAGAATCCTGCCGAGGGCTCCCCAGGTGGGCCCGTTCCTGCCTCTTCATTTCTTCATGTGCATTACCTTCCTGAGCCAGGCCCTGTGTGGGACTTCGGGGCTTCACACCCCCTCACGTCATTCATTGATCTCATTTAATCCTCAGCCCCCTCAGAGGCGGGGGCTGCACAGGAGGGGATACCCCACAGCCTAGCAGGGAGATGTGACTTGCCCAAGGTCACAGCATTCAGGTGGGGCAGGGCCACTCAAGGTGGGGCTCCTGAGGCACCTGTCACAGGTCCAGGGGCCCAGCTCCGGAAGGCTGATTCATGCTCACACTCTCACAGCAGGTTGACTCACAAAGAGAAAGCTGCACACCCAGGCACACCTAGAGTAGACTGCCAGTTCTGCCACTTACAAATGACGTGCCACCAGCCGAGTCTTGCCTGTAGTCTCTTTGTCTATCAATTGGGGTAAATGTAAAACATTTTACAGGCATTCAGTTCAACCAACAAAACAATGAACAGTGTATAAAATACCTGTTCATGGACTGTGCTCTGCACTTGAAAAGTAACTGAATAAAACAGATGCTTTTGCTATAGGACTGTTGTTCTTTATTGAGGATGATTTTGCCCACCCCTCGGGGGACATTTCTGATCGTCACAACTAGAGAGGAAGTGTTACAGGCATCCAGTGTGTAGGGGTTAGGGATGCTGCTAAATATCCTACAGTGCACAGGACAGTTCCCCCACAACAAGGAGCCATCCAGCCCCAGATATTCATCATGCTGAGGCTGAGAAACCCTCTTAGAGCAGGACCCGGACATTTAAACATGTGATGACAGGACAGTGTAATGAACATATGAGAGAGAAAACACAGGGTGTGACCCAAGAAGGCTTCCTGGAGGAAGCGACACTCAAGCTGGGTGTGAAGGATTAATAGGAGTTAGGAAAGTGATGAGGAAGAAAGTTGTTCTCAGTAAGAGGAATAGCAAGGCAAAAGTTTGGCGGGTAGAAAAAGAGCCTGGCATTTTTAAGTAAGTAAACTTTCCTTTTTTAAGAAAAATTTCCCCAGTTTTATTGAGATATAACGGACAAGGAAATAAACGTTCAGTGTGGCTGGAATGGAGTACAAGGTGGGAAGCAGCATCTGACCATGAAAGGCCTCTGTAGGTCACATTTAGGAGCTTATACTTCACCCTGAGGGATAAAGGAAGTCACTCAAGGAATGACACAGAGAGCAACCTGATTAGATTTGCTTCTGAAGAACCTCCTCCGAAGGGCCTGGAGGCAGGGGGGCCAGTGAGGGGGATGCTGTGGGTAAACCAGGTGACCAGGTGAGAGAGAAGGCAGGATTGGACTAGGAGAAGGAAAGCGTGGATAGATTTGAGGGATGTCAGGAGCAGGAATCTTCAGTGGATGTGAGGGGTGAGGTAATGGGAAGAGTCCAGGATGTCACCTAGGCTTCCAGCTTGGGCAACTAGGGAATAGAAGTGTCATTCACAGAGCTGGGCTAAAGTCCGGAACAAGGTCACTGACGCCTAGGGGCTCCCAGTGAGGGGATCAGTTAGAACACAAGGAAGTCCATGTGGGATGCGTTAGAGACTCTGTTCAGGGAGCTGTGGGAATGCACAGCAGGGGAGGGTCTACCTGGGCTGGTGGGTACTCCCTGTGTACACGAGCCACGCCTCCATCCTGGGTAGTTGGGAAGGGCACCTTGAGGAGGTGACATCCAGGCAAACCCCTGAAGGCTGCCCAGGAGTTGGGGCGTGGGGTTGGGGGAAGAAGAGGAACAGAGACAGTGACCTGAGTTGGCAGAAATCTGGCACATTCCAGGATGACCTCCACACTGGACAGGCCATTTCAAGAACTACACCCCTCTCTCTAAATATTCACACCAAGTTTAGCTCATCAGCTCTAAGCAAAAGAGTGGGTGTGTCCCTGCCTGTTGCTCTCAGCAACCACCTTGCCACTCTCTACCTATTGTCTGGAATTTCTCCAGGGGTCAGGAAGTCTTTTCAGACAGATTTCCAAGCAGGTCTGCACAGATGGGCCCCTTTCTAACGTGCTTTTTCTCCTTTTAATCTCTTGACTCAAAACTACTGGCAATGGAAAGTAGCTGCAATAGGTTCTTTCAAAATTTGGGTGTGTACCTATATTTTCTTTGCCTCCTAATTGGTGGGCTGGAGGGAGTCCTCAGCTCCCCTAGGAATGTGGGAGAGAGGCTATCTGTCACGGGTCTGAGGTCTTGATCCCAATTTGTAATAAAAGCAGCATGTTAGCTTGTCTCCAAAGATGGCCACCGTCAGTTCCAGTTCTCCCTGTGTACCCAAGCCATGCCTCCATCCTGCGTCTATCCCCGTGAATCTGGGCTGGCCTGCGAGTGCATGACCAACAGAATATGCCAAAGCGATGCTGTGCCAGATCTAAGCCTAACCTTTAAGAGGACTGGCAGTTTCTACTTCCTTGTTCTCAGAACCCCACCCCAAGAGCCCAAGCTGCGGCATGGAGAGACCCGTGTCCAGGAGAACCGAGGGGTCTGCCCCAACTCCCTGCCCCA
Organism: Rhinolophus sinicus; assembly: GCF_057876585.1. Classification (NCBI taxonomy): domain Eukaryota; kingdom Metazoa; phylum Chordata; class Mammalia; order Chiroptera; family Rhinolophidae; genus Rhinolophus; species Rhinolophus sinicus. The sequence goes on along the minus strand of NC_142516.1, from coordinate 6,917,851 downwards.
GATGAGGCCCAGCAGACTTTCATTGGGCAGCACCAACTTGCAAGGCATGTGAGTGAGCCATTTGGGAAGCGGATCCCCCAGGCCCAGTGAGCCGCCCCAATGAACACTCTGAGAGCTGTTCTTTCTGAGCCCTGGTCAAACTGCAAAATCAGGAGCAAATAAGTTGTTTTAAGCTATTAAGTTTTGGAGTAGTTTGTTACACAGCAGTAACTCACGGAAATAAGCAACCACCATCACTGGGCACCTACTACGTGCCAAGCACTGTGCTAAGTGTTCTATAGGCACTAATTTGCTGACTTCTCACATCAACCTCACTAGAGAAGGATTTCTAGCTGAGGAAGCCTTGGCTTGGGGAAAGTCAATGAGCCCATGCCAGGGCACACAGCCAGCAAGAAGCTGGCAGATGCCAAAGACCTGGCACTTACCTGTGTGGAATCTAGGTACTGGCTGCAAACCTATGTGTGATCATTCAGGCCCAGCCATAGGCCATCATAGAGGTTCTCCATGGCAGACCTCACGGGGCACGTGGACTTCCCCTACCAGACTTGGGGCACAGCCAGTGCACTGCAGTCTCTAAAGGGAGTTGCAGTCAAGGAGGCAGGGCCCCTGGCGGCCATTTGTGCTCTTACGCATAGTTGATTTCCCAGGCCAGGCGCTTCCATGCGAGGCCTCTTTACTGGGGGCTGTCAACCGAAGATTTCCCCGGCTGCCTCTGCCAAGACTTCCCTGTCGGGAAGAGTAGGGAAACTTTGCTCTGACTCAGTACTCAGTACTTTTCCACTCCTAGCCCTCACCCCTCTCGTCACCCCCAACACACACACAAGTCCAGAAAACAGCAGGAGGGTTCCCTCAGCAGTCAGATGACTCCCCATCTGCAACACATCTGACCCTTGCCTGGTGCTGTCCTGTGGGACACTGGGGGAGCTGGCACTTTCTCCTCTTGCTTATATCATCACAGTAACTGATTACGGGCTTGACTGTTACATTTTGGCTTGTTGTCTTAATGGACTACTGTGAAAAGGGGCAGCTCAGCTTCTGACAACTTGATTAGTTGAGTTAAGAGCAGTAGTTAAGAGCACGGGCCACTCCAGGAATAAAATAGCTGTGTGACCTTAAGCAAATTGTTTAACCTCTCTGATCCTTAGTATTGTCTTTTGCAAACTGAGAACAATATTAGTATGTAATTCACAGGGCTGTTGCAAGGAGTCAATGAGGTAATGCTTATAAGGCCTGGACGGAGCAGGGGCTGCATAATTGTCAGTTTTTATTATTACTAAATATTGGAGAGAACGATAACTATGTCCAGGGAGGCAGTGATCCCTCCAGAATGAAGGCCAATCTTAAATGAGAATCTCTGCTTGGAGAAATTCCTGAGAACCAACCCTCCCTAGGCTACGATCCCCATTCCACCTGAGTTTGACTCTTCTAGTCTCTGAGCCAAAGTTCTTAATCTTTCACCAGAATCACCCAGAGCCTGTTTACCATCCATATTCTTAGAGATCTCCTTCCAGGACACCTTCCAGGTTTTGGGGAGGTGAAGGGTTGGGTATGTTTAACAAACACCCTAGGTAATTCTCATTCAGAGTCTGAAACACTGCCCTAAACCAGGGCTAGGCAGACTTTTTCTGTAAAAGGCCAAAGAATAAATATTTTGGCTTTGTGGGCCAGATGTCTCAGTTACCACTGCTCAACTCTGCCACTGTAGCGCAAAAACAGCCAAAGACATTAAGTAAATGAAGGGGTGTGTCTGTGTTCCAATAAAACTTTATTTACGAAGACAGGCAGAGGCCTGACTTGACCTGTGGGCCATAGTGTGCCAGCCCTGCTTTCTGCCAGCCCATATCTCTTCTATATATAACCCATAAAGGCACAGACATGGGTATTAAAAAAGTGATATTTCTTTAATTTAAAATTGTGACCTGGAAAGAACCAGTCAGTTTAAGTATCCAGGTTTCCTCTTTACAACCAATTGGGACAGACACAATATTGGCTCAGATTACCAACACTAGAGAAAAACCAAACCAAATCAAAAATCCTCAGGACATCCCTGCAGCTACCTTGCTGGGGCCATCGGACTCCACTGCAGGAGGGCCCCCAGGTTGTCAGGGGCTGCTGCTTTCCAGCCACGCTGAGAACAGCTTTCCCCACCGCCACCCAACTCCCTCCCAGGCCTGAGTCCTCTCCATCGCTCTGTAGCGGGCCCTGCACATGTCCTCCACAGAGAGGTTGATGGCATGGCAGTCACCTCCCAGCCATCTTTGGGGCACTTTCCCGTGACTGCAACAGTGGAGCTGAGCAATTCTGAACGTCTGTGCCCAGAAGGGCAGCACCTTCATTGTTTAGCTGAGATCTGGAGCCTTGTGTTGTACCATCAGTCACGTGTGGTCAAGGCACCGGCAGTAAGATGGCAAACTTGGGAAATGACCTGGGAAGATGCAAGGGTCTCGGTAATCGATTCAATCGATTTCATTCTGAAAACGAAACAGACAAATGCTATCTGGGTAAACTCCCTACAAACAAGAAAAAGCATCAAGATGGAGCAGGGAACCACCACCTCCTTCAGGACTCCAGGTCTGTCTGCTCTTTCCCAGCACAGAAATCAAAGGTTCCCCTTCTTAGGTGGGTGACGCTCCCACCTCATATATTCAGGGCCAATCAGGCCTGTGGATTCATCTAGCAAGCCAGTGAGGGGTCTCGAAAGAACTCGAGGCTCTGGATAATGTGTGAAGGGAGTCCAGGATGCTGAGTAGGCTTTTTTATGCACTGAATTTTGGAAGCGTGCAGTCAGTAGAGAGGAAAGGAGGAAGGGCATGACCAGAGCAGCCCTTGGAGATCCTGGAGGCCTTCCCAGAAGGGGTTCATGGACAGAATAAATACAACTGGCTTGAAACAGGTCTAAAAGGAGTCCACAGGTCACTGTAGTGACAAGTTTCCACACTGGTTTGCTTTCTCTAAAATGTACAGCACCTAAATCCTAATATTTGACCTGAGTCAAAGGGGTGGGACAAACCACTAAAGGGCTGCCCGGGGATGCAGTGGAAGACCAGATGGTGGCCAAGCTGTCCCCACCACACACAGCATTCCTGAGCCCAGAGGGGCACATCCTGGGTGTAACTCAGAGGCAGCTCAGGGCACTAACAAGGGCCCCTGCTGTATACAGGGTGGAGTGGGTGGGGGGAGAGCATGGCATTAAATAGAGTCCCCTGAGAACTGAGGTGCAGTGAGGAGAAAGGGGTGGGGCTTCCTCCTCAGGCCCAGTCACTCTGCCTCCCAAGGGAGGAAGAAAATATTACTGTGCATTCCAGCACCACTGATAGTATCTTACTCAAAAGGATGGCACCTGCGGGTGGGGGCATTTCAGCACAGACCCCCGGGTGTAAGACAACCCCCAGTGAGAGCCTTTCTTACAATGGTCCTAGACAGAGTTTGGGTCATGTCACAAGCCCTGCGTGTCACAAGCCCTGGTTCATGACAACACATATCCCATCAGCAGCACCTGACCCCCAGCTAACCAGTCTTCAGGTCCTTACAAGACAGCTTAAGCGGTGGGGGTAGGAGAGGTTGGGTCCCAGGACCCCACAAAACTCCTCTTCCCAGTCTCCTTTTCTCAGAAATAGTGGACCCCCTAAATGTCCACTAGAGAGGGAGCTGTCCACGTGGCTGGCCCCAGCCAAAGACCAGTCACTGAACCCACTTACGAGACCACCGCAGTGTCATCCAATCACAGCAGAAGGCTGGCTCGACCCCTGCCCTCACTGGATGATGCTGTCCGGCTGCCCATTCTGGGCCACCTGTCCAGGGTCAGAGGCAGGGGCAGGGTTGGGCGTGTTGTTCTGCAGGTAGCGGCGGAAATCTTTGATCATGGGCCGGAGGACCTGGATGAGGACACTCAGGGCTGCCTGGGTGCCCTCCATGGCCTGAGCCTGGCGCTCCTGGGCACAGGCCTGCACCTCCTGGGAGCGGCGGATCATTTGCAGCAGGTCGTTCTGCTGCTCCAGGTGCTGGGCGATCTCCTTCACGTGCAGGTTGGTGACTCGCTGCTCCTGGATCAGCTTGGCCGAGTTGAGGGCGATTCGACTCTTGAGTGCCTGTGGCTTGACTGAGGGGTCAGCATGCTGGGCCATCATCTCCACAGGGGCTTCAGCTGGCAGGGGCGGGGGGGCCTCAGCCGTGCAGTACTCTACCACCCCCTCCTCAAGTGTGTGATAGGTGGTCTCTGTGGGGACTGTGGACAGAAAGAGCAAAGGCAGTGTCAGGTCACTTTCTAGAATGAAGCTGGCCACGTGGAGTGGGGAGGAGGCCATTTAGCTTTATTCTGGGGAATTCAGGCCTCCTCTGACTTTATAGTTATTCACGTACCTCAATCTAGAATCTAAGGGGTTTAGAATCTAAATCTACTTCATAACCAAAGGGTCAGTCACGGATCTGGCAAAAGCAAAGATGCTAATAATAATACCAGCAAAAAGGGTAGAGCACCTACTATATGCCATGCACTGTGCTAAGCCCCTTGCACTCATTTGCTCGACAAATCCTCTTGATGACACCAAGAGGTCCTGTCATGGTGATTGGCAGAAATGAGGAAATAGAGTCAGAAACCTGGAGTGACTTGCTTAAGGTCACACAGCTTATTCAGCAGGTCCAGGAAATAATCCCAGGTCTCCCCAACACCAGAGTCCATCGTGCTCAATATCCCCCCACTGGGCTGCTTCTGGCTCATAAAAGCAGGACCACATGCTCCCCATAGTGCCAGAAAAAAGCAGGCATCTTACGGGGGGACTCTTTATATGAGCTGTTTGTAGCCACACTGATCCTACCTCCTTCAGTGCTTTCTTGACTTCGATGGCAAAGCAGAAAAGGTGGGAGTGTGGCAGCAACAGCTAAAGTGCCCAATAAATGCTTCCCTGTCTCCTTGATCAGCCTGGTCAATGGGATACCTAAAGGCCCTTCCTGTCCCAGAATAGCAGTTGATTTAGGCCAGTGTTCAATCCCCTTTCTTACCTCAACATCCTTGAGAAATATGCCACTGCAGGGGATGTTGTTCATACACCCAATTCCCTGAAGCCCCACTGAGAACCACTGATGGGTACAGTTCATAACCCAGCACAAAGGAGCAGTTCACAGTCACTGATGCAAATCTCATCTGAACGAAAAAGTCCAACCCAAGCTAGCTTTGTCACTATTCACAACTGAGAACATTTGAAGGGATTCTAGGTGGGCTGTTTGGGCCTCCATGCACAGGGGAAACATTAATCTTCTCCACCCTTCCATGCCAACATCAACTATATGTCCTCACCCCGACCAGGAAGACCCCTTTCTCTTCTGAGTCCTTAGGTTCTCCCAACTAACAGTGCAATTACTCACATATGTGTCTTATCTGTCCTACTAGAATATAACTGGCCTGTCTTAGACACCTGGTAAACCCAGTGCCAAGCACAGGATTTGGCACAGAAAATGTGCTAATGTTTGATGAGTGGATGAATGAGTAGATTAACACCAGAAACCATGAGGGTCCTCAGTGGTACCCGATCAATGTTCGTCGGACTGAAAATCCAGAATATCTTTGTCCAGAGTCTGACTTGGGCATTATCATTCCCATCTATCTACTCATTCAACAGATATACCCTGACTGCCTTCTATGTGCCAGGCCCTGTGATAAGTCCTGTGGGGATAGAAACATGGTCTCTGTCAAGGACCACACAGTTCAGTCATGGACACAAATGGTGACAAAACACAGTTGAGAGCAATCCAGCTCATCGGGAGTCCAGACTGCATGCTGAAGAACTCCCAAAGAGAACAAGATCACTTCTGTCTGGGGAACTCTTGGAAGGCCTCTTGGTCTTCCAAGACTCCCGTCTGACCTTTGACCCTTTATAATCAAGCTTCCCAAGGCTGCCCAAGCTCTTGCTGGCCCTTCCCATTTAGGCGCGCTGGACTGGGCAGGAGAGGTCACTCACTCTGTGTCAGGGTGACCGTGGCTGCGGCTGCAGTGGCTGTGGGTCCGAGGGCCACAGGGTGGATCTCTGTGGTACTGGGCAGGCTGATGATGGTGGCCTCACCCAGCAGGTTGCAGATGCGCTGTTGCATGGGGGTGAGCAGTACGGGGGCTACAGCTGAGCCACCGCCACCACTGTTACCACCTGACCCTGGCCCACCAGCTCCATCTTCCTCAGTGGGCCCTGGGACATCGCCACCCTCCACGGCTGCCCGAACTTGGGCAACCTTGCGACGGACCTCAGTCTTGAGGTCAGACCATTTCTTCTTGACCTCGGGCAGCTCCCTGCGGCAGGTGGCCACAGCGTTTACCCTTCTCAGGATGCCATGCCAGGCCGCGCTCTTGGCAGCTAGAGGGACTCCGGCGTTGAAGTGGTTCACCAGCAGGTGCTTCTTCAGTTCCAGCTCCTCCACGATGATCTCCACCTCTCGCTCAGAGAAGTTCATCTTCCTCTTCTTGGCTGGGACGGCCATGGCTTCTCCTCACCCCCCTTTTTAAAGAAATTATAATCCCCTCAACCGCCCCAATTCCCCTTCTCTACTTCCCCCGCCTCGCCCCTCATCCAACCCCCTACAGGGGATAGGCCGGGCTTGCCAAAGGCCAAGCACCAGGCCTTTGGTAACCCCCCTCGCTACGCAAAGTGCGTAGGGCCAAGCGCCGACTGGCCCAGCCGCTGCCAGCCAGCTGCGTAATGGCTTCCTGAATCTGCCTCTTCCGCCGTGGTGTGCGGAGATCCGCCCACTTCCCCTCTTCCCGCCTCCCAGTCCTTTTCCAGGGGAATCCGCCCTCCCGATTAGTCGCGGCTCAGTATCACGTCGTTCACTGGATTTTTGATCTGTCGCTCAACTACAGAGTACGCCCACTTATTGAATTGGACAGATCATTGGTCTAAAGGTGTGTCTGTCGCTACAGAGCTCTCCGCCCACTAAGCCTTTTATTCACTTCCATTGGAAAATCGTCCTGTCGTTCAATCATCAGTATTATTTGACAGCATAAGCTGTTAAATTCAGCTATTTTATTGGTGATTTTAGGTAGTTAGTTGATCGAAACCTGGCCTCCTGAGGATTCCCTAGTGCTTTCGGCCTTAAGCCGTTGGCCAATTAATTTTTAATTCCACACACGGGCCCAAACTCTGGTTTGTAGCCGCAGCTCACAATTACTCCTCATACAAATCCTGTTTCCCATCGGAGACTACTTCGTAAACGACCGCTCCTCCGATCCTTTCGGTTCTGAAGGCTAAACAGAGTTTCTCAATGGAAATTGGACACGGTGCCTTCCAATCTGCCAATCACATGACTTCTGCCTATCACGACATGAATTTCTCTCTTCAGCCCGCCTCTCTCAGTTTGAATCGGCCTCAGGCTGAGCCGGAATCGCCCCGCCCTCTCCATTGATCTGGGGTGTCCTGGGCGGTGTGGGCAGTCTTCGGGGGGGCTCCGCCCCTCGGCAGTCCGGGCCTGTGACTGGCCGGCGACGCGCCTGGGGGCGAGGCCATAGAGGGAACGAGCGGCGGGGCGGGGCGGGGCTCCCGGAAGCGGCCCCTCCCTCCAGTTTGCCGGCGTCTCGGATCCCGCGCTCGCAGTCTGAGGACACCGGCTTGTCTTCCGCGTTCTCCTCGCCGCCCGGCGCCCGTGCCTCGCGCCCGATGGTGAGCAGTGTGTTGTGCCGCTGCGTGGCTTCCCCGCCGCCGGACGCCGCCGCCGCCTCCTCGTCGCCCGCATCGTCGCCCGCATCATCGCCAGCATCTGTGGACCCGTGCGGCGGCGCAGTTTGCGGGGGCCCGGACCACCGGCTGCGCCTGTGGAGCCTCTTCCAGACGCTCGACGTCAACCGCGACGGTGGCTTGTGTGTCAACGACCTGGCCGTAGGGCTGCGACGCCTAGGTCTGCACCGCACCGAGGGCGAACTCCGGGTAGGCGACGCGCACTGTCCGCCCGGGGGTGCGGGGGCCCCTTCACGCCCCAGCACCTCGGGGAAGTCCAGTGACAGGTCTAGGCTTCTGGGTGACAGATCTGAACGGCCCGGCTTCTAGGGCAGACCCTTGGAGCGTGCCATATCTGCTGGACGGCCTCTTGAGCTGGGTGGGACCCCCAATTGACAGACGGATACCCAATTTATACTCTAGTGGGAGTGGAACTCTTTCCTGACTTCTGTGGGCGCTTGGTCCAGGGGGAAAGACTTCGTGCACAGGTGGGCATCCTCTGAGCTTGCTCTGGCTTTCCCCAAAGTAGAAGGCCAAGTCTCAGAAGTCTGCGTTTCGTTACCCACTATTGACGGGTTCATCCATCCTCCAGCAGACCCCTCCCTTCCCCTCTCGTTTCCATGCCAGCCCTGATCTGGTTCCTTAGAATCAAGGGGGCGTTGGAAAAAATGGGAATTGGGGTTTCGGGTAGATCTGCTAAGGTGTGGGTGGTGAGGACTGACAGTTCTGATAGTTTAGGCACATCTCCATTGACATGCTTATCAGAAGGTGAGATTGTGAACCCTTGCAGGGTGGCAGATCATGAAAGAATCTGGGGGAAAATCCTTTCTAAAAGTGAAAGTGTTGCACACCTAGGAGGCATGTGGATACTCTTGTTCAGCAGTGGGCTCTTGGCCAAGGGAAAGAGGGGACAGAATGTCCATCTCTGGGCCTGCCAGAAAGAGAAGTGCTGCCCTTTCTTTATAAGAACCTCAAGCAGAGGCTGTTTCTTCCCCTTCTGTCTCTCATGGTATGTTTTCCCATCTGACTTTGTAGCTGTAGCTACCCTTTCCCAAGTATTTCCCTTACTTGTGACCTGGAGGATTACTGAGTACTTTATTTGGTAACCTGTTTCTCTTAAGTGAGTCCATTTGGTCCATTTGTACATAAAACAATTAGAGCCAACTATGAAAAAAATCTGGTAAAATGCCAGAGAGTTAAACCAATTTGTTTGTGAGGTGGGTAGGTGTTTTTAACTCATGTCCAAGATATCTTGGATCCACATCCAAGGTATTCAACCTACTTAGGATCTGCCTAGGAAGAAGACCAAGGGTAACGATATGCAAGATGCAATCGTTGGGTAAAGTCCAAGAGGTTTAGAAACAAGTTAAAAAAAAATTTTTTTTAATTTTACACAAAATGACAGCTTGATATTTTCCCATCCAGATCTGATGAATAAGTCACTTGGAAAGATAGTATGGCTAAACTCAGAGGGTCTATGCCTTATGGGCTCAGGGAGGTGTGGGCCCAGGTTTACCTTTCTGCTTGTGTGAACCTACCCACTTGGCATATGCTGCCAGACACATGGCGGGCATCTGACTGCGGGAGTGTATTCAAATGTTTACACTATGCTTTGTGCCTCACCTAGAGTCACAGTGTTCTTGCCGTTCACAGCACATCTGATATTGATCCTAATCCATTTTTTTGGCAGCAAATTTCTAAGGGCAAATAAGGAGAAACTGATCGTTTTTCTTTTCAGTGTTGAAAGAAACCTTTTTGATTAACCAAAGGGAGGCTAGCCGCTGGGGGTCACATTGGTTTTAAAATCTTTGACTCTGTGACTGATCTAAGTTCTGTTGTATGAAACAGTTCTTTTTTATTCTTTTGGTGTTATGATTTAGTATGGGCTCTATTTCTACAACTCTTTCAGCTTTTGACTAAGTTAAATTATACAGCTTTGAGACTGGGGATGATCTATTTTATTAATTTATTACCTGTAGAGGTATACATGTGAGTCCTGTGGCAAATGGTTTAAGTATTAAGAGAAGGAATCTGCCTTTTTGTAAATAACTGGGCAACAGGAAGACACTCTGCCTCATGAACCCCCATACCACTTCCTGTTGAAATAGTATCAATGTTAGCCACCTACAGAAAAAGCAGTCCTGTAGTTTTGCAGAACTAGCAAAGCCAAAAGAGAATTTGAGGCCCCATGGGTTGGAAAGGGGTCCTCTGCCTTAGGAATAGCTGTTGAAAGACACATCATTAAATTTTGGCGGCTGCTTCCTGTGACCCTTAGGACCAGTCTGAGATGGTAGGGTTTGCTCAGGAATCAGCTAAGAGTGCTTATCAGTGGGTGATGGGTGAACCCAGGCCATGTGACTATACAAAGCCCCTTGCTAGCTTACAACAGGTTGGGTCAAGTTTTCTTTAGATACAAACCAGCAATTTTTGGCACCCCCCCCCTTTTTTTTAAAGAAGAAATTGGAGTAGTCGAGGAAAAATGACTTCAAATGGAAGTGGGCAGAGAAACTGATGGCAGCCAGCCAGGGCAGTTTTCTTTGTAAAGGACATGTGGGCAAGAAGCCGGTCCTGGGACAAAAGAAGGGAAGGGTTTGTTAAAGAAAGAAAAAAGATGACGACAGAGGTAGTGACTTTGGGAAATGAGGCTTCAGCTGGTGCTAATTATAGCATTGCCTATTTAAGGCATTTTCTTGTGCCCAAACAAAATCTTTGTCTTAAAACAAATTTAAAACATAGGTTGGAACTCAGGCAGCCAATTAGAGGAAGAACGCAGGCTGGGTTAGATGTAAACAGTGTCCCTTTAGCTGAGTCTTGTGGGGCTCTCCTAAGGGGCTGGTATTTAATGCGGGTGAGGATTCTAGAAGGTGGTGTGGTTTGCCGATTTAGAGACTTGCATAGGCACCAGCTAGTTTAAGCCTCACAATAACTTTGTGTAGTAGGTAAAACAGTGCTTTCACCCCATTTTACAGAGGTTCAAAAATACTATAAAACAACTTCAAAACTCATTTGACCACTAAGGAATTAGACCAGAGAAAGAACAGGAACCATCTTCTGATTCCTGCTCCACTCCCATTTAACTATACCATTTGTTTCTGAGGAACATGCAGAGTTCCAACCTGGGCTTCTGGGAGAATTTGAGAAAGAACCATTTAGAACCACATCTGCTATTTCCAAAGTAGGTTTCAAAATTATCCAGAGATTATCCTGTCAAAGAATGCGAATCCTCCCTACCCTAATTCTCTCCTTGACCTGAGCAGTGTACATGAGGCAATCTCTGTTGACTTCAAATCATTGAATGGCAGATCACTAAGGTCAAGTTGGTATTGCTTAATCAGACAGTTCTGTTAAACTCTATACCTTTTAAACTTTTATTTATTTTAAGTGTGTTTTTCCAGGACCCATCAGCTCCAAGTCAAATAGTTGTTTCAATCTAGTTGTGGAGGGTGCAGCTCACAGTGGCCGGTGCTCGGATCGAACCGGCAACCTTGGTGTTACGAGCACCACGTTCTAACCAACTGAGCTAATGGCTGCCCCAAACTTTATACCTTTTAAATGTGTGGCCATTTGGGGGGAAGGTGTTTACCTAAATAGCTGGACTTAGATAAGACAGTCTACAGGAAAAAAAAAAAGCCTTTTTCATAGAAAAGGGGTAGACATAATTTGATATAATATAATTAGAAAAAGAAAAAGGCTCTTTGCAGCTTGGATTGAGTTCATATATTAAACTGATTATGTTATATTGATGCAGAATTGGTTCCTGGCTCGAAGTAACCATCATCAAGATAAGATTTTTTTTTTTTAGTTAGTTGATATTTGGAAAGGTCGAGTCAGGTACCTTGATCGGAAGACCAAGGAATATGTATGTACAAATATAGCAGAGGAAGCCTGCTCTGGAGCTTCAGTTGGATGAATTCCTTTGATGTTCAGAGTCATTAATTGGTTGATGTCTCACAGAAACCAAACAGGAATGAGAGAAACAAATACAGTGGTACCTCGGTTTTCGAACATAATCCGTTCCGGAGACCGTTCCAGTTCTAAAACGTTCGAAAACCGAGGCCCGGTTTCCCCATAGAAAGTAATGCAATATGGATTAATCCGTTCCACACCTTTAAAAATCAACCCCTAAAACTGCAAATTAGCATGAATTTTACTATCTAATGATACCATAGATCCATAAAATTTATGGCATTCGTAAACCGAAATGTTCGTCAATGGAGACATTCGAAAACCGAGGTACCACTGTATTTTGCTGATACTTATTTACTCATTTCTAGTACAGCTGCAAATTGGAGTCAGTAAACAAAGCTATCCTTACAGAGGACTAGTCTCATTAAGTCAGGGCAGACTTTTCATTTTAACCATTTCTTATACTGACATGAATTTGGTAGAACCAAAGCATTTGATCTTGGAAAGGTCACTGGCCATTACAGGCCAGCATCTGGGGAGCACTCCTCCTGGGGTATCCTTCACAGATGGCCAGCCAGCCCATTCCATAGTGGACCCCTCCGGGATCATGGTGAGTTCTTTCTTAGGTCAGACTGAAGTCTGTCTGCTTATATCTATTCCCATTTGCCCCAAGTTTTACCTTCAGGAGCAACACACGAAAGTGATCCAAGGGCCCTTTAAGTATCTGAAAACAGGTACCTTATCTTACTGTAGTCTCTGTGCTATGAAAACAGTGGGTTCCATCGTGCACTTCTCACATCAACTGTCCACACCTTTCACGGTCCCTCATCCGAGGCAGTGTACTATGGGAAACATACAGACTTTCCTTGGAAACATTACACTAAGAAACCAGTCACAAAAGACCATATATTATGTGATCCATTTATACCGCTGGGAAGGGAGGGGAATGGAGCGGTAGGAAAGTGATAACTAAAGGGTTTGGGGTTTCTTTTTGACGTGATCAAAATGTTCTAAAATTGACTGTGGTGATGGTTGTACATATCTGTAAATATGTTAGAGACCATTGAATTGTACACTTAAGTGGGTGATTTGTATGGTTTGTGAATTCAATAAAACTGCTTTTATTTTTATTTTTAATTTATTTTTAAGTTAAATTTATTGGGGTAACATTGGTTAATAACATATAAACTTGAGGTATACAGCTTTATAATAGGATATCTGAATACCCTGTTGTGTCCATTTGCTCTAGTGTGTCACTTAAGGCTGATAGTTCCTTATTGATTTTGTGGCTGAATCCATTGCTGTCAATGGGGTAGTCAGGCCCCCTCCTGTAATTGCATTTTTGTCAGTTTCTCCCTTTAGTTCTGTTAGTAGTTGCTTTGTATAGTTTGGTGCTCTCAGATTGGGTGCTTATATATTGATAACTGTTAACCTCTTCTTGATGAATTGTCCCCTTAATATTATAAAATGTCCATCTTTGTCTCTTGTTACCTTTTTTTTTTTCCTATCTTGAACTCAATTTTGTCTGATATAAGTACTGCTACACCCACCTTTCTCTGGACGCCATTTGCTTGAAGTATATCATCTTCCACCCATTCATTTTGAACCTATGCTTGTCTTTGGAGCTGAGGAGAGTGCCCTGCAGGCAACATATTTTAGGTAGGTGCAAAAGTAATTGCGGTTTTTGCAATTATTTTTAACTTTTTAAATCACAATTGCTTTTGCACTTGTTTTGTAATCCATCCTGTTACTCTGTGCTTTTTTTGATTGGTGAGTTCAGCTTATTTACATTTAGGGTGATTATGGGTAGATGAACTTACTATAGCCTTTTATCTTTTGTGTTCTGGTTGCTCTGTGTCTCCATTGTTTCTTTTCCCTTGTGATTCTGACTGCTATTTCAGTGTAGTGGTTTTCTGTGACGTTTTTTTCTCCATTTTTCTTTTTTATGTTTCACGTCTCAGCTCTGGTTTTTTGTTTAGTGGTTGCCATTACGTTTGTGTAAAATGTCTTATACATACAATAATCCTTTTTCTTTTGATTGCCTCTTCTCTCCATTCACCTGTTCCTATTCAGTCCTTTTTCTCCTCTCTTCTTATATTTTGTTGTCACAAATTATCCCTTTTTATGTTGTGCATTTGTTACCAAATTGCAGTAGTTACGTTATTTTTAATGCCTTTTTTCACAGTTAACCTTTATGATATAATTAAGTGTTTAATAACCTATTCTGAATTAGATTTGCAGTTTACTGCTTCTGTCTATCTGTTAATTACCTCACTCAAAGTTTTGTATACTTTTTTCTTTTCTTTTTTTCTTTTCCTGGTAGAAGAGCTCCTTTTAACATTTCTTGTAACGCAGGTCTCGTGGTGGTAAATTCTCTCAGCTTTTGTTTGTCTGAGAAAACCTTTATTTCTCCTTCATACATTATGTACCTTAAGGATAACTTTGCTGGATATATTATCCTTGATCAGTGGTTCTTCTCTTTCGATACTTTGAGTATTTCCTTCCACTCTCTCCTGTCTTGTAATGTTTTTACTGAAAAATCTTATGATAATCTAGTGGGGTTTTTATAGGTTACAGTCTTTTTTCCCCTGGCTGCCTTGAGAATTCCTCCTTTGTTATTAATTTTTAGAAGTTTGAATAAAATTTATCTTGGAGAAGGTCTTTCTGTGTTAATGTAATTAAGTGTTCTGTTAGCTTCCTCTTTTCTAAACGCCAGTTCTTTCCATAGGTTTGGAAAGTTCTCATCAATTATTTCTTTGAATAGGCTCAGTGTTCCCTTCTCCCCCTCTTCTTTGGGTATATGTGTTATCCTTAGGTTGCCAGTTATTTCTTGTAGAGTTCTTTCATCTTTTTTAGCTCAGTTCTCTCCATTACTCCTGTGTTATTTCTAGGTTTTTGTCTTTGAGTTCACCAATTCTTTCTTCCACCTGATCTGCTCTATTTCCAATGATCTCTAATGCCTTCCTTATTTATTGAGTTTTTCAGCTCCAGAATTTCTGTTTGGTTCTTTTTTACCATTTCAATCTCTTTGGTAAACTACTTCTTTTGTTCATTAATTTTATTCCCGAGTTCATTGAACTGACTTTCTGAGTTTTCTTCTATATCGTTGAATTTTTTCATGACTGCAATCTTGAATTCTTTGTCATCTAAATCAGTCTTCCATGACTTTGTCTAGAGACTTTCGTTTTCTTTCTGTGATCCCAAGTTACCTTGGTTGTTCATGGTATTTGATGGATTGTTTCTCTGGGCATTTGATGTAGTGAGCTTTTTCAGATACTGTTTTGCTCTCAACAATTCAGCAGGTTAATAGGGTACTTTCTTTTGTTTTTGAGTAGATGTTGTTACAGTGCAAGTTCTTGTTCTAGCTGCACTATTTGTGCCTCTGGGATTGCCATGGAGTGGTGTCACTTTGGTTAATGCCGTATACCCACCGGTATGGTGGCTGTCCCCTTTGTGTGTGTCCCCTTGCCTCGGTTATGGGGCACCACCACTCTGGTGGCGGAATGTGGCAGGTGGTGGAGAACCGGTTTGGCAAGCTCCCAGAGCTACCTCCTTTTCCACTGTTTTTGGCTTCACTGGGCTCTGCCAGAGAATGTGGTGGAGAGGAAGTGAATTCGGATCTCCCAGCTCTGTTCTCCTTCCAATAATGGCTGTCCCGACCATTGTGTAGTCTAAAGGTTTCCAGCCACCTCTACCCAGCTGGGCTACGATGGGGAGTAGGGAAGGGAGATGCCCTTTCTGGAAGAGAACCTGACTCGGCCCTTCTTCTGCTCCAGGCCATAGTATGAAGCCTGGAGCCTGACCTCTCCACCGCACCCACCAGACTCTCAGGAGCCACAGTGGACACCAAAGTGTGTCTGCGGGCATTTTCCCTGTCCTTCCCCATCCCGCCTCCCTTACTCCTTCCAATATACCCACCTTCAGGTGTCCCAATGAGTGGATCTTTCAGGCGTGTTTGTTTGCTGAGCAGGGGATCTTTGTCGAGTTACAGTTGTCTGACTTGTAAATGTAAGGGGAGAAAGGATGGAGTCTTCTCACTCCTCCATGATGCTGATGTCACCCCCAAAACTGTTTGTGTTTTTTTTTTAAACAGTACAATATAGGCTTTGTGGTATAAACCTGGGTTCAAACAAAAATATTGTTTCTGCCACTCGCTAGCCGTGTGACCTTGAGCAAGTTACTCAACCTCTCCAAGTCTGTTTCCTTATCAGAAACATGGTGGTATGAATAACGACCTCATCAAGTTGTTGTGGGGATCAAATTAGATGAAGTATATTATATAAAAGGCCGGGTACAGTGGCTGACACACAGGTGTTTAATGCAAAGCGACTTTTTCCCCTCATTGAGTCTTTGAAAATGAGATACCCAGAATTGGTGCTAATCATCCACATTTTTCCTGGATTGTGAGGTGAAAAGTGGAACGGGAAGAAGGAGAACGTGTGGGGATGTCGGGAATACAGGGTGTGCACAGTCTCCCGTCAGCGGAGAGGGCCTGCAGCGGTTCTGGGAGGAGGACTGTGGATTGTAGAGCCTGGGCCACGTGCATATTAGGAAAATTAAAACAGAAAAAGAAACCCTGATCGCAGGAGCTTTCTCAATAGTGGCTGTAGTGGTAGAGTCACGACATATAACAGTGTCTTGGGCTCAAATGTTTCCCTGGATGGAAACAGACCCTTAAGAGCACGGTTCTTGCGAGCTTGCTACCCATTTCATGAGCCATGGATGCTCTTTTCTCAAATTGTGGAAATGGAAGCTTCACGTAGAGTTTGGTTAAAACCCTTGGAGATTATCTCACTCACCGCGTTATTTTGCAGAAGTGGGACTGAGACTTAGAGGCCAGCCTGGTTGAAGGCAAAGCCAGTAGCAGAACCCAGGATTTTGACTCAGCCCAATTTAGCTCAATATACACGGCCTCCTACTACGGGTGTAGATACTTAACTAACCCCTAAAACTTGACAACCTTTACATTCACAGTTATGAGGTTGCCGTATCTGTGTGATACCAGCTCAGCATTTTAAGACCCCTGATGGTATTCAGAAAGCAGCAACTGAAATGATAGGTATAAAAGACTCAACATAACACCTAAAAAAAAGATATTGTTGCCTTACAGATGCACCTTTCTTTGAAGTTAATAAGTAAATAACAACGGTTGGACATAAGGAGCTTCTTATCTGCTTTAAACTCTTGGCATAGCTTCCAGGAAGCTTGAATTTCCCAGGTTCAAAGTGGAAACTGGAGATGGTGACTGTCCCTATTCCTGCTTTGTGAAGCTTTCCACATTCCATCAACCCCAGGCCTCGTGTCTTCTTTCCTCCCGTCCTCCCTCCCCTTGGCTGGAGTCTGATGTGACTCTAAAACAGAAAAAACCCACCTGTAAGAAAATTCTCAAAACCACAGAAATACCCATGGTGGGGAGGGAGGCCGTGGGCAGAGACAGGGTAGTTTAGATCACCAAGGGTAAGCACAAACTGTTAAATCCTTGGCTGTTGGTCTGACACAACTGAATGGTCCTGTTGGTTAAAATCAGCCAGCAACATACACTGCCCACCTGCGTCAACCTGTTGTTCTTTCTCCCATCTCACAGGCAAAGCGCTGCTGTCACCTTGGGTTTAAGGCCTTTAGATTGACTTAGGATCCACACGACATTAGAACTGGAAAGGTTTTCAGGGTTTGTCCAATTCAGTCCCCACGTCTTGCAGCCCAGAGAGGCTGAATGACTTGTCCAGGGTCCCATAGAGGAACCAGAGAGGAAAAGGTGACGCCCCTGTTGCACCCCTTCGTGGTGCATTTATAGACACAGTTAACTTTTTTCATTCACCTCTTGGGTGTGTTCTTTTTGATAGAGTCTCTTCTTTAATCTCTATAAAAAGTAAAGCTAGCATCTGGTGTAAATAGTTCTATAGCAAAAATACGCCTTTCCTGAATTGCTTCTACGAGCTGGCTTGGTTTAAACCAGTTATTGTTACAGACTTCTCCCGCTGCCCTTCGCATCCTGAGCTGCTCTGCTGTGTATTTGCAGAAGGCAGCCGTTGGGTGGGGTTCACACCCCTGTGTGGGCTCTTCTCTCACAGTCCTCCCCGGAGTATAGAGCAAGCAGCTGCTGAGATCTATGTTTGTACCCATCAGACGGTCTCAGTTTTAGGTGTGATCCTGGAATCGTTTTTAAGAAACTGAAAACATTTAGTGTTGCTTTAATAATAAAGCTGCTGGTTTGCCTCTTCACGTGGGCGAAGGGAAGTCATGAATAAGGATAAAGTGGCTGCAGCGAGCAGGCTGAACTTGTACCAGTGGTTTGGCTCCCACTGATCCATTTTGGATTGGTTGAGAAATTTCTGATCATTTTAGGTGATTGGGTTTTTACATGCCAGCCTCAATACCATATTCTCCCCGCCCCCTTATACTTGACACATGTCTAATCGGAAAGAGCGGTGTGCTCTTATAAGAGCAGAAAAAGAAGAAAAATTATGCGGGGTTTCTATGCAGTCTTTTCTTGTGTCTGCAGAACTTTAATTTTCATGTTACGTCTCAAAATGCTACACTTAACCAAACTAAAATTACGTTAATTTTGTATACTCCTAACTCGCTTTTAGATAAAAGAAAAAAGACATCTTTGTTAATAGGCATTGACCTTGAACTTGGGACTTCGATGGGGATTGGCTTTTTATCAGAAGTAAACAAAAGCCGTCCAAGAGACCTTTTTCTCTGCGGTGTACGTCTCTTCCTCTTCCACAGTCACGGGAGCTCCCTTCAGGGAGTTTTTGCCAGCGCTAGTTTCTGGTTTCACTTCCTCAAATGGAAATAGATTAAGGGGCTTTCACCTTTGTCATCACTGCACTTGTCATCTTCGATGCCTTGATTTCTTTTGTGCCAAATGAGGTGAGTGCCTGCTCCTCTTCATTGTCTAATTGAAGGCTGAGTCAGGGCAGAAAGGTGTTCAGTAGTCCTGCCTTACGTTCTGGAACCCCGCTGTCACATGGCTACACGGGCAGCAGGTAGGATTAAGCATTTAAATTCTCCATTTGATTCGTGTCAAAGCAGAGGGATAGTCACCTGCTATAGTTATGCCTCTGAAATAACAAATCACTGCCATATATCAATGTACAAAAGAGATCCTTCAAACTCTTTAGCTCCCGTATTGTCCTTAAAGAATTTAGAAACCAACATATGCCCTTGCATGTATTTAAGTCGACATCTAAACATTTTTGTCAGCAGTTTAATAGCTGCAGAGGAAATAATTTCTGGCATAGTGTATATCTGCTTTAAATGTTTTTGTCAGTTTGGGTTCTGGGTCTGGTTTTGGTCAAAACCTTACGAGTTTTGCAGATTTGACTCATTCAATGTATGGGAAATCCCTCCATGTAACCTCACTGGCCCAGCCCGTCCTCACTTTCAAATCACATCTATCTGGCTGTCTGTCAAATAAAATCTGGCTTCATTATTCCATTTAAAAAAAAGTGTTGATAGTCAGCCCTCGGACAACATGTCTTCTGAATGTTAATAAGAATTCTAAGATAGATCGGTAGTAAGTGGTGCAGCTGACAGACGTAAGACCTGCAGCTCTGCTTTGTGTAAGATTCCCCCAGGAACCCTCAGCTGTCCTTCGTGTGATGCACGAGGGGCCCTTCTCATCTGGGCATGTCAGCAGGGTATTGGAATGGGTTCCCACCGGGGGTCCATTCCATTAGAATCTGTTGTTTTCTCTACAAGCGTGGGAGGTCCTGTGACACACTTTTATTCAGCAAGTCTCTATTTTCTAGATCCTCAGAAGAGTGGGTTACTTCTGCAGGTGATTCATTCGCCTCCTCTTAACCAGTTTCTGTTGAGTTTATAAGCTCCGCTAACAGTAGGATTATATTTGCCTGCCCTGTGTCTGGGTCTGGGTGGTCCCTCATCCCCCAGAAAGCTAAGTGTGGTAGAGCTGGAATATAGTAATCGCATGGAGCCAAAGAAACTAACGGTCTACCAGATGCTGCTGGTTCAGGTGCTGCTGCGGTATAAAGAAAGGGATACACTGCGTTAACCCAGAAGGAAATCAAAGGCACAAAAGAAAAGGCCGTAAAATACAAATATTGGCAAAGTATGCAATTGCACAAATGTTCATTGATCTCTGGCTTAGGTGCCGAAGAAGGGAGATTTTAGGATAAATAAGCCATGGTCTCGTCCTCACCTAGTTTATTATTTCCTTTCTTCTGCTTACTTTCGTCTTAATTTGTTCTTTTCTGATTTCTTGAGGTCAGAAGCTGAAGGCTATCGATTTGAGACCGTTCTTTTCTAATGTCTTCCCTTCTAAATACGGCTTTGGCTGCATCCCACAAATTTTGATCTGTGTGCTTTCACACCATTCAAAATACTTTCTAATTTCTCTTTTGATTTCCTTTTTGACACATGGATTATTTAGGATTGTGTTAGTTTCCAAATATTTAGGTATTTTCCAGACATATTTCTGTCACTGGTTTCTAATTTAATTCCACCGTGGTCAAAGAACATCTCTTTCTCCTTTCTTTTGATCAACTGAGTATTATTTGTGATTCCGTTTTTTTCTCTCTTGTTGGTTTGCTTTCTATCTCTCTCTAATGCTTGCTTTAGGAATTATACCACAGTATACATCTTTAATTTATTACCACCTATCTCAACTGATAACTATACCGCTTCACAAATAGTTTAAGAATTTTAAACAGTATATTTTCATCTCTCTCCTCCCAGCCTCTGTGCTGTGGTTTCCACACATTTCTCTACATGTGTTATAAACCCACAATCCATCATTTTATTTTTGCTTTAAACAGTCGCTTATCTTTTAAAGAAATTTAAATAAGAAAAAAGTCTTTTATATTTACCCACACAGTTACCATTTCTGGTGCTCTTCATTCCTTCCTTTACGTCTAGATTTTCATCTGATATCATTTTCCTTTTACGTGAAGGATTCCTAACATTTCTTGTAAAGCAAATCTGCTTTACAGTTTTTGTATGTCTGAAAAGTCTTTATTTTACCTTCCTTTTGGAAGGAATTTTTCTAGGTATAGAATTCTGGGTTAACAATTTCTGCTGGGAAGTCCCCTGTCATTCTTTGTTCCTCTGTATATATTGGGTATTTTTTTCTCTAGCTGCTTTCATGATTTTCCTCTTTATTTTCAGAAATTTAATTGTGGTGTCCCTGAGTGTAGGTTTTTTGGTTTTGTTTTATTTTGTTTTTTTCTTTTTTGATGTTTCTTATGCCTGGTGTTTGTTGAGCTTCTTGGATCTGTGGATTTGTAGTTGTCGCTAAATTTGGGGGAAATCTGGCCCTTATTTCTTTAAATATTTTTTTCTGTCCCTACCGTTATGGACTCCAATTATGTATATATCAGCCTCTTAGCAGTTGTCCCGCAGGTCACTAATGCTCTGCTCATTTTTCTGTTTTGTTTTGTTTTTCTCTCTTTCATTTTGGAAAGTTTCTATCGCTATGTCTTCAAGTTCGTTAATCTTTTTCTTCTTTTGTACTGTCTAATCTATTGTTAAAGCCAGCTGGTGTATTTTTTATTTCAGACGTTTTAGTTTTCATCTAGAGTATCTGCAGTGTCTCTGTGTAACATGTGCAATCTTTCCATTATTTTCTTCAGCATATGGAATGCCATTACGTCTTTTAATATCCTTGTGTACTAATTATTTCATTATGTCATTTCTAGGTCAGTTTTAATTGATTGAATTCCGTCTTCATTATGGGTCATCTTTTCCTGCTCCTTTGCATTCCTGTTAAATTTTTATTGGAGCTGATCTTTCTGGTTCCTGGAGATTTTTGTATTCCTATCAATGTTCTTGAGCTTTATCCTGGGGTGTAGTTAAGTTTTGAGCTTGTTAGGGCTTTTTAAAGCTTTGTTAGGCAAGAATGGCATTTAGTATAGGGGTAGTTTTGCCTCACTATTGAGGCAACAACCCTCTGATACCCTTCCTGAACCCCCCTATATTGTGAAGTTTCCATTCTGGCTGGTGGGGACAGGAGCAGTTGTTAGGACTGTGATGCCTTTGGATGGTTCTTTTCCCACCCTCAGGCAGTTTCCTCACGTGCATGTGCTGTGACCATGGGGGGCCCTCAGCACTGTAGCTCCCTCCTGTCTGGTACTGGGTCCTGAAAACTCTAGCTGCCCTGGCCTCCCTGGCCTCCCAGCTTTATCTCTTCAACCCTGAGAGACTGCTGGACTCTGCCTGAGTATCCACTCTCTACTCCGTAGCCTGGAAACTCCAACCAGGAAGCTAGGGCAATTGTGGGGCTCGCCTCATTTGTATAGATCTCCCAGGAGGCAATGCCCTTTCTTGCCCAATGTGCAATGTCTTAAAAACCATTGTTTCAAATATTTTGTCTGGATGTTTAACTGTTATTGGCAGGAAGATGAATCGGTCCCTGTTACTCCATCTGGGCTGAACCCCCTGAATTCATAACTCAGTTCTGTGGTATGTAGGAGTCCATTCAATTAAAAGCTAGTAGCCAGCTAAATACAGGATTTGTCTTATGTTTATAGAGGAGGACCCAAAACATCAGTCTCCTCCATTTCAGCAGACTTTCAGTGTCTAAAAACAAGATTCATTTTTATAAAAGACTTATTTATTTAGTTAGGGTTTTTGGCTACAGATGGGCTCTTCTTTAGTGTTGTTAAAAAACAAAATTGTGGGTACAGGATAGTTAATAATTAACATTTATAGCACATAGAGATAGTATATGGGCAGCAAGATAACAGCGAAGGGTTCTGTGGTCTCTGCTCTGGCACCCAGTGAATTTGGAGACCTAATTGGCTTTATCAAGCAATTCATGTATTGGGCAATATCCCATCTGACAACTAGAAGGGCGCTCTGCGGGGTTGTAGAAAATGGGAGGTTTTAGAGGAAAAAGGGTGGGGCAAGGGAGCTGTTAACCAAAGAAAAAGGATTATTTTCAGACCGACCAGGACATCATCTTTGGGGGGATAGGGAGGGAATGGCAAGGGTTTTTACCATGCAGATTACCTCTTGCTGCTTCTTTCTATGAGGGATGGAGAAGGCCCACTGCGACAGAATGTTACTGGTGCTTGACAAGAAAATTCCAGACTGGTTGACTAAGATTGTTGTTCTGGTAGAGGTTGAAACTGCAATTAGATCAGGTATTAAATCTAGGTTTGGTATCATGGGCGTTTAGCACAAGTGACGCCATTTTGGGCCTGTGGCTTTCTCTTTAATATTGTTAAAACTACTTAGTTGCAAAGCGCCCCTCCCCCAACCCCATGCTTTTTGATCTCTAGGTTTTCAGTGTACCTGACTCTGCTGGCTCAAGTGCACTGACTGAGGCACTAATAAATTGAAGGGAAAAAAACCTGAAACGATTACCAGGTTAAGGGCAGACTACAAATAAAGGATAATTGGGACAGTGCCCAATTTGAAAACAAAACAAAAAACTAATTAGTTGCATGAACTCACAATCTTTTTCTAGATAATGATAATAAAATAGCTAATAGTCATGTCGACAAATGAACATCCAAACCTACAGAAAAGTTTTAGAAGAGTTTATTTGAGCCAGATTTTTGAGGACATGCCCAGAAGCAAGATCTCGGCAGCTTGAGAAAATGCTCCTAAGAATGGCAGATCTGCATCTTATTTTACACACTGGAATCAAAGGAGGAGACATAAGGAGAGTTACATGAAATCCATTGATGGTAGATTAAGGGGGCGGGCGAAAGCAAAGCGGGGAAGTCTCTAGGCTTGGATAAAAAGCAAACTGAAGAAACACATACTTCTTTTACATTTGTGGGTGCAGGATAGTTAATAATGAACATTTACAGCACATAGAGATGGTATATGGGCAGCCAGATAACGAGGGTTCTGTGATGTGCTCTGGCACCAGCGACTGTGCCTTCAAGGAGTCTAGGAAAGGAAATTACTCTGACCTTTCAAAGCTATGTTATCTTAGATGCATAAAAACAGTGGACAGGCTCATTTAAGGTAAGATTGACCTTTGCTGTGGAAGCTGAAGGCCTGGGATGGGACTGCCCCCATGGCCTGCCCGCTTAGGAATTTTTATGTTCAAACCATTTTGTGTAGTTACTTTTGGTCATTGAGCTTGTCAGTTTTATTACTTAGCCCCTTTTGATTATGTGATATAGCCCCAGTATTGCGTGCTCGATATACTGTTCTTAGAACATTATATATTATCTAATTTAGCCTTCAAAGAATTCTATTAAGTAACAGTATGATTCTCTTACTATTGCCATTTTGCACGTAAAGATATTAAGCACAGAGAGCTAAAGTTACTTGACCAAGATCACACAGCTAGTAAGTCGTGGCCAGGACTTGAACCTGGGGTCTAGCTCCAAAGATTGCACATTTACGTAATCAACACACAAAACGGCTTCTAAATAAGGTTATTCTTAGCTTGGGCGTCTTGGTATCCCTACTTGTGTTTTCTTTTCAAATAATTGTTGTATGTATGTGTGGTCGTACATGCTCCTTATTCAGTTTCACAAGACATGAATATCCATTCAGTGAAAGTAAATCTCCCATCTGCCTTTGTCCCCTCAAACCCACAAGTGTCCTCCCTGCACGCTTCAATTTTAGTGTGCCTTTCCCTAGATACTCTTCATGTGTACAAGCTTAGAAATAAATGACAGCATCCTATCACCTTTCTTCTGAACCTTGCTCTTTTCATTTAACAAGATATTTTTAACAAGTCATCCCGTAATAGTGTCAACCTAAAAATAAAGGCCAAAGTGAGAGGCAACGAGTATTTATTTGAGATCCAAAAGAACAGCTATCGGGGAAGCACTGATGCAGGCAGAAGCCCAAACAGTGTTCTGATTAGAAGGTAGAAGCAAGGAGTATTCATGAGAAAAATAAGGGGAATAATTACATGCATAGAATACAGTACTGCTTTCAGCCCAGTCCAAAGGTTATTTTGCCTAGTTTTAACATTCCAAAGGTTGGAGGGGTAAGGCCTACAAGGCAGTTCCTCTGGGATAGCAGCTCTGAGTCCATTTTGAAGTGATTCCATTTATACTATTTTTTACAGTATTGCATATAGAGCTGCCTTATTCTTTTGAACAGCTGCGTGCTCGTAGGGTTCCATTGTACGGTGTGCCATAATTTATGTACCCACTCCACTTTTAAAGGACTGAGTTGGTTCCAAACTTGTGTTATTATAAACAGTGATGCAAAAAAAATCCTTAGATTTGATCACATGTGTATCATGTGTATATATCATGCGTATATACATACAATTTCTCACGTGTGCAAATGTGTCGACAGATTAAATTGCTTAAAGTGGAATTGCTGTCAAAGGTCTGTGCTTTTGAAATATTGGTAGCTAAGACGAAATGACTTCAGAGAGGTACCGACGTACACTCTCATATGAGGCTGGATGGTTCCCCATACTCTTCCTGACACAGTTTAGTAAACTTTTTCATGTTTGTGTTTTTAGAATAATGGTTATAAACACGGTATCAGAGGGTCCCTTTGTGAGGGATGATGGTAGTTTGTTCCTGCATTTGTCTGCTAGTAAATTAAGAAACAAATGAGCAAAGATTAGTTCCCTTTTATTCATAACCATTTACTCAATTCAGCCTACAGACTTATCTGTGCCTGGTTCTGGGTACTAGGGGTAGAGATCTGTCACTTGGTCCCTGTCCCCCAGCAGCTCCCCGTGTCCTGGGAGACAAGGGAGGAGAAGTAGGGATGATACGGCTTGCGTTATGTTACACATAATTGGAGAGAATGGGATCACAGAACAAGGAAAAGTGTCTTAGGAAGTGTTGCCAGGGATTCTCGATCATGTTAAACTTGATGGTGAACGTCATTCCAGAAACAATCCAGAGGAGGGAGTTGGGCTCCTGCGGACGAGCCAGCACCAGGTAGATTCGGTGAGCCGGGAGCTCAGCTGGAGGTTGCCACCGGCACCTCCCTGCAGAAGTGCAGGGCTGCAGGCAGGGAATCGGCCGCCTGTGATTGGAGGGACGTTGCTGGGATTATGAACTTGGTAGTGTCGGCAGAGGTGATTGGCCGCGCCCTGCTGCAGTGAGAATGCAGACTGGATGCTCAGCTCTTCGCTGTGTGATGCTCATTAGTTGAGCGAGGACAGTTGAATAATTAGGAGCTCGAAGTTGCTTCTGCCTCTGGGAAAGGTCTGTTGGGCTATTGCTTTCTTTCTTTTTTAAAAAAGCCAAACATTTGATCACCATCTACCGGCAGAAGAGAGTTTTTATTGAAGAAGCTCCAGCTGCTCGCTCCTCACTGCCAGCAACCCGGCGGGACTCTCTTAGAGTGAGCTATTTCTCAGGCCAGGCACGACAGCAGTGCTACTAAATTTGAAAGAGCAGGAAACAGCCACTGCATGCAGAGCTTCCAGCCTTACAACTCCCTAGGCTAGTCTTGCGAGCAGCTGTGTAGCCAGTGACCCTTGGTATTGTGGTCACATCCCTCCTCAAAAGTGATCGGTCACCATCGGCGACGTTGGGAGAAAGCCGTGATGTTGCAGATGCTGTGGCATTTTCTGTCCAGCTTTTTCCCTGGGGCTGGGTGCCAAGGCTCCAGAGAGGGGAACGAGAACGAAGTCAGAGGCACCCCAGCTCCTGCTCTCGGAGACCAGATGTCAAGCTTTTTGGGGAAACAGGATGGAAGGGCTGAGGCCACGGAAAAGAGACCGACTATTTTGCTGGTGGTCGGACCTGCAGACCAGTTTCCTAAGGTAATGGCAACTTCAAGAGGACCTCCTAGTTTAGGGGCTGGTCTAGGAACATGTTCCTGGAAAAAAACTGAAGTGTGGGGAAGAAGAGAAGACTTTTAAATCATTCAGTTTGGTGTTGGGGACCCGGGAGAAGGGTTAGGCAATGAGGAAGCCAAATCCTCAGTCCAAAATCTTTCTATGGTCGTTGTAACAGCTTTATTACCCTACTGAGCACTTCACTGTGGCCATTTGGGGAAGGAAGGTTGAGTGCAATAGAAGACTTGCCTTGGATTTGTCAGTTTGGCCCCAGAAAGCCATTTGAAAGTAAGGGACAAACGATTACAGTCTGTCTTATGTATTAGCGTATCTGAACAACGCAGAAAGGACCGAGCTAAGCGGGCAACAGAGTGAACATTCCAAGTTGAACCCAACAGCCTGGAGCTGGGCAGGGCCAGCCTGTCCTGCATCCCGAAGGTCAGACCCCTTGCCTTGGCGGGCAGAGGGCCTTTGGGTCTGGGAGGAAGGGAAGGGTCAAAGGAGAGGCTGGAGTCTCAAGGTGCAGAGGCCGGTGCCTCTCTTGGGTCTGTGGGTCTGTTGAGTGCCAGGGCGTTCCGTCCATCTCATGCCCTGAGTGTGGGTATCTCATCTGATCCTTGTAAGAGCCAAGGTAAGTGGTGGTACCCCGTTTCATAGATGAGGAAACTGAGGTGCAGAGAGGGTAAGTAATTTGCCCAGGGTTAAACAGTTAAGGAGGAGTAGAAGTGGTATTTCACCCGAATCTGTCTGGAACTTTGCCCTGTATTGTCTCACTTTCCCCTAAGAAAGCAGTTTTTAATGGGACCAGGTACGTTCTCAGCATTAGAATGGAAAATGCCATCTGGCTGAGATTTCTCTTGCCTGCAGTAGGAGTGACCTTTTTCACCTCCTGAGCTTTGGTTATTTTGACGCTTTTCTCCTTTCTCAGGATAAAAATGAACTAACGGAGATTCTGCGCTACGTCTGGTACACTATAGGTTCCTAAAAGATGTTCGTTGAATTGAATTGCTACATTTAAGAAATAAATGTTCAGTTTTTCCTTTGCTAAGTGGGAGGAGGGACTTTTGAGGCAACAACTTTTGCAGTCATTTAAGATTAAGCATCCAGGAGAACCGTTAGTCTGTGATGGGCTTATCCTGGTCGTCAGGGATCTCAGAGTCCGTGTTATGCTTGAGATGTGTTGCGAGGGGTGTCACTTTCTACCTTTGGATTGTTTTAGACAAGCTCAGAAATGGCGGTGGCGCTGTTTTTTGTGAGGAATTTTTATCTACAGACCTGCTTGCCTTGTGGCCAAGGGACTAAGGGGTTGGCTGGCTCCCTTTTAAAGTCACCTACTTTTGACTTTAATAATAAACTGCTCCATTTCCTAGACTCATACTGACACCTCTTGCCAGCCCTCCCCCAGGTGACCTCGCATTAGGACTTTCTGATCTGAACAGTTTAGGTCCTGGCCTGCAATGGGGCTGGACCTTCGACTCACACCTTTCACCGGCCCTCTTCCTCAGAAGGGAGATGGCTCAGTGGGCTGGGGGGTGGCGGGAGCCCCAAAAGGGAGCTGGATCTGCTGGTTTTGTTTGAAGCAAGAAAGCAAGCACATCTGGGGAGTGTGGACTCTTTAAAAGCAGATAAACTGAGAATTGGAATGGTAGGAACGTTTCTGCAGCCTGTTCTTTTCTAGTGCAGCTTTTCTTGAAGGTAGGCTTTGGGGTTTGTGATCACTGGCCGATGGGGCCTGGCCTCTCCATTACTCAGGAAGAGGCTCCCGAAACACTGTGGAAACCTTATAGAAAAGTTCACATTGGTCCTCAGGCTTCTCAGTTTCCCAGCAGCACTAACTTTATTTTGGCCTCCCGTCCCCCATTTAAATATGTCTGCTGGTAAGTCAGGTCCCTGAAAGCTTTTATCCTAGGAACTGTTCCAGTTTTCCCCTTTATGTTCTTCTTGCAATTAATCTGCAGTTAGAGAAGAAAGCCATTAGCCTGGAGTGGGGAGGGGTGCCCTCAGCAGCATCCAAGCTTTCAGTTCCTGAGGGGCTGTCTTTTCAGAAGCTCAGAGAATTTTGCTTATTGTGTGTCTAATTGCCAAGTATAGGCCGGTTTCATTGGAAACCAGCTACACTGGGCTGTCATGGCAACCTGGTCGTCAAATGACACTGTGGCCACAGCAACAAATGAGGTTTGAGAGACTTACCGGTGGGTGGGGCTAGAGCAGCCAGATGCTGGCACGACTCCTTCGCATATTAGTATTCTGGCTTGGTCTGAGTCATTGCAGAGGAGGGGGAGATACTCAATGACCTAATGCTGGGCTCCCCAGGTAGTCCACCTGCCCTGTCTTACTCAAGGTATCGCAGCACTTACAGGAAGCTCCTGTTTTGTTGGCATGAAGCGGAGTGGTAGAACGAGGAAAGCTTGTGGCATTGGCAGGTTGGAGGACAAGAAGACGCTCCTGAGACCAACTGCTGCTTTACAGATGCAGTAAAATCTGATACCACTAAATTCTAAGGGATCTAGAGTTGCTGTCATTGTTCCTAAATACTGATTATACGAATGGACATCAGAAGAGAGGAAACAAAAGTAGATCTGGGTCACAAAATTAGAATAAGAGCAGAGAAGAATGTAGACAGCTGGAGGGAGGGAGAAGGGGGGCAAAGAGAGAGACTGAGAGAGAGAGAGAGAGAGCGCGCGCTACTCCGGGATCTTAAAGAGCCTGAGCTGGTGGGAAGCATTAGGCCCTAACTGAGCCCGGCTTTCATCTTCTTCCTTATTTGTATTATATATGTGTTTAGAAGCCGTGACACAGATACAGGGCTTTTGTTGTTTTTCAGCTAAGGCTAAGCTGAAACTTGCTCAGGTTACTCTTTTCCCACACACCTGCCTTCTTCCAGTTTGAGGTAGTTTACTGTAATTCTCGGGATCAGCCTTACAAGTGTTCTTTGGGAACTGAATTCTGAAATCTCCTTTTGGCAGCGTCACGTCTGGGTACTGTTTTAAGTGGCTGCTGTGCCAAGATTCAGGCCCTGGGTGAGGCTCAGCCTCACCACCACCAGGCTCTGGGGCCTGGGCAAACCAGGCAACCTCTCCTGGCCTCTTTGCTCACCTCAGAGATTAAGGGGTAGCCCCAGAGCCCCTCTGGGCCCCACTGTCGGTAATTCCAGAGAAAAAGCATTTACTTTGGACACTAGGTGCCTGGAGATTGGCTTACGTAGGAAGAATCCCACGTGAAAATGGAGTTGTGTGTGACCTGTGAAACTCAGAAGCGTGGGTGGTTAAACGTCAATTTACGTTTGTCCAATGAAGACATTCCATTGGACTTGGTGACAGTTGCAAAATAAAAATGAGTTAAAACCCTTTTCAAAAATTAACATTGGAATAGAGTTAACAGCGTTGTGAAATAGCATGTGGACAAGCACGCGCAGAATTTTTCAGAGAACATCTGATACCGTTGGTCTGTAACGTAATGAGCTTTGTTATCATCAAGGCGATTCCATGCTGTGTTTTCTAGAAAATAGTTGCTCTTATTTGATAAAATTTTAATAATTTTTCCTTATATATTGAACACAGGTTTCAGTTTTATTTAGTATTGTTTTCAAATCTCTTCTCAGATTTGTCCTGTAAATGCATCATAAAACTCAATGGTACAAAAAGAAAAAAAGCTCAGTGGTAGAGTTATGATTACCAAAATTTATTTGAAAAATATGTTATATTAGGAAATGAATATCTCCAGTTGACAACTAATTTATTCAGTCAAAATATTTCCCATTTTGTATTGGAATGACTACAGCCATCATTGAAGTGAGATATTTCAACAGAGCTGTGTAATTTATTTTCATTTCAGAAGCAAACATAAATAATTTAACAAAGGAACATCAGCATTTTAAAATTCAGCTCTTTTATTTGTAAAGGTGAACCTCCTTTAAAATAAAAAATAATAAATTATCTGGTTGAGGTGGATAAAATAAAACCTGAGGGCTTCCTCAAGAGTAGTCTCTTTGCTTGTCGGGGTCTTAGAGGCCTGTCAAGCCCAATTCATTCATTCATTGATTCATTCATTCAGAAACGGCTTCTATGCAGCACCTTCCATGGTCAAGGCAAGGGCTCCTTCCACACCAGGAGGACAAAGGTTTGAGCAAGAGCCTCCTTCCTTCAAGGATCCCAACAGTAGAGATAAGATGTGTGTAAAAATAGCCCCAAAGCAGAAAGTTCTGGATTGGACAACATAGAGTGTCATGGGATTTAGGTGGAGCTGAACAGGAATCTACCTGCACAGTCCTGAGCTGCCTCTGGATACCTCATTGGACCTTCCCTAGTGAAGCCCGGGGTCTCTTTGTCCAGACTCATCATCAGATCTCTTTTAGAAGGGCCGGAGTGGCATGTAAGTTTATAAACTCTGTTTCGTAATGTTGTACGGAAGCATCAGCATCTTGTTTTAAAATCCTTTTTTGAAGTTCTCCACAAAAAGCTTTTTATCAAATTAAGAAATTCCTTTTACTTTTGTTGAGCCTCACATGATAGCCATCCATGTTTATGCCTCCTGGTTGTGCGACTTGGTCTATATTAGGAAGTGCTACACTGTAGTAGGAACAAGGCGAGACCCATTCCCTTTTCGTCTTTGTCACATGTTCTCTTCCTCCACAGCACGAATCTCTGATACTTGCTGCCAGGAAGGAAATGAGGTAGAGATTGCAGGTTGTCCTGGAGAGGGTCACCCTGAAGAAAATATCGAATCTTGACTTTCTAGGACCTGAGATTTTCTCTCATCCTCACCTCAGAGGGCCATTCCAGAGCAGCGTTGCCCAGTAGAACTTTCTGTGATGATGGACGTGCTCAGTGAGTTCCCGCGGCTGTGGAGAACTTTAACTGTGGCCATACCACCAAGGAACTGAATTTTCATTTCATTTCAATTCATTTAAAGTTTAACAGCATCCATGTCGAACAACAAACACAGTTCTAGGCGGAAAAGCTACAATTCCACTGAGCTGTCCAGTGTTCTGAGAGAATGTGGGCTCTGAAGACTGCCTCTGTGGGTCTTAAGTGAGGCCCTGGATGACCTCAGGGTCAGAGAGGCCCTCCGTGTAACAGCCTTTTAGCCTAGTGTGTTCTCGTACTGCCCCTATCATGTCAGCTCTTCAGCGCTGTGGGAACCCCAGGGGAAGCCTGCAGGGGAATGGGTGGCTTCTGAGGTGCTCACGCTGTGGAGTGGCCTGGAAAAGATCACTGGAGCCGGCCAGAACTGTGCCTAGAAGGCTGTGTGGCCAAGGCAGCCCTGCGTCCAGGGCTCAGCCAGCTGAGGGGGGTGGGGGGCGGCTCCCCTGTGGATGAGTGGGGCCACTTCATGGATCGCTGGGGACCCTCAGCTCCCCCCCCCCCAGCTTCTACCCCCACAGCTAAACTTGGCCTCTCGTCAGTGAACTTGATTCGATCTCTACATCCACTTATTTTTCTGTTGGGAATGATTGACTAAGGGGAGAAAACCACCGTATTGTGTGACGTGTTTGGGGACCTTGTGGAAAAACAGACTGAAGGCTGTTTGTTCACTTGGAGGGGTTGGCGCCAGAGGGTGAAGGTTTGTTTGAGCAGGATACCAAGCCTCTAAAGAGTTAACTCGGAGATGACGTCAGTCCTGATCTTTCTGCCTCCTCTGGTGAGCAAAGGAGACGTCTGTGCTCATTGGCCCTTGACTGGACTTAGAGTGGGCGGGCTTTTTTCAATTAAGGAAAAGGGCGGGGCTTGAGCAGCCAATGACAGCTGCGCCCCAGCATATCTTGCGCAAGTTTGCGGGGCCGGCAGCATTCCCCATTCTCCACGCTACCAGAACTTGCCCCGGTGGCGGATAGCAGCTGAGCCCCGGCTGTCCCCGTGAGCATGCTCTGCCTGTGCCTGTATGTGCCAGTCACTGGGGACACCCAGACGGAGTTCCAGTACTTTGAGTCCAAGGGGCTTCCCGCCGAGCTGAAATCCATCTTCAAACTCAGTGTCTTTATCCCCTCCCAGGAGTTCTCCACCTTCCGCCAGTGGAAGCAGGTCTGTACCGGGTGCCACGCCAGGCTGTGAAAGGCAGTGGGCATTTCCTCAGTGTTTGTTGAGTGAATGGATGAGTGCTGGTAGGGGGACACGTGTGAAATCTGCGAGTTTTTTTCCCTACTTGTCTTGTGGCTCTGCCGGCAAAAGGGCTACGTCACAAGAATGACTGGCTTTCATGTGACTTCCAAGGAATGCTGGAATTATAGGGAAGGCACTTGTGGGAGAGGTGGAAAGGAATTATCTCGCTCGGGGGTGCGAGGGGGGGTTCCTGAGAAGGGGGGCATAATCCAACTGCTGCGGGGCTGTTTCTCTGAGCTGGGGGACAGAGGAAGAGAGAGGCAGAGAGGTTTCTCATTGGAGGTCCAGACTTGGGACCATAGCTACGACGCTGGATCTGGCAGGGCTGTGGCCTGGGTGAAACAAACCAATGTGCGAGGTGAGGGGAGCCTCCCAGAGATCCCTTTGGAGCAGAAATCATTACCATTTTAAAGATGGGGAAATAGCTACAGACTGGGGGTCGCTTGCCTCCTAAAGGGGCACCCAACTTCTCTGTGAATCCCATCCCATGCTGTCCCCTAGTGCTCATGATGGCGGAGGAGGTGTATGGTAGACAGGGGTGGTGATTCGCACATCCTAGGATGGAGACAGAAAGCGGGCCCAGTTGTCTGAGGCACAAGCAAGGACTTGGAGAATATTTTGAAATCAGCTGCAGTAAGCACATCCTTGGGTCGTCTGTATCACAGGACACCCACCCCAGTAAGGTGCATGGCTCGCGTTGGTGGCAGAGCAGCCGAATACCAAAGAGCTTCGTGCCTGTCATTCACCTCCTCCCTAAATGACATGTAGATTCTATTTCCACTCCGGTCATAAATCTAGAGTGATAACCCTATACGTAATTTGTGTCATTCTTGGCTGAGAGCACAAATGTCTGCAGGAAGTTAACACAACTCCAGATAGTATTCTCGATAAAATACTTACTAGCATCTGTCTCACATTCCAGCCACACCCTCTGTATTGCTCTTTGGATCGTGTTAGGTGACCCAGTATCTGCCCAGGCCTCCTCCTGGCACCCTTGGTGGCTGAGCAGTCACAAGGAGCTATCATCAGGTGGTGAAGGGAGTGACCGTGATTGTAATCGTCGGTGAGCGCCAGCTAACCAACGGTCCATCAATTTCCAAACCCAGTGGCTCAAAAGGCTTGGAAACCCATATTGGTTTGTGGATAGTGAATGGATTTCTCACTGAGAATTGTTCAACACAAGGAGACTATAACCATTTTCCTTAGGAGATTCTCAGCCCTAGTTTTGGGGTGGGGCTGAGTTGGACTGACTCATGTGTGTCCCCCACCTTCTTCAGATGACCCTGTAGGGTGGCAGCAGGATCTCTAGGGAGGTGGCTCAGGAGTCCAACAGGCTCGACTTGAATCCCGCCCACCGCTTCCCTAGCTGTGTGATCTTGGATAAATGACTTGCCATCTCCCAGCTTGTTTCCTTTTCTGTAAAGTGGGGGAGATGATAGTGCCTGCCTCCTAGAGCTGTTTGTGAGGATTCAGCGGGTTGCTAGAGGTAAAGCATTCAGCAGGACCCATCCGTGGCTTGGAACCTCACTGCCAAGGAACAGGGTTTCTTCAAGCCTTCTTGGGTCACTAAACTAAGTGGAGCTGCCCTACTTCTCAGTGCCTAGTTGAGGGAGCTGAGGTTGGTTATATCATCAGCCTCCCCTGAGATCAGACATTGGCTGTGCCGTCAAGCACATGCCCGTGAATAATTCCTTGTGGCTCTTACTGTGTCTCTGGCCTCCAGAGTTCTCTCTGGCAGTGTTTCTGCCAAGCAGGCATTGGCAGGGGCCAGCTCTGCCCATATCTTCACCCTGGCTACCCAATTGTTCTTGGGCCACTGCCACTTGTAGGATTAAAAAGAGCAAGCTGCAGAGTCCCTGATGGAATCCGGAGCTCCAAGGCCATCCGCACATTTGGGCAGGAGCATGTGGGCTGAGGCCCGGCACCAGGGACAGACAGCCTGCAGGGGAGCCAAGCAGCTGACCCTGGCAGTATAACACGTTGGTCTTGGGAATGTGCCAAGCCTGCCACTGTTGGCCTCTGTCTGCAGGGCTCCTCTAGGGCCTCCTTTTCCTCTTTGCCTGTGAGCGAAGCAGGGGGGGCTCTTGCTTGGGTTCCGGCCAGCCCTTGGGGATCCAAATGGTGACTTTGGGAGTAGAGCAAGGGAAGCGTCCCGGTCACTGGGGCCACCTCTGTTCACGGGTTCGTGCACTTGTTTCCTGGGGATGGTACAGGGCACCACCAGACACAAGCGGGTGCATGAGCTAAAGGGCGGAATCTTACTTTTGTTTCATAGAAAATTGTACAAGCTGGTGATAAAGACCTCGATGGGCAGCTAGACTTTGAAGAGTTTGTCCACTATCTCCAAGATCACGAGAAGAAACTGAGGCTGGTGTTCAAGAGTTTGGACAAAAAGAATGATGGTGAGCGTGGCCTCCAGAGCCAGCAGCGGGCTCACTCTCAGGTTCTCCGTGGGCCTGGCTCCGGGCTCACAGCCTCTGTTGTTACAGGGAGAATCGATGCTCAGGAGATCATGCAGTCCCTGCGGGACCTGGGAGTCAAGATATCCGAACAGCAGGCAGAAAAAATTCTCAAGAGGTGAGTGCTTAGCCAGGCTCTGTGTTTGGTTTAATGAATTACAATGTGACGAAAGAAAAGTTCTTGGACTAACTCGCTGGTACTCTTCACCTCACTGCACTGACCCTGTTCACTGAACTCTGGCTCTGGTCGTTTGGAGGGATGAATAAGTAACCCCTCCCCAGGTTCCAGGGCAGCTCTCGTTTGAAAAATTATAAATCACCTGGAAGTGTTCCAATGGCCCACGAAGAGTAAAGGCTAGTTGGGGGAGATTTCAAGTAGGTGAAAGGCAAGTGAGGAACACGCTTCTCTGCCTGGTCTTGAAGGGGAAGGGACTCACACCACTTCAGGTGGTCGTGACACTGTAATCAGATGTGCTGCCCGACAGTAGGCCTGGGGGATAACGCAGTGGTTGCTGGGCTGGGAAGTTACACCGAGCAGCCCGAGCAGCAGCTTCCTCTCCTGGCTGAGCCTCTGCATGTCCCTGGGACCCGGCAGCCTCCTGTGCCCGCTTCCCGGCTGCTGCGGAGGGCACGTCTCGTGCTGTGCTGTGCTGTGTGTCTGCGTCAGTAACATCCGCTCGAAGCACTTATTGGTGTTGTTTCTCCTCTCTCCTCTGCATCCTCCTTTGTCTGTCTGTCAGAATACGAACGGCCCACTTCTGGGGCCCTGTCACCTAGTAAGTATCCATGTCCCCCTGGTGACCACCTCCCTCCTTGACCGCTGTGCCTGATCAGAACGGGTTTCTTGTGGGCCATTATATCCATTTTTGTACAAAGTGGGGTATGGCACCATCTTGCCTTTTCTCCTGGGGGCAGAGGCACCTTCTGT
The DNA here is from genome assembly GCF_057876585.1 of Rhinolophus sinicus. Taxonomy (NCBI): domain Eukaryota; kingdom Metazoa; phylum Chordata; class Mammalia; order Chiroptera; family Rhinolophidae; genus Rhinolophus; species Rhinolophus sinicus. Next base: position 6,882,074 of record NC_142516.1, on the reverse strand, counting down.
GGTTTCCTCGATGGCCACACGCCTGCCCTTGGCTCGCCTGGAGGTGGGAAGCGTGGCTGACAGATGGGCCTATTTACACGTGGCACCCGTGCATTTCTCTCGCAGCATGGATAAGAACGGCACGATGACCATCGACTGGAACGAGTGGAGAGACTATCATCTTCTGCATCCTGTGGAGAACATCCCTGAGATCATTCTGTACTGGAAGCATTCCACGGTGAGCCGCAGGGTCCCCTTCGCCCCGCATCTGTCCCCAGCCCGGGAGTGGGGCTGGGGGTCCTGGCTGGCCTCCGTTTCCCGTACGCTGGCCCACCTAAGCAGCCTGAACCCAAACACGGGCTTCCTCTGCCAGCGGTGCCCTCCTGTCCCCACAAGCTGCCTGTCCTTCAAGGCCACTTCTACCCCTTCCCTGAGCCTCCTCGTCCTCCCAGCCAGTGTGAGCCTTCCTGGCACGGGTGGGGTGCGGGGGTGGGCCCTCTACAGAAAACAAATGGTACAGGTCTTAGGTGTCTCCCCCACCACCCCATTTTGTCATTTTCTCTCTCTGGCACCATCACATATGAACTACTTTTTCACCCGTCAAAGCTGTCATGGAGAAATACAGATCTGCCCCCTCACTGGTAGTGGCCACGTTGACCCCCGCCTGCCCTCAAACCCCCTTCAAGCTGATCCTTGCTGAGCACACCCTCAATTTTAGTCTTATCCACCCTGGCTGTCAGCTCTGGGAGCGGAGGTCAGAGGTGCTCCTCCTGGTCTGTCTCCCACAGTGCCCAGGCCAGGGCCTCACCCTCAGGGGACACCTGGTGTCTTTGTGGGTAAAATTAAGTGCACTGCCCTCAGGGCAGGAGCAAGCTAACCTGTGGGTCTGGCCTGCAGCCCCCGGGTCGGAGAGGAGCTGGCCCTGTCCGACCAGCCGGGATGCCACCCAGAAGAGAGGGTCTTATGCAGGCCTCGCAGCCCTCTCATGTTTGCTGAGGCCTTACACGGAGTGTTCTGCCAGCGAAATCTGGTTACGCATCAGATTTCAGGAGAATTTTCAGCCCTGATTTGATCCTTCCGTACAGCCAGCCTCGTAATCCTCAGCTGAAATTGGCCTTTGTACGCTGTTCTTGCAGGAGCTCCCTGGCAGTAACTGAAAGGGCTGTCCACGTGGTTTTGAACTGCTTTCTTCCAGCTGCGCTCTCAAATTTTGTACCTGGGTCTCTCCAAGGCCACCAACAGGGACCAGAGCTTTGTCACCTTTGCTTAGTGAAAGGGAGGGGTTACATCCGTTTCCCACCCAGAGCCCTTGGCATTTTCACCACCTGTGGGATCCCTTGGAGTGTCGGCCGTTCTAGATGGTAGAAGGCGATGGACCTAGCCGTCTGCCAGCGGCTTCGCCACAAGCACTGGGGCCTGCTTGTTTCATCTTTGTTGGTCTTCCTCGTAGATCTTCGATGTGGGTGAAAATCTGACAGTCCCCGATGAATTCACAGTGGAGGAGAGGCAGACAGGGATGTGGTGGAGACACCTTGTGGCCGGAGGTGGGGCCGGGGCCGTATCCAGAACCTGCACGGCCCCCCTGGACAGACTCAAGGTGCTCATGCAGGTATGGCAGAAAACAGGCCCCACACCTCCTGGGGTTCTTCAATGGGTTGCTTTCCCCTCCCTTATCTGCGGCCCGTGCTTTTCTATCCCGATAAATTAGACTAGAATTATTGCTCAGACGAAGGTGACGTTAGGTCCAGGCCTGGGGAACCTGTTGCACCTCACTGATCTAAGTTTATCTGAGGCCCTTAATCCTCAGATAAACTCACGTTACAGAGCCATAGTGTGGACAGGTGAACCCAGTGAGAACTGGGGTGTGGCAGGAACCTTCCTTTAGGCACATCTCACGCCTCACGGGTGGTGTGAGCAAATGCTCACCTGGCCCCGACACCATTTCTTTGGCCAGACGCCCGACTCCACGTCCACAGGGCAGAGATAAGCTAGACCAACGTCAGGGGCAGGATTGCACAATCAGGTTGTACGAGGATGCACTGTTGGACTTCAGCATCGACTGAACAGTGGCCAGTCACCCCCTTGTCCCCTGGCTTGTGTTCTGGCACTTTCTGAGCCAGGAGCCCTGCTCAGAAAAGACGTCATCCTTTCCCTCCCCCCTTTGCCCTCCTGGGCCTGGCTTGTCTGAAGTCTGTGGATGGATAATGTGAAACCCCTTGTGCTGAAACAAGAAAGGGGAGCGGTTCAGGGAAGAGAGCCCGAGGCCTGGGCTCGGACCCTGTCCCACTATGTGACCTTGGACAAGTCACTTGTCTCCCAGGACTTCATTCCTCTGAGCCTAAGGCCTTGTCAGTTTGTTTTCTTCATGGAATTCCCAGGAATGCTGTAGAGTGAAAGCATTTCCCTTGGGTAAAAGGACACAATCCTGTGATGTAATTTAAAGTGATGGAGAGGGGATCGGGCAGCACAGGGACATAGACTGGCTGTAGTTTCATGATTGTTGAAGCTGATTGTGGGCTCATTATATAATTCTCTGTGCTGTTGTACATGTTTAAAATGTTTCCATAATAAAAAGTTATAATGTTTTTTATAACTTTATAAAGTAATCCTTCTGCAGGTGTTTAGCACAGTGTTGGCACACAGTAGGTACACAGTAAGAGCCCGCCTGCCGACCTTGATGGCTGGCCAGTGAGAAGAGGCTCTTCGTCGGATGGTGGCAGCGCTGTGGCCGCTGAGTCCTTTCTGACCGCGTGTCCCTCCCTCCCTCAGGTCCACGCGTCCCGCAGCAACAACATGTGTATTGTGGGCGGCTTCACCCAGATGATTCGCGAGGGAGGGGCCAAATCACTCTGGCGGGGCAACGGCATCAACGTCCTCAAAATTGCCCCCGAGTCGGCCATCAAATTCATGGCCTATGAGCAGGTGAGAATCCAGCTCCCCAGGGAGAATTGCCAATTGGCAGCTGCCTACTGAGTGTCCCCCTGGGCTGAGGTGCCGCCCTGCTGATGTCCCAGAACGTGGAGCCAGCCATTATCCCTGAGGGACAGCAGGGCAAGGTGGGAAGTGGGAGGCCTGGGTCCAAGCCCCGCTCTATTGCTATTTCCACTGTGGGCCAGTTCCTCCCATTTCTGGGAAGCATCAGATATGCCAGGGACACCAAGTCTCGGCTGCGTCTGACTGGCCGTGAGGAAGGGTGGGGCAGGGGTGGGTGCACTGGTCCCTGGGGCATATCGGTGTGTTTGCTCCCTATTCTAGATCAAGCGCCTTGTTGGGAGTGACCCGGAGACTCTGAGGATCCATGAGAGACTTGTAGCAGGGTCCTTGGCAGGGGCCATCGCCCAGAGCAGCATCTATCCAATGGAGGTGAGGGGCCACCGTGGTCCTGGGGCAGGTGCACATGTCGGGGTGTGGGTGGGCAGTGGGCCGTGCTCACACTTGTGTCGCTCCCATTGGGTTCTGCAGGTTCTGAAGACCCGGATGGCCCTGCGCAAGACAGGCCAGTACTCGGGCATGCTGGACTGTGCCAGGAAGATCCTGGCCAGAGAGGGGGTGACCGCCTTCTACAAAGGCTACGTGCCCAACATGCTGGGGATCATCCCCTACGCTGGGATAGACCTCGCTGTCTACGAGGTGAGGCCCCGGAAGGCCCAGGCCCCAGGAACCTGCTGGGAGAGATTCAGAAACCCCTCTTCACCATGCCCCTGTCTGACAGGCCACTGAACAGCACAAAGAATGTCTCCTTCCAGACTCATCTATTCATTGCAAGGGTCTCCTGTCACACGGCCTGCCCGTGACAGCCCCCAGGTTCTGCCCCCCTCCCAGGGGCTCACTGGGCCTCCAGCACACTCTAAACCACAGGAGTCAGGCCATCTGTGTGGGAGGGTGCTGCCCTTGCCTCATCCCCATTCCCTGTCCGACCCAGGAATCCCCAGTGACAGCAGAAACAAAGGGCAGGCAGGCCAGGAGCTCAGCCAGCCCGGCCCAAGCGAATCAGGTTACAGTGGCGTCAGGGATCCCATGTGATGGGGATTCAGTAACTGTCTCCCCAGTACCTCCCTCCCCCAGCTTCTCAGTGCCTCACAAGCCCTTCCTGGGGCGCCAAGGCACTGTGGCTCACCCCTGGCCCCCCGCCCCCTTCCAGACGCTCAAGAATGCCTGGCTGCAGCGCTATGCAGTAAACAGCGCAGACCCTGGCGTGTTTGTGCTCCTGGCCTGTGGTACCATGTCCAGCACCTGTGGCCAGCTAGCCAGCTACCCACTGGCTCTGGTCAGGACCCGGATGCAGGCCCAAGGTAAGGCTGGTCCTAGGCCGGGCTCCAGGGGCCCTTCTTCCCGGGCAGGTTGGGATCCAGGGAGGAGTTGGTGAAAGGCCTCTAATGTGCGGCCTCTGTCCCTGCAGCTTCCATTGAGGGCGCTCCAGAGGTGACCATGAGCAGCCTGTTCAAACAGATCCTGCGGACCGAGGGGGCCTTTGGGCTGTACCGGGGGCTGGCCCCCAACTTCATGAAGGTGATCCCAGCCGTGAGCATCAGCTACGTGGTGTACGAGAACCTGAAGATCACCCTCGGTGTGCAGTCTCGGTGACGGGATGGAGGGCAGCCCCACCCCACCCGGCGGACTTGTTCATCCTGGGCCTGCAAGATCCGGGATGTGTAGTCATCTCATTCTGTGAATGTGCCAACACTAAGCTGACTTAAGCCAAGCTGTGAAAACCCTGGGACGCAGCCACAAGGGAGGGGGAGAGCTGGCGGGCCCACCGGCTTTGTCCTGCTGGCCCTGGCTGGCCCTCGTGTCTGTTCCAGGGTGGACCCACGGGTATTCCTCGGGGGCCAGGGGCCAGCAGGACACAGGCTTATGTGCATTAGGGACAGGATGTTTCCTGCGGTGGCTGCCAAACAGCAGGGCATAGAAGCCGGCTTAGCTCTTCCATCTCCTCCTCGCACCCAGAACATTGGCCGCGGGCCCCGCCCTCTGGCCTGCTGGGCATCTTCCCTGCACCCACTTTGCTTCTTCCTCACTGCTGTTTTAATGTAGTAGGAGGGCTGCCAGCCCACTCTCCACACCCCTTCTCGCTCCTCTCCCTTCAGTCCGTGGGGAGAGGTGGTCCACCACCCCGACTTCCTCTGGCGAGGTCGTGCAGGAAAGAGGGAGGAGTCTGGCTGTGTGCTCACCTTCATCTGAGCTCACGGGCAGCAGGGCACCCGCATGTGTGTCTGCATGCGGGGGGCCGGGCCCAGCCCCCCCGTTGGCTGCCTGGTGTCCATGCATATGGCTTCCCAGACGGCAAGTGCTGGTCCTGGAACCCAGATGCCTCTGCCCCGTGCTTCTGGGGCACTCCTGGTGGTCTGAGCTGGCCCTGGACTCTGTCAGGACGGCACCAGCTCGGAACCAATGCCCTGTCCTCGCTCTGGCATGAGGGCAGTGGGCGAGATGTTGTAACTGGCAGGGCAGTCTCTATCCCTATGCCTTGGTGAGAAGGAAAAGGGGGAAAGGCCTTAATTATGTATTGTTGAGAAAAGGGTTTTGTTCAGAAAGACAAGCTGGACAAATGTGTGAGTTCTGTGCTTCCAGAAGGAAGACGAAGGGAGTAGAAAGCTTGGCTGACTGCATTAAAGTCTGTCTCTGACGCCCCTGTGGACTTACGTCCAGTTCCAATTGGGGCAAAGTGGGACCAGCCTCACATTCCACTGATGCAACGTATCACACTGCTTGGAGCCTATTTATTTTGTATTTATTTGAACAGAGTTATGTCCTAACTATTTTTATAGATTTGTTTAATTAATAGCCTGTCATTTTCAAGTTCATTTTTTATTCATATTTATGTTCATGGTTGATTGTACCTTCCCAACACCTGAGAGGTGGGGTGGGGAGCGGAAGGGGGGCCGTGGGAGCAACGCTTCCCACCACTGCCCACACCCATGTTACATGTGTCCTAAGACAGAAGAAAGGCAAGGGGGGAGGTCCCTGCTCACAGACAGATGTCCTCTGGCAGTTGGGGGCAGGCGTGCACCCAGGAAGCTTAGGATCTGAGGGTTTGACGGGGCGGAAAGAGGGGGAGAAGTCTGTTCCATTGAAGATGGAAGTCCAAATCCTTCCTCGGACTGGGGGGATTTCTTTATTTCACCCTTTTTGAGTTCCAAGGCAGCGAGGTGCCAATCACTGTGAGTTTGGGGTGGGGCTAGAGGAGAGTTCAGCCAGATCCCCACCCCACCTGTGAAGTGGGCTCCTCCCTCCCAGCACCCCCTCACCCCAACCTGCTGCCCCTGCTCAGTAATGCTGGTCAACCTGCAACCTCACAGTTGTACTTCCATTCCACCAGAATGGCCCAACGAGGACAATTTAAATAGGATACAAAGATCAATGCAAAAGTTATTGTTATATATAAATATAGTTATAACTGGAATTTGTGAAAAAGCAAATTGAGAAATTGGAAGTTGTCATTTAAAGAGCCTTCTAATAAAGTTGTTTCAAAGCTGCTGCACAGAGCCGTGATTTTGCTGATCTGGGCTCGGGTGGTGTGGGGGGAAATTCACGTGTTAGAAAATGAACTGACTTTTCTCACAGAAAACGAGAAAGCCACTTCCTCTGGGCTTCTCGGAGGCACTCCCTTAGAATGCGTGTTTGTTGGATTTGGGGTGCGCTGACCACGCCCCAGGGCTCTCTGATTGCTGGGTCTGGTGGTCCCCCATCAGCCCTGTGATTAGATATTGGAGGGCCCCACCTGACATTCTTTGCTTTCTACCTGTGTCCTCAGGAGAAGATGAGGCCCCCAGGGGCAGGGCTGTTTGCAGTTGTGAACAGACTGTACCTAAGACAGTGCCCGATGCACAAAGTGTTCCATAAAATGTTCATTAAGTGACCCACACTCCAGTCCCCCGATAGCCCTGGGTGTCCTGGGTCTGGACATTATGAAGCAGTTTGGGGAGTCCACCAGGTTCTGCCATTCGAAGGCTATAGGGAGGCACAGAATGTGGCCACGGTGAAATTGGCATAGACCACCTGTGCTGGGTTGAATGGTGCCCCCCTAAAATCCGTGTCCACTGGGAACCTCAGAATGTTGCTTTGTTTGGAAACAGTTTTTGCAGATGTAATCCGGTTGAGGTCACATCAGATTAGGACGGGCCCTAACCCAATGACTGGTGTCACAGAGGAGGACAATTGGGACACAGACACGCACAGAGGAGAGACAGGGAGAACGCCACGTGACGACAGCCAGAAAGGTGGAGGGGTGCATCTACAGGTCAAGAAATGCCAAGGATTGCATACTGGCAGCCACCTGAAGGAAGGCAGGCGAGAGGTGGAAACACGTTCTCCCTCAGACCCTCCAGAAGGAACCCACCCTGCCAACACCTGGATTTCCGACTGCTGGCGTCCAGAACGATTAGAAGTGAATTTCCATTGTTTTAGGCCATTTGAGTTTGTGGTGAATTATCAACCCTAGGAAGCTAATAGGCCACTTGGCTTCAGCTGTTTGTCACTGGGGTAACGGGCAGAAATCATTTCCTAACCATTGGGTCTTGGCAAATTGGCACCCCCTCTCCGAACCTGCTCTCTCATCCTATCCACAATTCCCCTTGGGACAGTGGCCTGGGTGCCCTCCCAGGTTCTCATTTCCATCCAACTGGGAGAGGGGTTTGGGGACAGAGCCAGGAGTGCAGTTTCCAGCCTCTCGGCCTCACGTGGAAAGGTGCTCACTCAGGTAATAAATGGCCATCAACTGATTGGATGGCCATCAGCTGTGGCTAGTTGGCCGTCAGCTGTAACCAGTGAGCCATTGGCCACTAATATAACTGCCGAGGCTACGCTAGCAGGAAAATGGGGGCTAGCAAGAAGATGGTGGCTGAGCTAGCAAGTGGCGGAGTGTGGATTGCGGATTGCAGAGAGGCGTATTGCAGCCAGCAAATGGGGAGTCGGTCATTTGGCAGAAAAGTGGACAGCAGGTCGCACGTCGTGTGAATCCAGCCTCCAGTGAGACTATATTGGTATGACTCCCCTACCTATGGCTCCGTGGGTGTTCCTTTTTGGCCTCACCATGTCCTGCGTTCTTATGTGGGGAGCAGGACCAGAGACCGAGCAGGACCAGAGACCCCGCCGGACGCCTTGCATGACAGATGGCGCAGCGAGCAGGGTCCCCTGCATGACAAGGGGCTTCTCCACACAGAAGTTAACCTGGGAAGGTGTTCTGAGGTGGCTGAAGCGCGGAACCTCGCAAGCTGTCACGCAGGGTGTCATGCGGGGTCTCAGCTCCTGCTCCCCACATAGGAATGCAGCACATGGTGAGGCCAAAAAGGAACACCCACGGAGCCATAGGTAGAGGAGTCATGCCACTATAGTCTCGCTGGCGGCTGAGTTAGAGTCACAGGAAACAGGATCCACACGATCTGCAACCTGCCATCTGCTTCTCTGTCAACCAACTTCGCTTGCTAGGTGCAATCTGCCCTGCTAACTGCAATTGGCTCTTGCTACTGTGTTTCCCTGAAAATAAGACCTAGCCGGACCATCAGCTCTCATGCGTCTTTTGGAGCAAAAATTAATATAAGACCTGGTCTTATATTACATTATATTATATAAGACCCGGTCTTATAGTAAAATAAGACCGGGTCTTATATTAATTTTTGCTCCAAAAGACGCATTAGAGCTGATGGCCCGGCTAGGTCTTATTTTCAGGGAAACACGGTAGCTCAGCCCCCATTTGCTGCTAGCGTAGCCATGGCAGTTATATTAATGGCCAATGGCTCACTGGTTACAGCTGATGGCCGACCAGCCACAGCTGATGGCCATTTACTACCCGAGCCAGCACCTTTCCACGTGAGGCCGAGAGCCTGGAAACTGCACTCCTGGCTCTGTCCCCACACAAGCCTACCTTCCTCCAGTTGCCTCCTTTGTTCTTTCATCCCTCCAGTCTCTCCTGGAATGTCACCAAGTCCTTCCCTGACCACCCTATTTAAAATGGCAACCTGTTCCCCCACCCAACCCAGCCCATTTCTCATGCCATCTTATTTTTCTCTCTAGCACTTTTCACCATCAACTCTACCGCTTGCTTTCAGTCCTTGGTTTATCATGTTTCCCCTGTGAGAGGAAGGTATTTGGCTTTCTTCACTGCTGTTCCCAGCAGGTGCTGGGCACCCACTCGGAGCTTAATAAATAGTTACTAGTTGAATGAAGCCCATCCAAACCTTTCCTGGTGTGGTAGGCAGAATTACCCTTCCTCCCAAGGATATCCTCTTCCTAATCCCCAGGACCTATGAATTAGGTTACATGGCAAAGGGGGTTAAGGTTGCAGATGGAATTAAGATTGCTAATCAGCTGACCTCAAAATAGGGACATGATCCTGGTTTACCTGAGTAGCCCCAAATAATCGCAAGATCTTTCCATGTGGGAGAGGGAGGCAGGGAAAAAGAGCCGGTTTGCGAGGACTCAGCCCGAGGTCGCTGGCTTTGAAGATGGAGGAAGGGGCCACAAATTCAGGAATGCAGGTGGCCTCTAGGAGCTGGAAAAGGCCAGGAACAGATTCTCCCCTGAGGCCTCCAGAAGGAACCAGCCCTGCTGACACCTGGATCCGAGCCCAGTGAGCCCCATTTCAGATTTCCGACCTCCAGATCTGCCTGGAAGGGCTGTTGGGAAGTCAAATAAGACAGGAAATGGAAATGGCTGGTCCTTAATAAACAGTTTTATCTCCCAGCTCCATTCCCCATCCAGGATTCCAAACACATAGTGTAAGTTCCGCCTGAATGCTTTTCATTCCAGCCTGCCAGTGAGGAGGCTCATTGCTGGCCTGGGCTCTGCATCATCTGAGAGGAAATCCAACCCCGAGGGTGGGTGGGGGTGAAGGGGGGTCTTCGCTCTCTTTCCTGAAACTAGAGCCTTTCATCTCTAAATGCCGACAGTGACATTTATTGAGCACCAGATGGCACGCTAGCCATGCAGGACCTCACTTAGCCCTCAGCAGTTCTGCGAGGTACTGCTGCCACAATGTCTCCATTTACAGAGGTGGAAATTAAAGCTCTGGGAGGGGAATGGACTTGTCTAGGACCTCACCATAAGTAAGGGCTTCAAATGCAGACCAGTGGACCCCTGGTGTGCTGCATGCCTGGGGGTGAAGATAGGGTGGGCTGTGCTGGGGCTGGAAGCAAGCCATGACCCACTTGTGAGGAACTTCACCGAGGGGCACCTGGTCCCTGGATGCTCTCATGGTCTAAGAGGCCACAGAGAACTTGGGAGATGGGGGGCAGGCCACTGTGCTTGAATCCTGGCACCAGACAGTATGATCTTAGGCCAATCTCATGCCTCTCTGAGCCTGTTTTCTCACGAGCAAGGTGGGCACGGTACCTTCCTTCAGCTCAGAAGGGAAGGACTCGTCCAGGTTCATACAAGGTGAATGCTGAGCTGGGATTCAAACCAGCTTTGCTGCCTCTGAGGCCATGTTCTCAACCTTGGCTCCTGGCTGGGCTGCCCCTAGTCCTGATCTCACTGGTCTGATCGGGTTAGAATGTAGGGCAAGGGTGAGAGGAGGAGCAGTTGCACGCTGGGCCCAGCTGCCCACAGGTGGACTTTGGTCCCTGGCCTCCAGGGCTGACAAGGAAGCTGGAGCGGACCAGCAAGGCCCGCTCACAGTGGCTGAAGAGGTCGCCCAGGGATGGAGGGGCGGGGCCAGCAGGAGGGGAGTGATGGAGTAGGGCCGGGAGGAGCCAAGAATGAGGAAACTGAGGCCAGGGAGAACCAGAGGCCTGCCCCAGTGCCCTTAGGGAGTAAGATAAACATAGGCCTCCTGCTCCCGGCAGGCGGGCAGGGTAGGGGCCACAAAGGAATGATCTCTTTTGGCCATTTGCCATCGCCCATGAGCACAGCCCCTGTGGCCCAGGAGGAATCATTATCTCCCCACAGCAGTTCTTGGGGCTGATGAGAAAGGGCTCTGGCTCCACCCACACCCGCCAGGTGGGGCATCCCTGCTGCACCAAAGAGCCCAACCCTCACCCCCTCATTTTACAGAGCAGGACATTGACACAGGACAGGGGACTTGCCCGAGGTCTCTGCAGCAGTTTCTCTTCTCTGACTGTACTGGCTTATACCACTTATATTAATCTCCTATGGCTGCTACTACCACAAACTTGGTGTCTTAAAACAACACAAATGGGGGCGGACAGGTGGCTCAGTTGATTAGAGCGTAAGTTCTGGGCAATGCCGGTTTGATCCCCACATGGGCCAGCAAGCTGCACCCTCCACAACTAGAATGAAGTCAATGAGCTGCAGCTCAGCTCCCAGGTGGCCAGATGGCTCAGTTGGTTAGAGCACGGGCTCTCAACCACAAGGTTGCCGGGAGTGGTTCGACTCCCGCAAGGGATGGTAGGCTGTGCCCCCTGCAACTAAGAAAGGACAACTTGACTTAGAAAAGTCTTGGAAGTACACATTGTTCCCCAATGAAGTCCTGTTCCCCTTCCCCTATAAAATCTTAAAAAAAAAAAAAAAAAAAAAGCATTCTCTTACAGTTCTAGAGGCCAGAAGTCCAAATCAATTTCACTGGGCTGAAACCAAGGTGTTGGCAGGGCTGTTTCCTCCTGGAGGCTCTCTCGAAAACCCATGTCCTGCTTTTCCAGACTCCTTTCTGGGCTTCCGGAGGCTACCTGCATTCCTTAGCTTGCGACCTCTTCCTCCCATGACTACAGGCTCTTGCTTCTGTTGTCCTGTCTCCTCTTCTGTAGTGTAATCTCGCTCTTTTAAGGACACTTGTGATTATATTTAGGGCCCACCTTTAGGGCCCACCTAGATAATCCAGAACACTCTCTCTATCTCAAAATCAGGACTTTAATCACATCGACAAATTCTCTTTACCACATAACTTTCACAGCTGCTAGGGATTAGAACCTGCATATATTTGGGGGCCCATTATTATCGCACCACACCGTTCCCTCACTACAACTCCTGTTCCCTATTAGACACTTCTGCCTGAGAAAATCCTTCCCATTCGACTGGTTAAATGAATCAGGGAACAGTCATCCAACGGAACACTTTCTGCTGCAGAATACTACACAATCATCAGGAATGGTGAGGAAGAACAGTGTCTGAGGGGCCAGCCCACCAGCCCAGTGGCTCAGGTGTTTTGAGCACCGTGCTCCTAACGTTGAGGTCGCGGGTTCGATTCCCACATGGGCCAGTGAGCTGCGCCCTCTACATCTAAGATTGTGAACAACAGCTTTCCCTGGAGCTGGGCTGCGGTGAGCAGCCAGAGGTTGGCCAGCCATCATGAGCTGCTGTGTGCTGCCATAAGTGGCTGGTGTCCGGCGGCTGAGAGATGCTGTGAGTGGCTGTGAGCGGCCAACAGAAGACTGGTGACCGACTGCCTCAGCGGGGGGAGCGCAAGGCTCATAATACTGGCATAGGCCAGGGAGCTGTGTCCTACACAACTAGACTAAGAAACAAGGGCTTGAACTGGAGTGGGGGCGGGGGAGAGGCAGAAGAAAGGAGGGGGAATAAAAACCAAGTGTCTGATCTGGAATATGTTCACGATCAAGAAGTGACTGTGTGATCTAAATTTTTATTTCAAATAAAGAAAAACTTACCTAGAGAGAGAGGAGCAATGTGACCCTGTGATAAAGACTACAGAATCTGGAGCCAGGAGATCTGGGTTCACATCCTGCCTCTGCCACTTTCTAGCTGTGAGACACCAGGGAATCCACTTAACCTTTCTGATGCCTCAGTTTCCTCATCTGTAAAATATTTGTACCTACCTCATGGGAATGTTGCAAGAATTAAATGAGGTAATATATGTAAAGAGATTAAAACAATGCTTGCCACAAAATGGGCCCCATTGAACTGATATATATATATATATATATATATATATATATATATATATACACATACATATATATATATATACTTATATATATACACATATATAGAGATATATACATATATGGAGATATAGCTATATGTAATGTAGGCTACATCAGAAATAAACTAGAAGGCTGTATTCCAAAAAAGTTTTAAGTGGTTATGTACAACAAACATCGATTATTTATATAATCAAGGTGAAATTTAAAAATTTAACAATCTAACAAACAAAAACGAACCAGAATCCTCCTGATTCTTGTAGCCTGGCTGTGGCTTGCTATCCCCATGGAGCCCTCCTGACTCCCAGGGAGGAGGGCCCCCCACCCCCACCCCCTCACCCCCCCACACCCGCCTTTGTCACGATTTTCTTCCCTTCTTACTTCCTGAGCTCTGGGAGACCAGTTGGGAACAAAGCAGGGAGTGTGTTCTGAGAACAGACAACAGACCCACTAGCTGCATAAAAACGCCCATGTGTTGACTGGGCACATGGACTCTGTGCAATCTTCTCATCCCTGATGGCACTAACCCCACGGAGGTTAACTGACCTCCAAGGGTTGGCCCAAGGATGGGTCTTGCCCAAGGTTACTGTGGGCTGTGGCAGGGTTCCCACCTCAGGCCTTCTGCTACCATCAAGGCCATAGGGGATATGCCATGACCTGAGCATGACCAAGATGGAGCAAGGGTTCCTGGCTTGAGGCACTTTCCCCTAAGAGGTGTGGCTTTTCCTACCTGCCCATCTTCAAACCCTTGCATGCCAAACCGTATTTTACCAATGGGCAAACAGGGTCCCCGGATAATGAAGACTGCCAAGATGCAATTCCAGAGTGACCGCAAGGTGGCAGCAGCAGGCCATGGTCCCATCTCCCACAGGGTTTCGTATCCTCTATCGCCCTCTCGTGGTTATGGGAAAACACGCCAGGGGGCCAGGCCAAGGAACATTTGGGAAAACTGAGGCAGGGTTGTCACCTCTTCGGGGGTGATACTCGCTGAAAGAAGCAGGGCTCAGTTGGTGTCCCATGGTAGCTTTGGGTTGACTAGCCGGTCTCCAGCCCAAGTCACAGAGAATGGGTCTAGCTAGTACAGTCCTTGGAATTTTCCTTAAGGTGACCCTTCAGAGGAGGGCGAGGATACAGGCATGCTCCTCTGTGCCTGCAGCAGCCCCAGGGAAAAAGCCCCAGTCAGGAGTCAGGCCCCTGTCCCCTGCATGGTTCCACCACCAACCGTATCCTCCTCTGCAAAATGTGGAGACAAAAGCAAACATCTCTGTGTTATGTGAAAACAGGGAGAGGGGAAACGGATAGTAGCTGGGGCCCCGCCTGCACCCAGGGCCTCCTTCGTGGGACTGGGTCACAAGGGGAAGCCGAGGCTGGAAATCCCAATTGTTGGGCTGAGCAGGGCAGGGAGCACAGGGTAGGGTGCGGCAGTGAGATTCTCCCCTGGTCACACAATGTCATGGACAGAAGGTGGACACCTTGAACCAAGCCGGGGCACATCAGATGCTCCCTTTGGGGAATATGGGACTAAGACAAGGAAGGATGAGTCTGCCTCCTTGAGCAGCTGGCAAGGTACCAAGTAACTCCAGGTGAGGTTTGAGGACGGCAGGAAAAGGCTGGCTGTGAAGAGAAGGGACACAGCAAGTGGGGCGGGGCGCAGCAGGGAGGCAGGGAAGGCTGTCCCTTGGCCATCATGGCGCTCCAGGCCTAGTTCCTGTCCTTTCCTGAGGGAGGCACACACCACCCCAGGCCCCTGGAGCAGGAAGAGCATGCTGGACACAGTGCTGGCTCCGGGACCCTGCTACCTGTTGGCCCCTTGGAGGCAGCCTCCATGGTTCCTCATGTCCCAGGCTGGTGTGGCCTCAGGCCTCGGCTTCTCTCCTTCCTCCCACAGCCCCCAGGAGACAGGAAGGGAAACTCGCCTGGTACTCCACAACACAGGCCTGGCCAGTGGGTTACGGTACGTATGTGGCGCACTCTGCAGCCGTCCAGAATGAGCCAATGAGACACATGCTGACAAAAACAGATGGCCACCATGGCACGAGGACCGACAGGTGGCAGACCAGGCCTGCAGGAGAAACTGAAGCCACTGATTCCAGATGTCGTGCTGCCTGCTTCCGGAGTACTCATCACACTTCCACTTTATTTGAATGTTTGCTATTACAGGGAATATGAATTATTTTTGTTTTTACAAAGTACTAAAGAAAATTTAAATACCCTTCAGGCTGGGTCTGGAAGGGTTGTCCAGTCACCACCCAACAGAGAGGGCCCAGTGGGGGGAGTTGGGCGCACTGGCCATCCATCTGGCCTCTGGAGGGCTGCCGTGGTGGACTACCATGCCCCTCATCTGCCAAAAGCAGGGAAACAAAGACCTCAGCCCAGGGCACCATTTAGAAGGGGGTTCTACCCACAGCCCCCCTCATTCTCAGAGCTGGCTTTTCCCTATAGATCCTATCCTAGCGTCCATACCTGTAAGATCCCAGGCCTGGGATTGAAGCCTGGGGTGGCCACCTGCTGCCAGGGGCCCTGCAAGGCACTGCTCTCTGACCTTGGTGTCCTTGGTCTGTACAGCAGGATTAGAACAACCCCGGCTCCTGCTCTGAGCCCGACATCATTCTGTGCACTTGACCTGCATCTTGTCACTGAACCCTCACAAC
Source organism: Rhinolophus sinicus (assembly GCF_057876585.1). NCBI lineage: Eukaryota > Metazoa > Chordata > Mammalia > Chiroptera > Rhinolophidae > Rhinolophus > Rhinolophus sinicus. The sequence continues at coordinate 6,866,614 of NC_142516.1, read as the reverse complement.
TTCCCCAGGAGGTGGGGACTATCATGACGCCCATTTGGCAGATGAGGAAACTGAGGCTCAGAGAGGGGAGCCACCACCCAGAGTCCCAGTCAGTCCCTCAGAGACTGTACCCTGGACCATCTCTGAGCCTCGCTGCTGATGTCCCAAGCCTCATGTGACACGAAGCCTGCTAAGCCTTTGACCCCAGGCCTGCCACTTAGTAATACTGGACAAACAGTAGTTACCAGCAGGGCTGGGCTTGACCCCATTCCAAAGCCATCCGAACTGGCAGCCACTTGCAGCCCCTGCCACAGAGCTCACCACAGCACCGTCAGGAGGGGAGCAGCAATCTTTTTATTTCAAATATGACACAGAGTCCTGGGGGTGCTTGGGAAAAGCAGAAACCAGGGGAACCAAGGATGGGGCTCTCCCTAAATGGAGTGTCCCTACTTCCTTTGTCCAAGGCAGGAGCCCAACCCAATTCCCACCTATAGGGTGTAGAGGGGGCAGCCACTGAGAGCCCCAGAGAACAGGAGACGAGCAGGAGGCCCAGGGTGGGGGTGGGCAGCCCCTCCGTGCCCCACAGGGGACTGTGATGGGAAATGGAGCCTGGCCTCATCACCTCATGTCCCAGGGCTCTAGCAGGCATCCAGTGTTAGAAACAAAGAATGCTGGGGGGATGGGGGTGGGCAAGAGGTGAACGATCCTGCCCCCTCCCCGGACAGCATTGCCGCATGCTGGCTCAGCGACCCTCGTCCCTGCAGCCAGTGTCTTCTGCTGTGTCCCCGTTCCTCCCAGCAGGGAGGCTCAGCTCACTGCGGGGCCTCAGCGATGGCCTTCTCTACCCGCAGGTACCAGGGCTGGATGCGAGTGTGTTGCATCAGGTCATCAAAGGCCTCCAGGCCCTCCATCACACGCAGCACGCCATACACCGCCTAGGGTGGGTCCAGAGGTGACATCCAGACCCATCCCATTATCTGCCAGCTGTGTGCCCTGGGGCCTGTCACCTCCCCTCTCTGAGAGCTCTGAGACCCACCAGAGGGCTAATTTTGCACACAGGGCTTTGAAGTGCATGGGGTGGCTGCAGGTTTCGCCTGCCCCACACCCACACTCCCCTACTAGGCAAACCCCCGCCACCCCCTGCACCAGAGTTTCCTTTGGGACAATGCCTGCCCCCACTCTCAGGTCCTGAGACCTCCCCCACCACCCAGCTCTGAGACTGGGCCTGCCAATCAATGTGTTCCACCCTGACTACAGGACTGCTTCACGATAGACGTGGAGGCCAGGGCTTTTGCTGGGGGAAGGCTGGAGCACAGGACCTGGCCGACCTCAGGCTAAGGCCAACTGCAAGGAGTTGAGAGGCAACAGGAAAGCCTGAGCCCTGGTAACACAGCTTGGGCCCCTGGATCCAGCCGGACCTGAAGCCAACCCTTCCATTGAACTTGTCAGTTATGGGAACCAAGGCAGTCTTTAAGCCCCTGACAAAAGATGGAGCCAGGTGCTGCTGAGGTAGGAGAGCTGGGAGATGTAGGTATTGCCTACATCTGGGCTTTCCCCACCTGGGCTTCTCTGTCCCCAAAGATAGGCCCCTCAATCTGGGCACCCCCTACCATCACCACCACACTCACCAGGTCAGCAAGGTTCGGCTCCTGGCCCCCCATGAAGGGCCGGTCTTTGCCCACCGCTGCCACCCACTTATTGGCAGCCTCATAGAGGTCCTCACGCACGTCATCCTGGAGGTGGTGCCTGGGCAGGGATGAGGGAAGTCCATCAGGGGCCTCCTATCCTGGCCCAGGTGGGGACAGCGAGAAAGCTGTCACACATACACACATGCACACACGTGCGCCATCACCTGCTCTTGAGCCGCTTGCTGATGAGGTACATGGCAGCTGCGCCCACGTACTTGGCCATGGCACCCTCCACGGTCCCGAACTTGCCCTCCCTGACAATGTAGTCAAAGGAGGCCAGGGCCTCGGCAGGCGTGCGGTACACATTGGGGGAGATGAGATGTACCAGCCAGTCGTCTGCCCACTGCCGCCACTTCATCTCCTCCCTGCAGGCAAACGGGACAGAGGGCGGGCCAGGTGGGCTTCCTAAGCCAGGGCCTGGGAGGTGGGGGAGCAGACCCACTATCTCGACGTCCTAGTGTATGGATGGGAAGCTGAGGCCCAAGCAGCAGGTCCTTATGGAGACTCAGCCTGGCCTGGGGCTCGGCCCCAGCCCTCCTGGTTTCCCATGCTGCTTTCCCCTCACATCGCCTCTCAGCCTGGGCCCCTTTGGGGAAGACCCCCACCCTCGCCACCTCCCCAGGGCCGGCCCCAGCCCCACTCACGTCCTGGCCTCCTTCCCACCATACATTCGCTGGGCCTCCTTCTCGTCTAGCATGAGCCAGTACTTGTTGCAGAACTCCGTCACCTCCTTGCCCTGGTCATTCATGGCCTTCATGGGCGGATAGTAGGTGATGATGTCTTCCAGGGGCTGCCTTTGGGGGACATCCAGAGCCTCACCCCAACTCCTTCCTCCTCCAGGAGACTGAACCCTCCCCTCTTTAGGGTGATTACCCCCCCACCCCCACCCTCTTGTAGGTGACACAGGAGCTCCTGCAGCAAGAGGCATTTGGGACAGACACCAGGAGCACTTCCCTGACAGATGAGGAACACAGCAGTTGCCCCCAGATACTCGGTCTGAGACCTGGCATCTCCCGGGTCTCAGAGGGAGATGTGCAGAGAGGAAGGGGGTCTCAGAGCAGGATGCCCATGGCCCATTCTGGAGACGTGAACAGCAGCCCAGCCTGCTCCCCATGCACAAACTCAGGTGAGGCCTCCCCGGAGACAGAAGGGACAAACTGACACCTGCCTGGGTGTCCGACAGGCTCCTTACCCCGATACCAGGTAGGTCTTAAGGGCGCTGATGATGACAGAGGAGTCGTTCAGTTGTTGCTGGAGGAGAAGAGGTTGGTTTACATCATAGGAGGGGGTCAGGAGCTGACTGGCCCTGGCAGGATCACAGGGGCCACTGAATAACACCAGTGCCCAGGCATTCCACAGGAACTGGGGCACTGTTTACCCACCCCTAGGGGCTTCCCCCTAAAACCAATGCCCACTGAGCTCTCCCCTCCCCGCAGGATACACTACCCACTCTCAGGGAGGCCCATCATAAGGGAGACCCAAGTGTGGCTAATGGGGAGCAGGGTCTGGGCCCACCTGGCCTTCTGGGCACTGAGGGACAGGGTGGACTCCAGAAGCTACATACTAGGAGCTAAGTACTGTGCCAGGCATTCCCCACAACCCAGAGAGTACAGTCCTCTGTTGATTAACGAGGAAGCAAGCCCAGAGAGCCTAAGTGGCTGTCCTCAAGTCACACAGCCAGAGGGTCAGAGCCACACCTTGAACCCAGACCACCCTGATTTCAGAACCCACATTGTTAAGCTCTGTGGTGCTCTTAGACTAGGCTGGTGTTTGGTGTTGGTAGGGAAGGAAGGCAGCCTCTATTTATTGAGTATCTACTGCACACCAGCTACTTTCCCTTCATAACCCTCAGCTGAGGCCAAGAGCCCAAGTTCCTTCCAGGGCTGCAGTGCAGAGCCCGACTCGAGGGTACTCCAGGACAACCCGGGACATGGTGGGGGGCTCCCGAAGCTCACCAAGCTGTCTCCTTCTTGGGCCAGCAGGATGGGCACCTTCCTATAGGAGGAGAACTTGATCTCGGCCCTAAGCACGGGGTTCACCTCCACCACCTGGTAGGGCAGGGCATGGAAGTCCAGGAAGGCACGGACCTTGCTGCAGAAGGGACATGTTTTGTACTGGTACAGAGTCAGCTGCAGGCGGCCGGACAGGGAGAGCTGGGTGGGGAGCAGAGGGAGGGGGGCTTCTGAGGCCTGGTACCCAGCGCTGCCCCCCAACCCAGGCCCTGCCCCCAAGCAAACTTGTTTCCTAGAGAAGTCTTCTAAGATGACCCTGAGAACATTGGGAGGAATGGGGGGTGGCGTGGAGAAAGAGGGTATGGGGAGGTGGGGAGCAGGCTCATGCAGTGGACAGCCCAGGCTCAGCCCCCATCCAGAGCGCTCCCCAGGCAGGAAGTCTGTGTAGGAGAAATCTTCTGATCTCTGTCCTACACTGGATAAAAACCTCTCTTCTTCCTCCTGTTCCAAAGGGACACCAGACACCCACAGGTGTGCCCTCCCAGACGCAGAGCAATCGTTTCAACTCAACGTGCCCATCCCCATTCCAACCCCAGGGACTTCTGAGTGAGGGCAACAGAGTTGGGCTACAACCCAGCCAGTAGCCCAGCATCGGCCAGAGTGGGGTCTACCTCAAATCTCCAAGAGGGGAGGGTTGTATCTGGGCCATGGGCCTGGATCCTGGTTCCCTCCAGCAGGAAAGCCCCAAGTGAGCTTGCTACATATTCATGTTTGAAAGTCACAGCTGCAGTCAATGTTCAGATGGGAAACAGGCTGGCCCCTTGGAGGTGGGCAGGGAGATACAGAAAACTCCACCCACCCGTTACCCTGGATACAGAAAAAAGCACCTGTGGGTGGGTGGTGGGGATCCCAGCAGAGAACGGCTGTGCTAGTGCTGTGTATAAAGCACTGCAAAGGCAGCTGGGCCACCCCCTGGCTCTGTCCCTCCCTGTCTCCAGGCCTGGAGTCTAAGGGTCATCGGTTGCATGAAAATACTACTAACAATACTAATAAATACACGACCTTAGGATTTAGGGATGATGGGAGGGGATCGACAAAAATGTTTGAAAAGTGATAAACTGTGAAAGAGGCTTTCTCTTTTCTGTGATCTGCAAATCTTCCCATTAAAAAGTCTTGAAACAAGTTAGCAAAACGCCTTTAAGACAAAGACAACAATTTTAGTTAGCAGGCATCAGTAGCGCCCCCATTTCACAGATGAGGACGCTGAGGGAACGGAGACAAAACCATCACTCTCCCAAGGTCACCGGCGGACCGAGGAGGCGATTCCCGACCTTGTCGCTTGTTAGATGTCCCGTAGTTCGGCGCTGACACCACAGCCCCTTCCAGTAGCTCGGTCCAGCCCAGGCTTACCTGCGTGGCGGAGCGCTTCGCGCGGAGATTCTGCGCATGCAGGTGCCACCGCGCGGTGTAGTACAACCCCACGGCGCCCCCCAGGGCCAGCGCCGCAGCCCCCAGGAGCCGTGGGCTTCCCTTGCGGGCGGTGGCAGCGGGGCCCCGGCCTCCTGCCGCCCCCGCGAAGCCGGTTCGGCTCTGTGCTGGGAGTCCCGGCGCAAGGCGACCACCCAGCCTCCAGGCCAGAGCGCGCCCGCCTGGCCACAACGCGCGTGCAGCCTGGGCCATGTTCGCAGTACCGGCGCCGCGGGAGGGCGCGCGAAACGAAGAAGGCCGGACTTAGGCTTCCCTTAAAGGGCAGGGTCTCTCGCGCTTCGCAGGTTGCCAGGGGTGACAGTGACGCCGCGCGGGTAGGGGGCTACTGCCCTCGCGGCTTGGGGCGTGCGTACCCGGCGCCCAGCTTCCACACACCCGACATCAACGTACCGGGAATGTCCGGGAGTCGCTAAATGCCCCTGCTTCTGAATATGTAGACGTAACAGGTCTCGGTGGTGACCCGGGCTGAATGCGAAGAATGCCTGGGCACTAGCTCCGGCTGGGCCACGCAGCTCCACGTGTGGCCTTTAAGTCTCAACGTCGTCCGTAATAAGCGTAATTTCTACCTCATGTACACAGCTGAAAATGACTGAACCTTTCGGAGGGTCAGGGAAAGGGTCATGGCTTCGGGTTCGGGCAGAAACTACCGAACCCGACCCAGCCACTCCGGCTCTTTCTGCCCTCCCGCACCGCTGCACCATTTCTCCTATGACCCGAACCATAAAAGCTTCTGTACACTTTGGGGACCTTAGAAACCATGTGTCTCCAATTTCGCCCACGCAAAGGCGCAGGTTCGCCCACCCGCAGGTTCTCACCAGCTTGATGGGACAAAATGGGGGTCCCACACTGCCCCCGCCCCCTGATGGGCTCATTAGTCGGAGCTAAGGCCCCAGCCTCCACCACCACCACCTAGGCTTCTCGCCGGGCAGCCCGGGGATGGCCCCGCCCAGCGGCCTGAAGAGGGGCGGGGATCGACGAGTGGGCGGGGATCTGAAGGCGCTACAGGTTGTGGGCAGGACCTGGGCTGAGTTCTGCTCGCGAGGAGGTTTGCGTTGATAGGTTCAACGGCATTTATTTATATACGTCAAGACATCAAATTGCTCAAAAACCGCAATGAAAGGAGTATGTCAAAAGGACCCGGGAGATCTCGGTGGCCAAAGCTGGAACAATTTGAGCAACAAAATGAGAGTTTTGGATTATAAACCAAAGTATAAGATAAATATCCATGAGCCCATTCTGATACAAATAAACGATTGAATTAATAAATAAATGGGGAAAAGACAAATCTCCCATGCAGAAGAATTCCAAATAATTTATGTAGACACACTGCCCTCTAGGAGATGGAGCAAAATTCCCACTCTATAGATGCGGGCTGCAGAGGGTAACTTCCTTCCCAAGGGGACGTCCCAATTTGCAAAGGGGAAAGAAGAGTCACCTTACAGTGGAAACACCTGACAACATACCTCAGCCAGGTGATCAAAGTCAACATCAGCCGTGATTAGTCATGTGGACAGTATGTCTTCGATGTGATGTGATGAAAGTGGCACTTTACCTGTGGTCTTCCTCCTAAAACCCATAACCCCAGTCTAATCATGAGAAAAACACCTGACAAGTCCCAATAGAGGGACATTCTACTAAATATCTGAGCAGTACTCAAAATAGTCAAGGAAAGTCATCAAAACCAAGGAAAGTCTGAGAAACTGTCAGAGCCCAGAGGAGCCTGGAGACATGAGGACTAAATGTAAAATGGTTTCCTAGATAGGATCCTGGAACAGGAAAAAGGAGGTTATCTGAACACTAAGGAAATCCAATAAAGTATGGACTTCAGTTAATAATAATGTATCACTAGTAATTCATAAATTGTAACAAATGTACCAAACTAATATAAGATGTTCATAATAAGGGAAACTGGGTTCAGGCTATATGGGAACTCTGCAAAAATTATTTTCATAATTTTTCTATGAAACTTTTAAAAGTTTATTTTTTAAAATGTCAAATTGTGCACTTTGAAGATGTTCAGTTTATATCGCATTGCTAGTGTTCTGTTTGTGGGAAGATTTGTTAAAAACTGATTCTATTTCTGTGGTGGTTATAAGGCCACTCAGACTTTCTTTTACTTCTTGAATGCATTTTGGTAAGTTACAGTTTTCTGGGAAGCTTCCCATTTCATTACCTCCAACATTCTTTTACCCTTTTAATGTCTATAGATTGTATAGTTAGAGCCACCTATCCCCCCCTTTTATTTATTTCTTCTGTTTATTTGTGCCTTATATCTTTATGTCTTGAGAAGTTTTTCTAAATTTCTAACTATGTTACTAGTCTTTTCCAAGAGTCAACTTTTGACTTATATCTTTCTATTTTATTAATTTCTGCTCTTAACTTCATTTTCTCCTTCTATTTTCTTTGGATTTATGCTGTGGTTTCTTTTCTAAACTTTTACTTTGGACACTATCCTTTCGACTTTGCAGCTTTTCTTATCATAAAACACATACTTAAGGCTGTACATGTCCCCCTGTGAGTCTGGCAGGGCATTAAGAGTCTGTTTCATGCTAGATCTGGCTGTCTGGTGGAGGGGGACCCTTCAGGGTATCCAGACTGCTGTTCACCCAGGATTCCTTTTCAGATGGTCCCCTCCCGCCACGGGAGGACCTGGCGCCCCTTCCTGCCTGCCCTTACCAAGCAGCAGCCCCTCCCAGGCCACTTGCCTGCTTTGCTCTTCAACAGGGGCTGATGCAGCCAGTTGCTTGCCTTTGACTTTTCTTGGCAGTACTTTGACTCCAGTCCACACACTCCAAGGCCAAAATCAGCCCCCCCCCCCGCCCCCCCCCCCCCCCCCCCGCCCCGCACTTCCCCTACAGTTCTCTACAATAGAACTGTAGAGAGGCAGGAGGTGAGAGAAGCAGCTCCCTCCCCATCCTGCTCCCAGTGGAGATAATAATAGATAGAAAGGGAGGGGCACTGGTCAGGGAAGGGAAGGACCCTGAGACCCTTGAATACTAGGCTAGGCCCTCTGGTGGAACTCTCCTCACCCCCACCCCCACCCCCGGCTTTTAATATTTAATACTAACCGCAGGCACTCAGAGGTACACCTGGTGTGCCCTTGGGAGCCTGTAGGAACCCTTAGCTACACAGGAAGGGGAAGCCAACGGTAGAAGGGCAAGGCTTCCACGTTTTAGCCACAGCCGCTGCTGGGGCACCCAAAACCCTGCCTAGGACTGAACTGAGCCCTGAGGCTTCTCAGCCAGGGAGACTAGGGCCTCTGAGCAGCCGGGCTGCAGCTGTCTGCACAGGCCAGGCCACCCAGGGTCCAAGGCCCCTTCTAAGAGGAACCTAAGTCCCTCTATGAGTAGGTCTGGGATGTGGGTGGCCCAGGATGGTACAGCCTGGGGTGTGGGGAGGAGTCTGCAGGGGTCAAGGGGACTATGATAGGCTGGAAAATGGCCCTCAAAGGATATTCATGTCCTAATTCCCAGAACCTAAGAATGTAACTTTTATTTAGAAACAGAGTTTTTGCAGATGTGATAAAGATTTTCTTTATTACTACATTTTTTTTTTTTTTTTTTTAGTTTGGGGACTCGTGGTTTTTTGTTTTGTTTTATTTTGTGTTTTTTTTTTTTTTTTTTTATGGGGAATATTGGGGAACAATGTTTTTCCAGAATGTCAAATTGTTTCTCAATCTAATTGTGGAGGGCTCAGCTCAGCTCCAAGTCAAGTCATGTTTTTTTTTCAATCTAGTTGTGGAGGGCACAGCTCACTAGAACCATGTGGGACTCGAACCGGTGACCTTGGTTCACCACTGAGCCAAGTGACCCCCCCCCACTAGTGGCTCAGCTCCAAGCTCAAGCCATTGTTTTCCATCTAGTTGTGGAGGGCGCAATTCACTGGCCCATGTGAGAATCGAATCAGCAACCTTGTTGTTAAGAGCTCGCGCTCTTAAAACTGAGCCATCCGGCCGCCCCATTTATTACTACTTTGTAAAATTTTATAACAGTGTCCTAATGCCTGATTTTTAAGGTGTATAAATTAAATGTATGCATTACTTTCTTCAGAAGAAAACAAAACAAGCTATATTTTTCTTGGTATGGCCCAGATTTTTCCCTTTCCTGAAGATTTGACAATATTCCAATTCCTGATTCATAATACAATACAGAGTGCATTCTGTTATCAAATATCTAAGAGAATAAAAAAAATTATTTTTACGACTCACCAATATTTTAATAGTAGAAGACAGGTTTTCCAAACTAATGGTTGGCCCTTCCCTTTTCCTTCTCCCTTCCATCTGTCCTTCTTTCTTTGCCTCTTATTCCACCTCTTAAATAAGCTTGGATTTTGACATGAAGAGATCATCCCAGTTTATCTGGGTCGATCACAAGTGTGCCCATAAGAGACAGAGGGAAATAACACACAGAGGAGAAGAGAATGTGAACACAGGCAGAGATTGGAGTGATGGGGCCACAAGCCAAGGAATGCCCGCAGCCACCAGAAGCTGAAAGAGGCAAGGAAGCGTTCCCTGGAGGCTCTGGAGGGAGTGCGGCCCTGCCCACACCTTGATTCCGGCAAAGTGAACTGATTTCAGACTCCTGGCCTTTGAATGTGGTGTTTTCAATTCTCAGCCTATCCACATTGTAGAAGCTGCTAAAAGTGGAAACATCACAGTTAGGAAAGTATGCTCTGGGGGGAAGGCCAAGAGCACGGCTGGGCAGGGGACCTAAGGATGTGGGGAAAAGGTGCCCCAGGACAGGGAGACTCAGCGATGTGAGAAGGTGGCTGTCTCAGTCCACTGGGGCTGCTATAAATACCACAGACTGGGTAGCTTACAAACAACAGAAATTTCAGTTCTGGAGGCTGGAAGTTCAAGATGAAGCCAGTGGTAGATTCAGTGTCAGGTGAGGGCCCACTTCCTGGTTCACAGACAACTGTCTTCTCACTGTGTTTGCACATGGGGGAAGGGGTGAGGGAGCTCTCTGTGGTTTCTTAAAGGGCACTAATCTCATTTATGAGGGCTCCACCCTCATGACCTAATTACCTCCCAAAGGCCTCCCCACCTCCAAATATCATTATACCAGGGATTTGGTTTCAACATATGAATTTGCGGGGGACACAAACATTCAGTCTATAACAGTGGCCCACAACAGGGAGACCCAGGGGTGTGGATGGAGGCAGAGGAGTCATGGGACACTCCAGCCCTGGCAGACCCAAGCCGAGCGCCTCAGGAGTCTCCCTTGAGGCTGCCCCGACCCTGGAGGCCAGTACTCACTCAAGACCTAAGGCACTCTGGGCCCAGAGGCAGCCACCCAGACCTGGGCCCTGCATTCTCTGGCCTGCCCACCGTGCCTTTGCAGAGCTTTCTCACCCCTGAGAGGTGATTCTGAGTCACGAGAAGAGGGAAGGGGGAAGTCCTCCAATCCAAAGTCCCCAGAAACCACACTACCCCCTCAGATTCCTGACCTGGTTCCCCTGAGAATTGGGCCACAGAGGGACAGTGGCCAAGCCAAGCCCAAGGCCTCAGTGGGTGTTCTCTGTGTCTTCTCCATTCTCTGTACTACTCTCCTGGCCCTTTGCCCCACTCTCCACTGGCCCAGGTGGCCCCCTTCTCCTTTTTTCTTTTTTTTTTAAGGAGCACAGCTCACAGTGGCCCATGTGGGGATCAAACGGGCAATCTTGGTGTTATCAGCACTATGCTCTAACCAACTGAGCTAACTGGCCACTCAACCCCCTTCTCCTTTTGAAGGCAGACACGCTCTTCCTTCTGAGCCTGACCTTGTCCTCACTGCCTGTTACAGCCACAGACCTCACCCCATCGGAAATAAACAGTTGGTCCAAGGAGGACCCCGCCAGACACCAACGTCCTTCAACCACTGAGATTAATGGGGAGGGGGACAAGGGCCCCTGCCTGGTCAGTCTCCAGTGGCAAGTACCCAGGGAGGACCCAGGCAAGAGCCTGAGCACCTCTCAGACATTTGTTCTCATTTAACCTTTCCAGCACCCGCTACCCTGCCCCCTGGGCTGGGCACTCCTCTGGTGTGTCCTGGGCACTGAGGGTACAAAGGCAAACCAGCCTTTCGGGAGAGCCAGATCCATCCTCACACAAGCTGCCTTTGATGGTGTCCGGCAGAGGCCCAGCCAAGGGCCCAGCGTACAGAGAGCATGGAGGTGACCCAGGAGTGGCCAAGGTAGAGGTGCCCTTTCCTGGGGTGCTGGGGCTACAGCCCAGGCAGGAGGGGTGCAGAGCGGCGAGGAGCAGAGGCCTATGACAGAGGTACTCCTGCCCAGCTCCACAGGAGCCCTGCGCCCACTCATCACCTTCTGGATGCCAGAAGCCCACGGCAGACCCTGCTCAGAACAGTGGCCTGCAGTCCCCTCTTCTGGTCATCAGGGGCCCTGTCACCTGCATGGGAGTCCAGGCCCCAGAGTGAAAGGCAGGAGCACCCATATAAGAACATGCTTGGGCCAGGCACCCAAGGACCAGAACCAGAAGACAGCCCTGGACCCAGACCTTGTGTGATGAGGCCTGCTGGGCCTTGCCCAGGGGACTCCAAGGACCTCCCCAGAGGGAGGAATCCAGTGGGTGTATGGTGGGGGGCGGGTCAGAAAGAGCTGACTTTCACAGCTTTTCCACAGGCACGATCCCCACCAGATATTTCTTAAGTAAGCCCTGGCATGAGAGATGGAGCATTGGGGCTGGAAAGCTGCTTCTGGAAACTAGAGAATCAAGCCAAAGCCCTAGAAGAGCAGGCCTTCCCCCTCCTGGGTGTGTCTGGACCTGCAGGGCCAAGGACGGCCCATCTGTGGACCCCAAGAGTTCCTGGTGCCATGACGCTTCCTAGGGCATCTGCTTAGAATCTTCTCCCCAGTGTGGCCCCAGGAAGCCTAGTCACCCACTACCGGGGCACATCTTGGCCAGCCCTTCTAGCCAGTCACAAGGCATTGCTACTGCCCCAGGCATTGTAGCTGGACTAACCACTGCTCACAAGCTTCCAGAAACCAGTCCAGGGGGTTAGACTGGATTCCTGAGATGCAGTAAGCGCACAGAACACTTAGGTACCTTCCTGGGGGGATTAGACCAGGCATGGGGCCTGGGTCCCTGTGTGTTGGGCGTGTGGAAGGGGAGAGCCACCTGCCAGAGACAGTGGGGGAGGTCTGGAGCAGCCAGACTTCTCCTGGCTCCTTGCCACAGAGAAACCCAAGTGTGGATGGTGTTTAAGGTCCTGCCATTGCTAAAGGGGACCCAGAGCAGGACTGGGAAGGCCCAGCCCTGGCTTCTCTCAGAAGGGGCTTGGCCCCAAAGTTTCTGTGTGGCTTGTTGTGGCCTCATTGGGACATTTGTAGGGGGGAGAGAGAGAGAGAGAGAGAGAGAGAGAGAGAGAGAGAGAGAGAGAGAGAGAGAGAAAGAGAAGCTGGTGGGGGTGATCCAGTGGGATCAGCCCAGGGACCACAGTGGAAAACGAGAGGGGCCAAGGGGAATTGCCCACACAGTGCCACATGCACAGTGCAGACCGTTCTGAGAGCCCCGGGCCCCAGAGACTGCCCCTTGCTCTGGGCAGGGTGAACCCGAGAATCCCCTCCTTGGCCAGGGGCCCAGGCCCAGTTGAGCTGACCCTACCCCCGAAGCCCTGCTAGACTCTGAGGAGAGTGAGCAGAGTATTGCTCCTTTGTCTCCGGCCCAGAATGCAGGACCACTCTCTTCCTTGGGCAGAATGTAAGAAGCACCGTCCACTGATCCCTGCCCTCCAGCTATAACCAGCCCAGCATCCATCTCCTGTTGGCTGGGATCAGCCGCAGCTTGGCCTGACCTCTGCCGCACGCATAAAACCATGACTCTCCGTGGATCCCAGCTGGTTCACAAACTGGCCCCTGTACACGGAGAGCAAGGAGAGACCGAAGAAAGAGGCAGCCACTCCAGATTGGTGGGTGGCAGGTTTAATAAGCCACGGAGGGAACTTCCTTAGGGGCTTGTCTTGGGCGCCACAAGACGAGGAGCTCTCCACACGCTCCCGCCAGAGTCTTAGTTTATAGAAGCCTTCATGGGGCGCAGTCACGTGTTCAGTCCAGATGGTCTCATACCACAGTGCTCTCTTGGGGCTGCGAACTTGACAACAGCTCCCACTGTGGGAATGGTGGGCAGAGCAAACCTTCAAGGACAGGAGAGGTGAGGAGGCTCCAAAGGCCTGGGCCCAGCTCGAAGGTCAACTGGTGGTCACATCCTCTCAATGGTTTCCCCCAACAACACCCACAAAGTATGGCTGGGACACTGCACACTGCTGAGACTCAAATCCCTGGACAGACCTCGTCCCCTCCCTCAGCTCCTGGACCAGCCCAACCTCCAGTGTTAGGCCAGCAGAGAAGGCAGGAGGCAGCCATGTGAGGAAGAAGAGATGGCCATACCAGGTTTCAGCCAAGGCCAAGACCACACAGAGATGATGACAGAGAGATAGACGAAGTCAGTGGGTCTGGACAGGCCTGGAGCCAGAATAAAGAAGCATGGGCACTGCGGGGGTTTGGTCAGAAACTCAGAGATGCCCTCATGTGGAGACACCTCATGTGTGTGCCCCCGGCACTGCATATGTGTGGCCTCGCAGAATCTGCAGCACAGCTCTTTACAGAGGGGGCCAGCGCCCCTGAGCTGGGCCATCTCCCCTCCTGTATCTGGCCTCTGTTTTCTCATGCTGTAGACCCAGCCTTCCCCACCTTCCCAGTTTCTAACAGGGATCACTGGCCACTCCGCCCCATGACTTTCAGAGTCTGGACTATTTCATCCGGTGATCTAGGGCACTGCCCCTCCCCTAGTTAAAATTCTGTGGGGCTCCACGGTTAGTTTCCTCCACATCCAGCAGTCACCTCAGGCTTGAAGATACCTTTTAAGGTCAAAGAGAGTAGCAGGGGAGGAACCCTTGGATGGCGGGTGGCCACTGGCACCTCTGGAGGGCACACAGTTTGGTGGCAACATTGTTCCCTGAAGCTTTGTTCATCTCCACTTCCTGTGCTTTCATCACCCAGACACGGAAGCAGTGCAGAGCCTAAGAGGGCCTCTTTGCCTTAGGATGGTCAAGGCTGTGTCCTACCCAACAGCTCAGGACCCTGTCCAAAGCCACTTCTCTTGGGGCCTGCCCCCCCAGAGCCCAGGCTGGGGGTGCTGGTTTCCTAGCAGCAGGTGGATAGAGCCAGTGGGGCTCCTGTCAGTTCCCTTAAGCTGCTGAATCCTCAGTTCAGCCTCAGGGCAGGATGCTAAACAGCCTCGGTTCTCATGCTGACATCTGGAAGACACTGCCCAGGGGCTGGGACCCATCACTACCTCCCAGGGATGGCCAGGCCCCCAGTGAGGAAACTCCTCTCTAGGACAAAGCTGGGATCAGCTATGGTAGGAACACTTCCAGGGCCCAGGCCTGGCCACCAAGGCTGTGGCCAGAGATGGTGGATAGTCCCAATGACCTGTCAAGGATGAGACCAAGTCCTTGCTCTTTCTGTGACCCAAAGCACTTGGTGTCCAGAGCAGTAGTGTAGAAAGCCGGCCTTCAGGCCCCAGCTCCCCCAGGCTACCTCACCCAGTGCAGGTGTGCCCCTCATTTCCCACCCTGACCAGGGTGGAGCTGGGACTGAAGCCTCCATGGTATTTTATGCTGCGGCTGAATTGCCCAGCTTGGGGTCCGTGTCCCAGGGGTCAGCTGCAAATGGGGCATGGAGGGTGGGAGGGGCCAACTCAAGGCGGGAGCCCTGCCAGGTCCGCCTCTGGGGAGGAAGGTCTCACCCTGTGCCAGTACCTGTGTGGGGCCCCTGGGAGGGGCAGGATCTGGGATCCGTGATCTCAAGAAACACAGAGCCCTTCTCTGTCACAAAGATCTGCTTTTAGCTGCCCCATCCTTCCCTGTCCCTCAAGAACCAGGAAATGGGGGCGAGGCATTGTTTGCATTCATCACGTGCCAGGAGTGGGAGCTCTCACAGCACAGAACCCAGCCTGGCCTGGTCTGAGCAGGGGGTCCTGGAGGTCAGAGATGACGGTTCAGCCAGATCAGGACTCCTAACCATGAACAGGGCCAACCAGAGAGAAGGGAAGGGGCACAGAGAGAGGACTGGGGGAGCCTTTGTCCTTGCCGGAGGTGTGGAGCTCTGTGGAATGTCCCTTCATGACTCCCCTGGCCTTCCTGTTCCTCTACTTTGCATAATCCTAACCATGAGGGACAAGAATCGTGCCAAGTGTTTCGGCAGGAGTTGCGGTACTTACCTCACTCTTCCTGAGTTTGGCAAAGGATAGATCACTCCACCCTGGCGTGAGTCGGCAAACGGGGACCATAAATAAGGTTCCCTCGGCCACCTCCTCACTTACCTCCTCCTCCTTCACCACCTGCAGGCCCAGCAGCTGCCCAGCTTCTTAAGCCCTGAAATCATGCCCCGAGGTCTCCTGTGGCTGGGCTTCTCCCTGCTGGGAGCCCTGCAGATCCAGGCCCAGGACACCTCCCCAAACCACATCCCAGCCCCTTCTCTGCTCAGCATCCCGCTGCAGCCCAACTTCCAAGATGATCAGGTAGGGAAGGGGCCTGGAGGGGCAGCTGGGAGGGTGGGAGCAGAAGGGAGAAGAGGCAAAGAGTCTTCGGAAGCAGGATGGGCCCAGGCTTCAGCTCAGAATGCCCTTCAGTCCCCTGATGGAAGCCATGCCCTGTGCCCCCTTACCCACTCCGACCTCGCTGACCTTCCCGGGTCCACACCCTCTCCCTTATCTCCGTAGGTCCATGCAGGGTGGGAATATCTTCAGTCCCTCCGCATGATGAGGAAACTGAGGCTCAGGGGGGCCAGCTGGTCACTTGCCAAAGGTCCCTGCCAGACTCGGGGTTCCTTCCTGGTCTGATGGCCTCTAGCTTCTGCCCGATCCTAAGGGCCCCGTCAGGAGCCCTATGGCCCAGGTAGAGGGGCTCGTGGGGTGCACTCTGCCTATCACCAGCCTCCCTGCAGTTCCAGGGGAAGTGGTACGTGGTGGGCCTGGCGGGGAATATATTTTCAAAAGAAGAACAAGGCAAGTTTAAGATGTACTCCACCACCTACGAGCTGAAAGAAGACCACAGCTACAATGTCACCTCCATCCTGCTCAAGTGAGAGCCGCTACCTCCTGGGGGAGCATGGGGACCCGGGGGGCTGCCCTGGCGGTGCCTGAGAGGCAGGCTGATGTCATGGTTATGGGGCGACGGAAGCTGACAGGCAGTTCTCCATCTCGCTGCTCGGTACTGGATTCATGTATCTGTTTCCTTCTTCATTAGATCAGCATTTACTGGTCACTTCAGCACAGACATACAGAGAGTGGTGAGGAGGGCCACAGTCCTCAGGAAATGAGACAGAGGGAGCAGGGGTGTCCTGGGTAGGAAGAGGCTCACTGGACCCAGCCTGGAACCCCATCCAGGACTTCAGTTGGGGGCTTCCAGGGAGGTGGCTTCTGGGCTGGGCCCTGAAGAAGCCAACCTACCTTGGCAGGACATGTGGGGGGTTCATAGCAGAGGCTGGTAGACTTGAAGAGAGCTGCTCCTTCAGGCAGAAGCATACCATTGCCAGGCTGCCCTGGGCAGGGGCTTGTGAGCAGCCTGGAGGGGGGCAGGTGCCACAATGCCAGCGGCCTGAGGCACTGGCACCCCAGGGAGCTGGTGAGCAGAGGATTGGTGGGCCACAAGGGCTCACCCAGCTCCTGTGGGTTTCTGGCTCTCGCACCTGGGGGAGCAAGAGGCAGAAGAGCGGGTTTGGGGAGATCAGCTTTGGGGTGCCAGGGACAGGGTGAGAGGTCAGGGCTGGCACAAGAGCTAGGGGAGTCCATGGCATGGAGCCGACTGGAACCTTGGAAGGTCAATTCCCCAGGAGAG
The DNA here is from genome assembly GCF_057876585.1 of Rhinolophus sinicus. Taxonomy (NCBI): domain Eukaryota; kingdom Metazoa; phylum Chordata; class Mammalia; order Chiroptera; family Rhinolophidae; genus Rhinolophus; species Rhinolophus sinicus. The sequence continues at coordinate 6,849,670 of NC_142516.1, read as the reverse complement.
GTTACAGAGAAGGAAACAGAAAGATAAGAATAGGAGACAAATGCCTGGGGTGCAGAGGATAGTATATAGGGAAGGCCACCAGGGGGAGACAGTCCTGAAGACAGAAGGACAGTGCACGCTGCAGGGAGGGTCTGAGCACCTCAGCTAGCCCAGGGCCCCTGGTGGGGACAGCAGAGATAGGCTCAGAGGGGGAGACCTGGGCCTCCTGCTGAGGTAGGGGATGGGCTGGTCCCTCCAGAATCAGAATCCCGGCCCCTTCAGCTGCAGCCCTGACCCCTACTTCATCCAGCCCAGGGGGTCCAAGCTTGTGTGTCTTCCCTCTCACCCACACATCTTTCACCGCCACAGGAACCAGAACTGTAACTACTTTATCAGAACTTTTGTCCCAAGTTCCCAGCCTGGTGAATTCAACCTGGGCAATATTAAAGGTGAGTCCTGAATGATGTGGGCCCTGGGGTTGGAGTGCTTGGGGAGCGGGGTCCGCCCAGAGGGGACACAGACCTTCCTGTGCCTCCACACAGATGCTGTCCTGGGCGGGGAGCTGGGTAGCAAGGAGCTGCTCCATCCTCCCAGCCAGGGCTGACCCCTCTCTCCACCCCGCAGCTTACCCGGGTCTAAAGAGCTACACCGTGCGAGTGGTGACCACCGACTATAACCAGTTTGCCATGGTGTTCTTCAAGGCGGTTTCCCAAAACCAGGAGAACTTCAAGATCACCCTCTATGGTGGGTCTTCACCCACCCTGTCAGGGACCCAGCTCCTGGTCACATTGGAGGGGCTCACCCCCACCCAGCCCATCAGCTTCACTCCGAGCCCTGGGGAGGAGAGAGGGCTTTCTGCAGACCCTCCATGAGGAAGGGTGCTGAGGCTCCTTTGTGCATTCAACAATATTTATGGAGTGTCTGCCGGCCACTTACGGCCACCTTGGCCACAGGGAGGAGCAAGGAGCTGACCCCTGAACTGAAGGAGGACTTCATCCGCTTCACCAAATCTCTGGGCCTCACTGATGACCACATCTTCTTTCCTGTCCCCATCGGTAATGGCCATTTGGGGAGAGGAGAAAGGGACACAGGGTCGGTCCACATCTGACGCTGCCCCAGGAGAGAGGAGGGCCTTGGTCCCCTGCTCCAGTCACTGGAGCCCCCTAGGAGCCACTTTGGGTTCAGGAAGATCACGCTCCAGCCCAGGGGTGTGTGTGGCAGGAGATCTGGGTGCCCAAGCAGGTAGCTGGGGCTCACTTGCCTCCTCTAAAGAACAGGTGACCCCAGGTTTTCTCAGGCCTTTCTCCTAGTTCCTTTCCCCATCGTCTGGCCCTGTTGCCACATCCCTGAGAGGGAACTCTCAGGTCTGTTCTTGGGCCAGGCTAGGGCCTAGGGCAGCCTGTGGGCAGTGCAGGGGCCCTGGTGGTCAGGGGCCACACACACACACACACACACACACACACACACACACACACACACATTCCTGTCCATTCTGATGGACTCTCTTCCCCTGCAGACAAGTGCATCGATGGATGACAAATGAGCGTGTAGTGAGTATGGCTGGGGAGGGGACTGATGGGAACCAAGGTGAAGCAGGGTGAGGGGGTCTCAGGACTGCCTTTGCTCCCCCACCCAACACTGCTGCCATCTTTACTCCCCTGTGTCCTTCTCAGGTGTCTCCTGTTTCTCTCCACCCCCACTGCCCTCATACTGGCCTCCGCCCAGGGTGCTACCCAGCTGCCCCTACCAACCCATTCGCCAATCAGAGAGCCAGAAGATCCTTCTCACAGTTTGGCCCACCAGCTGCTCCCCAGGCCACCCTGCGGATGGAGTCCTTCCTCAACTGCTAAATAAATGCATGCCCCCAAACTCCCAGTCTGTGTTCTTTGATCGCTGGGCCATCTGGGAAGGGGAAGGGCAAAGCATAAGCTCTCGTTAGCATCATTCCCAGACTCCCTTGCCGTCCTCAGTGAGGGTTGGAGGCCACAGAACCCAAGTCCAGCTTTGACTGAACACTTTCTAGCTCCCAGTCCTGGGCCCACCCCCAGGCCAACAGAGGCCCTCACATGTCCCTGCCTCCAAGGGGTGCCCAGACCAGTGGAAATAGTAATGGGGCCCCACCTCATGCCTCCACTTGGCCACTGCAACGGGTCCTATAGCAAAACCCAGCCAGGACTGGGCAGCAGGCGGAGATTGGAGAGCCTGACGTGCTGTTACCCACAACTCACTAGGACCCCTGTGGATACTAAATGAAGGCAACCGGGCAAGAGGGGTGAGCAGAGGGTGGGGCAGAGGCCTGCCCAGCTTGAGGTTGTGTTGGGCAGAGAGGGTCACCAGGGGTGGTCCCCTGCCCCTCTGTGAGCCTCCTCTGGGACCTGTGCACCCATCTGCCCGCACTGGGGGGTGACAGTGTCCATGTTGACTGCATTTAGAGCACTGTCCCTCACCCACACCTCCCTTTTATGATGACCTCTGGACTACCAAGGGTAGGGCTAGGGGAGGCGAAGAGGGGAATATGCTGCGAGGAATCCAGATTCCAGAAGGCTGGAGAGCTCCAGGCCTGTACCACCACTTGGCTAGGTCTGTGTCTGGGGCCTGACAAGCCCCTGTCCACCACAGGCTGCAGCTGTAGCCCCTGTTTGTCTGCATCACACACAGAAACTCCCTCTCCGGCCTCTTCTCCCCTTGCAAAGTCAGAGGCCAGAGGGGTGGGCTTCTGAAGAAACCCAGGCTTCTCTACCCCACAGACTTGCACACCTACACCATTCGTCCTTGGCCAGAGACGTGGGATGAAACTGGAGCTGTGAGCAGCCTCAGCCTCCAGGAAGCAAGACAGGCCTGAGAGCCAGGCCTGACACGATGCTCCTGCAGCCTCAGTACTCTGGGCCAGACTCCAGAGAGAGACCAGCTTGGTGCAGCCCGGGCTGAGTGAGGGATGGAGCTATGCCCACGGCCAGAAAGCCCCACACCAAGAAGGGCACCCAGGGGGCAACTGGCCAGAGCCCCACTAGTTGAGGGGGTGGAAGCTGCACCCAGCCTGCCTGCCCTTGGGCTCCAATTTGGGCAGCAGAGACAGTTTCTCTGCCTTGACCCAAACAACGCAGCTTCCCATCACCACCTGGGCCTACTGGGCCTTCCAGGATCAAACTCTGAGGACACAAATCGGCTCTGTGTTTTCCCCCAGGGTCACCTGGTTTATTAGTTGTAGTCACACAACAGCCTAGGCAACTGTCCCCCTGTGTCTTTCCTTAAGGAAAGAAGAGTCTGTGAGACTGTGCCTTTTTGGGTCTTTGTTCCATCCTTATGTTTATACCTTATGTCTCTCTGTCTGGTCCCCAAAAGATGGTTTGCAGCCAAAGACGGGTAAGATATCTCACGGGAGATACAACCTAAGCCAGGCGGAACCGAGTGGGGACCCCCAATGAGCTGCCTTAGAAAAATATGGGAAGGGGCCTTGCCTCCCCTTCCCCCTGCCTGGGAAAAGCTGTTGCCGGCTCTGGCTTTTCCCTGGCACCTGTTTGTGAGAGAAGTTACAAAAACAATAAAGGTTCCCGGCAGCAGGAAAGGACAGGGTGGGCGTCCCAGGCTGCCCCGCCCTCTGCCCAGCTCGCTCGCCCTTGCTGAGGACCCGAGCTTCCACCATCTACGTTTCTCAGCGGGCAGCCCCGGTTTGGCCTCGCCCGGAGGCTGGGAGAAGAGGGGGCTCCACTGTTAGGCAGTGTGGGGCGGGGCTCTGGGGCGGGGCCTGACGGGGGGCGGGAGCGGAGTTCTGGCTGTGGGCGGGGCGGGGCGGAGCTCGGGCCCCGAAACTCCGGCCTTGAGGGCGGGACCCCGGCCGCCAGGCCGCAATCGGAGGCGGGATTCCACCCTTCCGGCCTTGAGGTCTATCGGTCGCCTCCACCTTCCGCCGGGCGCCGGCTGTCGGCGTGACGGTCGCAGTGTTTCATCGTCTCGCGGCCCTTGCGGCGCCCGAGCCCGCAATGTCGGGCCCCAACGGGGACCTGGGCATACCGGTGGAGGCGGGCGCGGAAGGAGAGGACGACGGCTTCGGGGAAGCAGGTGACCCAGGGGGACTGCTGAAACGACCTTTGCTTTCTCAGTGGTACCTTCCTGGGAAGGGGAATAGGTGCGGGGATAGGGGCTTGGAAGGGACCGCAGAGCCTTCTCAACACCCCCGCCCCCGGGTGGGTTGCAGCTGCAGGTGCCGTCTCTGGGTTCAGGGCGAGCACCTGCGAGTGGGTCCCTGGAAACGGCAGCAGCATTGGAGAATTGTGGGCAGCCGCCCCGTTTTGCAGATGGGGAGACTAAGGCCTCTCCAGAGACACTCGCCTTTTTGGGATTTGCTCCAGCCACTTCGTTCAGCCCGTGTGTGGACGGAGGCTCCTTAGGGGGCGGGGCCGGTGGACCTTCCTGGCTAAGCAAAAGGGGCTCTCTGGGTGGGTGCGCCCGCCTTGCTGAGTCAGCATCCCCCACCACCTCTTCTCGTGTGGCCTGGAGCCCTAGCGAATGTGACTTGCTTACAAAGCAGCCTGTTTCGTGCACAGCACTGCGGGAGGTGGGAGGGGAGGTTTGGAAAGAGAGAACCATCAACTCCCTTCTCACCCTCTGGAGCCTCAGTTTCCCCATCTGTAAAATAATAATGATTAGCGTCTCCTGCATTGAGATGTGTCAGGATGAAGTAGCAAAATGAATGGAAAATACTTAGTAGGTTCCTAGCATACAAGTGTTCAGTAAGTGGTTATTCTCTTTAGTGTAATAAAAATTGATGCATTAACTTAGAGCACAGGACTTAGTAAATGTGGGGTAAGTATGGAATCTGTGTTTTTTTGGTGACAGCTTTATTGAACTATAATTCACATACTATCCAATTCACCCATTTAAATTGTACAATTAGTTGGGCTTTAGAATATCCAGAGTTGTGCATCAATCACTATATTAGTTTTAGAACACTTTCATCACCCAGGGTTTGCATTTAATAGAGGTCGAAGACCTCCCGCAGGGGTAAGTGTTTGGCTGGCCACTTTGCCCGGGGCACTGCTGGTGAGCGATGGCCAGATGTGTGTAATCATGCTGGCAGCTGCGGTGGGAGCGTCCAGAAGGGCCTCCCAGGAGTCACATTGAGTGGATGCTGGCAGATTCACAGGACTTAGCACAGCGGGAGGAGGGAGGCAAAGGCTTGGAACTGGAACATACCCTTGATGCAAATAAAACCTGCCCCAGTGGTATGGAGACACCCATCCTTCTCCTGGCTGTGTCTCAGGACACAGAATGTGACATGTTGATAATGATCACCTATTAAGTACTTCCTGTGGCCAGACCCTGAGTTCTTGATATATTTGAGACCTCACAGATACTTAGCTCTTTAGCTCCCTTTTCTAGAAGGTGCTGTAACTTGCTGAGATGGAGCAGAGCTGGAGCTGAAACCCAAATGTCCCTGTTCCCCAAGTTGGCTCTGCCACCAACCAGTCGGAGGATCCTGGGCAGGTCCCTTCCTCCCTGGGCCTTGGTTTCCCTATCTGTGCCACAAGGGGGTTGGATTGTAAGATCCAACAGACTTTCCAGGACTCTGGCCTCTGTGAGGTGTGCCAACTCTGGGTCACGGGTGCTCTGCCTCCAGAATGCACACTCATTCGCACCCATATCCCAGACACACTCTTCCAGCCCTGGCTTTTTCCAAACACTGTCAGCCACTTCCCCTTTGTTCCAAGCTGGCAGTGGAGTGTATCTGAGTCATGGGCTGGCTCAGAACTGGGTCCCGCAGTGGGCACAGGCCCAGACCTTGGGTCCTAAGGGACATTGTGTTGCTGACAGAGGCAGGTCGGGATTGGCTGTGGAAGAGGAAGTGATGGTTTCTGGTGGAGACCATGGAAGGCTTCTCGGAAGAAGAGGCATTTTGAGCTGGTCCTTAAATGGCTGTTGTGGTTGAGGCCTTCTGGGCAGCAGGGACAATTTAGCCAAGGGAGAAAGGCTGGAAAGTTAGAGGCTTCATTCATTCATTCATTCATCCATTCATTCATTCAACAAATGTTTATTATGTGACAGTGAGGGCCTCAGGGAAACAGCAGTGAACACAAGACCATTCCACCTCTCACAGAGCTCTATAGTCTGGTAGGGGAGCCAGACCAGCACACAGATAATCACAGCAGTCAGTCCAGAGGTGAGGGCCATGGAGGTGTGAGGAAGGGGATCAGGAAGAGGCCTGGTCCAGTCTGGGGCATTGAGAGCTCCCTGTGGCGACATCCATGCTGAGACTTGAAGGATGAGTGGGACTCATCCAGGAGAGGAGGAGAGTAGAAAGACAAGACACAGTGCATTCCAGGCAGAAGCAACGGCTTGTTCAAGGGGCCTGAGGTAGGCAAAGGCAGCTGTGAGAGTGGAAAGGCAAAGGCATGGGAGGTAATGCTGGAGAGGGAAGTGGGGCTTTGGAGTCTTCGCGGTGCTTTATCCTGCGGGCAGAAGCCATGGAAGAGCTGGGAAGATAGGCCTGCTTGGGGACAGAGGCCTTGATTGCTCCACTCAGGAATGTGAGCTCTGGCCTCTAGGCAGATGGAGGATGTGGAAAGACCGTGGCATGTGGCAGAACTTCCCAGGCAGGACATTGGCTGATCTCCCTGACCACCGTAACCCTAGAAAAAATATGATGTGCTAAGGTATTACTATTATGTCTCCAAAGCCTGTCCTCCTTTGATATCCACTCATTTTCCAGATGGTGATACAGGCTCAGGCAGTAGGGACTTGCCAAAGCCTTTTTCGAGGCAGGCTGGGGAATAGATGGGGGGAGGATGTCTGTGAGCCCTGGGGAGATACAGGACCTTGGCTCTCTTTCCTCTTCCTTCCAGAATATGCTGCCATCAACTCCATGTTGGACCAGATCAATTCCTGTCTGGACCACCTGGAGGAGAAGAATGACCACCTCCACGCCCGACTCCAGGAGCTGCTTGAATCCAACCGGCAGACACGCCTTGAGTTCCAGCAGCAGCTCGGGGAGGCCCCCAGCGATGCCAGCCCCTAGGCTCCAGGATCCCCCAACCAGGCCCCAACCCTGCCTCCCGGGGCCAGGCTCTGGCCTGGGCACTCACCACCTGACTTAGATACGTTCTCAAGGGCTGGCCTACAGGTCCCCTGGTGGTTCTGCCTGCCTGGGCCACCCTTCAGGTACTCTGGGCCAGCGCTCACCACCCAGCCTCCCCTCCTGGGGCCAGGTGTGGGCCTGCGACCCATCTATCTTGCCTGCCTGCCCAATAATTCCAGGGCACTCTCCACTCTGCCCAGGCTTTGAAGGTCCACATTAAACAGGTCTCCGACACCACTGCGCCTCTCTGTATCCTGGGATGAGGACCCCTGTGGCTGACAGGTGAACAGAGCGGTCAAGACTTTCCAGACGTTGCTCACACACTCGCGACGCTTGGGCTTGAGGTTCTTGACTTTCGTGTATTTCCGGACATAGGGTGCAGGTGAAGTCAGGACTTCCTCCCCACCTGGTGTGCTCCTGGCCAGCAGTTGCTTCCCCAGCCAGGCTGAGACAGCGTCGGACATGCTGTGTGACACTGTGTGATAAGCTTAGCTTCTCTGGGTACTAGGGCTTTTCACTAAGACAGCCAACACCAAAACATGCTGTATAACCTTGGGCACCGCCCTCCTGCTCTCGGCCCCTCTCCAGTTGGCCAATAGCAGGGTTGGTCTGCTTGTTTCTGCAGGGGTCTTTCCAAAGGGGGAGATAGCAGAAGTAAAGATCCAACATAGGCTGGGCCACATTCACGGATGGTTCATTATAAGGTCAGCTGACGAGAAGGGCGTGAACCATGAACTCAGAACCAGAGGAGCAGCGAGGGCCCCCCCCCTTCCTGCACTGCAATTTCCACAGGATCCAGCTGGAGAGAGAGACTAGGCTAGCACAGGGGTGCAGAGCTTCAGCCTGGGGTCACATCCTCGCCACTCACCCGATGTATGACCTTTAGCAAGTCACTTGACCTTGCCAGGCCTTAGTTTCTTCATTTGTAATTTGGAGGTAACAAGACGTCTCTCCTAGAGTCACCGTGAAGATTAAATGAGACCTTACTTGAAGGTACTTTCCTCGCCCTGATACATTATTAAGAGGGAAAGCAAGGCTCAGAGGTGAAGTGCGTCGTGATCCCAGGTTCCCTGGTTAGGCCGGTTCCGCCCTCACACTGCCTGAGAGGCTGGGCGCTGGTTGGGGTGCTCCCCTTCCCGTCTCCCCAGACACAAGTGCTGGTGGGGACTATACAGCCAAACTACCTTTTATTGGATTTTTGAGTAAAAACACCAACCATGTCAAAGTTCATGCAGACTCCTAAAAGCACAGATCTGGACCCAGATGGGGTGGGTGTAGAGAACTCCTTCTATCAGGTTTTGAGGCGGTTTGAGCGCCGGGGTGGTGGGGGCTGGGGGGGCTGGTCTGTCACCTTGCTGGGGTGTTTGGCTGTGTCCTGGATACCGGGTTGCGTATGGGAACGGCCGCTGGAGGTGAAGAGAGCAGTCAAGGCGTTCCGGGCGGTGATGGCACACCGGCGGCTCACGGGCCTGGTGGTGGCGGGGCTGGGCTTCTTGGCCTTCTTGTATTTCTGGACACAGAAGGTGTGGGTGAGGCAGGGCTCCCTCCCTCCCTGGTGTGCTGGCCAGCAGCCGCTTCCCCAGCCAGGCTGAGACAGATTGGACATGCTGTGTGACCCTGTGTGATACGCTCAGCCTCCCTGGGCCAGAGCTCTAGAGCTAACAGCCTGTCCCTCAGCAACCCCCCCCCCAGAACAACAGCAGAAAGAGCCCGGCCCCACCCCGGCTCTGTCCCTCTGTGGGCAGGGCCTCCCTGTGGAGTGTAGCTGGGGCTGAGGTCAAGTGTAGCGGGGAGGTGGCCATTGGCCATCAGCCCCATCAGCTCGAATAAAGTGTGAGTCACCTGCAGGTTCTCGAAGTGAGCCAAGGACTTGCAGTGGGAGAGCTGCGCCCCCGACGTGCTGTGGTAGAACTTGCGGCAGATGTGGCAGACATAGCCCATCACAGGTACCAGGAAGTCCACACCTGTGGGACAGCAGGGTCTCTGTGTTCACATCCCTCACGCCAGCCAGGTGTCCTGCCCTCTTTAGGGGCCCATGTGCTCTCCCACGCTCCAGGTGGGAGAAGTGAAGACAAGGGGATAGGCCAGGATGTCGTGGCTGCGATCTGGGGGGTGTCCCCTGGAGGTTGGGCTCAGGGCTGGGGTCTTACCATATGCGGTATTGGGGCTGTAGGTCTCTGAGCCTTTCCACTCCTCTGTGGATATATCTCTGGACCTCACCTGGAAACACGCAAGTGTGGCCTCGGATCTGGCTTCCCCAAGACCCCAGCCCCTGAATGCAGGTTGGGGGCCAGGAACCCACCCATGCTCTCAAGCACAATGTCCCCTTGATCTCGAGGAGGTTGTGGGTGGCATTCTCTGAGCCTCGCACGTGCTGATCCTGCGCCCGAGTGCCCTGCCCAACCCGTACTTCCGGGGCTCAGCTCCATCCGCGCCCTCCTCCAGGAAGGCCTGCTCCCACAGGGGCCATATTAGGTGCCAGGGGTGCCCAACGCGTCACACGTCATCTCATTGAATCCTCACAACCTGCTATGGTTCACCCATTTTGCATAACAGGAAACTGAGGCCCAGGCACATGAACTTATTTGCCCAGGGTCACACAGCTGGTTTAGCGAGGAGGAGGGCGGTGAACCCTGGTGGGCCCCAAGTCCTGGTTACACTTTTAGCTGTGAGCACCCTGCCAGGTCCCTAAGGTCCTACCTGGTGCTGCAGTGACCTCATTCCTGGGGAGTGGGTGGCTTTCAGGTCACCTAGGACCCCTCATTTCACCTGCTGGACATAAGCCCCTTCCAGATGAGACTATCTGACTCCAGCACATCAGCCCCACCATGCCTAGCAGTGCCTTCCGCCACATACCAAGCAAACAAACATGGCTTTTAAGAGTGACGACCACTGACATTTGCTACCCTGGGCTGCGGCCCTCCCCCACAGCCTGAGGGCTATTACTTCTGAGCAGAGGAAACTGAGGCTCAGAGAGGCCAAGGGGCTTGCCTGGGACACCCCTGCTGACTGCCGAATACCAAGCCAGCTTCACCCCTAACCTGCTCGGGGCTGCAGGTCGCCCTTGCCGCCCTCCATCTACAGCCCCTCGGTGCCCCCTTTCTGCTGCCCCATCACCACTATGGACTGGAACGGGTGAGCTCTGTGAGGGCAGGGGCCAGGCCTCGGTCTCCACGTAGCTCTGGTGTCAGGCACTGGGGCAGGGCCTGGCCCAGAACGAGTGCTCCGGAAGCATTTGTTAAACTGAAAAGAATCCACAATCCTCCAGCTTCTCGCTCATGGGAGGCAGAGGGGCGGGGGCGTTCTGAGCACAGGCTCTGGAGTCGCATTTCCTGGCATCCAAATTGGTAAGATTCTGCCAGGAAAGTGCTTGATACATGCCTGGCCTATAGTAGGTGCTCAACAACTGTCGCCTGCTCTCGCTGTCACCTTCATTATCCTCTTACACTGGCCTTACTGTATACACCACATAGCTCCCCCACTTACTGAGGCTGTGCCCTCAGCCAAGGGGTCCTTTCCCTTCCTCAATTCAGAATTTCAGCCGGACCTTCGAGGCCCTCACATATTTCACCTGTCACCGGTCATTGTGATATTTACACATAGTCATCTAGAATACAGTTCCTATTAATACTCAACTGTGCCCTGTGGTAGTGCCTACAAATGCCAGCACAGTGGCTCCTGGCCCCTGGGAGATGTCCAGCCTCCAGCCTGCCTCCCGAGTCCCCTCCGCCCCCAAGCACCTGCTTGCAGAATTCCTCATCAACCTCAATTTCTTCTTCTTCTTCTTCATCGTCGTCCTCCTCCTCTTCCTCATCTCCCTCAAAGCAGCCCACAGCGTCCACTGTGATGAAGTGGTCCTCTTCTTGGCCAGGTAGCTCCTTCTCGAGCATCTTCAGCTGCCCAGGGGAGTGGGCCAGGGCTCAGGTCAGCTCAGGGCAGCCAAGGTGCCACACCCCATGCACCTCATACCCCTGGGAATTCCAATGCCTCCAGACCTGCGGTGAGCACGGTCTGGGATAAATCTCAAATTGCTGTGTGGCCTTGGCCAAGGCTCTGTACATCTCTGGGCCCATGTCCTTCGAGGGAGCTGGGGTTACCTCCTTAGCTTTGTCCTTGTGCCCTTGGGACTTCACGTGCTCCACAAACTTGCGGGGGGTCTTGAAGTAGCGGTTGCAAACAGTGCAGAAAGGTCGCAGGGACTGTTTGGCGATCTGGGGAAAGAAGGGCAGGCCCAGTGGGTGGCAGGCAGTGTCCCCAGGTGCAGCCAGCGAGACCTCGCTTCCCACCTGCAGGCTACCACATCTGTAATCAGCTGGCTGCGCTCGCCCCTGTACCAAACATGGGCAACATGTCCCCTCCCTATGCCTCTGGCTCCAAAGTGGGATGGCAGGTGGCAACAGAAAGGACAGAGGGAAAATAGGGAGAGAAGATAACCACCAAGAGGAGCCCCACGAGCCCCGTAGGTGAATGGCATGGTGAGATGGCACCTCGCCCACCCTGAGTAGAAGGAGAAACTGAAGCCCAGAGAAGAAACATGACTGACTCATCGAGAAGCCACACTTTAGAGTTATGGCCACGCAGAGACAAAGGCTGACACTGACCTTCCACTCCCAACCGGGGCTCTCTCCCCTCCAGCCCTCGGCTTGGAGACAGCACAGGGGGTGCCTTCGCAGCATGTGTGCCCTCATACCTTGTGGTCCTGTGTCCTGCGGTGCTGGATCAGGTCCCCCATGTAGTAGACGCGGCAGGTGTTGCACCAGCGCCTCAGTGGAGGCTCTCTGAGGGACAATCAAAACGTGTAGTGTGACACTATGTTTACTGGAAAGACAGAGTCTCCCAGGTGCTCCATAATCCAAGTGCCATTCCAATAGGATCTTTCTTGGAAACTTAACAAAATGGGTCTGAGATTCATCTGGAACAATACTTAAATAATAACCAAGGAAACTTGGGCGGGGGGGGAAGGGGTTGCAGAATGAGATTCAGAAGCACTTGGGATACCGAGGGGCCACCAGGACAGTGATACAACGGAGGATGTCTGGCCTTGAAAATTCCCCTTTATCCTTCAGTTTAAACACCCTTTTGTTCCCAGAGTTGTTCTTGCCCCTCCCCCCATTCCTGGACCTGTCCCCATCCCAGTAAGGCCACGCCCCCCTCTGAGGCCCCAATGTGTCACGGCTACAGCTTTGTCCACAATGGATTGGCAGGACCTCATCCATTTTCCACCCGCACTGGGCTATGGGGAGCTCTGGGAAGCCAGGACTGCATCCCAGAATCCCCAGGGCCTGGCACGGGATCGGCCTTGAGTTTCTGACTGTGTCAGATGAAGGAAGGACAGGCAGCCTCTCTGAAGGACTGCCACGTTCTGCGTGGCCTTTAGGGGGCCAAGTCCGGATTCCAGGGGAGGCGTCATCAGGAGACAGGTCAACAAATCCCCTCCACCGGAAGCTTGTTCCGAGCTTGGGCTACCTCTGTGCCATGTTCTCGTGTGACGAGATCTATTTTGACATCATGAAGCTCATTCTGCAAATGCAACTTTGACTCCTGTTCTCACTTGACACTGAATCAAGCACGTTTCCACATTATCATAAATTCCTGCCACTGTCCTATCTATCAGTTGTTCCACCACGTGGACTTAACCGATCTACCTAATCCTCCAGTTTGGGATATTTTAGATAATTTCCAATGACATTTTTCATTATGACATTACCTCTGCAAGGAATGTTTTGTGAGTGCCCTTTCTCCTGTGTTTATGATGACGTCACCTAAGTATACGTCCTAGGTCAGCGGGCAGGGGAGGTTTAAAGCTCGAGAACATACTGCAAAGCCACGTAGGGAAGCTCTTCGCAAAGTGAGGAATGCTAGCAGAGACACTGCTACCTTTGGAGAGAGCGCTCCCTGTCACTCAGGGCACCTGTCCCCTCATCCCACTTGGGAGTGCAAGCTATGACCCTCTGTAATGCTCACGGCAGAGTCCCTGACCACGGATGGCCTCAGGGTCTGTCCAGCCTGTGGAAGTGTTTCATTTGGCCTCCACGAGGTTTGGTTTGTGTTAATTGGGAACTAGCTGTTAACATTTTGAAATTGGGAGACTCCACCTACAAATCTGGGTTTCCGGATTCTCCTGAAAAACTAGGGGACCGGGATCTGAGGGACAGCTATCCTGGGAGACAGAGCCCATGTCCCCCGGATGGCCTAAGCCAACATGACCTGCTTCTCTCTGAAGACACCTCCCAGCCCCTACCGGCCTCTGTGACTGCCCACGGGTCGTGCGAGGTCCTCCAGCTCCCACCTTCCCACGCCGACAGCCAGTCTCAGACTCTAGGAGGGCTGGTGATTCTGACTGACCAAGCGTCCATGACAGTGAAAGGGGCACACGGAGGGTAGCTCGAACCTCGGACCACAAGATGAACTGAGCCTTACCGTTATACCCCCGTAGTGGGGTCCGGACATGTGCTGGGGACGAGAAGCAGCCCCAGTGCCACAAGTGGGCAACCCACTTCCTTCCCACTTGGATGGTCACACTCTTCCCGTCTGGATGGCAGGAACCTTAATGAACTATCTGGGTCATGAACTCCTGCATTACACCCATCACCAGGCCATTTTACAGACGAGGAAAACTGAGGTCCAAGGCCACACAGTTGCTGCGAAGAGGCCTCTGGGGAAAGGCAATGCTAAGTACAAAGGCAGACCTTGCAGACGGTAGATTCAGGGCCCCTCCCAGCCTTGCCTGGCCTGCGAGACTGCCCACCCCTCAGTATAGAGCCTCTGAGATCCTCACTCACTCATCCTCTCTCTCCAGGACATCCCGGGGCACGGGCAACAGGGACAGGAGGCAGGCATGGCTCATGTGCTGGATCTCTCCGAGCCGCTGCTGGTGCTGGGCCCCCGACATGTGGTCCTGGAACTCCTTCAATACAAAGGAGCAAGGGAGGGGCATGAGGCGAGAGCCCTGGAATGGCGGTCAGGGCGGGGCCCACAGAGGAGGTCTCCAACCTCAGCTGCATGGCCACCCCACCACCGCTGAGGCCATTTCTCTTACAACCCTGTGTGGGCCAGAGAAGACTGGTAAACTGAGGCACAGAGTGAGCGCACAGTAGCCAATGCTTCTGCTCATCCTGGAGCTGTGTGAGTGCCTCAAAGACAAGCAGCGGTCTGATTAACTTCCAGGTCCCCAGCTCTGCTCAGGAGAGGCACCGAGTGACAGCAGCACGAGGAGCACTAATATGAGCGGGAAGCTGTTATTAATGCTATGCTTTCTCTGGACCAAGCCTGTGGCTCAGGGCTTCAATGTGAAGTCGTGGAATCCTCAGAACCACCCAGTGAGGTGGATTCTAAATGTTTCCTCATCTGATGCATAAAGAAACCGAGGCAGGAAGGCAGAAATTCACCTTGCGAGGGCTACACAGCTAGTCAGGACCAATTTATACCAGCTCTGCCTGACTCTAAAATCCTGCCTTCGTGGCTGGTCAGAAAATGTTTTCTGAGCAAGTGCAGGGCTGCCAGGGGCGGGGCTCATGGCGCCCCATGTGGCCACTCAGGCGGTCGTGGTAAAGGCAGGCTTGGCATCCCACTCAGCCCCTCCCCTCGACCTACCCAACCCCCAGGGCCCAGTTGGCAGTACCTGCTGGCTGCTGCAGTTGGTCTTGCAGATGTAGCAGAAGAACTGGAGGGTCTGCTTAGAGGGTGTGCTGGTGGCAGCAGAAGTGGCAGAGATGGAGTCGCCAGAACGGGGCCCGGGTGTGAGGGATACAGTGCTAAAGGCCCGACTGTCACTGCTCTGCAGGATGGTGACCTTCAGGGAGCCCCCAGTACCCCACACCTGCACCGGAAGCAGAAGCAGAGCTACCACCAGCTGGGCACTTATGGGGGGCCAGCCCCAGTGCTAAACATCTATGGGCACTGTCTCATCAGGCCCTCCTGACAGTCCACTTTACATAGGGGAAATCTGAGGCTCTGAGCCATTGGGTGATTTCCCAAGCTCACACAGCTAGGACGCATTACAGTCAGGATTCCAACCCAGTCCCACCTAACTCTCAAGTCCACCCACCCCAATCCTCACATGACAGATGGAGAAACTGAGATGCAAAGAATGCAATGGGTTTGGCCACAATTAGTGTGAGGCAAAGCTGGGTCCTGATCCCCCGGCACGGGCTGCCACTCTGCTCTCTCCATTAGAGCCACGTCACCCATGTCAGGGGACTAGGGGCACTAGTTTTGTAATGAGCAGGTTAGAAGGGATTCTTGTCACCACAAGTACTTCCACATCTTCAGAGCAAAGGCATGTGAAGGCAACAAGACAGCATGAGTTCAACAAGCCACCATCAAATCCAGGTGGAGGGCTGCCATCACATCTACCAGGTGAGGAAATGTGATGGGGCCCAGAGGTGGGCTGGGGCGGGAAGAGGCCCTCCCACAGCTGGGCGTAGTGGTCACGTCAGCATCTCTACCCACCCTGAGCATCTCCCTTGCTCTTTTTTCACATTCCCCCACATCCAGACCACTGGTCAGCTCTTCCTGGCTCTCCTCCACGCTGACCTGGGCACCCACAGGCTCTGGTGAGGCCTCCTCCTGGCCTGAAATGACAGATGTACTCTGTTTCCCAGGGTCCACCTCCCACTTTGCCCAGAGGGACCCAGGCCCATGGGCCACTTTCTCTGCCCACAGCCATGGCCTTAAAGCCTAAGGTGTAGATGGCCCCAAACCCTGGTTCTCGGTCCAACCCTTGGTCCCAGACAATACCCAGTCAGGACTGTACAGTGCCGGGGGAGGAAAGAAGGGCCTGGGCAGAGCTTTCCCATCACTGGGTGGACTGGGAGCCAGCACTCACTTACCCGCTCCAACTTCTGCCATATCAGGCCGTGTCTCCAGCACAGTGGAATTAACTAGAACTGGTGCTTGCTCCGATGCTGGCACCTGTGGCTGGGTCTGAGGCTGCCCCTGGGTCTGGTCCAGTGGCTGCATTGGAGACTTCTCTGAAGGTTGTTCCGGTGGCTGCTCCACTGTCTGGAACTTTGGCTGTGCTTCTGACTGGACCTGTGGATATGTCTGTGTCTGTGCCTGCTTCTGCAGCTGTGGCTGCCCCTGCCTTGGGGGCTGTGAATGTGCCTGTGGCTGCACCTGTGGCTGCACCTGCTTCTGTGGCTCCACCTCCTTCTGCAGCTGCGGCTGCACCTGCTGTGGCACTAAATGCTCTGGAGACGTCTGTGTCTGTGCCTGTTTCTGCAGCTTTGGCTGCACCTGGGCATCTGCTGATGGCATCTGTGGCTGCACCTGGGCCTGGATCTGCAGAACCCGTGGCTGGAATCGTGGCAGCACTCGGGCTTCTGGTGGCTCAGGCAGTAGCTCGGGTGTCTGTGTCTGCTTCAGTGCTGTCATCCGGGCCTGTGGCTGGACCTTTGCCTGCAGCTGCCCTGGGCGCCCCTTCTCTGTGGGCTCCTCGGAGCTAGCAATGATCAAAAGAGTATCAAATTCATGTCTTCCAATTGGTCCCAGGGGCTCCCTAGAAAGGCCAGGACCCAGGTTCCAGTCATCACTCTACCATGTTCAAGCTGGGTATTTGGGTAAGCCCCTTTGGCTCTCAGGGCCCCAGTTTCACTTACATAAATTGGCAGGATCACTCGTTCCCACCTCCCACAATTTGCTAACATGTATCCTAGGCCTGTAAAGCTGCATACCTTCTACCCACCCTGAGGTCCCAGATGCATATCTTCATTCCTCCACCCTGGCCACTTTGTCTGCTTCTAGGTGGCTCAGTCACAGTGAAAACACCAGAGTCTAGCCTGGGGCCTTCCCAGGTGAGGTGCAGAATTAGGTTTACCTTCCTCCAAGCCAGAGGCCAAGGCCCTTTCCTTGCTCCTGCTCCCCTGAAGGGTCCTGCTCCCAACTACACCCACCCCCTGCCTTTGCAAGAATAGGAGTACAGAACTCCTGGGTCCCAGCAGGTTTTCAGCATCAGTTACCTCTTTGACCTTTTAGCGGGTGGCTCGGACGCCTCATAAGAAGACTCTCGCTCAGGTGCTGGAGTACGTTTCTCCTTAGTGATGTCATCTGGGCTGGGAGGGGAATCTTGGTCTAGAATGGAAGGCAGATGAATGATTGCCATTGGCAAGTAAAGCACGAACAAGCCAGGAGATGAGGCCTGGGCTCACCACCCCCCGCAAGATCCCAGCCACCCAGAACTGTCTCCACTACCAATCCTGCAGCCACCTGCCCCAACCTTCATCCCCTTTGAAAGACCAGCAGCTTTCCTCACCTGGTGTGTCCATTCGGGGCTCTGTGGCTTCCTCAGACCCCTCTGGGGGGTCTGCGTTGTCTTCCACAGGCGTCGTCTGAGAAGAAGAATCCTGCTTCCTTTCAGAAACCATTCTGACAACCACCACCCACCCTTTTAAACACATCCTTGCCCAAGAATGGCTGCAACAGTCCCCCAGGAGATGAAGGGGCCTGGGGCCCTCTGATGGGCCTGGCCCCAGAGCCGCCAAGAGGCGATCCTAAACACCCTGGGAATCGTGTCGAGGGCATTCCTTCTAGCTGCCTGTTTAGGAAACCCAGGTCTGGAGGACACAAGCCCTCTCCTGGCCATGGTGCTGCCACCTGACTCCCCACACGCTTCTCCACTCAGCAGCCAGAGGACTCCTTCTCACATGCAAACGTCATCATGTCTCTTGTCTCTTGCAGGCTGAAACCCTCCTGTGACTTTTTACAGGCCTGGAGTACACCTCTCTTACCCCGAGCCTGACACCACCTCCCCCACCTCCTACACAATCGGACCTCTGTCCCCACACCTACCCCTCCAGCCTCAGCAGCTCTCCTTCCCCCTTTCTACATCCACACTGGCCTTCTCTCTGATTCCCCAAAGCCCCAGGCCTCTTCCTGCCCCAGGCCTCTCCCCAGAGCCTCGAAGACACTTCCTGCAGAAAGCCCTCCTGACACCAGAATAGGTGCAGACCCCTAGGACAGGTTGCCAGAGGACCTTGGGCTTCCCTTTTGTGGCACTTGCCACAGTCTTAATTAACTGGTGAAAGCATTATTTGCATTACTGTCTTACCACCACCTCCATCTTCCTCCCTAGCCCAGGATCTCCAGGAGGGCCAGGCCAGATGGGACATCTGCACCACTGAGTCCCATGCAGGGTCTTACAAATGTTTGCTAAATACATGCATGGCTCCAGCTGGTTCTAGGGCCCCCCAGGAAGCACCAGGAGCCCCACCTGCAGCCTCCCTCCCTTCTACTAAGCCGAAGGAACCAGCAGTGCGCCAGCACATGCACCAGAGCAGGACTCCGTGCCTTTCAGGACCACCCAGCTCTCACCCTGCACGACCCGGCACTGGCCTGTGAGTCAGGAGGCCCAACTCTGGCTCTGTCTCAACAACTGTACAGCCCAGGGCAACCTCCACCGACTCTGAGCCTCAGTTTTCCTACATGTAAAATGTGGGCAGGGGGCGGTCATAGACAAGACCACGTGAGGACAGGCCCACTGGAAGGTCAGAGGCCGGGATCCCTCTCTGGAGGGAAATGCCTCACCTCCCGATGGGCGCTGCCCCAGAGCAGGCAAAAAGGGGGTTACCGTCCCCACCCCAGAACGCTCTTAGGAGCGTGGTGTGTTTGAGGATCTGCCAGGATGCTCAGGGACAGGACAGCCTCAGGGAGGATGGTATTTGCTTTGCAAGTCTCTTTGAGTTTCTCTGCTCAGGTCAGGCAGAGCTTTCCTTTGATGCTTTTACCTCCTCTCAATCATAAAAAGCCAGGACCAGACCTTCAGATTTTATAACATTGTTTCACCCCAATTACCTTTCTTTTACTTGCACATATGGCAATTAATTTACACTGATTTTACATTTTAGGTAGCGATATAATGGTTCCTTTTAAAATAATTGTAACGAAGAAGAAGCTAGTTCATTTAACACAGTGCTATCCCAGGCAGGAGGAATTAGCCACATGGAGGTGGCTTGTAAGTCCCTGAAATGTGGCAAGCCAAATTGCGATGTCAGTATAAAACACACACCAGATTTTAAGACTTAGTACCAAAAAAAAAGGAACGTAAAATGCCTCATTCATTTTTTTAAGTTGCTTACATGTTGGAATGATAATCTTTTAATATATTGGGTTAAATAAAGTATATGAATAAAATCAACTCCACCTGTTTCATTTCACTTTGTTAATGTGATTGCTAGAAAAACTGAAATTATATATATAGCTTGCATTCTATGTCCCTTGGGCAGTACTGATTTTAAAGGAAACTGTTAGGGTACACCTAAAACTAATATATTATGTGTCAATTAGATCTCAATTTTTTTAAAAAAAGAGAAATATTAGGTAAATAATACTGCTGGTGTTTGGACATGGCAAAAATCACAGCAGGGGTTCGGGACTATTTCAAGTGTGGGAAACACTAGATGAGTCCAATTTACCTCCTGCTCATTTTACAGATGAAGAAACTGAGGCACAAAGAGGGGTGTGACCTGCCCAAGGGCCCAGTGTGAGCTGGAGTGGGGAGCTCACTTGACACCCAGGTAAGCCCTCTCCCACTCCCATCCCCACCGGCTCTATCCCAGCCATCACTCACCTTGCGATTGGGGGGAGTGGAGGAGGAGGTCCGGGCCTGTTTCTGGGTGGCCCGCCCTGAAAGGTTGAGCTGGGAGGGGTTTATGGAGACCCCCACAGGAGGGGGGCCCAGCAGAGACTGCCGAGTGGCCTGGGGAAAGAACTGCTGTAGATTTGGGGTGGCGAGCTGAGGGGGTGTGAGGCTGGGTGCTGTCAGGTTCGGGGTTGCCAGGTTGTAGCCACGGAAGTTACCTATAAGTAAGAAGAGGGAAGAAAAGGGATTACAACCATGGTTGGATGGTAGAGGGTCAGGGTTCAGACCACAAAGCATCATGGGAACATCATAGAAAACTTTGAAGGTGACCCTTCCCACTCAAGGGGAGAGATGAGAGCTGAGGACCCAGTCCCACCTTGAGCATTAAGGCTGGTTTTATGCTCTAGCTGGGGGACTGCCTTTTCCCTCCCAATGCCTCCCAGGTCAGCGGCTTGGGAAGCCCCAGCAAACCCACTCACCCTCAGGCATGCTCTAGAGTACACCTTACGTTATGTGAAAGATCCAGCACAGGACCCAGAGAAGAACCAGCAAGATGACTGGTCCCTGGAATAATAAGACCCTTCCCTACCCCCACCAGCTACCCTGGGAACTAGGTGCTAAGCACTTTCCATGCATGGCCTCGGTCACTCGGCCATTATCAGGGTAGGTATTATTGTCACAATAGTCACAAAGTGGAGGAGATATCCAGGGTCCCTGGGAGGGGCCCACTGGCCCCAGCCATGGTTCTGGGGGTCCTCCTGACTCTTCCCTCTTTATGCACTGCCCCCATCCAAGCCGACACATATCCTATCAACTCTCTCTCCTACCCCTCTTCCCAGTTCAGCCTGACTCCCCTTTCCATCTCCACTCCCAGCTGCCCTTCCAAAGCCACTTCAACCACAACTGAGTGGCAGCCACAACTTTTGCACTGGATAGCAGCAGTGATCTTTCTAAAATCACATTCTGACTTCCCTGCATAAAACCTTCCATAGCTCCCTGCTGCTCATGGTGAGAGATCTGGCCCTGCCTCTTCCTCGACCTCCTTTCTTGCCATTCTCCCCACACATGCCCCCACTAGACTCCAGCCACATGCTCCCATGCATCCCTCAAACAAGCCTGGTTTCTCCCTGCCTTTGGGCCTTTGCACATTCTGTTCCTTCCTCCCGGGACATTCTGCCCCGACTTCCTCCCAGTCATGCTGCAGTGCTCCGTACAGGTGTTTCTCCTCTGGGAGGCTTTCCCAGACCTTTTCTGGGTCCCCAGATGCCCCAGAGTGCCTGTTCTAGGATCTGCTACACAATTTCCTGATCTGTTTCCCAGTGCCTACCACTCAACCATACTGGGACCTCCTTAAAGGTAGGCACCTCATCAGACTAGGAAGCCCAGTGCTTGGGAAGTTTTTGAGCCGTGAAAGACAGTTCAAATTCTTGCCCCAATGCTGGCACTAGAATGACAAAGGTTAAAGGGCATGGGTGGGATGTGCTGTGAGAGCTGGTTCAAATCCAGACTCTACAGTACAAGCTCCGTGACCTTAAGTAAATCAGTTGCCCCGTCTTAGCCTCAGTTCTCTGATCTGTAAAAAGGGGATAATAACGTTTGACTCACAGTGTTTTATGAAGATTCAATGAGATATACACGTGTACCTGGTACATAGTAAGTGTTCAATGAACACTAACTTAAAACAAATACATATATACACATATGTGCAGAGAAAGAATGCCAATCAGCTCTTGAAAACAGAGAGATAAACAATGCCACACTCTAAAAGAAAAATGACAAAGGACATGGACAAGTCACAAAAGAAATACAAATATTTAACAGACAAATATAAAATGTTAAACTGCACTAGTGCTTCAAGAAATGTAAACTAAAACATTCATGATATAGCTTTTTTGCCAACCAAATTAGTAAATTATATGTATATATACATATATATTAATATATAAAAAAGCATATAATACCCAATGTTGCCGTGGGCATGGTGAGACCGACAGTGTCATACGTGGCTGGTGGCATTGCAAACTGGTCCAGTCCTTTGGGAAAGCAATTTGGCAATACTTATCAAGAGCCATAAAACATCACTCCCCAACCCCCAACCCAGTCATTCTACTCTTGGGAATCCATTCTAAGAAAATACTCTCAAACATGATACTCATCCGAGTGTCATTTAAAAGAGGAAAAAACGGGAGAACAGCTGAGAAGGTTTAGGTAAGCAAAGGTACATCCCTCCAGTGGAAGAGTAAACAGCTGTTAAAAACAATCTTTACAGAAACTGTCAAATTATATGATAAATGATGATGCCATTCTAGTCAATGAAAAAGAAACAGGATACAGCCTTTCACTTATATCAATAACCACAATCATATACAAATCCCCAAGTTTGTGCCTAGGAAAAAAATGGGAGGAAATACAGCAAAACCTTGGCAAGTGGTTCTTTTCTTCAGGAGGTAAGTCTACACATGGTAATTTGCGTTTTTCTTATCCTCTTTTTAAAATACTTTTTTCATTTTTCTTTGAAGAGTGTCGCTTTTAAAATGGGAAAGAAAGGGGGGAGATATATATGTACTCATTGTGGGTCATGTGTGTGGTTTTATCTCTGCACCCATCCATCTGTGATTTCTAAGCCAGCTCCCAGGGCCATCCACATCTATGTGACCCTGACAGGACTGCAGAGTGACAACCATCACATCACCTGACCTGGCTGCATACCCTGCTGGACAGCAGGATAGCCTACTGCCTAAGAAAACAGCTCTGTAGTAAGATCTGGGCTCTAATTCTCCCTCTAATCAACACCTACTTGCTGTGTGACCTTGGGCACATGACCCCTCTCTGGGCCCCCGTTTCATCACCTGTAAAATGGGATCATGAGTGTATCCCCGCTTAGGGTTGTCAGCAAATTCAAGGAATTAGGTTTGTAAAGGCCTCAGCACAGTCCTAACCCAGCAAGTCACACCTACCCTGTGGGAGGGGCTGGGTCTGAATATGAGTTGGCCCCAGGTCACTGGACCCCAGGATTACTTCCACAGGGACTGAGGTATCAGGAGCAGCATCTTGGAAAGAAAAGCTGAGATACTGCTCTCCACACGGGGAAACTGAGGCAAGGGAACAGGCTTAACTTAGAGGACTAGAGACACCCACTCAAGAGATCAAGGGGGTCAGGAGGCCTAGGCCTTGGTCTAGCTGAGGCACTGCTGGTGCTGCTGTGACCCAGGGCAAATGACTTCCCTTCTCTGGACCTCAGCTTCCTCATCTGTCAAATGGGATGAGGAGGAGGGTGGTCAAAATAGATCATTCTGGCCAATGTCTCATCTAATCTAAATGTCAGTAAAATGTGCTGAGTACTGTCCATAGAGCCAGCACCACAGCCAAGGGCACACCTCTGTGATCAGATAGACCTGTATGCAGCTGAGCCACTTAGGGGCTTACACCTCCTGAAGCCTCGGTGTCTTTGTCTGTAAACTAGGATGCTGACACTAGCTCCCTGTCGGGTACTGTGTGGATCTGGTGAGATTTAATGTGATGGGGCTGCTGGGAAGCTGCCACTACGACGGAGTGAGAAGGGCTTGTGACCATACCTTGCAACTGCTGCAAAAGCAAAGCTCTCTGTAGCACAGAGCCATTGAGAAGGGAGGCTGAGCTGGCGCCCTGGAGATTCAGAAGCTGCTGCTGTGGCTGCTGCTGGGGGAGCCCCCTGTGTTGAGAGCAGGTGTCAGAGGGTTACTGGGAGAATCAGACCCTCCGTCTTTCCTGAGTGGCCTCACCTCCATTCTCTGCCCCCGTTTGATGACCTGCAGGTCTCAAATAGGTACTCCTCTGGGAGAAAGGGCTGGGAAGACGGGTCTCCAAGACATGGATCTAAGTGGCAGGGCTAGAGCCGCCCACCCTTTCCGGGGAAACTCACCGGCTGACGGCCATGGGCAGTGGGGCCTGCGGTGGGGACTGCTGGAGCAGCTGCTGGAGCTGCAGCAACTGCTGCTGCTGCTGCAGCTGCTGCTGGAGCTGCTGCTGCTGCAACTGCTGGAGCTGCTGCTGTTGCTGGTTGAACATGGCGGCTGGGGGAAGGAAGGGGAGTAAGGCTGGGAACCCCAGCACAAGGCAGTTCAGCTCTCCTCCCGTCCATGGTCATCCACGTCCTCCAATCCCGGGCCCTCAAATAGTGCCAGCTGAGCACGACACTCCCAGGACTGCCCACAGCATGCCACATTTGCACCTCACCCCATTATTACACCCCCAATTCTGCCAACAGCAGCAGGAGTCAAGTACCCTCCCCATTTCCCCCAAATCCTGCCAACAGTCCCTCCTTCAAATGACCAACCCCGCCCTCCCTCTCTCCAACTCTCACCGTCCATCCTTTCAGGAGCATCCGACGCAAACACACCTCCCCCTTCAGTGTTTCTCTGCGCCAACCGCTTACGAATGCCAGCCCCCCGCGCACTCCCACCCCCTCCCGTGTGCCTATTTGGTGTCGATAACAGCAGCACCCCCACCCCCACCCCCACCTTTCACTTTCGCCCATGAACAAGGTAGGAGGAAGGTTTCTCTCCATCCTAATCCCCTCCCCCCAGCCATTCCGCTAACCCCTTCCTCTGCAGATACAGCCGCATTACACATCACCTCCGGTAACCCCACCTGCCCCTGAAGCCCTCAGCCTCCATTATAGTGGCAGCTAAGCCTTCCGTCCGTTCCTCCAGCCGTCCTCGGCCAGCGCACCTCACCTCCCGGCGCGGCTTTGGCTGCGGGAACTGCACGGCCTCCTCCCCGCAGCCCGTCCGCTGTCGCGTCGCCCCCTCCAGCAGGGTAGGCAGCACGCGGCCCCGGCGCCTCCGGCTCGGGGTTCCAGGACTCCGGCAGCTCCACTTGGTCCTGTCGGCTCAGAAGGCTGATCTGAGGGCCGGGCTGGGCAGCGCCCTCTGGAGGACCGGAGGTTCGGGTGCCGCTGGCCGCGCAAGAGGACGGTTCGGGAGCACGGGTTACGCTGCGGCGACGACACACGCTCACCTAGCACCCAGGCGGCGGCGGGCGCGGCTTTGGGCTGCGAGGGGGCCCCGGGCAACGCAGACCCTCCGTCCTGTGTCCTCTGCGTCGGGAAGGGGCGGCCCTGAACTCCAGGTCCGTCTGTCGCCCGGAGGGATTTGTCGTCTGGGGGTACACGCGGGCGACTTCAAGGAGACTATCCACAACCGACCTCCCCGCGGCCACCACTGTCCCGTGATGGGGGGGGGGGAGGATGGCGCGCGGGGCTGGGGGGTGAGGGGGCATGCAGCCAGCCGCTGGACATTCGGGGACCGAGACCCGGTGACAGGGCGACCAGCACAGCCCGGCAGAAGAATGTGCCCTAAAAAGGGGTGGGGAGGTCCGTTTGAAAGTGATTTTTCTCCGATTTGACTCGAGAGGAGATGAGAAGGGCTAAATTCAATGGAAAAAAAAAGGCGCTCTTGCTGCCCTCGAAGGACCCTTTAATTACGACTCTGTCCCGCGTCCCGGCGCCCCAATCCTCGGTCCCCACACGGAGTCACTGAGGCAAAAACCTGTGGTTACTAAATAGCAATCCCTGTTCCCCTTGCTGTTACTCAGCTGTCTGTAACTCTAACAGCCCGGGGCAATTCGTTCCCTTTGAATTCAGCGCCGTCTGTATGCAGGCACGGCGCTTGGTGGCGCTAGGGACGCGCAGACCCGAGTGTCAAGCAATCTTCTGTCCTATGACGGCCGTTGCCCTAAAGCTTTGGACTCGCTCTACTGCAGCCTCGGGCGGCGGCACAGGTGCCTTACTCCGCCTGGACTTAGTGGCGCGAAAGTGGTTCAGCATGGCCTGAGCGCGGGGTAGGGCGGGGGTCCGGGAACATCGCCGACGCCTTTGGATGGAAGGGCAACCCGGAGGATGGTGGCTTTGAAGGCCGGCCTGAGAAGTTAGGCTTTATCCCCGAAGGGCAGGGAGCGCTAGGGAAGAGTGCGACAGCATCACATCCGCCCAGATTAGAAAACTCACTGCGATGAAAATCGAGACGGAGACAGTAAGGAGGGAGAGAAGGGCCGAGTCAAGATCGCCCAGGCTTCCAAGCATTCTGACACCCTGATCAAGCGTTGGAGACGTCCGAAGTTGAATCAGGGCTCGGCTGTCTTCTGGCTAGGCGACGCTGGCAGTCAGGAGAGTTCTCTCTGAGCTCATTTCTTCCTCTATAGAATGGGTGTCCCCTCCCAGAGGGGTGTGAGGGCCATATTACATAAGCTTAGCACTGGCACCTGGCAGGAAGCCAGCCTAGCAAATTGCCAAAGTAAAAAAAACTGAAAATAATGCTCATGCTGCTGAAGGTAGGGAAAGCCAGCGCTGGCTTCCTGTTTTTCCTGCTTTCTGGAAAGCATTTGGCAAATAATCCATCAAGACTCTTGAATGTGTTCTGCCCTTTGACCTGGTAACCCCACTGGTAGGAATCTAGCCCAAGAAAATAATCAGAAACGAGAGCTTTATAAGCCAGCAGGTCATTTACAGAAACATTATAATAGCTGTCTGGAAAATAATCAACTTTAGGGCAACAGCTAAATAAACCCTGGTGTCTGCTTCTTAAGGAGTAGCACACAGCCATCAGAAATTGTGTTTTCAAAGGATATTTAAACACTCGCAATATGATGCAAAGTGAACTCAGGAGTTACAAAACTGCATACACATTATGATCCTGGTTTCGGAAGAATAAATATATGTGTGCACTGGGCTCATGGGCGGGTTACTTTCTCTCCTTTTTTTCTAATTTAGTTTTGATGAGTTTGAATGACTATCAAGGGGAGGGAGTGAACATTCTCTAAAATGTATATGACCTTGTGCTGTCTTCTTGAAGAACAGAGGAGATAGTGGATAGGAGTGCTCTGGGGACATTGTTTAGGGCTAGATTCACGTCAATTATTTTTAATCAATCCCTTGCAGGCAAAGCCCCCCCCAAAGGAATGTGTTTGGGGAGAGAAGAGAGGCCCCATCTCTTTGCATCCCAAATGAAGTCTGAGGCGGTAGCGTCACATGGAGACTTGTTTCTTGCATCTAACTTGAGATGCACCTTTATCAGGAAATAAACTGTTATACTCATGTGGATCTATGTCCAGACCTATTCTGCTCCAGGAATCTGCCTGTCCTTTGCTGTCTCTTTCCATGATGACAACACATAGTGTGACTATTATAATTTTGGAATACATTTTAGTGCCTAATAACACAAACCCCTGACATTGTTATGCTTTATAAAAATATTTCTTGCCAATTGCCAATCATGTAAATGTTTTTCAGGTCAATTATAGAATAATTTTGTCAAACTGTCTCCTTGCCCTCCCCACTCCCCCTGCTGCCCAAAATATCCCATCATTGAATCCCAACATTGAATTTCAATCAATGTTGCATGAAATGTGTTTAAGTTGGAGAAGAGCTGACATCTTTACCCTGAGTTTTTCAGTTTAAGAATGAGGTGAATATCTCCGTTTATCGAGCTCTGTGTTATGTTAGGGTTTTGCAGGTTTCTTGATCTAGTACCTGCATAGTTTTTATGGTAGCTATAATCACTATTTCCCCAGTGTACTTTCTAACTACCTATTGGTTATGGTGTCTTTGTCTTGTAACCTGCCACCTCCTTACCTGGCATTACATCTGCCCTCAGTAATGTCATGTGCCCCTTGGCAGAAAGCAGCTGCTGAGTTGTCCCCATGTCCTTGGGACCCAGCTCAGAGCCTCATATGTCATGGTTACGTGGGGAAGGTTGATTAACTGAGTGAGTGAATGAATGAATGAATGACTCTGGGATGCTGTATCCTCCCTCCATCCTCGGCTTGGTGCCTATCTTAGCAGCTCTTCCCTTGTCGACATCGCAGCCCCACTGAGGCACCCAGCACAGAACACCAACGTAGGTAATAGAATGAGACCACAACCAGACACCTAGCTCAGAAACCCCAGAAACAGGCTGTGTTCAGAGACAGCTCCAGGTCAGACAAGAGGCAGGGAAAAATATAAGACCATATGCTTATCACGGGGCCTCCCCAGTAGCTGTCACCCACCTGTGCCTTTACCTATACATAAAGGGGGTGAGGGAGACAGAGAACAGAGGTGGGGAGCGGCACAATGGGCATAGCCTTGTTGCTGACCCTACTTTCCAGAGTGACCTGGGGCCCCTCCTGACTTAGGACCTTAGTGTGGCCGTCTCTGCTGGACAGGACTGAATTGTGGGTAACAGGCTGTCCCTCCTCCCTTCCCCTTAGCAGGTCCAGCTACAGTGGCTCCTTCTGTCCCCAAAGGAACCAAATTTTCCTTACAATGCTCCCCCTTGCTTCTGACTCCTCACCAGGCCAATTCCTGTCCAGTCTTCCCAGCTCAATTCAAATATCAGGAGGCCTTCCCTGATTGCTGGATATGCCCTCAAAGCCCTCTGTCCACGTGGGGAATTGGGCGAAATGGGGCCTGGAATTCCCACAAGCTGAACCATCCAGGGACTGAGATGGCCCCCAATCCAGGCCTCCTAACCCAGGTCTGTCTCTCCTACAAACACCAGTGTATTTACGATCCTTTAGCTTTCCCATCAAGAGGTGACACCCTTTGCTATCTTCACAAGACTGACGTTTCTCCAGACATTACAATGATGCTGCTGATGATTATAATTACATCATAGTTCTAATTATTCACTGTACCATGCACGGTTTTCATGTTCTACCTGAATTATTATGACATCACAAATGCTCCTTGCACAGCTCTATGAGTTAGGTAGCATTTTCTTTTTCTGTTTTGTTTCTTTGCTTCTTTTCTTTAGATTCTACATGTAAGTGAGATCATACGATATTTGTCTTTCTGTCTGACTTATTTCACTTAGCATAATACCCTCTAGGTCCATCCATGTTGTCACAAATGGTAAGATTTCATTCTTGTTTATGGCTGAGTAATATTCCATTGTATGTAAGAGTTAGGTAATATTATCATCCCCTTTTTACTGAAGAAACTGAGGGTCAGGGAGGTGAAGCGACTTGCCTAAGGTCATCAGGTTAGAAAGCAGCAGAGGTGGGATTTGAACACCAGCCAGTCCAGCTTTCCAGCTGTGCCCGTGACTCATATGTACCTAACCATCAGCACACAAGGGTACCTGCCTTATTCCAGGCTCATGGGGAGCTCCTCACTATAAGATGGGACGCTGCAAGCACAGATGCTTGGACCATCAGTGCCCAAAAGCCCCTGGGAAATCTTGGTGCCCAGTCCCCAGCCATGCAGAGGAGGGGGTGTGGCCCAGCCTGGCTCAGCTGCTCCCTCAGCAGTAACCTTGCCCCAGACTGGGCCAGGTGCCGTTGCCCTATGCACCCGGTCTGCTTAGCTTGTCTTTCTCTCCCCAGTGAATCCATTCTAGAAGGACATGTCCTACATCTTATTAACCTCTTCATCCCCCTGTGTCTTGCTTGAGGTCTGGCATGAAGTAGCCACTGATCAATAACCTGTTGAAGAATAAATGAACAAATGAACCCAAAGGGCCCAGACCCTGATCAGACCCAA
This sequence comes from Rhinolophus sinicus, assembly GCF_057876585.1. Taxonomy (NCBI): domain Eukaryota; kingdom Metazoa; phylum Chordata; class Mammalia; order Chiroptera; family Rhinolophidae; genus Rhinolophus; species Rhinolophus sinicus. The sequence continues at coordinate 6,820,543 of NC_142516.1, read as the reverse complement.
TGACTAAATATAATGGCTTGACCGAGCTGTGTAATAAGGCCACTGTTCAATTCAATATAACCAGCATTTACCGAGCACCTACTGTATGCACAACAGAAACCCTATCAGAAAGGGCTACTGTTTTATGTGCACTTATATATATATAGGTTACAAGAGCTGGAGTAGTGTAGGATAGAAACGTGGAAGCTCTGAGTCTTACGACCTCCATTCACATCTTCACTCTATCACTTCCTGGCTTTGTGACCTTAGACTCATTCCTCATGAACCCTTTGTGCCTCTGTTTCCTCATCTGTCAAAAGGAACTAATAAAAACTTCTCCCTCCTGAGGGTTGAATCTCTCAGCAGAGTAACCTGGCAGAGAGGAAATGCCCAGTGAACGTTCCTATTGTAAACCTGCCCAGCAGTTAGTGGTTAAAGCTGCAGGAGGTCCAGAGAGAATTCTCCCGCTTGGGTGCTCAAAAGAGAGAGAGTCAAAGCCATTTCTAAGACTCCTTTAATTTATTGGCCCTCAGGGCCCCCAGCTTCTCAGTGCCTGGGGAGAACTGTCTACAGTAGCACTTCTTCAGTCCTCACCAAAATCTGTGGGAAACTGAGGCCAGGGTAGCTTTCAGGTTCATTTCCTTTCTGATTCCATACCTTCGCTTATACTGGTTCCTCCATCCAGAACATCAACCCTTCTCTACACCCCACAGTGTAGAGAATGGATTTTATTCATCCATTCTTCAAGCCCACCACATCCGTTTTTAGCAGACCAGGAAACAAAAACAGGGCACTGCCAAACTGGAAAACTATGCAGCCGTGAACAAGAACCATGACCGATCTGTCGGTTCTTACACTGAAACAGGTCAAAGACATACCGTTACTAAAAAAGCAAGTTGCAGAGCTTCTCCAACTTTGAAGTGCATAGGAATCTTCTGGGGCACTTGGTTCTTATGAAATTCAGGTTGTGATTCAGCAGGTTATAAGTGGGGCTTGAGATTCTGCATTTCTGAGTAGGTCATGCCCAGGCTGCTGGTCTGGCATCAGTGATACAGCAGGACAGGATGTATAATAAGATCCCACTTCTGTAAAAACAAAATGAATATATATGCAAAAAACCAGAGAATAAACACTAAATTATAAAGACTGATTATCTCTGGGTGGGAGGATGACCAGAAGCTTTCAGATACTGTGTAAAGGCTGATTTTTACAATAAGTTTCACTATCGTAATTAGGAAAAACCCAGCCATGACGGTGCCCCTCTAGGTAGACATCTGCAAACTGCAGCTCCTCCAAATTAATGACTCTACTCCAGGCTTCCTCTCTGGTTCTTAGGGCATAATACTGTTTCCCCAAAAATGAGACTGGGTCTTATATTAATTTTTGCTCCAAAAGATGCATTAGGGCTTGTGTTCAGGGGATGTCATCCTGAAAAATCATGCTAGGGCTTATTTTCCGGTTAGATCTTTTTTTCAGGGAAACATGGTTACCAGGCTGGCCTGAAGCAGCTGCTCAGGAGGGGTGTTGTGGGTGGCTGATGCTCCATCTGTCTCGAGGGCTGTCATCATCGGCATCCTCCAAGCAGTGGTTCAGTAAAAGTCTCTTGAGCGCCAGGCCAGGACTATGCCCTTCATAGGCATTTCTAATCTATCATTATCCCCATTACCCAGATTAGATAACTGAGGCTTAGGGACATGGAGGGACCTGGGTGACACAGCTTGTCTAAGGCCCAGGCCAGGCTCCTAGGATAGGGCCTGATCTGCCTGTGGCTGGCTGGCTTCTCATCATTTAGGTCTCTTCTCAAGTATCACCTCCTCAGAGAATCCCCATGACGCCGCCCAAGCTAAAGTGGACTTTTCATACCCACAGTTACCTCTTTTCACAACCCATTTTTTTTCCTCCATTGTTCTTAGTATAAACTTTTTTTCACTTTTGCTATTTCATTGATCTTTTTGGTCAATCATTGACTGTCTGTCTCTGCCACCTGGATGTAAGATCTATGAGAGACCTTGTCTGTCTTGTTCACTGCTGTATCTCCAGTGCCTAGGACAGGCCCGCCATATAGTAGGTGCTCAGTAAATATCTGTTGAATTAATGTTCTATATTTCTCCTGCTAGAAACAGGGAAAGTGAGGCCCAAAGGGACATGCTGGAGATGAATTAGTGTGAGAACTTAAGAGTAAAGGCAGTGAGGCCAAATTGAACTCCTGGTCAGTAGACTGTGACCTTGGAGGATGCCATTTTCTCTCCAAGCCTCAGTTTCCCTATCTATAAGATGAAGTGAAGCAGCCATGACCACTATCCAAGAGGCCTGATACCAGGGGGTGAGACCCTCACCCATTTCAGAATATCTTCGGCGCATTATCCACACTCCCACACACTGCTGGCTCAAGCTCCCCAAAACCCGCAGAAGGAGAAAACTGCAATCCCCATAGGTCCGCTGACGGCGCCTGCGCACGGCGGCCGGACTGCAGCGCCGCGGGCGCCCTCTGGCGGCAGTCCGGGGCAGCGCTCCCCTCCAATCCTGGAGGGCGGGGGGCCCGAGGCGCAGGCAGTCGGAGCGCGCGGCTGCTGCGGCGGAGCCGGAGCCCGGAGCCGAAGCGGCGGCCAGATCGCAGCCCTCGGGGCCCGCCGCAGCCATGGGCAACCGCGGCATGGAAGATCTCATCCCGCTGGTCAACCGGCTGCAGGACGCCTTCTCCGCCATTGGCCAGAACGCGGACCTCGACCTGCCGCAGATCGCCGTGGTGGGAGGCCAGAGCGCGGGCAAGAGCTCGGTGTTGGAGAATTTCGTTGGCAGGTAAGAGAGGCGCTCCGCGGAGCGCGTACTCCCGACACCTGGGTCCCCTGGGCCTCCGCCCCTGGCCCCGACGGCGCCGCGACCTCACAGCCCCTGGCGCTGCACCCGCGACCGTGCGCCCCCCACCTCCAGCCAGAGGGAGGCGGCCCTCCGCCTTCCGCGAGAGCCCCTCAGAGGCGGCAGCGCCCCCCGCTTGTCCACAAACGGCGTCAGGCCACCAGCTACTGTATCACGCCCCCTCCTCCGCCCCATCCGTTTGGGAAGACAGCGCTCTGCCAGGAGACCCTTACACAGGGTTGTCCCCGATACCTCACAAGGGCACCGAGGGGCCTGAATTACTCAGTGGCTCCCTCCGACTCCCTCCAGGAGTACCTTGGAGGGGCAACACCCCCGGGGCAGTGCCCCCTACCCCTAGGCTCTACGGAGGACAGCTCCCTCCCCCCATGGGAATTCCTGGACAGTGGCAGGGGACACCCCCCACAGCCCCTGGTAGAGGCCATAGCTCTGTGGGCATCAAGGACCAGGCACAGCCTACCCCCTCTCACACACACACCTCTGCGGCTCCCGCCGCCATCCGTGCGCAGCGCGGCCGTGGGGGGAGGCGCGGGCTGCAGGATGAGGAAGGGAAGGGGGGTGGGGGAGAAACTGCTTCTGATCCTTTTATGAGCAGCCGGCCCCTTATTCTGCCGCCGCCCCTGGGTGGAGGACGTCTGTCAAAGTCGTTCTCCCCTTGGTCTGGCAGAGGGATTGTAATGGAGGGAGAATGCAGTGGAGGGCAGAGATGACTAAGACGGAGGCAGGATGGCGGGGAGGGGGGAGCCATTTGCAGAACCTAATCCTCCTTCTCTGCCTTTGATCCCACAAGGCGCTGGAAGGGCCAGGTGGCAGGGAGTGGGGGGCAACCACAAAGACAAAAGGTCCTGGGTTTAGAGGGACAGGCAGTGTTGTGACCCCCCAAGTTCCCTCAAGACAGGGGAGGCAGAAATGGCTTTTTGGGGTGCGGAGAAGGAGGAGAGAGAGAGGATGGCGCTCTCCTGGTGCTGGAGGCTGGATGGGGGCTGGGCAGACTGAGGTTGGAGGCAGGAGAATTGACACTGACCTCTCCACTGTCATCTCTCTCCCTCACCTTCAGAAACCCTAGCTTCCTCCCAATGACCTTCATGGCTAAGGAAGCCACTGGCAATGTGGGAGAGGGAGGTAGAGGCCCCTCCCTCTGAGGAACAGCAGTTCTGGGGAGAGACATCCTGGGTCCAAATCGGGTTTTGCTGTGAAACCTCAGGCCAGTCACTTGCCCTCTCTGAGCTTCAGTTTCCCATCTAATATGGATAGTTGGACTGGATGATTGTTTCTGCCCCTCCAATGACCTGGAAGCCCAGTGCACACTGTAGTGGGGAGAGGGAAAGGTCTTGACTGAAGTGATGTATCTGTGGGATGTTGGAAAGCCGCCGTGGGGGCGGCCGGGCCCATCTGGTCAGCAGAGGAGGAGGCCGTCTGTCTGTGGAGGATGAGGGAAGGCTCCCAAAGAACCCTCCTGCTCACGTGACCCCCAGAACTGCAGAGACACAGGCAAGAGACACACAGATGGGCCAGCAGTCAGAATGAGGGGGTGAGGGTGGGGGTGGAGGGACCCTGGAGGCCTTAACGCTTTAAATGGCACTCATAGATATCCAGCACTTTACAGTGTACAAACCATATTCCTACCTTTCATCCATTGAATGTTTGCTGAACTCCTGCTCTGTGCCAGGCTGTGTGCTCTGGGCGGGTGTTGGAGGGGAAGGCAACCTTAGCTCCCATCTTCTGTGCCCTTCCCATGTGCCCACACCATGCTTCACAAGATGGCTCACAATAGCCCCATGAGGCAGGTACCATGGTGCCTAGATGAGGAAACTAGACCTTGAGGTTAGATGGCTCGCCCAAGGTCACATAGACAGTGCCTATTAGACTCCAGAGCCCAGGTTCCTAGTCTCAACCTTGCACAGCCTCTGGGAGCCAAGCCCTGTACTGAGCACAGGGACATTGAATGGTATGGCCTCCATTTTCCCCATCTGTAGGATGGGAAAAATGACGGCTGCTGCCCTGCCTTCCTGAGACAGTGGCTGTGGAGCTCCTATGAGTCCATGGGTGTAAAAGTCCTTTTGTCAACACATGGGGGGATATTGACAGTTTGGTTTGGGGGCCTGCGTGTGCCAGGACAGACCTGACCCCTGCCTGCCCTTTTGGAGTTTACTGTCCAGGAGAGAGAGGTGTCAGTCTGTAGGTAGCACAGCAGGCCAGCCCAGCCATGGCTGACTTCAGCAACTCTTTGTCGAGTGATGGTGCAGGATGTGGACTCTGGCCCAGGAGGCCTGGGCCCTTGCGCTGCTCTCTGAACCCTAATGCTCTTTGATGGTGGCCCTGCAAGAGGCTGCACCGGGTATCCAGATGCAGGCCCAGGGTAGAGCAGGTGAAAAACCAAGGTTCAGTGGGGCCCCCAGCCAGCCCTGCCTGCTCCCTCATGGGCTCCTGACCTCTCTACCTAGGGCTGGGTCCCCAGACTGGTGAGCATGGTAACAGCCGCTCAGCCTCCTGGGACTTCCCAGGAGTCAATCCCCCATGGAGAGGAAGTGGAAAAATGCATCAGAGGAAGTAGAGGCAGCTGTAGCCGGCCTGGGCTCCGGGGCACCCAGGAGGACCCTGTTGTCAGCTCTGCAATGGCGGTGGCTAGCAGCTGCCCGGGACCCTGCTCAGACTTGTCTGGTCTATGCTATTTCTTCATCCCCCTGTTACAGAGGGAAAACTGAGGCTGATTCGTTCAGTCATTTCAGCAAACATTCATGAAGTGTCCACAGCGTCTCGGCGCTGGGGAGTCTATGATAGAAAAGACAGAAACTGCATTGCAGAGGGAAAACTGAAAGAGTGAACCCAGAAGAATGTGTGTGAAGAAGACGCCTGGAGAACGTGGTCACTGCCGGGGAGAAGAGAAGGGCTGCTTTCCACAGGGAGGTCAGGGAAGGTCTCTAGGACAGGGTGGCATCTGAGATGAGAACTAAGGGATGAGCAGCCATGTGGAGAGACGCATTATAGGCTGAGGGAACAGCAAATGCAAAGGCGCTGGGGCAGTAACAAAATTTGGTGTGTTTGAAGAACAGAAAGGAGCCACTGTGGCTGGTGTTTGGGGGGCACTGGGGACATGGTATCAGAGAGGGAGATGGGGGCTAGACCTACAAGGTCCTCAGACTATGGTGAGGAGTTGGGTTTGTTTTCCTTATTAGCAGAAGCTTTTAAGTAGTGGAGTGACTTGAGCTGATTCCAGCAAGTGTGTGACTTAGGGACGTTAAGAGGGGGCAGGAGACAGGTGAGGAGGCTGCTGGGATGAGCAAGAGGTGACGGGGCCTGGACCAGGCTTCAGCAGTGGAGAGGAGGGAAAGGGTGGGGTTTAGGACATATTTTGAGGAAGGTCCCACAAGACTTGCCCGTGGATGGGCTGTGGAGGGTGAGAAAAGAGGGATCAAGGAAGACTTCAGCATCTTGACCCTGGATGGGTGTTGGTGCCATTAACGGAGTGCGGGGGGAGCAGGTTTGGGGGTGGGGGTAAGATCAGGAGTTTGGTTTTGAACATGTTGAGTCTGAGATGTAGGGTGTGCAGTGTGGGAATGCAAGTCTGGAGTTCAGAGAAGGTGGGCTGGGAATATAAATTTGGAATTCGTCCTTGTAGAATAGATGAGATCATCCTAGGGGTACTGCAGATAGAGGAGTGTGCGTGGGACCCCAGACACCCCAGAATTTCACGAGCAGATGACTGGTGCTCTAGGCTCTGCTTTGTCTGACCCCGGCTGCCTACCCCTCCTCCTAATAGCCATCAAGCTCCAAGACTGGGGTGTCCTGGGACAAAGCTTCCAGGCTCCAGCACCCAGCCTTTTACTCTGGTGCCCAGGCAGGTTGACAAATGGACAGAGCCCACCCTCCCTGCCTGCTTGGCCCCTGGAGAGGCCAAGGCCAGCGGGAATGTGGCAGAGGGTCTGAGAGCTCAGGCTCTGGAATCAGACTGAGGTTTGTAGCTCAGCTGTGCCACTGACAAGCTGAGCCCTACTCAGCTACTATTTCCTCATCTGATGGGATTGTGGGGAGCGTTGAGATAATGCCTGCAAAGTGCTCTGGGGAAGGCCTGGCATAGAAGACACACCAGTTCTGTTCCTGCCTGGGCCAGGGTGGGGCTAGGGGTGGGGGATCTTCTCCATCCAGGGTGAGGCAAGGGGCTGGTGAGTGAGCCTCTGCCCAGAGCCCCATGGGCAGCCTGGGAGGCAAGGTTTTGGGTTTCCCTGGTGAGCCGCTGACTCTGCCTACCCCACGCAGGCTCCCTGCCTCCTACTAGTCCCCTTGCCTCTTATCTCAGCAAGGCCTGGTGCTCCTCTCTGGCCTCTGAGGGCCCCTCTCATGGTTAGCTTCAGCCCTTCCCATGAGGGACAGCCCATCCCCACTACTTAGCTCTGTCTCTTCCTCTGAACATTTCGGGATACACTTTAGTGGTCCCATTTCCCAGATTTTGAGACTGAGGCCAAAGAGGAATAGGTGATAACGGAGACATCATAGATAGAAAGTCACTGACCAGAGCAGGCAGAGGGAACTGCCATCTCCTTGGCACTTGCAGCGTGCCAGGCACTGAGGATATGGCTGTGAACAAGCCGGACCCATCCCTGCTCTCAAGGGGGCTCACAGCTGAGTGGGACAGACAGACGCTAAATCACACAAAGAGCTCTTTTGTTGTGTGTTTGAAGAAGGGCACGAGGAGCTTGGCATTGAAGGGAGAGGAGTCGTCAGGGGGCCAGAGAAGGCATCTGAGCATTTAAATCTGGACCCAAGCAAAAATACGTCTTGGTCAGGCAAATGAGCGAACATGCTCCAGGTGCGGGTCCTACCTGAGCAAAGGCCCAAGGAGCGGAGGCCACAGTGAGACCAGGAAGGTTGGAGAGGCTCTAGTGGCCCCTGGACAGCCACCCCCACCCAGAGAGCCCATGTTGCTGTCTGCAGGGCAGACTCGCTGCTCAGAGCATGCACCTGCCACAGGTGGAGGCACGCCCATAGCAAGACTCATGGCCCAGCCTGGGCCAGAGACCTCTTCCCCAACCCCCGCCCCACACAGTGGAGCTGGGAATGAAAGGTGACTCTGGCAGATGGCATCAGCTTCTGCATCTGATCCTGGCGCCAGGAGAATCCTCGGGTCTTGGCTGGGGTCAGAGGGTCAGCGCCTCAAGGGAGGGGATGCAGGCAGGCTGGTACCAGGGACAGGATCATGGCTACAGTGCTATGAGAGCAGAGACAGAGGCCCATGTGCCATATGTCTAAATACTCCAATTATAAATCAAGCTACGGGATTGCTAAATACAATACATTTTGCCCTCCCACCTTGACAAACACACCTGCATAACAACCTGGCAGGCTGGTTTTGAATTTAAAATTTCCGAGTTCTGTGATGGGATGTGGAGGCGTGGGAGCAGGTGGCCCCTCTTCCCAGGCTGCCCCTCTCTTCCCACTCCATCCTGGTCTACAAGGGGCCTCCTGGTTTTGCATGTGGATACCCCAGCCCTCATATCTCAGCTCCATCCATACCCCAAGAAAGGATCCCCCCTTGTCCCCAGGACTGTCTCCCCACAGTGAGGACAGCCCTCCGGAGGGCAGACCCTAACATGGGGCTTGACATTGCTTGAGAGGGAATTCCAGGGCACTCAAGCGTGGCCTAGGAGAGGTGCTCCAGCTGGGCACCTTCCCTTGGCCCCTGGGGACCCTTTGCTCTGTGGACTGTGTCCCATTTCACTGATGGGGAAACGGAGGTTCAGAGCAGGGAAATAATTTAATGGTGGAGCTGAGAGTCCTTCGCATCAAACTGCTGTGCTAAGGGTCCAGATATAGCTCCCGACTGAATGATGGGAAATGTTTATCATGAGCTGTTGGGTAGCTCCAGCTGCCACCTAAGTGTGGAGAGGAGCCCTGTCTGTGCGTGGACATGTGAGAAGCACCTGACTTCCTGTCTCTGAGCCTCAGTTTCTCCCCTGTAAGATGGGGAAACTGGTCACAGCAACCTCACACAGCCCTGTGAGGAGTAGTCAAAAGGGTGAAGATTTCTTCAACAGCTTTACTGGGGTGTAACTTATAAGCCATAAAATTCAGCCGGTGTTAGTGCACAACTCAATGATTTTTTAGCATATTTATTTACAGATTCGTGCAACCATCATCACAGCTAATTTTAGAATACTTCCATCAGCCCCACAAGCAACCTTGTGACGATGCAGATTGGAAAGCCCCCCGGCAGAGTCCCTGGCGAGCAGTCAACCATCCATCAGTGTTTGCCATGATTATTATTCTAAATGATAAAATGTTTACAATGGTGATCCCCAGGTGTGGCAGTGATGGTTGCTTTTTTATTTTTTAAACATTCTAGGTATATTCTGAACATTTGAAAAAGGGAGGACATATGATTTTTAAAAGTAGGGGACAAAAGAAAAATCTATTTCCCTTTTGAAAATATAAAGTCATCAATGCTAGGAAAGAAGGGAAGGAGGGAGGGAAGAAGGGAAGAAGGGAGGAAGGGAAAGAAGGAAGAAGGAGACAAAGAAGAAAGTTAGGAAGGATGGAAGGATAAGATGGAGGAAAGATCATAGATTTTCTTTGCTACAGAAAATGGTTATTGTGGAGACAGCGCCTGACCTGGGGTCCAGAGCCCTGGGTACCAGTCCTGCCCTGTCACCAACTAGCCTTATGTTCTTGGACAACACTCTTCCCTTTTTGTGCCTCACTTTCCATATCTGTACAGTGAGGGTGATGACAGGACAACTGGAGGCGCTCGTCTTGAAATCATTCGTTTGGCCAACAGGGGTGCCAGGCGTGGCCGGTATGTGGCAGACTCCATGCTGGGTGCTGGGGACACGGTGGTAAACACAACCAGCCAGTCCCTGCTCTCAGGACATCAGAACATGGGGGGAAGCCAAGGCCAGGACTGCCCTGAAATGTTCAAACCTCTGCTGGAAATTCATGGGCTGTGTGACACAGGCATGCCTGGGGCCTCCTGGGGCAGGGGGAACAGAGAGGGACTTGTTGCCTGGAGCCAGCCTCACCTCCTCCCAACTGTATTTCTTGGCCCGTCTGCTCCCTCACCTCCGCCCCAGCTCCCTGCTTCAGAGGACACCTCAGAGCCCACTCGGGTCCTTGGCCTTCCACTCCCAGGGGCAAGATGTGGCTGAAAAGATCCTGGCCCACTGCTTACTCTTCCAACTCCCAGGAAACCCACCATCCAGCTCCCTCCCTGCTGCATTATTTGGTGACACTGTTGTGGGAGCCCAGCCTGTGTTTTCAGCTTGCTCAACAAGTTATCATAATTTATAATTACCACAGCTACAATTTATTCAGGCATTAACTTATATAAACCTCATAACAGCCCATTTTACTGATGTGGAAACTGAGGCTCAAAGAAGTACAGTCATTTGTCCACAGCTACACAGCTTCTAACTGGCAGCTCTGATATTCAATGCTGGGCCTATCTGACATCAGAGCCCAGGAAATAGGAGACTTATAAGGATGACAGCCACTGGGTACATGCCAGACCAAGCATGATACCCTCTGGCATAGTTTGCATTCAACAGGACCTGGCAACCAGGGTCCCTGAGCTCTGGCCCCAGATCTCAGGCACCCAAGTAGGGGTACCTTTAGTGTACTTTCTCCAGATCCCTCTGGGGGTGACAGTGCCAGTTCAGACAGGAAGCATGTGCTTTGGAGGTCCTGGGAGGTGTTTATTTCATCCTCCCTGTGCTTCAGGTTTGAAGGAGCCTCTGCAGATGGCAAGGCAAGGCCTCCCTGGGAAACCACCATCTGCCCAGAATGAGTGGGGAGAGCTGGCATGCCACCATCCATCCTGCCCACACGGCCACCGAGGCTGGTGGGCCCGACACACTTCTCTGGGCACCTGTTCTGTCCCCGCTCAGACAAACTAGGACTTGGGTGGGAGGTGCCTGGGCATGACTGGCTGGAGGTTGCATCAAGCCCAAATCCCCAATGGGGAGGTGACAGGGGGCACGTTAACAGAGTGCTGGGGGACAGTGTGTCCAGGTGAAGGCTGGAGCTGAGAAGCTGCCAAGCCTGAGCCGTGCTCCCTCCTTCAACTTGCGTGAGCACCTACTAGGTGTTGAGCCTGTGCCCAGCGCAGGAGTCTGGCAGGGAGTGAGGCTCTCCCAGTCTGGACATGGGAGCCCACCAGGTGCTCTTCAATGCCTGTCCAGGTGTAGGTCCCATCTCGGTCACCGCTCCCACCACCGTATGTCCTCATAGCTCCCTGCTCCTCTCTGGACCTGTGTCCCACCCTGTGGACAATCATGGGGGAGTGAGATGGCCCCTGAAAGCTTCTCCTCCTCAGTGTCCATCGTTTCTATCCAACATTTCGTGGCCAAAATCCTAAGATACGAGTCAGTGGCCGGAGGAGGTGAGGCAGAGGTTCTTCAGGATCTTGGATTCCTTGCTGATACTTGGGAATCCTCCTATGAAAGAGGCTGAGAACAGGAGGCAGTCCTCGGCAGCTCCCTGCAGCTGCTGAGCGCCTACTGTATACAGGGCACAGGCTAAGCTCTTTCCGTCGAAAATCTCCATGAATCCTGCCACAGCCATATGGGGTAGAGTACATGACGCCCAGTTTATATCACACCGGTTCACAGCTGAGGACTCTGAGGCCCAGAGTGAAGCAACTTGCCCAAGGGCACCAGGCCCGGGAATGGCCAAGGTGGGATTCGAACCCAGGGCCTATGCCTGGCACTAACCACTAAGCCAGTGATCCTTAAACTTGAAAGAGAACATGAAAATCACATGGGAGCATGTTTAAAATTCAGATCCCCTTCTCCCCACCTCTGCCCCACCTCTCCAGTTGAGATTCTAACCCAGCAGGTCTGAGGGATATGCATTTGAGCAAGCTGCCCAGGGAATTCTGGTGCCCTCCTGCCATATGAGGGCCTCACTTTGAGAACTTGGGCCATGGCAGAGATGGGGCCCCTTCCCACCTGAGCACCCCATCCCCACCCTAACCCAGGAGATGCTGGTCTGAGGAAGGGCTCTGCTCCTACATGTGGCCCTGCCCTCTGATCTCCACTTCCCATAAGCTGCTTGTCCTGTAAGTAGTCCTGGGGCAGGCTGGCCCAGACCGCTGGCCACCCACTCTAGCCTAGCCCTGGGCACCTTCTACGTGGCCCCTCCCAAACCTCTGCCCCTCAGGCCTGCCAGGGCCCTATGGGCCCATCTGTGTGGGGGAAGGGCTCTCAGGGACGAGCTCTAGGGAAGGTCCTTGTCTCTGCAATGGTGGGGGCCTCTCTGTGGGGAGTCCCATCCTTCCCAGCCCCTCCTGCAGTTTCCATGGCAACTACTGTTGCCATGGTACTGCTGGGTGAGGAGCTAGTGGGGAAGAGAGTGGACCCCAGGCCCCCATTCCCATCCCAAGCTCTGTAAGAACAGTGGCCTGTTCCAAATATTAGGGGTTACCCTTCCAAAGGAGTCAGTAAGGAATGGGAGCGAGAGAGAAAGGAAGTCCATCCACACCCGTTAATCACCTCCTCTGTGCTGCCTGCTGCACCTCTGTTCCAGCACAAGTCACACTGCATTGCATTATCTGTTTACTTGTCTGTCTCCCCCCCACACTGAGCTCTTGGGGTGGGAACTGTCTGACTCATCGTCTCCCCTCCCCAAGGCCCAGCACAGGGCCTGGCACAGAGCAGCTGCTCCTAAATGTGTCCTAGACAGAGCTGAAATGAAGTCAACAAAAAGCCCCATCTGGCTCCTCGAGTTTAGGGAGCAGCAGAGTTTCCCAAGGAAGTTCCCAGGCTCTGGGGTCCAACAGACACTCAGGATTAAATCCCAGCTCTGCCAGCCCCAACTGGTAACCTGGGACAAGTCCCTCCACCTCTCTGAGCCTCAGTTGCCACATCTATAAAATGATCATTTGCCTATCAGAGCACTGTTTGGGGACTTGGGGATTCGGTCAGCATTTATTAAGGACCTCTTGTGTGCTAAGCCTTGTGCTGGGCACTGGGGCACAGTGGTGGTGGGCAGAAACACGCAAGCCCTACCCTTCTGAAGCTCGCAGTTTGGCAAAGTACCAAGTACTTGCCTAGCACCTAGAAATGATGAATAAATGCAGGATTTATCATCCTTCTCCTTCTTCCACGCAAGTGGCTGACTCCTCCCCATTAGCCTCTAATCTCCCCAGAGGGAATGGCAGGGTGAGGACACAGGAGGGGGGAGGCCTCCCCAGGACCCGAAGAGAAGGCCTGGACCCCAGGAACCTGGGCCTACTCTGTTGTCCCCGGGACCCTCTGCCCCAACCTTGGGGTTCAAGAAGCTGTCTGAGTCCAGGTCAGGTTCTGGGCTGGTGGCAGAAGTGCAGGATTCTTGCTCCAGCTCTGTCCCAGCCCTGCATGAACTTGAGTGTGTCTTTTCCCCTCCCTGGGCCTCTGTGTGGCTCCATGAATGAGATGCCTGACTGAATCTTTACAGTCCCTCAGACCCCAGCTTCCTCTCCCCTTTCCTGGGTCCTGGGGATCCCGTGACTGTGGGTTCTGACAGCCTGATCCCTGGGGAGGCCTCCACCCTCAGGCCTGTGCTGGCCTGGGTGGGGCCATGGGGGAGGGGAAATGAGAAGAGTTGACAGGACAGAATGAATTTGTACCCACAAGAGTTAGCCAAAAGGGCTGCTGAGGTTGACATCGGCACAAGCAGATGTCTGAGGTATAGACATCGGGTCTGGGGGCAGGGGGTGCCTTTGGAACCCCTCAGTCCAGTTCTTCAAGGGAGCTGCGTCTCCATGGGATTGAAGGGTAGGGAGCTTTCACTGCAGAATTAAACTGATCTGGGTCCAGGGTCTGCTAGTTAGATACCAGCAGCGCAACCTGAACATCTCTGAACCTCAGTTTTCTCATCTGTAAAATGGGGGTGATAACAGCACCTACCTCACGGGGCTATCGTGTGGAGTCCCTGAGATATTGCCCACAAAGAACCTGGAGTGCAGTAGGCACTGAAGCATGAGCTCTTTTCCTTGCCTCTTTCTTCCCCTACCTCCTCATCCTCAACCCCAGCCCGATGGGGCCCTGGAAAGGGGAAGTGAGATGCGGCCCTTCCGCACAGCGGAAGGGAGGGGAGGAGGTACAGCTCCGTTTCCTTGGAATCCATTCTGTGGCCACTGGACACATGCATGTGGGGCACCCTGTGCCTCAGCTTCTCCTGCCTTGACTGGCAGTGGCTGTGTTGGGACAGGGACTTCCCATTGGCTCAGAACCAACATAAGGCAGACCTGAGAGAGGCCTGGGGACTTGTTGGTCTTGTCTCTTGACAGCTCAGATGCATCAATTCTGTGACCCAGGGGAATTGGGGAGCTCTTTTCCACCTTTCTGAGCTACGGTCTCCCCTTAGTGACCCGAAGCCTTTGGGCTGTGTGATGGGATACTTTGGGGGAGCGTTGGAGCCCCTGGTGGCAGGACAGGTGCACCTAGGACAGAAGGAACCTCCTTGATCCCTGACCCTCCTCTCACCTCCAATTCACCTCAGGGACTTCCTGCCCCGAGGATCTGGCATTGTCACCAGACGGCCCCTGGTCCTGCAGCTTGTCAATGCTACCACAGGTATGTGCTCTCCTCCACCCAGCAGGTGGGCTGGCCTGTCCAGTCCCCCACCCCATCCCCAAGGAGAGGTTCAGCCTAGCTGCTGAACTAGCTTGCTGTGTGACTTTGGGCCGGGCTTCCCCTCTCTGGGCTTCGATTCCCCATCTGGACAGTGGGGATACAAATCCATAACCGAGAGGTAGCGTTGTTGTGGGGAGGGAGGAGAAGGCAGTGTTTGGGGTGGAGTTCTATTCCCAGTGGTAGATGGGACGCAGGTGGGTTCCGGGCTATGATGCTGACTCCCCCACCTTCTTTCCAATCCTCCCATCCCCTACCCCCCACCCCTACTTCTGGAGCAGAATATGCTGAGTTCCTGCATTGCAAGGGGAAGAAGTTCACCGACTTCGAGGAGGTGCGCCTGGAGATCGAGGCTGAGACCGACCGGGTCACGGGCACCAACAAGGGCATCTCACCCGTGCCCATCAACCTCCGTGTCTATTCACCGCATGGTGAGGAGACCTGGCCCCGCTCCCGGTTTCTGGGCTCCCTCGCTTAGCCCTGCCCCTTAGGACCATTTTCTTGGCCCCACCCCTTTGCTGGCACCTTCTTGTGTGGGCGACCCTCCTCCGGCAAACTCCGCCCCCATAGTCCCTCCTCTGAGCGTCCTGCCCCCAAGCCTCACCTTGCCGTGACTCCGCCCACCCCTAGCCACGCCTCCAATGGACGGCTTTAGCCCAGTGTCTTTCCTTAACCCCACCCACCTCCGGCCATTCTTCCTTGGGGATCCCCTCTAAGCCCGGCCCTGTTCCTGAATCCGCCCGCCCACGCCACGCCCCATGCCTTCAGCCCGCCCTCTCGCCGCCCTGTCCAGTGCTGAACCTGACCCTGGTGGACCTGCCCGGAATGACCAAGGTCCCAGTGGGGGACCAACCTGCCGACATCGAGTTCCAGATCCGGGACATGCTTATGCAGTTTGTCACCAAGGAGAACTGCCTCATCTTGGCCGTGTCCCCTGCCAATTCCGACCTGGCGAACTCCGATGCCCTGAAGATCGCCAAGGAGGTGGACCCCCAGGGTAGGTTCCTACCTGAAGCCACCAATGGCGCAAGGCCCTGGGGTCTATTCACAGTGTAAGGGAGAGCCACTGGAGGGTCTAAACGAGCAGTGGTGAGATCCAATTTATGCCTTTAAAAATCATTTTGGCCACTCTGTGGAGAATGAATGGGGGTAGGGAGAGCAGAAGCTGGCAGTGAGTGATGGAGGGAGTGGTGCCATGGGGGCAGCAGTGTGGGAGTGGGAGTGCATGGGGCCTCCTGCGTGAGGCAAGAGCAGATGTAGACAACCCTCTCGTTGCTGCCCCCCAGGTCAGCGCACCATTGGGGTCATCACCAAGTTGGACCTGATGGACGAGGGCACAGATGCCCGCGACGTGCTGGAGAACAAGCTGCTCCCCCTGCGCAGAGGTAGGCAGGCCACTCCCCTGACCCACTCCACTGCCTTCCCTTCACCCCTGCTCTCTAAAAAGCTGGTTGACCCTGACCTCGACCCCATCCATAGGCTACATTGGGGTGGTGAACCGGAGCCAAAAGGACATCGATGGCAAGAAGGACATCACGGCTGCCTTGGCCGCCGAACGCAAGTTTTTCCTCTCCCACCCATCCTACCGCCACTTGGCTGACCGCATGGGCACACCCTACCTGCAGAAGGTCCTCAACCAGGTAGTTGCTCAGGCCAGAATGAGGCCTGGAGAAACCAGCATGAGAACAGAATAATTTAAGTGTGTTTTGTGAGGGTCACCAACAGAGGTTAGCATCCCTATTATGCAGATGAACAAACTGAGGCCCAGAAAAGCAACGGAATTTGCCCACTGTCCCACAGGGAGGTAGCAGAGCTTTGCTGACCTTTCCCTTTCCCTGTCTGGGGCCTGGGAGGGGAGCTCTGGAACCCCTAAGAATGGAGAGAAGACCAAGACCTTGTGGGGAGGGTGGCACTGGCAAGGGCTTGGGTTTGGAGGCTGGTATTGGAGTGTACATGGCTGAAGACCTTGTTTCCTTCTGAAATGGGGAGAGGCTGACCTGGAGAGGGGGACAGCAATCCCAGGGGCTTTCCTAGGATGTTTCTCCATCTGGACTGGGGCTTCCAGAACTGAGGCATGCGTGTGTTGATGGGAGGAAGGCAGTGGGGAATGCAGTGTGGCAGGGGACAGGATTGGGGAGTCTGGAGGCCAGAGACCTGGGTTCCAATCCCAGCTTTGGTATTCACCCAGAGACACTCTCCAGCTCTCTGAGCCTCCACCTCTGCATCTGTAAGATGGTGATGATGGTGATAAGACACTGTTTTAGGGTCATCGTGAGGTTCAGGGAGATACTGTGTGAGGACCTAGCCAGAGTGAGGACTTGAGGAGGGGGCAGCTGCCAGCCATCGCTGCCCCTGAAGCAGATCATGGCGTCCGAAAATATTAAATTAGTCAAAAAGTGGGTGATTTCAAATAAAAATCTAGATTGCTGGCTTCTTTGAAAATTGAGTTGTTCATTCATGAATTCAATGAGCACCTGCTGTGTGCCAGGCCCTGCCCTTAGTCGTCTTTTGTTCTGGTGGGCAGGGCTGTGGCTGCCCACTCCAGCTCTCTACCTCACCGTGTCCACGGCCCGCTCCCCGGCACAGCCCCCCTTTGCTGCCTGACCCTGTGGGCATTCTGGATTTGTGACCACCGCCTTAACCCTCCTCTCACCCCCACCCTAGCAACTGACGAACCACATTCGGGACACACTGCCGGGGCTGCGGAACAAACTTCAGAGCCAGCTGCTATCCATCGAGAAGGAGGTGGACGAGTACAAGAACTTCCGCCCTGATGACCCAGCACGCAAGACCAAGGCCCTGCTGCAGTGAGGCCCTCCCCACCCCTGAGCTGCCCCTTCCCCCAGCATCTCGGCACAGGGCTCTCCCAGGGCCCCCTCCACTGGGCTGCTGCCATCCCCTCAGGCCACGCCACTCTCCCCCCAGGATGGTCCAGCAGTTCGCCGTGGACTTTGAGAAGCGCATCGAAGGCTCAGGGGACCAGATCGACACCTATGAACTTTCGGGGGGAGCACGCATCAACCGGATCTTTCATGAGCGCTTCCCCTTTGAGCTAGTCAAGGTAGGACAGGCTCCCCGGGGCAGGGGGGCTCAGGACTCTCTCATGTACGCCTTTCTGACCCCACCAGAGGCCCTGGTGCCCAGCTCTGGGAGTGGGGTGGGCCCCCATCTTGACCTCCCAGGTAGCAGGACAGGCCCTGACCAGCCATCTTTTGTTCTCCTGCACAGATGGAGTTTGACGAGAAGGAACTCCGAAGGGAGATCAGCTATGCCATCAAGAATATCCATGGCATTAGGCATGTATTGGGAGGGGAGGTGGCAGGGGGGGCAAACCCCGGAAGGCAGGGGATCTAGTTCAGAGGCACATGGATTGATGAAGCTAAACTCCCTAAGGAAGGACCAAGAGTCCTGGTCCCCAGTCCCCTCAACTCTGACTTTCTGGCCCCCAGCTCGGACAGGCTCCGGCTGGGGAGATGGGTGGGAGGCTTGGGCCACCCCCATTGCTACATCCTGCTGTTCTCCTTTGCTATTCCTGGGAACAGGGCCTGGAGACTGGACTAGCTGGGCAGAGCTCAGGACACAGGTGACTGGGTAGCACCCTCTGGGTCTGGGCCCTCTGCCCATTCCTAGGGTTAGACAGCACCCCCAGTTCTACCCAGGTAGCTACTCAAAGCTGCCCGAACCACTGGGTAGGGCTTGGGGTGGGGCGTCTAGGTATTGGCTTGTGTCCTTTTATGATGGGACAGGGCCTCTCACCACTCTAGCCCCTCCATAGTCCCAAGAGCCCAAAGTGGGCCCCATCCCACCCCACTTCCTTCCTTCTAGCCAACCCCAAGGCCTGTGGAGCAGGAGAGGGCACTGGGAAATAGACTGTTCCTTAAAAGATTAGACCCCCTTCAGGAACCCATATTTACACTGTGTGTTCTTTCAACGAGGAAATTTAAAGCACCTGTTGTGTGCCAGGCAGTGAACAAGACCAAAGTGCCCTGTTTTCATGCAGCCTCAATTCCAAGGTTTGGCATGGAATTTACAGACTGATAACTGCATTGGCCAAGCCCCAGAAAAAAACAAAACACCTCTCCTAGTCTTTAAATAAAATGCTCTGTTCCTGGAAGGGCTCTTCAAGAGAACCCAGTTCAGCAGTTTTCAAACCATAGAACCTTTTGTATGAACAGAAACTTAAGAGGAAGCAGGACTTGAACGCAGTTGTAAGCAGACCGTGTCTTGTCCCAAAGAACATCAATTGAACTTCCTTCTTTAGAATCCCTCCTGCCCATTTTACAGATAGGCACAATGAAGCCCAGAGAGGGGTAGTGGGAGGACCCTGAGGGCGTAGCTCAGGGGAGTGGGGCAGGGCCCTGGCCTGGCACTCCTGGCGAGAGCTGGCCTGTGACACTGTCCTTCTCCCGCTCTGGGTGTTCAGAACGGGGCTCTTTACCCCAGACATGGCCTTTGAGACCATTGTGAAAAAGCAGGTGAAGAAGATCCGAGAACCGTGTCTCAAGTGTGTGGACATGGTTATCTCGGAGCTAATCAGCACCGTTAGACAGTGCACCAAGAAGGTAACCTGGCGGCCCAGGCCAGCCCCCGCCTCTGCCCCCATCCTGCACTGCTGCCAGGCGCTCCTTCCCCACGTCTCCCACTGCCTCCTCGGTAGCATGTACAGACCTCAGCGGGGTGGGGGAGGCAGGTCACCACAGACCAGGAGAGGGGGGCTCTCCGAGGGGGCCTCACCCGTCTCCTGGCCCCCAGGCTTAGGAGACCAAGAGATTAGACACTAGTAAGACAGGGTTGATGGTGGCTATCGACCCTGGGAGTCCACCAAGAATCCCCCACCCCCCGCTCAGGGAGAATAGAGCTTAAGGGGACCCTGAGCCTCCTCCCTGCCCTCAGAGGTGAGTCATCTTTGGGGCTCCAAGGAGGGGACTTGGGGAAGCCTTGGCCCTGGTGACAAGTGAGGTACAGGACCTTTTTGGGTGCTGCTCCAGGGGCCTGGATGGCCAGAGGAGTGCAGAGGACCCAGGTCTAGCAGATACCCTGACTCCCCCCAAAGCCCTTCATCCTCCCCATTCTCACCCCAGCCTCACTCAGGACCTGCTCCGTCCCTTCCATCCACATCTGACCTTCCAGAGACAGAGTCCTCTTCCATCTGCTATGTCATCTGAGCCTCAGAGAACCACCCAAGGAAGGCAGGGCAGGATGGCACCCATTTCACAGCACGCAAACTGAGGCTCAAGAGATCAAGGATATTAGCTAGGAGGTGACAGAACTGTTACTGGAAGCCAAGGCTTTGGACTCCAAGTCCAGTGCTCATGCAGTTTAACCCCCAGCCTCCCTCCCTTTCCTCTCCCCACTGCTGCCCTGGCCCCTCTCTATCACCACCTCCACTCTTTCTGTCTTTCTTCTTCTCTCTCTTTCTGTCTTTTCAAGCTGAATTGCTCCAGACCCCTTTGGAGGAAAGGCAACGGATACCCCTTGAGGAGAAAGGGAAGGGCAAGAGTAGAGCAGGGAGCTGGAGAGTGGAGGTCAGGCAGCTACACTGCAAACTCCAGGAGGCATTATCTGCACTGTAGTCTATGCAAATGGAGCCCCCTGGAGTTGTGCAGTGCACAGCCTGGGCAGCTGGATGCAGCAACCCTAGTGAAGGTAGGGAATTGTACTGGGCTTTGGAGTCAGGGTGAAGTGAACCCAAGAGGTGTTGGGAAACCTAGAATTGAACAGAATGGGTGGGTGGTGTTCTGGCCTGGGTTAGACCCTTAGGAGGGCCCAAGGCTGTGGCAAAGATGACATTGGAAAGAGAGGGCAAGCTCAGTGTAGCTGAGGAGTGGGGCGAAGCCCTGGGGACATGACCTGAACTCAGTAAGCGGCCTTGTATAGAGCAGGGGCTTGGTCCTTCAGAAGCACCCCCATACCCACAGAGCCCTGGGGGATGCTTGGCAGCACCTGGGAGGTGCCAACCCTGGGTGGCGGTAGGGAGGGCTGGGTCCCACGCTCACATTGTCTTCTGTTCTCTCTCTTTCTCTGTGTCGGTGTCTCTCTCTCTTCCCCCATGCCTGTGCCATCCTCTACCCCAACCCTGGCCCTGCTTGGCTTTCACTCCTCACCTTCTCCTCACCCACCCGCCCACCTGTGGCTGCTCCTCCTCCTCCCCGGGTGCAGGACGGGCCTCTTCACACCTGACCTCGCTTTTGAAGCCACAGTGAAAAAGCAGGTGCAGAAGCTCAAAGAGCCCAGTATCAAGTGTGTGGATATGGTAGTCAGTGAGCTCACGGCCACCATCAGAAAGTGTAGCGAAAAGGTATGGCGGCCACCTGGGTGGGACTGGGCCTGGCCGTCCCTGCCTCATGGCCACAGCCTCCCATGGGCACTAAGCAGGCCTGGGAGCCTCTGGGCCACCCATTTGGATGCCCATGCTGGCCAGGTGATTCCCGCCCTGAGGTTTCATGCCAGCTTATAACCCTGGGTCTGCTTGTACTCACAATCCCCTCAGACCCCCGTCTCTGCCAGAAGACTTTCCTCCAACCCAAACATCCTCGGTGGCCCCTTCCACCAATAAGAATGACAATGACAACGATGGTGATAAGGGGATGGCTGCTACGTTTTGAGCACCTACTATGTGCCAAGCATTGGATGAGGTGCTTGCCCTTGTCATTTGACTTAATCCTCTCAACAACCCTACGAAGTGGTAGGGTCCATCGTTTTACAGATGATGAAACTGAGTCTCAGACAAGAAAAGCAGAGTGGGATTCAGATGAGGGAGGCTGAGGGTAGAGATCGGGGATCGGGGCCTCTGGGGTGGGAGACTCTCTCAGCCCCTCAAAACCAATTTGCCTCAAAGCATATTGGATTGCTCGCCTTACCGTGAGCTGTAACGCCTTTGGCAGGGTCAGCCGCTTTTGAGTCGTCCGTGACCTTTAGATGCCTTTTTCCTATTTGTCTGCTTTTGGGCATTTGGATCATTTTTAGCCAGGTTGTCTGAAGCAGTTCTTCCCAGGGGAGTGCAGGAGCATCACTTGCCTGGGGGAGCCTTTCCAGAATCAAATGCCAACCCCTCCCTGCAAAAAGCTGAACCAGAACCTCTGGGGGAGGGTTCAGCCTGGTCTGTATTTGAAAAAGCTCCCTGTTCTGCGGAGATGGGGGCACAACTGCCTTAACTTTGTTTCAAATAAGTGTCAGTTTCACGGCTCATGCACACTTAGTCTTGTGCACCCCTTGCACAATCCTGTCTCCCTTTTGCCCACATTTGTGTCAAGTGGGGATAGACTAAGCTAGTTAGCATCCACTCAGCGCCTGCTCCAGGGGAATCAAGCCTGGGCTGGACACCCCCACGCCCTAGTATTTTTCGTGGCATAAGTCATGGTCTCACTGCATCGTGACTACTAAGCAACACCGTCTTACTTTTGTCAAACTTGGAAAAACATCCAAGAGTGTGTTTCGAGCTGCCACAAATCGCTTTATGAAAGACAAAATATAACTAACCTTTTTTTAAACGTTGGTTTTTAATTATAAAAGTGACGCATTCTCAATTAAAGAAAATATGGAAAATACCAGCGTAAAAAGAAGGCAACAGCCCTCTCTTTCCGGAGAGCCACTAGTACGATTTTTGTACATTTCCTCCCAGTATACTCCTTTTTTAAAAAACAAATAAAATTATCAGTATTGATTTTGTTTTGATCACACATGATTGTAACAAAAATATTCCAAGAGCACAGAGACAGCAAGAGTCCCATAATCTCACAACCCTAGAGTGAAGGACTGCTAACAGCACACTCATCCCCACTAATTACAGATATACACCAGTTCTCACCTAAATAGGATCACACCACACACTGACCCATAAATTCTTCCTTCTTACTGAGCAGTGTGGAATCCTTGTAGGTAGCTACATAAAGAGCATGCCCTTGAACTGCTGAATTGTATTTCCCAGTAGAAATGTGGCACACGTCATTTATATAGTCAATATCCTTTTGACAGATATTTAGGTTGTTCCAACCTGGTTTTTCTTGTTTGTCTTTTGCAACAGGCTGCAATGAACATCTGTATATAAATGTATTCATGGTTCTTATCTTGTTGTTTCTTTAGCGCACATTTCTAAATATAGAATTGCCTAGTCAATGAATACAAGCTTTCACAATTTTGGTCAGATTGCCTTCCAAAAAGTTTTCACCAATTTATATTCCTCCAAAGCTTTTTTCTATACACAGGTTTGTTTATTTTGTAATGTGATCACACTGTGAACATATTAGCATCAGTTTTTTTCTCTTAATAATATGCACTATTGGCGTATTATTACATAAACATTTTTAATGATTGTGTAATATTCTATCGAATAGATTTATCATGGTTTACTTCACCATTTTTCTATTGGTGAACATTTAAATTGTCTCTAGTTTTCCCATATTATAAATAACCTGGCAATGAACATCTTTATGTATAAAGAAGTTTATTTTTCTTTCTTGAAGATTATTTCCTTAGGATAGATTCCTAGAAGACCGATTACTAGATATAAACATTTAAAAACCATGGAAAACTTTGCTGAATTGCATTCCAAAAGAAAGCAATAATTATTGTTAATGGTAAAAGCTTGGAAACAACCCAGATGTCCATCAAGAGGGAATTGATTACATAAAGTATCACAGACAATGGAAGCCTTGCTGATAAAGCGGGTTCTGGTCCCAGACCACCGCAATAAAACAAATATCGCAACAAAGTGACACGAGTTGTTTGGTTTTCCACTTCTAAGCTTAGCAAGCCACTCCTGCCAGAGGTTTGAAAACGAGTCAGCTCTCATTATCCCATCCCTACCGGAATTCGGTTTCATCTCTGGATGAAAGCTAGAGTTTCATGTCAGGCATGTGATTGCTGCTGAGTCCTCTCAACAACCCTCAAAGTGAAAGTGCCATTACTACCACGTTTTACCCATGGAGAAACAGGCTCAGAGAAGACCACTCACTTTTCAAAGGAGAGTCTGCAGGGCAGGGGCTGGCTTTGAACCCAGAGCCATGTGGCTCCAGGGCCTTTGCCCCTGACCACTAACTGGTGGCCTCCAGGCTGACTATCCTGCTCAGCCAAGGACTGAGAGAGAAAAGTTCCATTTTAAAAACTGGCTAAAAGTCCTGGAAATGCTCAGAGGCAGCCAGAATGGAAAAAGATGCTCAAAGGGAACAAGACTTCTCAAAGGAGCTGAGGCTTCCCTGCCATGTGGGACACGTGGAAAACTTGACAAATGGAATATCCAGGCAGTTAGTGGGAGAACTGGTCATGCTCTTTGGCAAATTGCTCCCTCCTCCTCCCTACTTGCCCCCCTCCCCCCTCCTCTGCAAAGCCCCACCCTCGGAGAGAGCACTTGGGACCATCTCAGTGAAGGCCTGATGGCTGTGACTCACTCCCGAATCTCTGCTTCAAGCTGGAGATTTCGAGAAGGAGTGGGAACCACTCCTTGAGCCTCATGGGGCAGCAGGGTCCACTGGTCTCAGGCTGCCCCCCCACCAGACCCCTTGTACTTGGCCACATCAGCCACGCCTTTGGCACAGCCACAGGATGGTGCGGTGACAGGGTGGGGGTGGGAGGATGTGACATTTCTCACATCTGCCTCTCCTGGGCGCTGCTTTCTTCCCTCTCCTCCTGCCTCTCCCAATGCCCCCACCCCATCTCCTTGGCCTCCATCTTGCGCTCAGAATCACTACCTGTGACCCAGTGATGCTAACCTCCAGCTCTCTTCCCACATAGGGAGATCCACCTGAGGGGCCTGATCCAGGCATGGGACGAGGGACAAGAGTGGTCTGGCTCTGTCTCCCTTGGGCCCCACGTGGCCACCGATGGGAAGGGTGGGCCAGCAGGGCTGGAGGTCCCTGTGGTTGGGCTCCCACCATCAGCAGCTCCGCAAGTCTCCCTCCTCAAGGAGTTGCCTGTTCATGAGGCAGAGGGCAGAGGAACCCGTGTCCATGCACTGTGTCAAGGAGGGCAAAGACATCCTTCCATCCATTCATTCCCTCATTCCTTCAACGTGCCCTCTCTGAGCACTGGTGGTGTGCCTGGCCCTGCCCCTGCCTTCAGGGCAATTGCAATACAGTTTAATGAGGGAAGGTAACAGGGGCCACAGAGAGACCCTTTACCCAGCTCTCAGGGTGGTCAGAGCAGGCTTTCGGATGGAGGTGACATCCAACAGTGTCTTGAGGGAGAATGAGGCAACCTGGGCTTTGTCCAGGCAGAGGAGAAGGGCTTGCAGTAACTTCCCCTTCAGCCTCAGTCGATACAAACTGGGGGGAAATGGGTGGTGCTGAGCTCCTAACCCCAAAGGAGTAGGGTAGAGACAGTTTGGCTGGCCAGCTCAGGGCCAGACAGATGTGGATGGGGATGATGGTTCCAGGCTGGAGCATGCAAAGGGAGGCTAAACTGGGTGGGTTCTACCAAGAGGGCCAGGGGCCCAGCCAGGCCCCCCGCGGGGTACTGCTCATGCTGCTGGCACCCCCACTCCGCATGCCCCCCACACCCTCGCATGACTGTGCCTGTGGCTTCTGCATGTCGTATGTGTGACTGCTGGTTTTCCCATCTCCCAGCTCTGACAAGGAGCATTGCCTGTCCCCAGCCTGATTCAGGAGGCCAACTGGCACCTTAGGCCCTGCCCTCCCCACATTCTTCCTGGACAGGAATTCCCTGCTTGATTCCCCACCTGACTGTCCCACCAAGGCTTTGAGAAGGCAAGGGGTAGCCCTGAGGGTCAGTGAAAGCTTCGGGAGCTTATGGTCCGCCAAGCAAAGGCCTCAGTGGAATATGTCTGGTTCCAAGATGGCTGCCACCAAGATGGCAGCCGAGGAGCACACTGATTCCCATGGCATTTCTGCCCATGGGAACTGCCCTCCTCCTTGAAGTTGCTCAGGTAGGACAGTGAAGAGGGCCTGAAACCAGGAAAAACCTTGAATTGCCATTTGGAACCCACACTTGGGGAAAAGGGGTGGCCGTGGTTTGGTGCCATCAGCTTCCTGGGACCCCAGGTCTCTCTCCCCCTGCTCTCAGGCATTCTGTGTGTGCCTCCACCCCATGCCCCTGGACCCTGGTGGGGTTTGGGTGCTCCTGGCCCATGCCCCCTGTGTACGTGGCTCTCTCGCCTCCTACTTTTCCCCAGCTCCAGCAATACCCGAGGCTGCGCGAGGAGATGGAGCGCATTGTGACCACCCACATCCGGGAGCGCGAGGGTCGCACAAAGGAGCAGGTGAGCCCACGTCCCAGCCCCTCTTCCCTAGCCTTTCCTCAGGTCCCTGGACTCTCTTCCTTCTTCCCACTTTGTCTCTTCTTTCTCAGCCTCCCTCATACTTTCCATCCTTACACCAACTTTCTCTCTCTCTCTCTCTCTCTGGAATATATTATATACATATAACAAAATGTACTATTTTAACCATTTCTAAGTGTGAAGTTCTCTGGTATTAAATGCATTCACATTGTTGTGCAACCATCACCACCATCCATTTCCAGAACTTTTTCATCTTCCCAAAATGAAACTCTGTCCCCATGAAACACTAACTCCCCATTCCGCTTAACCCCAACTCCTGGCACCCACTATTCTACGTTCTGTTTCTATGAATTTGAAAACTCTCGGGACCTAATATAAGTGGAAACATGTAACATTTGTCCTTTTGTGTCTGGCTTCTTTCACTTAGCAAAATGTTCTCAAGGTTCATCCATGTTGTAGCATGTGTCAGAATTTTCTTCCTTTTAAAGACTGAATGATATTCCATTGTACGTATAGACCACATTTTGTTTATCCATTTGGGTTGTTCCACTTCTTTCTTGGCTATTGTGAATAATTCTTCTATGAACATTGGTGCACAAGTATCTTTTGGAGACCCTGCTTTCCATTCTTATGGGTACTATCCAGAAGTGGAATTGCTGGGTCATATAATAGTTCTATGTTTAATTTTTTGAGGAAGCACCATAGTGATTTCCACAGTGCAGCACCATTTTACATTCCCACCATCTGCTTCTCAACTTTTTGGCAATCTATGCTCTGGTCATCTCTCTTTGGGCCTCTGTCTCTATATGCTGTTTCTCTGGGTCACCTTATACCTGTCATCGCCACCCCTCTTCCTTTTATGTAGTCATTTATCAAATATTCATTCATTCAGTCACAAACAATATTACTGGATGCTGTCTCTGAGCTGGAAGGAGCACAGATAAGCGTGTCCTCCTTCTGGCTTCACACAGCTCACAGGCTACTCCTCTTTCCTTATCCATCTGTCATCCTTCTGTCTATGACCACCTCTGCTACCCTTCCCAGCCTCTATCCTTACACATCCCTTTTCCACAGTGACTCTGTCCCCAGTTGCTCACATTTTTGTTGTTGATGTTGTTTTTAAATCCTTATTGGTCTCCTTTTAATGATAAAAGTGATAAAGATTCAATAAAATATTCAATGACTATAGAAGTGATTAAATGACAAGCAAATATTCCTCCATTCACTCCTCCCTGCCCCCAGTCCCTCCCACAAAATAACCATTAACCATTTGGTGTGTCCCCTTGCGGGCATTTTTCCTAGGCACACACAGATTCCAGATTCCATCTGAATCTTAAAGAACCACCATCCTGGGTTGTGTCGTGCCTTTCTTCTCTAAAGATCATTGTAGGAGCTGACATCTGTGGAGCACCTATTACGTGTCAGATATGTCACCTGCCTCATCTCGTTGTCTCTTCCCCACTCCGATGAGGCCGAAACACTTCCTTTGAACTTGAGGCTCAGTGAGCGCAGGCCCCAGGCTCACAGGAAGCAGCAGCTCCTGGGTCTGAACCCTGCATGTGTGTCAGGAATGTCACTCTCACCACAGCTCAATGACAATCCCATCACTCTTCACCATTTGCGAAGAGGATCTTCCCATGCGGGAACCTAGAAATTGTCCTCATCCTTTGAACAGCTTTATTGTTTGGAGGGTACCATAATCTATTTCACCTTCCACTGGCCATTGGCTTGCTCCCAATTTGTCTCTGTTATAAACCACACACACCCTGGTACATAGATCTCTGCTCACTTAATGAATTTATCTGTGAGATGTAATTCTAGATGTGAATATGTGCATTTTAATGTTGTCAAATATTGCCAAATTGCCCTCCAAGAAGGTGATACAAATTTATACTTCCATCAATAGTATATAAGAGAATCCATCTTCTCACAATTATGCCCACACTGGTCATTACCAATATTTATTATTAAATTGATAGGTTTAAAAAAGGTCTCGTGGTTTTAACATATTTCTTTATTAATGAAGGTGAGCGTTTTTTACATATCCTTATTGGTTACATGCATTCCTCCTATGAATTACGCATTCATGTTCTTTGGCTATTTCGATTTGTGTTTCTCGTCTCACTTACGGATTTGTAGAAACTCTTTATTTATTATGGATACTGTTATGTATGTATTATGGATCATGGATTATGGATTTATTTATTTGGATTCGATACGTGCTGCAAGTATGTTTCTCCCAGCTTTTCATACATTTTAAAACTTTGTGGTGTCTTTTCCACTTGCCTCCTGACCTGTGGATCTTTGAAGGTCATGCTTCTCATCGATATTGAGCTGGCTTACATGAATACCAACCATGAGGACTTCATAGGCTTTGCCAAGTGAGTGCTCCCTGAGCAGAGAAGGTGACACCTCACGTGACGGGGAGAGGGAGAGAGTAGGACCCAGGGCTTCTGGGTTTGGTGTCCGTTGAGCAGTGGCAACGGAGCTGGGCTTCTTGAGAGGAGAAGTTCTGAGACGCTTCCCTCTCTCCCCATTAGTGCTCAGCAGAGGAGCAACCAGATGAACAAGAAGAAGGCTTCAGGGAACCAGGTGAGTGAGCCCCGGTGCCCCAGCCCGAGGGATGGAGGGTGCCGGATGGACGCCAAGCTCTGAGAGCCCCCTCCCCGAAGGGGAATGGTCCCATGGGGCCAAGGAGCCTGTCAACTGCCGGCCACACGCCTCCCACTCTGCCTCAGTAACCCTCTCTCCTCTCTCCCGATGCTTCTCGTGGTTGCTATGGTTACCTCTTTGCAGGATGAGATTCTGGTGAGTACCAGGACTGGGGCTCTTGGCTTGTATAGTGAGGGGGAGGAAGGGGCCCATTTGTAGTGGGGATGGGCAAGATGGCACCCTTTGGCTTGAGCTGCTTGCACAGACCAGCACAAGGGTGTCCACACATGATCTCAGGCCAGAGGCAAGGCCTAGCCACACACGGAGTCCCATCAGTCTGTCCATCAGTACGCGTGACCTAAGCATTACTTCAGGCAGTGGTAGACCATGGGGGCTGGGGCGGGTCAAAATGCCTCACTGGTGCCTGGCACTGAGTAGGGGTGCTCAAATAACTGTTTGATGGATGGGTGGGTGGGTGGGTGGGTGGATGGGTAGATGGATGAGAGAGAAACATGTTTTTAAGCTAGCCATCTCCGCCAGAAAGTGGAGTAAGGAGATGAATGCAATGTCAAGAGACAAGTCTGTCCTCACCTGTTCTGTCCTTCAGATCTCTGCTGACACATCGCTTCTCCATCTTAGTTGTACACATGAGCCATAGAGTCCTGGGCTTTTCCAGAGGCCAGAGTCTCTGTAATAATCTGCGCGTTTGTGTGATTATTGACTTCACACCTATTTCCATCCCAAACCCCATGAGGGAAAGGGCTCGGTCTGTCTTGTTCATCAGTAAATCTTCAGCTTCCAGCCCAGTGCCTGGCACACAGTAGGTGCGCAGTAGGATGAAGGAATGAATGGATGTAATATCTCAGGGCAGTTTGGTTCAACGAACACTCACTGGTGCCTATACTGCTGGCCCCTGGACAGGAGACAGACCTTGGCACTGCCCTTTGGAGACCTGGACCAGCAGGCAGGGCCCAGGCAGGGTGGGAGTCGGGGAAGCGGGAGGTCCCTGCTGCAGGGGCTCTGGATGAGCAGAGGGGGGAAGGGCTGGGGGTGGCTGAGGGAGGACAAAGGCAGCAGGGCAGGGCAGGGAGCAGGATGGCGAGGCCTGTTGGTCAGATGCTGGGCAATCCCAGTGCTAGGGTGTGGCATTTGGACTCAATCCCAAAGACACTGAAGGGATCCACTGGATGGGGACGTGGTAGGAGAGGGGTCATGGGGCCCAGCGTCTGCGCAGTGACTCTGCCCTTAGAGTACAATCCACAGCTCTGGCCTATGGTGATGGGCCAGGACAGTCCTAGGGACAGCTGCTTCCTGCTGTGAAAAGAGACCTTTGCCTGTTACTCTGAGCTTTCCCCAGGAAGAAGGGGCCTGGACAATTGGTACTCAGCCCCTCCCCTCTGCCCCCACTCCCTATCACCCCACCTGTGTCCAGGGCTTGGGGCCAGAGGCTGTTGGAACCCTACTGTTACAGCACTCGTGTATTCATACCACAAATGTTTGTTGATCACTTATCGTCTGCTAAGCCCTCTGCAAGGTACTGGGGTACACCAGAGAATGAGAGAGTTCACAATTTAGCAAGAGAGGCTGACATCAACAGGTAATCTCACACACACACACACACACACACGCACACACACACACGCACGCACACTCACATGCACATACGTGCATCATGCACATTAATTCGAAATCCCAATCATTGTCATAGAAGAAGACTTAAGGGAGTGATAAAAGATTATAATGGGGTTCCTGACTTATACTGGAGGCCAGAGAAGGCCTGCCTGAGAATGTCATTTCTGAACTGATACCCAGAGGGCGAGTAAGAATTTGCCAGGCAAACAGGAGAGGAAGTACTTTCTAGGCAGAGGCAACAGCAGCATGTGCAAAGTCTCTGAGGTCAGAAACGAGTCTTAGAATAAATTGGATCTCAAGCTGAAAAGACGCTCAGAGTTCTCTTGCCCAGTTGGCCACCTAAGCTTTGCTTGTACCCTTTTAGTGGTGGGGAGCTCATCCCCTACCAAGGCCACCGGTCCCCTACTCAGACAGCTCTGAGGGCTCTTTATCTTGAGCTCACCTCTGCCTTCTTGTGACTTCCGCTCTGTTGGCTTCTGGTTCAAACCAGGGCAGGTATGGCCCCCACCCTCCCTGACCAGCCGGGCCTCCATGAGCTGGGGAAAGGGTGGGTTTTCGAGTGCCTGTCTTTGCCTACCCTATCTGCCACCCGGAAGCCTGGCCTCTGCCCGCTGACCTCCGGCCCCCGCCCCCTCCAGGTCATCCGGAAAGGCTGGCTGACAATCAACAACATCGGCATCATGAAGGGGGGCTCCAAGGAGTATTGGTTTGTGCTGACGGCCGAGAATCTGTCCTGGTACAAAGATGACGAGGTGAGTCAAGGGCCAGGGGTCCTCGAGGGGCTTGGCTGGTGGCCGGAGTCAGGCTCAGACCCTTCCACGGGCTTGGCGTGCACTGGGCCACCCAAGAGAGGTTTTTAAAAATCCCATCAAAGATCTTCTGGTCTGGAGGTGGGCTGCAAGGACCAGTGGCAGGCCATCCTGGGGGCTCATGCAGGCTGGATGGACACGGCTTGGCAGGGCTGGGGAGCTTGGGGCTAAGTGCCCTGGAGAGGGTGAGCTGGGGTACTAGGCTCCCCTCCCTGACCCCTGCAGCTCTGCGGCCTTCCTGTTTTCCCACTCCAGGGCGTGCCGCCTCGTCTGTGGCCCCCACAGGCCCATGACACACACTGGTCCAGCTGCCAGACACCCTGTTAACCCCTGTACCCCAGTCCCCCAGACCCTGGCCGTCCAAGGGAGATCCCCAGCGTGCCTCCAGGCCCCACAGAAGCACAACTCCACTGCCCACGAGTGCAAACAGACCCCCGCCACCTCCCTCCCCTGCTGCTGGTCTCCTTTAAGAATGAATCTATTTGGCTTCCACATCTGGATTCCAGAGGTGACCATAGAGAGCAGGGAGGGCTGGGGGAGGCTTGTGGTAATGAACTCCAGCTGGCCCCAGAGTGGGGGAAGGGACTCTCTTCTTCCTGAGGGGTCTGTTGGAGGAGATGGTACTTTCAATGGGGAAGGAGGGCACAACGTGGGGGCCGTGATTCTGGTCTCCAAGCCCCTCCTTGATCCCTGCCCCCTCTAAGTCGCTCTGGGCAGTCCCCCCCCCATCCCCACCTTGGGCGGGGCCCTCTGTCGTCACTGACAGGGGTGCCAAACCATCTGGACCTCATTACCCCAAGCCTGGCCTCTCCCTGAGCACAAGGGCCCCTGGAAGGGATGGAGTGTGAGGTGGCATGGCAGGCGGGTGGGGGGCGACTTCCTGCTCCATAGCCCAGGCTGGATCCCTAGACGCCCCCCGTGGTGGTCTGGGGAGTGCAGATAGTGTGACCTGGGACTGAGGGCCAGTAACTGGCTACACTAGGGGGCGGGGCAGTGTATCCGAGGGGGGCCCCTGTCCTCCTACCTGTGGGGGGGGAGTCTTTTTTGAGCTTTGTGTGTACATTTGAGTTTAGTCGTGTGTCGAAGCCAGCCCTGAGTGGATGTGGGGAGTGGACAGTGAGTGCTGGGAGGTAGGGGGGTGTGAGGCTTGTGGCTATTGTGTGCGGGTGTTTTGTGGGAGACTGTTGGGGTGTAAGCATCTAGGTGTGTTTGGTATAGGAGGGTTTGTAGGTGCGTTTGGGGGCAGAGTGTGTGTGCCTCGGGCGTGTGTGCCCGTGCTGGGTGTATAAGTGTGTGTGTGGAGTGAGTGGGCTTGAGGAAGGGTGTATGTGTGGAGTATTTGAGAATATGTGTGTATTTGGGATGTACAGATGGCCAGTGTTCCGTTGGGAGGGTGTGTGTGTGTGTGTGTGTGTGTGTGCACGCATGTGTGCACATACAGTGTACATGTGTGCTTAGGGCATGGATGTGTGGTTTAAAGTGCGGGTGTGGGGATGTATGTGCCTGAATTGTGAGGTGTGCGTGTCAAGGCTACGTGATGTGTGTGTGTTGGGTGTGAGTGGATTTTTGCACTAGAACATCTGGGGAAATGGAGGTGGTCCCGGCTAGGGGGAGGGTGATCTGTCCCTTTTCTCCCTCCAGCTGCCAGCACTCTGGTCTTTGGGACTTGGGTGGCCCTCTGGGCAGACAGGAGGCCACCCATATCCCCAGCCCTCATTGGCAACCCCTCCCCCCAGCTTCTCAGTCTGCCTTTGCCACCCATCAGCACCCCTCACCCCATCCCACAACAGAATGGCACCCCCATCCTTCTGCACCTCCTCCCAGTCCTCCCTATGCCCCCCACACCCCTGCCCCAGCTCCGAGCTCCAGCTCTGGGATGACGGGGGTCGGTCCGGCTCTCCAGCGGCGCCGAGGGTCTAACCCAGCCAGCCTAACCAATGTGCAGACTACTGTACAATTTGGGATCCTGAACAGATAGTCTAAACACTGGGTAGACGGAGTGGACGTGTCCTCTGGTCCATCCAGGTGGCAGTGTCTGTCATCGGGTGGGAGCTTCAGCCCGTCTCTTGGAGATCCAAGGCCCCCATCCCCAGCCCAGCCAGCCCGAGGTCCCTTCTCTGCTCCCGGCTCCCCTTCTGCCTCCTTTGACGTGGCAGGGGTGAGCAGTAGCTGTGGCTGGGAAGGAGGGGCCTGGGGAGGGGGCTGGCCAGCAGGAAGGGAGGGGTGAGGGGAGGAGGCCACTCCTGCCTAGTGTCCAACCCCAGAGCGCAGGGTGGTGGTGGCGGGGCCTCCCTCGAACGCTTCCAGATGTTCTCTGGCCTCGTGTGCAACTTCCTCCTCTCCTCCCCCAGCCGCCCTCTGGGGCTCCCGGCCATCCGCCTGCCATAAAGAGGGCTTTATGTGGCTGGACAGGCCAGGCGGGTGCGGGGGGCAGAGGGCGGTGGGCAGGATGACGCAGGACAGGCAGCAGGGTCCTCCTAGACCCAGGCCCCCACCTGAGATCCTGGGCGAGATTCCTGCCCACGCCCTGACTCCCAGAGACCCACTTAGACCACCCCTTCCCCCCATATGAGCATGTATCCTGTGGTGCTGGGTGGGCAAATGGGGTACAAACAGCAGAAACCTCTCCCTTCCTCCCAGAGCCCCATCCTGGGGTCCCTCCTCCAGAGATCCCTGGGCCCTCCCATTGACAGCAGCCTACAGACACATGTCGGCCACACCAGGCACACACACATGTGCACGTAGGCCTGGCACCCACATGCCCATCCACATATACACATAACTCCTCCCAGACGACTACAGAGCAACCAGACATCTCCAGCCCATTGCACAAACTGTGTGTACGTAAATACATACAGTTGGACAGTACGTGTCCGACTGTCCAACTTTCATGCAAACACATAGACATTTACAATTTCCACACACATCTACCAAAGTGTGCACAGAAACATGCTCACGTGGACACGTGGCCATGCTGGCCACCTCCTCAGACACACATGTACAACAACACAATAGTGATAGGATATATGCTCCGGTCTGTATGTGTTTGCGCGCGCACACACACACACAACCATACACGTTTGCACAGACTCACCATCGCCAGGCCTGTGTTATGTGGCTGATTGCTAACACATGGGCGTCTGGGGGGTGTGGGCTGAGCCAGCCCTTTGAAGCCTCAGGGCTGGTGGCCCCCCTTCCTGTCTCTACAGTCAGGAAATGAAGTCAGAGGCTTATCCAAAGCAGGCCCAGCAGCCAGGCCAGGAGCGAGAGAGGCTCCAGTGAGGGGACTCTGGTTGGGGCTGGCCTGGCTTGCATCCAGGGCGTTTTGGGGGCAGGATGTGGGAGCCACCTTCAGCCTCGCCACCCTGGCAGGTATGCAGAGGTGGTGGAATGACTTGAATGCCCCTGGGAACCGGAGGTGCCCAGCAGGCCCAGGGCTTCATAGCCAGGCTTTCGTCAGCGCCTGTGCAGCACGAGAGGCTGGTCCCCAGAAGCCTGGGGCCACTCTGAGGGTTCACAGGTGCTCCCTAGTATGGAGAGCTCTCAGGGAGTGAGATGTGGCAGAGAACAGTGCCACCCTCACCCATGGCTCTACCCACAGGAGAAAGAGAAGAAATATATGCTGTCCGTGGACAATCTGAAGCTGCGGGACGTGGAGAAGGGCTTCATGTCGAGCAAGCATATCTTTGCCCTGTTTAACACGGAGCAGAGGTGCCTGCCTGCCCCCCGCTGGGGCCCCAGACCCTGCAAGCCCCAAACCACCCCCACTGAGGAGAAATGTGGTACATAGATCCAGAAAAGAGAGGGACCTGCCCCAAGCCCCACAGCAAGTCATGCATTTGACAAATATCATGGAGTCCCTAGTGTGTGCTAGGCAGCATTCAAGAGCTCCTTCCTGCTCACTGTCCCTCCATCTCTCTTCCTTCCTCCCTTCCTCCATCCCTCCTCCCCTTCTGTCCTTCCACAGTCACTTGGTTAGTGGGTGCTCTGCATAAGACACGTCAGGCACTGGGGACAAAGGACAGCCCCAGTCAGGCCTGGTCCCCTTTCCATGTTGCTGTGTCCAGGCGGGGCCAGTGGCTGTACCAGGCCTCTCAACTCCCGACCCAGGGCTGACTCTAATGGGCTTTCTCCTATCCACAGATGAGGGTTCAATACAGCTGCCATCAGGGGAGTCCCAAGAGAGACAGGGAGGGAGCTGGTAGGGGCTGAGATCCAAGCCAGGAGAGGCACTGTCACAGGTGGCCCGTTATTGAAGGCTCAGTCCCTTTCTAATAGAGTATTTTATACTGCTCATTTCACCGAATCCTCACAATAACCCTAGGAGGCAGGAATTGTTGTTAACCCATCATCCAGATGAGGAAACTGAGGTTTGGAGAGAGGAAGGGACTTACCCAGGGTCACCTAGCTTGGAAATGAGAAAGCCAGGACTGGCCCCCAGGTGGCGTGATGACCCCAGTCCACGCATGCCCTTAACCCCCAGGGTGAATAGGCTTCACCCTGGCTCCCCTCACCTCCTGCCCCATCTTGCAGGAATGTCTACAAGGACTATCGGCAGCTGGAACTGGCCTGCGAGACACAGGAGGAGGTGGATAGCTGGAAGGCCTCCTTCCTGAGGGCTGGCGTGTACCCTGAGCGCGTTGGGGTGAGTGACAGGGCAGGGAGGGGAGGGGCAAGTTGCTGATAATAGGAGGCCTGAAGCACCATCCTCAGTGATACCGACTCATACCACGTATCTCGAACCCTCCCTGGGTTTAGAAATAGGAGGAACCCTCCCCCTACCTGCCCTGGGACTGGATCAGACTTAAATCTTCCTCCCGTCCTTATCCACTGGCAGTTTTATGTGTCCCCTTATCTGCAGCACATGGCATTTCCTGCATCCCTTTCATACGATGGTGGTTTCTTGTGACGACTGCCTTCTCTTTTCTCCCTTCTTTCACTGTGGCGGTGTCTAGTATTGCCTTAGAGTTGGGGTGCAGTGCAGGGTTCACTCAATCCCTCCCCTTTTCTTCTCTGTGTATCTGCTTCGGCTGTGCTCACTATTGGCTACGGTGGCAATTCTGTGTGGTGACCTCTATGGCTTTGGTGTGGGCCTCCCAGGACAAGGAGAAAGTGAGTATGCCCTTCCCTCACCTGCTGCCAAGCGTCTGCAGCCTGGCATCAGATCAGCTCTAGCCAGGCCTTTAGAATCAGGAGGAGACCTTGGAGATGTCTTTCCTAATTCATGGACTGGGAAACTGAGGCAAATTCTAGGCACTAGAATCACAGCCAAGATAAGGCTGAATGAGGGTCTGGGGTCTTGAGAATCTGGGGGTAGAGCCCAGAGACCCAGAGCATATGGGGAAGCTGGTGTCCGTGTGTTCAGGCCAGTTGCTTCTCTCTGCCTCAGTGTTCCAGGTACTTTTGGAGGGGAGGGGCTAAGATCCTGGGGAGGCCTGGAACCCGGCTTCAAGGACCGAGCCACCCTGATTCCCTCTGTTCTCCATGGCAGGCCAGTGAGACTGAAGAGAATGGCTCAGACAGCTTCATGCACTCCATGGACCCACAGCTGGAACGGCAGGTGGAGACCATCCGAAACCTGGTGGACTCATACATGGCCATCGTCAATAAGACCGTGCGGGACCTCATGCCTAAGACCATCATGCACCTCATGATTAACAATGTGGGTGCACCGCTGTGGGGCGCGGGGCTCTGGTGAGACCAGGGAGGCAGGCAGCCAGGCTGGCCTGGGGGAGACACGGGCCAGCCCTGTGGGACCACCTCTAGGGAGGAAGGCATAGGTCCATAGCAGAGCCATTCGATAGAAATATAATGTGAGTTTCATGTATTATCTTATAGATTCACATACCCAAGTTGTTTCAAACATACTTAAATGTTTTCCAGAAGGAGCTAGAAATCTGTGTCTTTTGAGAACTCCTTCCCAGACATTTTGAAATATACACTCCACAGAACCACTACCACCAGTGGTTAGAATCCTGGCTTTGCCATAAATTCTCTGTACGACTTTGAGCAAATGAACTACCTTCTCTGAGCCTGTTTCCTTATATGTATATATGTATCTATAGGTATATAATAGAGTTGAGGATTAAATTAATATAAAGTGCATAGCAACACGTAGGAGGTGCTCAACACAGTCTTGAATAACAAATACGACACAGGCCTATGGTGTAAAAACCTCAGCATCTCTCCATGAATGTCCCAGAGCCTAGGCCAGGTAACACCTGGGGATTTGAAGGAGAACGTTAACCCTCCCCCTACACACAGAGACTCATGTCTCCGCCAGTGCAAGCACACATTTACACCTGTTACTCAAGGGCTCAGAAAAATTTAAACTGTCATCTTCCTTATTTTGGTCCAGTGGAGCATGCAAGTCCTGGAAAGGGTGTAATAACCCCATTTTACAGATGAGGAAACTGAGGCTGAAAAAAGCTGAGTAAGAAGGTGGCCTAGTTGTATGACAGGCCCTGAGCTGTCCTCCCAGATTTGTGACCTTAAACAGGTCACTTTTCCTCTCTGGACCATCTGAGAAAAGGACAAGGGTCGCGGATGGGGAGTGGGCAGGCAGGGAAGCAGGGGAGGTGTCTGAATTTAGGCAGAGCCCCTTTTCCAGAGCTTACAGTCCAGCCCACAGTTCTAACAGGGCCAGTGGGGGCGGCAGAGTGGTACAGGTCCCAGCCCTCTCCTTTCTTCACCGCCCGCACGCAGACCAAGGAATTCATCTTCTCGGAGTTGCTGGCCAACCTGTACTCGTGCGGGGACCAGAACACACTGATGGAGGAGTCGGCCGAGCAGGCGCAGCGGCGTGACGAGATGCTACGCATGTACCACGCACTGAAGGAGGCGCTCAGCATCATCGGAGACATCAACACGACAACTGTCAGCACGCCTATGCCTCCGCCTGTGGACGACTCCTGGCTGCAGGTGCAGAGCGTACCGACTGGACGCAGGTATCAGGGCTGGCCCCCACGGCCCCAAAGCCCCCCAACCCGGGGCCCGCGGGAGGAGGGCCGGGACCGGGCAGTGGCGCGCCCGCGTCACCGGGGCGGCTCCCACTTGGAGCGAGGGGCGGAGCTTAGAGAGGGGCGGGGCTTTGTCGCGGGGTGGGGCTTGCCGTGGAGTGCTGGCTGCGAGGCGGGGTGGAGCTGGAATGTTGGAGCCACCGGGGGCGGGCGGGGCTTAAGCGTCGGCGTTCACCTGGGGTGGGGCGGGGCTTTGCGCGCATGGGCGTGGCCGGCACATGGCTGGGGGCGGGGCCTAAGGGTGGGGCGGAGCCGCTCATCTCCCTTCCTTGTTCTCCGCTCCCTGCGGTCCACAGGTCACCCACGTCCAGCCCCACGCCGCAGCGCCGAGCCCCCGCCGTGCCCCCAGCCCGGCCCGGGTCGCGGGGCCCTGCACCTGGGCCTCCGCCTGCTGGGTCCGCCCTGGGGGGGGCGCCCCCCGTGCCCTCCAGGCCGGGGGCTTCCCCTGACCCCTTCGGTCCTCCCCCCCAGGTGCCCTCGCGCCCCAACCGCGCCCCGCCCGGGGTCCCCAGGTGAGTAGGGGCTGAAAGCGTCGGCGGGAGAGACCGCCGGGCGGGCGTGGCGGGGAGGGAGATGAGGCCGGATTCTGGAGCATCGGCCCTGGCCGCCAGAGCCGGCCCTCTCCATCCAAGGCACTCTTGGAGTGGCCGAGGGCTGGCGGAGCCTGCTCCCCAAGGAGCGCTGAGTCCCGGAGGTGGTCGTTTCTGGGGAGGGGGCTGTGGGGTTCATCCCACCTGCCCCCTTCTTTCCAGCACTTGCATGGCGCTTCCCTCCTTTTTCACTCTCTCTCCCACACATTGCATTCCTCTTCCTTTCCCCTTTATGCTGCCTCCGTTCTCTATTCGTCCTCTGCTTCTCTCTCCCATCCCCTAGTGAGCCTACCTTGGGTCTTAGGATCTGAACCCCATCCTGTCCTGATGTGTAGATTTTGTTCACTAACACTCAGGGCTACCCTGATGACTCCACTTCCAGTCCTGACTCTTTTGAACTGTGCCAGGAGGGTGTCCCACCTCTGGCCCACAGAAACAGAGGCCAGGCTGTGACTGTGTGACCAGCAAGGTGTGTGGTGTGTGTGGGCGTGCACACAGGTGTGAGAGTGTAAGAATGGCTCCCAGGCATGGGGTAGGACATGGGACAGCTGGGAAGGGGGTATGGGAGCCATGGGGCAAGCTGATGGCTTTTTCCTTCTCTGTTCCTCTGGCCCTACCTGGCCTGGACCAACATGGTGGGTGTGGGGCAGGAGTGCGTGAAGGCTGCCCCTTTCCCAGAGATTTCCAGGAAAAAAGGATTCTACTTCATCCCTTGGCTTTGCCTTCTTGATCCATGACCCTCTTTTAAGGGAGCTCACTCTGATATCTAACTCAGTCTGCCCTGTTTCCACTGGCCATGTTTTCTGAGGAAGGGCACATCGGACCAATATGTATGTTTCCAGATGGCTGGAGGGTAGGGCCACGGGTCTAGTCTCCATGAACCCAAAATGAGATAGAGTTGGGGCTTACTCTGCGGTGATCTGATGACCAAAGTAGGAAGCATGGTGTTGGTCAAGAGCACTGGACTGGAGTGCAGAGGTTCTGGTTCACCGTGGGCCTTTAAGCAAGTACTTTCCCTTCCAGGGCTTCAGTTTCCCTTCTATCAAATGAAAATCAACGTTCTGCCTTTCTCCCAGGGTTGGTGTGGGGACCAAGGGAGACAGTGGCTAGAAGGATGCTGCATTAACTGCAAATGTGGCTCTAGGAGCACTTGGCTAACTTCCAATGTGAGTTCAGATTCTTAAGGGTACTTGACATGCTGCGGTGTGACATATGGGAACTGTAAGATTTGGTATCTGCTCTAACTCCAGACTTGCTAACACACGGGAAACTTTTGGTCAACCGTAGCCTTGTCTCAGGGAGGAGAGCAATCTGGGGGAGCTTTGAGGCAGCTTGACTTCAGTGAGGTCTGGGGGCTGACTGAGACACACCTCAGGTAGTAAGCAGTTGGAGGGCATTTGGGTAGGGAGCAGCCATGTGGGTAAAGGTTTGGTGTGGGATGCATTGAAGAGAGCCACTGGCCAGAGTGGAGGGCAGATAGAATGAGGAATAAGCAAAGGCTGCAGTGGGTACAGTGGGGCAGGTTGGAGAAACTGCAAAGTCCACAGAAGAGTTTGACTCATTAGGACTCAATGCTGTGGACAGTAGGGAGCCATGGAAGGCTCTTAGATGGAGAAACGACAGCTGGACCCTAAGAAAGCAAAACCTGCCCCATATGGAGCATTGCAGGTGGCCCTCTGAGCACACCAGGCACGATTGTGGAGGGAGCTGGTGCAAATGCCTCCTGTGTGCAGGCAAGCTTCTGTGCTGTGACTCAGCCCACGCGTGTGCTTCAGTGTGCCAAGTGGGTGCATGCCCCAGACCTGTGCTGCACGTGCCGGCCAGTGGGGGTGCTGGGCAGTGGGAGGTGCGGGAGGTGTATGCGTGTTGTTTGTGGGCATGTGTGTCAGTGTGTGCATGCAGGGCCTTGGGGCCTCATAGCATGTGTGTGCACGCCCGGGCGTGTGCGTGTGCGTGTCCCCCACCCCCAGGCCTGCCCCGTCCGTGCGTGTGAACTGCCATGTTGATTTCGTGCTGTCTTTCAGAATCACTATCAGTGACCCCTGAGGAGCGTCAGCCACGGTAGGTACATGCCTCTCGGCCTGCTGCATGAGTGGTGTGTCTGCCCCCTGCTGCACCAGCTCCACATTGGGGGGCACACCTGGGACCTCAGAGCCAGGCTCCCCTCCCTCTCCCTTCTGCAGCTCCAGACTTATTCTTTCTTCTTCCTGTCCTCACTGCCAGCTGGCTCTCTCACCTACCTCCTCAGCGAGCCTCGGGACTCAGTGCCACTGCTCAAGACCTCCATGGCTGAGCCTGGGGAGCTCTTGGGACAGGCTCTGCACCCAAGCCGGCAGACATGGGTGCTCTCTGGAGCTGTCAGAGGGCAGAGAGCTCATGGTTTATGGTGTCGAGGCAGGGAGCCTGGAGGGAGTTGTATGTGGGGCTGGACTCAGGCAGCCAGAGACCCTAGAACTTCACCCTGAGGGTGCCATAGTCATTCCCCAATCTGAGCCACGCTGCTGGGGCAGGGCAGCCAGCTCGCAGCCTGGTAGCTCTGGGAACCAAATCCACAATAGGGCAGAGGAGGTCAGAGTCCCACCTCTGTCGTGTCAGCAATTGAACAGCGATCTGGGCCGAAGGTTCTGGTTGTTTGATGATTTCTGAAAGCCTGAAGGTCCTGTCCATACCATCAGCCCAGAACGTGGCTCCCAGGCAAAGCAGGATTCCACAATCGCTGCCCCTGCCTCGTTGGTATTGTCACACCTGCTAGCGCTCAACTGAAGGCAGCATCTTTGCCTCCAGAGAAACCACCACCCCCAGTCTGTGGGGGTGGTTGCTCCCCCATGGGGAGCTTGTTGCTCCTAGGGGTGACCTACACCCTTCAGCCAAGGGGATGACTATGTCTGCTGACCTGGGCAAATCAGCTTCTCGGAGTTCCACCCTGGCTGAGTCACAAAACTCAGCCAGTGAACCTGCCTGCCACTCTGGCCCTGCCACTGACTCTTGCTCTTCTGCTTTTCCTCAGCAGGAAGGGCCCAGCCTCACCTACACGACCTGCGGTCCCCCGACCAGCTGAGGCTCCCCTCTTAGACTTATAAACCTATGGCCACTGGCATCCGGCTGCCTCCCCTCCCTGCCTCCCCAGAGTCCCTTCAGAGGACTCCCGGGCTTTCTGCCCACCCAGAGGGGCCTCCAGTGCTCCCTCCAGCCATCCTTTTCGCTTTGCCCTCCTGGTTCAAACAGTGTTCTTTCTCCTGTCTTTTCCATCGGGCCTGGTGGCTGTCCCATGGGGCTCACAGCCCCATACTCCCTGAGGCTAGGGGCGGCCCTGGGCCAGTGGGTTGCAAGATAAGGGGACCAGAGAAGAGGGAAGCCAGATGGGTCTGAACGTGTTTGGAGCTGTGGATGTGCTGCCTGGTGGTGTGTGAGAGACCAGTGTGCGTGGCAGGGGGAGGGCCGCCCCAGCCTCCAGCCCAGACCCCACCCCAGACCCCCGTGAAGCTCTGACCCACACCCATCTCCAGCTCCTCCCTTCCTCCTTCCTTTTTGTCTCTCTCCTCTATTCCAGAACCCTTGCCCACACCCACCTGCTTCTTCTTCCCCTGCCCTGCCGTCCTACCCCTGCTGGGCTTGGTCGCCCTTGCCTTACCAGC
Organism: Rhinolophus sinicus; assembly: GCF_057876585.1. Lineage (NCBI taxonomy): Eukaryota > Metazoa > Chordata > Mammalia > Chiroptera > Rhinolophidae > Rhinolophus > Rhinolophus sinicus. The sequence continues at coordinate 6,778,520 of NC_142516.1, read as the reverse complement.
TCTCTCCCTCCTTCTCTCTCCTGTTCTCTCTGCTTTCTCTCCAACTGCCAGCCGATCGGGTCAGGCAAGTCCGTCCCGTCCTGAGAGCCCCAGGCCCCCCTTCGACCTCTAACCAGATCCCTTCTATTCCTCGGAGACCTCCCTTTCCAAGCCTGCCTGGACGGCTGTCCTGTGACTTGACAGTGGCTCCAGCCCCAAAGCCTCCCCCTTTCATCTGTGACCTAGTCTGTTGTAGTGGTGAGCTGACATACCCAGCGTGACGTTGGTGAAAATTGTGCCCCTCTGTGGTGTTGCTCCTGCCCGTTCTATAAATATCTATAAATACTCATACATATATATATATATATAAAATACACACACACACATACACACACACACACAAATGGCCGCCATAGCCTCGCCTCTAATGCTGGGAATCACCGTGCTGTCCTTGGAGTCTTGTGGCCCAATTACAAGGGAACACTGTCACCCTGACACCCCCCTCTCCAAAGTGTGCCACCTCCGATGACCCTCCCTGTCATGCCCAGCCTGTGGACAGCCAGCTCCCCTCTGCCGCTTTCCCATCCCTCCCCCGAGTGTGGAGGTGCTGTACAGGCAGCTGTGTGGTTCTGACCACTACGTCTTGCTGTCTCTTGGCTGACAATAAAACCCATTTCTGGACAATGGGCAACAGTGTGTCCTCTGCTGGCTTGTTTTCTGTGGCAGTCAGGGAGAGGTGAAGGTTTAAACATGGGGGTTCCGGGGTGGGGAAGGGACCAGCTATTGCTCGGGTGCTGTAAGGAGTGGTGAAACAAGGCCCTGTCCTTTCCAAGGCCTACTAGGAAAGCACCTGGAAGTTAGCAGGTCCTCATCTTGTGAACCCTGCTCTGGCCACTAGGGTACAGGGCCACCAACTCAGCCTGAAGGGATAATGTGGGGCATGGGTGGGCACTGTGGAAGGACAGGACAAACAGGCCCCCAAAGAGGGCAGGGTCAAGGGTCATGGAACGGAAACCATCTGGCCTGGAAGTCAGCTCTTGAGTGCTGGCACCCTGCTTTCCCTCCCCAAGTTTAGAGCAGGCTTCTGGGTCTGTCAGCCATTAGGGCAGGACTGCCCCTTAGAGCCCCATGGCAATCCCCTTGAGGTCCCCCCAGGCTTCACCAAGCAGCATGCAGTACCAGGCCCAGATCTCGACCAGCCCACTGGACATGCTCAGACACAGTGCAGAAACCTGCCCTCTGCTGACAGGATCTGCTCCCTGCTCAGTGCCCACGGCAGGGAACCCAGGACCCAGTGACCTGAAATAGGAACATGCAAAGCCAAGCAGTATGGCTAAATCCATTTATTCCGAAATAAAAAGCAAAAAACAGGAGTCAAATCACCCGGGCATAACCCCCGTCCCTGTCTCCATCTATCCTATACTATCAATAAATAAGTTTCCCCTCACCCCAAATATTTAATAGAAACTGCTCCCCATTTGCCAGTTCCGACCTCCGTTATGATATAGGGGGCTGCCCTACTCCCAGAATATACAAAATGTTACATAGATATAATATATACACTGAGGAAGGGAGCCCACCCCACCACCAGCCATGCCCGTGCCCGACCTTGGTGAGCCCCAACTGTCCCCAGGCCTGTGAGAGTGCTGCCCAGTTGTCTAACTGGGCGAGGGGGGCACTTATGCCCCAAAGTGCCTCTGAGTAGAGGATGCATGAGCCCCTCTGAAGGACTGCTTGGTGGGGGTGAGGAAAAGCCTCCTAAATAAACTACCTCTGGCTCTTCGTTTTTCTGAAACTAGTAACAGCCCAGAGATTAAGACAGCCCCGGCCAAGGGGCCAAGGGATCCATAGGTGTGTACCTCCCCGAGCAGGCAGGGAGCTCATCATACCCTTCTCAGGGGTCCTATCTGGCTAGTCTAGCGATCAAAGGGTAACCAGGAAGGGGTGACAGGATGGGGTGGAGACGGTCCAGTTTTGTCTGCTAGTGTTGGGTTATTAGACCACCATGATCTTCACCTCGTCGTGGTCATCGGCTCGGTAGAAGAAAGGGATGCAGGGGTTGTTGCTCAAGCCTGGGCGCTCCTGGGGGTTCTGGATCTCTCGTAGCAGCTGCATGATCTGCTGCGCGGTGGGGTTCTCAGGGGTAGCCAAGCCCTGCAGGGCCTCTCCCTGGATAGGCTCCCCACTGTCAGCGAGGCTCACCTCGCGAAGATCTTTGGGGAAAGGGAGGCAGGGCTCAGAGCGCTGGGCAAGCCGAGCTCTTGCCTGCCTGCCTGCCTTTCCCGAGGGCTCTACTCACCATCCTGGCTGCCAGCAGCACCAGTCTCCTGGGCGGCTGGGGGCACTGCAGGGGGCTCGCCGGCAGGGTTCTGGGCAGCCGCCAGGAACTTGCCATACCATTCGTTACGCTCGTCCACCAGGCGCAACACCAGCTCCTGCAGCTCCAGGAGCTTCACCTGGAGGGAGAGGCGCTCAGCACCGGCACCCCCGCTCCCACCCCGCCTGCAGACATGCGCAGGGCCTCTACCTTCATCTCCTCCTTGTCCTGAGCCAGCCGACTAATGTACTCCTCCTTCTCGCGGTGCCGCTGCTTCAGCACGGCTCTCTGACTCTGGTAGAGGGCGATGTACTCTCCTGCAGGAGGGTGGGCAGGTGGACAGGGCTCAGGCGTCAGGCTCCCCATCCACCATACAATGCCCCTGCCCTGGCCTTCCCACTCACCGATGGTGTCTGTTTCCCCAGACAGCTGGATGCAGCGATGCTCCAGTTCCTCTACCCGCTCCTTCAGATCCGCCTTCTCCTGCATGAGCTCCGTAAAGCGGCTCTGCAGCCAACAAGCGGGCTCAGGCGCGGCTGGCCCCACCCACCGCGCCCCACCCCGCCCGCCCATTGCTGAGGGACATTCTCTCACCTGCAGTTTGTCCATGGCCACCTGGAGGGTCTGGTGGGTCTCCACAGGCACGCTTTCCCCGCCAGTGCTGGGGCCCGGGGCCTCCTCCAGCTCGCGCTGGGACGGGGCTACCAGCTGAGCCAGGCGCCGGCAGCGCAGCTTTTGCTCTTTCAGCTGCCCACGCAGCTGTGCCTGCTCTTCCTGAGCACTGGCTAAGGCCGAGTTTAAAAATGCCACCTGAGGGCAAGAGGTGCGTGTGTGCTTTTGTAGGGGGGAATGCTCAGGACACGGAGGGGCGCGGAGGCAGAGGATCTCCGCTCCTCGGGGCCTCTGGGCACACCTGTGGTTCAAGGACTGCGCGGTGGCTGACCACTGGCTCCCAGGGGAGGTGGGGAATCAAGAGAAGTCAGAGGGCGGAAGCCAACAGGTAAGAGGGTGTCTTGGGAGGGACCTGAGAGAGGCACGACGGTGGGATGGGAAGGGGCAGGGAGGTCGGCTCACCATGGCCTCTGGGCTATCTAGGTCCTCCGGTGTGCTCAGCTTTGGCTGGGAAGCCTCCCTGTCCTCCTCCTCCTCACTGTCCAGTCCGTCTCCTGTGGGGCAGCCACAGGGTCCTCAGGCAACCCCCCAAAGGAGGTGGAGCAGCCCAGCAACAGGGCCCAGCTCTGCCCCGCCTCACTGCGCGACCCTGGGCTTGCCAGTCCCCGGAGGAAATGGACTCGCTGTCCTAAGGGCTCTTCTAACTCAAGCCTATGCTGCTAAGGGTCCCCCTGCTCCGGGGCTCTGTCCGCTCCCTCTGGGCAGTCCCAATTACCTTCCCCAGGCAAAGCCATCAGGCTCAGCTGGGCCTGCAGCTTCTGGTTCTGCTGGGTGGCAGCTTTCAGGTGCCCCTAAGGGGCCAGGAAAGAGAGTGAGAAAGGACACGGGTTGCAGGCCTTCCCACTCGGGGCCCAGCCCAGCACGCAAATCCCTCACCTGGGCCTCCTGCAGCTCCTGGCGGAGCACGTCGGCCTGCGCCTTGCGCTGACTCTCCTCCTGCTGCAGCTGGTCGATGAGCTGGGTCTGCAGCAGGCCCTGCTTGTGCAGCACCTCTTTCTCCGTGACCAGCTGCTGACAGGCGGCCACGTGCTGCTGCAGGTGGGTCAGGTACTGGTCCCGCTGCTGCTGCAGACTCTGCGCCTCTTGGCTCTTCAGTTCCACCTGCGAGGAGCCCCCGGGAGTGAGGACATGGGGTGGCTTGCTTCCCGATTCTGAGCCTGTGCCTGAAGTAACCACGGAGGGGCTCGGCCACCTGCCCAGGCCCGACGTCCTCACTCCAGGGCCTCAGTGACTGACTCCCTTGCGCAGAACCCCATCTCACCTGCACCCAGCCTCACACCTCGTAACAACCTATTTTAAGTCTGAGCCAGACTGGTGGAAAGCAGAGTGCACCAACCAGCATCTACACTAAATGCCGGACGCTGTACGTCCTGATTCTCACTGCGTCCTCAGTGCCACTATGAGGAAAATGCTAGTCTCCCCTTTAGTTAAGGAAACTGAGGCTTAGAGATGTGACATGAATAGCAACCAGGGGGGCTGAGGTTAGCACCCAGGGCTCACTGCAAGGAGCCACCCATCGTCCACCATCCACATCTCTTCTCTAATTGGGCTCAAGGCCTCTAGGAGGGAGGACGATGCAGAGTTATCCACCTCTAAAGGTCAGATGGCAGGGAGCAACAAGCAGTCACAGGCTCTGGAGAACTCGGGGGTAACCTGTATCTCTACGCTGGAGCTGCCTCTGTTCCGGCCCTGGCACCCAGCTCATCCCTGCCCAAGTGCCTCCCCGCCCCCAGAGGCTGGTGCCTATCCCCGAGCACTTCTCAGTTGGGGCAAGGTTACCGTCTCCTTCAGCTCCCCCAGCTTCTCCTGCAGCTGGCCCAGCTTCTTGGCCAGCTCGTTCTTGGCGTGCTGCTCTGACTGCAGCGCGGTGGTAATCTCCATATTCTCATTGCTCTGGAGAGAGAGACGCCATCAGCAGCCACCCCATGCAGGTGGAGACCCCAGAACATGGTATCCCCCTCCCATAGCTCAGGGAAGGGTGGAAAATCATGGGAGCAGGGCTCTCTGGGTCACAGGGAGTCTCCGTAGGCACCACTTCACTTAGGGCCTGCACCACCCCATTTTAAAGGTGGAAAAACAAAGGCCCAGAGGGGTTGTGTCTCGCCCTGTGCCTAAGGACTTGACAAGGCGGAGGCAGGCCGGGCAGGTGGGGCTGCGCACCAGCCTGACGAAGCCGTTCTGCAGCTCAGCCAGCTGCTCCTTGAGCTCGCGGTTCTGGGATAGTGCTCGGCTGATGGTGACGCGGTCACTCTGCATGTTCTCCAGGATCTGCTTGTGCTGTTCGGTCTGCTGCCCCCAGCTCTCGGCCGCCCGCTCTAGCTCCAGCAGCCGCTGCTCCTGCTCTTGATTCAGGCGACTCAGACCCTCGTTGTCTTGTACCTGGGCCTGCAACTGCCCTGCCAGGCTCTCTAGTTCCTTTCGTAGCTGTTCTGCCTCAGCTTGAAGCTGCTGTTCCATCTCTGAGGGCCCTGCTGGGGGGTCCTGGGGTGGGGGGACAGCTGAGAAAGGAAGCATACCATCAGGACCTCTGCCTCTAAAATCTCAAAAACCCTATTCTTTTTTTTTTTTTTTTAAAGATTTTATTGGGGAAGGGGAACAGGACTTTTATTGGGGAACAATGGTCAAATTGTTGTCCTTTCAATCTTAGTTGTGGGGGGTTCTGTTCAGCTTCAAGTTGTTGTTCTTTCAGTCTTAGTTGTGGAGGGCGCAGCTCAGCTCCAGGTCCAGTTGCCGTTGCTAGTTGCAGGGGGCACAGCCCACCATCCCTTGCGGGAGTCGAACCGGCAACCAGGTGGTTGAGAGGACAGGCTCCAACCAACTGAGCCATCTGGGAGCTCAGCGGCAGCTCAGCTCAAGGTGCCGTGTTCAATTTTTTAGTTGCAGGGGGCGCTGCCCACCATCCCTTGCGGGAGTCGAGGAATTGAACTGGCAACCTTGTGGTTGAGAGCCCGCGCTCCAACCAACTGAGCCATCCGGGAGGCAGCTCAGCTCAAGGTGCCGTGTTCAATCTTAGTTGCAGGGGGCAGAGCCCACCATCCCTTATGGGACTCGAGGAATTGAACTGGCAACCTTGTGGTTGAGAGCCCACTGGCCCATGTGGGAATCGAACCGGCAGCCTTCGGAGCTAGGAGCACGGAGCTCTAACCGCCTGAGCCACCGGGCCGGCCCTCAAAAACCCTATTCTTGATCCACAGCTCCTAACTCAGCCTCCTCACCCCAAATCTTGGTTTCCTAACTAATAATTCCTCACGCTCACGTGATCTTCAATCTTTCAAGACATTTTCAAATAGAGATCTTTACATTTTTATGTGCAAGACCATGTGGTGATTGACAGTGGGCACTCTAGCCTTTTTTTGTACATGGGGACACTGAGGCTCAGTGAGATTGCAAGACTTGCCAACTCCTGGTACAGACCTCTTTCCCTTTGCCACAATGCCCTTCCATCCACCCACCTCCTCGGGGGCATTCTAGCCACCCTCATCAGCTCCCCCGACAAATCCTGCTCCCAGATCCCTCCAACCTCGGCTTACCTATCTGGTTCCTCAGCTCAGCCAAGCTGGCCTCCAGCTCCCGCACCTGATTCATGCTCTGCTCCTTCTCCTCACCTAACTTGTGCATCTGCCCAAACATAGGGGAAGGAAAGTATGGAGGGAGGGGATGGAGGAATGGCCAGGCGACCATCTCCCTCTCTACCCCCATCTACAAAACACACACATCTGCCTCTGGCTGCATACAGCAAGTGATCGGATTCCCATTTGACAGATACCCAGAAAGATCAAGTGACCTATCTAAGGTGGGGTGACCGATCTGAGAAGGTCACGTCACCTGCTCTGTCATCTGTTGCATCCTTCGGTACCAAATGTCATTCTCTTCTTTTAGATTCTCTGCATACTGGTCTCTCTCCATCTGCAGTTGCTTCAGCGAATCCTGCAGCTGCAAGAATGAGTATAGACATTAGCAGGGGCTGCCACTGGGCCTCACCTGCTCCTGGCCACCTGGGGTCATCTCCTTCCACACTCCTCCCTGTACAAAGCCTCACCTGCCCCACATATATCTCCAGCTGTGCTCGCTCCTCCAGGGCCTGCTGTAACTGCTGCTTGCCATCACCAGGGGTTTCAGAAGGACTAGAAAACTGGATGGTGAAAAATGAGGTTAGATCTGGGGGACCCAGGCTGTTCCATGCAATGCCTCCCCAAAAGGGTCTGAGCTAGGAACCACGTGCTACTCAGGGTCTATAAAGATTTCTTTCCTTATGTTATTGTACCACGTCGACAGGGTTTATATTTACTAAATACTCATTGTAAACTATTCAGACAGTAAGTGTTCCAAGTCCTCCCAACCTTTCCTCTAGCCCCCAACCCCACCAATCTGGTGTGTATCCTTCCAGACCCTTTCTCTCTATATATATATACAAACACGTTTAATGAATGCACATTACAGTTGTGTTGTTTTGTGGTTCTATCATATGTGGTTCTACAACTTATTTTCACTTTGCTGCATACCAGGTATATTTAATTTTTGTAACGGTTGCACAGTAGTCCTATATATGAATATAGCATATTGTCAACATACCTTTACCTAGGTGGCTATAATGAGTAAGGCTACACACGGGTGCTGGTCCTCAAAGTGGCGTGGTTGGGTCAAAGCACCCTTAAGCTCTGACTTCTTTTATCTCTGGTAGCCCATTTATTAGACTGCCTATTGCAGGACCAGGCATAAAGATTGCCCCCTAGTGGATGGATGAATGGGACGAGAGGCGAGGAGGTAGTAAGAGCTGTCTGCTGCCCAGGCCAGATTAATTTCACTCTGGGGTCCCATAGAGGAGCGCTGACAATCAGGTCACATCCAGGAGAGCAATCAAGAGGATGATAGCATGAAAAATGGTTGAATGAGCTGGGGCTGTTAAGCTCCAAAAAGATCTTACCGTGTTTCCCCAAAAATAAGACCTACCCCGAAAATAAGCCCCAGTTAAGATTGTCAGCCAGACGGAAGCATTTAGTACGGTATGACGATGTTCCAGAAAATGATGACATGACTGTATTTGAATAAATGTAGATTGTTATACATGAAAAAAAATAAGACATCCCCTGCAAATACACCCTAATGCGTCTTTTGGAGCAAAAATTAACACGTTGCGTACGGCGGGGTTTAAATCCCTCATACCCCTCTGTTCCGGCAGGTTTTTAAAAGAAACTACTCTAAAATGCACTCTTCTCTTTAAAGTATAAATGCTTCTATGTCATTTATTATTTTTCTATGGAATTTTTTAGGATTTACTCACCTATGATGTTAGTAATCCCTCCTGGTGTGATACTGCAGAAAGCAGCTTCCTTTGTTATTAACGAAACACAAATAATTCAATAAAATGTGCAAAGTAAAAAGAGTCAACAGTAAAAACGAGAATTCTCGTTATCCGTCCTTAACGCATGGCTCAGAAAAAAACGAAGATTCTCGTGATCCGTACACAGCGTGTTAATATAAGACCCGGTCTTATTTTCGGGGAAATACAGTATAACACCCAGTCTTATTTTCGGGGAAACACGGTAGGAAGGACGGGGAACTCACACACACACCCCCTTTTAAAGTATCTGAAGGTCTGTCTTGGAAAAAAGATGCCACTTTTCCTGTGTTATTCTGGAGAGAAGAAAGACCCCAGTGGAAGGAAGTTACATGAAGGCAGGGCATTTTCAGTGTGAAGAAAAACTGAAGAGGAGGAGCTCTCTGACCCAGACACCGATTACCGGTGGCTTGGCCCCAAAAAGAAGTAACCAGATTCATGGGCCAGCCTGACAAATGTTATCTATAAAACGATGGTTTTCAACAGAGTGCATTAAACAATAAATAAGCCGTATCCTTGAGACTCTGATCCCGCAGTTCTGGGCAGGACCCCACGTTAGAGATTTTTTAATCAAAATCTAGAGCATTCTATGGAGGACCAGAAGAAGGGTCTAAATTTTCTAGTTCCCGGCTGGGGGGTGGGGGGGAGGGCGGCGGGGCCTGGAGTCCCTGGGGCTGCAGCCCCTCACCTGTTGCAGCAGGAGCTCTGACATCTCCAGCTTCTTTTGCAGCTCCTCCGTCCCAGTCTGCATGGCCGTCTTCTCGGTCATCAAGACCCGAAGCTTCTCCTCCAGTTCTGATTTCTGCTGCTTTAGGTCATCAATGGTATGGCTGTGACCAGGGGCAGTGGAAAATGGCATGAATAAAGAACAGAAAGGACCGCTTTGGTGACTGCCCCACTGCCCTCACCAAAGAACCACAGAATAGCGGCACTGGAAGGGGCCCTGGGATCAAAAGTCACAAGTGACAGGCCATAGAGAGGATGTGCGTTGCATGAGGCCCAGCCTAAGCCGGTAACACAGCTGGGACTAGAGCTGGCTCTGCACCCGTCCACGGGGGCGACGGCCTCACCATGCTGCTCGTGGCCCTCCCGCTTCCCAGCACGTCACCCAGCCCAGGGCCCCCCCATCCCCTCCCCCACCCCCTTCCTACTTTCTTTTCACAAGCTCCACCGTGAGGGTGTCCCGGTCTTTGGTTAATTCGTCCTTTTGCTGCAAATACAAAAAGGCCAGGTCAGGCCTGGGCAGGCAGGAGACGTAGCTCAGACTAACAGCAGCTACAGTAAGTCCATAGCGACACCTCCTCACCCGGAGTCACTCCGGGTTTTCAAAGCACTTCCATGCCCACGTTCTCCTCTGCTTTTGAGAAGAACCCGGTAAGGGTGGAAGCGGCAGGTAGAGAGATCTAATTCACAGCTGCTGACAGAGGCCCAGAGATAGCAGATAGTACTGCTGTTGTTGTTACTATTACCATCGTCACTTTTAAACCTTTGTTGAACGCTTACCAGGCACCGTATTAACCCTTTTAATCCTCACACGCACCATCGGAGGCAGTTACTATTATTATCTCCATTTCACAGGTGAACAACACAGCGCATCAGAGGTTAAGTCGCCTGCCTAAAATCACAGAGCTACGACTGAACACTCAGGTCTGTCTGATTCTTGAACCCCATTTTCTTCCTGGGGTGGGAGCGCATTATAAGAGGGGAAATTAAATGTGTATTGGAATCTTTTGTTCAATTTTTGAATGGATGATACATTGACATAGCCCTGCACTCAGAAGGGACATGTCTCCCAGCCACTGTGGTCCTCTCCCTGGGTTTTATGAACCTTTTCGGACACGGCTTGTGTTATCCCTCTCACACATACCTCTTCGCTTTCTGCACACAGGATAACACACTGAAAACACTAATCTCTACCTATGCAGCCCAAACACCTCACTCCTGGCCAGGCCCACAGCGAGCTGGGGCAGGGCTGGCACCCAGTGCTCGCTGGGGAGACAGCGCACCCCAACCCACACAGCAAACAACTCACCCCCGGGTTCCTTCTAACAACCACACAACCTCAAAGCAGCGAGAAATGGCCTGCGCTGCGTTCTGAGCAGCAAGACACTCCACCCTACAGAAGGGACCTTGAGGCTGTCCCCCTTCGGGGCAGCTGCGCCTCCAGTGGCTGGGTGGGCTGCTAGGCTCACCCTGTTCGCCTGTTTCTGCTGCGAGGACAAGGTAGACAGCATCCGCTCCAGCTCTTTGATGCGCTGCTGGGAAGACTGCAGGCGACCAGCAAACTCCTCCGCCATTCCTGGAATGGCAGAAATGGAGCCCAAGGAAGGAATGCCACTGGAGGTCTGCCCATGTGCTGCTGGGCTCAAGGAGGACAGGGCGGCTAGATTCCCACCTTCTCTCTGCCTGACTGCGTGTTGAGTATGGTACAGGGCTGTCTGTAATTCTGACTTCTCAGACACTAGTATCCCTATCGTCTGGATATGAACCTTTGGGAGAAAAGCCAAACAAGTGCTGAAAAAGAGGAAAAGACATGTTCCCTAGGGGACATGAGGGCATACCCTCCACTCCACTCACCTGCAGCTGTTTTCTTAGAGCCCCTTTTTCATTCGCAAGCATTTGCTCACATTCCTCCTTCTCCTGGAGGAAAAAAGAAACGTTATCTTACTGGGAGGAGACAGGGATGAAACAGCAAACGACATGCCCCCAGAACAGGCCCACCCTTGAGGCCAGATTGGACAGGCCCACCCTTGAGCAGGCCCACCCTTGAGGCCAGATTGGGGTGGGGCCAGGAAGGGTGAGGCAGGCCCTTTCTTTCTGCAGGCTGGGAGCAGGTGAGATAAGAATGGGCCTCTACGTCTAAGTCCTTCCCAAACCCCTCAGCCATGTATAATGAGCAAAGAAATCACATTACTTTTTCTAGTTGATCCAGAGTTTCGCGATTCTGTTGTTCCTGTGGGAAGAGTCAAAGGAAGGTAACTGAAGTTGTCCCCCTTCCTACGCTCCCCAGACCAAGAAAGAGGGACGGGCAAGGGCCAGGAATGGGGTTTAAAGGGAAAGTTCACGGGGAAGTTCAAGCAGAGACTTTGGGCCTTGGGTAGCTTTGCTCCCAGCTGCAGCAAAGAGCATCTCAATCCAGATTCCCGTGAGAGGAGATAAGGACATAAACCTCTAGAAATGGGGTTTGAGAAGGGAAGGCCACCCCTTCTGCCAGCTCATGGTCTGGAAGGGTGCATTCATTCATAGAATATTCACTGAGCACACAGCACAGGCTGGGTTCTATTCTCAGTAGCAGAGAGACAGGAACGAAAAGGACCTTTAAGTCTCTGATTCTTTTGAACTTCTATGGACCCTTTAATTCTACCTCCTCAGGAACCTGAAGCCCAGAGAGAAGTGACTTGTTCAAGGTCAAAGGCAGCAAATTTGGGGCGGAGTCAGGGCCAGAACAGAACAGTAAAGCTAGTGCTTTCCCCAAAGGCAATAGAGCAACCAGGGCAAGTGTGGAGAGGTCTCAAGCAGGGGTGGCTGGAGGACAGAGAGCAGAGCAGGCAAAGGCGGCAGCCACAGAAAAAGCCATACCACATGCTCCGTGTTCTAGGGTCCCTCCAGCTGAGACCTAGGCCCCCAGTACCCCATTCTCCCTTGGCACCAGAGGCCACCAGCCCCTTTCTTCAGAGCCCCAAATTGGCAGTGTGGAATTAGGGGACCCCCCCTGGACTCTTACCAATTCCTCTATCTTGCTACTGAGTTGTTTATTTCCTAGTTTGCTGGACTCCAGGGCTACAGCTAGCTCTTGGTACCGGCTCTGAGGCGCATGCAGATAGGAGGAGTTGGAGGAAGAGTGGGGGGAGAGGTAGAAAGAGCAATCATTAGGGTTGGGGGGTGTCTGGGCTGTCTCAGCTGGCAGCGGGGCACCCAGTCCCTGCTTTAGGGGGAGGGGCTGGCCTACAGGGCCACTGGGCCACAGTCCAGGGCCACTCACCTCCAGAACCTTTCCATCAGCAGTAGATGCTAGGCCCTCCCCGTTGACGTAGGACGCAGACTGGGAGAGACAAGAAAGCTCACATGGAGATGCTCTCTGTCCCCTCCACGCCGAAGCGCTCCGACTTCCTGTCTTCTCCGCCTAATTTTGCCCCCTCTTCCTGTAACCCCTTTGCGCCAGCCTCTCCCGGTTCTTATCTCCCCCTTACCCCACCCCTCCTAAGCAGCTCTCATCCTGTGCTCCCTGCAGCAGGATAAAATGACGTAAGCCATCTTGCGGTCCAGCTCCTGAATTTGCACAGCTTCAAAGAGGCGACTCGAGAAGGAATGACGAGCTAAACACGCTACCCAGCCCAGCAGGCTGCTCCCAGCACCGTCCCTTCCTCTTAGGAACCTCTGCCTTGCCTCAGTTTCTATCATATTGTCCTTGCCCCTCCAACCCCCTCTAGGCTCCAGTTTCTGGGGTACCTCGGCAACAAGACCATTGAGTTGCTGCGAAAGCTGACGCAGGCCCTCGGTAGATGAAAATCTGAGGACGAACACAGGAGTCAGGGGAGCAGGAGGCTCGATGGGAAAGAAAGGGTCACGGGCAGCGGCCTGCCTGACTCCCTCAGCCTAGGGACGGCTGCCCCCATAGGAGACACTCACGTGCTTTCTTCCAGAGGAGTAGGACCATTTTCAGCATCATAGTTCTGTTTGGGAAGAAACGCATGAGGTGGTCATTCAACGTGTGATAAGAACCACCCGGGGGTGGGGCGAGCCAAGCTCATTCCGACAACCTTCCATCTTCCCGAACCTTAAGGAAAAATCTGGTCTTGGCCTCCCCCATCCCAGGCCTCAGGAAGGGTGCTTGGCTGGCCCTAGGAACCATGCTATCTGAATAAAGGGGCAGAGTCCATAGTAGCTCCAGTCTTCTGGGAAGGAGGAAGGGCACACATATAGTGGGGCAGTGGGCAAAGGGGGAAGAGGCACAAACCTGAGTTGATGCCATGCTAGTGACACGGGGGGGACTAGCACATGGGTAAACGACACCGTCAGGGGACATGGTGTCATCAGCAGGTGGTGCTGCAGGAGCGGCACGGTCTTTGGGCGCCTGTCACAGAACAGAGCCAGGGGTTAGGAGGCCATGCGGGAAAGATGGCATCTCGCTGCCATGGATGCGGGGGTGCGGAGCGGGTAGGACAGGTGTTGCTGCAGTCAGAGTGACAGTCACACATGCTGGGAGCCACTCTGGGGTGTGGCTGTGGCTCGCCCAGGGCTGGGGCTGCTCTGGAGCGTCTGGCCAGCCAGAGCTCAAAGAAGACTGCACGACCTCCTTTGTGAACAGACGGCGGCCTTGTTCTCACTGGCCTCAGCAAAAGACAGTACCAGGGTCTGCCCTGTGGCAGCCACAGCAGGTGGAAGGAAGGTGTGCCAAGTCAGGGAGAAGGAAGGCACTGTTCTTCCAGAAAGCCTGGCTGTGCCTCAGTGACCCTCACCGTGGGCCCCTGCGGGGCAGAGGGCAGCAGTGGTAAAGAAGGAGCTGTGGTGAGCACAGCCCTCTGCCTCTTTCCTCTCTCAGCCTCCTTTCCTCCCTCTCTCCTCCCCCACCACTGGCTGCGTTTGCTCGACTCAGGCCTTCTCTGGAAAAGAAGCTGCCCAACTAGAAGCCTCTCCCTGTTCCTAGAGGGAAAAGGTAACACCACCCCAACCTCCTAGCTCCAAATACCTCCCCAACCAAGAAACCACCTAAGAAACCAAAGGCAAGATGTCTACCCTGTGACTCTCGGTTTCCTGAAGAACAATCCTGAGGACCAGGAGCCATGGAGAAGCTGCTCTGTCTCCCCCAACTGGACTCACTTGCTTGACCAGAGCCCCACCGAGCCTCCCCCCAGGCTCAGGCTGGACACTTAGTCCAAGCCTCTGGCTCTAGAGAGCTAACGTCCAACAGGACAAATGGGCAAAGAGATGGGGAAGATGGGTGACACACTGAAGCTTGATGAGGAAAGCGCGCTGGGGAGCCAAGGCCTGTCCAGCAAAACTGGGTCCAGGAGGAAGAGGCTGCACCTCTCTGGGGGGGCAGATAGCTGCCTGCTCTCTCTAGACCCCTCAGCCCTGGCCTCTGAAGACCCCAACCTGCTGACCTCCTTAGAGCAAGTGCTACAAAGCCTGAGGAAGCTGAGGTTGGGTCAAGCTAGTTGCGTGTTTACTGTCCAAGCTGTGACCTTTGACCCTGGAACCTGGTGTTGCTTTGCCAACCTGTACAACTGTCTCTAACAGCTTAGGAGCAGGGATTCAGGCAGGAGACTTTGGGGGAGGCGGGCACTCTCCCAGGCACGGGCCCTCGCCAGCGCTGGGTCTCTCTTGGGTTCCCATTGATCCCTAGCACAAGACACAAGAAAGCTCGGAAGGGGGAAAAAGTCTTTTTCTGAGGACTTAAATATACATAACCTGATTATGTTGTAAGCAACCAAGTTATTTCATAATTTTAAGTCTTGTAGCTACGTCTGGAGTTTCACAAAAACATTCTCCACTCCTCTCAAATGTCCTATTCCATTAAAAACATTTTTTATTTCTCCATGAGTCCCCATTTCTGGAAATACTATCATTTCTGCCCAGGATACTGCCATCACTGGCCTGCATTACTGGAGTAGAAAACTTTAGTGGGAAACAGTTACTGATAGAGAGAGGACTTGGAAACAGGAAGGGACTACGGGGTCTAGGTCTTCATTTCCAGGAGGACAAAGGAATGTGGGCACAAAACATTAGCATAAAGACTCGGCTTCAGGACTCTTCTGGGCCGGTGCTGCCCTCCCCGTGCTACTCAGCGTCTCCTCTGAGCTGACAAAGTGAGTCATAGCACCTACAGGGAGCGGACGGACTGGGCGTGAGCAATCCTGATGATTGAAAGACTAACACCAGCCAGCAGGGCTCAGTCCCAGCCCCTCTCGCCATGCCCATCTCCAACAGGATCTGGTGCCATTTCAGCCCTACTCCTCTGGCCTGGCAGACGTCCTCCAAGGAAGTTAATTAAGGAGGAAGTGCCAACATCACATCCGGAGAAGGTCATCTCCTGATAAACACACATTATGCTCCAGGAGCTCACACTCCTGGCCGTTACCTGCACCACGCCCTTGGCCTGGGACTCCCATTTCCCCCTCTCTCCACAGAGATGAATACTACCTGAAATGCCACCCCCTCCAGCTTTAAGTCCACTTAAAACCAACCTCTCCCTCAGTTGGGCATTTGGAATGTTGCCACATCCTGTCTTGCTTCTTTCAGTGGAGGCTGCCTCCCTCAGTGGGCATTCCCTCTGGTTCCCCTACTTTCTCCGGCATTTAGCCAAGTACCTCCGCTACCAAGGGCCCGCTGAATATGGTTAAGTGTCCAGCTGATTTGTGAAACAGACTAGGGGCAGGACGTCCTGATCCCCCATTGCTTGGTTAACCTCACATTCTTACAGTTAGTTTCTCTGAAAAAATAATCTCAAAACTTGTAACTACGATGCAAACTCCCTCTCTCTTAATCCTAGGTTGCCGACTCTCAAGCCAAAATGAATGAGTCACCTCGAAAAACCACCAACTGCTCTGTGGTCTATGGGTCTTTTAGGGACAGATGTCCACAGGACAAGCTGACCTGAAGGTTTAGTTGTATTTAATCTCTCCTAGTCTGAGAGCACCACTGGACATTCACACTTGAGGCTCAAAAAGCCCAAATCCCACATACCTGCTCTGGAAACTGTTCCTGAACTACTTTTAAACTTCAAGGTACAAATATATGGTGATGGAAGGAGAACTGACTCTGGGTGGTGAACACACCATGTGATTTATAGATGATGTAATACAGAACTGTACACCTGAAATCTATGTAACTTGACTAATAATTGTCACCCCAATAAACTTTAATTAAAAAAAAACAACAAACTTCAAGGTACATCTCAACTTCTCCAAGATGCGAAAAGTTATGGGGGGAGAAAAAAAAAACCCCAGTCAACCAAGCAGGTGAAAAAGCAGACATGAACAGGCCGAGGGTTAATGACAGCAACACAAAAGAAGCCGGAAGCAAAGTATCCCCCAAACCAGAGAAGCCTTGGGGGCGTGCAGAGCTGACAGAGAGCAAGCCAGAGAGGGGATCTCGGCATGCCTCACCTTCCACTTGTCCAATGGGGGCAGCGCTACCCCATTGGAGCGGTTAAGGTCGGACACCAGCACCTTCAGAATGTCCTGAATCTACAGGAGGCAGAAAGGGAAAAACAAGGGCAGGGAGAGAAAGAGAAAAGTGGCTTAGAGAGAGGCAAGAGGGTCAGGGAAGGGAGAAGAGATGGGTTCTGGGAAATAGAATGCTGGAGGAGAGAGAAGAAGGTCAACACCGCGGCCTGTGCCATCATTCCAAACAGCCGCTTGCTGCCTTGCCAGAGGCAGGAATCAACGCCAAGGAACAGATGGAAAAGTCCCCTGAACGATGCACTCACAAAGAGTGGAGTCACCTGACCAGTGCAGCTCTGAATACGCCCATTAGCCCCTCTCCTCAGGCCTAGGGTGCTAGAGGCTAACCTGGCAGGACTCCAGACCCTCATCTCCATTTTAAAACCCAGATTTCCAACTAAAGGTTTGCTTGACCAAAGGGGATTACAGCTAAAACATAAGTTTGGAAGACATTATCTGATTCAACAATATCATCTTACAGATGAGGAAACTGAGGCCCAGGGGAGGAAGTCCTTTTCCTGAGGTTACCCAACAAGCTGTGGCAGAGATGGACTCGAAACTCCTAATCCAGTGCCTGGAACTCTCCTCACCACACCCGGGGGCTCCTTTGATGCTTCCTAAAGGGAGACCCTGATGGTAAGTGGCTTCCCCTTGAGGCTGGGGATGAGGAAAAC
Organism: Rhinolophus sinicus; assembly: GCF_057876585.1. Classification (NCBI taxonomy): domain Eukaryota; kingdom Metazoa; phylum Chordata; class Mammalia; order Chiroptera; family Rhinolophidae; genus Rhinolophus; species Rhinolophus sinicus. The sequence continues at coordinate 6,761,375 of NC_142516.1, read as the reverse complement.
CACCAGAGCAGTAAGTCCAATAGTAACTACCCTTTACTGAATGTTTACTCTGCACCAGGCTCTGTATTAAGGGATTCAGATAGAAACAACAGTCTCATTTAAACTTCATAAGGGTAAGACAGTAGTACCTGGATTTTACTGATGTGGAAACAGAGACCCAAAGAGCTTAAAGAATTTCCCCAAATCATATCCCTAGCAGAGGGAGAAACAGGATTCAAACCCGGACTTCTTAACCAGTACTGACACTTCTTCCACAATCTAACCACTAAGTTCTAGTCTTCTATCCCCAGTAGCCTGGCCAGCCAAGACTCACCTCCTCAGGCGAGTGACAACCGTCAGAAGTGGTTGTCTCAGGGTTACTGCCATTGTTACTCTTCTTTTTCTTCTTAGCTCCTGAAGGAACAGCAAGGTTGTTCTTCTTCTGAAATTCTCTCAACTGCAGAAAGGAAACGCAGTAAGACTCACGAGAACTATAAAGCCCTGTATTCACATCCTACTTTCCAGTTTACAAAATACTCATATTCGCCATTTGATGTGATGCCACAACAACCCTACAAGGTGTTGTAATTCTCACTTCATGGCTGAAGAAAGGGACTGATCACATAGCCTTTAAAAAAAAAAAAAAAGGCAATAATGGAATTTAAATTCAGTCTTCTGATGCTGAGTTCCAGGGGTTATGCCATAAAGCAGCAGCTGCCAGGGGGCAAAATCAGAGGCAGAGGTGGAAAAGTAAACATTTAAGTGATCAGACATGAGGGTCCTTTCTTATACGTCTATTAGAGATGCACAGCGGTACTTCTCAAATTTTGACGTCAATGTAGCCCAATGGTAGAAGGCAGTGAAGACACACCCCCAGTGAATCTGGGATTGTAACAAAGACAACTCAAGCACCATTTTGAGAGAAGTCTATTATAATCTTACAAACCTATGTAAATGTCATCCCTAAATACACTAATATAAAAATGGTTTTTCTCTCTCAAGAGACTCCAGCAAAACCGATGCTTCAGTCCCATATTTATCCTATGGCACTCAGAGCCCCCCATGTTGAGATGATGATTTGGGGACGATTCCCAGCTGTGAAGAGCAGTTTCTCAGGATCTGCTCCACAGAGGATAAGCAGAACGCACACCAAAGAACACTGATTGAGGGCGAATCTGGTCTCAGGATCATAGGGCATGATTAGAACGTGAGGTAGAGAATTCAGATTAAAAATTAGAAACACTCTCTGGGGACTGGAAACGGGAGAAAACCAAAGTAAACACATTCTCCCCATTGCCACGCAGAGATGTGGTCAACGTTTTGAGATCACTAGTGAAATGTAGGCTTTTTACACTACCAGTGTCTAAGGATGGGGTACAGTCTACAGGAAGCCTGAAACCTCTCCGATCTGGTCCCATAGTGCCGAGTCCCCTTCAAGGTGGAAATTTGTGCCGCGACCAAAGAAAACGGAGAGAGCCAAAACACTAGGAGGCTGGGTCTTTAGATCGAACACCTGGCTCGCGGCTGTAAAGACGGTTCCGAGGGTGATTGTGACGTAACTACATTCCACTCTTCCCTATGGATGCCCGAGTCGCCGCTCCGCGGAGGGGGAAGGGAGCGCAGGGCCCGGACCGAGGTCCTTAGCAACTGGGAGTCCAGGGAGCCCACGGAGCCCAGGGAGCCCAGAAGGTCCGGTTCTTGGCGGCAGGAGACTAGGGCCGAGCCGGGAGTCCCGGGGGTTACCGGCCCAAAGTCACCCGGGAGCGACAAGCGAGGGCGGGGGCCGGGCTGCCGGGGAGTGGGGGGGTGGGACTGGTGAGATTTTGGTGGGGAGCCAACAGGCTCCGAGGGGCTTGCCCCGTGTGCCTCCGAGGCAGCACATACTCTGGCCACGGCCCAGCCGTCGGAGGGGCCTTGGGCTGGGTCAGGGAGCCGCGACCCGGCACGTTTTACCTTTTTCTTGGCCGCGGCCAATTTCTTCTGTCGGGTTTCTTCCGACATCCCGGGACGGGGGCGGAGGAGGCGGGACCATTTGAGCTACAACCCGGCACCCACTGCGGGGTGCTTCCGGTCGCCACGGCGCAAGTGCGACACCGAGCCACAAAAGGAGGGACCCGGGGTATCTAGGCTGCAGCGGTGTGGGCAAGGCCTCAATTATCTAATACTATTGGTCTATGAGAAAGACGTCACGACAAAAGATGCGCGTACGGCCGCTGTCTCCGCCCACCTCGGGGAGGGGAGGGGCCGTCTTTCTCAGGCTGCGCGCGCAGCTCGTTGTGCGACGGTGCTTGGGCTCCATCGCAGGCTTCTGATTAACCCGCGGACCTGAGAGGCCGCACTGCGTCCCTCGCCCTGGACCCTTCTGCACAGCAAACCCCCCCGAAACGGGGGCCCCGGACCCCAGGGCTCAGGAGGTGGGCTAGGAGCGGACAGCAGGGGGAAAACTCATCCCTTCACAATCCCTGACCTGACTCCCATAAGTCTGCCCCAGACTTTCTCATCCCAGAGATCGCCTCGGGACCCCGACCCAGTCTACACACTCCATCCTATCAGAATCTCTCCTTCCTCGAGGATCTCCGCCCTGATCCCGGGAGCGTATCTGCCCCCTTCCCGACTGGGTCCAATGCCGGTAGCTCCTACTCCCCAACTCCTCCAACACCCCCACAGTACCCCTTCTTCCAGGAGCAGACTCTAGGTCCAATCAGCCATTTTTTCTCTCGGATTCCGCTCCAGGACTCAACCAGGACTTTCCAAAAGTTGCGGCGGGGCCTTCCGATCCCCTGTGAGTATGCCTGCGCCCCCCTTACCCTCCGCCGTGTAAGTACTGCTGCTGCTCGCCGGCCTCTCCATCCCCACAGCAGCTGACCCACCCCCAGCCCTCTGCAAGGTTTCCCTTATCCAAAGAAACTCCGGGTTATTTCTCAGCCCTTCCCCTTCTTTTCCTCGTGCCCACCAAGCTTCAAAGAAGAAGCAGTGCCCTGTCTTTGTCAATGGCCCCCCAGGCTCTCCAAGTGGGCTCTGTCTCTCCTTCCTGACAGCACCACAAGTGGTTGGTTCTTTTTGACACCACCATGCCCTCCTTCACCCATCCCACCTACGCGTAAACCCTTCTCATTCCCTCCAACGTATGTGCTCTCTCCTGTCTTAGGGCGTTTGGATATACTGTCTGTCCTCTGTCTGGAATACTCTTCCAGCTTTTTGCCAAGCTGTGTCTACTCGTCCTGTAGAATTGAGCTTCTCAGAGAACCCTCACCCCCATCTTCTAGCTTAGTCCAGCGACCCTGTTAGACACTCCTGTAGCACACTGTACTTCAAAGCACTTTTGAGACTTGTAGTTAGTTGATTAGTTATTTGTAATTCATGCATTCATTAGATACATTTTATTGAATGCCTACCATGTGCCGGGTACTACTGTAGACACAGTGCAATCAGCAGTGAGTCTAACAAAGTCCCTGCCCTCATGGAGCTTACACTCCAGTGGTGTAAGGCCAACAATGAAAATAATATTTCCTGGCTGGCTTGGTGGCTCAGGCTGTGGAAGTGCCGTGTTCCTAATGGCGAAGGCCTCGGGTTCTATTCCCACATGGGCCAGTGAGCTGCGCCCTCTATAGCTAAGATTGTGATCAACAGCTCTTTCTGGAGCTGGGCTGCCGTGAGCAGCCGGAGGTTGGCGTGAGCTGCTGTGAGCGGCTGACCTGTGACCAACTGCCTCAGCCTGGGGGAGCGCAAGACTCAATACCAGCATGGGCTATACAACTAGACTGAGAAACAACGGCTTGAACTGGGGGGGGGGGGGGGTGGCAGAAGAAAGGGGGGGGAAGGAAGATAATATTTTCACTGAAAGGCATAACAAGTCCGGTGGTGACAGATGTCATAAAACATCAGGACAAAGGGATAGTGAGTCTTTGAGAAGTACCCATTTAAATGGGGTGGTCAGAGAAGGCCTTTCTGATGAAGTGTGACCTGTGAGTAGAACTTTAAATGGAGATCTCTGGAAGAAGAGCATAGGTGTTGGGTGTTTTATATTTGGGACTAGGCTATCGGTTCCATTAAGGCAGGGGCCAGGCTTGCTGTCTTTTCCATTGCTGAACCCCTGGAGCCTTTGGCAGCTCCTGGTAGTCTTTGTTGACTGGCTGGAAGATTGGAACCACGTCTTCCTCTGTCTGTTCTGGTGGCGTTCATACAGTTGATCCAACACACGTTTCCTGAACAGTAGCAGCGTACCAGGCACTGGCCTTTGCAGCTTTGAGAGGCAGAAACAGCAAAGGTGAATTGTAGTCCCAGAGAAAGATTTTGTCACCCAATGAAATAAACCCAGCAACATCACAGACTTGAGAGAAGAATCCAAGTAGACCTGACGTGGATTCTCTGGAGTCAGATATGGTCCTTTAGTTAGAATTGGGTTGGGCTGGGAGTGAATGAAAACCCCAAATAATAATGGCTTTAAACAGTCATCAGGGACCCAGGGCTCTGTCTTGTTGCACCTCATCTTCAACGTGGCGTCTTATCTCATCATCCAAGACACGGCTCAGCTCCAGTGTCACGTTGCATACACCATTTCTGATTAAGTTCCATTTGCCAGAAGTTAGTTTTAGGGCCACATCTAATTCCAAGGGAAGCTGGGAAATGTGGTCTTATTCGGGCGTGGGGAGGTGTCTATTACCAAGCAGACGTGGGGAGAGGCTATTCGGGACAAATTGTAGGTTCTGAATGGTGGACAATGGCTCCATCTGGCTAATGACTTTTTGTGCCACTCAGCGGCCATCTCCCAAGTCTGGCCAGGCTGCTGGGGCCAACGAGGATTCCATGTGCCTTGACATTCAGAAACTGAAGGAGAAGAGGGACGTGCTGGACGAGGAGCTCTCCCAGTTAATATCTGAGTGAGTCTCGCTGGCTTCCTCAGCATAGTTCAGATAACTTTTAACTCAAGCCCAGTAACTGCAACCCAGCCATACTAGCTCAGCATAAAAACAGAACCGTACCGTTGGGTTCAGGGTGTCTCAGCAGCCTCTCAGGTCAGGTGTGGTCAGGCTGGGTGGACCAAGAACTAGGACTGGGAAGCTGGCAGGAATGGAGGTTGTCGCTCTCCCAGTCTCTCTCCAGGGCCCACATTCTCGGCTCTGCACCTGTCTGCACCCGGACTCCATTCTGTCTCTGCAGGTGGGGTTTTCAGTGTCTGGGAGGTGCTGGTTCTTGCACAACTCCTGCATTTTCTCACACCCCTTGCTCCAGCCACATGGCACAGACTGAGCAGCTTTTGAATGTGCATTGCACACTTGAGGGGATCTGATTAGCCACTGATGTGCCCAGCTATGGCCAGGGTCCCAGTAGCAGTGTGGTTGGGACTCCTCCCTAAGGGCACAGGGAGCATGTACGAGGGGCTGACCCCTGCCCTGCTGTAATCTTCAGTGGGCAGTGTCTGTGTTGCCATCTCTACGTCCCCAGGGTAGCGCACCTAGTAGGCCCTTGGTGACCATTTGTTAAGTAGATGCCTCATTACTCTCTGAACCTTGCGTCCTCATCAGCTTTCTGAACGATTCTCTCCCTCCCCTCTGACCCAGAGGCTACAGTGTGGATGAGCTGGATGAGCACATCTCCCAGCTGCACGAGTACAACAACGTCAAGGACGCAGGCCAGATGCTGCTGGGCAAACTCGGTGAGACGCGGGACTCCAGGGGAGCACCGGGGCTTGGAAGGAGTCCCCCACCCCAAGGGTGGTTGCCTTCTGCTCCTGGGCCTTCTCACGTGCCAGCCCTCCCACCCTTCACAGCTGCCCCACTCTCTGAGTGCCCCTGTCCTCCAGTCACCTGGCGAAGCAGTTGTACAGCTCCCTGGGGATTTTTCCCTCCACTGTAGGATCTGCTTTGGAGCTGCAGGCAGGTTTGAGCATGGGCTTGCCCACCTGCTGCCCTGAAGACTAGGGTTCCCAGTCTTCTCAGACTGATGAAGACTCCATCCTGGCCTCAAGTGGCTGACTTGCTGTAGATGCAAAAAGTGCGAGGGCGACGCTTGAAGGGGTATTTTATTCTTCCTTGAACACAGTCTTACTAACCAGAGGGCTTAGCCAAGGCACAGACACCTCTGTGTCTGTGCTGGCTCGGACAGCCCACCTGGGAGGTAAGGACTTTTGTAGGTTGCTGCGGATGTATCACCTGGCTTGGATTGGTGGGCACTGTGGCCGGTGACCATTTGGGATAGTGTTCAAGGCAGGGGCTGTAGGTCCAGCTGCTGCAGGACAGGACTTTATTGGGGAACAGTGTGTACTTCCAGGACTTTTTTTTTTTTTCAAGTCAAGTTGTTGTCCTTTCAGTCTTAGTTGTGGAGAGCGCAACTCAGCTCCAGGTTCAGTTTCGTTGCCAGTTGTAGGGGGTGCAGCCCACCATCCCTTGTGGGAGTCGAACCGGCAACCTTGTGGTTGAGAGGACCCGCTCCAACCAACTAAGCCATCTGGGAGCTCAGCAGCAGCTCAGCTCAAGGTGCCGTGTTCAATCTTAGTTGCAGGGGGTGGAGCCCACCATCCCTTGCGGGACTTGAGGAATTGAACTGGCAAACTTGTAGTTTAGAGCCCACTGGCCCATGTGGGAATCGAACCGGCAGCCTTCGGAGTTAGGAGCACAGAGCTCCAACTGCCTGAGCCACCGGGCCGGCCCCTGCTGCAGGAGTTTTATCATGTGTGGTAGAATTGCCTGTCAGCATCCTGGATTCCGCAGCTGGGAGGGCTTCTCTGTATTTCAGTGGGGGAATGGGTCCCAAAGGAGGGGAAGGAGAAAACCGGGAGGGAAATACAGATGGATGAAGAGAGGAGGATGGGCAGGGCCCAGGAAGACAGGAGCGTGAGGGGCTGGAGTCCTAATGGTGAGGGTGTTAGTGCCTGTTAGATAGACCCCAGCTTCAGACTTGTCTGCCCTGCGCTATTGTCCAGGGCGTGGGCTCACGTTGGAGAAGCAGACGCTTTAAGGTCTCTGTTCTCACGCGACTTCTGTTTTGGTGTTAGCGTGGGGAAGGGGAATGGTCATTAAGTAAAGGAACACGAATGAATTATAAACTGTGTTAAGTGCTATGTAGGAGACAAATGGCAGAGACTGAGACTATTGAGGTGTAGGGATAGGGTGGCAGGTGGGGTGAGATAAGGTGGTCGGGGGCCCTCCGAGGAGAGCCCTTCCCATGGGAGGAAAGAAGAGCCTTTGAGGGCACAGGAGGAACAGCACGTCACCAAACAGCCAGGGCATGGCCCATGAGCCAGGCTAAGGAGCGGGCTTTCAGCAGGCCCTGGAAACAATGTAAATGTACATTTCCATTTTCAGCAGATGCCTCTAGTGACTCTGTGTGGAGAAAGGATTCCAGGGCAGCTTTGTTTGACTCCTCTGGGGTGAGGGTTCTGTGAGTCTAGTTTGGGGTGGCCAGGAGGCAGGGCCCATGGTGGAGGGGCCTGGGAGGAGTAGCAGCAGGGTTATCTTGGCAAGTAGGGGAGCAGGAAGAAGGTGCAAGAATGAGTCCTGGGTGGGTCAAGGCTTTGGCCATTCTCCCACTCCTCCCACTGGACATTCATCCTTCTTTTCAGCTGTGATCCGAGGTGTCACCACCAAAGAGTTGTATCCAGAGTTTGGTCTGGACATGAACGACTGAGCAGAGGCTCCCAGCCCCTTGTCCACGGCCCACTGGGACAGGCGGATGTGGACATGAGAAGCAGCGAGAGCCTAACCTACAGTGCACCTACAGGCTTTCCAGCAAGAAAGTGTCAGAAGCCCCTTTCTAGCAAGCCCAAACTGAGTCAGGAGGGAGCCCAGCAAAGAGGGGGACAGGGATGAAAGTGTGTTCCCCGCTCTGAGGTTCCTAAGATGTCCCAGTGATTCCTGTGTGTGTATCCTATTTGTAAATAAACATGAATGATCTTGGTGTGAATTTGTACGCTGATTCCCTCTCCTCTGATAACTCCCTATCTCACCTGGGAGAAAGAGAGCCTGCCTTTGTTATAACCGTCTTACCTGTGCCAGGCATTGTGCTCAGTGCATTACATGCATTATCTCTAATGCTTACAGCCATCCTATGAGGAATTAGTATTGCTATCCCCATTTTACAGATGAGGAAATTGAGGCTTAGAGAGGTGAAGTGACTTGCCTAAGTCACACAACCTGTAAGTGGCAGAGCAGGAATTTGAGATCAAGTCTATCTCTGGAGCTGATAATTTTCAGTACTGCTTTTCTGGGTTGGGGGACAAGCGGGTAAGAGCTGAGAATGAAATAGCAACATTGGGAGGAATCCATCCCTTGTAAATCCATCTACAGAATGAAGGTTCCAGTCGCCAGCTGTAACTTCTATGGAGCAAGGGTGAGCTGTCATTTCCTCATTGGGTGTTGCTTATGACCAACCATCACTGGTGGGAGTGAAACTAGAGTATTGCAACAGCTCCGTGCAATCCAGAATGGCAGGATTTCACACCAGACTTTCTAAGTGGCCTGACTATACCAGCTGCCCCTCTGGCCCTCTCCTGCTGGACATTCTCAGAAGATATCAGATGGGACAGCAGCGCTTGGGGACAGGCTGTAATGAGGTGAAGTAAGTATAGTTTCTAAAAACCGGCCATGCGAGTCCAGCCTGGGTTTGAGTTCCAGCTCTGCCCACTTACAAGCTGTGTGGCTATGAGCAAGTGACCTGGCCTCCATAAGTGGAAATAATAGTAGTACTGTATGCAGCAAGGCCATTAGCATGAGCTGCCTCAACAAACCACCCCCAAATCTCCACGGCTGAACCCACTAAAGGTTTCTTTGTCTCACAACGTCTGATGAGGGTCTGGTAGCCCTCAAATGTCAGAGCTTTACCACCGGGACCCACAGCAGGAGAAAAGATATGGAGAAGACACATCAACTCCAAACTGACCTCAAAATCGGCAGACATCACTTCTGCTCACAGACAATTGTCCAGAACCAGTCACTTGGCTCAAATTGACTTAGCGAGGCTGGGAAATGAAAGTGAACACGTGGATAGTCAATGGGCATTACCGTATTTCCCAGAAAATAAGACCAGGCCTTAAATTAACTTGCTCCAAAAGACACAGGGCATATTTTCAGGGGATGTCTTATTTTTTCATGTACAACAATCTAAATTTATTTAAATACAGTCATGTCATCTTCTGGAACATCATCATAACGTACTGAATGCATCTGTCTGGCTGGCTGACAAGCTTAACTGGGGTGTATTTTCAGGGTAGATCTTATTTTCGGGGAAACACGGTAGCTGCTGTCTCAGCCACTAGTACCTAGCTCCAAAGGGCACTTCAAGGATCTGGTGAGCAGCTGCACAGGACCCAGTGGCTGGGAACACTGCAGCCCAGCTCCCTTCGGGGCTGGAGAGCACCCCATCTTCCTCAGTCCTACTCCAGACTGCAGTCACTGTTTGTACCTATGCGCCCTTCTAGATTCACCATGAAAGCCTGTATGCATTCTCATTTGGGGGCTTTTCTGGCCATTTCTTAAACTTTCACATCTTAATGTCACCACATTTTCACAACCACGTCATGAAATAGGTTTTACTATTGTCCCCATTTTGCAGATAAGGAAACTAAGGCTCAGAGAGTAGAAGCAACTTGTCAAAGTCACACAGTGGCAGAGCTGGGACAAGAGCCCAGGCCTATTGGCTCCTGACCCCAGGCTTCTAACCTGGACCCCACTCCGTGAGACCTTGCACTGGCCTCAACAGACCAAGTACCCTCTAAGGACAAGACTGTCAGATTCATCTCGAACGATGCCCTTCCCACCTGCACCTCACGCATAGTCAGTACTTGCCTAATTGAATGTGGCCGTGATCCTGTTCCCTTAGGTCTTGGGTGACAGCTAGCAATCTAGCTGGAGATGGAGCCAGGACTAGAATGGACTCCTGAGATTCTTAACGTCTTAGGCCACACAGCAGTCACCTCACCTGACGCACTCCCCTCTCAACTTGTGGGTCACATCATTTTACAGTCGAGGAGGAAGAAGAGAGGTAAGTGGCCAGGCTCGGAAGGGTGGGAACCCCAGGAGAAGTGACCCCCTTCTTTGGGTTTCCTCCACCTCACGCCATTTTCTCCACATGGACAGTTGGCTTGCCTTGCCTCTTCCCACACAGAGGCAATGCCAGGAACTGGGGAACCACGGTCTCTGGGGCTCTGCCACATGGGGCTCACCTGCCAGCAGGAAGTCAGGGAACTAAGAAACGATGACAATGCAGTTCGATCAAAGGCTGTTATAGGAGCCCCTCTGAGTGGCACCTAACCAACTTGGGACATTGGGGAAACTTCTCAGGAGAAGAGACATCGATGCCTGCGCTGTAGGGGAGTCAGCCAGGCAAGGATGTGGGGGAGTATTCCAGGAGGGGGAATGGCATTTGCAAAGGTCCAGAGGCAGATAACTTATTGGGCCCCAGGATGCTAAGGGACTCAGTCCGCTTGGAGAGTGATTGGGAATAGAACCCTTCCCAAACACAATCGTAACCCAACTCTGAATTTTGAACCAATCTTTTTTTGGGGGGGGATGGGTGCAGTTTTTATTTTCTACAACTCACATGTTTTATAATTTAACTCTTATGAGTTAAAAAAAAAATCCAATGAAGATATTCAATCCAATACGGACACTAAAGGCAGACATGCAGGAAAAAATACCAAAGGGAATGCACCAAAATAATAGTAATGTTTATTTAAGATGGTAGGGTTATTGGTGATTGTTTCTTTTGTTCCCACATTTCTATGCAGTACACAGTATTATACGTGTCCAGCAGTTGTACAAGCCCCGTCTCCACACCCTCACCACAGCACCACTTAACTTGTTTTACTTCTCAAACTAGCTAGTTCAGTCTGACCTTCCTGTAACTAATACTTGCTTTCTCCCATTTTCATTTCTCACACCCCTTTTGGGTATCTAACATCAAATTTTATAGCAAGGTATCTTTCCCCCTTGCCCTTAACTCTATACTACTTATTTTGCTTAACTCTAACCTTATCCTCAACCCTAATTTCATATGTTACTGGAAAGCAAGGACACTTGTCACTTGTTCTCTAAGCCCCTTGTTGTTTTTTACAAATTAGAGATAACCTAGAGTCCTAAGTCGGCTCTATAATTGCTTTCTGGCAGTCACCTTGAGTTGCATTTCTTTTGGAAGGCACTAGAGTCGAGTCCAGGCTCTCAAGTTGAGAATGGATACCCTGCCAGTGCTCCAAAGACTTTTGCATTTGGGGGCAATTTGAAGGCACTAGATAATTGAGGACACTTGGAAGGAAAGCGTCATCTGGGTTCACTGTGCGAAGTCCCCTCTCCCAGGTGTCATAGCGGGCGGTGGCCTCGAGGGGGCAGTGTCTGCTCAGAGATTCACCCAACCACGGGAAGCTATCCCTGGCAGGGCCTGCTGGGAAGGTCCAGGCCTGCCACGCCACTGGCCAGCTGCAAACTAGATCCTAGGAGCGCCCCACACAGGAGAGGGGGTTCGCTCTGGCAGCACCCCTCCCAGGAATCTGAAGTGACCCGCCCTAATGGCAGTCAGGAGCCAACTGGTTGGGAGATGTGGATAGTGACTTGTGCCATTTCTCAGGGTCTGCCCGATGGTGCTGGAAAACAGGCAGCCCAGGGTAACTGACATGGCGAGAGCATGAACAGAGCTTGATCACATCCAGGTAGATGTTACCTAAAAATATTTATCACCTGGCACATGTGGGAGTTCACATCACTAACGCCATTCAGCCAGCTTTCTCATCCCTGGGGACCGAAAGGGGTCACTTCTGGGCAGCCTGACCTCATGGAGTCAGTGTCACCTAATAGCACCCCATTTAACTTCGTGCAGAAGAAGGGGACACGTCAGGGAGGGAAAGAGAGGAGGGAGGCCAGGTCAGGGGCGCAGTGACAGTCGAGGTTTCCCACAGAAGGGGTGGCTGGTAGTAGTCAACATTACAAAAGACTGTGGGTCAGTGTGCTGGGTGGAGTGACTTGCTCAAGCTTGGATCTGGGTGCAAACTCCAGATCCTGGCTGACGAGGTGCTGTCCTGCCTCCTCAGCAGACGTTCAGCCTCTCTTGAGTCTCGTCCCCAAGGTTACGCACTGCTAAAAGGAGTCAGAATTTGAATCCAGAACTCACTGAGCCCTTAAGCCCAAGATCTTAACCATAAATCTCTGCTGTGCTTCTTACCAGTCGTATCTGCCCAAGGCCCTGACCTAGTGGCCAGGCCGGTGGCCAGAAATGAGCAGCCTCGGCCTTGGCCTTGGGCTTGACCTTGGCCCCTCTCTGCTAATTCCTCTGAGTAGGAGGCTTTGCTCTCTTCTCAGTGAACTTCTCATTTCCCACCTCAGGAACTCTGAACAGGAGCAGGTCCTCTCCTGACCTTTAGCTCCCTCAGCTTCTGGTGTTCATCCCAGAATCCCAAAGGATCTCAGCTAGAATAACAATCATAGCAGCTAACATGCTGAGTGCATGCTCTGTGCCAGGCCGCAAAGCCTAGCGCTCAAATGTGACTGTTGCATGTATTCCGAATGGCAGCCCTAAGGGGTATACAGTTATTCCCATTTTCTAGGTGAAGCAAATGAAGCTCAGAGAGGTTAAGCCCCTTTCCCAAGGAAACACAGCTAAGTAGCAGACTCAGAGATTGAAGGTTCCAGAGACATGCTCTTTAAAGATCTGGTAATAATTTCCAAACCTCTGAATATCACAATTATCTGAGAGGGCTTTAAAAGTAAAGATTTGGGTCCCTAACTCATCCCCAGGGATTTTGATTTTGCAGGCCTGGGGCAGGCCTATATTTTTTTTAATGAGCAGCCCAGGTGTTCTCGGAATCTGGCCTCTCCAGTGCATGTTCCTTAATGGTTGATGGCTTTAAATACCAGTAATAATGTCCGATCAAATCCTGCCTCCAAACCAGCTATCTTTAAACCCATCTCCAGAGCCACCGGCCCCTAAGAGCCACCTCTAGATCAAACCCAGGTGGATTTTCTCTGGCTTCTCCCCAGAGCTCTCTCACAGGCCCAGGCATTTGTCAGCTCCGTTCCTGGGCTAGAGCTGACCTGCTGCTCCACCTCCACCCTGGCACCAGCAGACCTGCCCAGCTGGTTTGCCAGGGAACAGCTCGCCCTGTTTTGCCATCTTAGTGCTTTTTCCGATTCTGATTTAGTAGTGCCTCAGACAGTGCCTGTATGGGTTGGGGATGGGGACCACGTGGAGAAAAGTTCTGGGCAGGGGGTCACTTTGAGTGCAGGCTTCTGTGCAGACACAAGGAAGCTGGAAGGCTCCCGGGACAGCCTCACCACCCCACCGATCACCCCGGGCCACCCACCCGATGCTTGTCTCTTAGTCAACTTCCACCCCCCCCAGCAGTATCCTGAGGGAGTGTCACCAGACAGGAACGTCCCCGTGACCGTGTGACTAATGTGGGTCCCTCCTGTATTCCAGCCCATCTCCAGATGAGTCCCACGCCTCCTGCGAAGGTGCTCAAAGGAGAGACAACAGGATATGGCACAGGAAATCAAGATGCTGATGGTGCTCTAGGTACAGGGTGTGTGTGTGTGTGTGTGTGTGTGTGTGTGTGTGTGTTATCTTGTGGCCACACAGAGAAAGCTGAGCAGGATGTGCCCTGTATAGACCGATGCAGGAGGCTGGGCTGGCGGCTCCACCTCACCAGACCTGTTTCTTCATCTATAAAGTAGGTAAAATAATACCCACTGTGGCCACTTCACAAGTGATCACAGATATAAAGGCTGGTTTAATGATTGTAAAGATAGAGGCAAATGTCAGTTCATTTTATGATGATACACTTGTGAATTCTAAGCATATTCCTGGTCCCCGGGGGAATGCAAAGTCCTTATAGCTTAAAGTGGGACCTTAATGAGCCAACATTCTGGGTGCAGTGGGGTCTGGGAAGGGGTGCGGAGAGGGGGGCTGGGAAGGAATAAAAGAGGGGGCACTTAGCAGAGGGGGGAGAGGGCAGTGGGTTGGGAGTGTATGAAGAGAAAATTCTTACCGTGAAAGCTGCAGCTATCTGGGCATTGACATTCATTCATTCATTCAACAAATATTTTTCCTTGTGGAGATTATATTCTAAGGTGGGGGAGACAGACAATAAAGCAAATAAAAAAGAAATCATTCTTCAGATGGTGATGAGTGTTGGGGGAAAAAATAAGTCAGGGAAAAGGGATAGAACCTCAAGCTTATTAAATTTGGGCCTCTCTTCTACCCCAATATATATTTACTGAAATCAAATTGAGGTCCTGGGCCCAGGAAGGGGCCCACTCTGAGACAGTTTTTATCAGAGGAGTAGAGACCTACAGGAGTGGTTTGGGGGGGCCTGTGAATACTTGGGGGGAACAGCAGGAGGAGGCAGGAGCATTTGAGGAACAGTGTAGAAACCAATATGGACTCAACGGGTGATCAAAGAGGGGAGCAGGGAAAAGAGAGGAAATAGGGCAGATTTGGGGGCCTTTCAAGCCACTGAAAGGACTCTGGCTTCTATTCTAGACAAGATGGGAAGGACTTTGAGCAGAAAATTAAGGAGATCAGACTTGCATTTTTACAGAATCCCTCTGTCCACATGGTGGGGGCGATGCAAGGGTGGACGCAGGTAGATGGTAAGAGGTGGTTGGAATCTGGAAACAACAGCATTTGAAGGTAGAGCCAGTAGGATTTGCTGATGGGAAAAGGTCTGCTAGGATTTGGGCCTGAGCAACTGGAAGGGTGGAGTTGTGATTTACTGGAAAGGGGAAGTCTGTGGGTTCTGTTAGGTTTGAGATGCCAACTCATCATGGACGTGGCGATGTTAAGCAATAGGCATTTGGGGATGGAGTTCATGGCATAGGTAGGTGAGAGGTATCAATGTAGGTACCAGCAGTGTAACATACCGATGGTATTGACAGCCAGGTGATTTCCGACTGAGATCACCGAGGAGTGGGTGTGGACCGAGAGAAGGACCAGAATGGAATCTGTGGGCCCCAGTGAGGGGAGCTGGGGGAGGAGGAGGATCCAGCAAAGGAAACCGAGAAGGAGCGAAGAGAAGACCCAGTGAAGGCTCCCGAAACTGTTCCAGGAGGAGGCAGTGACCAGCTGTGTCACTTGCAGCTTAGAAGGAGCCGATGGATGTCTCGAGGTCTTTGCTGATCTTGGCGAGAGCCGTTCCTGGAGAGCAGTGGAGAGTGAACCTCTGATTAGAGTGGGTTCTGGGGAGCATGCAGTGAGAAGTGCGGACAGTGACTAGAGATGACCTTTCCAGGAGTTTTGCTCTTATAGGAGGCAGAGAAACAGTACCTGGAGAGATGTGAGGCCGAGAGTTTAGGTTTGTTTTTCTGCTTGGGACTTCTTTAGGGTAAAATACGTATTAAATATACATAAAATGTACCACTTTTACCATTTTTAAGGGTACAATTCAGTGCCATTAATAGATTCACGTTGTTGTACAACTATCACCACCATCCATCTCTATAGCTCTTTTCATTTTGCAAAACCCAAACTCTGTCTCCACCAAATACTAACTCCACACTCTCCAGCCCTTGGACCCGGATGCAGGGAGGAGGGGAAGTGGTGAAGCGAGTCCCCTTCCAATTGTTTCTAGTTTCTCAGTGAAGTAGGAAGCAACAGTATATGTCAAAGAAAGAAGCTCTCTCTAGCTTTATTCATAATCACTAAAAACCTCGAGAAGTCCTTCAACTAGTGAAAGAGTAAACAAACAGGGATACCTCCATGCCACGGAATGCTACACGGTAATAAAATGGAATGGACTCCCGATGTAGCTAACATGGGAATCTCAGATGCATGATGCTGAAAGAAGCCAGACTCCAAAGTTTATACACTGTCTGATTCCACTTGTGTGACATTCTGGAGTAAACAAAATTATGGGAACAGAAACTAGACCAGGACTTGCCACGGACTGGGAGGGGGAGGGGTCAACTGCAAAGCAGAAAACTTGAGGGACTTTGTGGGGTGATGGACCTGTCTGTCACCTGCCAGTGGTCGTGGTTAGGGAGGTAACTGCAGGGAGGTAACTGCAGGCACTTGTCTAGAACTGTGCACCAAAACATGTGAAGTTGAAAATCGTATTTAAAAGAGAATAGAGATCACTGCTTTTTTTAAAAGTTCTCTCTGCTTCTATTTCTGATACCTGCTATTACTACATGGCAAAGGTGGGTTACCATGAAGCTAATGACATTCAAGCTTCAGTCTTTGTCTTAGAGGCCCCCAAATTGTATAAGCTTCAGGCCTCACTCCCTGGGGACTCCCGCCCCCCCGGAATGGACCCCAATGGTTTCTCCTCCCTGGGGCCCCATGGGAGCCCTGCCCCCTTCTCCATCCTTTGCCCACTCTGAGCCAGCCACACCACCTCAGGGCCTGGTATGCGTTCCTCTGTCTAGAAAGCTCTACCTCTGGATGTCTGCATGGGCTGCTCCTCTGGCATCCAGGTCCCAGCTTAGAGGTCACCATCTCAGAGAGCCCCTCCTGGACGCCTAGACTCCACTTCACTCATCTTGCTTCAGTTCCTTCCAAAAGCACATCTCTCCCATTATTTTCTGTCTTTTTTTTCTAATTTTTTTTCTGTCTTTTCTTCTTTTCTTCCCACTATTTTCTTGTCTGCTCCTTTCACCAGCCAAGCTCCCTGAGACCAAGGACCTGTCTGTCCTTCCACACTGGATAGAAAAAGGGGTTCTATGGAAAGTGATCTCACAGAGTGATCTGATCATACATTCCTAACTGGGCAGGTCCTGGTGGGAGTTCATGCCCCAGACGGTAACTTCTTTAGTAAAAGGTTTATTGTTGCCTCAAGCCAGCTCTGTCCGTTGTTTCTGTGCCTCTAGGTGAACACCCCTTTGAAATGCCTCTTTTCAGACACTCCTAAGATGCACCCACACTCAAGAGAGAAAATCATCTTAACTATCCTATCCCGTAATCCAACCCCTTTCCCCCCACCCTGCTTTCTCCCATCTCCATGGTAATCTTCCTTAGGTATGCTCCTTAATTTCAAAAGCATAACAAAACTGCAAAACTTTCGTTTTTCCAGAGTGTATGAGATCTTGCTCCCTGGCATATGTCGTCAGTTTGGCTCAAATAAACTCATAAACATTCTCTGCAGGTTTGGATGTTTCTTATGTTGACAACACTCAGTCCCCAGTGCCAGAGCAGTAGCTGGCCCGCAGAAGTACATGATTACTACATGGGGGGGGCGGGGGGGGACTGAATTAGGGAATGACCAAGGGGGTGTCATTTTAATTCCATTTTACAGATAGGTGGTCTGGTCTGTAAAAAAAATGATATAAATGGAGCCACTTTGAAATGGAGTCTGAGCTGCCATATCAGAACTGCCTTACCAGTCTCACTCCCCAAATCTTTGGAATGCTAAAACAGGGCAAATTAACCTTTGGATTGGGTCGAAAGCAACATTATGTCCCAAACAACTGTTTGCAAAGATAACTTAGAAAGCAGATACTATCAGGGCTACCAGACTAAAAATTAAAAACATTCTTTAGAATTAGCATTACTATGTTAGCTTATCTGTACATATAGAAATTCCTTCCTTTGATTGATGTAATTGTTCCCCTTCCCTTTTTCATAAATACCCCTTGCCTTCTATTTTTTTTTCTCCTTTGCCTTCTAATCAGAACACTGGGTTTTTGCCAGAATCAGTGCTTCCCGATTAGCTGTTCTTCTTGATCTCAAATAAATGCTGTTGCCTCTCACTTTGACCTGTTCTTTTTAGGTTGACAGGTCTCACAGAGGTCAAATCATCCAGTGCCAGTCAGGGTTCACGAACAGGCCCTTCTGCCACCAAAGCCCAGCTCAATGAGCAGCCATGGAGGGGCCGGGCCGCACCCCTCCTCCCCAGCGAGCCCCAGGGCCCATGTTACTGGCAGGCAACTGGCAAATGTGGAGGCCTGTGGGTTTGTTGAAGTTGCTGGTGTCCTTGAGAGAATGTTTTGTGCACAGAAAGAATTATTCACACTTTCTTTGGCTTTAAAAACAGTCTATTTATTGAAATAATCAACCCAATAATTTGACTTAAAATTTAAAGTTCAACTTACAAATCTCATGTTGCTTAAAACATTTGGCACAATTAAGCAATCATTGTTCATGTCTAGCCTTTTCAGGGTTAAAGACACCTACTAAGGAAAACATTTTCCCATTCCAAGGGATTTGGGGTGGTTTTCCCAGCAGACTGAGGCCGCATATTGAATGTTTGGTCACGACTCAGGGGTCCTGCCCCCTCAATCCTGAGACCACGATAGGCCACTCTGACTGCTCATTTATAATTTCTGTGTCAGTAAGGACTCCAAGTGAGGTGGTGTGATTGCCCGTGTATGCTGGGTTCCATCTAACTAATTTTTTTCCAACTAACTGAGATTTGAAAACACCCTCTGCCCCCACCCAGGTTTCTTCACCATTGTATTAAATCCCTCTAATGCAAGTATTGCTTGATTTCATTCTGAATTTTCCACATGCAGAAATATGTATTTCCATATGCTTCCTAACAGAGCCACGACTCTTAGATGAGATTCAATTATACATATCTCCCCCTGACTCAATGGGAAAATCTCACAGGGGACACACCCAGGGCACACATGGGCCGGGCCTAGGTTCGGCCAAGGTCAAGAGAGGGAGGCCATGGTTAAGAGAGATTAAGAGCATGGGCTCTGGAGCCAGACTACCCAATTTAAATCTACCCTTGACTGACTGTGAGGCTCAGGCAAGTATATTACCTTCTTGGTGCCTCAGTGTCCCCATCTGTAAAATGGAGATTAAATTCCCTGGGAATTCTGGTGTGAGGGAGGGGCAGTGTTAAGAGTGGGTGGTAGGCAGAAGTCTGGCGGTCCTGAGCAGGAAGAAGGGCTAGCTGCCTTGGGCAGTGCATGTGGCTTGAGTAAGCACAGGTGGTTACTTGCTCATAGTTCAGCCTAGTCACAAGTCAGGGTGATCTTGAGGTAGGGAAGATGGGTCCGAACCCACCTCTGGGGCAGAGATGCAGGAGGCCTGTAGGTGAAACTGACACCTCTAGTCGCTACCTGCTCAGAAATCACAGAGGGGCAGGTCCTAGGAAGACAGATGTTCTCTGTTGGGCAGGATGTCTCTTGTCTCTCCCTTGCAGCTTTCCTTACCCATAAAGTCGGGATAAATCATAATACTTCCATACTAGGATCGTGGGAGCAACTGCGGTGGTGAATGGAAAGCTCTGAGCACAGACTCAGGCACGTCAGAAGCCCTCGATAGATGACAGCCACTGTTACCAATATCACCGTCATCAACTTCCCTTCAGGTTACCACCAAACCTGCCCACATTCAGGGCTGGTACTGGGCCCTGGGAACAATTTCCAGTGACAACATCCATCCAGCCTTTCAGGGAAACCGAGTGGCAGCCAATTTCTACTTTCTCTTGAAGTTATCGGGGTAAGTGCTGGATGAGAGACCCAAGGGGTGGGGGCCCCTCCAAAGGAGCAAACACTGAACACACTCGCTGTCAACCCTGTGAGGTTAAACAAAATGCACAGAGGACCTGGGTTCAGATCTTCTGTCCAGTGTCCTGGCCGCACAGTGGATTCTGGGTCACAGGCAATTCTGATGCAAGCGGTCCCAGGCCTGCTTTGAGGATACAAGACAACTTGCCTCAGGTGTAAAGGCCTCAAGGTGCTTCTCCTTCTCAGGCAGTCAGCCAATCAGTGGACAAGGCATCTCTACCTATGACATGGTTGTCCTGATAAGTCACATACCATTTAAAACTGTACTGGCTGTTCCCTCGGCTTCCCAGGCTTCTTCCTCCAGCTCCCTCCTGGCTCCGTGTCTCTTCTCCTTCAGCTTTTTATTCAAATGACCACTTCTCAGGCAGCCCTATTAAATAAACATTGCCCCCCCCTGTCTCCCGCTGGTGTTTGGCCTGTCTTGTTTACTGGTGTAGTTCCTGGTGTGTACAACAGGATGACAGATTGTAGGCACTAAGTAAATATTTGTTGAACCCACTGGCTGGAAACCAGACCTTTGGGGAAGCTGCCCTATCTTAGCAGCAACAATCTGCTCCATGGGGAAGAGGTCGGGCCTTCCTCAGAGACAGTCTGGTGTGTCTGGCCACCGCCACAGGGTCTGGAGCAAAGAGCACCCATACCCGAGGGACAGACGGGGAGAAATGGCCATGCTCTCTTAAGTGAAAGAAGACAATTGTGACCTGCTGTGTATAATTCCACTTTAATAAATTAACCATTTGGGTTCATTCAACACACCTACACTAAACACAGGCAGGTCAAAGAAAATTTTGTCTCCTCCCTGCACACAGGACTTCTGACATCCTAATGTGTGGGGTTTTCCACACCAACCAAATTCTGCAATTCTCGGTGGACGTGGACTGGGTGTCCTATAACTTAACTCACTTCTGTCACTACCTGCCCAGAGTTAACACAGATCCCACAGGTCAGAGTTCAGATGCTACTCACAAGTCCCAGGTTGTCACCTGTACTGATGACCGACTGGCTATAAATTGGGAGTTCTCATGACCTCTTCCTCGTTTGATAATTTGCTTGAACACTTACTTACGTTTACCATTTTATTATAAAGGGTACAGCTCAGGAACAGGCAAATGGAAGAGGTGCACGGGGCAAGGCATGGGGCGAGGGGCACAGAGCGTCCATGCCCTCTCTGGTGTGCCATCTTCCCAGAACTTAGATGTGTTCACTAACCCAGCTCTCCGTACCCCATCATTTAGGTTTCTGGGCCCCACTCTAGACCTATTGAGTCAGAATCCAAGAGCTGAAGTTAGAATCCGGATTCTCAAAGATGTCTCCAGGTGAGCTTTTTTTCCCCCAAAAGACTGTTGTTTAGAACTTATTTGCAGAAAAACTGAGGCGACAGTACAGAGAAATTCCCATACACTCAGCACTGAGTTTCCCACATTATTATATTCTTAACATCTGACATTAGCATGATACGTTTGTTACAATTAACGAACCAATACTGATACATTATTAACTATCGCCCAGGGATTATTTAGGTTTCCTTTACTTTTACCTAGGGCCTTTCTCTGTTCCAGGACCCACACTACATTCAGTTGACTTGTCTCCTTAGGCTCCTCTTGGCCATGGTGGTTTCTCAGCCCTCACTGCTTTTGATGACCTTCACCGTTTTAAGTAGTCAGGCATTTGGGAGGATGCCCCACTACCAGAATCTGTCTGATGTTCTTCCCATAAGATTGGGAGGAAGACCTCAGAGGTAAAGGGCCATTCTCCTCACATCCTGTCAAAAGTACATACTAGCAACATGACTTATCACTGTTGATATTGACCTCGATCACCCGGCTGAGGTCGTTTGTCTGCTTCCCAACTGATTTTTATGCCAGAGAAATAACAGGTGATGGAGAGAAAGGTCTCTGACAACCCTTTAAGGTCATGTTCAAAAGAAAGCAGCCACAGCAATGGGACAGCTCACAAGCAGAGAGCAGGTCTTATGTGCCAGGCAGGCACTGTGACAAGCCCCTGAACATGACTTCATTTGCCCCCCACAATCCCACGAGGTGGGCGAAGTCATTCTTATGTTATGGATGAGGGAGCTGAGATTTCTTTTTTTTTTTCTCTATACCATATGTATTAGTTGCATCTTTAATCTGCTGTGGTTTTTGTGGATAAACTTTCAAATATGACTATTAAAGTAGCAAAAATTGTAAGTTTATATCATATTTTAACTTGCCAGGGAACACATGTATCAGATCTTCAAATAGTGTTGTTTCACTCAATGTTGTTTCATTGATGAGAAAAAAAAAATAAAAAATTCCTGGCTAGGGCCACCGTTTGTGTGGAGTCTGCGTGTTCTCCCCATGTCCGCATGGGTTTTCTCCAGGTACTCATTCTGGTTTCCCCCCACATTCCAAAGATGTGCCCGTGAGGTGAAGAGGCAGGTCTCAGTTGTCCTGAGTGAATGTGGGTGTGGGTGTGGGGGAGCTGAGTTTTCGAGGGCCCACAGCCAGAGGCTCACGGAGCCACATCTTCTTAGCGCTGCTCTGAGCTGCGGGCTGCCTGGGAGTGTAGGGTGAGGTGAGCCATGGTGGCAGGGCCTCCCCTCCCAGGTTGGCAGCAGAGACAACAGACAGGCAGTGCTTCTTCCCCTCAGGGCCCAAACCGGAGCCCTAGTCAGAGGCTGACTGGCTCCTTCTGGCCCGAGTGTTCCAAGTGGGAAATACCCACATGCCTAGAGGGTATAACCAGGCCAGGAAAAAAAGTACACAAGGGACTAAGGCGTGCAAAGCCTTGAGAAATAAAATCGGCTGGGGAAAAAAAGGCTAAAATTTTTCCTTTTGGTAATTTTCTTGATGGTATCAGAATAGAGCCTTTTAATCCTGTATCTGCCACATATATTTAACCATTCCCTTACTGATGGATGGTAATCACATTTCCCATTTATAACTACTATAGTCAGCTATGAATATCCATGTACCTGTAACTTTCTGTAACCTATGCTAGTAGATTCCTGAAACTGTAACTGATGAGTTACAGGGCGGTATTCACATTTTGATACATACTACCAAAAGCTTACTTAGTTGTATATTCTTAGCAACTGTATACATTGTCCATTTACCTACATCATCACCAATGCTGGATGTTATAATATCTTTTTATTCCTTTTTTTGAAAGTCAAGGAAAACTCATCTTATTTTCATCTGTATGTCTTTCATCATTAGAGAGGTTGAGCATAATTTCTGGTTTACTGGACATTTGGATTTCTTTTCACATATATATATACACATATATATTATGTATATATATACATACACACACAATTCATGCCATCTTTTTATTTTATAAAAACTCTTTATATATTATGGATATTAGTTCATTAAATATATTGCAAATATTTTTATCAGTCTGTCATTCATTTATTGTCTTTTCCTCCATACAGAGGTTTGTTCCTTTTCCGTTGGGTCAAATCTGTTGATCTTTTCTCTTACAGCTCGTTTTATGTCACAAGCAGAAAAGCTTCTCCCACTCTTTGCTCAGTTATCAGTTCCAGCTCATGAACTCTGATCAACTCTTACCTTTATCCACCCACGGCCCCACCTGCCTGGCCTTTCAAGGCAGAGCTTGGCCCCTCAGAGTCCCGGTGCTGGCCGGAACCAGGGAGCTGCTCGGGACCCAGCCGTGGCCTCAGGCTCTTCTCCAGCTCTGCTGCCACCCGGGGGGCTGCAGCCTGGATGGCATCCTGGATGCTGTGTAAGTCCCACTGGGTCCTCAGGAGGGCATCGTCCAGGGTGAAGAAGCCATCACGCGTACGCCGCACTTGGGAGCAGACAGCAGTGGTCTTTAGCTCCAGGCCGATTTCATGCACCAGCCTTCGCAGCTGCTTCTGCGTCTCATGCATGCACTGCACCTCTGCCAGGGACACACCAGGACACATACAGTGGTCAAGGGCATAGTCTCTGGTGTCCACTGAACTAGATGCACACCCCTTGATACCTCCTGGCTGTGTAATAACCTTAGCAAGACACCTTCGTTCTCCAGGGCTTTGCTATTCAAAGTAGAGCCCAAGGGCCACCCTGTGGGTGCTACCTGAAAGCTGGTTAGACCTACAGAATCTCAGGCCCCACCCACACCTGCTGAGGCAGACTCTGCCTTGTAAGAAGATGCCCAGGTAATGCGTGGGCAGGTTGGTCAAAGCGCTGCTTTAAGACTTGGTTTGCTCATCTGTAAAATGGGTGGTTGTGAGGAGTCTAAGGGATAATTGATTTAAGGGGCTTAGCATGGGGAGTCTTGGTCAATGCACAAGAAAAGGAGTCCCTGTTTCACACGGTCGACAAAGAAAGGAGTGTGTTGGGGGCCGGGTGGGGGCAGTTGGCGCGGTGACAGTGCTGTCGATGGCCCACATCAACTTGAAGCACTGGCAGCTCTGCAGACGAGCTGCTTGTTAAGGGCTGGCTTCAAAGGGTGACTCAGCAGGAGCTAGGACAGCATTTGTCCTGAGTGCTGTGTGCTCGGCCAAGTCCAGCCCAGGACTTGGGAGGAAGTTGGCCCTGCTGCCATGGCCAGCCGAGATCAGGGCTGGGATGTGCTGGCCTCTGCAAGGGCATTCTGCAGTGACCCCCAGACACCGGAGCCCCGTCTCCCTGCACCAGCTTCCGGGGCGACTTACCTAAGAGGAACTCTGGAGGCGCAAAGTGGAGGCATCGGATGCCGGTGATCAGCATGGGAGACTTGTTCATGGGCCGGATCAAGCCTGTCACAGCCATCTCATATGCCTCCTGCGTCTGCAGGTCGAGGTTGGAGTACCTGGGAATCAGGAGCGGGCAGAGTCGGGGGGCTAGCGTATGGTGGGGAGCTGAGCTGACTGCTTACCCCTGGCCCTGCCCACTCCTAAAAGATGCCTCTCCATCTCCCCTGCCCCTCCACGTGCCTTCGCAGCAGCCGTTTCTGTCTCCCTTCCAATCCCTAAATGCAGTCTACCCTCCTCTGCACACTCTCCCTGGCTTTCCTCTCCACTAGAGCATATACTCGCTGGGAGGGAGGCTGGTGTCTCTTGCTCCCCTCAGCTTCCCAAGGGCTGGCCCAAGACCCAAACACAGGAACACTTCCACATGCTGTGGCAGAAATGAGTGGTTCATGGATTCTGCGCCAGGGCAGGCGGAGCCTACAGGAGCCCCGTGGGCATGTCTTGCTCTCCCAGCACTTCCTTGAGGGCCCCTCTCAGGAGGTGTGGGTCGGGCCCCACTTACAACACCAGGGCCTTCTGATGGGAGCCTTGGATCAGGGCCAGGATTCGGTCCAGCTTCTCTCTGGTCACGTGGTCTGGAACAGCCAGGGGATGGTTAGCACACAGGTGCCCACTGAGGGTGGGCGACAACAAACTGACAAACTCCCTTCCCTCAAACCAGCCCTGTCCTTGGAATCTGGAAGGGGTTCCAGAGCATCCTCTGGTCCCAGGATGGGGGTTAAGAGTCCTTTGAGAATCTTTTGAAAGCTCGGACCTCTCTTCTCAGAAAAATACACATGAATTCAGCATTTTGAGGACATTTTCAGGGGGCTCACAGACTCCAGGTTAAGTACATCTTCTTCTGGAAATGAGGCTCAAAGATGTGACTTGCCTAGTATTCTGATCTGGGCTTCCTGAGCCCCACTCTGGGGTTTTCCACGCTAGGAACCCTGGGAGAGAGGGTGTCATCTGCCTAAATGCAGAGACAGGTGGCAAGAAGCAGGAGTGGCTCTGCCCGCTGGTCCCACTGAGTGACCGTGGGGCAGACAGCGGCAAAGCCTGGGGATACTCAAACCCTGCCGGCAGGCTGATCCTGCAGCCCCGCTGGGGCAGGCAACAACTTCTGGCTCCAAAGGCCAGAGTTCTGGGAGCAGGTGTGGTGACCGAAAGCTTGCCAGCTTGGAAGGGCCTGGGCCTCTCATCCCGTCTTCCTGGCTTCATTCATGCTGTTGTCTTACCTGGAATGCACCTGCCACTGCCTCCTCCCCTCTCATTTATAGCCCAGCTCAAATGTTGCCTCCTCCAGGAAGCCCCTCCTGGGGCATGATGCTTCATCCTCCTGGCTCCTGCCACTCTGCACCTGGGTCTCTTTCCCACCATCTAATTTTATTTGGTTTTTACATTACATTTTAATTGTGTAATTGATATGTGAATCTTCTTTTAGAAATTCAGTCGGCACCAACAAACATCTCCCCGCCTCCAAATTATGGCTTCCTCCCTCCCAGAAGTGTCACTTGGTTGTTGTCTTTAGATGTGTTTGGATGCTGACACACACCTACACATACAAATATATACTGCTGCCTTGCCATAATTTTAATCTTCTCCAGAAGATTTTAATCTTGCCATAATTTTAATCTTCTCCAGAAGATGCAGAGGTGTGTGTCTCTTCTCCTTGCTACACTGTGAGTTCATTGAGACTGGGGACCCCATCTGATTTACCATAGGTACCCCCAGTGCCTGGAACAAGGTTGGTGCTCAAAAACACCTACCAAATAAGCAAATGCAATCGATCCTATGCAGTAAACCACATAGGGAGAGCGAGAAGTGAAGAATGGGCCATCTGAACATCCATCCCTCCCTCCCTCCCGTCCTCCTTCTCCAATGTAACAGCACCTCCCACATCCCAGGCCCTGAGCTATGTGTGACCACAGGATGGAAATTACAGTCCCTGCTCTCATGGCTGACAGTCTGGTGGGGAGGTGGCTATTAAATCATCACTAATTATGAGTTGATTACTATTCTGGAAGTCCATTCAGTCTAAGCCTGGAGGCCAGATAAGTTTTCCTGGGGAGCTGACATTTAAGCCAGTTGAGGAGGCAAAGGGGAGCACAGCGCACTCCTGGAAGACAGAATGACATGTCCGAAGGCCCCAATAGCACCCTAAGTTTGGTGCGTCTGAGTAACTAAGAGGGAGCCCGCGTGGCCCTTGTGGGGGTGAGGAATCGGGGAAAGCAAACGAGGAGGCAGCCACAGAGGCTCCTCCCATGTACCCCAGGCTCCCCCAGGCTCTCACCGTATGTTGTCTTCTCCACCAGCCGCCCGTCCTCACAGAAGTCGTCTGTGGCTTTGCCCAGGAGGCCGCGTACTGTGTAATCCTACGAGGACACGGAGGGGACTGTCCAGACAGTGTCCCTGCTCTAAGCCTCAGTGCTGACGGAGGTGCTAGTCTGAGGCTGGGGGTGGGGTCCCTCAGGTCCCCTGGGGAAGGGCCCTGGACGTTCCTATGGCAATGAGGACTGGCAGCCTGCAAAGGGTGCTGACAACTAGACCGTGACCACCCCATGCCTCCACGCCGCTCACTCCAGCCCAACCTGACAATTTATCAAGCTGGGCCCCTCCTAGCATAGCCTGTCGGCTTCTCTCAACCCTCTACGTATGACTGATGTAGCTAACTGCCACAAATCAGAGTAATGACGACGATGATGACAGAGAATGACAAGAGGGACACTGATCGAGCATTTACCATGTGTAGTGACTGCACTGCCTATTATATGTAGTCACTAATTTAATCTTCAAAGTGACCCTATAGAGGAGGTACTATTACCAGTCCCATTATAGAGATGAGGAAATGGAGGCACACAGATATTTAGTAATCCACCCAAGGACCATAGCTGGTAGAACGGTAGAAGCTGGTTTTGAACCAAAGCCATTTGGCTCCCCCGTTTGCGCTATTAACCATTAAAAATTCACGCCCTCTAACGTGACAGCTCTGCATACACTGGTAGTGCCAGACTCCATGGCCCCAGCCTGGACGCAAGCTCCCTGATGCCTGGCCAGTGACACCCACTTCTCAGTCTTGGGGAGAGAATGGAGTGGTGTCATGTTAAGGTTCTAGTGTCGGACAGGTCCAGGTTCAAACACCAGCTCTGGCCCTTTCGGGCCGCGTGACGCCGAGCAACCGACATCCTCTCTCTGAACCTGTTTTCTCCTCTGTAAAATGGGTTCAGAACAGACCCCACTTCACGGGGAAGTTGTGAGGCATCTACGTACAGTGCTCAGCACAGAGCAGGGAACATGCAATCAAGCCAGCAGTGGTTACCACGGATTGTCACTGTCTTCCACAGAACACGACCACAAAACACGCTTGCTGATGGCTTGGGTGTTGCCCCTTGAATCCTCTCAGCTTCAGAATCCTGCCAGTGACACCCAGGGAAAGGACAGTCCGTGCCCAGCCCCCGTACCTTGGTGAGGTGAGCATTGTACATGTCGGTGAGGAGACTGCGTCCACGTCCCACGCCGAGCACTGAAAGGCACCCAGCCTGATCTTACACTTGGCTCCCCTTTTCTGTTTCTCTGAGACCCCAACCCCAGATCCGCCAACAGAGCACTCCCACCTCTAATGCCGCTGAAGCCAGCAAGGGGCCAGGGAGGGCTTCTACAGGGGGCAAGTGAGCTCCTCTGGGTATATGTAAATCAGATTTCTAGGCCCCACACACAACTGTCCCTGACTCATGGTAGGGAGGGGCTTCTGATACACTCAAAAGTAAGAGACCACTGGCCCAGTCACATCAGCAGTGGCCTGAGCATGTCCTTTAACCTCCCTGGGCCTCAGGCTCCCCATCAGTAAAATGGGGATAAAAACACTATCTGATTCTCGCAGTGTTGTGAAGACTGAGGCAATGCACAGGAAGCGGTCAGCACAAAGGAAGGGTCCTATAAAGGGGCCTTGTGGCCACTTCCTGCCTTTCCCCGCCTCTATTTCTTCCTCCGGCTGAAGGAGAGAATGACCCTCTATTCACTCCTGGAGAGGGAGAACAGGGAGGGGGGCATGACATCACGTCTGCCTGTGCCCTAGGAAGTGAGACGAGGGGACTGTGACTGGCGCATATGGAGGATGTGGATACTGCCTGACCCTGGGGACACAGATGGTTCATGACTCAGGGCTTTGTGTGTCTAGCTCCAGTGACATCCATACCCTGGTTAGTGTGGCCAGAGTCACACGCTTGGCCACTCCACGCAAGTGATGACGGTTTCCCCCTCTGAACCAGGGGCATTCACTAGCTAGCCATGTGACCCAGGACGAGTCACCTAAGCTGAAGCCACACTTTCTTCGTCCATAAAATCATACAATAGCTACCTAATAGGACTGCTGTGGTGAATACACGTGCATGAAGGGCTTCGTGCCACATGTCACATTCAGCGGTCATTTGATAAAGGTGGGCAATTGTGAACTCCCCTCTTCCACCAGCTGATCAGACTTGGGGCAGGAATCAGAGGACAGCAGTAGTGGGTAATGGCTGTCAGGGTGGAAGTGGGCTGGGCTCCTAAGAGCTTCCCAATCCTCTATCACTGCACCCCCAGACTCACCACATCACCTACCAAGCACCCCAGACGCTTGGGCATCTAGCCGGTGTCCCACACCAATCTTCAGGCTGGTGAATGCTGGTCCACGTACTGGAAAAGAAACAAATGAGGTCCCTTTCATCAGTGAATCCAGACTCCAGGATGACCTTTGGGCTGCATCATTCCTACACGGCGGCCCATGGAGCCCAAACCAGGATTAGCTTGGACTCTCAGGCTTCCCCACCATGGAATCTGGGGCCTAGAACCATTTCCGCAGTTCCCTGGGTCCAGAGAAAGGGCAACCCAAGATGCCTGTTACCCTGCCTATCACCATTCCCTGAGTGAGACATTCTCAGTGGACTGGGTATGACACTGGCAATCAAGATTGTGGGGTTCCCTGCCCAGCTCCTGCAGAACGAGCATTCTGGCCACTCTCTCGGTAAGAAAATGGAGCCTGTGAGCTCCTTAAGGCAGGGCCTGGGTCTGGCTGTTCACCGTCCTACCCCCATAGCCCAGAACTCACCAGCTGCTCAGAAAATAGCTACTGAAAGAATAAATGACTCATCAAAATACATAAATTAAAATATCTGCAGTCTTTTTGTCTATCGATTATACCTCAAGAAAGCTGTAAACACACACACAACACACACACGGAGTAAATGCAGGAATGAACCAGAAGCATTTACACCTCTGTAAATCAAGAGGAATCTAGGGGGAGGGTATGGGGTGGTTAAGAGCCAAGCCATGTTACTTAATGTCAACATTGAGTCTCAGTTTTCTCACCTGTGAAATGAGAAGAGGATTCACTTCATAGGATTGTGGTGGAGACTGAATGAGATGGTATTTGGGATAAGCTTAACACAATACATAGTACAATGTAGATCCTCGATACATCTTACTAGTTATTGTTATACTGTAGTCACTGAATATCACTGTTGTAGGAGGTTTAGAAGATCCTCGTCAAACCCCCTTGGTCCTCCGGACTTCTACCTGAGGGTCTCAATTCCCAGTTGGAGTCCCAGGATAGTAAAGGGGTCAGTTAACTACAGTCCACAAGCCAAATCCTACAGCCTATTTGCATAATGGTCCACAAGTTAATTTCCTTTTCCGTTTCTCAGTGGTTCAAAAAAATCAAGTGAATAATAGTTTGTGACATACACAGTGTCCATAAATAAAGTTTTATTGGCACACAGCTAGGCTCCTTGCCTTACACATCACCTAAGCTGCCTTTGCACTACAATGGCAGAGTTGAACCTGCAAAACCTAAATTGTTTACTATCTGGAAAATTTTCCAATTCCTGGTCAAACTGGGACAGGAGTCTGAGCGCTGAATGGGAAACTGACGCTGGGCAGAGATTTCCTGGGAAGGGACGCCCAGGCCCCTGCCTGAATGTGCCTTACCCAGCAGATGGTCCGTGAGGGTGGGCACACTGGTGGCCGTGAGGGTCAGTTCCTTTTCTTCCCTTCCTTCCATGGGCCCCAGCAGGAAGCGAACACGTTGTTCGGGGGCAGGAGGCTTCCCAGCATTGAGACCTGAGCATACACAGATAATGAGCATCTTGTCATTTGTGTTCGAACGCCTGGAGGAGGACGGGCAGGGAAGTACGGAGATGTAGAAGCCCACGGTGTAGGGAACAGAATAGCCGTAGTTAAGAAACAGACCTGGGTTCAAATCCTGACTCTATTACTCATTAACTGCTTATAACAACGGACAATTCTGTTTACCCACCCGAAAACAGGGGAGAGTAAGGAATAACAGAGTGTCTAGAACACATGATTAAGAAAGCGCTCTGCCCAGCCGACTAAGTCACATGACTTTTTTTTTTTTTTTTTTTTTTGCTGTAAGGACCAGAAACGGAAATGGACTCCCGGGAGAAAGCGAGCGGAATCGTCAGGCTGGAGCCACTCACCCTTCAGAAGCTGCAGCTCCACGATATCCCGCAGGTGCTTCCATTTTAGCCCCGGGGGTTTGTAAGCCGCGAAGAGCCCATGCAACCGCGCTAAGCCGGCGGACCCCATGCCTGAGGCCGGCGGTCGCGGCCAGCAGTAAAGCCGGATGGACGGAAGTGCCGTACGGTCCGTCACCCAAACACTGTCCTTACAAGGGGCGCCGCCATGTTTCTCAGCCGGAAGCGGTTCTCTTCTTAATATCCTCGGGGGGGAAGGTGCTGCGGCAAACGAAGTAGAGCCCAGCACTGAACCCCAAAGCTAGCGGGCCTTACTTGGAAGTCCTTTCTGGGGGTGAGGTGAAACGGAGAGAGTTTTACATCGGTAGAATAGGTGGCAGACAGGTCGTCTGGGTTTCCTTCTCATACTTAGCGATAGGGCCCTTTCCTGTCCGAGCTACAGTTTTTCTCCTGAAAAGGCCCTACTCAGAATAGTGGGGATCGAGTTCTTTTGCCCTTTCTGGCGCCCGGTCGCCAGGGAAGTTTGGAGCCTCGACCTTGCCCCACCCATTCTCCCTTGGACCTCGGACGTGCGCGCTGTCATGGCGACGCAGCTGCTCCGGGCGTTGGGCCCCCTCCGCCTCCTCCAACGCTCCCCTGGGCCGGCTGCAGGCAAGTGGCGGAGGCGGGAACGAGTCCTGGAGGCCCCCCCCCCCCCCACCTTTGACCACGGCCTTTTTCTTGCTCGCAGATGTCCCCCTCCGAGCCGCGAGCCATGGCACCAGCCTGCTCTACCCCGAACACATCCCCACCTCCCCGCTGCAGAAGGCGCTGTTGGCGGTGGGCTCTGCCGGAATGGCCCTCTACAACCCGTATCGCCACGGTAAGGCCGCCCGCGCCCCGCGCTGCGGTGGAGACAGCGAAGGTTCGGGGCGCTCCCTCGCATTGGAAGCCTGGGCAGGTCCCGACCCCTGGCCAAGCTTCCGTTTCCTGTGGATAACTGCAGAATAGCCTAGGCCAGGGTACCCAAACTTGACTACACCTCATAATCACCCGGAACGTTTCTAAACATGCAGATGCCTGGGTCTCACCCTAAACTCACTTACTCTGCATCTGTCAGGCGTGGAGAGGGGCGAGAGGAAGGGGCGTGGAATCTGAGCTTCTGCCTTTTGAAACTACTTCCCAGGATATCCTCTCATCCAACCACAATGAGCACCTCTGGACTAAAGAGATGATTTATAAGCACCCAGCGAATGATAACATCCCACTAGAAATTTAACCTTTGAGAAGTCAGGGACCATACTGCCCTGTTCCAGTGTATCGGCAGCCTTTTGGGTAATGCCTAGCACGTAATACATGTCCAATAAATGTTTGCTGGATGTATGACTGGAACATCCTAGGATTCTACGGTGCCTTTCTCGTCCCTCCCAGGATCCTTAAGTCTGGAATGTACTATTGCTCCTACTAATAAAAACGATAATACTAACTGCTCACTGAGCACTTAGTCTGGCTGCTCGCTGCGCTAAGTGCCAAAAAAAATGTATACACATTTTAAGAAAGGAAAACTGTATTAAAATTGTAATAATATATACCGATAACAAAAGATGAATACAAGTCACGCTTGACTTCTTCAATGACAAGAGGTGCTCAAAGTGGTTCCCATCAGCGTCCAGACACTTCTGATTACGGTGAACTACTGCTTGAGCAACGTTGACCAGTGTCCACTTGTACACATTTTTTGGCACTCCTGGTAGATATGTGTTTGATTTCTCACGTTAACGCTGTAAGAAAGGTGTTATCAGCACTTCACAAACTAGGACACTAAAGCTTGGAAATGTGAATCAATTTGTACAAGATCACCTCGACAGTGGCTGCACCTGGGCCTGAACTCAACACTGATGCCAACGCTTGTACCTGTCAGTGGAGCCTTGATAGTCTGTTGTGATAAGAGACGTGAAAGTGCTTCATAACCTGCTTAAAGCACTGTGCTAATCAGAGCCACCTCACCCCAGTAGATTGATAACATTAATACTAATAACTATAGATACACAGAGCCCTAACTGTGCTGAATGACTTGCTAAGCATTTAACATGAATCTTTCATAACTAAGAGGTACATCTTACCTGTGTTATCATTTAGGAAATTAAGACTCAGACTAGGTCAAGTCACTTACCTAAGATCCTATCTTCCATTTGTCCCCATTTCTTTCCTTTCAGACATGGTTGCAGTTCTAGGGGAGACCACAGGACACCGTGCCCTGAAGGTCCTCAGGGACCAGATGAAGAAGGATCCAGAGGGTGCCAAGATCCTGCAGTAGGTCTCAGCTCTGCCTGGAGGGTTGGGGGGGCATTCTGGGGGATCCTGCTCTCTCTCTCTCTCGAGTCACACTGTTGCACTTGGGAGCTCTTCTTGATATCCGGGCTATGGATGGCTGCACAGTCTGGGCACTGCCCAACTCCAGGGGTGCCACTCACTTAGACGCTACGGTGACGCCTGCGTAGTGTCGTGTGGTGGCTTCAGCTCAGTTCCAGCCACAGGACTTGGTACATTCTCTAAGCTCCCATAACACATGCTAGCTGTATCCCCCACCCCCCCTGCAGTGCCGTTTCTGAGTACCCCGATCACATCGGAGGCCTGGCTGCCTAGATTGTATCCCTGCAGGCAGGAACCACAACCATAGCTTGGGGTGGTCTCCTCCATCCCTGTCATCTAGAACGTGTTCCATCAGGACTTGTGGCCCCATTGCTGCTCTGACCCTTCACCTCGCACACCCTTGCTCTAGCTGAACCTTTCACCTGCCTTTGCTGGCGCCCTCCCAATACCTAAGTCCTGCTTTCTGCCCTGCAGGGAGCGTCCCCGGATCTCCCTGTCCACCCTTGACCTGGGCCAGCTCCAGAGCCTACCTGAGGGCTCCCTCGGCCGCGAGTACCTCCGTTTCCTGGATGTGAATGTGAGTTTCCAGCTTCTGTGCATTTGGCAGTCACTAGGAAGGTGAAATAAGTGGCATGGGAGTGATGGCCCCAGGAAAGAAGAGCCCTGAGCTGCCACCAAGGGCAGGAGTGCTTTTCTGTCTCTTGTGCCAAGGCTTTATCATTTTTTGTGGGACAGGTAAACGGGCCAATAGCATCGCTCTAAGGGATAATACTTGCCAACATGTATGAATCTCTTGCTGCATGCCAGATGCCAGGCTCAGACGTGATCTCACCGAATCCTCCCAATAACCCTGTCAAGTATGTTTCATTATTATCCCCCTTTAATAGATGAGGAAACTGAGACTCAGAGGAGTTAAGCAACTTGCTGACTTCACACAGCCAGTATTAATGGCACCAGTATTCAAACTCAGGTCATGCTGTTAACTGCTTCACTGTGTCCCCCTGTTCCAGAGACACTGCTTTCCCTGGCGTGTAACAAGTTATGGCACTCTGCACCCCAGGCAGGGCGGGGACAGGGACCGGGGGAGGGGAGCGGCCCAACTACTGAGGAATTCATTCACTTGTTCAGCATCTGCCATGTGCCATCCATTGTTCCAGGTTCTGGGGACACAGCAGTGAACTACACTAAGTCCCTGCCCTCATGAAGCTAATATGCTGACTGGGGAGGTAAATCAAGCAGTAAAAGAAAGAAATTTTCATATGAAAATTCATACAAAAATATTTGAGTACTTAGAACATACCAGGCACTGTTCTCGGTGATGGGGATACAGTGAACAGAACCAGCAAAGAGCCTGTCTGTGAGCTTCTAGTCTAGAAGATGGCGCTGTGAGAACAGCAGTCACCGTGCTAGAGGACCAGGGTGGCCACTTCAGACAGGCGGTCACGGAGGCCCCTCGGAGGAGACTGAGAAGAGGAGGAGGAGCCAGCCCTGAGGAGGCAGGGGAGGAACATTCCGAGCAGAGGGACTGGCACACGCAAGGTTTTGTGTGTTTAAGGGAAGGAGAACTGACCCATGTGGCCATAAAGTGAGTGGGGAGAGGCAGCCAGTGGTTGGGATCAGCCGAGCCAGGCCCTGCTGACCGTGAGAAGGAGTCTGGATTTTGTAATAGGAGCAATAGGAAGCCATTGAGGATTTCAAGCAGGAGAGTCATATGACCTGGTTTATAAAAGGACCTTAGGATACAGGTAGGTACCTTTCCTGTTACTCTCCCCACCCACCCATGTACCTGCCAACACGAACATATCCCAACAAAGGACCTCCGTGAGTGGCTCTCCAGCCAAGCCGCAGAAGCCAGCCAGGCGGGAGAAAGTGAAGGAGTGAGTGGAGGTGGCTTTAGAACTGGGTTTCTCACCCCTGGCACTGTTGACTTTTTTGAACTGGATAGTTCTTTGTTGTGGGGACTGTCCTGTGCATTGTAGGGTGCTTAGCAGCATCTCTGGCCTCTGCCCACTGATGCCAGTGGCACCCCACCCCCTAAGTTTTAACGACCACAAATGTCTCCAGACATTGCAAATATCTCCTGGTGGACAGTTGAGAACCATTGAAGGTTATTATCCCTAAAAAAAAAACCTGCTCCCCGTACTCTCCTGACACTTATCCCTGCCCCATTTTATACCTTCTCCCTCAGATTTGACCTGGATGCAAGTTATTTCATCGGTGTGAAACCCACCAGGGTGACCTGCCCCCAGTGTCACCCAGAGAGGGATAAGCTTTTTCTGAAGTTCCCCCAGAGCCTTTTGTCCTGTTTCTGTGGAGGGGATGGGACTACCAGGGCCTCCCTGGGCAGCTTGCCCAGTCACAGACCTAGTTGTGGTAACAGCCCTAGAGATTGTGACAGTTCTAGAGGACGGAAACCAGTAGCCCAAAGAATGTGAACTAACACCTTTATCCAGGCAGAGATTTAGATCAAAGTTCAAGGTGGGGCCACCCTCCCTGAGGCTGATCTCGGTAGGGGGTGCGATCATCCTTGTGGCATCAAGATTACAGGCATGGGCTCTAGTTAAGAGCCGCCTGAGTTAGAATCCTGCCTCTCTTTCCAGCTTTATGGCCCTGAGAAATCATTTGACCTTTCCGAGGTTCAGATTCCTTATCTGAGGAAAGGAGACCTAATGTTTACCTTCCAGGGCACTCATATGACTTATTAGTGATGGAATCCAATAGACTTTGTTTCCAGTCCTGGCTCAGCCATTTGATTAGCTGCGTGATCTTGGGCAATTGATTTGATTTCTCTGAGCCCCATTTTTCTTATCTATATCATAACAGTATCTACCCCCAGAACGTCATGAGGATGAAGTAATGTAACTAAAAGCTATACAGTGCAGGCACATAGTAGGGATTCAGTAAATGTCACTGCTGTCAGTATGATCACCTTCAGCTTCACACAGGAAATAGAACTGTGCAGAACAAAGTAGGACGCAGGACCCCGTGAGGCCTGGACACAGACCATAGCACCGACCACAGCACCGAGCCAGCAACCCCAAAGCAATGAAGACAAACTTCTCGACCTCTAGACAGGAAGACCAGGCTATTCCCACTCTCTGGGTGCAAATGAGGATTCAGAGAGGCAGTGGGTGGGGAAAAGGAGGACGTTGACATCCGTGCCTGGGGTCAGAAAAGTGCCTGGGGCTGGCCTGTTAATTGCGGATGCAGAGATGTTTCTTCATCCAGGCCCTGAAGAAAAAACAGTGAGCACCACAGAGCTGGCCCTGTCCTGTGTGGCTGACAGGCAGCTGCAGCACTGTTCATAGAAATAGAACGGAAGCCACATAGGACATTTAAAGTCTGCTACACACTACTTGAATAAAGCAAAAAGAAACAGGTAGAATTCACTTTAATAACATTTTGTTTAGCTCAATATGTCTAAAATATGATTTCAATATGTAGTGAACATTTTGAAAATATTGAGATTTCACATTATTGTCCTCATAGTACGTATGTTGAATCCAGTATGTATTTTTCACGGACAGCACATCTCAAGTGGAACTTGCCTCATTTCAAGGCTCAAGGGCCGCACGTGGTGAATGGTGCTGTGCTGGACATTAGCCATCGCCTGCACTAAACATCACGATACAATCGTGTTGAGTGTCAGAGAAAGGTACAGGAGACTGCAAGAGACCATAATGTGAACAGGAGTGAGCTCCCCTTGGAGGGGACACTTAAGCCCGGTCATAGGATGAGCAGGAATTGTCAAGATGAGGGTGGTGGTCACCTAGAGTGACCTAGGCTGCAGCTCATGTTGAGGATCTTTCTTCTTTTTAACTTCGGATTGTGGTAAAAACAAACAAACAAAACGTAAGATTTCCCATCTTAACTATTTTTAAGTGGACAGCTCAGTGGAATTAAGTATATTCACATTGTTGTGAAACCATCTCTAGAGCTTTTTCATCTTGTAAAACTGAAACTCTCTATCAGTGAGACACTCCCGCTTTCCCCTCCCCCTGGGGCTGCTTTGCCATAGATTTCAACAGGTTACATACATTGCGTGTGAGTCGGGTTAGGCTGAGGGGGTGCCAATCCCACCGCATTCCCTTGCCTGGGACTCCCCTGTCGGCAGGTACAGACAGAAGCCGAGTCCCCAGAGAGTTTTTTTGGGGGTGGGGTATGAGTGGTAGGAGCGGTTGACAGAGTTGAGGACATGCTGGCAGTTGGGCCTGGGAATCGTGGGGACAGGGTCTCAGGGAGGCCCACGTTTGTCAGAGGGTCTCCCCAGACACGCGAGCGCCCACCCGGTTCGTAGACGATGAGGAGCTGGCGTACGTGATCCAGCGGTACCGGGAGGTACATGACATGCTACACACCCTGCTGGGGATGCCGACCAACATGCTGGGTGAGTGCCGCCTTCAGCTGCCTCGGGAGTGGGCAGGGGTGGGCGGGGCCTGCCGGCCAGCCTGTCCACCCAGCTCTGTCTGCAGGGCCAGGGCAGGGCGCACCTGTCTCTGCCACCCACCAATTGGCTGGCTCGGTGCCTCATTTTCTGCTTTCCCCAAACATCTTGGTGCCGTCTCCTCGGGCTCCACTGCCTCTTATGGCTCCTACACTGATAGAGCAGCATCTAAGCATCAGGGCTCCCTCTTCTGACACCCTCAGCAGCTCCCCAAGGCCTAGAGGAACCAGCGTAGCTATGGAGTCCTCTGCATTCTGACCCCAAGCTTCCTTTCCAGCCCTTATTTCCTTTGGCTCTTTCTTGGACCCCCTCCTCCCTCCAAGCCACGTGCCCCAGGGCCCAGCACAGACCAGACTAGACGCGGCTGACCCCTGGTAGCACTAACTTCCCTTCATGGACACCACTGGCTTCTCTTCCTGGCCCCTGCTCACCTGCCATCTCATCCCCGCCCTGCCCCCAGGGGAGATCGTGGTGAAATGGTTTGAGGCCGTCCAGACCGGCCTGCCCATGTGCATCCTGGGTGCACTGCTTGGACCAATCCGACTCAGTGCCCAGTAAGTTCTCAAGTGGCCGGGGGTCCGGGGAGAGCTCAGAGGGACCAGGGCTCCAGGAAATCGAAGAGGATGCAGCCTCTCTGAGCGGCCCCGGTGGTCCCCCAGGAGGCCTGGGTGGAAAGAATGGGGTGGAGAGGGGAAACTGGCCTGGCGTGGGGTCTCCAGGGCCATGAATGAAGCCTGGATAATTCATGGGAGCCGAGGGTCTCTTGGGCCGGCTTCAGTGCCAGGACAGAATGATGTGTTCAGGGCTGGGGGGCAATCTAGTGTTAGTTTCTGGAGTTAGGTAGCCTCCGATTTAAACCTGGGCTTTGGCACGTTCAAGATGCGTGGCTTTGGGCACAGGATTTTAACCTCGGTGAGCTTGTTTCCTCATCCGAAAAGTGGCAATAATAACTACCTTTTTCTTCTTGGATCTGTGTGAACATTAACTGAGAAAATGCACATTGATGTAATATATAGATGAGGTATTTTAGAATTGTACATTTGGAACCTACGTGATTTTACTAACCATTGTCACCCCCATAAACTTAATTTAAAAAGAAAAGAAAATGCACCTTGACTGCTGGGCACATAGGGACCTTGGGACCTTACGTTTCCTTTTTCCTCTGCTGCCCCACAGGAACCTGCAAGTGCTGGTCTCGGAGCTGATCCCATGGGCAGTTCAGAACGGGCGCAGGGCCCCCTGTGTCCTGAACCTGTACTACGAGCAGCGCTGGGAGCAGCCCTTGACGTCTCTGCGGGAGGAGTTGGGCATCACAGACCCCCCCACCCCCCATTAATGTCTTGAGCCTGGCCTAGGCCCTGAGCTGCTGAGCCAGGAGGGCCCGGCCTAGCTCCCCTCCCCCCCTACCTCAACCGCCTCCCCTGGGGGGAGAGGTCTCCTTTGCCACTACGTTTGTTCTTTTCTTTGAACACTGACCCTTGGACATCATTTATCAGAATTTGTCATAACCACTGCTGAATGGCTTTGAGGGCCAATCCAGGAGGGAACAGGCAGTGGGGTTCCCAGGGGAGCCTGGAGCTGCCCATGAACAGATATCAGTCATCTAGGCTCGGACTGGCACGTCTCAGGTCCACAACCTCTGTTCTGGACCCCTCCCTGCCAGCCAGGGCTTTCTGGGTGCCAGGCTGGGTGTCCTCCCAGGAGTGAGGACTAGACCCAATTCCAAAGGTTGGAGAAGAGGGAGGCAGAGGGGGAGGGGAGTCTCTGCTGTCTGGATAAAGGCTCCCATCATGTCACGTGCGTGCTACCCCTGCCTTTGCTCAGGCAGGCTGACACTGGCAGCCTGGGGCCTTTGAGCCCCGGGGGCAGACGTCCCCTCCAGCCTGTGCTTCAGCTGCTTGCCCCATTCCTCTGGTCTGAAATCGGGCAGATCGGGATTCAAGCTCCCAACTCCTCCAGTTTTCTTGCAGAGGGACTCCGGGCAAGTCCATTTTCCTCTCAGCCCATTTCATCAATACAAGGGAAATGAAAATAGCGCCCACTTCCTCTGGTTCCTGTGGGGGTTTCATGAGGTGACGCTTAGTAGAAGGGCTTCAGAGAAAGGACCCAAGGGGCAGAAGCAATTGTGTTGTGTTTGCAGGCGGAGGAGGCAGCTGTGAGACCAGCTTCGTTTTGGAGTGGCGACCAGGCATTTTCCTTGGGTCAGAGCCAAGGAGTGGGGAAAGGCAGGGAGAAAGGTATTGGTGAAGAGTAGATGGCACTATCTTTCGATTTAGAATCAGATCTACTCTCAGAACAGCAGTTCCCCATTGCGTGGATAGGGCAACTAAGGGCCAGAGATGGGCAAGGAATTGCCTGGAGTAACTAGAACACAGGCCACAGGCCTCTTGATTGCTTTTCCTGTACCTCAGTTTTCCTATGGATCATAATAGTTACCATGTGTTTATAGCTGTACTATGTGCCAGGCTGTGCCAGGCACTTGGAGGCATTATGGCATTGACACCTCCAACAACTCGAGGAAGGTGGTACTGTTGTATTTCACTAATGGGGCTCAAACCAGCATTGGTGGTCTGAAGACCTGCTTATCACTTCCTTATGCCTACCGCATCCCCGTCCAGGGCTCCCCGTGGTACAGGGAGGGCATGGGAGGCTGGAGGCCAACCTTGGAACCGTGGCCTTTTTAAGAGGGAAGGCTTGTCCTGAGCTCTTTGCATTTCTGCAGAAAGAGGACGGGGTTGGGGGGAGCTCCTCATAGCTCATCAGTCGTTGCAGTATAGGCTACCTTTCCAGAACTGCCAGCTGTTTCCATGGCTTCCCAGGGCCCCTAGGTACCTCCATCTCCCGGTCAGTAAAAGTCAATGGTGCCAAGGTCAGAGGAGAAAGGTCAGACTCAACTGGCCTCTGCCCAGCTGGGTAGCTCACCTGCTCCGGCCACTTTCTGCCTGCATAACCCTGGGCCTTCCAGCACTCAAGAGAGGGGTGCTGGCATCAAGATTAGCTGGGAGTGGGAGTCCTATCTCCAGATCAGAGGGTGGCACTTCTGCACCAGCTCACAATTGGAGAAAAATTACACTGGCGATAGCTACCACTTACTGGGTTCTTGCCATAGCCTGTGAGGCCCTGTTGACTTCTGCCTAGAAACTTCCGATCTTCATCTCAATAAACCACGTTGGCCTTTTTCCTGTCTTTTTGTCTAGGTCATTACATAGTCCGCTCCTTGTCATTCACGTGTGTTCAAATGTCACCTTGGAGAGGCCTTCCCCATCCAGCCCCCCCGAAGCAGTCCCTTCCCCTCTATCACATCACCGCATTGTCCAGAGTGCTTAGCCCTCTGAAATTAATCTTACTTGTTCATTTATTTCTGAGTTCCGTGTCTGCTCCAGGACAGGGACCTTGTTCTTTCCCTCACTGCTGGGAACAGTGCTTGGCACACAGCGGGGCTTGCTGCTTCGTCCCTGAAGGATTGGATGCCCGGCCTCGTGCTGATCACCCCTCAGGCAAGATACTCAGTCCTTACAACAACCTCACTTCAGGGTGCAGACCCCGGGTCTCAGATTTGGGGAATGTCGTGGGGTCACAGCTGGGGTGTGATGGAGGGAGCCTATCCTGGGACAGGCAGGTCCTCTCCCAGTAGCCAAGGCGATGCGGGGATGCTCCCTTTCCCTCTGCCTGATAAAAGCCATATGTAGCTGACCCCAGAGCAGTGGTTGGAGGCACAGGCTCTAAAAGTAGACGTGACCTGCCACCGACCAGCAATGCAAACTTGCAGTCACATCATCCCTGTGAGCCTCTGTTTTCTCATCTGTAAGATAGGGAGAGTGCATGCAGATCTCACAACAGGGCCTTGTGTGTGTGTAATGTTTTAGCACATAGCACTTAGGAAATGGAAGCTGTCATTTGCCAGGAAGGCCCTTGGAGGCCTCTGAAGTCACCATGTACACAATAAGCCAGAAGTATTTATTTTGGGCACACCCAGAGTGGGAAGACTTACACAGCTCAGAGGTCACTAAATGCCAAATGCAACTGATATCTATGGGGTAAGTACCTACTGTGTGCCAGGGGCCAAACCACTCAGTCCTCTGGGAAGGCTTAAATCAAGTGAGTCCAAATGTCAGCCTCTGATAAGTTTGAAGATTTAAGTGCTGATGTTAGTTCTCTAATGCAGGGCAGATGGGGGTCATGTCCCTGGAAAGGAGCCCTCTGTGAGGTCAGCCTAAGTTCAGCTTGTCCCACAAATGACAGCACCCAGCTCCTGCCCTTCCTAAGAACCCTCCATGGCTGTTCACTGCATCAGGATAAACACAGCCACAAAGGCTCTTCCAATCACTTCCACCACATGTATCCTGATGCACAAGCCCACTAGTCTTCAATCATTTCACAAATATCTTCTAAATGTTTGTTGAATGCTCGGGGTTCCACAATGATCAAGACAGCTGCATCCCCTCCTTGGAGTTGAGCAGCTATGGCAGCTGAGGGCCTGCCATGCGCCACCCCATGCCGAGAGCTTGACAAGCATCATCTGATGGAATCCCTACCAGGCCCAGGAGGCAGGGACCATGATCACTGTATTCCCATTCTGCAAATGGAGACATTGAGACTCCATGGGGACAGGTGATTTGCCCAATGTCTCGCAGTCGGGACTGAGTGCAACCCAGACATGTCCGATTGCAAACTAAAGAGACATCACAAAAATGTGTGGAGGGTGTTGACAGACGTACAATGAGTCCTTGGTGAGGGAAAATCTAGTGACTTGATCTCCACCTGCCCTCTCGGTGTGTCCAGCTAGACTATCAGCAACTTGAAGGCAGGCTGTCTTGTTCCCTCTATGTCCTCTTGCACCTACCTTTCAGGCCTGGCCCAGTGTCTGGTGGGGTTACTGCTTTGGCTTCACTAAAGCGACCAGCTTGGGTGAAGGAGAGCAGGTCTGGTCACCACTGCCCTCCTCCAAATTCTCACTTGTGCTCTTTGCATGTGACCTCAGCAGTCAGTGTGGAAATAATTATATTTATACCCCTGGATCCTGGTGCAGGTGAGTTCAGAGCCTTCAATTCACTCTCCATCATTCATTCAGGAGCTTCTGTTATTTGTTAAGCCCTGTGGATACAATCAGAGATAATTTTCATGTCTAGATTTTGTAGGTGCTTTTTGGTTAATGAGCCTATAAGCTACAATAACAAATGTGTCAAGTGCTAATTCAAATGCTCCCCAACTCTCCACACAAACCCTGTGAGGTAAGCACTCTTAGTATGTTCTCATTTTTATATATAAGAAGAAATGGAGACTGAACTTTCAACTGAGAAGTTGACCCAAGTCTGTTGGATGGCCATGTCCGTAACCACGGCACCACACTGCCTCCTGAATGTAACACCCAAGAGGGAGGTGGTGCTTTAATTTAAGTAGATCCCCCAAAAGTATGCACCATATGTACACACATA
Source organism: Rhinolophus sinicus (assembly GCF_057876585.1). Taxonomy (NCBI): domain Eukaryota; kingdom Metazoa; phylum Chordata; class Mammalia; order Chiroptera; family Rhinolophidae; genus Rhinolophus; species Rhinolophus sinicus. The sequence continues at coordinate 6,718,557 of NC_142516.1, read as the reverse complement.
TATATATATATATATATATATATATATATATATATATATATATTTTTTTTTACTTGTGTTTTTCCACGACCCATCAGCTCCAAGTCAAGTAGTTGTTTCAATCTAGTTGTGGAGGGTGCAGCTCACAGTGGCCCATGGGGGGATCCAACCAGAAATCTTGTTAAGAGCACCGTTCTCTAACCAACTGAGCTAACTGGCGCCCCGCACCCTATATTCTTGAAGAAATAGGTCCAAATACTTATCAGACCAAAATTTCATTTTTAATCCCTATGAATAGACCCTGAAAACTGGCCCTACACCCTTGTAAGGACTTCTGCTGGACTAAGGGATTAAGGGATCAAGGGATCTATTCAAAGACTAGAGGCAACTGTGGATGCTCGACATGTTTGATAACCAAGGAACCAAGTCTGCAGAGGCCCAGAGGGGCACAAGGCTGGGAAGCTGGCCAATGGCCCCGAGCTCAGCAGGTGGCATGACAATATTGTCACTGACTTAGAGGTTGGTTTGCTACATAGTCCAGAGTCATCAGAGGCCAAAGTTGCGTGCAGGTCTCCAGGTCCGTGCCCTTTGTACCACCAGGTGTGCCAAGTTGCTTACAAGATACCAAGGATGGGAAAGGATTCCTATATAGTAATCGCGATGCCAAGTTTACTGTTGTCCCAGAAGCAGAGGTGACAGGTGCTCAGGTCCGCAAGTCTTCTGAACGTTATAAAGGTTACTGTAGCCATAAAATATCTAAATGGAATTGAGGGAGGAGTTGTCAAAATTAAACTTGGTGAAACTCGAACACCACAACCTTTGAATGACCACCCCAGGTTCAGCTAGAAGCCCAATGCGCTCTCCATTGAGCAACAGAGACAATTAATGTAGCTTACCCCTGGCTCACTTCTCTGCATGAAACCGCCTTTTCACTAATAGCTCTCGTCTAGGATGTGTCGCTGGGCCTTTGCCGAAATCTATCTGGGTCTGAGCACGGACTCCGGATTCTCTGCCAACGGTGCGGGTAGGGGTGCTCTCCCCTACGTCCGGACGCCTGGGGATTGGGGGTTCGGGGCGCAAGCAGAGCCCACCTCTCTCTTCCGGGTCCTGGGCGTGCCTCCGCGGCCGGGCGGGGCCGGGCGGCGCGAACTACAACTCCCAGAGTGCCGCGCGGGGCCTCGCCCGAGGCCGTCGCGCGAGCTGGGCAGGCTGGGCCTGGCGGCATCGGGCGCGCTGGGGCTGCGCTACGCCGCTGGTTCTGCCGCTCACCGGCGGCGGCGGTGGAGGCGCAGGAGGCGGTGTTGCCGCCCGGCGCAGCCAGTTTGGGCTGCTGGAGGCGGGCGGGGGAGGAGCGCCGCTGGCGGGCGGGGCCGGGCGGCGGGCGGGGCTGGCTGGGCCATGCTGGGCGCAGAGCCGGCGAAGCGCTGCTGAGATTCGGCTCTGCGCGCCCAGGGGCGGCTAATGCCCCCTGCGCTCCCCACTCGGCTCCAGCAGCCGGGCCGCATCAGGACTGGGCGCCGCGCAGCGGGGCCAACGCCGGGTGAGCATAGGCCAGGCCAGTGGGTCCCCAGGAGGGGGAATGTGTCCGGCCGCGTCGGGAGGTGACGGTACCGGCCTGTGGTGGGAGGCGCGCCCTGCTCCTCTGTCTCCTTGCCCGGCGATCTGCCCGGCGGTCCGCATGGGGACGGGGTCCTGATGAAACTGGGCATCCCCTTCTCTCCACACCCTATCCCCCAGCTTTCCGGGATGGATTCTGAGAGGCCAGAGGTCTGAGGACCTTGGCGATCCTGGTTTTGGAGTTGGGGACGCTGGCTAAGCACTCCTCCCAGCTTTTGCTTTTTGCATCGAGGAGGAGAAGATGGTCTGTTAGGACTCCCTGTGGTCCAGACCAAGACCTCATCCTGTCTTGGAGTCTCTCAGACTCTATCACAGCCATGACCTTCATCCCCTCCCCAGGAATAGGAGAACCCAAAGGAAAACTGAGACCCATCTGCTGCCTCCTTCAGCAAATCTGTAAAGTGCCAGGAATAGAACCCAAGAGTCCTAATCTCAGCCCAGCCAACTGTTCCCCTCCCCCCTGAGCCCAATCCCCAAATATTCATCTGAGTGGCTTGCTGAGTGTTTGTGGGGGTACCTTCAAGGCCCTCTTCCTCTCCCTCAATCACCTTTCCTCTCTGGGCGGTCACCTCTCAGGTACCTCCAGGCTCCGTCGCCCTCTATGGGCCGGCAGAGGCATGGCGCTGCAGGAGCCTGTGGGCAGGGACCGAGCAGGGCCCCTTCTCAGGAAGCTGTTCCTTTGGGTATTGTGGCTTGGCCTGGTCATCCATAGAACCTCCCTAGATCTCTGGGTGGGGAATCGAGCCAGAGGCACTTAAGTCAATATCTCCCCTCCAAGCCATTTTGGTTAGGAAACCTGGATGTCAGGAGAGTGGACTGTCCTATTTTGGCTGGAAGGGTTTCTGAGAGCAAGTCTCACTACACCCATTGCACAGGGGGGGAGACTAAGTCCTAAAGTGGGAAAGGGACTTGCCCAAGGACACTTGGTGAGTCAGAGGCAGAGATGGGACTAGGGGGCTAGAATCCAGCCTCCTGCCTGTCACTCCTGGAACTCCTCACCTCAAGTCCCATGCCTCTATCCTGCCCCTTCCAGACAGCCCTGGAAAGGGACCGCATCCTCAGCCACCCTACTCAGTATTGTTAAACCCTACTATAGGTTGATACCTTGGGGTCATAGTAGCCTGGATTACTGGGCCAGGAAGTGGAGGACCTAGACATTTGAATATACTGACTGCCCTATGCCCATAGGCCACAATGCTGCTCGGAGCATCTCTCCTGGGAGTGTTGCTGTTCTCCAAGCTGGTGCTGAAACTACCCTGGACCCAAGTGGGGTTTTCCTTGCTGCTCCTCTATCTGGGGTCTGGCGGCTGGCGCTTCATCCGGATCTTCATCAAGACCATCAGGCGTGATGTCTTGTGAGTACCTGGTCTAACCATTCTTGGGGTCTCCTGTACCATGCTGGGCTCCTAGTGCCCGAAAGCTCCCCAGACCAGACCCGTGGCCTCTACCATCACAGGGCCCCACACCCTGTGCTCCACACCCTTCCCCTGGTACTAGTACCTGGTGTGTCCACCTCCAGGGTCAAAGTCTCCTCCTGGGGAATCTCCTTAACTTGGTGCTCTTTAGCCTGGGGCAGACTTAGGGGACCGGGACATAACATGGAACACCAGATGTGTTGAGGAGACATCTGCAAGTGGTCCTGAGGACATGCAGCAGCTTGTGAGACGGTGACAAGGAGCACTGTGGGAACAGTCTTGTCCTTGGGTTGGCACGAGTCTGAGAGTGCACTGAGTTCTAGAGCAGGGCCCCAAATCAGATGTCCGGGAGAACCTGCTTCCCACAGCAAGTCAGGTATGGGCCACAGGGATATCCTATACCAGAAACACCTGCTCTGTGCCAGAGGCCAGGCTGGCTCTGGGGCCCAGAGAGGAACAAGGCAGACCCAGTCCCGGGCCAGCTATAGACTGGTCAGGGAGATAATTGGGACACAGTAAATCCCTAAACTGGCAGTGCCCTATGGGCAGAGACCCTGGCAGTCTTGCTCTCAATAGTGTCCCAGTGCCTAGCGCAGTGACCCACGCCCAGAACAGGCAGCTCAGCATTTGTCAGTCTGAGTTGATGGCAGCAAGAAGTGTCGAGTGGCCACTGCAGGAAGGGAGGGAGTAGCAGAGAGATGTGGGAGCACAGACAGGGAGAAATGGCTTCAGGTCAGGGCCTTGGGCAATCAGAGAAGACCTCCTGGAGGAAAAGTAGTTGTACTTGAGAGATACCTCAAGGTGGTAGGAGCAGGGGACTCCAGCCAGAGTATGGTATGGCATCCGCAAAGGCTAGAGGCCAGGAAGCTGGGAGAGGTCAGGGGTCAGAGGTGGCAGAGGCAGGGCAGGAATGGGTGGTGTGGCCAGCGATCCCACAGACACTTGTTAAACATCTCTGCTCCTGGCACTGAGTGGGGCCCAGGGGGCAGGTGGTGTGCAGGACAGAGCTACCCTGGCTGGGAGCACAGGAAGACTGGACACATTGCACACTCATTATTTACTGTGGTAATGAGGGGGGAGGTGAGAAGTGGGGGGAAGTATGATACAGCGTTGTGGGGGGCCCTGAAAGAGGAGTCTGGGCCTTGACTTCGGCCCTGGAGTCCCAGAAGGCTCCGACAGAGCAGCAAACTCCGAGCAGACATAGAGGATAGTAGGAGTGGAACTCTGGCGTCAGCGAGGAGTGGGGTTCAAATCTCAGTTTGGCCACATTCCACCCATGAAGCCAGAGTAAGCCGTGTGCCGGCAGAGCATCGGTTTCCCCTTGGGTACAGGGAGGGAGTGATCGCCCTGGTCCCTGGTATTACTGTGTGACATCAGTGAGCTGGTGTGTGTAACGGTGCCCAGCACACAGTGCTGGACCAGGGGAGTGTTGCAAGTGATTGGACTCAGGAAGCTCAGGCCCGGGGGTCAGCACCCTGGGCCAGGATATCAGAACCCCCACTGCCAACCCCAGCACTCACAGCCCCTTTGCTGCTCCCATACAGCGGCGGCATGGTGCTCCTGAAGGTGAAAGTAAAGGTCCAGCGGTACTTGCGGCAACGACGGACAGTGCCCATTTTGTTTGCCTCTACGGTACAGCGCCACCCCGACAAGACAGCCCTGATCTTTGAGGGCACAGACACCCACTGGACCTTCCGTCAGCTGGACGACTACTCAAACAGCGTGGCCAACTTCCTGCAGGCCCGGGGGCTGGCCTCCGGTGACGTGGCTGCCCTCTTCATGGAGAACCGCAATGAGTTTGTGGGCCTGTGGCTGGGCATGGCCAAGCTGGGTGTGGAGGCGGCGCTCATCAACACCAATCTCCGGCGGGACGCCCTGCGCCACTGCCTGACCACCTCCCGGGCCCGGGCTCTCATCTTTGGCAGCGAGATGACCCCAGGTGAGCCCCAAAAGGGCGGGGAACAGGCAGGGAGTCCCTGCACAGACCACAATGCCCCTACAACCGTGGGGGAGGCTGTGTGACTCAGAGGTTCAGGGTATGAGCCCTGCTGTCAGATGGCCTGGGCTCTGCCACTGGTAAGCCAGAGATCCTGAGTAAGACACTGGAATGCTCTGTGCCTCAGTTTCCTCACTATAGTACCCACCTCGTATTGTTTTCAAGAAGATACTTCTCTGGAAGCACTAACAAAGTGACTGATGCTAGGTGAGCCCTCAGATTTAATGGTAACCTTTCTTGTGACTAATTAGGCCTCATTTCCTCATCTGTAAAATGGGAACAAGAATCCATTCTTGGCTCTCCTGCAGAGCTTATGTTTTATTTGCTGTCACATTGGGCACTGACCGAGTGCTGAGCATGGTACTTTACAAGAGCAGCTCTTAATCTTCACAAGTGAGTTAGGTGTTGTTATCAGCTTTATAGATGAGGAGACTGAGGTTCAGAGTGGGGTGAGGAACTCACCGAAGGTCACACAACTGGTAAATGGTGGAACCCAGATTTGACCTTGGGCTTGACCACAGTGTCCCTGTTCTTTCTCCCCATGTTGCTGTAGTTTGTGGGATAATGGACAGGGAAAGTTATTAAGATGCTGAGAGGGGAGGAGGAAGGATGCAACAAGGAGAAGAGAGAAGGTTGGACAAATCAAGAGGAAGTGGGGCCAAGTGGGCCAGGACTGGCCCGTGCTCAGGGCAGGTGAGTATCTGGACACCTGGAATGCACAGGAGAGCCTGAGAGAAGGTTCCCCCTGGCTGAAGAGGCTGGAGGGCAGCTGGCCTGCCTCTGAGCCTCACTCCTCCCTTCTAACTGGATCCCCATGGACTAGTGGGGTAAGAGCGCAAACCTTGGTGTAAGATAGAATTGGCTTTGATTCGCAGCCCCAGCACAGTCTAGCTGTGAGCAAGTCCCTCTCAGAGCCTCAATTTCCTCATCTGTAAAATCGGCTGATACTGGTACCTACTTCCTAGGGTGTGTGATCAGGAGAATGCATGTAAAGAGCCCATTGTGTAGTTAGCCAGCAGCTAATGGGAGCTGTTGCTCCTCGCAGCATTTTCCTTATTATGAGGTCCCGGGTGCTTCACCCATCTCTCTCGTCCCACCCAGCCAGCCTCCCCTGACAACATGCCCAGCCCTGACATGAGCAAAGGGCCTGGGAACACAGGGTTTCCTGGCCTGCCTACTGATCAGCCCTGTCTTCCCTACAGCTGTCTTTGAGATCCATGCCAGCCTGGACCCCTCGCTCAGCCTCTTCTGCTCCGGTCCCTGGGAGCCCAGCTCAGTGCCCGCCAGCACAGAGCACCTGGACCCCCTGCTGGAAGATGCCCCCAAGCACCTGCCCAGTCGCCCTGACAAGGGCTTCACAGGTGGGCCCCCTACTCCCACAGAGGGGTTCTAAGATGGCCAAGGACAGATCACTGGCCTCGGGCCAGAGGCCTGGGTTCTTCTGCAAACTTGTCATGTGACCTGGAGTGAGACATGCCACATCCCTTCTGCCATCTGGGAAAATGGGGGCAGTAACACTGGGGTGACTGTACAGGTTAACTGAGCTGATGTGTATGAAAGTGCCAGGCACGCAGGAGCTCACAAAATCCAATTCTTAGATGTGTCAGACAAGCCTTCATGGATGCCTAACGCGCAGGGTCACGTAGAGCCCAAGAACTGGCTGTGTCTGAATGTCCTTTGGGGTTGGGCCAGGGGCGCGTCCCTTTGAATATTCACCAGCACCTGTTCAGTGCAGGCCCCTGTTGGGCTGTGATCCTCTCCCTGCACTGGGCTGCCTGCCTTCCCCAACCCTCTTCCAGGCAGCCCGCCGCCCCTTGCTTCTCTTCCCCCACGCTGCCTTGTGGAGCTCAGGCCTTGCTGAGTTGCCTGGTGGCTTAGAGCTTGGGCTGAGTTCACATCCCAGCTCTGTTGCTTCCCTTGTGTGATCCTGAACACCTGAGCTGCCCTCTGAGCCATGAAATTGGGGCAGGTTACAGAACCTATTCTATGAAATGACAGTGAGGATTGAAAACAATGCAGTGGGAAGCTAGGTGGTGACAGGAGGTGCTCAGTGACTGCGCATTGTCCTCATTACCTTCTGCCATATGCAGATGTTATCTCCTGGAGCTTTTGGAAGCCACTTGAGGGCAGGGACTCTGGCTGGTCCCGCCTGGTGCCCTCATGGTGCACAGCTCAGGCCTGGCATCCAGAGAGCAGGAGATGGTGGGTACAGAACATGCAGAGTCATCCCAAGGTGTTCCTGACCGCCCAGAACCTCCAGCCTGGTAGGGCTGAGCCTTATACACAAACCGTAATGTGACGGCCTCTAGACCAGGCTGCAGGGTGGAGGAAAGAAATGGCCAGTGGTGCAAAAGCTACCTCAGCACACGTTGCTTTCTGCAGCTAATGCCTCCCCTCATGCTAAGACCAGTGGGAGGCGTCACCTCCTTTGGGAAGCCCTCCCTGCTGCCGCCTCCCGTCCCTGAAGCCTGGGTCAGTTGCCACCACTGGGCTTCAGCAAGCCCTGTGCTTCCTGGCCCTTTGTGTTTGGTATTGGAGTGCCTGTGTCCTTCCTCATTCCTGTCCCACTTGGCTGCAGCCTCCACCAGGGCAGGGCCTGTACCCACCTTAGTCACTGATGTCTCCTGGGCCTGACACAGAGCGAGGGCCCAGAAAAAAGGTTGTTAAAGAACAGATGCAGGCATTACAGCAGAGTGGTCATCAGAGCGGGCTTGCTAGAGGAGGTGCGATCAGAGTAGGCACTGACTGATGCACACATACAGACATCTGTCTTTCTGTCTGTGCCCAGCCCTGTGCTAACCCCTCTCACAGCCACTCGTGTGTCTCTTTTCTTCAGATAAGCTCTTCTACATCTATACATCGGGCACCACGGGACTGCCCAAAGCCGCCATTGTGGTACACAGCAGGTAAGGGGCAGGTCCCTGTGGGGGACAGCTGGGGGGACAGGGCCCAGGAGCCTCCCCTCCTGCGCCTCCAGGTGCCAGAGCACTCTACCCTCTGCCCTCCCAGGTATTACCGTATGGCTTCCCTGGTGTACTATGGGTTTCGCATGCGGCCCAGTGACATTATCTATGACTGCCTCCCGCTCTACCACTCAGCAGGTAACCCTGGCCCGCCCCGCAGCCTCCAGCACCCCAGGGCTTCAGGAACCCCTCCCCTCTTGGCAGGCAGCATTTGCAGTCAAATCAGAGTTCAAATCCAGATGTGGCCATTGACTAGAGCTCTGAATGAGGCTGGCCACACCAGTCTGATGGCGTGTGTGGCCGTGTCCTGCAGAACACCTGGACTGGTCTGACTGTTCAGTTCATTTCCACAGGCATGCATGTCCTTGCTGCTTGGTCTTGAGGGCTTATGGGAAGACAGAGATGGAATAAAATATGGTTCCTGCCCTCATGGTGCTTAGAGTTGGGTGTGTGTTTGGGGTAGGATGAATGATGGGAACCCACCTGACTTTAATACAAGAAATGGCATGGTGAGTGTGGGAGAGGCAGGGAGCAGGAGCTTGGCTCAAGGGAAGAGCCCAAGGATGGCTGGGAAAGCTTCCTGGAGGAGGTGCACCCCACGCAGGCAGATGTGCAATATAGAAGCCAGGTTGGCTAGCTTGGTCGCCCCCAGCTGAAGGGCAGTATTATGGGTATAGGAGCAGGAACTTGGGTCCTTCTCCAGAGGCCCTGGGTAACAGACTAAGGAGTGTGCCCTCGATCCCGTAGGCACTGGAGGCCATGGAAGGTGTCTAACGAGGGAAGAGATGGGATTGTTAGTGTTGGAGGAAGAAGACACGAAAGGATCAGGGGAAAGGGCCTTTGGGCTGGGCAAGAGGAGGCTCTGAAGGGAAGGGTCTCGCGTCTCCTGACCTCCAGGCCCACTCTGCCTTCAGGAAACATCGTGGGAATCGGGCAGTGTCTGCTCCACGGCATGACCGTGGTAATCCGGAAGAAGTTCTCAGCTTCCCGGTTTTGGGACGATTGTATCAAGTACAACTGCACAGTGAGTGAGAGGGAAGGGGATGAGCCATCCCTGTGCCCCGGTGACCCTTTCACCAACCCCGCTCAGGGACATGTGTCTTACAGTTGAGGCCACCTGTCGCTCATTGTTCCGCTGGGAAGACTGAGGCCCAGAAACAGAAAAGATCACCCCTGGGGTGTATGGGTGGGGACAGGACGAGTAGGGACAGAGGCCTGAGCAGCTGGCAGGTGGGAAGTGAGAGCGATTCTGGGGGCCCAGACTCACGCCCCCTCTACCCCCAGATTGTACAGTACATTGGCGAACTGTGCCGCTACCTCCTGAACCAGCCGCCGCGGGAGGCAGAGACCCGGCACCAGGTGCGCATGGCCCTCGGCAACGGCCTCCGGCAGTCCATCTGGACCGAGTTCTCCAGCCGGTTCAACATCCCCCAGGTGGCTGAGTTCTACGGGGCCACTGAGTGCAACTGCAGCCTGGGCAACTTCGACGGCCAGGTGCGCCCCGGTCGGGGACTCGGATGGGCCACAGAAAGCACTGGCAGCAGCGGGGAGGGCAGCGAGGGAGTGTGGGTGCTGGAGTGCCCCCCACACACTGTCCAGTTTCGGGCCCAGGTGGGAGAGCCCAGGCCCAAGTCTTGGCCTTTACAGGTGGGGGCCTGTGGCTTCAACAGCCGCATCCTGTCCTCCGTGTACCCCATCCGGCTGGTACGTGTGAACGAGGACACCATGGAGCTGATCCGGGGGCCCAATGGCGTCTGCCTGCCTTGCCAGCCAGGTCTGCCCCGGTGTTGGAATTGGGGGTCAGAGGGGGAGGGATTGGCCCAGGAGGGAGGTGGGACAGAGGTGTGTGGGTAGGTAACTCTGTTCTGACCAGTGGCCATCAATCAGGTCTTAGGCCTACAAGTTATTTATTTCTACATCCATCCATCCATCCCTCCCTTCAGGCATCTCATCCATCCGTCAGTCTGTCCATTCACTTTCATGTTGAGGACCGTGGGTCCGGGCCTCCTGGGATGATCCTGGTTCGGCCCCTTAGCTCTGTGCTTGAGTGCCCACATCTGTAGTGGCGCTCATGGCAGCACCACCTCGTGGGTGGCCCTGAGCATCATGTGCTACAGAATGTGAGCAGAGCCAGGGGCCCAGGGAGTGCTGGCTTTGACTAGACTGTCCATGTCAGGCCCTTTCATCTATTTGTTCATCTTTTCATCTGCTCGTTTGACCAGACATCATTGGGTGCCTACATGTGTCAGTCGTGCCAAGAGAAGTTGGAGGGGCTCCTGGGCTAGGGGAGAAATGGATTTCTGTGGGATGCAGTGACCAGAAGTCAGATCAAGATGCAGGGTGCATTTGAGGGGGTGGGGGCCCAGTGGAAGATGCCACCCAGGGCAAATCTGACCCTCACCTTCCCTGCCCCCAGGCGAGCCGGGCCAGCTGGTGGGCCGTATCATCCAGCAGGACCCCCTGAGGCGCTTTGATGGCTACCTCAACCAGGGCGCCAACAATAAGAAGATCGCCAAAGATGTCTTCAAACAAGGGGACCAGGCCTACCTCACCGGTGGGTGGGACCTCTCCCCACCCTTCGTATCCCTGTCAGAGGGTGGGGCTGTAGAGGAATGAAAGGGCCTTCCCCTCCCTTCAGAGAACCTCCCCAGGAGTCCCCAGTCCCAGCCCCTACAGTCAAGCAGGTCCTTGGGATCTGGGAGGGCTGCCTGGCCCGAACTCGGCCTCACATAGCCCCTCCCTAGGCGATGTGCTGGTGATGGACGAGCTGGGCTACCTGTACTTCCGAGACCGCACAGGGGACACATTCCGCTGGAAAGGCGAGAACGTGTCCACCACGGAGGTGGAGGGCATACTCAGCCGCCTGCTGGACATGGCTGATGTGGCAGTGTATGGCGTAGCAGTGCCAGGTATCTGTGTGGGAGGTGCCAGTTTGTGCGGGGAGGTGCCACCAGGGGGCACTGCCAGCCGCTCACTGTCCACTCTGCTACCTTCAGGAACTGAAGGCCGGGCCGGAATGGCCGCTGTGGCCAACCCCGCTGGCAGCTGTGACCTGGAGCACTTTGCACAGCTCCTGGAGAAGGAGCTGCCACTATACGCCCGCCCCATCTTCCTGCGCCTCCTGCCTGAGCTGCACAAAACAGGTCTGTCCTCTCCCTGGCTCCAGCTCACAGGTTCCAGGCCTCTGCCCCTTCGTGCTTCCTTCTGAGGAGATCTAGGAGGCTGTCTCCTGACCTTCACCCACAGCCTAGCTGGGTAGTTGGTAAACTGACCTCCCTGTGTACAAGTGAGCAGATTGAGCCTTCAGAGAGAGAAGGTTCATCCATTCCTTAGTGGAACAAATATTTATTGAGTACCTACTATGTGCCAGGCACGGTGCTAGGCCTTGGGATACAGGTAACAAATTCTGACAGGAACTGTGTCTTCTTGGAGCTTCTAGAGCAGTAGGGAGGTAGCTTTAGGATAAGGAATTCCAAGATAAAGACTGGATACAGATCAGACAGACAGAAAAGTGAATGAATGGGGGTCGGATGACCAGGAAGCTTCCCTGAGGAGGTGACATTTAAGCTGAGACCTGAAAGGCGGTGAAGTCCCTGAGACAGGAAGGCACTTGGACACTAGAGAGTGAAGGAGGTTCCCCGAAACTGGAGCCAGCAAGAGAGGTGGGCAGTGGCATGCAGTGGGAGAGAGGCTGGCCGAGGCTGGAAGCCCAGGGCCTGTGAGTTGGGTAGGGGCCAGTAGGGAGCCGCAGCAGTGCTTGAGCAGGTAGCGACCTGGTCAGCTCTGCTCTCTACAAAGCCCTCTGGCTGCTGCATGGAGAGTGGGAGGAGTGGGCAGAGGAGTGAATGACAGTCGTTGTTATCCAGGCAAGAGGGGAGTGGTGGGTCCACCGTCACATGGCAGGGCGGTGCCATCCTTCTGTCTGTTGGTCTCCTGATGGCTTTCAGGAGCTCCCTCGTGGGCAGGAAGTGCTGAGGCTCGTGCCCAGACCTTACACAGTCCTTGATGCCCTGGCTCTCCCCACTGCTCAGCCGCAGGCTTCCTCCCACGTGGCCACCTCCCCTGTGGTCATCATGTTAGCCCTGCCTCCATGGAAGGCCTTCTCCAATTGGTGTGGGCCCTGCCGGGTGGTGGCCCCTGAGGGCACCTGCAGCAGTAGGGAGGCCCCTGGTGCAGTGCTCCTGACCAAGGCTGCGAGCTCCCTGCAGACTGGACCACAGCTGGGACTTCTCTGTCCAAGAGAGGCACGGAAGTTGTCCGACGTCAGCTTGCAAAGAGGCTTTGCCGCACACCACCCCAAATATACTTAGGGGCTTAAAACAACTATTTTATTTGCTCACAATTTGTGGGTCAGCCAAGTGGGGTTAAGTTCAGCTGAGTGGTTCTGTTAGCCTCACCTGGGTCAAAGGGCTGCCGTCCCTCAGGGACTCAGCGGGACTGGAGGGTCTAAGATGGTCTCTCTCGTGTCTAGCTCTTGGCTGGTTGGTTCTGCAGCGCTGTCCAACAGAACTTTCCGCGATGGAAATGTTCTGTGCCTGCACCGTCCAGCAGCTACTGTCCCCACATAGCTAGGAGCACTTGCAATGGGGCCAGTGTGACTGAGAAACTGAATTCTGTTTCATTTGAATTAAATAGCCCCCTATGGCCAGTGAGTACCTTACTGGACAGCACTGGTCCTAGAGGGTCTTTCCTGAGATGTTTCATTCCTGCTCCATGTGCCTTCTCATCCTGGAGAGGCTAGACTGCTCCCGGCACCCCCAAGAGGGTGAGGGTAGAAGCTGCAAGGCCCCTTGAGGCCTAGCCTCACTCAGAACTCTCACAACATTGCTTCTGCACATTCCATTGGTCAAAGCAAGTCATGAGGCCAGTCGGGTTTTGAGTAGGGATTGACAAAGACTCTACCACTTGCTGGGAGAACTGGCCGAGCCACATGGCAGAGGAGTGTGCCTACAGGGAGGGGAAGAATCTGGCCATTTCTGGCAATCTGTCAAACCCGGGTTCAAATCCCAGCTCTACCTTTTCCTAGCTGTATGACTTTGACCCAGGGGTGTGCCTCTCTGACTGTCAGTTTTCTCATCTGTACAGTGGGGCTAATACCACTGATTGAAAGATGCATAATTTACTTGTAACATACTATTAAGAAAAAATGGCTGCTACTTCAGCTATTTCAGAGATGTTAAAATCTGAAAATATGTGCATCTTAGAATCCATAGAATATGATTGAACACTCTCGGGTTGGTGTGCAGATTGAATGCCATCATACCTGTACCTGGGAGGTGCTCAGATAAAGGGAACCGTCACAGAAGACCTGAGTTCTGCTCCTCACTCTGCTGTCACTCAGTGTGTGGCCTTGGACAAATGGCTTCCCTTCTTCAGGTCTCAGTTTTCCTACTTGCAAAAAGGGGATAGGTAATGCGGCCCCCCGTCCCCTTTGCCAGGGCTGCTCTGAGAAGCGGTACATATGAAATGGATGGAGCCTTTTTTTTTCATATTTAATATATTTTTTGGAAACTATAGAAGGCTTGGCCCTCCTCAACCCCTCCTCAGCTCTGGCGGGCAGGTTCCCAGGAGCTCGGCCCCTGCCTTGCTCCCTCCAACTCTTCTTCCCCCATCTTCCTGCTCTCAGGTACCTTCAAGTTTCAGAAGACAGAGCTGCGGAAGGAGGGCTTTGACCCTGCCGTCGTGAAAGACCCACTGTTCTACCTGGACTCCCGGAAGGGCCGCTACGTCCAGCTAGACCAAGAGGCCTATACCCGCATCCAGGCCGGCGAGGAGAAGCTGTGATTTGCCCCGAGTCCCTCTCAGGGCCAGCAGTTGCTGGATCCAGAGCCCCAGCTCCCACCCCAGAGGGGTCCTGGGCAATGCCAGACCAAAGCAAGCAGGGCCCAGCAGCTCGACTCTGAGGTGCTGACCCCCTCCTTTCAAACTGCCAAGTGACTCACTGCCGCCTCCCCCTTCCCCAGCGGCTTTCTGTGAAAGCCTCACGTTCATGTGTGTCTTCGAGGCCAAGCAGGGCCTCTGGGCCCCAGGCTGAGACTGACTGGGCCCATCAGGATGATGTCTTGGTCAGGGCAGGGGGAGGTGGAAGGTTGCCAAGTACACCTCAGAGAGCAGGGAGTTTCGGTGGGACCAGGGCAGAAACCCCCAGACTCAGGAAGACCGCAGAGTGGGCAGGGCCAGTGGTGGCCGTTGGTCCAGTGGCTGAAGAGGACCCTGGCCTGGAGCAGCTCTAATGAGACTCAGGTCTGCCGGCGTCTCCAGGAGGATAGGAGCAGGACCCCGACATGCAGCAGGCGGCCCAGACTGAGAACCCCCTTCTCCTGTCCTCTCCCTGGGTGGCTGCCTGGCTGGCCCTCAGGCAGCACCTTTCTGTCTTTGTGGGTCTGTCCATGTCACCTTCTCCATCTCAGTCCTGGCCTGGTTCTGAGAGGAGGAGTGGGGGACACTCGGGGCCAATAAACTGCCTTGACTCCCCCCAGCCTGTGTGGATGCCCCCTGAGCTTATTCCAGCCTGCTCGGGCCCCACCTCCTGCCCCTCTGGCCATCCACTCACTTGGACTTGGGGCAGGTAAGATGCGACAGCCCTGCCCTCAGCAAGTTATCTCTGATCGGGCGGTTCCCACCTGAGTCTGGCAAGGTGTTTAGCTTGAAAGTCCACACTAGCTGTGTCATTTACAAGCTTGTGGCCCTGGGTAAGTGACTTAGTCTTACGAGGATTCAGAGAACTGAAGAGGAAAGGGCTGCTCAGAGCCTTTGAGGGAGAAAACCCTAACCCAGGGTAGGATCCCATCTCCAGATCCTTGCTCTTGCTATTTATTCACTTTGCCTGGGGTGCATTTCCCCAGGGGTTTGGGGCTGTGAGGAGCCAGAGAAGGGCTGCCTAACCAGCTCGGGCAATGTTCAGGAAAGCTTCCTGGAGCAGTCTTACCAGGGCTGTGGAGTCAGCAGTGCCGCCCAGAGCCAGCTGTGCTCCAGGCCCCATCGCTGGAATCACAGCCAGGCTGGAAACTGCATAGCCTGACAGGAAAGGCGTCCAAGCCACTCCAGGGCAGTGGGCAGTGTGTGCCTCTGGCTTTTCACTATTTAACCTTCATCGTTTTCTGTCACTTGGCCAAGGTCACACAGCAAGTAGTGGGGGCTGGAATGCAAACCCCAGTCCCTGGCCCTTCCCACTGCTCCACCCACCTGGTGCAGAAGACAACAAAGCCAGAAGAGCTTCCATTCCATGCATGCCTGTGGAGCTGACCGCGGTCCACGCCCTAGGCCAGCAGCTGACAGTTCAGGTGGAGGGTGGCCAGGATAAGAAATCTGGGGTGACTCCTGGGGGGGCCTTTGAAAGATAGAGGAGTCTGGTGCTTCTCTTGGGGGAAAGCAGGGGCCAGGGGAGGTGGGAATAAAGCTGGAGCTGGGCGCTTGGAGAGTGGGGTTAGGGGGTGGCAGGCAAGTCTGCAGTGTCCTAATCTGCAGTGCACTGATGTGACCAGCAGAGGGCGTGCAGAGCTTGCAGAATCCTAGAGCTCACCCAGGGGAAAGCGGGAAGGAGAGACAGTTCCCACCTCAGCCCCAGGCAGGTACCCAGCCCAGAGCACGCTGTGGTGGGCCTTTGAGGGCCTATACTTGGGCTTGCAAGGGGTTGGGCTTGGCCAACAGTGTGGCCTGGTGTCTTTAACCCTCAGCAGTGTGCGCTTTCCAATGGGAAGGAGTGCATGCGTTCCGGTTGAACAGTCACCGAAGGCAGTATGGAGTGGTTGTCTCTGCACTCACGAAGTAGGTGCTCATGCTGTTATTATGTTGGTGCAAAAGTAATTGCGGTTTAAAGGTTAAAAAGGCAAAAACCGCAATAATTGCACCAGCCTAATAATTAACGATGGCTACTGTGTATTGGGCATTTCCTGACATTTATATAGTGTTTAACGGTTTACAGGGCACCTCGTTAAGTACACCTAAGGAGCAAATTCAAAGGCCTCTGTGTAGGGGGCTGGGTGAGGGGTGAAGAGACCCTAGATGTGCCCTCAGGGAGCCCACCATCTGGGAGTGGGGGAGAGGGGGCTAGCAGCAAAGAGCCTGTGCTTAGCTGTACCTAACCCAGTGCCCTGGCGGGGGCAAGGGCTGGGGTGAAATGGGGGGGGGTGTCATGTGTCCTGGTCCGAGAGGCTTTTTAAGGAAGAGCTATCCAAGAATTGGAGGGGAAGAGTGTCCCACACAGAAAGCAGCAAAATTGAAAGTCCTGGAGGTGCAGGGAGGGTCGGGGGGATTAAAGAAGTGCAGCGAGGCTGGGCAGGGTGTGTGGGGAGTTGAGGCAAGATCTGAAGTGAGTCGTTTGTGAGCACTTCTTGCACACCTCCAGAGACTGGGAACCCCACTAGGAGATCCTTGCATCCCATCAAACCCGCTTCCTCAGACTTGCTAATGGCCATCATATTTGGAACATTTCCTATGTGCCAGGAGCTCTGCAGAGAGTTTTGTGTGCATTATTTCATTAAGTCCATAACACAAAGCAGCTGCTATTTGGAGCCCCGTTCCCCAGATGAGGAATCTGAGGCTCAGAAAGGCAAAGTCTGTCCAGAGGCCACAGAGCCTGTGAACGGCGGTGCTGGATGCAGGCCTCTTCCTGGAGCCTCAGTGTTCCCATCTGCAACCTTCACCGGGAGAGGCTGGAAGGGGCCTGCCTCCAGCGTCTCCGGAGGTCTTACTATCCTCAAGACAGGCAAGTGGCCGCCCAGGCCAGTGCTTGGTGTATCACTTTCAATTCCTGGGAAGAAGGTTAAATACCTCCGAGGGGCCTATTGAAGCGGCCAGGGAGGGGGCGACCGGGTGACTTTCAAAGGGGCCTGAATGCATGGCCGGCCCCTCCCCCCGAGGAGGGGGCCCTGCTTCCTCCCAGCCTAATGATATTCTGGGCTCAACCCTCATCTTTGGCGGCAGTTTAACCCGAGCCGGGACGGATTTCTTTCTCACTGATCTCAGCTTGACACCCAATTAGCACAAGAATGGGAGGAGGAAGCCTGCGAGAGGCGCCTCCCAGCCTCCCGGGGCGCACGAGGGGAGCAGGCGGGAAGACAAAGGGCAGTGGGCAGGGGGGCACCCGCGCCCTCGCCTCCCCCTCCGACCCTGCCATTGTCTTCCTTGCAGCTTCAGAGAGGATGGAGGCCAGCGCCCGGGCTGGCCGGCCTGCTGGAAGGGATAGGGAATGGGGCCCAAGCCCCTCTTCTGCGTGGATCCCAAGGGAAGGCACTTGGGTGAGCCTGCCACTCGGGAGGCAGTGAGAGTCAGTGAGTGGAACTAGGGATCCTGAAGGCACAACAACCTGGGCTGAGCCCTGATATTTAAAAGTCCAAGGGCAAGCCACCATTCCGAGCCTCAGTTTTCTCATTTGAAAAATGGGGATATGGTCCCTGCGAAGAATCAATCAGGTAACGCATGTAAAGCACCTGGCCGGTGCAAAGTGGGCATTCAATAAATACTCATTAAATGAATATAATAAACTATTATTCTTACTAATTGAAAGGTTGAGAGCGGTAGGCTTGGGGTCAGAAGGAAAGACTTTCTAAGAGTGAAAGCCAGGCATTAAGAATGGGCTGATTTACCCAGAAGTGAGCTCCCAGTCTCTGGGGCAATGGAAGGAGAAACTGGAGGAACCCCTGCCTGTTGAGATGTAGGAAGGATTCCTATTCCGGGAGGAAGGGAATGCCTCTGGCCTTCCCATGGCCCTCTCCCTCCCCACCTCCACCTCCCACAATTCCTTTGGGAAGCCTTCCCTGATCCCAGGGCTGGATTAGGGGCCTCCTCCTGCTCCCACAAGCCCGTCGTGTTCCTCCCTCATAACACTGATCTCACTGTGTGGTCAGTTTTTATATGTGTGTCTCCTAAAACATCAGCCCCAGGAGGGCAAGGACCTATTGGTTGTATTAGTGTAGAATTAACCCCTGGTCGTTTGCAGAAAGAATGTCAAAGAATTCACAAGACTCAGAAAAGTAGGAAAGCAGGGACAGTTTTATTGAGGGTTGGTGTCATGCAGGGTGTCATGCGGGGTCTCAGCTCCCGCTCCCCACATAAGAACGCAGGACACGGTGAGTCCAAAAAGGAACACCCACGGAGCCATAGATAGGGGAGTCATACCACTATATTCTCACTGGTGGCTGGGTTGGAAACACAGGAAGCAGGAGCCACACTATCCGCAACCTGCCATCCATTTCTCTCTGCCAACCAACCTCACTCGCTAGCTGCAATCTGCCGTGCTAACTGGAGTCTGCTCTTGTTCGCTCAGCCACCATCTTCTTGCTACCCCCCCATCTGCTGCTAGCGTAGTCACAGCAGTTATATTAGTGGCCAATGGCTTACTGGTTATAGCTGACGGCCAACTGGCCACAGTTGATAGCCACCCAATCACAGGTGATGGCCATTTACTACCTGAATGAGCACCTTTCCACGTGAGGGCGAGAGCCTGGAAACCATTCCTGGCTCTGTCCCCACAGTTGGGCAGAGAGTGCCCGTGGCAGTGTCTAAAGAAGGCTGCCGCAGGTAGTGAGAAATACTGACAGAGGGGTTGGCTTGCCGGGCGCAGAGTCTTAGAATAGACAACTGCAGCGGGTTACTGTTTAGCTGGGCTTTTATATTTTTCTATGCAGGATACAGGGAGCTAGTTATCTTGCAGTTGTTTACCATTACTGCTGGCCCTTCTGAGAACTGTTGTTGCAGTTGGCTTCCTCCCAAAATTGTCCTGGTGTTTGTCAGCCTGCAAGTGTAGTGCTAGCTAGGAGACTCAGAGCTAAGTGGTTAATCTTTAAACCTATTCTTTCCAGCTCCCAGACGCATTCTTATTAACTCTTTCTGAGTCATCAGTAGGTATTTAGGCTTATTCTTGTAGCTCCCAGACTCCTTCTTGTTCTTTTTCTGACTCATCACTGGTTTTGTTCACCATTGTGTTCCCAGCACAGGCACTGGGCCTGCACTTAATAGGTGCTCAATGAATGTTTATCAAATGGATGATGCTCTTCAAATGCTCCCTAACTCTCCCCTTCCAGCGCTGGGAGGTGGCAGTTCCCAGAATCAGAGCGGTGGGCTGGGAACAGAGGCTCTAAGGCCTCTGAATGCCTTCTAGGAAGGCCCGTATCTTGTTGGCCAAGAGAAGCCATTAAATGACTTTGAGCAGGGGAGTGATGTGTTCATTCATTCATTCATTCATTCAGCAAGCATTTACCAAACCCCTGCAGTACAAAGTATAAAATGTACAGTACAAAGCTCCTTACCACAAGCCAGGGATCAAAGATGAATCAGGCATGGTTTCTGCCCTGGAGGAGCTGGGTCCAGTGGAAGGATCCTGGAAAATTTTTGCTGAAAGGAACTTAAGAGATCATTTGGTCCAAAACCTTCTTTATAGACTGGGGTAACTGAATTCCAGAGAGGGGGCGTGCCCACCCACATAGTATGGTGAACATAGGGCCTCTCTATTTTACCACAGGATTCCTCTGCACTGTTTGAGGACCAGCACTGTGTCTCATTTGTCCTCCTTTTGTCAGTGCCCTGGGACAGTGCCTGGTACACTGAAGGGGCTCAGGGTGCCCATGGGTTGAACTGTCCAGTGAAGCCAAAGCCAGAAAGAGGGAGGTAGGAGACAGGTTGCCAGCAAAGTGGGTGCAGGTGAGAGGTGATGGGATGGTGGTGGAAGAATGTGGGGTTGCAATATCAGCTTAGAAGGGAGACAAATCCAAATATGGTAACTGTTTAGATGTAGAAGAATTAAGAACAATGTCCAAGGTTTCTTGCGTGGGTGTTTCAGTGGGTGGCAGTAGTACACTTGAGATCAGAGACACAGGGGAGAGCCTGTTTCTGGGAAAGAGGCACTGTGCCAAGAACTCGTTTAGTCCTCACTACAACCGTATGAGGTAGGGCTGTTATTACCCCCATTTTACAGATGAGGAAACTGAGGCACAAAGATGTTAAGGGATTTGCCCAAAGACACAGCTAGGAAGTGGTGGGACCTGGATACAAGCTGGCAGTTGAACGCCAAACTTTTAACTATTACGTCATTCGGCCCTAAGCACCAGGCTACACCACCATACTCTGCCAACGCTGAGTTCAATTTTGGAAGTGTGGTTTAGATACCCTGGGACATCCATTTCACTCTATTTCTAGTAACAGGCTCCAGTGGTCTCCCTATCTCCTTCTTTGTTCCCCTCCAAACCATTCACACTGCATCCAGAAAGGCTATTTTAAAACACTATTGGGCCGGCCCGGTGGCTCAGGCGGTTAGAGCTCCGTGCTCCTAACTCCGAAGGCTGCCGGTTCGATTCCCACATGGGCCAGTGGGCTCTCAACCACAAGGTTGCCAGTTCAATTCCTCGACTCCCGCAAGGGATGGTGGGCAGCGCCCCCTGCAACTAAAATTGAACGCAGCACCTTGAGCTGAGCTGCCGCTGAGCTCCCGGATGGCTCAGTTGGTTGGAGCCTGTCCTCTCAACCACAAGGTTGCCGGTTCGACTCCCGCAAGGGATGGTGGGCTGTGCCCCCTGCAACTAGCAACGGCAACTGGACCTGGAGCTGAGCTGCGCCCTCCACAACTAAGACTGAAAGAACAACAACTTGAAGCTGAACATAACCCCCCACAACTAAGATTGAAAGGACAACAATTTGACCATTGTTCCACAATAAAGTCCTGTTCCCCTTCCCCAATAAAATCTTTAAAAAAAAAAAAAAAAACACTATTAATATGATTCCCTCCCAAAGCCCTTCAAAGGCCTCCCATTGCTCTTAGAACAGAGATTGAAATTCTTACCTGGCTCACAAGGCATGATTTGGCGCCTGCCCACCCTTCTAAAGCCTCATCTCTTACCAGGCCCCCTGCCCCCCAATTTCCACCTTCTTTTCTTGGTGATCCAGCATGTTCTCCCACCCAGAGCCTTTGCACCTTCTAGTCCCCACACTGGGAATGCTCCTCCAGGTTTCTCTCCCATGACAACCACCTAGTTAATGCTATTCAGGCTTTAGAGCTCAGCTCAAGTCCAGTCCAGTCCGCTTCTCTTTGAAGTTCCGCTAACTCCAGCTCATCTCTTTCCGTTTGAGACCTCACATTTGTTAGTAAGACTGGCATGCTTATTTGATCAGGGTTAGTTTCTCCCACTAGACTGTGAGTACCCTAAAGGCAAGGAACTAGTCCATCCCGTTCGCCCGTGTACCCACAGCTCCCACCAAAATGCCTGGCACATGGAGGACGTGCAATCAGTATCTGTTGTATGAGTTAAATCCCAAGTCGACAGCGAAGGGGGTGGTTGGACAGTGAGTCGATAGTTCAGGGGAGAGATTTCTGGGCTGGAAATAAAGATTTGGGGGCCACTTATAATTCAACTGAGAAGAGTGGACGCGCTCGCCCAAGCGGTGTGCGGACTGAAAAGAGATTTGTAACTAATCCAAGATAAACAGTAACGTGGCTCACGGTCACTGCGCAAAGATGCCGGGGGCTCTCCTCCGCCGAGCTGTGGCTCGTACAAGTCGCTGCCTCAGCCCGGTCCCTAAAGGGCAGAAGATGACCAACTCAAAAGACTCCAACAACGCCGGCGACCTTCCCTATCCAGGAATTCCTTCAATAGCTAAGAGGGACGGTTCCCTGGGCGCCGCCCCTTCCGGCCGCGGATACCGGAAGTGGGGCGGGAGCGCCGGAAGTTAGAGGGAGTTTCCTGTGAGCTGGGCTTCCTCAACATGGCAGCGCCCTTGTCAGTGGAGGTGGAGTTCGGGTGAGTCACAAAATTGGGGTGCCATGGGGATGGGTTGAAGTTGTTGGGCCCGGAACTCCCCTCCTTCTGCCTTGGGGTCTGTCACGACCTAATCTCCGAGGCTCCTGGCGCCTTCTCTGAGCTACGCCACCCGCCTCGGAGGGTCTGAGAGGCTCGGTCTCCCTTGGCGACGAGGCCGTATGTCCGGGAATAGAGGCGCAAAGCTGGGCGTGGAGGTGCGTCCCGGACACTCCTCGGTGCCCTCCGGACACTCCTCGGTGCCCTGAGCCCTGCTGTACTCAAAAGGCGTGACGGTTAGCAGGCGGCTTCTCTACTTTCTTTGCCAATACCGTTTTGGACCAGACCAGTGTGTCTGGTACCTGATCTCTTAGAACAGAGCATAACCACTCTTCACCCCCGATTCTTTCCTTTGGGCAGCAAGTTCCACTTACACGGTTCTCGAAGCCTTGTTTCTGGTTGGATGTGCGGCCAACACGAAACTTCCTTTCTCTTTGCCAAGATTTGGGAGTGTTAAACCTGAGCCCTTTTTAAGACAGTCAGTAATTTGCTAAGTGCTTTCTGCAGATCCTAGGTCAGGTGGAGATATGGAGATAAGTGAGATAGCGCAGTGGAAGAGACTAACCCTGACAGTACTAACAAAATGAAAAGTGCAGGAACTGGGGCACACATACCAGTAACTGAAGAAAAAGATGAGGGAGGATGTCTCCTCAAGCCACTGTCTTCTATCTCCTACAAACAAAAAGTTTGTCATATAATTTCGGAGCTGAGAGAAACTGCAGAGCTTAGAGAGAAGGCAAAGAAACCGTAAGAGATGGGTGGTGTAATTTCCAGAGTCACGGGGAAAAGCTGGGACTAGATGCATGTGTGTGTTTGAAGATAAACAAGCCAAGGCTTGTGTGGAAAGGAAAAGTCTGGAAGGGGAATCTGTTAATAAAACCTCTGTCCATAAATGCCTTTCCTTTCATTGGATACCCTCAGTTTCTTTCATGTTTTCCCTTCATTGAGTAGTTTATTCTCCAGTCATTTATTGAGTGCCTACCATGTGCCAGGCAGTGAGCCAGGCACTGAAGATACAAAGATAAATAGAACTCTGTCCATGCCCTCCAGTGTTCAGCGTTTCTGTCTCAGCAGGGGGTAGTCTCATGAATGTTAAGTGCATTTTAATTGGTGATATTGTCTGGCCCCTTGGATCCAATTAGAACTGTACTGGTTTGGACTCCTGGCTGTTTTGCTTCACTGAGCGTTGTTCCAGCGATGCCTCTCATGGCCTGGAGGTTCTAGGAGAATCCCTACTGATTTGACCAGCCTCAGCAGAGTTGAAAAGGGAGAAGTTGCACATTGCTGATGTTAAGCTTTATCTGCAGCCAACTTACCTTTTATTCTCACTGAGTCAGACGTGGTATTTGTTCATCAGAAATGTCTTCTGTCTGCCAGGTACTGTGCTCACAGTACTGAGGAACTCATGTGAGGAAGATATGGTCCTTGCCCTCAGTACTGACAGACTAGCTTATTTACCCCTTTTCTGATCTGAGCATCTCTAGCCTCAGCCCCCGCTTACTTCCAAGAGCAATAGTGAACCCCAACAAGGTAGGACAACATTCCTTCACCCATTTACTCACCACCTAACACCGCTGCCCACCACCAGTGTCCCATGAGAATGGCAGCTTCTCAGGAAGCAAGAGTGCCCACGATGCATGCCAAACCCAGATTCCTTCTCTCTTTGTCCTTTTCTCAATGTATGTTTTTGCCCCTGGCCTTTCTTTTATTTCATATGTATCTCAGCAGATTCCCTTCACCCTGAACCTGAGCAGATTTGCAAAGAAGCTGCCTTGCCCGTCATTCTCTCCCGTTCGTTCCCACGTGCCACCCAGATCCTTGAAGAGTCTGGGTTCGGACATGGCCTCTTCCCCCAAGCAGATGTCCTCCCAGCCCCACCAGCTCTGATAGACTCTCCAGAAGATCTCTCACACGTTTCACTCTCTTGTCCGTGACCAGTTCTGCCACCGTTGCCTTGCCTCCTGAACTGGCCTTAGCAGAGCATTTTCTCCGGTCACACAGGAGTCAGCATATGTAATGCAGATGTGTTTTGTATCCCTGTGGTCCATACGTGAGATTCCGTCCTCTTTTTCCCAGTTCCTCCTTCCTGAGTCTGGGAGGTATTGGCAAAGGGAGGGAATGCCAGTGAAGTTAGAGAAGAAGTGGGCATTTTCACTTATGGCAAATTGAGTGCCTGCTGTGTGCGAGGCCTTGTTTTAGGCAGAGCTCACATTCCAACAAGTAGAGGGGAGACATAAAAATAGAAGATAAAAAGGTGATAAACTAGAAAAAGTGAGGGCAGTTTTGGGAATGTCTATACCAATTACTGATACCAATAAACACTCTTACCAAGAACTGGGGAGTGGAGGGAAGATGAGGTGTCTTACGATGTAAGTCCTTAATTGACTTTGAAAAGCAAATCCTATCAGAGATAGAGAGTCTGGCTTTGGTTTTCTTGGGGCCAAAACAGGCCTTTTGCCTGCTTCCTTGAATCACTCCAGAGAAGGGGCATTCACCTTTCTTCCTTCCAGATGTGCTGACAGCAGAAACGCCAACCCCTCCCTTGGGGCTAGTGAACCCAGTTGTGATAGGTCACTCGTTGAGCCAGACTGGCTCTCCCTTCATCCATTTTGTAAAGGGAAAAACAGCCTCGGCCTCTGAGCCTGGCACCACCAGGTTTGGCCATTCTTGGTTGTTTGCCTGGGTGCCAGTGCCTCCAACTCCCACCCCTTTTCTCTGACCCCCAATTCCTTAGCCCCTCGCCTGTGGCCCTCCCCCACCCCAGCTGCTGCATGTGCCAACCCCCACCCAGGAGAGAACGAGGCTCTTGGAAGGGGATAAATGGAGGCTCTGTGTGGGCTTGCAGCTGAAATGGCCCTGCGCGCGGCCACAGATGGGCCTCTTTTCCCCCCTCCACATTTCTGCATCAACAAAGCGTGACCTTGTTCGATGACAGTCGCCCCATGTTTCCTCCATGACAATGCTTGCCTTGCCTTTGCCTCCCAGTGGATGGTCTCAGGACATCTCTGTTCTCTGAAATTGGGAAAGGGTGGTGGGGTGGGAGGCATCACATCCGTCAAAAGCCTGTTAAGGCCTTCTCAGTTAAGTTCCACGTGAAGTCTGGGATGAATCAGGAGACCCAGAGGGAGAAGCAGTTGTGGGGCACTGAAAGAGCCCTGGGGTCCACATCATAAGCCCTGGCTTCTGGTCTTGTTTCTGAGCATCTCTGCTGTCCCAGCCTTCCCTTGGCCAGGTGCTGGCACACAGAAGTGAACCAAACTCTGCCCTCAAGGGGCTTCCTGACCTTTGGGGAGTCTTGGTTTTCCCTGCCAAGGCTGCTGGGGCTGAGCAGAAATGAGTTAGAATTCAAAGCCTAGTTGAGCCACTGCCTCCGTGATCTTGGACAGGTCACTCAACCTCCTCAGGCCTCTGCTTCTCCATCAGATGGAGTTAATAATGTCTTCCTCCCTTCCTCCTTCCCTGGGAAGCCCTGAGGATGAAATTAGATGAAGAATGGCCTTGTAAATGGCAAGGTTATTGCTAAGGCTGGTGGAGTCTCTTACCCTCCAGCACTGTGGTGTGCCCTCCAGGCCAGCCGTGGGTGGCACAAGCAGGGACATTTCAAACCCTCACCTGGCCAGAGGAAGCCCCTCAACACATACAGAGTCTCCAGCATGCCTCATGGTGGCCTCTCAACATTTTTGTAGATGGAAAGACTGAGGCTTGAGAACATAGAGTCGCGTGCCCAAGGTCTGGGCGTCAGGCAGAGGTGGAGCCTGGTTTCCATCTCGAGGCCGACAGCCCCAAACCTGAACCTGTATACCAAGCCGCTTCTAGAGAAAGCAGAGGAGTAAAAACAAGAGTCTGCAAACTCGGGTACTTAATTATTGGTTAAAAAAAAAAAAAAGGTTATTTACACCCTGCTTTACTACTTCAGAAAGTCACGTTTGAGAATCAGTCACTGGTACCCAGGGTGTTCCTGAACCTTGGGCTCTGCATCAGGTTTCAGTCTTAGCCTCGTATTTGTAGGAGCTTACCCGGCTGTCTTTCTCTGGCCCTCCTTCTTTTGCAGAGGTGGCGCGGAGCTCCTGTTCGACGGTGTAAAGAAACATCAGGTGACCTTGCCTGGACAGAAGGAGCCCTGTGAGTATGGACTGTCTGAGCCCCCCGCTGGGTTACACTGGGCAGGAGTCTACAGGGGTCCCTTCAAGTGGGAATGGGTCGGATTTCCCTGGCCAGTGGGAGAGGGAAGAGCGACCACCAGGGTTCCGTTCGCCCATCCTGTCTAGGATCAGCCAGCTTTGTAAGAGGGAGATGGCGTACCTTAGTCCTCAGGAGCGCGGGTTCTATATTCCTGGAAATTCCCTCAGACCTTCGGCCAGTGGCCTCCCCTCT
This sequence comes from Rhinolophus sinicus, assembly GCF_057876585.1. NCBI lineage: Eukaryota > Metazoa > Chordata > Mammalia > Chiroptera > Rhinolophidae > Rhinolophus > Rhinolophus sinicus. Next base: position 6,692,426 of record NC_142516.1, on the reverse strand, counting down.
CTGAGCTTTAGTGTTCTTACCTGTGCACTGGCCATGGTGATTCCTATCTCTCAGGGTTGCTAAAAGGAGCCTCTTTATTAGTAGATGACAGCAGAGAGATGCTTTGATGAAAGTGGTAGCCTTCATTGGGAGTGGAGCAACGTGGTGGGCTCGCGTTATGGTGAGAGGATTCAGATGAGAAGAAAATATCCAGCCACGAGGGAGGTTCACTAAGGGAGACAGTGGGCTTTTCTCAGTTGTGCATTCAAATACTTGTTCATCTTTCTTTAACAAAGATACACTGAGCACCTCCTGTGTGGCAGACCATGTACCAGGCACTGGAGAGACAGCCGTGAACGAGAGCCAGTGCCTGCCTTCAAACTCGGGGGTGGACAGAGGTCCAGCTGGGTAACTACCAGTGTGGCCTAGACGCAGGGGCAGGTATCACAGTTGTGGAGGTCCCCACAGGCCTGGCACTGGGTCCGAGCAAGTGCAGGACGGCCAGGCCCCAGAGCCGGTCACACCTAGGGCTGAGATATACTTCTGGGGAAGAGAGGAAATCTGTCACCAGGAGGTGGGAGGCTGAGGTTCCTGCAGGCAGGCGGTAGAAAATGGTCAGTGAGTTTGACAGAATTCTTCTAGAACTGGACCCTCATCCGTCAGGAATCAAATAATGATTGCCCAAAGTCACTGGCTGCCAGTGCTCTGTCTGAGCCTCCATTGGGTTGGAGAGCAGTGGCACAGGGGTGTCTGTGTGCCACACACTGAGGCTGGGGGACACTCACCAAGGAACAGGGCACTGCCCGCCTTGAGCTAGCATTGAGCATGAGACTAGGGTTAAACGTCAGGATTGCGGAATTGTGTGTGTCCCTGGTGGAGGAAGACCAGGGGTGATAAAGGCAACTATTTCTTAGTTTGACAGATGGCCATGCAGCCTTAGGAGGGAACAGTTGGCCTTCAGAGGAAGCCTCTCAAAGAGTCAGCCTGAAAAACCTGGCTGGAAAGTTATTAAAATATCACAAGTTATGATTTATTTCTCCCTGCATTTGCTTGGCACGAATGTCCCCAAGTTTAATAATTCCAGCACCTTCCATTCGTTCATTGGCTGAACGCTCACCAAGTGCCAGATGTGGAAGTGCTTTATTATTTCCTGTAGTTGTCACATAGTGTTTTGAGTGCCTCCTTTGTGCCAGGCACTGTACTGGGTTGCGGGCTATTCAGTGGTGAACAAAACAAAACAGCCGGTTCTTGCCCAAATGGAGCTTACATTGTCATGGAAGTGGAGCCAGGCAACAAAGAAGTAAACCCCTATGTGTGTGACTGTGACTGGACCAGTGGTTGACTGGCACTAGGAGAACAAAAGGGTGCTTTGAGCGAGACAACAGGTAGTAAGGGGAGTCCTTTTTAAAGAGGTGACTATGGGCTTAAGTGAAGGATGGAAAGGAGCCAGCCTCATAACTTGGAGGGAGAGCAGAGGTGCGTGGGGCTCATTCCAAACAAAGGGGGGTAGCACGTGTGAACGCTCCCTGGTAGAAGCCTTCGGGGTGGCCAAGGAACAAAAGGAAGGCCAGTGTCATATGGAGCACAGGCTGAGTGTGGCATGGCCCCGATTGGTTGTGCAAATACTTGTCACAAATTCCTAGGTGGTAGCTGTCATTTTTATTCCCATTTTAAAAAGTGGAAACTCAGAGATGTCAAGGGTCTAACTCCAAGTTGTACAGTTATTTACATGGCAGAGCTGGGATTCAGAAGCAAGATTTCAGGGCCTCCAGGGCCCTTGCACAGTGCCACTCACCTGGCGTCATTTACCCTAAAAGGCTCCCTGAATCACGTAACATCTCACGCCTGCAGTGTACTTTCCAGTTTGTACACTTGTATTCATTTATATTCATGTATTCAACAGCTACTTACGAGGTATGATCGAACAATACAGTAAATGTTTGTTTGTTTTTTAATTTTATTGTTATTTTTTAAATTGTACAGTATTGGGGAACAGTGTGTTTTTCCAGGACCTATCAGCTCCAAGTCAAGTCGTTGTTTTTTCAGTCTCGTTGTGGAGGGCGCAGCTCACTGGTCCATGTGGGAATCAAACCAGCGACCTTGGTGTTATGAGCACCGCGCTCCAACCACTGAGCCAACCGGCCGTCCACTAGCAGCTCAGCTCCAAACTCAAGCTGTTGTTTCTCACTGGCCCATGTGGGAATCGAACTGGCGACGTTGGTGTTATGAGCACTGTGCTCCAACCATTGAGCCAACTGGCCGCCCAAACAATACAGTAAATGTTTACATTTTTAAAAAACTCATTACAGTAAAAGACACATTGCCATTAATCCCCCTCAAAATACTTGCCCTCGCTTTGAACACACTTATGCCATCATTCTTGCCACTTTCTGAAGCAGTTCTGGAAGTCCTCTTTCCTGAGTGTCTTTAGTTGCACTGTCATGGCTGCCTTGGTGTCGTGAATCGATTCAAAACGTTTACCTTTCATGGTCATTTTGACTTTGGGGAAGAGCCAGAAGTTGCACGGTGCCAGGTCTGGTGAATAAGGTGGGTGAGGACACACTGTAATATTTTTATTTGACAGAAATTGCTGTACCAGAAGCGAAGTGTGACACGGAGCTTTTCCGTTGTGATCACAAAATACGGTGAAAATACGGTGACTGCTACTGCCGAGTCTATCCAACAGAAAGGCAGGGATCTCCCAATACGGGAAGCTGTGTGTCAAACCTTAGTAACAGTGTGTGACAAGTTTCAGCTTGTTCAGTGCAGTCAGTTGGGTGTGAGCTATGGTTGACAGAAGGTGTGTTTTAAAGTGTGCAGTAAATCATCCTCCATCATGACAGCGCTCCGTGTCACACTTCGCTTCTGGTATATGGCAGTTTCTGTCAAATAAAAACATCATGATGTGTCCTCATCCACCTTATTCACTGGATCTGGCACCGTGCGACCTCTGGTTCTTCCACAGTCAAAATGATTCAAGACATCAAGGCAGCCACGACAGCGCAACTAAAGACACTCACAAAGAGGACATCCGGAACTGCTTCAGAAAGTGGCAAGAATGATGGGAAAAGTGTGTTCAAAGTGAAGGGGAGTATTTTGAGGGGGATTATGGCAATATGTCTTTTACTGTAATGAGGGTTTTTTATTTATTTAAACATTTACCATATCGTTTGATCACACCTCGTATTTTGATTTTAGTAATGACCCCAGTAGGTATTATCTATCATCAAAGAAACCAAACCTGAAAGGGGGGGGAGGGGGGGGAGAGAGGGGAGAGAGAGAGAGAGAAAGAGAGAGAGAGGAGAGAGAGGAGAGAGAGGGAGAGGAGGGGAGAGGAGGGGAGAGGAGGGGAGAGGAGGAAGAGTCCGTTACTCACGCAGGGAGTCTGGGCCAAGACCCAGGGTTTTGATCCCTCCTCCACCACCCACTGCTTACAGGGCAGTTGGGGGCCTATCCTCCCCTCTCTGGGATAAAAAGAAAGGAAGCAGGGTCGGGAATCTGAAATGGCCCCTTTGCTCAATCTTTGGGCCGTTGGCTGTGACTCTGCCTCTGGTTCCCATTTCTGCCCTGCTGTGCCCAGAGGCTTGGGTCACATCGCAGCCGCATTGCTGGTTGGCAGCTGCCAGGCCTTACCCTGGCACATGGGAGCCCAGCAGTTGCCACTGGGAGAGTCTTACTCGTCCTCCAAGCTCGTGCCCAGATCTGTTGTCTGGCAGCCTTCCCAGCCCAGGGGCTGCCACTTGGCCAAGCAGGTCTTGGAGACTCCAGCAGAGAAAATAGCAGCCATAAGATTATGGATTGTGACAAGCCTCACAAACAAGGGGACTCCAGGGCCCTGGGTCCTGGGCCAGGGGAGAGCTTCCAACCAGGCCCACTTGGGAGAAGAGGATGGGTGAGGCCAAAGTGGGTGAGACTGCAAGAGAGGAGCCCTGGCAGTGTACAATAGCAAGTCAGTTACTTCCAAGGGCCTCTGTTTTCCCATCTGTAAAATGGGAGGTTGGGCTTGATTTCGTCTTCATTGAGCCGGTTATCTATTTGACATCTACAGTTTGGAAACGTTGCTTCCAGATCTAACTATACAGCTCTGGGAAACAGGGTGTGCTGACTGAGGAAGAAGGTGTGCATGTAGGGGGGACGTCTTAACAGCCATTTCCGAGGAACAGTTCATCTCTTTGATTGGCTGGTGTTGGTAGGCACCCACCAGCTTTGGGTATTGTGGCCGCTGGGGGCTGGCTTTTATGCTTCTAGGATCCTTAACTCAAGGCTTCCAGCCTATGGTTGGTCAGTGGCCTGAAGCAAACCCAAAATGTTGGGGGACAGACTTTCCCAACATGGGCATTACCTGCCCTGTGCTCCCACCACCCCCCGCCCTCCCAGGAGACGCGTCTGCCTTACCTTTTCCTGCCCCTCTTCCTCTGCCCTGCCATTGTATTGCAGGGTGGCTGAGAAGCTCCCGGCGCTTTAAACTGCTTAGCATGCATTTCACAGCCTCTCTGGGGCCAGCTGTTCCTTTCTCTGCTCTGGGGCCTGTTTGCTGATCCCCTCCCCACTGCCCTCCTCTCCCCCACACCCCTCCCAGTCCCTGTGCAAAATTGCTTTTGAAAAGATCCACTTTCTGCTTAATTAAACAATGAGGAGCGTCCCTTCGCACATCTGTAAACCTCCTTCTGAGGCCAGTTTAGCTCACAAACTGCTCTATTCTTACCCCCATTCACTTGTAAATGGACCCTCTGATGTTCCCTCTACCCTCTCTTACTCCCCCGGTCCCAGCTCTTTCTTCTCCCTTCCTACTAGGGCCTGGGGTAGGCCCCCCCAAGAGCCTTGTTTCGTGGATTTGGTGGGGACAGGAGTGGTTTAACCTATGGAAGGGACGACTCGGGATCCGTTTCTCCCAAATCTGCAGGGCGGGCATGGGGACGAGGGGACATATTTGTTAGCAGGGTCCCCATGGACTAACCAGGCTCAGTGGGAGTGACTGGAAGACAGATTTGTGGTTGGGAGAAAAGCTCTCCCTGGGGCGTTCAAAGAGAGGTTGCCTGAGGGTCTGTTACAGCCAGGATTCAATATCAGATAAGACCTTGAGATTGTTCTCTTTCAGCCTGAGGAGCTAGGATTGACATCATCGGGGGTCCTGCCACATTGGGTGGTCAGCGTCCCCAGACGACGACCAAGTCCACTGGGTCGAGGGACTCTGGTTTGAGCCTTCGTAGGTGATATCTCTAAGGTGCATGCGTGGTGTCCCGTCGCCAGCAGCCTTTAGGAGGAGGTTCTGGCAGCCCAGAGGTTAAGGACTAAGTCACTGGGCAAATGTACGTTTGTCCTGTGTGTTCCCGTGCTGGGCCTACTGCTAACCTTATGCCTAAATCCTCACAGCACTCTTTGCAGGTTAGACTATTATCACCGTTTGTCAGAGGATGACACTGAGACTCAGGGAGCTGAGGTGACCTCCTCCCTAAGGCCATCAGCACACAGTTTCCGGCTCCAGAATCCAAACCCTTAGCCACTGCACAGAGGAGCAGCTCCCATCGCTTGCTCCTCCCCAGATGGGCAGGCCAGGTCCCGAGGCTTCCTGTGCTGGAAACCTTTTATTAGGGTGCCCCTCTCCCTCCTCTGCGGCTGCATGCCCAGCGGCAGTCTGGCCTCCAGTACCCACCGCCTCAGAATGAGATTCCTTCTACCTGGTTGCCCTGCCAGCATCTTAGGGGTCTGAACATCCAAAATGGAGGGGAGGCCTGGGTCTGGGGCCCCGCACCACTCTCCCAATCCCTCCATCCTCTCTTTCCCTGTCTGACTTCTGAAGGAAACGTAGTGAATCTCACAGAAAGCCCCAGCCAGTCCCAGCACGGTCTGATTAATGGTTGACTGACTGTACCCCACCCTCCAGAGCGGTCTGAGCATTTCCCCAGGGTGCCAGGCCCTTGGACAGAGTGTGGAAGCTCAGCACAAAGGGTACAGGTTCTTCTGAATCGTAGAAGAAGTACAGCGTGATACGCCAGGCGTGGTGCCGAGAGCTCTGCATGAACCCTCTTATTCCATCCTCACAACAGGCATTCTTAGCATTCCCACTGATATCATTCCCATTCTTATTCCCACTGATACATTCCCATTCTTATTCCCACTGATACATTCCCATTCTTATTCCCACTGATACATTCCCATTCTTATTCCCACTGATACATTCCCATTCTTATTCCCACTGATACATTCCCATTCTTATTCCCACTGATATCATTCCCAGTCTTATTCCCACTGATATCATTCCCAGTCTTATTCCCACTGATATCATTCCCAGTCTTATTCCCACTGATATCATTCCCAGTCTTATTCCCACTGATATCATTCCCAGTCTTATTCCCACTGATATCATTCCCAGTCTTATTCCCACTGATATCATTCCCAGTCTTATTCCCACTGATATCATTCCCAGTCTTATTCCCACTGATATCATTCTCAGTCTTATTCCCACTGATATCATTCCCAGTCTTATTCCCACTGATATCATTCCCAGTCTTATTCCCACTGATATCATTCCCAGTCTTATTCCCACTGATATCATTCCCATTCATGCAAAGAAGGAAGCTGAGGCGCATGGAATTCCTTAGCCAAGGTCACATAATCAGAAGTGATGGAGTCGAACTCAGACCTGGGAGGCCCTGTTCGCAACCTCTCCTCCCTCCGTCCCTCCATAGTTGTCCACAAGTTGAGCCACCGTGTGGGGAGGGGCATGGCGCTGCGTGCGAGGTTCTGTGCTGTGGCCTGTGGCCTGTGCCGAGTCCTCAGAACACACTCCAGTGATGGTGATGTCGTCGATTGGAGTTGCACGGGCAGTGGCAGTGTGGGCTCAGCGCCCTCGGAGCGTACGTTTGGTAAATCCCCAGAGGTTCATGAGGGGGCAGAGGCCTCTTCCTCAGGAGGCCCCCCGTCAGGACCCACACGTGCTCTGTAGGATCTGCTGCCTGACTGCCGCTCAGCCTCCCTCATGCTGATCTTCATACCTTCTCTGTTCTGTCACTTTGAACCTGCCAGTTCCATCCTGCCCTTCCTTCTGCCTGAATGCTCCCCCACCCCACCCTATTCACCCTTCAGGCCTCAGCTTCAGCGGCACCATCCTCAGAAAAGCTTTTCCTGACCCTACACTTTTCCTATCTAAAGGAGATAGCATTGATCACAACTAATTACGTGAGTAATGTCCAGCTCTCCCGCTGCCCTATTAACTCCATGAGGGTGGGCTCTGTCTGGCTTGCTCAGCACCTTCTCCCAAGCACCTGGCACATAGTACTTGCTCAGTAAACACCTTGCAAATGATTGTGTGGGATCCCAAGAGGGAAACCACCCTCAGGGGCAGTGGGAAGGCAGTAGGACACAGAGGGGGAAAGTGAAAGTGAGATTCCCCAGAGGATCCCCAGGCCACCAGCCCCTGACTCTGCTTAACCCTTCCTTCTCCTCTGGACGCCTTTGGAAGCAGACCATCTGGCTTGGAGCCATTTGCATACTGTTTGGGCCTCAACAAGCCTAGCAAGATGTCCCTGGGGGTGTGTTTCAGGCCAGGCCGTGTGGCCCTCGCAGCCTATGAAGGGACCCTTGAGTTCCATCTCTCCCCACCCCCAAATCCAGGCATAGGGGAACAATGCGGATGGTGATGCACTGGCCTCACCATGGTAACAGGCTATCAAGAATGTGGGCAGGCCTGGGGGGCGCAGAGGAGGGAGGGAATGACCTCAGCAAAGAGGAGCATCATGATAAATGAGCCAGCACCGGCAGCAGACTCACCCCCAGCCCACCCCTCTGGGACTCCATGACGGTGCCATCACTCGGGTGACCCCAATGTGACCACTAGCCACTACCACCACCCCCACCGCCTTGCCGGAATGGAGCAGAAGTCCCTTCCTGTTCCCCACCTGGGTCTGGTTCTGTAGAAGCCAGCTAGGGCTGTGGAGGTGCAGTGGGGGCCCTCAGGCCAGGCACCTCCCGGTCCTCAGTGCCTCCCTGCCTGCCAGGACCGGCTGATGGATGTGTCAGACCCCGGCGGCTCTATCGAGTGGCCACAAGATGTATGTGCTGGCGGTCCACCGTTCAGTGCCAAGATGGAGGCCAAGGGGAAACCTCTGAAAGCCAGGCCTCAGGGGAGGAACCCAGCCAGGAGGCTAAATGGACCGCAGCTAGTTGGAGGCAACGCTCCCCACCTCCGGCCCCTCCGGGACCATGAGGACTTTGATCTGCTTTGTTTAAAAGGAGGAATTAACACTGAAAGGTGGCAGTTGTAGTCCATGGATGTTTTGCCCATGCCCTGTGCTCTGCTGGCATACGAGCCAGGCAAGTTGGCATGGAGCAGAGTGAACTAGTCTGTCCAGGGTGCAGCCTGTCTGCCTGCTGGGGGGATGGCATGCAGGCCCGTGAGAGCGCCTTACAAATTCTGTCCAGGGCTGGTGCTGTGCGTGTGACGCGCTGCTGGGCCTAGACTGGGGAGGGCTCGTCCTCGTTTCCCAGGCAGCCTTTCCCTCACCTCCGTGCGGGGTCGGACTCCAGCCCCTGAGCTTTGTCTCCAGCCTGGGTCCAAGACAGCAGTCCCTCCTGAGACATTGACTTGGGGTGGAGCTGGCTGGCCCCGAGCCCCTACTGGCTTCTCAGAGACTAGTTGTGTCCCCAGGGCCTGCGGTCCTCCAGTCCTCCCAGGAAGAGGAGGGACTCCTGCAGCCTCAGCCGACCGTCTGTTTGACGAGTGGGTGGCTGAGAGCCATAGCCTTCGTGGAGTTCACAGGTTTCAGTGTTCCGTGGCCTGGAACCCTGCTCCTAGGAAAGGAGAGGTGACACGGGCCAGGTGGCTCTGAGCCTTCCCATGATGTACAAAGAGCTTAGTGGCTGTCCCAGAACCACAAGCAGCAGATCTCAGTGTCCAGCAGAGCAGGAGAAGCCCTTTCGATCCTGAACCTCTTGCCTCTTCGGGGTGGCTGCCCCCAGGGTGGGGGGTTGGGGGGCTCTGTGAAGGGGTAGTCGCCGGGCAATGATTTGTCTGTGTCTCTCGCTGGTGAAGGAGCTTTCTCTCTTTCTGCCAGAGGAAATTAACTGATGTTATCAGCTCAGCAATTGTTTTTCTTCCCTCACAAAGGGAAATATATGCAGACCCCCTAAGAGCAAGGCGAATCCTCCCATGTGGGACTGGCCACAGAGATAAAGGTGGAGGGCGCTCTGTAGGGCCCTCTCAGAAGCCTAGCTGTGGCGATTTCAGCCCATCTTGCAGGACTTCTGCGTGGGCTCTGTCTCCCAGCGCCTGCGCACGTGGCCGTTTCTCCTGTTGTCCGCCTTGAGTCCCCGGTGCCTCTTCAACGCATCACCAGTGTGAGGGGCCACTTTCTCTCAAGACCCCTCTGGCAGGTCACTGGCCTGTGCCAACCCATTTCCTCACCTTGGGAATCTATACGTTCAGGGGCCCTGGTCTAAAAGAGGCCCACTGAGGCCTCATGTTCACTTCCTTCTAGTCCAGACAAGGCCGGGGGCTCAGGAATCATTTGGGTTGCACAGAAATCTGATCTGTGTCTTCCTCTCTAGGGGACATCCGGAACCTCCTTGTCTGGATCAAGAAGAATTTGCTAAAGGAGCGGCCAGAGCTGTTCATGCAGGGAGACAGCGTGTGAGTCCCTCTCTCCCCTTCCCTGAGGAGCGTGGGCGGAGGGAAGGAGGTGTGAACCCGTCCTCGGTTCACTCACAGCCTTCTCCGTGTCCTCTTGTCCCCTTAGCGTCCTCTTATCCTCTGAGGACTGAGCTTCTGTCCGTTTTTCTTGTTACCACACGGGATTGTTGGGAATTTTTCAAAAGGCCGGGTCAGAAGACTGGTAAATTTCTCAAGAGACTTGGCTTCCTCCTGGTTGCCACAGACTTGCTGTGGAGCCCTAGGCAAGTTACTTCACTTCTCTGGGCCTCAGCTACTCTCTGTACAGAAAGCTCTGAGGGAAAGATGCTGTCCGAGGTCCTTTTCACCCCCTGACAATCTAGGATGCCTTGACCCATAGAACTTTCTGTGATGATGGACATGTTGTGTGTCAGTGCTGTCCAGTATGATAGCTGCTAGGCCTGGGAGGCTCCTGAGCCCTGGAAATGTGGTGAGTGTGAATGAGGAACTAAATATTCAGTTTTATTTCATTGTAACTTAAATTTACACGTAGCTAGTAGATACCACAGGTCTAGGATGCCGGGGAGTGACTGCATACACACAGGCACATTTGTGCCCAGTGTGGATGCCCCTACTCCTGGCCCAAAGCTTCTGTCCTTGTCCCAGGCCCAGCTCAGCCTCCTAGGCAAGGAGCCAGGTTCCCTGGACCTAGAAGTCACTTTACTTCTACAACAAGGCCAGCCTAATGTGTCAAAGCGGTGGGCAGGGCACTCGTGGGATTCCATCTGCCTCAAAGCGGATGGTCCCAGCAGGTCCTGGGGCTAAGGCTGCCATCCAGCCCCTGGCTCAGGTCACAGTCCCCAGTCATGGAGGCCACCCCCAAGGACAGCAGTGCTCCTTGGGCTACTGCCAGCGGGAGCCAGGCTGCGGCACCTCTCCACACGCCTGCCTCCCCAGCCTCCCACCAGCACGGCTGCTCTTGGGCCTTCAGGTGCTCAGAGCCGCTGGCAGCCTGCCCTGGTTTGGGAGAGCTGAGCTCGCAGCCTCGCCAAGACTGGCCTGCAGGAGGCCTCGAAGGGTGAGGCGAGGCCCCTGGAAGGAGACACTGCCACCAGGGTTTACTACCACAGACTCAGCAAGCAGGCACTTCTCACACGCCTGTGGGGAAGGCACTGTAATTTACCCCATTTCTAGTTGAGGAAACTGACACCCAGAGAAACAAAGTGACCTGCCTGAGGGCTGGGGTGGTGCTGGAATTTGCACCCATTTGCATCTGGCCCCAAGACCATGACCATCTGATCTGGTTTCCTTTCAACTTAGACTGTTACCTCCACTTCCTGGGAGACCTTTAACCGGGACTTCCGGAGGAAGGGCTCCCACCACACTCCTGCAGTCCAGATGTCTAAGCCTCTGTCCCCCTGCCCTTCGCTCCCTGCTACTCACCACCATCTTCCCCACAGGCGGCCAGGAATTCTTGTGCTGATTAACGATGCCGACTGGGAACTGCTGGTCAGTACCGCTGGACAGCCCTCCCCCAACCGCTCCCCTCATGCTTTCCTAGGGAAGCCTTTCATCAGGCCCAGATAGGGGGACTGGATTATCCTCTGTCCCACTCTAGCCTCCAAACGGAGACTATTCAAGTCTCCCACCCCGAGTGAGGAAGGAAAGGGTCCTTGGGGGAAGTGGTAAGCTCTCCTCCATCCTGGACCGCTGGTAGATTCTACCTTTCCCAAACAGCCAGGCCCCATCTCCCTCCAGCCCCTCCCGACACCTTGGGAAAAACTGGGAAAAATGACCCTGATGGTCTCTTCCTGTTTTTCTCCCGGACCAGGGTGAGCTGGACTACCAGCTTCAGGACCAGGACAGCGTCCTCTTCATATCCACGTTGCATGGTGGCTAAGGGCCCCTCTCTGTGCCTGAGCGCCCTTGGGGTGGGAAGAAAGAACAATCAGACATCCCCCTGGGCCCTGCTTCCAGATCTCCCTGTCCCCCTTGGCTGCTTTCTTCCCTGCTCTGTCCCCTGAGCTCCCTCCAGGCAGGGAAAAGAGGCCAGGTGCTAAAAATGAGCCTTTCTCAGGCACGTGAGCAGGGGAAGGCAGGCAGGCGGGCAGGCGCTTGAGCCCAGTGCTCCTCCCAGCAGCTGAGGTGGGGGAGGGTGCCCGTTTGGTTTGTCAAGAGTGGAGGGGGCCAGGTGACCCAGCTGCCTTCCACTCCTGTGTCTCAAGCTAAACCCTGAGTGACCACTGACAAGGCGCTCCAGCTCCAGGTCACAGTGTCTTCGTGGGGAAGATGAATGGTCTTGAATAACTGATGACTTCTCAAACATTGGAGGAGTCCCCGCCTCAGTTTCCCCATCTGGACAGCAGAGGGCTCTGCCTATCCCCCACTGATGTCATTATGGAACCCCAGCTGGGGTCCCCTATTCAGTGCTGCCCCCCTCCCCCCCACCAAGCAGCTGCTCTTCCAACCACACCCCTCCTCCTGTTCCCCCCATCCCCAGCCCTTGACCCTGGTTGGCCTTCCCCCCCACAGGCCACCAGATGGGCTCCTGAGACCCTCCCCCAGCAAAAGGCTGACTGCAGCTCATTCTGAAGAGGAGGGAGTAGGCTTAAGCTTGGACTGGCACAGAGGCCTGAGAGGGTCAGTGTGCCTCAGTTTCCTCCTCAACGACAGCTGAATATTTACAGTGTCTGAAAACAAGTCATACTCAGGGGCACAAATGTAGACTTCATCTCCCTTTCCACCTCCTGCAGGAAGCAGTCTGGGGTAGGCAGCACCTGGTAAGCAGGGTGGTTCGCCCCTCCTTCTGTCCCTTCTGGAAGTCTTGGGGCCTCGGTGTCTGCAACAGCTGGCCTTGGGCAAATAACAGCCTAGGCTGTTTACTAGCCCTGCCTGGGGCTTTATCCTTAGAAACCAGTGGTACCCGGAGCCTCTCAGCTATGGTCTCTGGTCCAACCTGGGGCTTTGAGAGCTGCCCTTCACCCAAAAAGGGGGCAGAGGTTGAAACCCAGAACTGCTCATTCTGTCTGGGACTGGGTGAGCTGATAGGGCCATCTGGAGAAGGGGGTGGCAGAGCCAGTCTGCTGACCAGTCTGGGTCCCAGGATACTTCCCTACCCGTCTGTCCAAGGCCAGGCTTTGTTCCACCAGCTGCAACCAGCAGCCCCAGAACCCAGAATGGGGGTGGCATAGATAAGACTGCTGAGCCCCTGTTTCTTATGAGCTGGAAAAAAGCTGTTTGCTGGAGGGAGACCTCAAAACAAAAAAGAATAGGGCATTAACATCATCCTGCCCAAAATGTCGCTTTTCATTAAATGTCAATAATTTAAGGTGAAATTTCTCTTACTCTGTTGGGGTGAAAGTGCCAAATGGTTGTCCCAGATGTGTGTGGGGGATGTGTGCGAACGTCGTTCTCAAGGGGTAGAGGACCCATACCCCCCTGGCTGGTGAGCCTCCCTCCAGCACTCTGCAGGTGAAGGCCCTCTGGGTATTTTTTGTGGGTGGGGGCAGCCAGCCATGTTGGGGTTATTGGTAGGAAATGGTCTGGGTGCAAATTAAGGCCAGTGTTGGGGTCCAAGTGCTATAGCTACGGAAGCTGTGTGACCAGCCCACACTAGGTGCTGAGGTCAGAGTCTCCATGTTAGAGACAGAGCAAGGGCTGCGAAATGGCCCCCTATAGCCTAACTTTACAGGGTTAGCCTATCCCCAGATCCCTGTAACCTGGAGGTCCCTCCCTGCCTTCTGCCCTGCTGCAGTGGCCCGTTGTCCCACCCAGGATTCCAAGTCCTGGAAATTGGGCTCGAGGATTCCTTTCCCACCTGGACTGGGGTGAGGGGGTAGATGTGGGATATCCCTTCAGTGCACCCCAGTGAATGCTGAGCAGTTGGACAGGAGGACGTACTGGGAAAACCAGGTTCTCCGAGGCAGTAAGGAATGCCAGGGCCAAGGCTGAAATTGTCCAGGTTCACAGCATTTCGGGTCATGTTCAGCCCTGAGTCTGAGAGGCGTCAGGGATAGGTGACCTGGGCTCGGCCCCAGCAATGCCCACTGCCCCACCAGGCAACTCCTGACTCCCGCTTGTGAGGAAATAAACGAATAAATAAACCCCACCATCTCCGATGATTTGTCTTTAATGAAAAGGATTCGTTTGTCCAAGTTTGATTTCCAAAGCCGAGGCGATTGCCTGGCTGGAGCGCATATATTCCCCATGCTTCTCCTGCAGCGGCTGAAGGCGCCTCCGCCTATCCGTCTCTCTGGGAGGGCTGACGGAGGCGTTGGTTTATTGGGGATTTAGGGGTCGGTTTAGGCGTTTTTGTTTTGGGGGTATTGATGGGGAGATAGGTGAGAACCAATTCAAAACGAGTTAGCAAGCGCATTCCGCTGGCATCTTCTTTCGCCCCCGACTTCCTGCGGCTCTGCCCGAGGGCGTGCTCCCTGGACCACATTAGGGCCCTGCCGCCGCGTGCCAGCTTCGTTCGCGGCCGAAATTTGAAAAAGGGGAAAACGACGCGATCGACTGGAGGCCCCCGCCAGCCAGGACTGGTCACCCGCAGAGGAGGAGGAGAAGGAGGACGACGACGACGAGGATGTGGATGGCGGCGCTGGCGGCAGGGACCAGCGTCCCTCCTTCGCGCGCCCGGCCGGGCCAGCCAGCCGCCGCCCCGAGCAGGGGTCTTGCCCGCGTGAGCTCGGTCGCTGCGGCTCCCGCCCCTGTTGCGCCCAGAGCTCAGCCACAGATGTCCAGCCACAATTCTCGGTTGGCCGCAGACTCGTACAAGAATTGCGTTTGGACAATCAGTGGCGAAGCCCCTGAGTTCAGGGCCCCGGTCTCCTGCGGGGTTCGGCTTTGCTCCTTAAAAGCGCCAGACCAGGAGATCTCCAGAGCTGCGCGTCCGACTACCTCGCAGAACGCTCAGCGGTCGCGGCCCATCCCGCGGTAAGGTGGACGAGCAAGCACGCGGATCCCGACCCTGCATGGGGATCCCCATCGTCCCTGGCGTGTGTCTCCTTCGATCGGCCTGGGGTCCCTAGAGGAGCCCGCGTTGGGTCTGCGCCGCCCGAGGTCAGGGGAATCTCTTCCGTCAGGCCCGGGGAACCCCGACTCCCCTCTCCCCGCCCCCAGCCTGGGCTCCCCGGCTCGCCGGGAATCCGGAAAGCAGGGGCCCGAGGCCGGGTGGCGTTTCCGAGCCCGGGGTCCGAGCTGCTGGACTCGTGGGTCCCCCGCCCCCGCCGTCCCCGCGCACGCACCGGCTCGGGCGCTCTCCGCTTCCCTGTGGCTGAGTCGCAGCCGGGGCTCCGGCGGTAGCGGTGGCCCCGGCGGCTGGGAGCGCTGGAATGCGCCGCCGGGTCACCTGCCGTGCCCGGGTAGCCGGGCTGGAAGCCGGCGGGCTCGCGAGGCGCAGGGCTGAACCCGAGCGGGCGCCTCTGGCGGCTCGGGGCCGGGGCGGGCTTTTAGTGGGCCGCTCCAACAATACGGGCCTGGCGCGGAGAAAGGGGCTCGGCTGCAATTGGTACTGGATTTGAATAACGCCACGGGGCCATCAATGGTCATTGTGTCGGCGGGTAATGAATCTCCGCTGTCTCTCGAGCTGGCCAGGCAGCTGCAACCTGCGCTCAGGCAGCTCTTAAAGACATAGCGTGCCCCTCCCCAGGGGCGCCCCCCCTCTGCACCGGCCGGACCCCTCGCCCTCCCACCCCCACCCTGCGTCCTAGACTTCCAGTGCCCCGCCTGCTCCCTCCGCTGAACCCTTTGCCCATCGTCCCCTCCCTCCCTTCTGGGCCAGGCACCCGCATCTCCGCCCTGCACTTCCATGGACCTGACTCCGGCCCCTGGCCTTGGCTGGGCTACCCAAGGGACTTTCAAGGCCCAAACCTGGCCTCTGGTCTGCATCTAAACTGAGGCCTCTGGAGTCCTCCTTCCTTAAGCTTCTGCCCCAGGGGCTTCTAGCTGGAGGGTGAGGGGGAACAATCTGGAGGTCAGAGGGTCACCCCCTTAAAAGACTCTGCTGAAGCCTAAGGGAAGGGTTGCAGTCCTGACCCGCCAGGCTGAAGATGCCATCTCCTGACCACACCCCCACTAGGGATCTGCAGACTGTGGGGACCAAGGATAAGGGCTTGATTCCCAGGACACCCTGCAGGCTCCTGGATACCTCAGCTCTGGCAGGGGATGTGTGTGGAAGAGGGGTGGGGAGAACGGGGGTGGTAGTGAGGGGAGAGGGGCGTGGAATCGATTAATGCTGTCTTGTCATTGTCTCTTCCACTGGACAGCCCACCGATCCAGGAGGACAGGGGCTCTGTCTAGCTTGAGTCACCCCACACTCCCATTCCTGCCAAGTCTGGTGTAGAGAAGGTTCCCATCCTACTGGGAGATACATACCCGGTTTCCCACCCACAAAGCTCAGCCTAGCTTTCCCAATGCACCTCACACCCCTAAGGTGAGAGTGTGGCCATTCTTCCCACGCCTGTCCTCCGTCCACCCCAGGGTTCCCCAGGCCCCCAGAACTGGCCTGCCCTGCAATCCTCTCTTTTCCTCACAGTCTGTGGGCCGCCTCCACGTGCCCTGCTGAATTGTAATTATCGGTGCATCTATTCTCACTCAGACAGGAAGTGGGTCCTACTGATCTCTGTGCCTCCCCGGCCTAGTACAGTACCATACCCCCCAATCAATCTTGAGTATCCATTGGTGACTTAAAAATGAACCACATAAACCTCTGAGTGTTTCTTACAAAAGTTGAAGAAATATGGCTTCTGGGGAGTAATACTTAAAGTGGGGGTTTTCTAGAGAGGGAGCCCTGCTAACCCAACTCCGAGGTATGCACTATAAGATAATAATATAATAATAATGATAATAATAACAACAACAGGTGCTTTATGTGCCAAGCGCCGTGTGCTTTAAAGGTAGCAGTAGCCTGTTGACTACTCACAACAACCCTGGGAAGTAGGTACTGTTATCAGCCCCATTTTACAGATGAGGAAACTGAGGTTGGTGGCAGTTAAGTCTCTAGTCCGCAGCTGGCAGGTGATGGAGTCAGAGACGGAACCCAGGGTTGTGGAACCCACTGCACACTTACAGTTTCCCAGCCTTTACTTCACAGATATGGAGGGGACTGACGTAAATACACACTCCAAACGCAAGACACAGGAGAACACTCTGTCTCCTTATAAATTAGAATCCAGTGCTGGCCCTACATTGCCCTGGCAGGAACACAGCCTTGACGGAGCGGCCATTGTGGCCTCCACACAAGTGGAGAGCTCTCGGGCCTGTTGGGACAGCCACATCCTAGGAGGAGGGTTCGTCAGCCTCCAAGGAATGTCAGGGCTCTTTAAAGGCCATAAGTCCTGGGCAGAAAAGGGCTAATTCGCCTCACCCTCAGGGAAACTGAGGAGTCTAGAAGGGTCCTACGGCTAGTCAATGAATTGATATTTATTGAAGGCCTACTGTGTGCTAGTCAGGGACTCAGCAGTGGGCAGATGTCCCCAAAGGAGAAGCACAGGGGAGGCAGGTCACAGGCGTGGGGAGAGCTGCCCTGGTCAGTGAGTGGGGGGTTAGGTGAAGGTGGGCGGGGCGCTGATGCTGGCTCTGTGCCAGCAGAGGTTAGCGCACACTCCAAAGCTAATAGGCAAAAAAGAACTTGGTGAGTTCTGGGAAGGAAAAATCTGGAATGGCTGGGGCACGGAGAGGAAGAGAAAGTGAGATGAAGCTGGGGTGACCCTGCCCGCCCTGTAGGACACAAGGAGGGTTTGTGGTTTTTATCCTAACTGCAGTGGGGATCCTGAAAGGTCTGCCAAGTTCAGATTTACATTTTTAAAGGTGTGCTGGCGCTGATGTGTAGAGAATGGGGTAAGGGGGAAGAGGCAAGCTGGACCACAGGAGACCAGTTAAGTTACTGCTGGTTTGCCGGTTAAAGTTCAGGGTGACCTGGGCTTAGGTGAGGCAGAGCGGGGTTTCAAACTGTGTTCTTGGCAGACCTGGTGGCCTTAGGCAGGTCACTTGGCAATGAGTAACATTTAGTGGCACCTGAGGTGTGCTATGTATATGCTGGAGGCTGGGGGGAGGGGGCAGAGAAAGATGAACTGTCTGATACTGCCTCTCCAGAAGTATCCATCCAGTGGACCAGTGGCCAGGCAGACACACAAATACCCAGCCAGCCCCAGTGAAAGATGCAGAGCCGTAGGAAAACATTTGAACGGAAATATTAGCCAAATTCTCTGGGACTATAGAAGAGGAGCAATTCATCAGGGAGGCTGTGGGAAAACTGGAGGAGGCAGCACTGACTTGGGCTCTCCGGGCAAATGAATTCTAATAGCCTGAACCTTAGTTACTGCCTCTGAAATGGAGCCATTATGCCTGGCCTGCCTCCCTCTGGACGGTTGTGGTTTGGGGAGGACACAAACACGCGCTGCGTTGGCTTGCAGTAAAGTTGTATCATTATCTTCACACACATGTGCACACATGATACATGTTCAGGCTCATCCATGCACTCAATGGTTCCTAGCCTCTTCCTTAACACCAAGGCTCAGGAAGAAGGCAGCAAAGTTACCCACACTGCCAGTTAAGCATGGCCTCCCCCCCAGGACTGGCATTTGACCAAACGCTGTGCCCAGCACAAAGGACATGCTCAGTAAATGTCTGTTGAATGAATGAATGCATGAATGAATGAATGCCTTATTGGAGTAATAAGTAAATGAATGGGTGGATGGACAGACAGATGAATGAAAAAACAGATGCTAAGACACTTGAGTGAAAGATGAATGAATAAACAATTGACTGGGAACATGAATGCTGCCAATCAGCTAAGGTTCTAGGTGTGGAACTGGAGGCATTGCTGTGCGGAGGCTCATGAAAGGGGCCAAAAGGGGGCTTCTTTCATGCTGTGGCTTCGAGTCTGTGTTTCAAAGGCAAGCCCAAGGCCCAGAGCACGGCAGATAGGTGCCCAGGGAGCAGTTGTGGTGACAGGTCAGTCGGGCAGCACCTCTGTGCCAGATATTTCCAACCCTGGAGTCCAGTCCCTAAATGTTCCCATCAAACCAGGTTTCCCCGAGGCCTGGCCTCAAAGCTTGGGCTGTGCCATTTCTCAGTGTGTCTCCCCAGGCCAGCCGCCGCCTGCTCAGGGCTCCAATGTCCCCATCTGTACAGAGAATGCTCATAGAGGAGCGGGCCTCTTACGTGGTGACCGGCTGAGTGGCCTGCCTTCAGAAATGAACTGACAACCTAACACGTCCCAGTCTCGGAAGATGACAAAGCCAGGCCACTGTCCCCACACAGAGGGAATGCCTAAGAACCCCAGCATGCAAAGAACCTACATAGCAGGCTTCAGTTTATAGAAGATACCCGTCCCCGTGAGACGGTGAGGGCAGGGCAAGGCAGCCTTTCAACTGCAGCAGCGCACCTGGCCGCTTCACCCGTTTCATACCGCGCTGTTGTCTTCATTGCACTTGCTGCTCTCTGAAAGCCTCTGACGGACCAGCTGTGTTACTTGTCTGTCCACTAGAATGTCAGCCCTCTGTGGACAGGGATCACGCCATGTTCATTGCCATAATCCCCCTCCCCCCCGCAGAACAATGCCTGACTCTTACAAGGTGCTAACTTTTATTAAATACCTGGGTAAAGGGATAAATAGGCAGATGCATGGGTCATTGTAATCCAGGTAACAATACTGTGTATGAAGCACTGAGCGCTGGGCCAGCCCTTTGCATGGATCACTACTGCTTTGTGAGAAATGCCGTTACCCTCCCAATTTTGCAGACCCAGGGGCCTGAGGCTCAGAGGGAGGAAGCGACTTCCCCCAGGGACAGACCTACTGAATGACAGAACCAGGTTTTACACAGCAAAGCCCATAACCTTAACCATGCCACCAGCTGACACATTTTACTCTATTACCCCAGCATCCGGTGAGGTCGGACACATCAAGTTAAAAGTGGGGACTCAGACATAGTGTATGATTCCATTTATAGAAATATCCAGAATAGGAAAATCTACAGAGACAGAAAGCAGATTAGTGGTTGCCTAGGGCTGGAGGGAGGGGAAGTTGGGGGACATGAGGAGTGAAGGCTAATGAGTACAGAGTTTCTTTCTGGGATGATGAAAATTTTCTAAATTAGATAGTGGTGATGATTGCACAATTATGTGAATACGCTAAAAACCATTAAATTGTATGTTTTAAATGGGCAAATTGTATGCTATGTGAATTACATCTCAGTGAAACTGTTATTAAAAAAAAAATTGGAGCTCAAAGATCTCCCTTTCGCCACTTACGTACGAGGCACATCGCTTCACTTCACGTCTCTGAGCTTCACCTTCCTAATTAGTAAAATGGGAAAAGTCAATGTCTCATGGGGTTATTGTGAGCATTAAATGAGATCATGCATGCCATTATCCCCATTTTATCAAGGACGAAACTTAGGCCCAGAGAAGGGAAGGGAATTGGCCCAGAATGCACAGCTGGTGGATGACAGGTGAGGGCCTGGGGCCTGGGTCTCGGCACCGCTACGTCTTTAGCGTTATGTAGACTGGATGGCTGTCTGTGCATCCACCCAACCCCATCACCACCACCACTCTGTTCCATCCTCCACCTTCTCCTGGCTCCGAGGCCCTGTCTCCTTACTGCTCATGCTGGGGTACACTGAGGTATCAAGGTTCCCCCAGAGCACAAGACCCCTTCTCCCCCAGCCCCCACCCCGTTCCCCTCCTGGGGCCATGATGCTGTCTTGCTTTTGCTTGTAATAAAGAAAATATCTCAGCTACCCTTCCACGGTTGCTTGGCAACCCCAAAGGGGGGTGGGGGAGCAAAGGGGAGGAGGAGAGGAGGAGGACTCTGGAGCCAATCTGGAGACAAAGAGTAGGATTTGGGTGACATGGAGCCTGTTCTTAGTGCTAACCTGGCCTGGCCAGGGCAGCGGGTGGGGGGTGGGGGCTTCCTCCTACCCCAGTGTCTCACACCAATAAATATGGATTAGGGAAATGGGCAGAGTTTTTCCCACGGGCCTGAAAAGCCACATCTGACCTTTCTACCCCCTTTATGTACCAACGTGACAGTCACAGAGAGCAAAGAGCAGGACCCCCTGAGATGCCTCCCCCATGGCCTTCTGACTTGGGGAAACTTTTCACCCTCCTCCTTCCCCTGGCCCCAGACCAGGTCACAGGCCCGCCTGGCCCCTGGCCCAGGCATGAGGAGAAGGCTGGTTTCCAGGTGGGAGTCAGGAGCCTCCAACCTCAAGGGTCCACCTCAGGCCCTGCCCGCCCGGACGGCACAGAGCCAGGCGTGAGGCCCTGGGTCAGCCTGGAAAGGCACTCCCTGCCTCCTGTGCCAGCCTCTGCCCCACGTCTCCGCACTCTGTGCCCTCTCCCCACCCCCCCTCTGCCTGGGGCCTCCTCCATAAGGAGCCCTGTTCTCCGCCAGTCCCTCTACCTCCCACTGTCCCCCTTCTCTCTCCCAACCTCACTTCATGCTCCTCTTTTCCCACCACCCTCTCCTCTTGGTTTCCCTCTTTCCCTCTTCTCCACTAGGGTGAGTCTGCCCCAGTCCCCCTCCTTCCGCAGTTCCTCCTGAAAACTAGGAAGCCCTTGAAGCCGACAGTCCCCTAAGTGAAGATGGCAGGACTGGTTGGGAAGGAGGGAGTGTGGGGGGTGGTGATCTCTCTCCCTGGTGCCCTGGCTCGCTGGCCCAGAGGCCGGGGGTGGAGAGAGGCCGCTCTGAATGGAGTCAGTGTAGAGACAGGAAAAGCAAACACTACAGCCTGGGCCATGCTGACCGGTTGCGGGGAGAGGGGGACAGGATGGGGCAGGGGCCTGGGCTCATCTCCTCCTCCCCCAGCATCCCTCTCCCGGCCCCTGAGGGCCCATGACTTCCCAGGCCCTTGGCCCACAGTGTCTAGAAGGGGAGTGGGTTTAGGGGCTGAGGACAAGCCCTGTAGGATACACCTTCGCCCTTTCCCAGGAATCTTTCCCGGCCCAATGCCCCACCCCCAGTCTTCTTGCCCATTAGATGCCAAGAAAATCTGTGGCTGGGAAGGGCTGTCTGGCTCCTGAGGGCCTGCCTGACCAGCCCTTCTCAGCAGCAGGAACTGGGTGGGGAAGTCACCTTATGCCAAAGGCGGCCTCAGCAGTGCTATCTGCCTCCCGGGCTGAGGGGGACCCCAAGATGCTCTGCCCAGGTGAGTGCTACTCTGGCCCCGCAGCCAGGCAGCGAGGGGAAGGTGAGGCTGTCCTTGGGGCTCCCTGGGACCTCTACACACTCTGCAAGTCCCCGAGAATCTGACATTTTTTGTTAGACTGTCTCACCCTCTGTCTGGGGTGTGTGTGCCACTGGTAGTTTGGTGAGAGAGCCAAAGGGATGGTTTGAGAAATTGTAGGTAAAGTCGGGATAAGAGGAAACAGGAGGGGTTGGAGTCTAGGGAGCAAGACTCCTGGATTCCAAGCCAACTTTTGGGTTAAACTTACGGAATCCCGGATGGTTTCCTATCATGGCTTCCTTTGAGCACTTTGGATTCTAAAAGACTTTTGGAATGAGCTCAGAGAGGGCTAGCAACTCTTCCTGGGTGACACAGCAAGTTGGCAGAGCTGGGACTCAAACTCACCGGGCCTTCTTAAGACGCCAAGGGCAGTGTTTGTGTTATGGACGCCACATTTGGTCACCTCTCTTTCCCTCTCCACGTACAATTTGGTCTCTCTGGATTTAGGGGGGTGGACTCTGGATAGCACCTCCCAGGGCCCCCTTCACTTTCTGTCCTCTCTCCAGACACCATGTCCAGGGCCGAGCAACCCCTGCCTAGGCGTCAGAGAAGCCACATCTCCTCTGACTGTCCCTGAGAAGCCATGGTTGGCCTGTGCCTTATGGATCTCAAAGAACAGGACCCGCTTTGCTCTCGGTGTCTAACTTCATGCTGTAATCAAAGCCCAACCACTTTCTGGAAAGGAAGGTTACCAGCCGACTGTATGCCACAGCATCCCCACGGTGCCCACTTTGAGGAGCCCTGGCTGTGGGACGTGGCTAGGAGGACCCTGGCGAACAGAATCAGGCAGCCCTCACTGAGTCAGTCACTCTTCTGAGGCCTTCCATGAATGGTCCCCACACTCCTACAAGGTGGGTTCAACTTTACAGATTGGAAAACTGAGGCACAGAATGTTGAAGTAATTTTCCCAGGACACACTCCTGGGAAAAACCAGAGCTGGGTTTCGAACTCATAGCCTGGCTCTAGAGCCCGGAGCCCTTAAATGTTCTCCTATCCTGCCTCTGAATCCTAAGAGGTCTCCACTAGAGGTCATTGTGTCTAATCCCCTTCACTAGGTGTCTGCTCACAGACAAGAATCAATCTCGTTTTTTAAAGGCACCTGCTCCAAGAGTGGAATTCCCCCTGGGAGTCATCAGACATTTATTTATTCATAGCCTTCTGGCTGG
This sequence comes from Rhinolophus sinicus, assembly GCF_057876585.1. Taxonomy (NCBI): domain Eukaryota; kingdom Metazoa; phylum Chordata; class Mammalia; order Chiroptera; family Rhinolophidae; genus Rhinolophus; species Rhinolophus sinicus. Next base: position 6,669,444 of record NC_142516.1, on the reverse strand, counting down.
GAGAAGAGGCCCTCCCACCGAGAACTCACCAGGGTCCAGCTGCCTCATTGCCTCTCTCTCCTCCCCACTGCGGTATAATCAGAAGTGAACCAGCCTTACTCCGGTCTCAGCTCCCCAACCTTCAAGCTGTGTGGGCGTGGACAAGTGACTCAACCTCTCTGAGCCTCAGTTATCAACCGTAAATGGGTTAATGATACACCTGCTTCGTGAGGTTGATGAGGTTTGGATGTCAAAAGGGGATGAAAAGACTATACTTTCCGGAATTGTTTCTATATAATTTGTTACTGGAGAATTTTCTCTGAACATACAGAGCACCGAAAACCTCATGGAGGCACAGCGTTCCCCTGAGTATGTGGCTGGCTCTTGGTCTTTTTTCTGTAACTGTCATTTGCCATTGATAATTCTTCTCTTCCTTTGGGAGAGGAAGAGGAAGAGGATGGCTCCCGAATGGTCTCCATCATCATCATTAAACACACACACACACACAACGATGAAAGGATTAGTGATCACACACAAGGATGTAAATACTTATCACCATCGTCATCATCACCACCATCCTCATCATCGAAACACTGCAAGATCAGAGCCCCCAGCTTTTGGCCTGACAGTTTAGTCTCCTTATTACAGATAGGGAAATTGAGGCCCAGAGTGGGCCACTTGTTAGGGTCACATAGCAAATTGCTGGTGCAGCAGGAAGCAGCTCTCAGCCCTTGGATCGCTGTCTCTTCTCCTTCCGGTCCTCCTCTGGCGTGCCCAGGGTCAGGCCCTGGCACCCAGTCCCGCCCAGGCAGAGCCCAGGAGCGAAGTGAGCAGCGTTTGGAGCAGTAGGCGCAGAGACGGGCGCGTTCTCAGCCCTGGCTCTTTGTCTGCTGCTTTGTGATGGTAAGTGCTGCTCCTAAATCAGTTCTGTGACACTTATTGTTGCCCAGGGCGCAAAGAGTCTACACTTTTCCCCTGAGGTCAAGAATGTGGCCGGTCCCCAAGCCGCCGGGAGCAGGGGCCTGGGTGGCTGGGGCTGGGGCTGGGGCCTCACCCCGAGCTGGGGCGAGATGTGGGGGGGAGGGGGTCAGCGGGAACAAAACACTTTGAAATGCCTCCTCTCCATCACTGCCAACATTGTCCACTGGCCACGGGGGGCCTGGCACCGCCTCGCCGGGGCTCCGGCCCCCAGCCCTGGCCAGGCCAGACCCACCATCTGAAAATGGACAGAAGGTTATTGTCCCTCCCTGCAGTCCTTTGTCTGCCCCAGTTCCAGATGTCTAGGCTGGGACCAGGGAGCTGACCCATGGTGGGCAGGAGGGAGGGGACAAAGGGGGAGAGCACGGGTCACTGCATCCTGAGGGGTCGTTCCCAGACCCTGAGATCCCACCCAGCCGAGGCCCAGTCACCTTCTGGGCTGTCTCAGCCCTGGGATTGTCCCTGTTCCTTGTCCCTCCTCCTCTTCCACCAGACCAGGGGCCAGCTTCAGGAGGGAAAGCTGCAGGGGTGCAGGAGCTAAGAGCAGGGCACCTTGGGGCCCCCATAGCTCTTCCTGGTAACTGTGATCTTGGGCTAGTTGTGCCCTTCTCACAGTCTGCTGTCCCCATGTAGGTACCACTGGACCAGGGTTCATTCATTAATAAAGTAAGGACAGAGCCCTCCTACGTGCCAGCTCTGTGCTGGGTGTGGGGGTGTACAGTGGTGGGTGGGCCATTCTGATCCTTCCAGATTGGGGTTAATGGTCATAATAATAAGAGGTAATATTGCCATCCACTTTCTCTGTGTTGGATACTAGCCTAACCACTCTACCTGCATTATCTCATCCTTTCACAACAAAATTGAGGAGACAGTAGGTACCGTTCTTATATCCATTTTCCAGCTCTGGACACTGAAACTCTGAGAGGGAGAGCCTCTTGCCCAAAGCCAGCTGCCAGGAAGCAGCAAAGCCGGGCGCCTAGCCCAGGCCAACCGCCGCCACCAAGAGGAATGATCTGCTAATAAATACTGGGAAGGTGTTGAGTGCAGAGCCTGGCACAGCTCCAGCCTCAGGCTACGGGAGCTGGTGGTGGTGTCGGTTCCACCTCTTAGTTTTCCCATTTCACAGATGGTGCCACTGAGTCCCAGACCAGGGAAAGCAAGCCTGCAGGGAGGAGCTCGGGGAACTTTAAATAGCAACACCAACAGCAATTCTGGAGCGAATAGGGCCGACCAGAGAGAGGCAGGCAGCCCCCTGTCAAACCCAACTCTGTGTGGACTCGGGCAAGTGATTTAGATTCCCACGCCTCAGTTTCCTCATCTGTAAAACGAAAATATTCCCTACATCACAGGGTTGTTGTGAAAATTAAGTTAGATTATATATTTAAAGCACTCAGCACCACGCCTGGCACACAGCACTCAGTTAATGGTAGCTATTATTATTATTGTTCCGAACGGGGTAACAAGTATCCCTTTAACTTTCTCTCACCTGGGGTCACCTGAGGACAAGGCTCTGTTGAGGGGAGGGGAGCATGTTAGCAGTCATTTATGGGGGTGCGGATAGCAAGGCTTTGTCTTCTTGAGGTCTCCAGAAGTCTTGTGACCAGCTACTCCTGTGGGTTAGGGAGAAGGCAGAGGGGCTGGACCGGGAGGGGAAGGGGCTGCCTGGGCCCAGAGGAGTTAACAGCTCCCAGGCTCTGGCCCAGGCAGGGCTGCCACGCTGCAGCCGGTTAGGCAAAGGAGCCAGGGCTGCTTCCTGATGGGCAAAACAGCTGGCTGTCTGGAGAAAACAGCTGGCCCGGGCCCCAGCCTCCTAAGGACAGAGGCAGAGCCTCAGAGGACAGCTCTATACTGGGGTCCTGGGAGAGGGAGGCATGGCCAAGAGGGAGAGTCCTTTGCAGTGGGTGTGGGTGTTGGGTGGGACTGCAGAAGATCAGAGCGTGTGGGCAGATTCCTAGAGCAGAGGCCAAGGTAGGCTAGGTCTAAGCAGAGTGGGCAGGGTGACTCCAGCTGGACTGGGAGGTCTCTGTGTCCCCTCAAATAGGAAAGATGAGGGGAGCTGATGGGGGGCAAGCCTGCACTCAGCCCTGGGTCTCTGGGAACCGGGCTTGGAACCTGAGGTGGGAGCCCAGGCGGGCCTCCTGAACGCCTATCTGCCGAGCTGCCCCCAGGACCAGAAGCGGGGCATGGGCTCCTCCTTTGGCCAGGATGCTGGGCTCCCTTGGCCACAAAGCAGGACAGGGGCCCAGAGAGCCCCCAACCCAGGCGACGTGAAGCTGGCAGCTGGTAAGAAAGAGCTCCATACAAGCATCTCCTTGGCTGTGGGCCCCTGTTCTCAGGCTGCTTGACTGCCAGGCTGTGAGGACCCCCAACCCTGGGGCTCTGTTTGGGCTCTGGGTTACCTCCAGGCTGCCCCCACCCTCTGGCAGGGAAGCTACACCTGAGACTTTGCCTGAGGTTGGGCAGGGTAGGCAGAGGGTTAATGGCAGTGTGGCCAGAGTCAATTGGACCAGAACCACCTTCCTGGGTTCCTACCCCCAGTCCCACAGGTCAAACACCCCTAATTTCTCTCTGACCAAAGGGTCTCCTCTAGCCCACCTTCCTAACCTCCAGGAAGAGGGGATTGGCCCCCACCTGGGGTGTGCCAGCCTCAGCGATCCTCTCCCTGATGAAGGCCACCCGCAGAGCCCTTGCCAGTGGGCCGGCCTTGGAGCTGAGGCTCCCAGAGGAGAAGGCACTGGGGAGGGGGACAATTCTGGGGTCTCCAGTTCCTGATGCCAGAGTGAAGCCTGAGGCGCTAGCGCCACCATCTGGCTTCGATCAGAACTACAATACGGGAGTGCGGAAACCCAGAGCTCCACTAGGTGTTCGTCCAGGGTGGTCTGGGCCCTATTCCCACAGATGGGCCCAATTTGTTTCCAGGCATGTATTCCACATGACCCGAAGGATGAGGGCTCAGGCCCATGGAACAGCAGCTTCAAGGCTCCTTGCTTTCACCTCCACTCGCAGAGTTTCTGATTCAACAGGTATGGGGTGGGGCCTCGGATTTTGCATTTCTAACAATTTTCAGGTGAGGTTGATGCTGGCTGGACCAAGGACCGTACTTTGAAAACCTGCTTTAGAATTGCTGTGAATTTGCCACAATACTACCTTTGTGGAGTGTGTCTTATTATTATATTTGGGGGCAAAAAAAAAAAGAGTGTCAGTGGGAGTATAGGTGCTTGATCAGCCCACTTCTGCAATGACCTCCTCATATTTCTTTCTTTCTTTCTTTTTTTTTAACGATTTTATTGGGGAAGGGGAACAGGACTTTACTGGGGAACAGTGTGTACTTCCAGGACTTTTCCAAGTCAAGTTGTTGTCCTTTCAATCTTAGTTGTGGAGGGCGCAGCTCAGCTCCAGGTCCAGTTGCTGTTGTTAGTTGCAGGGGGCGCAGCCCACCATCCTTTGCGGGAGTTGAGGAGTTGAACCGGCAACCTTGTGGTTGACAGCCCACACTCCAACCAACTGAGCCATCTGGCACTGGCCCATTTGGGAATCGAACTGGCAGCCTTCGGTATTAGGAGCACAGAGCTCCAACCGCCTGAGCCACAGGGCTGGCCCTCATCATATTTCTATTGAGAGCCCCACCTCTGCCTAGCTGGCCCTGCTTTAGGGCTGGGGATTAAGTGGCAAGGGAGGTAGACAGGCCTCTGCCTCAGAACTCACAGCCAGGCAGGTCAGGTGTGTGATCTTTCCACATGGAAGTCTAAAGGGCAGGTCAAAATAATGCCCAAAACAACTCCATTTCCGTCCCGCCTTCTCCGGTCTTCTGTATTCAGTAACTAGCCCACCATCCAACCCGACTGCAAACCATGTAAGTCATCCTAATTCCTCGCTTCATCTCCCACATCTAATCCCATTACACACCTCAGCCCTGCCCACGGTCATCTCTCCCTGTCCGAGGGTATCCCGGCTTCCATCCTTGCCCCCATGGTCTACCCTCTGAGCTGCAGCCAGAGCAGTCTTTTTATTTATTTGTTTATTTGTTTGTTTATTTTTATTCTTCCAGGACCCATCAGCTCCAAGTCAAGTAGTTGTTTCAATCTAGTTGTGGAGGGCGCAGCTCACAGGGGCCCATGTGGGGATCGAACCAGCAAGTTTGTTGTTAAGAGCACCGTGCTCTAACCAACTGAGCTAACCGGCCACCCCAAGAACAATCTTTTAAAGACAAATCATATCACTCTTCTGGTTCCCCCCGCCAATGTCTTTTTATTGTACTTCAAAAAAAATGTCAAAATCCTGCCATGGCTTCAAGGCCCTGGATGGTCCTCACATCTCACCACACTCCCCCACCTCATTTTGCTCCAACAACCCAGGCCTGGCTTGTCCCCACTGTGGGACCTTGGCCCCACCTGCTCCCTCCACATGTAACAGTCTTCCCCCAGAGCTGCCGTTGGCTGGCTCCTCTTATGCTCTGTGATGTCTGACCCCTCAACTCAACGTTACCACCCACCCCCAGCTGTTCTCTGTTCTTGTTAACTCGTTTTGTTCATATAGCACTTACTGTTCTACCTACTTTTCCCCTAGTCTTGGGGAAACTACCTACCGTGTTTCCCAAAAATAAGATCTAGCAGGACAATCAGCTTTAATGCATCTTTTGAAGCAAAAATTAATATAAGAACTGGTCTTATTTTACTGTAAGACCGGGTATAATATAATATAATATAACCCAGTCTTATTTTACTATAATGTAAGACTAGGTCTATATAATATGATATGATATGATATGATATGATATGATATGATATGATATGATATGATATGATATGATATGATATAATACCGGGTCTTATATTAATGTTTGCTCCAAAAGACGCATTAGAGCTGATTATCCAGCTAGGTCTTATTTTCGGGGAAACACAGTATTAATTTATCAGTTTGCTTGTTTCCTATCTGTCTCCTCTCCCCAGAATGTGAGCGCCTGAGGAGCAGAGATGGTCTGTCTCGGATACCCCTGTACCTAGAATTCTACCTGTACCTAGCATGTACCCCATAAATACTTGCTGAATGAACGGGTTATATAGGATGCCGTATAGGAGTATGTCCCCCCGACGTGACACCAGGGAAAGCTTTCCAGAGGAAGGAAGTTTAAGCTGAGATCAAAGGGCCTGTAGGAGTTGGCCAGAAAGACCAGTTCAAGCAGATGAACGAACAGAAAAGGATGTGGGAAGGTCCTAAAGCATGGAGTGTTCTGGAAACTGTACATAGTCCAAGTTTGGCTGGAGCAGGAAATTGGGTGGGAGGGGCGGTCAGCGGAGTTGGGAAAGCATCAGGTAGGCCATACAGGGCCTCATTGCCCCTTGAGGGGTTTGAGCTCTATGCTGAGGGCAGGCCTCGGCCCCATCAGGGTGTTAATGTCAGGCATTTTAGAAAGGACCGCTGAGTGCAGAATGGTTTCCAGGGAGAAAGTGGCGTAGGGTGGCGTGGGAGGCTGGGAGGTGCAGGGGCCAGGGTGAATGTTAGGTGCTGATACCCTGAGCCAGGCAAGTGCCACATACAGGAGACGTTGAGGAGGTGGTATTCCCAGGATGAGGTGATGGACTGGGCTGAGAAAGAAGGACTTGTCATCAGTGACACCCAGGTCTCCAGCTTGAGGGACTGGGTAAGTGGAGGTGCTATTCCCTAGAGTGGAGAGGCCTCCAGAGGGGGAGCAGGTTTGGGGGAAAGATTGAGGTTTTGTTTTGGACAGATGGAATTTGGGTCCAGGGGGGCAGTTGGGACACATGTCAGTTTTCCAGAAACAGGGAGTGGTCCATGTGGTCAGCTGCTGAGGAGAGCCCTCTTGTGTGAGGAGGAAGTGTCCATTGGAGGAGTGGCCAGGAGGACACTGGTCTTGGCAGGAGCAGTTTGGCTGGAGCAGCCTTGGCCTGTGTCGAGCAGTGAACAGAAATGAGGAAGCAAGACTGGGAACAAAGCACAGATTCCTCTATCAAGAGGTTTGAAGGGAGAGAGAAGCAGGGCTGCAGCTTGGTGTTTTTGTATTTTAGGTTGGGGGAGATTTAAATCCTTTGGAATGTGGAAGGAAAAATCCAGAAGAGAGGGAGGTTGGCAATTCAGGAAGGGGAAGGGGGTGGCATTTGGAGCTCAGGAGTGGTTCTGTCGTGACGAAGGGGTGCCTGTTCCAGTGTACCAGCCAGTGTGAGCAGAGGCCAGCTTGGAGACAGAGGGTGGAAGGTTTAGGGGCTAGAAATGAGAGTTCCCAGGTGGTAGCTTCTCTTTTCTCCAAAAAGTAGTAGCAGGGAGAGGCCTTCGGCCTTCCATTGCAGGGCCACTGGCCAGAAAGCACCCTCCTCCCGCCCTCGGAAGCTTCAGCTGGGGCCTGGAGGAGGCTTTGGGGCCAGGACTCCTGGCCTCCAGGGTTCCACAACCCCACATTCTGTCCCATCACTAGGCAGGTTCATTCCTTGCTGAAACCCCACCTCTCTCCTCTCAGTGGAAATAGTATGCACCGGCTTAGCCCTCTTCCCTGACTCCGGGAAGAGGCTGAAGGGAGACCCAAAGGTGCCATAGGAAAGCAGGCCTTCCTGGTGGGTGGGTGGGGGCGGTGAATGAAAGGGGAGCCTGGCTTCCTCTTCAGTCCTGTCTTCCAGACTCAGGAATTCTTCCTGGAGCCAGGCTCCATGCAGAGAAGCTTCAAATGCATTCAGTCCCTCAAGGAATTCTTGCAATCCAGCCCAAATGAGGACCTGAGGCTCAGGGAAAATGCCCTGCCTGAGGTCGGTGGCAAATGTGAAGCTGGAACCCACCATTGGTGCTCCAGACCCCTCACCTTTCCTGCCCTCTCCTAAGGGAGGCTGGAGACCCCTTTCCATCTCAGCAGAGTCTAGGACCCCAACTCTGCCCCAGGGAAGCTTGCTTTGGAGGGGGGCTGGGACACCGTGAAGGGCTGTGTGGTGCTCCCTTGGTTTGCACTCAGTCTAAGAGTGAACTTTGCTCTCTTACAGGACCGGAGCAGTGCCAGTGCCGCCGACTGAGGCGAAGGCGATGACGCACGGGGGAATGCCAGGCTCGGACTGCAGAGGGATGGCGCCCAGGTCAGGGAGACCCCTTCCCCGCCCCGCAAGCCGGCTCTCAGGCCCACGCGTCGCCTCGCTTCTCTGCGAAGTTCCGTCTGGGCCCGCCAGGGGGCGCCCGGGGGCGGTGGAGGGGGCGGGGCCGGGGAACCCCGGAAGGGCCGCGCGAAGTCAATCCTGTCCCGCGGGGTGGGCGGCTGAGGTCCGAGGGTGGGACTGAGGGCATAGGGATCCGGATTCAGGGGCGTTGGCGCTCGGTGAAGCCGGATTCTGGGGGTTGCACGCTCAGGGATTTGGAGTGGAGAGTTCGCAGACGCCGGGGAGGCTCGGATGCCGTCACCCCAGACCCTCCCCTCTTTCCCCCTTTCTCCCTCTGGCTTCCAGCCGGGCGGGGGCTGCTCCGGGGTTGCGTCTGGGGCAGGTCTCCCGATCCTGGCCCTGCGGTGCCCCTGGCAGAGGAAAAGACACTTGAGAACCCCCGTATAGGAGTAGGGAGCGAGAACCCACTCTTGGGGGGTACGTGCCCCCAACTCCTCCTCCTGGCCGCTTCGGCCCCACCCCGGTCCCGGGCCCCGCCCCGGCCTGGCCGCACCGCCCACTCCCCTCCGCGGGGCCGGGAGCCCTGGGGGCCGCCGCCGCCGCCCGAGTGCCCGCCATGCGCCCTGTCCCCGCCGCCGGGCTGCTCCAGCTGCTGCTCCTGCTGGGGCTGCGGCTCCAGGTTGCAGGCATCGCGGAGCTGCCGCCGCCCGCCGTGGTCCTTGCCATCCTGGCCCGCAATGCCGAACACTCGATATCCCACTACCTGGGCGCGCTCGAGCGGCTGGACTACCCCCGGGCCCGACTGGCCCTCTGGTGAGAGACCCGGGCATTGGCACCCACTGGGTATTTGCCCCAGCCCCAGGGACAGCCCCTACTGTCCAGATGGCCCCGTCTGCTCCCTGCCCAGATACGACCCAGACAGGCCCTCCACAGCCCCAAGATCCTGGGACAGGACCCCCGACCCCCTGGCCCCGTGGACTGACCTCTAAGGCCTTACATTGACCCTAGGACACCCACCCTGGCCCCTACTCCTCCTCTTGGGTCCTCCTCTGGGTGTCAGTTGGGCCCAGCTCCTCTTGCCCTAGGCCTCAGAGCCCACACTCAACTTGGAGTGGAGAAGACAGGAACAGCTGGCATCCCCTGGGGCCTGAGGTGGCAGGGATCAGGAAGACTGGGAGTTCCTGGGGTGGGGGGAGCAGTGGACATGCTGTCAGCACTGGAGGAGGCTGCTCTGTGGGGGAGTCGAACCTGCTCCCCCTTCCCCTGGGCGGGTTCCAGCCTCACTCTGTAGAGGGGTGGTCCTGCCAGCTGATGGCAGCGCTCCCTCTCTGGTGTTCCTCCCCCAGGCGTCCCCACAGGGCACTGAACTCAGAGGCCACAGTCTGTGGAAGCCAGAACAGGGAGGAGTCCCAAGCTGAGGTTGGGGATAAACTGAGAGAAATGACAAACTACTCCTCACAACACACCAGACTTGGGCTAGGGGTGGAGCCATGGCCTGGGGAGGCTGCCCACAATTACCACAGTTTGGGAGTTCATTAGTTTCCACCCCGGCAGGACTTGACACGTAGTTAGTCTTCACTTCTGGGCAATTGGCTTAAAGGGGCAGTACCACCTAAAACCTGGGGTATCAGCTAAGTCCCCCCACACCCCATCCCCACTCAGTCATGGGAGCTCCTTCTGCAGAAGAGGAAAGGCTATGTCTGTGGCATCTGAGCTCGGGCCCATCAGCACTTCTTAGGGACACTCAGAGTGTGGGTTGGTCACTAGTACAACTTTTGGGCAGAGAGAAGCAGCAGCTCTTCTGTCCAGTCCTGACTCAGAGAGGGGAAGAGGCTGACCTGTCACACAGCGAGGAAGGAAGGTAACCAGGGAATGTGGCAGGTGTGTTCTTCCAAGTTGAGGTACTTTCCATCTTTCCAAATGCACTTGCGTTCTGTTATCTCAGCCCTCTGGCCTGGTTTCAGCCGCTGCAGGGTAACATCTTACAGTTACCGAGGGAGACAGTGAAGCCCAGAGAGGGATGGGACTTGCCTGAGGTCACACAGTGGGTCACAGACCTGTGATGGGGGTCTGTTGTCTGCCTTCAGCCTCTCCTCTGCAGTACAGCTACTGCTGTTACTCCCAGGAGAGGCCAGCCTCGCAGGTGTTGATGCTCGGGGGTCAAGGCTGCCTCGGGGCTTTGTCGTTCTGTAGCTGTGCCCCTCACCCTACTTCCTGCTGTGTCCCCAGGTGTGCCACGGACCACAATATGGACAACACCACGGAGATGCTACAGGAGTGGCTAGCCGCTGTGGGCGATGACTATGCAGCTGTGGTCTGGAGACCGGAGGGGGAGCCCAGGTGGTCATCTGAGGGGAAAGGTTCTAGGAAGATGGGCAACAGCTACAACCCAGAGAGGAAAACAGAGAGCCCAAGCACAGCCTGCAGGCCAGGGAGAGGCACCTACCCCATGGGAACATCTCATCTCTTTACTCCCTCAGGTACTACCCAGACGAAGAGGGTCCCAAGCACTGGACCAAAGAAAGGCACCAGTTTCTGATGGAGTTGAAGCAGGAAGCCCTGACCTTTGCCAGGGGTTGGGGGGCTGACTATATCCTGGTAAGAAAGCCTGGCCTAGGATTAGGCTTCCGATGGGTGGTAATATCTGTCCCTGACAGAAATTTTGGTGTGACTTAACCTCCTGTAGGCTGGATCCTTCAGCTAGCAACTTGGGTCAGACACCAGGCCAGATATTGAGCTTGGATCCCTATGCTTGAACTCAGACTAGGTACTAAGCCTGGATCCCTGAGATAGATCCCAGGACATATACTAGGCCTGGATCCCTGAGATAGATCCCAGGACATATACTAGGCCTGGATCCCTGAGATAGATCCCAGGGCATATACTAAGCCTGGATCCCTGAGATGTCCCAGGGTATACACTGAGCCTAGTTCCCTGGACTAGAGCTCAGAATAGGTCTTTGGATCTACTCCCTGAGTCAGATCTCAGATAAAGTCCTTAGATCAGCAGCTCAGGTCTAAATCTTTGGACCTAATCCCTGAGCCAGTGCCTCAGACTAGCTCCTTGGTCCAGAAACAGACCTATTGGTTTGTAGATTAGACCTCTCTAAGGGAACCCCATTGGATCCTGGGAGCCACTCAGTCTCTGACAATCTGGAGGGATCCCACTCAGTGAATCCCTGGAGTCTGCAGCCCAGGCAAGCCTGGGGCCTGTGACATCCCTCTCCCCCAAGTTTGCAGATACAGACAACATTCTGACGAACAACCAGACGCTGCGGCTTCTCATAGAGAAGAGGTTGCCCGTGGTGGCCCCAATGCTGGACTCCCAGACCTACTACTCCAATTTCTGGTGTGGGATCACCCCTCAGGTGAGGCCGGGGATGGGGACCTCCAGAGGCTTGAGGTCCTGGGAGAAGGGACATGGAGAGCAGAGAGCCTGAAGGCCTCGGGGTCTGTGGCCAAGCAGGGAGCAGTGTTCTGGGGATCGAGGGGGCCCTCTCATAGCCCAGAGCATCCCCTTCCCCAGGGCTACTACCGCCGCACAGCCGAGTACTTCCCCACCAAGAACCGCCAGCGCCGGGGCTGCTTCCGGGTCCCCATGGTCCATTCTACCTTCCTGGTATCCCTACGGGCAGAGGGGGCAACCCAGCTCGCCTTCTACCCGCCTCACCCCAACTACACCTGGCCCTTCGATGACATCATTGTCTTCGCCTACGCCTGTCAGGCTGCTGGTGAGGACAGCTCTCCTTGCGTGTTCCTTGGAAGCCTCTAGGCTTTGGCACATGCTGTTCCCTCTGCTTTGCATGCCCTTCCCCACTCTACAATTCATCTTGTTAACTCCCGTTTGTCCTTTGGGTCACAGCTTTTCCTCAGCCCACTGCTCCAGTCGGTTAGTTAGGTCCTTCTTCTGGCTGCCCCCTCATGGCACTTTCATGGATTCCTCCATTAGGCAAATATTTATGGAGCACCTCCCATGTACCAGGTACTGGGGAGACGGTGATGAGGCAAATCAGACAGTCCCTGCCCTCCTGGAGCCTCCCTTCCCGTCAGTCAAAGGAGTACACAAATCAATGTCCAATCACAGCTGTGACGGGAAGGAGAGTTTCTTGATTTTAGGTGCTCTGGGAACTTAGAATAGAGTTGACCTGGTCAGGGAAGGCTTCCTGGAGGATGTGGACTCTGGAGCTGAGACCTGAAGTATGGGCAGGATTAACAAGGCGAACAGAGCAGAAAAGATCGTGTCGGGTAAACGGGACCGGGAGATGCAGAGGCTCATGGTGGCAGGGAACACAAGAAGACAGGTGGTGAGGCACAGTAAGGGTGGGGGGCTTGGTGTAGGCTGAGGCAGGAAAGGCTGGCAGGACCAGCCGACGTGGACCTGACTGGTAAGCATTTGAACTGTTTAGCCTGAGAGCACTGGGCAGCCGTCAGAGGATCACGTGATGGGATCTGAACACTTAAGAGATCACTCTGGGAGTTATTTTAAGGTGGAAGTTACAAGAAAGTATTTGGGTTTGAATGGGATGAACCTACTTCCGAGGACAAATCGAAGACGAGAGCAAGACTGAGACAGGAATGTTGGAGAAAGGTTCTTGAGAAGGTTCCAGAGAAGATAATTCAGGGTGTAGATTGAGGAGTGGTGGAGACATGAAGACTGTCTAGTGGGTGGAGGAGAACTCTGCTGGTGGTCAGGGAGAATGACAAGTGACAATTGAATCCAGCAGTGCTGCACCTGACTGAGCAAACAGTATATGTAGGGTGGCCAGGGAGGGGAGCATTGTCATTGGTGTTTTAGAGCACTAGGTGCTGGTGACGTCTGCAGTGCAGACACGCAAGAAAAAAGAATCAAGTCTAAAAAGGGAGTGAAGGTGAAGCAAATACGTGGAGAAAAAATGAGAGGAAGCAAAAGTCTTTTTTCATTGCTACCACTACTTCAAGTAGCGGCCACTGTTAATTGGTCAGGTTTGAAGGAATTTAGTGAGTGGTGGTTTTGTCTCCATCATCCAGGCTTCCAACACCCAGCTATTGAGTCTCTCCTCTGGGCCAGGCTCTGTGTTCCCTGCTGGGTGTGGGGTGAGCTTAAATAGATACCTACAGGCGCCTGCCCCTGAGGAGTTCAGTCTATAGACAATAAACAGTAAAGAATTACAATAGAGGTGACAAGTCTTGAAGAAATAAAAGGCCACTGGTTGCCAGTGGGGAAAGCATGGAGGGGGCAGGAGAGGATGTGGGGTTCAGTATAGGGATCTGGGTAAAAGGTGATGGTGCTAGATCCGGGTTGGGTCTGGACAGAGGTGGGAGAGACTACGGAGTGGAACCATGGCCTGGCCCAATGGCCCCCCGTGGCTGCAGTCACTAGGGAGTTGGCCTGCTCCTGCCTCTCCCTGATCTCCAAGGACAGGGAGTCTGTCTTGCTCACCTCCGTTGCCCCGGCACCCAGCGTGTGCTCTAGACTTGTCTGTGAAATGAATAAATCTCAGCAGAAAGCTCCCTTAGATAGTTTGAGCCCAGCCCTTTCTCGCTCCAATCCCACAGGTGGGGACACTGAGTCCCAGAGAGGACTCATGCACTGGGTTCCTGGCAGCACTGGGCCCACAACCTCAGCTGGGTTCTGAGAGCCCCACTCCCTAGTCCAGCACTCACCTGGCCTCTCCCTGCAGGGGTCTCGGTCCATGTGTGCAATGAGCACCGTTACGGGTACATGAACGTGCCGGTGAAGTCCCACCAGAAGCTGGAGGATGAGAGGGTCAACTTTATCCACCTGATCTTGGAAGCGCTAGGTGAGGGCTGGGGGCCGGGCCCCCACCTGCTGCTGCTCCCTGCCTCCCCACGTGCCCCTTCTCCTAGGCCCCAGACCTGACAGGCTGTCAGGCTCAGGCTCGGGGTCCCAGTCTCACCCCTAACTCGTTCCCTGACTCTGGGCAAGTGCCTTTCTACGCTGGGCCTCAGTCTCCCCATCTCTACAATGGAGGCAAGTGGATTGTGTGATCTGAGGGATCTTCCTGCTGGGCATTCTGAGGGGGCAGGAATGGGGGCAGCTAGGACTCTAGGGTCACACCTGTCAAGACCACAGGGACTCATGATTGGGGGTGCTTTCCTCTACAGTGGATGGGCCCCCCATGTGGGCCTCGGCTCATGTGTCCCGGCCCCCAAAGAGTCCCACCAAGATGGGATTTGATGAGGTAAGTTCCCTCAGCCTGCACAACTGGGGTCTGAGGTAGGTGCACCCACCCTTCGCCCCTCCCTGTACCCACTCCCTGCACCATCTCCCCTGCCTCTTCCAGGTCTTTGTCATCAGCCTGGCCCGCCGGCCCGACCGCCGTGAGCGCATGCTGAGCTCACTCTGGGAAATGGAGATCTCTGGGCGGGTAGTGGATGCTGTGGACGGCCGGTGAGGCTCCCTGGGGATGGGCCCCGGGCAGCTGAGGGGCTGTGTGGTCCATCGATGCTCCTTAGATGTGAGAAAAGCAGATGAGTGAATGAGTTGAATGGCTTTCCTGTTCCATGAGGTATTCAAACAGGGCCTGAGTACTTCTGTCTCAGGGAGCCCCCGGGTAGACAGAACTAGGACAAGACTTTCCTTCAGCCCACGGGAGGGAGGAGAGTATGGTGGTGAAGGCCCAGATCAGAGTCTCTTGGGCTTAGGTTCCAGCTCTGCCCCTTAGCAGCTGTGTGACCTCGACAAGTCACCCCCACCTCTTCAGCCTTATGTAAATGGCCAATCAGGGTGCCTTCCTCTTAGGGGTTTGTAAGGGCTCAGGGAAGATTTAGCCAGGACCTGACACAGTATGTATTCCACAGGTTAGGTGTCTTCGTGTATATTATCAGGGTTATTCTTCCTATTCCGGAACTTAGGTCCCTAATGGGTGGGGTGGGAACAAACCAGTCATGTACCCCAGGCGAACCTGGGGTTATGGGGTTCCATGTGCCTGCTGCTGTTTGCTGCATATGCCCCCAGCCTTTCTGGCCGTAGGATGTCCATCCTTTGCTTGGGCCTCTGCTATGTTCCCCACATTCATCCTGGGGTGCACCCCCCTCAGGTCACCTCCTGCCTTCCCATGCTGCCACCCCCTCCCCTGAGGGTCACCCCTGCCCAAGGTGCCTGCAGTTCCCCTGATCCAGTCACTGATGGCTTCAGGCCACATGAAGTGGTAACAAGGCTGAAACCTCCTTTACACCAGACTCCAGTGTGACTGTCCCTGGTGGGCACCCCTCACCCCATTACACTCGTCTCCCTCAGGACACTCAACAGCAGTGTCATGCGGAGCCTTGGCGTGGACCTGCTCCCTGGCTACCAGGACCCCTACTCCGGCCGCACGCTGACCAAGGGCGAGGTCGGCTGCTTCCTGAGCCATTACTCCATCTGGGAGGAGGTGAGGACCCCGCCCCCCGCCCCCCACCCCCCGCCCCGCTGGGCTCATTCCTCAGGGAGAGCAGGGGTCACCCTCTTCACTCCTCCCTGTGCAGCCTTCAGTGATGAACAAAGACCCGGCCAGCAGTTTTAAACCTCCCATGTGCTCAACCCTGCACCTTATTCATTCGACAGTCTCTGTTGAGCACCTACTGTGTGCTAGGAGATATTCTGCTCTGAGAGTACAGGGGTGAACGAGCAAATGCAGCCCGGGCTCTCCTGGGGCTCAGGGACCAGAGGGGGACACAGAAATCAGGAAAGAACCAAGCTTGCAATGGAGGGGAGGTGTACGGGCTGTTGTAGCGTGTGGCCCGGCCTGGACTGCGGGCCTGGTACGGGGGCAGGTGGGCTTAGCCATTGACTGGCAGGGAGAAGAACCTCCTTAGCAAAAGAAAACAGTGGGCGCAAAGGCCCTGAGGCAGGAAGGAGTTGGGTGAGTTCAGGGATGGGAAGAAGAAAGGTGTCCTCAGCACTCCGCCAAAAAGCCTCGGCCCAGAGCTAGGTGTGAGGGCCGCTGAGAGGTCACTGCTCAGACACTGCAGGAAGGACCAGCATCCCTGAGAGGTCACTGCCTGGACAGTGGCCCCCAATGGGTGCCCACTCCAGGAGGTGGCTCACAGACTCACCCCTTGTTTTTATTTTCTCCTCTAGCCCAAATATATATATGTGAGCTTATATTTCTGTTTTCTACTGTCTCTGAACAGATTGAAGGATGATGTATATTTGATCGTTTACTGAGCTAATGTCAGGTTCTTTATACATTTCCAAAAGTTACAGAGAGTGCTTTTTGTTAGGGACGTTGGGGGCTAGGGTCTCCCCCACCCCACCCAGCCGAGCTTCCTTGAGGAAAGCTCAGGAGGCCTCAGTGAGGACCCGGACCCTGGAGTCCAGCCAGTGCAGGCTCAGATCCCAGTTCTGCCACTGCCTGGCTGTGTGTCCTTGGACAGACGAGTTTGCCTCTCCATGTCTCTGTCTCCTTACTGCCGTACAGGGCCATCATGTGTGCTGCCTCCTGAGGGCAGGCAGGCAGTAGCCCTGTGGCCCCGGGGGTATGGTAGCGCTCAGTGAATGCAGCATGGGTTCCGACTGCCATCATGAGTCTATTTGGAGAGCTGGATGGGGGGCCTGGAGGGCCTTGAGTGCCAGAGCGAGGCATTGGGATTTCAGTCCCCAGGTGGTGGGAGCCCTGGCAGGCTCTGGAGCAGCTGAGTGATGTGGCCAGCACTGAGATCAGCACATAAGTGAGGCCAGGGAGAATGTCAGTGCTAGCCAGGTGGCAGGGGACAGCCCGAATCTAAAGAGCCACCCCCCACCCCACCATGTACCACAGGTGGTTGCCAGGGGTCTGGCCCGGGTTGTGGTGTTTGAGGACGACGTGCGTTTTGAGAGCAACTTCCGGGGGCGGCTGGAGCGGCTGATGGAGGAGGTGGAGGCTGAGAGACTTCCGTGGGACCTGATGTAGGCAGCCTGCGCCCCAGAGGCCGGGAGAGGGGCGGGCCTCTGGGGGTCTGCCTCCTGCTTGGAGCCTTCCTTCCCCCAGCCTGGCCCTGGAGGATGGGGTTGGGGGAGGGGTCCTGCAACACCCCATAGTGTGACTCCTGGGTTCCTCGATGTCACCTGCAGCTACCTCGGCCGGAAGCAGGTGAACCCTGAGGAGGCAGTTGCCGTGGAGGGGCTGCCGCACCTGGTGGTAGCTGGGTACTCCTACTGGACACTGGCATACGTCCTGAGCCTGGCAGGTGCCCGCAAGCTGCTGGCCGCCCAGCCCCTGCGCCGGATGCTGCCTGTGGACGAGTTCCTGCCCATCATGTTTGACCAGCACCCCAAGTGAGTCTCAGCTGGGGGCAGGGCAGGCTCATCCCCTCCCCACCTCAGCAAGCAGTAAGTCCCCTGGCTGGGAAGGTGGGGAGACTGAGGCTGGCAAGGTTGAGTCACTTCTTCCAGGTCACCAAAGAATAACAAGAACCCAGCCTCATCCTGGCGTCAGACCAACAACCTCTGTGTCAGTTTCTCTGCTGCCTGGGTGGTTTTTAGTCAAGTAACTTCTCTGTTTTGAGCCTCAGTTTCACCATCTGGAAAATGGGGATAAGAGAAACCCTGCCTCTCATGTTTGTTATGAGGTCTAGCTGGGGAGGGCAGTGAGGTGCTGTGGGCAGGTGAGGTGCCAGGCTGCAGACCAGCATGAGGTCTGGATGGAGGGGCTCATCTCAGCCTCCCTGAGCTGTCCTCCTGCCTCTCAGTGAGCAGTACAAGGCACACTTCTGGCCCCGGGACCTGCGGGCCTTCTCGGCCCGGCCCCTGCTTGCTGCCCCCACTCACTACGCGGGGGATGCAGAATGGCTCAGCGACACGGAGACATCCTCACCCTGGGACGACGATAGTGGCCGCCTCATCAGCTGGAGTGGCTCTCACAAGACCCTGCGCGGCCCCCACCCGAACCTGGCTGGCAGCAGTGGGCACAGCCTCCATCCCCACCCCAGGGATGAGCTCTAGGTGAGGGCAGGGCTGAGAAGAGACTCCCAACCCTGTGGGCCTCGCATTTCTCTCTCTATGGCTGACTCTGCGTCTGGATCTGTTTTCCCCTTCCTATTCTGTTTTCTTTCTCTCCCTCCGACTGGCTGTCTCTGTCTCTGTATCCTTGGCTGTCTCTGCATTTCTCTTTCCACCTCTAGCTCTCTCTCTCTGTCTCTGGCTTTGTTTCTTTGTATCCGCTGGTATCTCTCTCTGTCTCTGATTCTTTCTGTCTGTCTCTGCCTGCCTCTGTCTCTCTGATGTCTGTGTCTGTCTCTCACAGTCTGACTCCTCCAATTCTTTCTATTTTTCTCCTCTTGCCTGTCCTGTCCCACCAGGTCCAGGTGGTGATTCCAGAAAAGAGCCCAGGAGCAGGCCATCGCTGTCCAGGGAGCAGAGTTGGAGATTGCTGGCAGGAGCTGCCACCAGGAACCATAGACCCAGTGGAGACCTGGCTGCCACCTTAGGCATGGTCACTCTGCCCTCTGGCCCCATCTTACATCAGGAGAAACCACTCAGAGATGGGTCCCCTTCCCCGAGGTCATGTAGCAAAAGGGCAGGGCTGGCAGCTCTTACCCTGCTGGGCTGACTCACAGCCTGGGGTGGAGGGAAAGAGGGAGGCTGCACAGTCTTCTGTTTCAAGCTGGGCAGACTCAGGAGCCCTGCCCTCCCTGAGGACCCAGCTGTTGGGACCCCTCCGCCCCCTTCTACCTCCACCTTAGTCCCCCCGCCCCAAACTGGATGCCTAGGTTTCACCTGCCAGGGCTCACCCTCTTCCCTGGCCAATGGGAAGTGCAGGGAGGTGGACCCAGCACACAGTAGGTCCTCAATAAAAGCCGGCTGGCATTTGCACTTTATATTTTTTAACTCATGGCTGAGCCTCTTTGCTTGTTACTAGGTCTGGGGACTATGGATGAGATGAGCAGTTAGAGAGGAGGGCAGCCTGGAGGAGGAGGCAGGCCCACTGGGCACCAACTGCTTAGTCTACTGGTTGGTAAATGTGGGACGAGAAGCCCAGCCCACAGTGAATGCCCGCCCACTGGGACACACATGTCAATCACTGGCCTCACCTTGCCGGTAAGGGTGGTCCTAGGCTGGACCCAAGGCGTCTGATACCTCCCGCCGGTGGATCTTCACTTGTGCATCTGGTACCCCTCAGCTGGAAGTGGGTGGGGAAAATCCAGGGCTCCCCTCTGGCCTGAATCAGTGTGGTGGCCAGAGGGCCCTTGGTGGCAGAGCCTGGACCTCCTGGGCCAGGGCGCCCTCTGCTGGTATGGGCCGATGATGGGGAAGGGAGCCTGGGGCATTTGGAATCTGTTCCTGTGCAGTGGGTTACCAGCCCCAGCTCCACTGTCTTCTGCTTTTCTGCTTTTGAACTGCTGGCCTGCCTCCATCCTCCTACCTGCCGCCCCTGTCAGGCTTCTGGGCCTAGTAACTGTCTCCAGAGCCTGCACTTAGGCAGCTGGAGGGGGTGGGGAGGTGGCCCCTTGCCTAGGCTGTGGCTGCCTTGGCCAACACCAGCACAGGACTGTGAAACCGGCAGTTCCAGGTTTTCTTTTTCAGAGGAGCCCCTCTCCCATGGCAGCCCCTTGACTTGGTCGTGTAAGCACCTGTGTCCTGGCACAATCTGACCGGCACCCCCTAAGGCTGGGCTATCCTTCATTCTGGCCATGAGGTCCAGCTGGCCGGGCCTTGGTTCCCGAACCTGGCATGGCTGTGAGAAGGACTTTGGGTCAGAGCGGTGGGATTGGTGCTTTGTTCGTTCCAAGAGTAAAAGCCATTGATTCTGGATGGCTATGACCTTGAGCAAGACACTTCTCTTCAGGCTTCAGGTATCCCCTTCATTCTTTAAAATGAACATTTATTGAGCACCTCCTATGGGCCAGGTTAAGGCACTAGGGCTGCAGCAGTAAATAAAACTGACATAAAATAAACAAACAAAAACCCTGACTTCATGGAGCTGACATTCTAGTGAGGGAGACAGACAGAAACAAATAAATAAATATTAGAGGGTAAATACTATAGAGGAAAATGAGGGAGGAGATATCAAGTACGATCTGAGAACTTAACAACTCAGATGAGCAAAGACTTGAAGGAGGTAAGGGGGAAAGCTATAGGGATATCTGAAGCAAGGCCATTCCAGGCTGAGGGAGCAGCATATGCAAAGGTCCTGAGGCAGAAGCAGGGCGGACAGGTTCAGAAGACAGCAAGGAGGCCTGTGTGGCTGGAGCAGAGTGAGTAAGGAGGAACCAAGTTCTGGAGATGATGGATCCAGGGTCAGGGCCAGAGCAGAGAGGCCATTGGAGGCCATTGTGGCTTTTACTCTGAGATAAGGAGCCCCCAGAGGGTTTAAGGCAGAGAAATGACTTCTATTTTAACATGTTCACCCTGGCTACTGTTCTTACTGTTCTAAGAATGAACTGGTGTGTGTGTGCAGGGTGGCGTCCGGGGTAGAAATAGGGAGACCGGTTAGGAACCCATTGTAATAATCCAGGGGAGACGTGATAGTTCCTCACACCAGGATGCTGACAGTGGGTGTGGTGAGAAGGTAGAGCGGACAGAATTTCAAGAGGAGAAGAAGCGGCTTGGCAGACACTGAAGCCACTGCCCCCAGACCTGCCCTGCGTTGCTTAGCCGGGGTCAATCCCACAGGTTCTCCGGTCTTCAACATTGCCGGCAAGTCTTTGGGCCACATCTCCTTTAAGCTGTTTGCAGACAAAGTTCCAAAGACAGCAGAAAACTATCCTGCTCTGAGGACAGGGGAGAAAGTTCATGAAGGTTCCTGCTTTCACAGAATTAATCCGGGATTTGTGTGCCAGGATGGTGACCTCACACACCATAATGGCCTTGGCAGCAAGTCCATCTACTGGGAGAACTATGATGATGAGAATTTCATCCTGAAGTTTCAGGTCCTGGCATCTTGTCCATGGGAAACCCGGGACCAACACAAACAGTTGCCAGTCTTTCATCAGCACTGCCAAGACTGAGTGGTTGGGTGGCAAACATGTGGTCTTTGGCAAGGTGAAAAAGGGCATGGGGACTGTGGCTGCCGTGGAGCACTTTGGGTCCAGAATGACAAAACCAGTGAGAAGGTCACCACTGCTGTCTGTGGACAACGCTAATGTTGATTTGTGCTTTATCTTAACCGCCAGACCATCCCTTCCACAGCTCAGAAGAGCACCTTCACCCACAATTCTTTGCGTTCCGTGTTCTCCTTATGTCCCTCCAAGTCTAGCTGGACCGAAGAGTTAAGTTTATAATTATGAAATAAAAATGAAACAACAACAACAACAAAAAGAAGTTGAGGATGGTGCCAAAGTTTTTGGCCCGAGTTACTGGAAGAATGGAACTTCCATGAACTGAAATGGCGCAGACTGCGTGTGGGGGCAGCGGAGGAGGTTATTTTTAGACGTGTTCATTTGAGATCAAGGTGCGCATGTCAGGTAGGGGTTGGATGTGTGAACCTGGGAATCAGGGTTCAAGTCTGGACTGGAGATGGAAGCTTGGAATCCAGTCCTGGCTCAGAAGTCCTGGCCCCCATTCCACCACTGGTTACCTGGGCAGCTTGTTGAAATGCAGATTCCTGCCCCCTCCTATCTCCATGCTACAAGGTTCTGGCTCACTAGGTTGAGGGGGAGGTCTGACTGTTTGTGAACCAAACCACCCCAGGTCATTCAGAGGACTTGACAAGTTTGGGAAGACTGCTAATTTACTTTGATGATGTTTGAAAATGTAAACAGTTGTGTCACCACCACTACAATGCAGATGTGGAATATACATAATTATATACCACCAGCACCACCGCCACCCCTCCCCACAGCCTTCCCACCGCTCCCTACTCCCCCCCACCGTTCCCCTGTGCCACTCTGCAGTCAATTCCCTCCTCCCACCCCAGCCCCTGGAAACCACTGGTCTATTTTCTGTCCCTATGGTTTTGCCTTTTCCAAACTGTCCTATGGATGGAATCATACAGTATGTGGTCTTCTGTGTCTGTCTTCTTTTACCCAGCATCGTGTTTTATTTGGAAGTTTCATACAAAACTGAGCTTTAATATCTTCCCCAGTACTTTATACTATAGTTTCTAACCCTAATATGTATTATGAGGAATGTGTTATGAAATGTTCATCTAGACTACCAAATACCACCCCACCCCCATGACCTCCAAACTACTCAGGGCAGTAGTGTGCAAATATCTTGGTTTTCTAGGTATGCCCTGCTGTGAAGAAGGTTGGGAAGCCTCGCCCTGAGGTACACTGGCTTCTTGGGGGAGGCATGGATGACAGAGAAAGTGAGCAAGTGGGGATGGGATCAGTGGGCAAGAGCTGTGTCTAGTAACATCCCTCCTGGAGGACTGCTTCTCATCTGCTCTGCCCCTGACCCCTCGGTTGGTACAACTGTGTGCAAACGAAGAGACAAGGGTCTTTCCTATGAGTAAGTGGCAGTAGCTTTGGGGCATTGGCTGTTTGCCTGCTCAGAGAGATTTTTGTGTCCTTTTGGTTTCACAGCCGAATTATAGATGCTGAAGATCCCTTCCTGGATGGTGGCGGTCTCTGCAAACCTTGGTCTTAGCAAAACTGTGGTCTTGCTAGCCACAGCATGGGTCCTGGGGGCAGAGAAGGCTGGTTTGAGTTGTGTCTTGGCCCTTTCTAGCTCTGTGACCTTGGGCAAGTGTCCTGACCTTTCTCTAACCTCAGTTTTCTGCTCTATAAAATGGGGTTGACACTTGTGCCAATCTCACTGGATGTCGTGAGGATTCATGAGCTAATGAGAGTGGCACTGTGCCTGGCATGGAGAGAGTCCAGCGCTGATGGTCACTGGCATCACGTGACCTTTCAGACAGTGACAGAGTGAATCAAGATGGGCTTGGGAAATCTGCCTGAGTCAGAACAAGTTGTGGGGGGCTCTGGAAACAGATAACCTAATTTCCAGTTTCCCCTCTGCCACTTTAACTGTCTGTGCCACTTAGCCAGGTCCCTTTTTTCTCTGTAAAATGCCCATTTCTCCCTCTGAAAATGAAGGGGCACGACAAGATTTACCCTCCAAGATCCCTCCCGACGGTGTGTAGGAAGGGGTTCTCAAACTTCAGAGCGCACCTGAATCATGTAGAGAAGTTGTTACAACTCAGATTGCTGGGCCCCACCCCCAGAGTTTCTGATTCAATAGGTCTGGGGTGGGGTGCAAGAATCTGCATTTCTAACAAGTTCCCTGGTGATACTGATGCTGTTGGTACTTGGACCATGCTTTTAGAACCACTGGTTTGGGCAACCGTAGAACCAGGACTGTTGGCTGAGCCCAGCATCCATCCAGCCTGAGAGGCCCAGGTCAGTGAGTGGTTGGCCAAAGGGTCCAAGAGGAGCCAGACCTTGATAGGGCAGGGGAGAATTCTGTCTCCCAGCTCTTCCTTCTCCCCGGGGCAGTGCTGTGGCCCTTGCATCAGGCCCCTGGGGAAGGTGCTCCTGGATGGAAATAACTGGTAATCGGGCCCTTGGGTAAATGGAGAGTCTGGAGCCTGAGCTGGAGGACTCGGGCCCAGAGCTGCAGCTGCTCCTTCATCTGTGGTTATTTCTAACTAACACGAAAAGCCCATGTTCATTGTTGAAATTTAGAAAAACAGGAGAAAAACAAAATCACCAGTGTTAACATTTTGAGATAGTGTCTTCTGGTTTAAAAAACAATTAAGTCTCTTTTATTTCTTAAGCTGGGCCGTGGCCTCATTAATGTCTATTCTATGATATGTCTTAAAACAACATCTGGACTATGTTATGGGCAGAATTTTGTCTCCCACAAGTTTATATATTGAAGTCCTAACCCCAGAACGTGCAATGTGACCTTATGTGGAAATAGGGTCGTTGTATATGTAATTAGTTAAGATGAGGTTGTGTTGGAGCAGGGTTGGCCCCAACCCAATATAACTGGTGTCCTTATAAAACGGGGAAATTTGGACTCAGACACACACAAGGAGAATACCACGTGTAGACTAGAGTTCTGCTACCAAGAAACTATCAGAAGCCAGGAGAGAGGCCTGGAACAGAACCTTTTCCAGCACCTTCAGAGGGAGGACGGCCCTGCTGACACCTTTATCTCAGACTTCTAGCCTCCAGGACTGTAAGACAATACATTTTGTGGTACTTTGCTATGGCAGCCCTAGCAAACTAATACATATTACATACCCTCTTTGGGCGGAAGAAGTGGGGGAGGGGGAAACCACACAGGCAAACTCTTTCAAAAGGTGTGGAGGGAAAAGCTTTAATCGTTTCATCTGGTCTGGTCCCGTTCGAGTGGTCAGCCATGGGCTCCTTGAAGACTGGTGGGATGTGTTGGTCTAGTGTCCCTTGCACTGGGCTTAGCACATAGTTAAGAGTTAATATTGCGTCAATGAAGGTGGGAGCATTGACAAACCTGTCTTGGGGGTAGCAAGAGACATTTTACAGAGGTGTTTCACCTAGGCCTGGAGGCAAGAAGTTTATCTTGTGCAGTTCTTGCTCTGAAGGGGGGACTGGAGAGCAGGGGAAGACAAAGATGAGGGAGGGTGGAGAAGGTGGAAGGAATCCCGTTCGATAGCTTTATTTTTCTCTAAGAAAAAGGAGAGCTGGATATGGCATGGGGAAGAGGCAAAGGTTTGGAAAAGCCACAGTGGGGAAGTGGAGGGGTCCAGGGACAAATAGAACAAGTGCTGAGCAGTGGTAGGGCTCAGCTGAGAGTGGAGGCAATGATTTGTGGGTTTGGTCTTTGCGGAGCCTCAGATGATTGGGTTAAAGGGATTGGGGAATCCATCATTTATTCAACAGGGAGAAAATGAACAGGTCAAAGGGAGTGGAATGCTCCCTAACCCTGAAGAATGAACCTGGTAGGCATTAGATTGTGAGAGCAAAGCAGGAAAGCAGGTTCTATTTGGAGAGGGAGGAGCTGGAATTTAAAATTTCAGGTGAACCAGTTGTGTGACCCTGGGGGTGCATGGCTAAGGTGCGGGGTGGGGGGAGGGGAAGTCATGGAGATGACCATCTCGAGGAACTGGAAGCCAGAGTTGGCCCTGAGGATGTTAAAGTCTCCCAGAATCCAGGGCGGCACCGTGAGGCACGTGACAGCCCCTCATAATTGGCTGACAGTGAAGCAACTAGTTGAGAAGATGGCGGCAGAGCGAGAACCTCATTGGAGTAGGTCTGTAGACACAGCGGCATTCGGTGTGCAGGAGGGCAATGAGGAGCAAGGGGAATTCGGACCCTGCCTCCTGTCTGGACAAAGACAGGGGCGATGTGGGAGGAGGAGAGTCTGGACGGTGCGCAGAGGACGGCTCCCTCTCTGCACCAACAACGAAGTAGAGACAGGGCTGGATTTCCAGAAGCAGGGTGCAGCTCCAGCCACTAACTTGTTCTGCGCCCCATCTCTGAGCCCAGTTCCTAAAACATATCAAAGGGAGCGAGTTAGAGCTGTGATGCTCCTTTGAGTTCTGGGACTCGAGGAGGACCGAAGGCAGGGTAAAAATAGCGGCGGGGTTTAGCAGGGCATTGAACCGTGGGGCTAGCCCGGGCAAAGCCCGCTGGCAGCGTCGCGCGTCTCCATGGCGACGGGCCGCGTGGCCTGAAAGCGGGCGGAGTTTCGGGCGGGGTGGGGCATCTCTGTGACGCCAGGGCCTAGGCCTAAATGGCGAAACCCGAGAGGCTCACGGCGGGGTTTGAACTGGCCAATGGGCGAGCTGCCGACCGGGTGTCGGAAAAGGAGGCGGAAGCGGGGAGGAGCCGCCGCCGGAGCCGGACTACATCCGCCACGGCGTCTCCATGGCACGACCCTGGCCACAGACTTCAACGACTTCATAAGGAGGCGTTTCTGGGCGCAGCCGTGTCGCTCCTGGTGAGAGGCCTCCGCTAGGCGGGACCCAAGGCGCTCCGGGGCGCGCCGCAGCCGCTGCCCGGCCTGGTCCCCACGGGCGGGCTGGCCCCCGCTGGGGTGGCCCCCGCCTGCAGCCCTCGGGCGCGCTCGTCCAGCTCCCGTCAGAATCTGGACCCCCGCCCCGCCCACCGGCGCGGGCCTCCTCCCGCTAACGGGCGGGCCGATTGCCTCCCTCCTCACCTGGCCACCGGCGGGGCTCGGCTCGCTTCTCTGCTGCCCTCTGGCAGGGCTTCGCCCTTCTCTCTATGGGCAGAAACTGGTTCCCTCCTGCCCGCTGGTGGGTGGTCGTCCCTTCTGTCCGCCGACGGAGACTGGTCCCGCGCCCTCTAGCCTGCCGGTGGGCGTCGCCCCGTCCGCCCTTCCCTCCCCGCGGGCCTGGGCACGGCAGTTATTTGTCCGCTCGTTGTAGGCAGCGCTGTCCCCCGGGGACCGCCTCCGGGTCCCCGAACCCGCTGGCTAATTTGCCCTTCCAGGGGACCTCTCTGGGGGTCCCGTCCCGCTCCCTGCACAACCCGGCGTCTAACCCCCTCTAACTCGGATGCTAGATCCCAGAAGTTGCTGCTGCGCCAGGGTATTTTCCCTCCGCAGTCGGGGCTACCTAGTAGCGGCGGGGCGCCCCTTTATCACCGGTAACCTCCGTTCCTCGCTCCTTCAAATACTATTGGTCCTCTCCGGGTATCTGTTAGACGGGAACGCCCCTTCTCCTAGGAGACAGTTGCCCTGGTCCCGCCCAGAACATACCCCGCTCTTACAGCTCCCTGCGTGGGTTCTGGCCCTTTGGGGCCCACTTGGGCCCTAGCGGTTCTCTCCCACCCTCCACGAAAGCCAGCCAGCACCTCAGGTTTTACCCTTGGTGGCCACACGCCTTCCCTCCTGGGTGGGGCCTGGGTGTGGTGATTTAGCTCGAAGTTCCGCTGCCCGTTCTTCCCTGGGGAGGGGAGCTCCCACCGCGTCCCCCTACCCGCCTACTGGCCTCAGTCACACGGGTCGCTCAGCCTCTCCTATCTCCCCCCACTTTGGCAGGACAGTTGCTGTGCGACTTGGACAGTAGAGAGGAGCGCCTCCCAAGTTTTCATCCAAGTGCCACCCCCAAAGCTTCCACCCTCCTCCCCCTCAGAGAGGACGTTTGATGCTGGGCCCCTGAGATTCTCATTGACAAGCCCCTCTGGGTCCCCCTGAGCAGAGCCTGCTGACCCAATTGTCCACCTTTGCGGCTTTGATGCCTAGTCATGTCTGCCTCATCCTCAGGCGGCTCCCCCAGGTACTGCCAATGTGGGGGGCCCCTCCACTGGAGGGCAGGGAAAGGTGGTCAGGGGCCTCCAGGTTGGAGGCTTCTTTTTCCAGCTTTCCTGTTCAGTGTACTGAAAGTCTGGGCCGAAATATTTGGAAATCATTTTTAAGGGGAAGGAGGAAAACAATCCAGACACATGATCTCAGCTCTGCCCCCTTATCTCCCTCCCTCCCCAGCCGCCCCAGTTCCTGGTAGTAAATAGGGTCACCATTGTTGTTTCAATGGATTACTAGGCGTAGATGGTTTTTGAAAGGAGACCATTTAAAAAATAACAATGCTATAGGAGGTGGATGCAGCAGTTAGCAAGGTGTTGATGGAGTCCAAGTGTTTGATGGGAATCCCAGTTGAGGGAGAGAGATTACCCAAGTCTGCTGGCTTCTAGTGAACAGAAATGTTCTAAGTGAGGAGGGGAAAAAAAATCTCAGATTCTGTATTCCTTGGCTAAATGATTACCGTGTTTCCCCAAAAATAAGACCTAGCCGGACAATCAGCTTTAATGGAGCAAAAGCAGCGTCTTTTGGAGCAAAAATTAATATAAGATGTTATATTAATTATTATTTATTATAAGACCCGGTCTTATAATAAAATAAGACCGGGTTTTATATTAATTTTTGTTCCAAAAGATGCATTTGAGCTGATTGTCCGGCTAGGTCTTATTTTTGGGGAAACATGGTGGTAGGGCTCAGTATTTTTTCTTTTTTTAATCAAGGTGTGATACACATATAGCAAAACACCTGCTAAAAGGCTCAAGAATGTTTATATTGCATTTTTTTATGTTGCATTATTTTCTCCAAGTTATTTGTGGGGAGGGTAAAGTCATATTTTAGTGTTGTCAGGAGGCAGTGGGATGGATCGAATGAACTTTTCAAGTCCCTTCCTATCCTGGAATTCCCAGATGTACTGCTGCCAAATTTTGGAGATTAAATGGTTGCTCTATTTGCAAAGCTGGTGATGGCGCTGTTTATGTATAAGCAAGATGAATTACATGTGGTATACAAACAAAACAAAACAAAAATAACCCTTCTTCTTAGAAGCTTAAGGAGTAGCAAGTAGAATATTTTAGGAAATAGTCATTTTTCATCCTATTAGTTGAATATTTGACTGTTGCTTTTATGAAGTTGAGTCCCAGGGACTTTGTTCCTGAGCCTACTGCTCTGTCTTTTTATGTCAGTCATTCACTGAGTACTTCTCTGGGGCTACCTCTGCTCTGGGCAGTATGCTGGGCACTTTTACCCCCAGCCAAACTAGCACCTTGGCTGTTGCTCATGTGCTGTCTGCTTTTTGTCACCTGACAGGATGACACCTGGGCTTTTCAGTAAAAGGTCACAATACATGTGATGCGATGGCAGGTTAAGAGGCCAGCCCTGCAAATGCCCATCACCCCTGTTTCCATCTCACTGCCGGCACACCATGCCTGTTTGGTGCCTCGTGGAAAGGGTGCCACATGATTCCAGACTGGTTCTAGCCGTCAACTTGTTACCCACCATATCTAGTATACAATTTCAGGAGATCTACGAAATAGAAGAGCCCTAGTTTTCTGCTTACCATCTGGTTTTTGTGCCTGGGTGCAGGTTTCCATCGTGTGGGAAGAACGGAGTAACAAGTCTCACGCAGAAAAAGATCCTGAGGACACCTTGTGGCGCACCCAGTTTGACTGTTACGGTAGGTGACATACACACGTGCACCCTCCGGCCTGTGGCTCTGCTCAAACTGCTTCTGCACACCTTTTCCGGGAGCTGCCTTACCCTGCTGGCACCGCTGTGGCCTGGCACTCTGCTAGGTGCCTTCATGCAGACCCTGCTGAGCGACTGGATGGTTGTTTTGTTTGTTTGTTTTTGTTTTTTTGCTTATGGTAAGGCTGTCAGGTGTGAGGAGGTTGTCTAATCCTTCCAGACAAATTTTAAAAGTCTTTAGAACACATTTAATGTGTTCTAAATAATAATAAGTAATAATAATAATAATGAAGAAGAGGAAGAAAATAACAATAGATTGGGAGGGGATAGGCGCTGATGGTGGGTATGTAGCTGGGGTTTTACCTTGCTTATATTTCCTTTAGAATCCATAGAACCTTCTTGTCTCGGCTTTCTGTTTTCATCGTCTCTTACCTGCCTGGTGCCTGGTTTATTTTGCGCTCTAATCATTTTGTGTTTCCTGTGCTAATGCGCATGCCGGTTTAGATTACGGTGTGGAAGGATTCGCCTGCTTCCCAGCTGTGCTGTGCGGAGTCTAAGGAGGAGCTCTGCCTTCCAGCAGGCTGGGCCCGAGAGCCAGCTCTGAGGACCTGGGCCGGCTTTGGGCTCCTTTCTAGAACCTGCGGGTCTTGCAGACCCCCTCTCTTAGCTGGCCCTGGACCTCTGGTGGTCTTCAGCTGGGATCTCTGCCGGAGCCTGCTGAATGGCACTCCCACCTTGGTTCCTGCCTGCATGCCAGTAGTTAGTAGCTGTCCTGCTCGCTTGGTGGCTAGGCTTTCAGTGGCCCCAGAGACTGTGAGCTCTGTTTTTTATGCCCAGTTTACTCATCCACAGATCAACCTTTTTTGTGTTGTCCTCCCCGGCCTGCCAGAAGCGAACCATGAAAGACCGCTCTTCAACTCCCCCCTTACATGTTCATGTGGATGAGAACACCCCTGTCCACGTCCACATAAAAAAACTCCCGAAACCGTCAGCGACCAGCAGCCAGGTAGGAGCATGCCAGTGGGGCAAGGTGAAGGCTGTGGAGCAGGGCGACACCTCCCAGCTCAGACTCCATGTGCTGCTAACTCCCAAGGTTTGAGAGACATTCGCTCTCGGAGGTCGGCTGCCTAGTTAGAAGGTAGGCAGGACTGTCATCCAGGAATGACAGCAGAAGTAGCCTTAAAGAGGCTCCCCTGCAGAGTTGGAGACGGATGCCACTAGCGTGATGCCACAGCCAGCTGTGTGGGGAAGTGACGCTGGGTTTGTCCCTTTCCACAGAAATCTCATAAGCGCGGAATGAAAGGGGACACCGTGAATGTGCGGCGGAGTGTCCGGGTGAAAACCAAGGTACCTTGGATGCCCCCTGGAAAGTCACCTGCCCGGCATGTGGGATGCAAGTGGGAGGTAGGCTCGCTCTGTTCAGGCTTTTCTTCTCGGACTGGTCAGGGTCTAGCAGGCCTCATACTCCAGCTGGTAGGACTCGGGGTCGACTGTAGCTGTTAGACACATCCCAGTAGGTCCTGTTTACTGAGCGCCTTGCTAACCCCTGGAAGTACGTGCATCTTCTGTGGTAGATCCTGCCCACACCAGATGCAGAAACCAAGGCCTGGAGAGGTGATGTCTCAGAGAAAGTAGCAGAACTGGAGTTAGGACTCAGGGGTCTCATTCAAGAGGCTGTACTCTTGGCCTCTAATTTGTCTGTGAGGAGCCACATGTCTTTTCCCATGTAACTGTGATAGTATCTGAAGTATAACAAAAAATATATATGCCAGAGTGTACATATCCAAGAAAGCATCGCCTCTTCTGAGGTGGTCTCCATAAGAGACCATGTCCATATTCTACAGAGGTCATCAAAGCCACTTTTGGAGCAATCTGCTGGGGCGTAACAGCCTTTGGTATTAGTTGTCAAGAATCCAAGAGAACTGTCCCTTTTTTTAGACTCAACATGTTTTGCTTGTCCATCCATCCATCTGTACAGTAATTCCTGCACATTTATTGGGACTTGTGCCAGATACTGCTGGGCACTGGGGTTGTAGCTGCAAACTGGCAGACGTGCCTTCCTTCTGCTTATATTCTAGTCAATTGCAGTGAAAAACAATGATAGGACAAGGCCTTTTGGTCATGTTTTAGACAAAGATCTCATTATTTGGGACAAGTCAAGGACTTGAGATTACTTTAAGATGCTGATACCTGATCTATTGTGAAAGATTCAGTCTTTTTTTTTTTAATTACTTTTACTGATTACTTTTAAAATTAGAAATAAAAAATAAAAGTAATTACTCTGAAGTTTATAGTCATACTTCATGGTTTTGACTCCTTGGTTTACCAATTTGTCCCAAAGAGGCAAAGGGAGTATGGAGTATTATTCTAGGGGATAAATGAGAACTGTTCTGGCCAGTATATATATATATATATATATATATATATATATATATATATATATATATGTGTGTGTGTGTGTGTGTGTGTATATATATATGTGTATATATATGTATACATATGTACACATATATATACATATATATACACACACGTATACATATACATATACATGTGTATATATAGTACAAGGAAGATTGGAATTCAAATGATGTCTTACATTTTTCACCATGGGGATCTCACTAATAAACAGTGAAATGTAAATTAAAAACTATATTTTAAAAACAAAAACAAAAGTTGTTATTTTTACTGAGTGGCAAAAAGTTGAAAAGATTACAAATGTCTTGTGTTGGCAAGCATACGGGGTATCAACAAATCTTTTTAGACAGTTCTAAGAGGATCGCGAAACTGATTGAACTGTGCTGGAGGCAGTTTGGCCTCATCTATCCAAACAGTGATTCTATAATTTAGCACTTAGGAATTTATCCTTAAAAAGTCACAGAAGAGTACAGAGATCTGTGTTTAAAGATATTTGTTATAGTATTGTTTGTAACAGAAAAATTGGAAGCAACCTTAAGTCTATCAGGAGGATATTGGTTAAATTACGATACATCCATACAATGGAATACCATGCAACCATTTCAAAGATTGAGGTAGATATTTACACATGAGGTAGATATTTACATGTGATAATGAATCTCGGAGCCACACAGCATGGAGAGTTTGGCCCAAGTGGTGCAGAAAAGGGCACTTATGTGTCCATGTGTGTATGGATATGTTTGTATACGCATGACGTTTTCTGGGAGGATATGCAAGAAGTGGTAAGCGGTGATGACCTCTGGAGTGTGGGAAGCGCTTAATGGTTTATTTATTTTGTAATGGCCTGCATGAATTTCTTTATAACAAGCATACTATGTTTTATAATTTAAAGTGCTTTTCAAAAAAGTGAAAAGACTCGGTAATTTTCAAAGTATACGTCAAAGTTATGCCGCTGTGGAAATTGACTCTTGTTGACGTAAGTTGCTAGAAGCTGTGGTCCCCTCTGGAAAGCTCAATGTCTCTTTCAGTCCCGGGGCCCCAGGATCCTAAAAAAGGAGGGACCCAGAGAGGTGACTTGTCATCTCTCAAACAGTAGCTCTCTTTCATGCTACTTGAGCCAGCCCTTCTCCACTTTCCAGGGGCCCTCCATGTTGCTGGGAGACCCCAGCCTGGCCCTTTTATTATGGACAAGAGAGAAAAGACCCTAGGAAGAGGAAGTTTGCAGTAGAGCTGGACGGGGACCCAAGAAGATGCTGCATGCATATGGGGATTCTTGTTTTTTAAAAAAAAAAAACCTTCTGATACATAAGATTACCTTTGAGAGAAAGAAGGTCTGGGGTTTTTTTCTCTACCCTATTATTAAATAAAGTGATCTATTTTTATTATGGAAAATTGAAAATACAGAAAAATAGACAATCACCTATAATTATCCTGTTCTAACATGCCTGCCATTAAGTTTTACAAACTTTTTTGTTGAAAAGTGTAGGAAAGACACATCAGAAATGTGTTGCTTCAAGTTTTTCGAAAGATCTGTGTAACCATCACCCAGCTCAAGAAACATGTCACCAGCTTCTCTAGAATCTCCCCTCTGGTCCTATTCCTGTCACTACTGCCCCCAAGGGTAATCACTGTCCTGAAACTAATATTTTGGTACTTTACCATCACTGTTAACTATGCAGAGTTTTTTTCCTATGTTGTTTCCCCCCCCACTCATTATAATCATAATATCTACATATTTTCCTATTATCCTTCTTTTAAATATTAAAAGTAACTTTTTTCTTATAAAAACAATGCATAGTCATTGTTGACAAATTAGAAAATCCAAATCAGTACAAGGAAGAAAGTAAAAAGACCTGTGATCCCACTACCCTGAGAAGACCCAGGTCATGTGTAGGTAGGTGCTAGCCTTCCTGATCTTACGAACCGACTCATTCTTTTGATTTTTGTAACAAGGGATCATATTTTACTTACCGCATATATAACATTCTTTTTTTTTTTTTTTTAACGCATTTTGACTGTATTTGCATTGCACGTTATTTTTTAAGGCACTATTCTATTGTGTGTATATTTGTACCGTTACATATTTAACCAATACTATCTCGTCATACATTTAGCTATATCCTTGCCTTGAATTTAAATATTGATTCACATTCTTAGATATTCGTGATAAATTCCTAGAAATAGAATTGCTGGGACCAAAGACACATGCATTTTTTTAAGTTGTCCCCTATAAGTCCTACTTGCTTGACATAACAGTCACACCCTTATTAAACACTTCCTTTTATTTCTGATAACCGTGATCTTTCCTTGGAAATTGGCACAGAAGGTCATCCACCTCGGCTTAAAAGGAGTGAAGAGCTGTACAAATGATGAGAAGTAGCAACTACTTAACGTACTAAAATAAGTTTACAGAATGAGCCAAGTTGAATTTATCAAAACCCATGGAAACCCTGGTCCCCAGATTATAATATTGTCCTTTCTGAAGTCTTAAAAGCAAAGTGTTACACAGTTTTACATCAACTTTTCTGAGGGGCACATGCATGTAAAACAATTTTTTATGCTGATGTATTTAAATGTTTTCCAGACATCATACTATAGCATGTTATTCATTATGCGTTTCTAATAATATTTTTCTACGTAACCAAAATAACAATGATTAGTCCTAAAAACTTTATTTCTTAATATC
This sequence comes from Rhinolophus sinicus, assembly GCF_057876585.1. Lineage (NCBI taxonomy): Eukaryota > Metazoa > Chordata > Mammalia > Chiroptera > Rhinolophidae > Rhinolophus > Rhinolophus sinicus. The sequence continues at coordinate 6,635,520 of NC_142516.1, read as the reverse complement.
AGATAATATCTGGTCCATATTCAGATTTCCTCTTGTCCTTAAAATACCTTTTACAGAGATTTGTGTACCTCTGCGACTACCCACCATCATGCATTCATATTTATTTCAAAAACTTTGGACATATTTTATTTCTATCCCAGGTATATGAAAACATCCCTTGCTTTAAGAATTACTACTTTTATGGCATGTTCTTCCTCCCGGGGACCCTGTGCTTGGCCTGTTAGCCATGTTAGCTCTTTCCCTGGACAAGCACGTGTGGCGGAAGTGGTTGCGGTTTTGCCTTACGAGTTTGTCTGTTCTCCATCCTCTCCCGTCAGAATCCACCTCATTGCCTGGAGATCACGCCACCATCTTCAGAAAAGCTGGTCTCAGTGATGCGGTTAAGTGACCTCTCCACAGAAGATGATGACTCGGGTCACTGTAAGATGAACCATTATGATAAGAAGATTGACAGTCTTATGAACGCAGTTGGTTGTCTCAAATCTGAGGTGAGGGAGCTGGGGTGGCTGGGAGAGCTAGTTCCCCGAGGACAAGTGGGTTCCTGGTGGACCGTCCCATCCGGCTGCCTCTCTGTAGGCCTCCCATCCTTCTCAGCAGGCTGCCCAGGGCTTCAGATGCCCCTGGACAGATTGCTGGGGTGACCTGGGATCCCTCTCCATTGAGCGCGGAGCCCAGGCCTGGCCCTGGTCTTGCCTGATGCTCTGTGTGGATGGCCTGTTTTCATTTTTTACAACAGTAAATGAACCCAGTGATATTATTGTCCCCATTGAAGATGAAATGACTAGGACACTGGGGCCTCTTGCTTTCCATTTTACATAAAAGTTAAAAAAACAAAAAAACAACAAAGAAGTAAAGGAAGTTTGTCCTCAGTTGCTGGGCTGTGTCTTTGGGTGGCATATGGCAATGGGAGTGGAACAATCCGGAAGACCACGGCCCCCAACCTAGAAGTTGGTGGAGCTGGCATGAAGCCCAGGTCTTGCCTCCTAAGGTGACCTGTATCTTTAATTCTCCTCCCTGCACTCGGGGCTCAGGGGCCTTCCTGGAGAATCTGGGGCTGGCTGCCTGGCAACAGTCCCTTCTTCCTCAATGGCCCGCAGCACCGGGGCCTTTTTGTGACATCTCTCCCCCTGTGGTGTGCCAGCTGAACCATGGTTTGTACCCTCGTTCTGTCCCTAACCAGCAAGCTGCGCGGGCTCTCTGTACTCGGTTTCCTCAGCAATGAGGAAATGAGGAGAGGAATAACATCTGCCCAGAGGCTTGGGGACAGTTAGGAACTCAGACTGCACCCAGAGCAGCTCAGTGCCCATGCAGCTCGCACTCGAGGTGCCTTTCACTCGGTCTGAAGAACGGGGCCTCGCGCGGAGGCAGAGGGGGGAGCCGCGCCTCAGTGACCCCTGCCTGCTCCCCTGCACAGGTCAAGATGCAGAAGGGGGAGCGCCAGATGGCCAAACGGTTCCTGGAGGAGCGGAAGGAGGAGCTGGAGGAGGTGGCCCACGAGCTGGCCGAGACCGAGCATGAGAACACGGTCCTGAGGCACAATATCGAGCGCATCAAGGAGGAGAAGGACTTGACCATGTGAGGCGGCCCTGCCGGGTCGCAGTGGGAGCAGAGGAACCCCCACAGACTGTAGTGAGGGGAGGCAGTCAGGGAAGCCCTTCTGGAAGAAGCGCTGTTTCAGGGCAGTCCTGCAGGGTGGTTAGGAGTTGGCGTTGGGCAGGTGGTTGCTGGGGACCATCTCGTATGAGGGCTCCGAGCTGGGAAGAGTTTGCGGCTGAGACACGGGAAGCAGGCCGGGGTGCGGAGAGCAGGGGCCTGAGAGCCACTTGGAGGAGTTTGTGTTGAGGGCAGTTGGGAGCCATGGAAGGGTGTGAGCAGGGAATGGTGTGAGCAGACTCTACTCCATTGTGGAGAGTGGATGGGAAGGCTCAGCAGCAGATCTGTGGATGGTGGTTAGGAGGCCGTGGCAGTGGCCGGTGGCAGAGGTGACGCCAGTGGCCGAGAGACAAGCAGGGCTCCAGGTGGTATAATGTCCCCTGGGGTAGAAACCCAGCTCTGGTGCCCAGGTGTCTTTCCAGAAGCCAGAGGGCCAGCCCTTCCCCCCTCCCCCACTGTTCCCTGCCCAGGAGATGAGCCTCACAGGGCATTGTGAGGTGAGCCTCGGAGCTCCGGGCAGGCCGGGCCTGAGAGGGCTCACAGAGCCCTGTTCTCTCTGGCCCCAGGCTTCAGAAGAAACACCTCCAGCAGGAGAAGGAGTGCCTCATGTCCAAGCTGGTGGAGGCGGAAATGGATGGGGCTGCTGCTGCCAAGCAAGTCATGGCCCTGAAGGACACCATCGGAAAGCTGAAGACGGTGAGCGGCAGGCAGACCTTCCCAGCCCCCCCCCCCCCCCGGGGGCTTGACGCAGTCATCAGGCTGACTTTATGACATGTCTGGGCTGGGGGAGGGCGCTTGTAACTCCTCAGCCCCCACCCCCAACTCTCACTTCCCAGACCTGACCCTCAAGGCTGACTCTGATGGCCAGGGCCTCTGAAGAGACCTCATCATGGGTCTCCTGGGATCACAGTGAGCTAAGGCATGCGTTTTGATTCCTGCAAGTATAGTATCAGCCACCAAGTATTGTCATTCTGCGCTTCCTCCAGGAAGCCTGCCCTAACTGCACGAGCCCACACGGAGCTCTCCAGCCCCTTTCCCCACTTGTTGCTCTCAGCAGGCTCAGTGCCTGCCCATCCTTTCAGGTCCAGCACCTCTGGGAAGCCTGCCCTCACCACTCTGGCCCTGCACACAGCCCAGCTCTTCTTGCCTGGGCTTCCTGGCACCATCACCTCTTACGTCCCCTGGGTGGCCTGCCCCTGCTGGCTCCTCCCTTTTCCCCCTGTACCTTATAAGACTTCTTGCTGTCTTTCAGGAGAAACAAATGACCTGCACGGACATCAACACCCTGACGAGGCAGAAGGAGCTTCTCCTGCAGAAGTTGAGCACATTTGAGGAGACCAACCGCACCCTCCGAGACCTACTGAGGGAACAGCACTGCAAAGAGGTGAGCTGCTGGCCCTGCCCCACCGAGGGCCTGTGGACTCAGCTCCAACCCTCCAGTACCGCGTGCCCATCCTCTCTGAGCCTCAGTCTCTTCTATAAAAAGAAAATACTGTGGGTGCCTGACCTGAGAGGGCTGGAGAAAGACGATGAAATCATTCACCTGGGCACCTGGTAGACAGGGCTGTCTCAGATGTGGAATCTCGACCTGGTGGTACAGAAAGGACCTTGGAAGTCAGGAGAAGGGCAGTGGGGAGTCGGAGGGGCTCAGCCCATGCCAGGGCTTGTACAGCAAAACAGGGAGAGTATTAGGTCTGAGCTTTGGTGGAACAGAAGAAAGACTAGTGGCTGACAGACACATTGTATGGTATCACTTTGTTTTCTTAAATGATGGTCTCTGAGATATAGTTTATATAATAAAGATGAACTGGGACTTTAAGGAAACTGATTAGGCCGGCAGGTCCCTGGGAGGAGCTGAGCTCATGGAGGTTCATGAGCCCACCGAGTTGACCTCTATAGTTGTAACTTCCTTCTTATAAAACTCTGTGGTTTGAACTTTCTGTCTCCCTGCCTTCTGTACCCTCCATCTTGGCACACAAGCCAGAATGTGCACGTGTCTAGCCGGGTCCACACATTCTGATGTTGTTGCAGCTCTTTTTCCTTTTCCTGAATAAATCCTTGTGGTGATAGACTACCTAGTCAATCTTATTGTCCTGTTGACGTATATTAGCAAATGATCCTGAAAAGATGGACAGTATAAGCAGCTGTCTTCCTGTTTGGTTCAAACCAAAGGGATACCAAGAGTCTCAAAATGTCCGGGCTGATGAATGATGACATTTTTCTTAGTTTCTGTTTTGTTTCCAACATTGTCAACTTCTCTGTTTTTATTTTTAAAAATTAATATTTAAAATAAGTGATATAACGTGGTATACATCACTGCCCAGCTTTCCAAACAAAACCGTGTCCACATAGTTAAATCCTCTCGTGATGACCTCATCTCTCTCCCCTCAGAGGGGACTTTCATCTCAAATCTGATACTTTCATCGCTTATGTATACATTCCTGAACAACATCTGGCGTTGTCAAGCATGTCTTCAAACTTGCCCTAAATGGGATTGTGCCACACGTGTTCTTCTGAGTTTGCTTTTTTTCACTCAATATTTTTATGAGGTTCATCCATTTTTGTCATTGAGGCCTAAGGTAATTAATTTTCACAGTTGTATCCCATTTTATGACAATACCACAATTGATGTATCCATTCTTCTGTTGATGGCGACCTAATTTCAGTTGTCTGCTATGACAAGCAGTACGTTGAGTACTCGTGTCCACTTTCCTGGTGGGCTTGAGAGTTTCTAGAATATGTTTCTATGAATTTTACTAGTTATAGTGAAATTATTCTCTTACAACAGTTACATCTGTGTCATTTCTAGCTCGGTGTTCTCAGGCGGGTGATTTTTACCTCTCTGGGCCTCAGTTTCCCCACTTGTAAAACCGGAAAATTAGGGCTGATGCACGGATAAGGGCTTGGCAGGCTGCTGAGCACGTGCTAGGTGTTTGTTGGATGGTGGGGTTCTGCTGCTGTCTGTCCTGGGACAGGAGCCTTCAGACCACCTCTTCCTACCCAGTTTTTTTCCTTTTTTGACTTCTTAGCTCCCACCTTCCTGGAAGTCTGGACTCTCCCAGTAGAGATGAAGGGTCAGCTAATTGGAATTCCTACCCGCAGCAGGAGTTCCCTGTTCAGTCCAGGCTCTCATCTCTTCCTGACCATGTGGCACTCGGGGCTGCACCCCCATCTCGGGGTTTACTGGAGAGCAATCCATGTGGTGGTGGGGGGCTGCTCTGGCTCTGGGGTCAGTGGGCTTAGGGCCCAGGTCTGCCACTTCTGGCTGTGTGATCTCCCAGCCTCTATTTCCTCATCTGTAATGTGGGGGTGGTGATAATTAGTGCATTGCTCCTTAGAATGGGAGATTTGGGACAGTCATGTGTTAGTTTGGGGAGTGTCCCCCTGAGGGTTCGGGGGGCATGGTATAATGGGCAGTGAGAGCAGCTTCAAGCTCTGGGTCCCTGGCCTAGGCTGTCATCCCATGTCCTTTGCCTCTTGCTGGAAAAACCACAATGCTGGCTTCTTTCAGTTTCTAGGTCCCCAGGAAACTTCAGGACCAGAGATCCCTTTTCTTTTGGCTGGTGTAGGGGACCTGTGGGACGAGAGGGAAAGAGGGGAGCTTCCTCCTAGGGACACTTTGTTCAGGTGCCCAGGAAGAAGAATAGAGACAGTGACAAAACACATCCCAGTGAGAAAATGGGCAAGTGTGTGAGCCGTTCGGGGAAGAGGAAACTCAAATGGCTAAGACACTTATGAATAATTAGGGAATGCAGATTAAAGCAGCAGGAGGCGTGCTGGCAAAGACTGGCAACAGGCAGAGGTTGGCTACTGCCCGGTGCTGTCATGTCCTCCTTGTGGCAATGGGAATCAGGGTAGGTGTTCTGCAGGGCACTACAGCTACCACAGATCACACACCTGCCAGCCCAGCGCCCTTCCTCTTGGTATCAACCCTAAAGAAACATTTTGTGTGTGCCCAGTGATGTCCATTGTTGCAGTTTGCAGCTGTAAAACCCGGGACCAGCCTTATTGCCCAGAAGTATTGGGGAGATGTTAAAAATGCAATAACATGTTAGAGACAGAAAGCAGATTAGTGGTGGCTGCGGGGAGTGGCAAATGGGGACTGACTGTTTCCTGGGTACAGGGTTTCCATTTGGGATGATGAAAATGTTCCAGAACTGGTGTTAGTGATGATTGCACAATATTGTGAATGTGCTATAAATACGTATATGCCACTGAATTTTGCACTTAAAAATGGTTAAAATGGCAAAGTTTATGTTATAAATATTTTACCACAGTTAAAAAAAATAATGTAATGTATCAGAAACTATTGAATTGTACATTTTAAATGGGTGACTTGTAGCTGAATTTATATCTCAACAAAGCCATTTAAAAAAAGATCAAGTTGTAGCACAAAAATACAGTATGATATCGTTTTGGTAAAATTAGACATTAATCCCTTCCCACCCCCCTGCTCCCCAAAACATACTATTTCTTTACGGGTCACTATATGTAAATGCATAGAGAAAGGATGGACAGGACACTCATCAAACTACTAGTAGCAATAGGATGGGGATGAGGGCGACTTGAGCTTCATCGGTGTTCACTAAATATTTTATCATGAGAATGTAATGTATTTATTACTTCTGTAATTAGAAGTGGAATTTTGGGAAAGGAAAAGAATCGATAGGATGTAGCCACTGGGGTTCATTGCTGCATGACTTGGCTTTCCCTTTGTCCTCCCTCAAAGGATTCTGATAGGCTGATGGAGCAACAAGGAGCATTACTGAAACGGCTGGCGGAAGCGGACTCTGAGAAAGCGGTACATAAAGCCCCTCCCTGCCCCCGCCTGCTCTTGTGGGTTACTGGCAACAGAGCTGGAGCCCCGCCCTGACATTCCTTTGGGTCTTAGTTTCATGATCTGTAAAATGGGCTGATGTCCCCTGTCCTACCTGATCCACTGGGCTTGTCTAGTTGATCACCTGAACCACCAAGCTGGACACCAACCTGAGGGATGGTGGTGATGGTGGTGGACTTAACAAATCATCAGAATCTGTCACCTGACTTTCCTTATTTGTGTTATGGATTAAAAGCTATCAAAAGGCACAGACTTTCTGACTCAACAATTCCAATTCTGGGAATCTCTCCCAAGGCGGCGTGTTCCAAAGTCTATTCCATGGAACCCTAAGTTCCTCAAGATGTTAATGGGTGCAAGCAGCAAAGGGGGGGGGGGGCTGATCCATGGCCAAATAAATACATTTGGGAAACTATTGGCGGGCATGAACAAAAAGTTCAACAGATTTCTTAAGTCCCAAGATCTTTTGGAGTCTTGGATGTATTAGTGCTTATTGTGAGTCAGATAGAGAGAAAGGAGATGGAGGCCACGTTTGCCAAGGTTTGGCCCTTGGCCCTCAGTGCCTCGCTAAACATTGCTGCGAGAGACTCAGCAGGAATCGAGACTCAGCAGGAATCGTGATGTTGCCTAAACCTGCATTCCCAGCTCCAGAGGCTTTTGCAAATTATGATACATCTGTCAATTGAAACATTAAGCTGCTGTTTCAGAAGATGTAGGAGATTTAATCACATTAGGGCAAATGTGGGAGTGTAAGTTGTGGAACAAAATGACTTACGACTTCTTAATGTATGTTAACAGTGTATCTGGGTCTCTGGGTGGGGGGGGGGTTGTGGGGATTCTTTAGCGGTTTTGTGGTTTTGTGTGTGTGTTCCGGTGTTCTCCACAATTAACGTTAGTTTATTTTAAATTACAAAATAAAATACATGTTTATTGTCTTAAATATTTAATACAGATGTTAGCTGCTTCCCACCAGGGTCTGTGACCTGGGCCAGTGTGTTTGGACCTTGGGCCCTGGTGGCCAGGCCCCCACAGGAGTTTCTCTCCTCTCTGGGCTGGGCCTCCTTGCCCTCCCCAGGGAGCTCACGATGGTGTGTGTTCCCCTTCAGCGCCTGGTGTTACTGCTCCAAGAGAAGGACAAGGAGTTGGAAGAGCTCCTCCAGGAAATACAATGTGAGAAGGTACCATCCCTGACACTTGTTCCTTCTTACTGGCCAGCAGAGCTTAGTGGGTAGGGTGTGCTCTGGAATTGGAGACGTGGGTTCAAATCCTAGCCCTTTCACTTTCTCCGTCTCTCCAAAGGCTCAAGCAAAGACGGCATCCGAGCTCTCTAAGTCCATGGAGTCCATGCGAGGGCATTTGCAGGCACAGCTTCGGTGCAAAGAGGCCGAGAACAGTCGCCTATGCATGCAGATCAAGGTACCTGCTGGCCCCACAGGTGGGAAAGATGGGGGCAGTGGCCTGGCAGTCCAAGGGCGGTGGCCTGGCCAAGGCTATCATATTCAGGAAGGCTTTGCCCCAAAGGATTATGGAGCAGCTGCTGCCAAAGAACTTGTGCTCCAGAGAGACTCTGGGACAATGGCAAGAGCAGTGGACCTGGAGGTCTTCAGTGCCCTTCCCCGCAGTGACTGGGTTGGGTTCCATGCCCCTGAGCCAGTCACTTCATCCCTTAGCCCTCAGTTCTCTTAACTGTCCACGGGAGAGGGTGGTCTCGGATGCTGCTTGCATGTGTAAGCCAGGGACCTTCTGAGGTCACAGCTCTGTTGAGTGACTGAGGGATATGTGACCACTATGCTGGGAGTTCAGGGAAGGATCGCAGAAGACTTCTAACATTGAGACCTGGTGGGTTCAGTGACCCACAGAGGTGCTGCACACAGTGGGTGACCCGTTCTCTCCCTCTCCCCCATTTCCTCTTTTTACTGGGCCTCTTTTCTCCCTCTCTCCCCTTGACTTTCTGCCTTGCCTCCCCCCTGCCTTTCTTGTCTCTCTCTCCTCCCTCTTACTCACCCCTCTCTCCCTCACCCCTAACCTCCCCTTCCCAGAACCTGGAGCGCAGTGGGAACCAGCACAAGGCGGAAGTGGAGGCCATTATGGAGCAGCTGAAGGAACTGAAGCAAAAGGGAGACCGAGACAAGGAGTCCTTGAAGAAGGCCATCCGAGCCCAGAAGGAACGAGCTGAGAAGAGCGAGGAGTATGCTGAGCAGCTGCACGTGCAACTTGCTGACAAGGTAACAGACCTTCCCTGAGGAGGGCTGCTCGAAGCGGGGGGTGGACGGTGGTTGGATAGGTGAGTAGTAGTGCGTGGGTGGCTGAATGCAAGTAGAAAAGCTGGGTAGAGGTGGCCGGGTGGGTGAATTCAGGGAAGATGGCAGTGGAGCAGGGGAATAGGCTGGTGGGATGGCTGGCCGGGTAGAGGGGGGGGTAGTGGGGAGGGATTAAATGGATGAAAGGGTGCTAATGGGGTTGGGTGGCTGGCTGGAGATGATTGGAGGGTATGTAGGACCATTTAACCACATCAATATTGTGGGTGGGAATGATAGTTAAGGAAGGATTTGCAAATGGTGCATGTGATTGCTGGCATTCTAGAATCCACCGCTAGCCTCCCACTGTCACTCTTGGTGCTCTCTAGAGAGGGATTGCAGGAGTGAGGTTTAAGTTCCCAGGTGAGGGGTCACCCCAGTGACCCAGCCCCCAGCTACCCTGGCCTCAGCACTAACACCAGGCTGACAGGCCCTGTTGTCCCGTGTTCCCAGGATCTTTATGTTGCTGAAGCTTTATCCACTCTGGAATCGTGGAGGAGCCGCTACAACCAAGTGGTGAAAGACAAGGGGGACCTCGAGCTGGAAATTATTGTCCTGAACGAGTACGTCAGTGCTAAGAGAGGGAGCATGGGCGGACGGAGGGAAGTGGGTGTGCAGGGGGAAGGAGGCTGGCGACCTGAGGCAGGTCTCATCACTCACATGGCTGCCATTCGGTGTCTTCCATCAGGGCTGGCACTGGACTGAGAGGTGGACAGCCTTGAGATGGGCTTTCTGGTTGGACCTGGGGTCCTGGCTCCTGCCCCAGTCCTGGGGTCCTACCCCATCAGCAAGCGCTGTGGAGGGAGGGCCAGGCTTCCCCTGGTCACAGAGGCCAGGCCTAACCCCAGCTCCTGGGCCAGCTCTGGGTCCTAATCTGCGCAGCACAGGAAATGGGCCCAGGCATAGTGGGGGATGGGCTGGCTGGTAATCTCTGTGTCTCTCTGCTGTTTTGCCAACCAGTCAGTATGTCAGAGGCTTGGCCTATACAGTACAAAAGTGTACTCTACAGTTACTATTCAAGTGTTGTCAGCGTCAGCTATATTCACGTGTTCATTCGTTTAAAAATATTTATTGAGCATCTATCATATACGAGGCTATTTGCTGGCCTTCAGGGTTACAGCAGTAAAACAACAAATGTGTTCTCTGCCCTCATGGGGGTAGGCCTGTGCTCCAGCAGAGGAGATGGGGCTGCAGGGACCTAGGCTCCCTGGGCTAAGGACGGGTCACAGCAGACTAACTTAATCTCCGGTCAGGAAAAGCTTCCTGGAGGAGGTGTCTTTTGCTGTACTCAGCTCAATTTAGTAAACATATCCTGAGACCCTGCTATGTGCAGGGCCTTATGCCAGGTGCTAGCCTCAGAAAGTTCTCCATCTAATGGGAAAAAACATAATTAAGGTGGAAGGATATATGGATAGGGGAGAGGTACCCTGAGGAGGGAAGTCTGAGCTGGGTTTTTAAGGTGAGGAGGAGTTTGCCAGGTCAAACGATAGATGTGTTGGCTTGGGCCTCGGCAATGATCAGTAAATATTTGCTGACTGCACCATCATTGATCGACACTGAGAGCATACACTATGGAAAGGTTCTGCGTTGCGTCTGTAAGCATCTGTGACCCCAGTTTCTTTGAGCCCCTGAGCTGTGATCTTGGATTATAGCCCTGGTAAGTGACTGAGGGGAAGGAGGAGGGTATAAGGGCAGGTGGGCAGCCAGCTGCGGAGTTGGCTGCGTTCCCTTCATCCCATATACATTTATTGCAATTCCTGCCTGAGCTAGGTGAGTGTTCATACACGTGAACAAGCCAATCATGGCATCTGCCCTCACCTGGGAGACACAGAACCCCAGTGTGCTATGTTCCAGAGGGAGAGGGACCCCTGGGGTATCCTTGACCACCCAGTCTGGGAGTTCTGCCCTAATTTCAAGACCTGATTGGCTGAGAGATTCAGGGGGTGCTGTCAGGCGTGGGGAAGGGGTCGAGTCTCTGGTCCTTGTCGTCAGGTAGTGTCTTGGCCTCCTGGGAGGCTCAGAACGGAGAAGTCTTGGAGGGATGGTATAGGAGACAAATCTTAAAGTCGGTTACAAGAGGTGGGATACATGGGGATATCACAAGTGGCAGTGCCGGGACAAGACAATGCAGCTGCTTCTCAGAGTGGAGATTAGGAAGCAGGCCGAGACGTGGGATGTGGCCTGAGTAGGAACACTTGACCCCACGCCACACAAAGACCTGGTTCCTCAAAACCTGTGTGTAATTGATTCCCCTTGTCTGCTTTCATTTTGTGACCTTCCAGCCGAGTGACAGATCTTGTAAACCAGCAACAGACCTTGGAGGAGAAGATGCGGGAAGACCGGGACAGCCTGGTGGAGAGACTACACCGGCAGACTGCTGAGTATTCTGCTTTCAAGCTAGAGAATGAGAGGCTGAAGGTCTGTAGTGAGAGCTGGGGCCAAGGCAGTTGGGACAGCGGAGCTGCTGATAGCTGGGCATTCCTGGTTGAGCCCCTGAAATGACCATGAGGGTCTTCAGAGGGCCTGGAGGGGGCAGCATGATTGAGGAGGGCCTTGGATTCAGCAAGGCCCAGATTCAAGTCCTGGCTCTGCCTCTTACTAGCTGCTTTCTGACCTGGGTGAGAGATCTCATCCTTTGTTGCTGCAGTTTCCTTAGTGGGAGGTCTTTGTGAGAATGTGGGGATGCATGTGAAATGCCTCACATGACACACTCAGCCCAGGCACGTGCAATAGACATGACTTTGAGGTTAACATTGACACTCCAAGGGGACTGCTGGGCCCCTTCACGTGCGTTAGTTCTTATTTTAATCTCCCAGTAATGTGGTTATTATCTCTACTTTATAGAAAAAGGAAACAGGCTTAGGGAAAGGTCATGTTTCTTGCCAAGATTTTGCCCTTGGATGTTGGAGTTGGGCTTTGAACCTGAGTCTGACTCTGGAGCTCTAGCTCTTAACTGCTTGCTATACACCCTCCTAAGAGTCCTGGGGCGAGAGGCACCTGAACAGAGGTTGACATTTCAGAGCCAGGTTTGATCTTGGTTTTCAATTGAGCTGGACAGTAACATCTTTTACTGATTTTTGTTGTTGTTGTTAACTAAGATTAATTTTAAGAAAATACAACATACGAAGAGGTTCATAAAATGAATACACAGTGTTATCCGTCACCCTGATCGAACCTTACTGGCATCCCGGTGACATCACCTGTTTAGAAACACCCCCTGCAGAGGTGACTGTTATCCTGACTGATACCATCACAGATCAGCTTGCCTGTGTTTGAACTTGGTGCCTACGTAGCTTTTATTCAGCGTTGTTTGTGAAGGTTGCCCCTGGGTGTGGGGGGGTTTGTTCGTTCTCAGTGCTGTACAGTGTAACACTGCCACAGCACATTTATCCATTCTACGGGGGTGGACATTGGGTTGTAGGACATCTTTGTTCATCTTTGGATGGACATAGTTGGTGTGTTTTTACAGGTTACACGCTTTGAAGTAGACTTGCCAGGTCGTAAGGTGGTGTGCGTAAGTTCGGCTTTGGTAGATGTCACCACACAGTAAAATAGTTGTACAGATTTGCACTCCCATCAGGGGCACATGAGAGTTAACAGTTGCTGCGTGTCTCCTTGTCAACTCTTGGCATTGTCAGTCTTTTTCCTTTTAGCCACTCTGGTGGGAGGGTAGGGTATCTCCTTGGTTGTCGTGCAAATTAAAGACAGCCTCCAAGTATGACAGTTAGTGGAGAGGTTAGTGATAGGATGGTATCTGTGTGGTGTAATACAGTGTGGCCATTCAGGGATGTTTGTAGAAGTGTATTTTCTTAGGTATTATAATTACAAACGTGAAATCTGCTCATAGTAAAATCTTAAAACGTTACAGAAATGGGATGTGGAAGTAAAGGTCTCTGTTAACTGTTGATGTGTATCTTTCCAGTTTCTCCCCCCCAATACTAACATATTCAAACACAGACACACCCTTTCATCCATCCCTTATTCTGCGGCTTGCTTTCCTCCTTCAACCATGTTTCATGGATGTATTGTTAGGTCAGTTTTTTTAAGCTTTATCTCTTTTTAAAAAAATGACTGCTTATTATTTTATTGTATTGAGATGCATGACTTATTTTGCCCCATCTGCGAAGGTGAGCACTTGGGTTGAAAGAGGACATTTACTGACCTCCGAAGGCGTTCATAATGTAATTGTCAATTGATGAAGTGTGTCGCAGCGCCGTTTGGACAGTATACTCCCATCCTTGTTGAAAAACATAGTCACTACACAGCTGTCAGTAGGTAGCCATAAGCCAAGGTATCTTGCATCATGAGTCATTTTTCTTGGTCTTATATCCATTTTCTTTTGTGATTGTTATTGCTTTTGTAATAAGAACAAGAAAACACAGACATCACTCATTTTATCTATATTCGCTTGAGTTGGTCCTGTTAGGCATCTTGCTCCGACGCGCCTGAGGAAAACGGCTGGTGTGGGTTTGAATAGGTGGGGCTTCTCTTTGCTGGCCCCTTGGTATAGGAACTGAGGGTGGGATGACCGCCTGCTCTGGAACCTTCTGGTTGGTCACTCATGAGCCACCCCTTCTAGGCTTGTTTCGCTCCGATGGAGGACAAACTGAATCAGGCACACCTGGAGGTCCAGCAGTTGAAGGCGTCGGTTAAGAACTACGAGGGGATGATTGACAACTATAAGAGTCAGGTAGGCCTCTCAGGTGCCCCTGCCTTGCCTGGGCAGCATCTCCCGGAGGCTGGGGGGCTCACCATGAGGCTTCTCCTGGGAAGGGGGTGGAGGGCTCTGCCCAAGACGGCCCGTTGCTGCCTGGTCCCTAGGTGATGAAGACCAGATTGGAAGCAGACGAAGTGGCTGCCCAGCTGGAACGCTGTGACAAAGAGAACAAGATCCTTAAAGATGAGATGAACAAAGAGATTGAAGCGGTACTGCTCCCCTTCCTGGCTTTCTCCCCCCACCCAATTCCCTGTCCGTCCGTCCATCCGTCCGTCCGTCCGTCCGACCCTCTTGTTTGCCTTCACCCTCCCTGCTGTGGATAAGGAAGACCGACAAATGTTCTTACTGCTGGGCCGGTCCCTCGACCGGGTATGTGCTCTTTCCTCTATCTCATCTCCACTCTCTTGTGTTCCTTTACCCCCTTTTCCCTCCTGGTTCTCTTCTTTTTCCAATTTCCTTAAAAATAAATCTCTGCTGCTTGGAGCACTCAAGTGGATTTAAATCCACAGACTTGCCAAGGTCTTAGGTGTGCCTGTTGCATTCAGTGTGGTGTCTGTTTGGAGCCAACCAAAAAATATGCCTCATGTCCTGCTCCCGAGAAACCCTTATTCTCCTAGAGACAGCTTGGCTGTTTTTCTAGAAGAAAAGGGATCCTATTCATAGTGACCTTGGAGATGGGCTGAGTCCTGACTTGTGGCGTACCCCCGGGCAAGTCACTGCGTCTCTCTAGTCCTCAGCCTCCTTAATACAAGGGGGGACTACGGCCACATAGTTCGTACCTTTCCCTCTGACCTATAGATTGTGACGGCCTTCCTAGGCACTTGGGAGTTAGATTAGCCTTTAATCTTGTCTCTGCCCGTGACCTTGGGCAAAGGAGCCTTTGATCCTAAGTGTCCTTATGCAGGGACAACAGCACCTACTTTGTAGGTTATTGTATGAATTCACTGAATAATTCCGACAGCCCTTAGCCTGGGTCCTGGTGTTATTACTCAATGAGTAAAGGAGTGGCTGGCCCAGGTGGCAGGTCAAGGGCAAGTGTGTTCCCCCAGAGAACAGCCCGACACCCTCAGTGGCCTTCAGGAGAGCAGGCTGTGCTTCTGTCTGTGGATCTGGGGCCAGGGTGGCCCTGCCCTAACTCCACAGGATGCTGCCTGGCCCCTTCAGCAGCTGGGCCCTTCCCGACGGTGGGATTTTCTCCCCTGCTCCAGGCACGCAGGCAGTTCCAGTCCCAGCTGGCTGACCTGCAGCAGCTGCCTGACATTCTCAAGATCACGGAGGCGAAGCTGGCAGAGTGCCAAGACCAGCTGCAGGGCTACGAGAGGAAGAACATCGACCTCACAGCCATCATATCAGACCTGCGCAGCCGGGTAAGGGAATGGCAGAAAGGGACCCACGAACTGACCCGATCAGGGGTCCGCTTACCCAGATGAGCTGCACGCCCCCAAGGGAGGACCACTTCCTTTTCCTTGGCTGTCGTTTCTGAAAGCGGTGAGCGATCATCAGTGCTGTGAAATAAAAGTCTGGTGTGCCAAATGCCTCGTGTTTGCACAAAGTGATTGTACTTGTAGGAGCCGTCACTCGATTGGTTGGGCCCTGCTCTTGCCCCGTCCCCAAGTGCTCCAAGTCTCCGCCTGCCTCCGCCCTTGGCCTTGACACTCTGCTGCTGTCCTCAGCCATGCACCCACCGACGGCAAGCCGCAGATGTCCTTTTTTGCCATCGTTCTCTTGCTTTAGTTGCCTTCCCTGCTCTTAACAGATCTGTTGCCTGAGATTCTGTCCTGAAAGAGGACTCCCTTTGTCTAGAAGCCATCTGCCTCGAGTTACTGGAACCTCGCCTATGGTGCCTAA
Organism: Rhinolophus sinicus; assembly: GCF_057876585.1. NCBI lineage: Eukaryota > Metazoa > Chordata > Mammalia > Chiroptera > Rhinolophidae > Rhinolophus > Rhinolophus sinicus. The sequence goes on along the minus strand of NC_142516.1, from coordinate 6,620,171 downwards.
GAAATCACATGCCTCTCACTTGCAGTGTGATCTTAGGCAAGGCCCTTCCCCTCTCTTGACCTGCTTCCTTGTAATAATAATAAAAGTAGCTGTCATTTTTTTTGAGCACGTGCCCTGTGCTCCACCATTGTCTCCTTTAACTCTCCCAGGAACTTTCTGAGGTGTATTATTTCCCCCATTTTATAGAAAGCAGCCCACGGCATAGAGGGGAGAAGTAATTTCCCGAGGTCACAAAGCTAATCCTTAGTCAACAGGGATGGGAACCCAGCCAGCCAGCTGTCTGGTTCTCAAGCCCATGTTCTCAGTACTCTTCAATCACCTGCCTCCCCTCGAACCTGAGCATTCTGACGGCCTTTCCAGCCCAGCTGTCTGAGGCTTCTGCGTAAAGCGGCCCTCTGGCTAACTTGTCAGACTTGCCTGCCTGAGAGCATTCATACACTTCCTGTTGCCTTGCCTGCACTTGTGCCCAGTTCAGGGGAGAATGAAGTCAGCGGTACTGACAACGTAATTGGTAAAGCTCCCTGGTGTGTCGTGTCGACCTGCCGTCTGCTTCTGCCTTCTCATGTCTGCCCTGGATCCCACTGAAGGGCCTCTCCTGATCAAGAAAGCGTCATCATGGTTCTTCAGGATCCAACCTGGCTTCTCTCAGTGCAGGAAAGCCTTCAGTCTTGGGAGTTGGGCCTAACCTGTCCCTGCTCTCCTTTCTCCTCCAGGATGTGCGTTGAGACTTGGACGCCTGCTGAGGGCAGCGTGCGTCTTTCCTGGGTGTGGATGACAGGTCACAGGGAGAAGGGAGGGCTGGATCGGGAAGTTCTTCTGTAAACCAGTCTGTGTTCCTGTCATTTTAGATTGAACATCAGGGGGACAAGCTGGAGATGGCGAGAGAGAAACACCAGGCTTCCCAGAAGGAAAATAAACAGCTGAGTCTGAAGGTGGATGAACTGGAGAGGTTAGAGGCAGTTGGCCCCATCTCTGTCGTCTTGCTAGGAACTGAGACTTTCAGCCACTTAGCTGCTTTGGGCTTAGTGTGCGGAAGTGTTTGAGGGACTCAAGGCCCTGGAAGGTACTGAGGCAGACCTCAGAGGAAAAGCTGCTTCCATTGCAGTGGTAAGCATTGTGGGAGAGAGGAAGGTGGTCTCAGCCAGCGGGGGACGCCCCAGAAGAGTGTGATCAAGACCACCCCTAGGCACCAGCTGTCAGGCATGCTTCATCTAAGCAAACCCGCAGAGCCAGTACACAACAGTGGGGGGCATTCTCCTCCCCTCATTCTGCTCTGCGCCTTCCCCAAGACCATTCTGAGCCTTCTGTCAGTTGTGGACTGTTGCAGGCCGTCAGAGGTAAAGACCACATCTTTTGGAATTAGAAACCCTGGCCTTGGGGCCCATGATTTCATCCTTTTGAACCTCTGTTTACTCATTTTGAGAAAGGGCTCGAGGTAGGGAAAACAGTCTAGCTCAGGGGGTTATTGTGAGTCTCCAATGAGATAATCTTCAAAGGGCTTAGCACATTGTCTGGCATATAGAAATGTACAGTGTAGTTAGTGTGTAGTTGGTATTACTCCAATTTAAATATGAGGAAACTGAGCTTGGGGAGAAGTTAAGTGACTTGCCCAAGGTAACATAGCTGGTACCTGGCAAAGCTGCGACTTAGCCCCTTGACTATCTCCCTCTAGAGCAGGGGTGTCCAAACTTGTTTCAACGTTTTTCACCAAGGGCCATATGCGGTAAAATACACAAACAGCCAGGCCACTCACTCGAGGTGAAGTACGTATTGCCTCACCTGGTTTATTTAAGTAAACTAAATATATTTTTGGAATTTGCTGCGGGCCAATTAAAAATGGATTGTGGACCGCAGTTGGCCCGCGGGCCGCAGTTTGGACACCCCTGCTCTAGAGCTTTCAGCATCTGTAAAGTGAGGGCTGGAGCCTTCGTTTTAGAGATGAAGGGCCTGAAGTCCTAGGAGGCTGTACCTGCTCATGTAGCCTGCAGGCAGGGACTAGAACCAGGTGGTCCCCTTCTGGGCTCCGCTTTGCTGGCCTCAAAGATGCAGCTGGATTCAGCAGGAATAGCAGAGCTCCTTACATGGGAACACGTTCCAGAAGTGCAGTGGGGACTGTGTGCACATCAGGATGGTCACTGTTGCCCCATGGCTGGTCACATAGGATACTGAGTGGTCCAGCTGAAGTCCCTGTGCTGAGGGAGGCATCAGTGAACAGAAAAAGTTGAGGGCATGGGGTTTTCTGCCAGACCTGCCAGCTGTGCTGACGGGCCAGTGACTTTTCGTCTCTGAGGCTGAGTTTCTTCATCTGCAAAGGGGGGATCATAATGGAACCCACCTTTCCAAGCTGCCAGTTGCCATATTACATGTGATAACGTGCACTTAGCACAGGCCACGCTCAGTCTGTGCTTGTTTTTCCTGCTCCTCATACAGCTGCTCCAGCTGCAGTTCCTGGCCTCCTGGCTGATCCGCAGATTCCTTTGGTTTATTCCTGTGGCTCCTTGGAGAGTCTTGGTGTGATGAGAGCCCCGGTCCAGGGGTGGCTGGCAGCCCCCTGGCGGGGTGGAGCGAGAGGAAGGGGTATGGGCAGCATCTGACCGAGTGTTCTCACCTAGGAAACTGGAAGCGACCAGTGCCCAGAATATCGAGTTCCTACAGGTGATTGCCAAGAGGGAGGAGGCAATCCACCAGTCCCAGCTGCGGCTGGAAGAGAAAACGCGGGAATGTGGGACGCTGGCAAGGCAGTTGGAGAGCGCCATTGAAGATGCTAGGAGGCAGGTCAGTCTCAATTCCATTACTATCTAGCTCTGTGACCTTGGGAAAATCGCCTAACCTCTCTGAGCTTGTTTTCCCATCTGAAAAATGGGCATATAGTAGTACCTGCCTCAGAATTCTCCATAAGGATCAAATGTTCAATTACTATAAAGGACCTGGCACTTGACTCACGACTGCTCATGCAGTTACTGCCTGCCTGGGACCCAGACAGGTCTGCCACATCTTAGGTGATGACTCATGGGTATTGGGAAAGGGCAGGGAAAGCTGGATGCAGAGGTTGTCTCCCTATTTAGCTCCAAAGAAGTCTCCGTGGCAATGTGCTGGTGCTGTCTGGGAGACCCGATAGTGCGGAGTGGCCCAGCCTTCTCCTTGCTGGGTGTTCTAGGTGTCAGGTAAGCAGCACCCCCATTGTGCCTTCTGGGCAGGTGGAACAAACCAAGGAACATGCAGTCTCCAAGGAGCGAGCAGCCCAGAACAAAATCCTGGACCTTGAGACCCAGCTGAGCAGAACCAAAACTGAACTCAGCCAGCTAAGGCGCAGCCGTGACGACGTGAGTGGGCTGGAGGGCCGGGGGTTGTGGAGCGAGATTCTGGCTTCCTGGGCCTGCAGGGCGAAGTGTTTTGTTGGTTGTTTTTATGAACATGACATATTTTTCTTTTTCTCTAATCATTTTATTAACCGCTTTATCAAGACTTCGTTTACATACCATAAAATTCACCCATTTAAATTGTGTTTAGTATATTCACAGAGTTGTGCAAGCATCACCACAACCTAAGTTTAGAATATCTTCAGAAAGAGACCCTACATGCATTAGCAATCACTCCCCACTCCCCTCCCGGTCAGCCCGGCAACCACTAATAAAGCTCTGTGTGGCCATGAACTTGTCTGTTGCGGACGTCTCACCTTGCCGCATGCCCTGCTCCCCTCAGGCTGACCGCCGCTACCAGAGCCGGCTGCAGGACCTGAAAGACCGCCTGGAGCAGTCGGAGAGCACCAACCGCAGCATGCAGAACTACGTCCAGTTCCTCAAGTCGTCCTATGCCAACGTGTTTGGGGACAGTCCCTATACCACCTACCTGACCAGCTCTCCCATCCGCTCCAGATCTCCGCCCGCCTGAGACCGCTGGTCTTGGGCCAGACGCCCAGACTGATGTCATGGGAACTGAGGAGTTGAGTTGCCAAGCCATACCTGGAAAGCCTGGTGGTTTTCCTCTCTCCCAGTGATGAAGTTTGTTCAGTTCAGGATCTTGTCCTCAGCTAGGCTCCATGAAAGTCCCTCAAGCAGCAGGGGATGAAGAAACAGGGACCACTTCGTTCTCTCCTCTCTAATGGAAGTTTTTCATTATCTTGCCAGGCCTTAAATCTACTACTATTAGGGAAGCAGATTTGAACTCACCATGACTTTGCTCATTCGTTTCCCGAGAGCACGTTTGGACTAGATTTTTTTCCTCCAGTCCCCAGAAGCCTTCTTTAGCACTCCCTTGGGTTTTCTAGGACCTGAACCAGCAGGAGCTATGAGCCAGAGGTCCTCACTGCCCCTCCTGGGCTGTGGGTATGTCCACTGGTTTTCCTTATTTCGTGGGTACAGTGTTTTCCCCAAGGCTCCCTTCCCAAGCCCAGTGGAAACCTGTCATACCCGAGTGTCTTTTGAGGCCACTTGCCCTCATGCACTTCACAGTAGATAACCGAGGGCTCATGTCCAGTTGGCCTTTTAAAAATGTAATCCCAAACTCATTGATTTTTGTTTCTCTTTGCAGGTTTGTATCTATAGATAGAAATGTACTTATTCTTGAAATATTTGTGTTGTTTTACAAAAAGCTTTTAAGTATAATCAATATTTAAGACTCCATTGATTTCCTTTACCCATCCCCATTCCCCCTTATAAAATGATTTAGTTAAATGCTGCAGGAGAGCCAGTAAACATTTTTATAAAGTACTTGGTACATGGAACATTAGGCTCTTTGTTTCATTTTTGGACCATACTGCTTCTTTCTCCTTTGTGTGCTCTCAAAATCCCGTGAGTTGACTAGAAGCATTGCTGTGTTTGGTGGCAGGTCATGTTAGCTGTTAAGAGGAAGGTGGGATGTGTATAAATTACTGTTTTTAAAACATTAATTGGTTTCTGAATGGTAAGATTATTGGCTATTTTTGTTCTCCACGTTTTCCTGTATTTAAAAGAAAAATTCTTTAGAGAACAAATTTTGTATTGTGGTGAACCCTAACCTTTTCGTTCCAGATGGCATTGGCCTTCTGAGTGATCCGATCTGTCTTCTCTCAGCCACACGAACCCAAGTCCGAAACACCAGAGAATTCCCCTGTGTCCTATGTCCTCAGAGGCAATGGGCCCCACTCAATGTTTGGATTTCACGACCAGAAAACTCCTTTCCGCCCCAAATTCTGGTGACTTTTGTAGTTTTCAGGTTTTAATTTTGCCAAGGAAGTTCTGAAAAACAACTTCCAGTTACCATTGCCACAAAACCAAGCCTGTCTTCATGCCCTTAACATAAGTGGACTTAAACTTAGAAGGAAGACCTTACCAAGAAAAGACAGTTGGCAATTTTCTCCAATGTGCATACATATTTATATAACTCATTCATATTTTCATCAAACTAATGAAAACCTCAGTGCAGGGCACTGTATTTATAATGCTGGTGTGGGAAACACCTCTCTTAAAGTCCACTGCTGGGACTCCCCCAACAACGTTTTGTTTTTCTTTGTCCAGAGAGCTTGTAAAAGAGCCAAACAATGAAAAACGTTTATATTGTTTTAAACTCCAGAGAGAAGCCTTCTTACCTCAAACTGATCCCATGAAATGGGCAAAAGAAGGGTCAAAAGTTAAAGGGTCCTAATTTAAAGCTGACTCCTGGGTGAAGGTGAATTATACGAGGTCTGACGATTAAGTTTGCGAACTCATCCTAGAAAAGTGCTACGTACCTCACTGCTGAATATCACTATGGTCACCTTCGAAGTACTCCCCTTGGGAAGCTATGCACACACGCCAGCGCTAGTCCACCCTTCAATGCAATTTTGGAACTCTTTCTGGAATGGCCGTCAGACCTGTCGTATTACCCGCAATGTCCTGAATGTCATCAAACTGTCTTCCTTTCAATATTTCCTTTATCTTTGGGTAAAGAAAAGTCATTGGGGGCCAGATCAGGTGAATAGGGAGGGTGTTCCAATACAGTTATTTGTTTACTGGCTAAAAACTCCCTCACAGACAGTGCCGTGTGAGCTGGTGCATTGTCGTGATGCAAGAGCCATGAATCGGTGAAAAGTTCAGGTCGTCTAACTTTTTCACACAGCCTTTTCAGCACTTCCGAAGGGTAAACTTGGTTAAATGTTTGTCCGTCCAGTTGGTACCAATTCATAATGAATAATCCCTCTGATGTCAAAAAAGGTTAGCAACATCATTGCAATAAGTTCACAAACTTAATTGTCAGACTTTGTATATATTTTTCTTGAGATATAATTCACGTATCATAAAGTTCACCATTTAAGTGTATAATACAGTAGTTTTTAATATATTCACAAAGTTGTGCAATCATCACCATTATCTAAGAACATTTTCATCACCCCCCCCCCAAAGAAAACCATACTCATTAGTAGCCCCTCTCCATTCCCCTCGCCTGGGCCCCTGGCAACCACTATTAAAATCTCCATGTCTCCGGATTTGTCACTCTAGACATTTCACACAAATGAAATTATACAGCATGTAACCTCTTGTGACTGGCTTCTTTCACTTTCATAACGTTTTCAAGGTTCATCCCTGTTGTATTTCTACTTCATTTTTACGACACACTGTACTTTATTTAGCCATTCATCAGCTGGACATTTGGTTTCTACTTTTTGGCTATTATGAGTAATGATACCATGAACATGCAACATGTTTTGTGCGGACACATATTTCTTTTACATAGATACCGTGTTTCCCCGAAAATAAGACCTTGCCAGACCATCAGCTCTAATGCTATCTTTTGGAGGAAAAATTAATATGTCTCAGATAAGACAGGGTCTTAATTTTTGCTCCAAAAGATGCATTACAGTTGATGGTCCGGCTAGGTCTTATTTTCAGGGAAACAGGGTATCTAGGCGAATTGCTGGGTCAAACGGCAGGTCGAACCTTTCTGCGGAACTGCCACACTGTTTTGCACAGCAGCTGCCCCACCAGCAGGGTGGGGGTGGTTGCAGTTTCTTAACACCTTCATCAATATTACATATTTGACTCTGTGCAATCAGTAGGTTCCAGCTTTCACAGTCTCCTGGTCTGGTACCTCAGCAGGGCTCCAGCTTTAGCAAATCCCCGCGCAGCAGACACACCCGCGCTCAGGCACAGCGCCGGAAGTGGGGCGTGCAGCCGTGGGGCGGTGTTACTCCGCGCCGCTGCATCCGCGCCCCGGAAGCGGAAGCGAGTACCCGTTTCCAGGTGGCTGATTCGAGGACTTGTTTTGTCACAAGCTGCTGCTCTAGAAACGAGTGGCGGGTCCGATCATGCCGTCGGAGGGTCGCTGCTGGGAGACCCTGGAGGCGCTGCGCAGTTCCGATAAAGGTCGCCTCTGCTACCACCGCGACTGGCTGCTGCGGGGCGAGGTGAGCAGTGGACTCGGAGGGCGCTGTGTCCCTGCATCGGGAACCCGTGCGTTCTTTGTAAACACCCGCATTTGTCTCTTGACTCCTGTGTGTGCCTCACTCTGTCTTAGGGTGTCTGCCCTCTCCGCCGATTCTAGCCATTGGGGGGACTCCCCTTATTTCATAGGTACCCTTTCTGAAGGTTTCATTTCTACCCACAGTCAGAGTTAGGTGCCTCCGCCTATGTTGTCAAAACAACCCTGGCCTCTCAGGGCCAGTTAATGGACTCTGCGTCTCTTGTGCTAGAAGATCCAGATTTAGCAGTAAACAATATGACCTAACCTATTGTTGCCAGTGAAAAGACCAAATTTTTAGATGACACTGGGCGGACCTGGAAAGTCTCATGGGGGCGTGGTCACTGTCACTGGATTTGCAAAGCCCTGTGTCGGACCGTTGGGGCGGATATAGAGATGGTAAAAGGCTTAGCTCATGTTCCCGAGTTGCTGGTGATCTAGCTAACGTCCTGTCTCTCCAGACTTTGATGTGAAACAGTTCTAAAGCGTTTCCCTGCCTTTTATGTCTTTGGCAATTTTAAAGAATACATAGCTTACCTTCTGTAGGATGAGCCCCAGCGTGGGTTTGTGTGGTGTGTACTCGGGTTACGCGTTCTTGGCAGGAACATCACAGAAATGGTGCTGTGTTCGCAGTAACTCACGTCAGGAAGCACAGAGGTGTATATCTCCATTTAAAATTCATAATTTCCCCCTTCTTATCCAATTCGTATTTTGTGGGGAGGTATTCCAAGATTACACTAATATGTATCCTTATTCTCATCAGAAGTCCACCCTTAACATTCATTGATGTTTCTGCCTGAATCCGTCACCTGTGTGATGTAACCAAATGGTGGTGGGTCTTTTTTTTGTTTTCATCCATCATTCCTTCTACATTTGTTAGTTGGCATTCTACCATAAGGGAGAGCTTTCTTTGTCTCCCGTTTCATTAATTATTTACATCAGTACAGGCTCATGGGTTCTTTATTTAATGAGTTGTAATCCGTTATTTGCAACCTTGTGCACGTGTCTTTTCAATTTGTGGGAAGTATATCTTCAGGATAAACTTCTTTCTGGGTCAAAAGGTGCTGAGGCACAGAGAGCGTAGGTAACTTGCCCGAGGTTATACAGATGAGTGAAATGCAGACGTGGAATTCAAACCAAGAAAGGTTGGGTGTAAACTCAGTGCTCTGAATCACGGGTATACTGTGTTCTCCATAAACATGTTAATTTAAACATTTAATACAGAAAATTAGGCCAAGGAGAAGTATGTCGCTCTTTATTACCCAAGCATAACTTCTGGTATATTTCCTTCATGTTGTTTGGTGTAGCATAATTTGTTTTTATTTTATGTAATTGTAGGCATACTGTGTTTATACTCTTGTTTTTTGCACTTCAAATTAAATTTTAAGTATGTTATTACATAAGATTCACAATCAGTATTTTTTAATGGCTAATATTCTACTGTGTATACTCTATTTTACTTCAAACTTCTTCTTGTGTTCTTTTTCTTGTGTTCTTGTTTCAACGGTTTAGATTGCTTTTGCAGATGCTTTAATGACCGTCTTTGTGCATTGTTCCTTTTTCTGTAGTTAGGATTATTTAGTCTGATACTCTAAAAGTATAATAGGGTCATTATCAAGAAACTACTGTACTTTCTCTTCATCTCTGATTGTTAATACAATTACTTTGGGTCTTTGTAATGTATGTGTGTATATATGTAGGTATGCATGCCTTCTTAGATTTTCAGTAAGGCATATAGTGGGTTATCTTTGATTGCTTAGATCAGTTGACATGCCCTTTGAGCTTAACCAACTCTTCTTCTCTCTAGGATGTTTTAGAAGAATGTATGTCTATTCCCAAACTATCTTCTTACTCCGGATGGGTGGTAGACCATGTCCTACCCCATACACAAGAGAACCCGCCTCCCTCTGAGACTTCATCCTCCTCTAGCTCTGCTTCAGCCCTAGACCAACCTTCATTTGTCCCCCCATCTCCCGTCGGAAGCATTGCCTTCTCACCAGCTTCCCCAGCAACACCAGATGGAACCAAGGTAAGGCTTTTAATCAGCTGAAGACAAAAGACAGTGGTGGCTGCGAAGTTGAATAGTTTAACATTGTCACAGGACAGTGACCTTACCCTGGGGAAAATAATGATTGCTGCTTGTTGTAGCTGTTTGTAGGGACAGTGCTAACTATATCACTTTATAAAGCCTGACAGAGAGTAATTCCCCTCCATTCTTAATACCAAGAATAGTAATTAATGTCATGAGCAATTGGATTGTTTTTTTCTCATGAACCTTGCTTATGCTGTTAAAATTTACATACCCTACTTATCATTGGTTCTGTGAGTTTTCATGCTATTTTTGGCTCTGTTTTGTCCCTGCCTTTAATAGTTTGTGTGTACACGGTAGTCCCCCCTTATCCAAGATTTTACTTTCCGCATTTTCAGTTACTTGCGGTCAACTGCAGTCTAAAAATATTAAAGGAAAATTCTATCTTAGTACATGTGCTGCCGAAGCGAGCACAATGGAAAATTCTAGAAATAAACAATTCATACATTTTAAATTGCACACTTTTCTGAGTAGTGTGGTGAACTCTCACATAGCTCCACTCTGTCCCAACCAGGAAGTGAATCATCCCTTTGTCCAGCGTATATATGCTGTACATACTACCTGCCCATTAGTCACTTAGCAGCCAACTCAGTTATCAGATCGACTGTCGCAGAATTGTAGTGCTTGTGTTCAAATGACCCTTATTTTACTTAATAGTGGCCCCAAAGTATAACAGTAGTGATGTTGGCAATTTGGAGATGCTACAGAGAAGCTGGAAAGGGCTTCCTCTAAGTCAAAAGATGAAAGTTCTCGACTTAATAAGGAAATTGAAACAATTGTATGCTGATATTGCTGAGACCTGTGGTAAGAATGAATCTTCTCTCCATGAAATTCTGAAGATGGAAAAAGCACTTTGTGCTCGTTTTGTACTTCAAACTGCAAAAGTTATGGCCATAGTGCTTAATAAGTGTTTAGGTACAATGAAAAAGACATTAAATTTGTGGGTAGAAAACACAAACAGAAAATGTGTTTTGATTGATGGCATCCAGAAAGCATTGAGTCTATATCAAGACAACGGATATGAAGCAAGGGATCCCTTGAAATGAGTGACACCAAGTTATTTACTGCTAGTGAGGGATGGGTACACAGTTGCAGGAATAGATTTGGACTGAAAAATATAAAAATTACTGGAGAGAGAGAGACCACATTTACATGACTTTTATTACAGTATATTGTTATAGTTGTTCTATTTTATTATTAGTTATTGCTAAGCTCTTACTGTTTCTAATTTATAAATTAAACTTTATCATACATGTGTATGTATAGGAAAAAAATAATCTACGTGGGGTTTGGTACTATCATGGTTTCAGGCATCCGCTGAGGGTCTTGGAACGTATCCCCATGGATAAGGGGGACGACTGTATACAGATATTCAGGGACAAGTTCTCTTTTCTCTTCTTTTTTAAACAAAGATGGTAGAATATACTGTTGGATACCTTGTTTGTTTTCTTTTTTTTTTTTTCTTTTTTTTTTTTTTTCCACTTTACAACATACCTTGGAGACCATTCCTTCTCTATCTCTGTATTTATGTATATCTGCTTCATTCTTTTTTTTCCCCCCCTTTCTTCCACCTCCCCCCTCATTTCGGTTCAAGCTGTTGTTTCTCAGTCTAGTTGTGTAGGGCACAGCTCCCTGACCCGTGTTGCTATTATGAGCCTTGTGTCCCCGAACCACCACCCCCACCCCACCCCCAGCACTGGCAGCTCAGCAGCTCAGGCAGCCCAGCTCCAGGGAGAGCTGTTGTTCACAGTCTCAGCTGTAGAGGGTGCAGCTCGCTGGTCCATGTGGGAATCAAACTGGCGACCTGGCGTTAGGGGCACAGTGCTCCAACCACCTGAGCCACCGGGCCGGTCCTGCCTCATTCTTTTTAATATTTTTTCTGAGTTTTATATATTTAATGTTATATTTTATGTTCCTTTGTAAGCTGCGTTAAACCCTTTCTGGATCAAAGTGAGATATAAAAAGTAGTGTTTGGCTTAAAATACAAAGAGTTAATAGAAAAAAAGCCTTCTGATAAACTGTGTTATGGTGCTTTTTCAAGTTTTAGATTTTTATGCCAACAAATTAAGACTAGGCTCTTTCTAGAAAGGTGATTATGTTCCTCATGTTTAGCTTCCCAATGACAAAGTTCTTTGTTCTTTGCCCGTCCGCGGTGAATTTGACCATTCTGGGTACTTGATATAAGTGGAATCATATAATATTTGCCCTTTTGTGTCTGGCTTATTTCACTTAGCACGATGTTCTCAAGGTTCATCCGTGTTGTGGCAAATGTCAGAATTTCCTTCCCTTTTTATTTCCTTCTTTTTTTCCCCCCCAGAATTTCCTTCCTTTTAAGGAAAGCTGAATAACATTCCACTGTATGTGTACACCACATTTTGTTTATCCATCATCCATCACTGGACCCTTGGTTTGCTTCCACCTTTTAACCTTTTGGCTGTTGTGGATAGTGCTGCTATGAACACATGTATTATTTTAAGTACCTGTTTTCAGTTCTTATGGGTACATACCCAGATGTGGAATTGCTGGATCATCTGGTAATTGATGTTTAATTTTTTGAGGCCCTGCCATACTGTTTTCCACACCAGCTGCACCATTTTCCATTCCTACCAGCAGTGTACAAGGCTTCCAGTTTCTCCACAACTCTGCCAACTTGGTTATTTTCTAGATTTGTTTGTTCTAATAGCCATCTTAGTGGGTATGAGATGGTGTCTCACGATGGTTTTGATTTGCGTTTCTCTAATGATTACTGATGGTGAGCATCTTTTCATGTGCTGCCTTCTTTTGAGAAGTGTCTTTGCAAGAGTTATTCACAACAAATATGAACTTGCTATACAGTAAATAGTAGCCCTAAAAAGTAATATAGGATAGGTGATTATTCATATTATAAAAACTGCATGGTTCTATACATACAAAGTTTAGGTTTTAGTTTATATTTAGCACTTCATCTTTAAAAATATTAGTCTTCATCTCTAATAATATTAGTCTTCATCTTTAAAAAAACTATTTCTAGCAATTGAACATCCTAGGCAAAAAAATGAATTTCAGTCTGACTTCACATCTTACATAAATAACTCAAAATGATCACCAACTTAAATGTAAAACAATCAGACTTTTAGGCAGAAACAAAATTAGAACCTTGGGCTAGGTGGAGAATTTTTAGTTTTGGGACCAAAAACACAATCCATAAAAGGCAAAATGGACAAATTGAACCTCATCAAAATGAACAACCCTGTGAAGAAGATGAAAAGACAAGTGACTGACTGGGAGAAAATAGTTGTAAAACTACATATTTCACAAAGGTTTTGTATCTAGAATATATAAAAAACTCTCAGGACTCAAAGGTTAAAAAAACAACAACCTGACCTATCCCTGGGCCTCGTAGTTTTGTTTTTCTGGGCTTGGGGACCCCAGCCCACTGCCACAACCGTGCTGCGCCAAATCATCGGTCAGGCTAAGGAGCATCCAAGCTTGATCCCCCTTTTGTGTTTATTGGAGCTGGAGGCACTGGAGCAGCGCTGTATGTCATGCGCCTGGCATTGTTCAATCCAGATGTCTGTTGGGATAAAAAGAATAACCCAGAACCCTGGAACAAAATGGGTCCCAATCAGTAATACAAGTTCTACTCAGTGAATGTAGATTACAGCAAACTGAAGAAAGAAGGTCCAGACTTCTAAATGAAATGTTTCACTAAAAAGCTGCTTAGAATGAAAGTCTTCCAGAAGCCATCCGTACAATTTTCCACTTAACCAGGAAATATTTCCCCTCCAAACGCACAAAATCATGTTGGTGTGTTAAGTTGGGGTTTACACTGATTAATAAATATCTGAAACTTGAAAAAAAAACAATCTGCTTTTTAACCCTTTAGTTAGAAAATTGGCAAGATATGAACAGACATTTCTCCTAAGACAATATACAGAAGACAAATAAGCACATGAAAATATGTTCAACGTCATTAGCCATTAGGGAAGTGCAAATTAAAACCAGAATGAGACAGTACTACACAAGTATCAGAATGGTTAAAATAAAAAGTAGTGACACCAAATGCTGGCAGTGATGGGGAGAATCTGGATCTCCTACACATTTGGGGTGGGAAGTAGGATGGTACATACAGCCACTTGGGAACACAGCTTGGCAGTGTCTTAAAAACTAAATATGCACTTAACCAGATGACCTAGCAATTACATTCTTGGGCATTTTTCCCCCCAAAATCAAAACTTACCTTCACATAAGAAGAATCTGTACACCAGTGTTCACAGCAGCTGTATTTATAATATCCCCAAATTGGAAACAATTAAATGTCTTTCAACAGATGAATGGTTAAACTGGGGTACAGTTTAGCTCCTGTTTATTAGCGCCTGTAACCAGGAAGATGAGGAGTGCATTTGGAATCGGTTAGATCTAGACCCTCTGTATATCTCTGCTGGACATTATTTCTGACGTGAGCCAGTGACCCTGACACAGGGCTTTGCTTCTCCATCTCTCAGTTCTGCCTGCCTCTTCTTGGTTTCATTTTTCAGATACACTCTATATGGCAAGATGGCTGCTGGTAGCTGTAGACACATGTCTTCTTAGGTTAGCATCCCCAAAAGAAGAGGCCTTCCCAGATAACCCCATCAGAGAAAGCCAAAGGTGGACTCTGGCCTAGTGTGTCTCATAGCCTCATTGCTAAAGTCGGTATTGGCTACAGGGACTAGAGGACTTTTATTGCCAGCTGGTCACAGGCTTACCCCTGAGGCAAGGAGGGAGGAAGAATTGGGGATGTGGGTTGGGGTTGCTCCATCCAAACCAACCTAGCACAAGTGGACCCTTATGAGAAGAAAGGGGGAGAAGTTTGCTGGGCAGATCAAAACAAACAAGAAAGCAGAAAAGCAAAAAAAGAAGAGAAATGCCCCAAATGCAACAAACTTCAATTTATTAAGGAAAACAATTAGAACAAGGTCGATGTCATGAAAAGCATACTTGGTCTAACCTAATTTGTTTTGTTGTTGTTGTTAGATGTTCTTCCTAAGTAGGGATGTGTTTTTTGTCTAGAAGGGAAAACACCAACTGTACTTCCTTAAAAGCTTATTTTTTCCTCCTTCTGTCTGTGCAGGACAGACCTGAGTCCCAGCATGCAGAGCCCATGGTACTTCAGTCCTCCAGGGGGATCAGAGTGGAAGGCTGCATCCGAATGTATGAGCTGGTACACAGAATGAAAGGAACAGTAAGTGACCCATGGAGCACGGCAAGCTTGACCCTCGGGAGCCATATTTGAGTGCAGTTCCTCAGGGTTTCTGAGTGCCCGCTGTATACGCATCATTGTGTCTCACCGGCTAGGAGCTCCCGATTCTTCTGGGGAGATGATATCATGTAGCAGTCAAGGGAAAGCTCTCTGAAGTTAAATCTGGTTTCAAATCCACGCTCTTCCATTTTTCATGTGCTTTGGGAAAATCACTTAGGCTTTCCTGGTTTCCATTTGCTTCTCCAAAATTTGAAGATGATCTGAGGTTGTGAGATAAGGTTATACTGAGAAGATGGACCTTAACAGCTGCTTGGGAAAAGAATAGCACTATTTTAATTAATTTATTTGACTTTATTATTTTTTTATTAGGAAAGCAATGCATGCTTTTGTAAAATTTTTGAAAGAGTACAGGAGTTTATAAAGTAAAAGTCTTCTGGCATCTATCCTCATTCATTTATTTACTGAGCCAACAAATATTTATTGAGCGTTTATGTGCCAGATTCTCTTCTAGGTGTGGATAAAACAGTGGACAGAGTAGACGCAAATCCATGTCCTCATAGAACTTACCTGATGGTGGGGAGAGACCAAAGTAAACAAGAGAAATAAATAAAATATAGTTAGAAGACTGTTATAATCTGAGGGAAAGATAGCAACACTCATTAAAGCATTTACCTTGGCACTGAAGAAAAAAAAGGTGATGGTTGCTTAGACTAGGGTGGTAGCAGTGGAGGTGGAGAGAGAGAGAGAGAGGGAGAGAGAGACCGACCGACCATGCCCTTGGCTTTCCCCAGCTCTGCTCTGTCAATCACCACTCCGCCATGGACTACCTTCCAGAAGAAGTATGTAGAAAGTTGTCCCCTGCATGTGATCTCCCTCATGTGCTCTCTGTTGTTGAATGTTTTTTTCCTTCCCAGCTCTTATTTAAACAGAGTCTCAGGGGAGATGATATATATGCTTGTGTTAAATTTGCCTTCTTGCACTGGAAGCTTTAAAATAATATTTAAAATATAATAACATAATGTCTTAACAAAACATTTTGACATATCTCCATGCCAGTATATATAGTATCTTATCCTCTTTAAAGGTTGCAGCGTACTGTCTAGTATGGCCCACTGTAATATGTTTAATCTTTCCCCGGCTAATTTAAATTATTTCAAGTTTATTGCCACTGTCAGCAGGGCTATAGTGAACATCCTTGTACGTATATCTTTGTACACATATGCAAGTATTTCCTCAGGATACATTCCGAAAGTGGAACTAGAGTCAAAGGCTATATACATAAAATTTGGTAGTTAAAATGTCAAATTGCCCTTAAAAACCATATGCGAGTAGAGTCATGAATAATCAATAAAATACCTGATACCTTTAGGTGTAAAGGAAACGGACTTTCCTAAGTGTAGGTCGGGAGAAGAATCTAGGCAGAGATAATAACATGGGGAAAGGAGTGAGATGAAAATGTGCATAGCATGTTTATGGAATTAGAATAAGGATTTCTGTAGATTATCCCAAAACCCTCATAAGAATATTCAAGATGAAAGGTTAGAAGTACAAGGCTATTGGATAGATGTTGGTAAATACGTGGCCCTTCCTAGCTTATAACCTCATGGGGCAAACTGGAAGAGCTTTCCAGAACAGCTGAATTTAAAGATCAACCCAGAGGAGAGGTGACTGAACAGAGGTTCTGAGAAGCATGCGGGTGATTCCATGCCCTTGAGTATCTCTGATGGGATTAAGACTGATGGGAGTGTATCCCACCCGGCGAAATGACCGAGGCGGTCATGGAGTCCAGAGAGCAGCTGCTGATCCTTTTCAGGAGGGCCTAAGGCAGTGGCAGGAGGAGCAGGAGAAGAAGGTCCGAGCGCTGTCTGAGATGGCATGTGAACAACTGAAGCGGTTTGATGAACGGAAGGAACTGAAGCATCATAAAGAATTCCAGGACTTACAGGAAGTGATGGAGAAGAGGTGAGGCTCCCTGAGTTATGGCTGGGAATGTGGGCCTGGTCAGTCCGTAAGTATCAAAAGAGCCGGAGAGGCTCAGAACCCAGAAAACTGACCCACCGTGGAAAGATGGCCAGTGTATCACCAAGAGTGGGAGGCTTCGGGGAGAGGTGAACCCGTGTCAGGAAGCATCCCTGACTGTCTCCCTGCCATTTATTCCTCTTTCAGTTCCAGAGAAGCCCTGGGGCATCAAGAGAAGCTAAAAGCTGAGCATCGTCACAGAGCCAAGGTCAGAGTCTGGGAGAAGCCGTGGGGGTGTCTCGGTGTCTGGCTGTTACCTGCCAGAAGAGAGGTTCTGGCAGCCAGTCACGGAGGACCTGGCCCATGTCATGCCTCTGTGTGACTGACACTGGGCATTCCTTTTCCTGCTCTGGCCCATCTGTGAAAATATGTAGCCCCCTCCGACCCCTGCCCAGGACTCAGGAATGTAGAAAGAGAGCCCAGGAGCCCCTCAGAGAGGAGTAACTTGACAGCCCTCTCCGTAGATTCTCAACCTGAAGCTGCGGGAGGCAGAGCAACAGCGCCTGAGGCAGGTGGAGCTGGCGCGGCTCCGGAAGGAGGAGGGCCAGGTCCGCCTGCGCGGCCTCTACGCCCTGCAGGAGGAGATGCTGCAGCTCAACCAGCAGCTGGACTCCTCGGACCAGCCCAGAGACCTGCTCAAGGTGGACCTGTCTGCCTTCCGGACCCGGGGCAACCAGCTGTGTGGCCTCATCTCGGGCATCATTCGGGCCACTTCTGAGGTGAGGGGGCGCCCGGGGGGCTCCATCTTCTGTCTTTGAAACGGAGAACCTTAAAGGCAAACTTGAGCTAAATATAATCCTGTTTATTATCTCTCATCACCTCTTTACCTAGATAGAAATAACCACTGTTAACACTGTATTTCTTTTCTGACAGGGTATGTGTGTTAGCCCCATCCCAAACTGGACTCATATAGCTATAGAGTATCCGTAGGTTAAAAAAAAATATTTGTCTCTTCTGATTGTGAAATAATGTTAGTTCGTTCAGTAATATATCCTGCATGCCTGCTGTGCTTATCGTAAAAATGAAAACCTTACAGAAACGTATATTGCTTTTTTCAGTTAACATTGTATTTTGAACACGTAATTACTATGATTATTAAAATATTTAAAAGCTGCAAGTATTGCCTTGACACATGGTAGGTAGTCAATAAATATTTGATGAACCGATGAAATTGGATACGTTCAACATATAACCATACCAAAATTTATTGAAAAAAACATGCTTATTGTTGAAAACGGCAACTGGACTTGGAGCTGAACTGTGCCCTCCACAACTAGATTGAAGGACAATGACTTGGAGCTGATGGGCCCTGGAGAAACACACTGTTCCCCAATATTCCCCAATTAAAAAAATGAGCACCGTGCTCTAACCAACTGAGCTAACCAGCTGCCCGACATTTTTGATGTAAAGAAATTTGGTTTTTCCCCTCATTTAATCCAGCTAAAAGTTATTTGATGATTGGTGGTGTGAGATTATTTTTTTAAATATTCTTACTATTTTACCACCATGTTTCTCTCCTGATTTATAAATACCTCGTCATACTAAATACTATCCTGGGAGCTCTTTCTCAATATGCTTTCCTGTTTCCTTGATACGTGTTTTTATTCTTATACTAGGATCATCTTATTTTAATTGATGTAGCTTTATAATACATTTTAATATCTAAAAGAGAAAACTTATGAATTTCCTGTAGAAAACAACTTTTTTTCTCTTCCACTATCTGGGATGAGATGGATTAAAATGAGAGGCCTCGTTGATTTAACAGGCAAAATGATGGAACATGTGTATAGTGCAGACCACAGGAAATGATGCTGAGCTTCTTCTGCATTCATTTTATTTTATAATTCTAATTGTCAAATTCTGACAAAATAGCACACTAACGTGCGTGTCAGAGTGACTTATATGGAATCTCATTTATGAGCAGAGCTCTAAATAAAAGATAAGGAACTCAAATTTATCAATGTCTCAAAAGAGTAATGCACTATAACCAAAGAGGTATTATTCTAAGGATAATGTAAAGCTGGTTCAATTATTACGAAATCTATTCATGAAACTCATTTCACTAATAAGGGAGCAAAATTATGTTATCAGATGTAAAAATATATGCTAAAATTTGACATCCTTTCCTGATTTAAAAAATAACTTACAGTAAACTAAGAATAAAAATGCATTCCTCATTAACTTGGTAAAGAGTATGCATCCATCTAAGACTACATTTCAGATATGCCATTGAAGTTGGGAAAGAAAGAAAAAATATACCACATTGTCACTGTTCTTCAATATTGTTATAGCCAATACAAGGCAATAAAAACAAAATCAATATTTAAGTGAAGAAATGTAATGTTATTTGATGACAATATGATTGTCTACATTGAAACCCAAGAGTAAAAAGCTGGAAACTGTTAGATTTTTTAATGAGACTAGTTATGTGGTCAAAATTAGAAATTTTCTGGTAAAAGAGTTAAAAATATGTTGGAATATAAAATACCTAGCCTCATAGAAAATACCTATACTAGCCTGAAATGGATGTGCTTTACATACAGAAAAGTGTAAAGCTTTATTGAATTTATAAAATGTGGCTTGAATAAACAGAAGGATTTACCGTGTTCCTGAAGCCTCATTAAAGGAGGCTGTCAAATTTGCCCTAATCAATACATTTAGTGAAATTCTAATAAAGGATTATGTTGGACTGTTTCAAAAAGATACCTAGTGTTCGGGGGCGTGCATTATCAAATATAAAATCGTTTTCTAACACTTCAGTTAAAGCAGGTTCTTCTTGCCTAGGCAGAGATAGGAAGGTTAGTGGAACAGAATAGCAAGCCCAGAAAGCGACAAGGTTTTTTGTAGGTAATTAATATAAAGTTGTCATTTCAAATCAGTGGTGTAAAGATGGATTATAAAAGTAAAGATTAAATTTGTACCATTCTTTCATCTTATTGATTTCATGTTTCTTGAATGTTTAAATGTAAAAATGAAAAGAGACAAACAGGAAGAAGCCATATTCAGTGGTGGAAAAATTGGTGAATATTTGAATTATATAAAGGTATGGATTCCGTGTAGGCAGAGCAACAAAAACAGAAGTCATAGTGGAAAGGTCAGTAGTTATGAGTGCATAAAAGTGAGAGACAGGTGACAAGTTGGGAAACATATTTGTAACATATACAGCAGACCAAAATTTAACGTCCTTAATACAGAGAGAGCTTTTGCAATTTGTGGGGAAAAAATAAGTAAATCACTCTTTTTACCACCATTACACTAATGGAAAAATGAGCAAAGGACAGGATTAAGCAGCTTGTAAAAGCACAAATATAATTTTCTAATAGATTTTAAAATAAATTCAAAGTCACCATTAATATGTGGAATGCAAGTTAAAACACAGTATCATTTTTATTTAGAGTATTGTCACAGGCTTTTAAAAAATTATCTAGCCAGTGTTGGTCAGTAGATGTGATGGTAAATTGGTATTACCTTTAAAAGGTGGTAACTTGGTATCACCTTTAAGAGAACGGCAAAGTGTAGGCGTCATCATGTTGATGACTGGTACTCCTTTGGTGCAAGAATTCCGATTCTGGAAATGTGAGGTATGATTCAGCCTGCAGGGTGCCTGGGGCATAACCACTAAGCCCTGCCTCTGTCACCCTGACAGAACGGCTTTCCCTCGGCAGAGGACCACGCTGCAGCTGAGAGAGCGCTGCAGGAAATGCGGGACCTCCTGGTGAACTTACAGCAGGAGATCGCCAGGGCCTCTGAAGACAAGAGGAGGCAGGATGAAGAGGAGGCCCAGGCCAAGCGACAGGAGTCACAGATGCAGCAGGGCCCAGAGGTCCACAAAGAGTCCCCCGCGCCCAGCCAGGTCCCAGGAGGGAAACAGAAGGAAGGTAAGTTTCCGTGTGGGTACGATCCTTTAACTTGGTGTAAGTTTCAGAGTGAAAAGAACAAGAGTGTGTTCTGAATATTATGTTCAGCAACAGGACAATTTGCCAGAACTTTTGCCTATGCAAAAGTCAGTACTTTTACGGAATTACATTTAGTTTTGGTTGACATGGAGCCTGACTTCAGATTCCAACACTTTCCATGAGGACTTCATATATAAGAATCAATATAGCATAATGGCTGGGAATGCCAGCTTTGGAGCCAGATCAGTGGGAATCTAGCTTTTCTGCTTCCTAGCAATGTGACTCCGTTAAATTACTTATCCTTTCCCTGTTTGTTTCCTTGTCTATAAAACGAAGATAATAACAGTATTTCCTTCATGGGGTTATTGTAACAGTAAAAACACTTAACACACACAGGAGGTGATTGGAACCATACCTGACTCATACCACGTTCAGTAAACACAGCTGTTTCTCCTCAGACCTCCAGGTGAAGGTGCAGGACAGTACAATGCAGTGGTACCAGCAGCTGCAGGAGGCCTCCCACCAGTGCGTGCTGGCCTGTGAGGGACTGACCAGCAGCAAAGACAGTCAGGTAGGAAGGGGTGTAAGCTGGGAATTGCCTGGGTCCGATGGTGCTCTGAACAGCCTCGCTTTGCAAAGCAATGCAGCTAGCGGGTCACATTCCCTAATCCTAATGGCAGCTACTCGGCTTCTCAGAGCACTGTCTGCCTTCTTGCTGTTCTCTTGTGGCAGGCCAAAAAGATAAAGATGGACCTTCAGAAGGCAGCCACCATTCCCGTGAGCCAGATCTCTACCATTGCAGGTTAGTCGGAGGAGCTTAGAACATGGCCCTTCACTTCATTTTATCATCTTTTTAAGAGTCCAGATCTACTTGTCTGTAAGGTTCCTATAAATAGTATGTTCGAACAAGTGTTGACAGGCGGCTCAGGTGTGTGTAAGTCATATGCATCCTATTTTACTCTTGTTTCCTCTTCTGCACATAGAAGGTAATCGTTATGTTTGTTGACTCATTTTTTTTAAGATAAGCTATATATTAATAGTAAATTGTTTAGGATGGCTCTTACCTAAAATTCACAGTTACTGCGGGAGACATCACTAAGGGAACCTAGGATGTGACTTGTATTTGCTTTTGTTCTACATTCGCTCTTTCAGACTCAACAGCCTGCCTTTTCTCCCCAGAGACCGAGATTTAGAGAATAGGAGCCAGACGGGAAAGACCCTTCTTCCTCTTCTCTAGAAACAGAGGTTCATTTTTTATAGAGCTCTAGATGTGGGAGCCTCCAAATTACAGATGGCTGCCAGGTGGCTGGGAAGCTGCTCTGACATAGGGGGTCCCAGTTCCCCCCGTTAACTTGCTGCCTAAAAAGCACAGGAAAGTTGCAGTTTCTGCCTTTGAGAGGCTATATGATAGAACTTACATAGCACTTTGCTGCCTGAAATTCTTTCTGGAATAGGGCAAGGTATAAATAAATAAATACGTAGCACTTTCTGGAATTTAAAGTGCCATTTCCTTTGATAGCAACAGCAGCAGTGGGGAGCGGTGACTTGACAGCCATCCCGCCCTCCTCAGGCTTAGCCTCAGTCTATACTCCTCAGTTGACCGGAGATAACCTTGCCTCCGCCTTCATCAGGAAATCGAGACCACGTCAGGTGTGAGGTCCTCCGATGTCTGCCCCTTCCACCTGTACACAGCTGTATTTACCTCTTAGTCTCCTGTTTCAAAGGATGAGGTGTCCTGGCCCATGGTTACCCTTCTGCCTCCGCCTTTGTTCCCATCTCCTCCCATCTCCTTCAAAATGTTGCCTCATCATTTATTGCCTTTCTCTCCTGTCTTCTGCAAAATTACTCCCTTTTATAGGTTCCTTTCCCTCTAAACATGTTTGAGTCACTCACATCCTAAAATATGTTTCCTTTGATTCTACATCTTGTAAGGATTTTCTGGTCTTCCTTGTATTTCCGTTTGGTGCCGTTGATCCTTTCTTCTGAAACTCGGCTCCTTTGGCTTCTATGGAGCATTAATTTCCAGGTTCTCCTCCTACCTCTCTTTCTCTTTTGTGGGCTCCTCCGTCTCCCACCGCGACCTCAACTGTAGGTGTTTCCTCGGGATTTGCTCTCACCCCTCACTTCTCATTTTTCATACCCCCATGGCTTCAAATATTAGCTAAGTGCTGATGGCTCCCAACTCTATCTCTGGTTCATTCCTCAGATTCTGCAGGTCCAGCTACCTGAGGGACACCTCTGCCTAGATGGCTCTCAGATACTCAAGTTTAATGTGTTCAGACCTGAATGCGCCATCTTCCTTATGCTTTTTATCCGGTCTGCACTAAGTAATCATAGCGCCATTGTCTACTCCGTCACCTTCGCTGGAAACCTGGGACTCCTCCCCATGACTGCCTCCTCTGTTTCATTCTCCACATCTAATTAGGATAACATTACTTAGAGTAACGAGGAACTTGGCAGGGTATTTCTAAGCTGGAGACACTGTATGAATTTAAATTTTGATAGAAAGTAATGGAAACTAATTCAGATCTTCTTACACACACACACACACACACACACACACACACACACACACACAAGCCTTTGTCCCAAAGACACACATTTCACAGAACGTAATGGCAGGAATGGCATTAGGTGTCTAGAGCTAGAAACTTTAGGACCCTTTTCTCTCTCATCTTGTCTTCCCTCTGTACATCTCCATTCTTAGTTTATAGGCTGTTGTTCTTTGGTCCATGTGGCAATTGCAAGGTCCTACTGCTCACAAGTGTAGGAGTTGCAGGGCCAGCCACTCCAAGGAAGTGACTCCATCAGTTGGCTGATGGACTCAGATTGCCCTAATCTACCTGTAGCCAATGTGGGGGGTGCGGCACACAGAAGCTTCCATACACATATAGCTTCCGGGAACCCACTTCTGTGTCTCTGAGGATGGAGGAAGGCAGGCCTCAGAAAGCGGGGGGACCATTGTGAGCTGCGGAGATCCTCCAGGAGGTTTTTCCTAGACGTGCCAATGACTCCGTTAGGGACATCATGGGATCTGTAACAAGTCAACACTTATTTCCATACTGTTCATCCTTCTGTTTGACGTGTCAATTTCAGAATCAGTTCATTCCCAACTAAGGAATTCCTTTGAAATAGTACCGTGTTCTCACGTACTTTTTGCATCCTTCACAGCATGTATTTGATTGTCGTTTACTTCTCTGCATCAGTAATTTGGTCTTAGACTCTGAACTTCCAGAGGGCCGCACAGCTGGCTATATGGAGAGTCCTTCTGTATTTATGACAATGGTGAAACTAGATTGATCTGCACTTGTGTCTTCTAAGTTCTCTCTCTCGTGCCCAGGCTCAAAGCTGAAGGAGATCTTTGACAAGATCCACAGCCTGCTCTCTGGAAAACCTGTTCAATCTGGTGGACGCTCTGTATCCGTCACACTGAACCCACACGGCCTGGACTTCGTCCAGTACAAACTGGCGGAGAAATTTGTGGTGAGAAAATCGGTTGCCAGAGGTGTGGGAAGAGGCTGGCGCACAACCATTCAGCCTTTCTCGAGGAGTGTTCACCTGCCCCCATCTCTGTATTCCCAGAAACAAGGAGAGGAGGAAGTGGCCTCTCATCATGAAGCAGCGTTCCCCATCGCAGTGGTGGCGTCTGGGATCTGGGAGCTGCACCCGAGAGTGGGGGACCTCATTCTTGCACATCTGCACAAGAAGTGTCCGTACTCCGTTCCGTTCTACCCGGCTTTCAAGGAGGGCATGGCTTTGGAAGACTATCAGAGGTGAAGTCGGTTTTCTCCTTCCTGGCCCTGGGCCGATTCATGAAATAGGACTAGAATTTGTATTCCTCCTTCTCACAGCTTTTCTGTGAATGTTCTATCAGACTTGAATGTTCTATGCAAACTGGACAGCTGTTGGAATTTGGACTTAGGTGCCAATGATCAATAGAGTTTAGTGGAAAGAATACTGGATCTAGAATCCAGGGGTCTTGGAATTTTCTCCGTGCTTTGTCATTTAGTAGCTTCGCACTATTGGGTAATCGTGTCACCTCTTTGAGCATCATCTTCCTTATTCATGAATGATACGTATGACCTGTGAGTTTACCTCGCAGGGCTTATATGGTACACACATTTGATAATGGATATCAGTGTTCTCAACCAAGTATTGTACACATGTAATAATATGTAATGATGTATTAATACTGAGATGTTGTTCTTTCTCGCTGTGAAAAGTAATCTCGGATTTGTCACCCTCACTTTGGCCTTGTCCCACTGAAGTGTTTCTTCCCACATAGGATGCTGGGCTACCAGGTGAAGGATTCCAAGGTGGAGCAGCAGGACAACTTCCTAAAACGCATGTCTGGCATGATCCGCCTCTACGCTGCCATCATCCAGCTCCGGTGGCCCTATGGAAAGCAGCAAGAGGTAGTAGCAAAGGCTGCCTGCCAGCGGTGCGAGGTCGGGCCCTAATGGCATTCTGTCTGCAGGAAGCAGTGCCCTTCTTTCAGAGAGGGCATCTAGTGGCATGATGAGTTAAAGTATGCTGCTGCTTCACAGGTAGCCTTAGAGAAGCTGGTGGTGATTATTAGGAAGCTTCTGGCTCATCAGAACCATTTGTTCAGTGACCGACGCAGCTGAGGCTTTAAGGAACTGTGTTTATAAAAGAGTCTATCAGATGACGGTCTGTTGTAAGTCAGTCATTGAAGTTAGCAGACTTTAATAGAAGAGCAAGAATTTGTCATATTAGACCTAGTTGGTTGCCTTAGAGGCCATCTAGGTCACATACCTTACTCACAGATGGACAGATGGAGGCTTAGCAAGCTGTAGTGATACACACTTGACAATGACAGGACCACGGCTGGGGTCCAGGGCTTTGACCTGCCAGGCCAATTCTTTTCTCAAGAGATACAGATTAGCGAAATGAGAAGTTCACGAACTTGGAGACCTAAAGAGAAAGGAATCTGTTGAGTGAATCCAGGAAGTTTTTATTGTGCACCTGCTGTGTCCCAGGTTCTGTGCTGAGGTACCCAGACGATAAATAACAGTCTATTAGGGTAACTGTTGGCCAATAGAATCCCCGAAATTGAAGCTGACAGGTGTATATTGTAGGGATCCTGGAAAGAATGTGTAGGTCCCACTGTGTTGGAGCATTTAAACACAGAATTTGCCTGGCTTGTATTGTTTACGCCCTGCGGCATGTGCTTAGGGTATGTGAACTGGGGGTTCACATCCACTTGGTAATGGCTAGATGACAACATTGGGAGTTTAGATCTCTGAATAAAATGAGATCAAATCATGACCAAGTCTCTCTCCTCCCAGATTCATCCTCATGGCTTAAATCACGGCTGGCGCTGGTTGGCACAGATATTAAACATGGAGCCCTTGTCAGATGTGACAGCCACCCTCCTCTTTGACTTTTTGGAGGTATGTAATGCAGATGTGCCACGAGAGAGCCAGTGGTTGAAGCAGCCTTGGGCCACTGCCTGACACGAGTGGGGAAGCGACAGAATTAGAAGTGTTGGGAAACAGCATTAGGGTCCATTATCAGATTCTCTCTTGAGCCCTAAGACAAAGCTAGCTTTGGATTTCTCTTCCCACTTTACTTTTCCTTCTCTGTGTGGATGTCTGTCTTCTCATTGTAAAGAACAAAAAAGTGGACATCCTAGCACAAGTGAAAAGGAGAACTTGTTTTAGGGAGAGAGAAGTGACCCCCAGGACCAAAGGGAGGAGTACAGTTGAATCTCCTGAGGGCCTGGAACCAGGAACTGGGATGTCACCAGGCACCGAGAGTCTCTCTCTGGGGACACATGGTCTTTCCTATATGCTCTTCCTGAAAGTTGCCCCTTTCTTGCTCTGTAGGCCAACTACCTCTAGTTCTCTGTGCACGGTGGAGAAGATAAATGCCCGCTCTGGGCTATGTCCCTCAGCCTCAGTGTGGTCACCCAGTGTAGGGGCACTGTTGTCCCACCATTGCAGTTCCTAATTCCCAGGATAGAAAATATGATTAACCAGCGTGGGTCAGGTATCACCCTCGTCCAGAAGGCTCTTACAGTCCTCTCTGCCTATAAGGGACCATCACTATAGGGTAGGGCTAAGGGCTTCTGGGAAAAGGACACACTTCTTAAAGAAAAAAGGCACATGCCATAGCAAATCTGGGGCCATTTGGCCTATAATGCCAATAGTTTCTGGACACCTGACAACTCCTGAAGTCACAGGACATGAACAGTGATCCTGAATCACTGAGAACCCAAGTGGCATTCTGAATACTCGCTAACTAAGGTTGAGAGGTGTGCCAGACCTTCTAAAAGGCTTCCACTCAGTAGAATCAAAGAAGAGTTCATTAAGTTTGGTTCACATTTTCTGAAGCACCTGGCTACCTGGCAGGCTGGTTAAATACAGAACAGCACTTCGGAAGAAAGTTGGATTTTTCTATTCATTGCCTTGGGTGCTCACTAAGTGGCATTGTGACTGAAATTCTTGATAGGCGTGCAAGGCAGAGAACTGCTGGTGCTGCTGGATGTCTTGTACGTGCGAATATCCACTCTCTGCTCTGACCATGCCTGCCTTTCCCTCTAGGTGTGTGGGAATGCCCTCATGAAGCAGTATCAGGCCCAGTTCTGGAAGATGATACTTCTCATCAGAGAGGACTACTTCCCCAGGTACTCGACCTGTTGAGCAGACCCCAGGGATTCGGTGGGTAAAACTCATGACATCAGATACCCCTGGGTGCAGTTACGAGCTGTTTGTGACTCGGTTAAAAACACCTGTATTGGGGCGCGGTTGGCTCAGTTGGTTAGAGCGCAGTGCTCATAGCACCAAGGTCGCCGGTTCAATTCCCACATGTGCCAGTGAGCTGCGCCCCCCCACAACTAGATTGAAAACAAGGGCTTGACTTGGAGCCGATGGGTCCTGGGAAAACACACTGTTTCCCAATATTCCCCAATTAAAAAAAAAATTTAAAAACCAACAAACAAAAACACTTGTATTAAGTGTAACGTCTTCTACTCCCGTGCTTCTCCTCTTTGATATTTGAATAAACACTTTTGAACTCTAATAAGAGGCTCTCTTAAATACTGTTAGCTAAATGAAAAAGACAAGTTAGGTAGATGTTGGATTTAGATACCTGACAGTTTTTTAAACTCTATTCTTTTGCAAACTTCCCCAGATAATCTGGGGTGGTAATTACCTGGAGTTACGAATTAAACCAAGGAGTGAAACCCCCTCGATAAATCAGTTGGAGAAACTGACTTATCAACCAGTTTACTTGACACTGTGTGGCATTCATTTTTACGTACCCTTCTTATCCCTCTCAACTCACTGGCATTTCAAGTGGGGGAATAGGCCTTGGCAACCCCCATCCCACTTGATCACAAAGACCCCAGAAAGGAAGAGTGCTCTCTTTTCCTTTACTCCCTTGTTTGAAAAGAAGGCTGGAACCTTTGGAGAGCGACGGCATCCTTAGTCTAGAAGGCATCTCTGTGAGTCATCTGATCTACTTCCCTCAGATCAACAGTGTACCTAACTCCTTTCCAAAAGATGCAAATCACAGGTGTGACTTTTCTCCCTATAGGATCGAAGCCATCACGAGCTCAGGACAGATGGGTTCCTTCATACGCCTCAAGCAGTTTTTGGAGGTAAGATGCCCTGAGACCAACACGTCCCAAACTGTAGTTGGCCTCACGTGCACCTGTGTCTGGATCTCCAGATTCTCTGACTGCAGTCTCTT
Source organism: Rhinolophus sinicus (assembly GCF_057876585.1). Taxonomy (NCBI): domain Eukaryota; kingdom Metazoa; phylum Chordata; class Mammalia; order Chiroptera; family Rhinolophidae; genus Rhinolophus; species Rhinolophus sinicus. The sequence goes on along the minus strand of NC_142516.1, from coordinate 6,591,817 downwards.
CCTCTGGATTTTTCTAAACCCTACCTTTTGGGCCATAATTCCCCTTTAACCTTAAGGGCTACCACATTTCCTTCCTACGTGTCATTGTCCTTACACCTGTGGGGAAGCTACCCTAAGAGATGAGTAAAACCTCTGTAATGGCTCTTGTCTCACCAGTGCATTTTGGGCAAGTTGGCCAAGGTGCCTTTCTCAGTCTCAGGTCTGGGGAACTGTTCTCCATGAGCACAGACTGCACTGTCAGCCAGACTCCTCTCGTGTTTCCCAGTGCTGAAATTTTTACGAGGTTCGTTTTGACAAATAACTCAGAACTCTGTGGTATGTCAGCCAAGACCGCCCACTGACTTCCAATTTCTGGTAGCCCAGTTGGAAAAATAACCAGAGTGAAAGATGAGGCCAGGTTGTGGGAGACGAGAGTAGGACAGGCGTGAAAATAGCCTAGCTCTCGTCCTCTGCTGCAGGCCTGCACAAGCACAAGTCTTACCCACAACTGTTAGTCTCACTCACTTTGTCCTTTGCTGACCCTTGTTCCGTGGAACTTGAACTTGCTGGTCCTCAAAGTTCCTTCCCACTGTTGTGTTAGAAGCAATGTTATCAGAAAATCATTCTGTTTTCTTCATCTTTCCTTGACCAGAAATGTTTGCAGCGCAAGGAGATTCCTGTCCCCAAGGGTTTTCTGACTGCCTCCTTCTGGCGTTCCTGATGTCACTGCATCGCCGACCGTCACCATTTTGCTGCAGAGGGACAATAATAAACAACTGAATGCAGCTGGACTTCGGAGGGTCATGTCCAGATTTAGAAATCTACCAATATGTATTTTTATACATCTGCACCTTGTGACTAGGAAAGGAGATTTTCATGGGTCACAAAATCTAGGTGGTCTGATGACTTCTTAAGGGGTCCACCTGACAGAGTAAATGGATTTGGCCTTTCTCACTTTTGCAAAAATTATAAGGAAAGGTGTTTAGCCCTCGATCCCATTTTTTGTTTCGTCTCTAGTAACTTTCAGAAAGTAGGTAACACCTTAAGCATTTCACTCTGAGCTGAAGTGAGCCCACCACTCTGACTCCACGCCTCCGACCCCCACCCCCTTGCTGCCGTGTTCCCAGAAAGAGCAAACATGCATAAGGTCCCTTTTAAAGTGTCATTTAATAGTTGAGGCGAATCTTTACACGTACATCTGGGATATATAGTCGCTTTGCCTTTCTCAGCTAGTGAAATAATTAGAAATTCAGAGGAAGTGCCTGATGTAGATGTGGACGTAGTTCTAAATAGCATCAGGGCTAGCTGAGAGTCTGGGATTGGGACTGTTCCCACGTGTTACAGGGAACCAAGAAGCACTGTTTGTCCTCTTCATTTGGGATTCGGTCCTTGCATGACTAGGGATGTGTGAACCAGGGCAGGCGCCTTCCTTCGTTTTCCAGGTTGACTTAGGAAGGGCTGACCACAATATACGTGAGTGGAGCATCCATACGCAGGGGTTAATAAAAATGTCAGGGAGGACCTGGAATTGCTGTGTGTTGCTATTCTTGTTCTGACTAATGAATCATGATGGATTTGCCAGACTAAAGCCACTACAAAAACCCAAAGCTTGGCTTTTTAGATAAGAGTCGAGATCTGTTGATGGAAAGATTCATTGTCTTAGACTGCCTAGGCAGCGGCCATGGGTCTCTTCCTCTTTACTAAATGTCGTGTGTGAGATGTGCTTCTGGGCGGTGGTGATCCCCTGATACTCTTGGCTTGAAGTGACCTATTCTATGAATTACTGACGATGGTGCCAAAAAATAAGTAATAAAGCTCGATTTCTAAAAACCCGTCGCTGGTATCAAATGCTTCAGTCTGATCAGTTTCCTGTACCTTGAACCATGTCAGTCATTAGGGGCAAGGTGGTGCCCAAGCCCGAGTAGAGCGTGGTATATACATTTTTTCCTTTTTTGTCTTCTTGACCTTCACCTTGGGAAATTTGCTTTTCTCCTGTTGTTCCTCTTTTAGAATTATGTACCAGTAACTGACCCTGTTTCATCAGAAATGGGAAAGTAAGTACAGTCTTTTTAATGTGGACACAATGGAATGACTACTGGGAAAGGAGTCAGGAGACTTGGGCTCAACTCACTTTTAGGTTTTATGGCCTTGGGTAGGTCATTCACCCTCTCTGCGACTCAGGGTCCCCACCTGCAAAACACAAGAATTGAACTAGTCAGTAGATCAGCAGTTTTCAAACTGTTCTGTAGCAGAGTCTCAGGGTAGAGCATGTCCCAGTGGGCGGGGCCTGCAGTGAGGGGAGCCCCCAGGGCCAGTTGCCCTTTGCACTTCTGCTCTTTCCCTGTATTTTACAAACGGAATCATTTTCTAACTAGACCCGGAGCAGGTTGGGAAGCACTGACTTCCCAGTGTTGAGTGTTTGGGGCTCAGCCCTATGGAGTCAGCATATGGAGGTTTTTGTGCAGATTTTCAAAAGGCATCCCTTTCTTCAAGAGCGTACTGCCATCTGCTGGAAGTTGTCCTATTCACAACTGTGAAAACCTGAGACTAGGAGGTGAAGGTGCCTGCTAAGAGTTACGTAGCTCACGTTTTGCACAACCCCTTAGTGGGCCGTCGTGGAGCTCTGGGTCCCTCTCTTACAGGCTTTCTGCGCTGTAAACATTGGGGTTCCATACAAGGTTATAAATGGAAGCGTTCCTCTGCCGAAAACGAAACGTGAAAAAATCACTGGCCAAGGTGATCCCCAAGGTCCCTGCCACTTGGGATTTGTACCCCTCCACAGAAAATACTTCTTCCACAGTTGAATATTCTGTCTCTAGATGTGTTGAACAGTCTTGCGCATGTCGTTCAATGCTTGGTATTCCTGATGAGTTTTGATGGTAGACCAAGAAAGGACAGCCCTGGGGAGGCCAGGTTTTTGATACTCTTGGATGGTGCCACCTTCAGAGATAATGCTTGCTAGCCGACAGATGCAACTCCTAATATGTATGTCTTAGCATCAGATTCCTTAGAGTAGAGCACGAAGGACCGCCTTCCATTTTTAAATTCAAGTACTCGCTTGCTTGCTTCCTTTCAGGCTTGACCTCATTTCTCAGGCCGAGTGCCCATATTTTTGTCATATCACTGCCCTACATCATTGTAAAGCAAATTTGATGATGAATTGAAAAGTCCAATAGGAAACCCTATACATCCCTTGAATAGAAAAGTATAGTTGTTCTGGGATTTCCACCCAGGTGCTGGGAGCTTCCCCTTACTTCTCAAGCTCCCTATGAGGATAGCAGTGACATAATTAGGTTTAGATGTCTTCTATCTCGGTGCCAGGACAAACAAAAGAGCCACAGAGCCTCACACAGGTGCCTTATCAGGCCTGGAAATTCATTCCCTTAGGTCTGTTCTACCTATTGAATTTGTGATACTGATTTCCTGTGGACCTGCAGAAAGCAGATGGGAGCTGTGGTCTTCCAGCTCTGTGGTGAATTTACAAAAAACACCCATTATAAAGGAACTTATCCTCTAGTTTACAGCCAGGCTCCATTGAAAAAAAAAAATACCAGTTTATACAGATGATGTATTCAAGGAACAATTTTCTTTTGGGTCCTTCAGGATATTTACACTAAGTGTGTTATGTGATCCTGGATTGGAAACGGGACCAAAAAAAAGATATATTTGTGTGTTTGTCTTATAAAGGACATTGGGACTATGACAAAACTTGAATCAAGTCTGTATGTTGCATAATTGTATTAGTCAACATTAATCTCCTTACTTTGATTATTGTACTGTGGTTATAAAAATGAATGTCCTTCTTCAGAAATACACATGAAATACTCGGGGGTAAGTGGGCATGATGTCTGCAACTTATTCTCACATGATTCAAGGGGGGAAAATGCATATACACACATTTGTGTATTTGTGTCTGTGTACATATGTAAGTATATACATATGAATACATGGAATAATAAAGCAAATGTGGTCAAATGTTAATAAATTGGGGAAGCTGGGTGTAGGGTCTATGGGATGTCATTTTATTCCTGTAACTTTTCTGTAAATCTGAAATTATTTCAAAATTACACGAGAATCCTCTCCCCCCACAAAACAAATGAAAAGCCATGCTTACAGTTTAATGATGTGACAAAATAAATCTCTAGGACGTACAATCCTGAGAATAGCACCATGGTGGTGACGAAGGGTTACCTTGAAGCCGTCACCCTGTAGAAGGTGGAGAGTTGACTAAACAGGTTTTGCAAGATGCTTCCTACTAAAAGGGAAACAGGTGACTTGGAGAGTAGAATTCTAATTCAATGGAGAATGTGATTTATGGACTTGGAAGGCTTGATAGTTTGAGCTAAAAGTTGTGGGAGCTCAGAAGACAGATCCATTTCATTTAGGGCAGCTTTTCCCAGAGAGTTTTTCTGCTGGATTCTAAAAAAGAGTTCAGCCGTCAAAGAAGTTTGGGAATTCTGTCCTATATTAAAGGTCAACGAGGGGAAGTAATAGATAAACTAAGAATGGCAGAGCGTTGGTCATTGTTGAAGGTGGGGATGGGTATATGGAGGTTCATTTTGCCGTTTTGTTTACTAGGTTTATCTTTGAAACCTTCCATCTTAAAATGTTTCACTTCTAAAGAAAAGAAAAAAGGACTTTTTCTTGCAGGACTCTGGCACACTTCACTATGCTGCTTTGAATTTTTCACCTCTGAGAGTTTGCAGTGTTTCTCCCGAACTGAACGTGGAACTCCTACTTCCAGCACTTCTCTTGGGCCTAGCATTTCTGGGAATACATTTTTTGAAATGCTTTACTTGGAGGTTAGGGTCATCAAGAAAGTATCAGCATGGTGGGTGAGGGGAGGAATTTACCTCTTTGCTGTCACCCGCGTTCCTTTTAAGCAAGCCAGTCTGTCAAAGCATGTTCCCAGCAGCTAGCAGGTCTCTTTATTGTGGCCCCTGATTTCAGAAGCACTCCCTGTGTTTTGCTTTGTTTTTAAATTGTGGTAAAATATACATTAACACAAATTGACCATTTTCACCATTTGTAAGTGTACAGCCAAGTGGCATTAAGTATACTCATATCGTGTAACCATCCCTACCATCCATCCATCTCCAGAACTTTTTCATCTTCCCAAACTGAAACTCTGTCTCCATTAAACACTAACTTCCCCTTCCCCTCAGCCCCAGACCTCCCTGGCAACCCCCAATCTACCTTCTGTCTGTGAATTTGACTACTCTAGGGACCTCATGTAAATGGAACCTACAAAATTGGTCGTTTTTTGTCTGGTTTATTTCATTTGACAGAATATCTTCAGGGTTTTTCCAGTCACTGTTCTGAAGCTCTGTGCTGTTCCTTGTCAGCTCTGACAGTGCAGAATGTCATCTGGTATGAGTTGGGAGGAAAAATAGTGAAAGTGCTGGTGCTTGCTTGTTAACTTTGCTGTGTGTGTGTGAGAGAGAGAGAGAGAGGGAGAGAGAGAGAGAGAGAGAGAGAGACTGACTCCCAGCGAGAGTGAGCAAGCAACTTTCCGTGGCTGGACATGTAAACATCATTACAGTTAGTATATTTCCCAATGGTTGACCTCTTGAACAACTTGAAAAGGTATTGGCACTACTTAGATGCCTAAGCTTTGGGTGCACATCAAACCTTCAGAGAACAGGTGGAATAGAAAAAGGAGCTCAGAATTCAGTCTTGCCCACATGCTTTTCAGGAGACCTGGAAAGTTGTGACTGAAAACAAGTTGATTGGTTATTATTTTGATGGTTTTCTTTCTTTTTTCTGAATGAGTGTCTCTCAGAAAACAAAGAGGGCGATTATGAGCTCTGTCATCTCCCTCTCTCCACACCTAGCTGAGTGTTAGGCATATGGTGAAATTGGTGGGAGGTGAGGCAGGCAAACAATAGAACATGAGAAGAACAGTTTTTTAAATGTCTCATTTCCAGTGCCAAATGCTGAATGGGGTGGGTGAGTGAGTGGGAGGTGGAGAGGTCTGGAATACTGTTTTTGGTCTTGTCTCAGATCAAAGAATCAAGGAATATGATTTTTGTTGCTGTATCAATACAGAAGCTCTCTCTAAGATCTCCAATCTGTTTTGCATCAAGCACATGCAGCAAAACCCCCATTTCGCTATGAGGCCAGAGTGATTTCAAAGAAAAAGCCTCCCTTTCTGTATCTCCTGCCCACAGCCTAGAGACTGTTCTTTGCTGGAGCAGGACTTGAAAATTTTGGACAGTTGATTGTGTTAGCCATTTTGTACCCAGAGCTGAGTATTTGATTTAACATCTTGCTGCTACCTTCTAGAGAAGAGGCCGTGGACGCCATCAGCTGTGCACAGCCTGGACAAGAGTTACTGGCCTTATTTTCTCTCTACACAGAAAATTGCAGGAAATACCTCTTAGCTCCTACGTTTTTCCTCCAGACTCTGTAAAGCTGCTTCTGGGGTGTTTTCTTTCCTCTCCACTCCGGATGGAATGAGGGAGGGGGGTGGGTTTCCTTATTATCATGGCTACAGCCTGGGTGGCTTAGAACCCAAATTGCAGATCCCAGGCACAAGGGAAGAAGCCAGACTGCAGAGGACCAGGGAGCTCAGGGCTGGGCCTGGGCCTGGGCCAAAGTTCTGGTGCAGTGCCTAGTGCCTTTATATTTATTTAAAGAGGAGGGCTGCTTGGTAACCGGGAGGCTGACGCCTTCCTGAGCTGCAGAGCTCCCGGTCTGCCTGACTGCACAGGAACGATCTGGGTGTTACTACCAATGGCTGCGGCCCAGCTGTCACCCGAGTGGGGGTGGGGAAAGGGCGTCCTAAGCCAGGGCTCTGGATACCGAGTTTAGAGCCAGGCCCTCGAACTGCTAGGACCGTTAAGAACAGAAATTCCAGAAATCTTATTTTTCTTTTCTCAGCACCCCAGCACCCACCATCACAACGCTTCCCTTTCCTATGGGAAGGCAGTATAGCATACTGTTTAAGAGAAGGTTCTGACTGCTTGATTCAAATCCTAGCTTTTCCTCTTGCTAGCTGCCTGACCACAGGCAAGACACCTAGCTTCCATGTTAGAATGCTCTTCTGTAAAGTGGGGAAATAATACGTCATAAAATAACTGCAAAGATTTAAAAAAAAAGGTCACACATGAAACGCTTAGCATAGTGCTTGGTACATGAGGAAAGTTCAATTGATTGTGGCAGGAAGAACCATATCTTGTTTAGAAAATACAAGTGGTGCATCCTATTCCACTGGCGACTTGTGAGAAAGCTTTTGTTGAGAATATAAGAAATTACTAACCCTCCAAATCCCAGAACGACAGACTTAAATTCCAAATCAGTCGACTTTATTTTTTATGATGGGTTTTGGCCTTTTCCTACCACCTCCTCAAACCCGGAGCCCCCAAATCATCCTCGGTTTCTGACCCCAGCCCCCACCAGCGTAGACTGACTTAGGTCCCTGGCTCCAGCCTTCTCCCAGGGAAAGTGGTCAGGAGGAAGAGAAGCACACGGTGATCTCATTCTTTGAGACTGGGCGTTTTTCCGGCCGGGACGCGCAGCATCCCAGCCGGGCTGCAGCGATGGATCCTGCCCCGCCCTTCGCTGCAGTCCTGGAAGGGCTCCCACGGGCGGAGGGGTGGAGGGGCAGGGTGCAGAAGAGTCTGTGCAGGGCGGGGAGGGGCAGGATTGGAGAATCCAAGCTGCGGGGAGGGCGGGGCGGCTGCAGCAACTCGGCCCGCCCGGGCGGAGGCAGAGACTCCACTGCACCACCGACCCCCATCTCTGGCGCGCGCCCGACTTCTCCATCCCGCGCGGCGATCCTGCAATCGACCCTTCCCCAGCACCGCCGCTTCGGCTCCTGTCGGGAACGCTCGGCCTTTTTCGCCGTGCGATCTGGAGGCGAGAGGGAGGGAGCTCCGCCCCCTTTGCTCCACCGGCCTTCGCCCCCGCCCTTAGCGCCGCAGGGAGGGCACTTCCCCCGCGCTCGCGCCCGCCCGCCGCCGGAACGCGCGTGGCCGCCTATAAAAGAGGTGGGGCGCGCGCGTCGCCGCCACTACCCGCTGCGGAGCGAACTGCGAGGAGCGGAGGCCGCGAAGGCGCGTCGGTCCCTCAGCACCCACCCCAGCCCCATATATCACTGCTCTCACACCCAGGAGCCGGTGAGAGGGAGAGAGGGGGAGCGCGGGCGGAAGCGGGGCCCGAGAGCAGCCGACCCCTGGGCGGGTAGCCGGATCGCCCCCGGGGAGGGGCGGGGCCAGCCGCGGACAGGTGAGCCGGGCGGGCCTCGCCGTTCCCTCCGTCGGGCGGGGAGCCGGGCGAGCCGGTCGCGACCGGCTTATGGCGCGTGGGCTGTGGAGGAGCCGCCTGGCCGAGTCTGGGCGCCGGTGGCTGGAATGTCATTGACTGGGCGGAGGGGGTGGCGAGGCCGCTGGGTCCCCCCCCGCCCCAGCCTCGCGGCGGCCGCGCCCTGTCCCATCCGATTGCGGCAGGTGGGGCGGGGGCTCCCTTGTCGGGATCGTCACCACCCTCCTCCAGGCTGAGCGCTCCCCCCACCGCCCCCAGTCCCTTTCCTCGGTGGGGAGCAACTTTTGTCCCTTTTCCTAAATCCCTACGAGCAATGCTGGCTTAACCCTTGAAGGAGGAAGCGCCTAGAGCTTGGGTAAAGGGCTCTTTGATGTTAATTTCATCTTGGTTGGCCTTTTCTTGGCCTTTTCTCTGGACACGCAAAGGTCCGAGGCCGGCTGGCCATCTCCTTTGCTTTCCTATAATAAACATTTCTTTCCTACTTAGTCGTGATTTGCTTGTAAATAACAGGTAGCTGCGGCGTTTGTTTTTTGTGAGACCCAAATCAAGTAATTTACTGGTCCTCTTTTTTTCCCGGAGAACGGATCTTTCCAGTCGAGGACAGTATATTATTTGTCAAAAATTCCACAGCCATGCCGGTGTTGAATGATAGAGCAGCCTTTTGTTTGAAAGCCGTTCGCGAATTTGATTAGATGCTTTCCAAAGAAATTGCTTTTAAAAGTCTCTTTGATGTACTGAGATACAATATATTTTAAATAAAGGGCTTGTTAAGGTTAAGGGTTGAATATGTTTTAAATTAAACGCCTGAATAGACCAGAAAGCTGTGTTGAGATGATGCTTGAACTGCTGCAACACCTTATCACATCTATTTTATATAATAGATCCTGAAATCTGTAGGCCCTTTGTTCTGTCTTCGTCATGGTATTTTAGAAAAACTTAATATCATGGCTGTTAGGGAGGAATAGAAGAGAGACCATATGAAGTATTTTCATAATGTGTTGAGAAATTGCGTCGTCATAGCAATTGGACTTTACTAAAACAGAATGTATCAAAGATGGCAGGGTGGGGGTGTCTTGCAGCCAAGAAACAAAATTCTTAAGACCAGCAGTGGGAACACTCAGCTGTATGAAACCATTGAGCCAAGGTTCCAACTCCACAAACTAGTCATTTCTCTTCCCTTTTGTTACAATTAATGTCTTAGATTTTGAAAGGTTAAATTGAAGTCAAAATTTGAAAAATGTGCTGTGGGGGGGGGGGAATTGTGCTGCAGTAAGGGCCTCTGTGCAGGAAATTAACAATAAGCCTTTTTTAGTAACTGGGCCAGTAATTACTCAAAGGGACCCTCAAAGTGTGCTAGCTGTTACCCAGGGACCTAGAGGAGAGACACAGACTCCAAAGGAGAATTTGCTCTGTACTGGGCAGGTGTGAAGCAGTTCTTAGCCTTAACCAGCAGCTCAGTAACATTCTCTGACACGCTTTTGGTCTGTGGCTGTGTGTTGTTTAGTAATCTAATAACTGGGGAAGTGTCATCTGTCGACAGGCTCTAATATGAGCGCTCCAAGCCATCTGATGAACAGGTTTAGGTGGGGAGAGCTGTCTTTTAAGCATATTTTTTGGTTCCCTGGGTTAGAATTTTCTCTCCTTTTCCTTACCTGCCTTCATCTCAAAGGGAGGGGCCCACTGCGCACCCTGAGAAGTGGCTGTTAGGAATAGCGCTGTCATCGCTGAACCTGCACTAAGGACAGCAGGCATGAGGCCTGCCTCCTCACTAGTCCTCCCTTCGTGGGCTATGCGAGGACTCCACTAGTTGTGCAGCTGGGTCTGCCGAGGCCTGTCAGCTGTGGTGGGTGTAGGTAGAAGAATGCAGCACCCTGACGGCAAATGCTGACTCCAGGAATGCAGGAGGAACGCAGCTGCGCTGGTACCTCCCTCCCACCTTTTTTGCATATTCCTCTTGTACTGGTTTTATACAGGAAATGGTATTTTGTAGAGGAAGTGGACCAGTAACCTAGGCCCGAGTCAGATCTTTTGTACCTTGAGTTCTTTCTTCTTTCTGATGATTTCATCACATCATGCTATTTTATTACTGAAGGGAAGGAGATTTAGGAATCACCTAGTCCTGGAAATCTCAGTTAATTCATCGAGACGGTTAGTGTTAAAAAGTATATTCAGTATTATTACTTTATTTGAAAAGTGGGGAAACAGACCCAAAGGGAGGGGGATGACGTGGCCAGGGAGCACATCTAGATAGGAACTGTTAAGACTAGATAACCTCGGTTCTCTTTCCACTTTTTAAAGCCCTGGGAAGATTTAGAAGGCACTGGGGAAATATGTGAAATTGGATTTTTAGCTGTGTTCATATATTTTTAAGGATCTGCTTTCTTCATTTTGAAGTTCTTTTGTGCCGTGCCCTTAGAAGCTTGTTATCTTGCTCTCCCCCTCCCTCTTTAGACTCCACATTCCTCCATCATGTTGTCATCGTTTCGTAAACGCAGAATCCAGGTATTTATTTGACCAGCATGCAGGAAATGCGATCTTTTCGGTTTTGCCTGGTTTGCGGTGAAGACACTTTTGTGTCCAAGAGGTTGAATGATCCAAAGAGAGGGGGCAAAAAACCTTGCCTTGCATGACCTTCCTCTTAAGGTTACTGTTAGGGTTTATTTTTTTTGTGGGTTTTTTTTTTTTTTTGGTGTTACATGAACAGAAATCTTAGTAAATTCTAAAATTTCCAAAGCCTTCTGTTTTTTACCTTCCTCTCTTTAAGGCATGGATATATTCATTTCTTACTGCGCTACCGATATTTGCATGTAGTGTTTGCTGATTTTTTATTTATTTATTGATAGTTACTTGGTTCTTAAGAACCAAGGGACTAAACAGATTATCTTAGATATTTGGAAAAAATAATTTGAAAACATGCAATAAAAATAGTATTGAAGTTTGACAAATACTGTAAACTTGGGTTTGTCTCCTGTTCCCTTTGACTTAGTTTTTCTGCCACAATCCCTGTAATGAAATGGAGCTTACATTTTTTTTTAATTTTCTTTTTGTTTTAATTAAAATTTATTGGAATGACAAACTTTTTTTTTTAAAGCTCACTATATATCTGTTTTATTTGTGTACAATTTTTGCGTGTTTGCTAAATTGGACCTTCAAAAAGAAAAATGCTTAAAATTAATGTCTTGATATTCCATAAGAAGAAATACAAACTTTGCGAATTCCTAGTGATTATGGGTGATAAATCCAAGGCAGGCCCTTTTATAACTCAGACTGGTTAATTATTTAAAGGAGGTTTATAAAAATGGGCCACATTCTGACTTTCTCATTTTGACTCAGTAACAGTGTTTTGCACTCAAAATACCTCTAATCTGAATTTTACAGGTTGACCGGTAAGTAGCAGCAAGACAGTATTTGGGGGGCTTGCGGACGTATGTACAAGCAGCGCCGCTCTGCGTTTCTGGGTTTTGATGCAATGCAGTACGAGACTTCTCTCCAAAGCTAAGTCCCTGCTCACCTCTGCAGGATCCGGCTAACACGTTCAAATGAATTCATCAGCTTGAAGGCTGACACGCAAATCCACAATCCCGATTGGAATGTGGTTTCAGCAAAAAAAAAAAAAGTTCATTGTTAAACTGTTACTTGATGTAATATTTACTTATGCTTACCAGCACAACTGCCAGGAGAATCTGCAGCTAAGCTGGTTTTGAGTTAATTCATTTGATCTGAGAATCCATTGGTATAAAGTTTTTATAGGTGCTGACCAAGTTCTTTGGTGTTTGTTCTGGGGAGCTTTTCCACATCCATGGATGTACACTTCTCTTGCTTTGGACATGTGAGAGATGGTGATAGGCTGGCTTTCTAGCCATGGTAGAAAGGCATTTGTCGGTTCTGCACCTTGGGGCTCTGACTAAGCAACAAAAACAAAACTGATGAATAGTTTCTGTGACCTTTTGCTTTGGGTGATGTTTTTGAATTTTTCCATAGAGCCAAATGATCTCTGCATCCTGTTACTGCCTAAAATCCCTTTCCTTGCAAAACAATATATCTGGTGTCCTGCCTGCAATCGGAATTCCTTTTGTAGTAGTCCAAATGTCTTCCATATGGCACGTTCAGCCTGTTGAAGTGACAGTGGCCCCAATGCTTTGTTGTAAGTAGTCACTCCTTTCATAGTCACTATAATTTTATTCTCTTCAGAGGTCCCGTAGAGAAACTGCTGGATTCTTCCACCCTCCCAGATCAGTGTGAGGGTGTCCTAAGCCACTCACGGCAGGCACTAAGTTTGCAGAGTCCAAAGCATTTGACCTTTGGCTTGAAAATGTTTGTTTCTGCAGTCCTCTCTGTTGCTTAACACAGAGTCCTTCTCACCCACCCGCTGCCTCTCCCCGCCCTCCGAAGGTAGACACAGCCCCTACCTAGCACAGTGGCACATATAGCTTCTGTAGATTAGGTTAAGGTGTTTAAAAATTGCCCAAGTACCAAGGGCTGCCTCAAACAGCTATCTCGTGGCATTTGTCAAGAAGACAAAGATATAATTAATGGCTAGCCTCTTTAGTAGGACTCCATTTTCAGTTGGTATTGTGTATGAATTTGTTTTGGGTATGAGGAGTCATTCTCAGGCATGTTATATCTTTGGATTGAGGTAGAACTTTCTAGCTAAGATTCATATCTTTAGACCCCCCGCTCTTTCTTCCCAGAGATCTAGCAGTATTGTAAGAACTGACAAGTTCTTTTTACTTATTGCGATAGAGGACATGGTGGTAATTCCTGTTTTATCCCCCGAGATCCAGTGCACATGACTTGCTGAGTGATGCAGCCAGCTGCATTGCAGCGTTTATAACTGGCCTGCATCTTCAGCCTTCTGTAACAGTCTTTGCAAAGATGTGACCTTCTCCTTTGGTTACCTTCAATGGGAAGCTGTCCTTAAACATACAGAGAATACGTTCAGCGTTTCATTTCCACTCCTTTCTCTGTGTACATAGACTTGACTGGCAAAATCAGAGCTGATCGGCTGCTTTCAGATAAGCAGTCAGTTGATTGCAGTCCTAGGAAGTCAGCTCCTGTGGGTGTTTAGGCCGTTAGTGGACTAGACAGATAGGCTGGTGTGGTTGGAGATTGTTTTTTTAGTGGCACTTTTCCCAAAGTCCTCCTTTCTAGCTCTTCAAACGTGCTAATCCCATTAAGGCTGAGTACAGCCTGGAACATTCTCTGTGGAGTCTGCCTTAGCAGTCAGCTGCATATTTCAGGCAGTCATGGCAGAAGGTGGTGCACACAGGCGGGGTCCAAGGGATCCTGCTCACTGTCTCACGGTTTTGGGTGAGGTTGGAACACCTTTGGGTGGTAGTAGGTTTTAGTGATATGAGACTTTTTCCTGTATTTAATGTAGTCTATGGAAATGGCCCTTTTGGGAGCAAAAAGAAACAGGAACTTGTGTAGATAAACTAGAGACAGCTCCATATCAGGTTAAGGGTGGGGGGAACTCTTTACAGATAATCTTAGGTTCCTGTGAATCATGCAAATGAAAATTTGGGAATGGTGAGGACAGTGGGAGAGCATTGATGACTTTCAGATGCCCGGCTCCCCAGAGACAGCCAGTTGTGGCTTGGCAGAGCTCCCACCTCCTGACGTCAGCTGATCTCCTGCAGGAAAGAAAAGTCCATTATTGCCTGACCAAAGCACTTGGTATAGAATTGACTCGTTCTACTTCACTGGGGTGACAAAGAGGGCCTTTTAGGTTGGTTAATTTCAGCAGGGCCTCACTGGACTGTCTCCCTGGATTGGTAGGGCCCAGTCAGCAAGGGGGACTCAAGCTGGGGGACTCGCTCAAGTGGAACCTTTGCAGTATTACGTTGGGGATTCTTTTTTTCATCATAAAGAGCTGTTTCCCAATGTGATTTCTTAGAAATTTCTGGAGCAGCTAAAGGATTTTAGAAATGCAGGGAATCCTGTGACATGAGGGGCAGGACAGGCACCATGGGCATTAATCTAAAGACTTTGACATCTCGTAGGAACTCGTGTGCCATGTAGTTGTTTTCATACATAACTGTACCTCCCTTGGAAAGTTTCTTTATAAGAAAATTCTGTAAGCAAGCAGATTAGACACAATTACCTGTTGTTTTGCCATCTTGACTGTTTCCTGAGGGATGAGAACAAAGAAAGTATATAAATTATTCTTGGCAGTGGCCAGTTAACTCAGTTGGTTAGAGCACAGAGCTCTTAATAAGGTTGCTGGTTCGATCCCTACATGGGCCACTGTGAGCTGCGCCCTCCACAACTAGATTGAAACAACTCCTTGACTTGGAGCTGATGGGTCCTTTGAAAAACACAAATAAAAAGTTTAAAAATAAAATTATTCTTAACCCTTACTGTTTACTAATTTAGGAAGACTCAATCTTTTTTTTTTCATTGATTTTCTTTTTTTTTTTTAATTGGGGAATATTGGGGAACAGTGTGTTTCTCCAGGGCCCATCAGCTCCGAGTCGTTGTCCTTCAGTCTAGTTGTGAGGACACAGCTCAGCTCCAAGTCCAGTCGCCGTTTTCCATCTTTAGTTGCAGGGGATGCAGCCCACCATCCCATGTGGGAATTGAATCGGCAACCTTGTTGAGAGCTCGCGCTCTAACCAACTGAGCCATCCAGCCGCCCAGGAAGACTCAATCTTTAAAAAAGAACAAAACGAAAAATTAATTTAGACTTTTTAATGATTAATAATACCCTCTCGGGGCTGGCCTCGTGGCTCAGGTGGTTGGAGCTCCGTGCTCCTAATGCCGAAGGCTGCCGGTTCGATTCCCACATGGGCCAGTGGGCTCTCAACCACAAGTTGCTGTTTCCACTCTGGCAAGGGATGGTGGGCTGTGCCCCCTGCAATTAACAACCTCAACTGGACCTGGAGCTGAACTGCACCCTCCACAACTAAGACTGAAAGGACAACAACTTGACTTGGAAAAAGCCCTTGGAAATACACACTGTTCCCCAATAAAATTCTGTTCCCCTTCCCCAATAAAATCTTTTTTTAAAAAAAGAATAATAATACCCTCTCTCCCTATTTTCCTTCCAAAGTGGAGGATGTAAAAGGTAAAGAGGCAGAGAAAGGAATTAACGAACAACCACACAGCCATCAATAAAAGATATGTCAGTTCTATTCATGTTAAGAATCACTGGTTCTCACATGCTAGTCTGGGAACCAGAGCATCCCGGGTCACTCTATGACTTGCTTAGTAGGTGACCTTGTGTCTCCTGACTACTTAACAGTGAAGTGACAGCGTTTCTCTATTTCCAAGTTTAGAATGTAACTGACTCTAACATGTGCTGAGTTCTGTGGTTAGAGAATAAAAGTAAGAGAAGGTCTTTTTTATATTAGAGTTCCTAGGGGACTAATTCCCTAAAGAACGTCTGAAAATGGCAGGGAGAAAAACACTAATGACATGGCAGAATGTGATGGTGCTCGAAGGGGAGCACAACAGAGGGAGTGAGGACTTCTGATGAGGACTCCGAGAGGACGAGGTAGTTGCTTTAGACTTGGAGGGGTTTGTGTGGTATGAAATGGTGGAGATGGGAGAGCGAGAGAAGAAAATGTCCCTGCTGAAGGGAACTTTCTGAGCTGGGGCGTGGACCCTGCCCAGGACCTGTACTTGGCCTTGGTGAGGGAGTTTGATGTGCGATGCAGCTGGAGCAGACAGTGCCGTTGAATGAGAACAGTCGGGTTTCCAGTGAAGTAAGGGTGGCTGGTTTCGGTGTGGCTGGAGCCTTGTCAGAAGTCAGCCTTCCCCAGCGGTGCCTGATGCCCTTTGGGCAGCAGGTAAACTGGCAAGGCCTTGTATTAATAGTTCGGTATTACTGCAGAAACTCCGCTCTGAGCCAGACACTTCGTTTTTCAAGGTTACCCTCAGCTTTTGGTTTTAAGGACTCTCCTGAAGCCCGTTCTAAGAATAGAAAATATTTTTTTTGGACACAGTTACCGATCGATGGTACAAAACAGTGACTTCCTGAGCTTGATTTCCCTGCGGTCCCACCCTACCACAGTGAGAAGAGCAGCTAACTTCTCAGATCATCCTGCCATGTGGTCAGTCCAAGACTAGTAATCCACACTTGCTCCTCAGGCTGACACCTACGGAGCTGTGTGGCTTCAGTCAGCGCGTACTTGGTTTGTGAGTCTTGTCACGAATTTTGCTTTCGCCTGGATAGAGTTCCGGTTTAACTAGAAAGTGAAGCCTAGGTGGACTATTGAGCTCTCTCCCCACCCTTTACAAGTGAAATCAGGACTGTACATGTCTCCGTCATTGCTCAAACATTTCTTAATGACCTCTGTGTGCTAGAAATCAGGATACGAAGATTAGATCGCTCGGTGTAATTACACCATGGGAAGCATATAGTACAAGCGCTTTGTACATCTGCGGAAAAGCATGATTAAATCTGAAAAGGAAGGAAGGAAGGAGTATTGAGGATAGCTCAGTATGGAGGCAAGATCCTGCAGCTTATTTATTTCAGTTGGGTATTAAGATATAAGCAGGATGGGCGGCCGGACGGCTCAGTTGGTTAGAGCATGAGCTCTTAACAGTAGGGCTGCCGGTTCGATTCCCACATGGGCCAGTGAGCTGCGCTCTCCACAACTAGATTGAAGACAACCAGCTGCCGCTGCACTTCCAGAGGGGTGGCCAGATGGCTCAGTTGGTTAGAGTGCGAGCTCTCAACAAGGTTGCCGGTTCGATTCCCACATAGGATGGTGGGCTGTGCCCCCTGCAACTAAGGTTGAAAACGGTGACTGAACTTGGAGCTGATAGGCGCTGGTAAAACACACTGTTCCCCAATATTCCCCAATAAAGAATCAAAAAAAACAACAACAACAAAACATTATGAACTTTAAAAAAAAAAAAAGATATAAATAGGAGTTATCCAGACAGAGAGAACACTAGGTAAAGAAAGCCTGTGCAAATGGCTTGGAGTCTAAAGAGAATCATGTGTTTGGGAGGAAAAAATTTTTCTCTATGCCAAGAGGTAGGGGGCATGGGTGAGAGATGACACCAGTCAGGCAGGCGTGCTGAGCGTCATCGGTAGGTCCTGCTAGAAAAGGTGGGCTCTCTCCTCTCTCAGAAGGGAGCCATAAAGGGCTTTAAAGCACGGGCGGGATGTGGCAAAGGGTGTTTGTTGTTTTTTTAAATAGTTAAATAAGTAAATAAATCAGACTTCGTGGGAAAAAAACAACACAACAAAATAACTGGTTAATACATGGAGAATAATTTGGAAGAATGGGGATATGGCTAAAATCACCTCGGGGTCTCTTTCCTAGGCAGCTAGTCTCTTCGCAGAAAGGTGGTCCTCAGAGTTGATCAGGTGCAGACGATGCTTTCCCACCACCTCTGGGAGCTGCTTTAATCCCTAAAGAGCTGGAAAGGTGGGACTGGCCCAGATGTCACCAGTGATGTCTACCTCATAACTGCACGTGGGGGTGGGGAGCACCCTGACCCACTCTCAGGCCTAGTACTGAGCCTGCTGGTCATTTCCCAGGGGCCGGGCCAGGCCAATCAGGAAGGCTTTTCAGTGTTTCCCGGGTAACACAGCTTTTATGTCTTGTGTAAATTACAGAATGAGAACTGGAGAGACCACAAAGCTGCTCTGGTCTGCTTCTTTACCAAATCTCAGGATCTCTGTAGAACTCCTGTAATTTTAAAATTAGAAGGGTCCTACGACCATCTCATTTTCACCTGCCATGTTTAGTCATTTGAGGAAATTGAGGCATAGAGAGGGAAGGTGGCTCGTGCAAGGTCATATGTTACAGACAGACTTAGAAGCTCTTTGTCATTAATCTATAGCTACTTCCTTCTGTGGTCCTTCAGTGGTTAAAGGATAAAATGGCTTATTCCTGATAAGAGCAGGTGGCATGGTCTGCGTTTCTCCCATAAATAGGTCAAGTTTTCTTTTTGACATTAAAATTTGGTGATCTAAGGTAAAGTTGAGGCAGATTGAATGTAATGGGAAGTACCACTTACCCAGTTAGCCTGCATTTGTGGTGAATGTGAAATTGATGCTAAAGTTATATAGTCTCCTTGCTTCCCAAATAACAGGGACGTGGAAAGTAGGATAAATCTTTAACCACACACTTTTTTTTTTTTTTAAGATAGACTGTGATTTTCTTTAAATTGTGCACATCCAGATGAAAGTAAGCCTGTTTATTGCCCAGGCTCTCTGCTCAAAGCTCTTGTAGAATTGACAGTATAAACCATAGTTCTATTCACATTTTCCGCTGGTTTCATTGCCTTGTTGGTTAGGCATCCTCAGAGGGACCCATGTCAAGCAGGTATTTTCATCAAAGGAGTAGGATCTGGGCTTTGTTGTTAGATCTTGAGAAGGGGCTGCCTTCTCGATTCATTTGTCTGCTAGCGCTGTCTGATAGTTCTTTCCTTTCCTTCAAAGAGGCTGATTCCATTAAGTCTATTTTGGTGTCTGGTGCTGATCTCCGGGCATTCTGTCTTTTTAGAAAATGGACCCCAGTGGGGTCAAAGTGCTGGAGACAGCAGAGGACATCCAGGAGAGACGACAGCAGGTCCTGGACAGGTACCACCGCTTCAAGGAGCTCTCAACCCTGAGGCGCCAGAAGCTCGAAGATTCCTATCGATTCCAGTTTTTCCAAAGAGATGCTGAGGAGCTGGAGAAATGGATTCAGGAGAAACTTCAGATCGCCTCCGATGAGAACTACAAAGACCCAACTAACTTGCAGGTGCGTGTGAGCTCCCTGAGCTGTGTGCCCAAATTCAAGAGCGCAAATGTTTTTGCTCAAAAATTAAGCAAAGAAAGTCATTTGATTATGACCTTGAGCGATTGGGCAGCAAGAAGAATGTAGCTGAGACGTAAGGAAGGACAAACTCACTACCCTGCAAAACCCTGAGTGTACGCATTAGTGAGGGTGAAGGTGGCATCTTGCAGGTTTTAATTTATCTAGTTTGGATGCTTTAAGCTGATGGTTCTCAAGCCATTGCCTTGCAACCATTGGAATTGTGTTTTTTGAGAAAAGTGCTCACAGTGTTATTGCTGGTGAAAAGTCATAGTTAGGAGACTCTTAGCAACTCATTAGTAGGTCTTATCAAACACAAAGCCTTTAAAAATCACTGAGTTGTGCACAAGACACGTTACTTTTATGGTGTAAATTATACCTCAGTGAAGCTGTTTAAAATAAAAAAGACAGATATCCCATCGATATTTGGTGAAAGACTTTCTGGCAAATAGAGCAGTAGTTGAGCCCATGGTTCTTGTACTACACATGTCAAAGTCATTTAAGATGAAAAAATGGTGAGCGCTGGTTTAGGCAGACCCCCTCGCAGCTCAGTATTTGATTAAAAAGACTGACATATTGAGAAATAGAATGTATCAAATTAAAGAGTGTGGCTTCTAAAGCAAGCTGAAAAATGTATTACCGTATTTTGCCTTGTATAATGTGCGCTTTTTTGCCCAAATTTGTGAGAGAAAAATAAGGATGCACACCATACATGGGTAGTACTAATTCCGTATCTATATAAATGTTTTTAATTCTTTTACTTATGCTCATGAATTAAAAGTGTAACTCTAGAAATCAATAACGATATCCATATGTAAAACAATACCCTGGAATACGATGATCAGTTTTATTGAATTTACAACAAACTTACAACAAGGAAGAGTTCTTGGTCTTCTATGAATGGTAGATACCATAAATTTGTAACCAGTATATAAAATTTCTTGTACCTTGTGTCTGTTCTTGTGTTTTGTAATTATTTGTTACATAAAATTCCTTGTACCATAATATGTTAAAAAATAAATGCTGAAATTCCTTTATAATACAAAAAACAAGTATCTAAATGCAAACAAATAAAAATTTGAATTAAAACAATTAAAATGAAAGATTTTTTCCCCCTGAAAGTTTGGGCCCAAAATGTGGGTGTGCGTTATACACGGGAGCACATTATACACAGCAAAGTACCGTATATCACGAGTGAATGCGGGTGGATTACTGAAGGGTAAACTACATGCTAAGAAAACTCAGTGTGGTTCAGTTTTTCTAGAACGGATTGGATGTCCACATAAAGGCTAATTTCCTGACGGACAGTAACGCTAGGAGATTTTGTAGCATCTTGCTGTCTGTAAAGCTGGTGGCCCTCAGGGGCCAAGCTTTCAGAGGGCCGGTGTAGATGCAGTGAGAGTAACTGAACAGGTACGGGGGTGGGAGGGATGCTGAGTGCTGTGTCCATAATCAGAGGGAGTGGGATTCAGCAGGGGTGAATAATGGGGGGTGGGAGGGGGGACAGAATGATGAGTGCTCAGTGGTTCATCT
This sequence comes from Rhinolophus sinicus, assembly GCF_057876585.1. Lineage (NCBI taxonomy): Eukaryota > Metazoa > Chordata > Mammalia > Chiroptera > Rhinolophidae > Rhinolophus > Rhinolophus sinicus. The sequence continues at coordinate 6,571,280 of NC_142516.1, read as the reverse complement.
GCGACTCACTTCGTGGTCCACCAACAGGGCAAGCTTCAGAAGCATCAAGCCTTTGAAGCGGAAGTGCAGGCCAACTCAGGAGCCATTGTTAAGCTGGATGAAACCGGAAACCTGATGATCTCAGAAGGGCATTTTGCATCTGAAACCATAAGGGTGAGTAAGAATAGTGCCTGGTATGGATGGATGGCCTGCATCTGGTCGGTGGAGGAAAGTGGATTAATGCTTACGTGCAAATGTGGGTTCCTAAAAAGAGTTCTAGCTTTTTAAAAAGAATTTGTGAAGTCTCCTAAAGCAGTTACGCACATCCTGCCTTTGTAATATGATGGTTCAGTATGAATATAACAGATGTTTGTATGCAGGAAATTAATATTGTTGAAAAAATTAGTGTGATTATACTTGAAAGAAGTTCACGTTTACACACGGTAGTTAGGTGGGAGGGCATGTTAGTGAAGTTGGTGAGTTTAGGGATTAGGACACAAAGACCAATAGGAGAACCACAGTCTCTATCAAGAAGGTTCTCTGTTGGAAGAGTTGCTCTCTGGATCTGGTGGCTTGCCCTAGGAGGGGCTTAGCTGAGCTCCAGTCAGCAAGCCCTTAAAAGTCCCACTGGAAGGGATGATTTGTGACATCTGTTGGTCAGCGACCGAGTGATAGAACCCACTTTGAAGCAGGAGTCCTCAGGCTCTTTGGCTCCTTTTGGTGCCGGGTCACTAGAGTCGGGGCAATAATTGATTTTTCTCTTCTTTGTTTAACAAGCCTCTTTAGGATGCAGTATGCACTTAGCATGACTGACTTCATGTCTGTCTGCATGTGTTGTTCTTTGTCACCCAAAGTCTCATTCCACTGAGGTACCAGCCTTTCCAGTCCTTCACCTGTCAAGGCAGTCCTAAAGATTGAGATGAAAGTGACGGTCTTAGGTAGGCTCCACCTAGGACTGTTTTAACACCCCCACCACGCCCCCGGTGCCCTGATGCCCAGTGTGGAGGTTTCGTTCCTTTAGGTGCTGGTCTGGTGGTTTTCAACAATAAATACTTGTCTGTCTTGCTGATAACACTCTGCAGTCTCATATCAGAGACTTGTAATTAGCCCTAAGCTTACTATTAACTATTACCAGTAATGATTATAAATAGGAAATAAAAGTAAATTTTAAATGTCATAGGACCAACTGTTGGATTACATTTACACCTGACTTACATTTAACCTGTTAGGGTAATGTAATATGTGTCTCTGCAATTAAATACAAATATTTATCTGCCATTTTCCTACTACTTTGCATACAGCCTGTAGTAAATGAAATCAGCATGCCTTATTATTTCTTTGCTAGAAGTTGTTTTCCCAGAGTGAGTGGGGCTGCTCTGTAGTGTAACCTGGTGACAGAAAGAGAGCATAAGAAGTAGATCAAGTGTTTGGCTTTCATAGTTAATCTGGGAAAGGGGGCAACCCAAAGTTCACTCCATACAGGTCTATTAGTAAGTACCCTCTTCCTGTTTAGAGACCTTATTAAAGTGACATCTAAAAGTATGATTAGCGGGGCCGGCCAGGTGGCTCAGGTGGTTAGAGCTCCATGCTCCTAACTCTGAAGGCTGCCAGTTCGATTCCCACATGGGCCAGTGGGCTCTCAACCACAAGGTTGCCAGTTCAGTTCCTCGACTCCCGCAAGGGATGGTGGGCAGCGCCCCCTGCAACTAAAATTGAACACGGCACCTTGAGCTGAGCTGCCTCCCGGATGACTCAGCTGGTTGGAGCGCGTCCTCTCAACCACAAGGTTGCTCGTTTGACTCCCACAAGGGATGGTGGGCTGTGCCCCCTGCAACTAGAAAACGGCAACTGGACCTGGAGCTGAGCTGCGCCCTCCATAACTAAGACTGAAAGGACAACAACTTGACTTGGAAAAACAGTCCTGGAAGTACACACTGTTCCCCAATAAAAGTCCTGTTCCCCTTCCCCAATAAAATCTTTAAAAAACAAAAAAAAGTATGATTAGCTACTATTTATGGAGTAGCTATTAGCTATTTAAGTGCAAACAACACTGTGCTGGGAATTTCACATACATTATCTGTAATCTTCACAATAAACTTGCAAGGCAGCCATTATCCCCATAGTATAAGCAGGATAGAAACTGAAGCACAGAGAAGTTTGAGTAACTTGCCCAAATTCACACAGCTAATAGGTGACAGAACTGGAATTTCATTCCACTCTTCTGTCGTCACAAGCATTTGCTTTATTTTTCCAACCTGTATTTCATTTCTGTTGATCCCTTGATCCATTTCTCCGGTTCCCCATCTGTCAGCTGGTTGTACCAGTACAGAGCAGCCCCACTCACTCTGGGAACACAGCTTCTCTGGAAGCTCTGGCTGCTTGCTCATGCCCCTATTGATAAATGCACCTGAGTCACAAGCAGGATTTCTCCTCCACCCTGTCAGCTTTGGTGTGTTTCGTCCATGCCCCTGCCTCCCTGCCCACTCACAGTCTCAAACAATAGTGAGCTTGTGAAGCTGGACTCGCCAACCTGCAGTGTTTACAAGATCAAACATAGCAGGAATGGGAAAGTCGTCCATTGCTGGGACAGGCCTGGCCCTGGTTCTTCACTGAGGGTGTGGAGATGAAATTTGTGAGAAACCAGCAGTCGACTTGAGGACGAGGTTTTCTTTAGCCTTCTGTGGACTTATTTTTAATTTGAGCAAAGAGCTCTCATTTCATCATTATTTCATGCTCATGGTTCCCATGGTGATCCGGGCTTGGTAATTATCGGGCCCTGTAACTCAGTGACTTAGTTTGGCAGGCAGGGTTAACATAGAGGAGGTGGGTGGCCTGCGGAAAGTGTCTGTGTCGTGGATAACCTGTCTATCACTGGTTTAGACTTTCACACCGTACCGGACGGCGTGGCGTCCCATAGTCACCGCCACCCACATCGGGTCCCACATTCGAGTAGGTGGAGTATTGAGTTGCTGTGGGTTGCTTTTCCCCCTTGCCTTGGAATGCCTTTCACTTCCTTCCCAATGGTGGGTTCCAGTTTTAACCATCAGTGGCGGAAGTGATTGTAGTGGTGGAAGTGAATTGTGTGAGCTTTATTTTTCTCCCACTGCTTTTTCTTCTTTCACGTGGAAACGTCCAGCTTGTTTCTAAGCGAATCCACCCACGTTGACTAGCCCATGGCTTTCACATTTTCAGTTTGCTGAAAGTGGCATCTCAATGATGGGTGGATCCCAGACGTCTCTTCTGTTGGCGTTTAAAACTTTTGTGTTTGTTTTACTGGTGTCTGTCAGAGTTACCCAGAAACTCCCAGTATCTTGGGTGGGCATAATTAATGCATTGAGATTGGACGACAGTACAAGAGTGCATCACCTAAGCTTGAACTGATGATCGATTCCCCCCAGTTCTTGACAAGTCCTTACCATGACTGCTGTGAGAACCCAAAGATGCTGGGACGTGAACATGTGTGGGCCTGTGGCTGCCACTTGGGTGAAGTTTGAAATAAACCTAACCTGAGATGTACCATAAATTCTTTTCCTAGAAGCTCCAAAACTTTTTTCTGCCAAGAATCCTTTTTGACAGCTGATTACGTTTCAGAACCCCATCTTTCCTACTTTTATACTAAGGTTGTCCTGTTTACTCTGCCTCTTCACATTTCTTCACGTTTCTGGTGTCTGTAGGATCTCTTGTTTTGACTTTTCCCTTTACCTCCATGAATTCAGAATTACCCTTTAGTAACTTCTACTGAAGTGCCACGTTAATTCCTCATCTTTCTTTCCCCAATGGTGTTCTGACCTAGGTATCCCACTTTAGTAAGTTAATAATAACAACCAGTAACACTAAATACTTACAGATAACATAAAATCAATAATTAATCATTGATAATGATTAATAACTCCCTTGAAGTAACGGCCTACGGAATCTGCCTGTGAAAAGTCAGTTATTTTGTATTCTCAGACCTACCAAATCACCATGAAATACATGCTTTCTCCTGTTCTCACTTAAATTTCCGATTTCCTCTGAGTTTAGGGATTATCTTTTTTAAAGACTTGTTCAGAGCTTCTTGAGGTTTCTGACTTGTCAGAAGTCTCTGGAAGAGCCAGATCCTATTGAAGCGGCTGTAATACGTAGGGTTGAATGTTCACCTCCAGACTCGTCTGCTGGAGCTGCACCGCCAGTGGGAATTACTTTTGGAGAAGATGCGAGAGAAAGGAGTGAAACTGCTGCAGGCCCAGAAGCTGGTGCAGTACTTACGGGAATGTGAGGACGTAATGGATTGGATCAATGACAAGGTACGCTTCGAGAAGCAAGGTTTGCGGGGTCAGCCTTCCGGGAAGAAACAGAGGGGTGGTCCGCTGACCTGCATTTGAGAGCCAGTGTTCGCAGGTGTAGCAGTGGGATTGCTGTGTCTCCAGCTGCACTCTGGTGTGTTCTGTCTGTAACTTGGAATCTCTGGGACCGAAACGCCATCCCCTCAACCTCTTACCTAGGAGAGGCACTAAAATCCCAAACCACACAGAAAACCGCATCCATCAAAGCTGACGTGCCCCATCCCAGCATGCCTATTTCATGCTGAGTTCTGGGAGCCATTGTTACCAAGTGTTGGTCAGTGACTCCAGCTCTGTCACGGTCCCTGAACAGGAAGCAATCGTGACTTCTGAGGAGCTGGGCCAGGACCTGGAGCACGTGGAGGTTTTACAGAAGAAATTTGAAGAGTTTCAAACAGATATGGCTGCCCATGAAGAAAGAGTTAATGAAGTGAACCAGTTTGCTGCCAAACTCATTCAGGTAAATAGCCAAATGCTTTGTGCATCTCACAACATCCTTTTATTTACTGTCTAGTGTTTGCAGAAGAATATTTTGGTGATTGGTTCCCTAATTTCTGAGTGAGGAAGTTTTGGTAAGCATGCCTAAGAGTTTTAAAGTTCAGAGGGAAGCAAGGCAGCAATACTGATTATTCTTAAATTCGAAAGTGCTTTTTAACTTGGGGCCAAGGGCAGGAAGGGCAGAGTTCATCTGATCGTTTCCTCCGCCCACTTTCGAGTAGAGCTCTGTACACCTTTTATTGGGCTGCTGGAGCTGGGCGTCGAGGTTTCTGAGACGAGGGTGTGGTAGCGAATGCTTCTTAGGATTGGCAGGCGTCCACTGGTGGCCTGACTGCTCTTCCCTGGGCTCTCCACTGAGCTGTGGCGCCATTCAGAGGGGAGTGACGCAACCCTTGCCCATTGCCTACATGTGCCGTCCTGTAAGCTGCTCTCGTATTGTCACCTTCCACTGCAGGGGTCAGAGTGCTCCAAAGATAGCAGTCAAGTAGGATGAGCTAGACAGTTGTTGCTTTTAGGGAAATTCGATTTTGGGGGTACAAATTGGAAATGTATGGATTTGCATCAGGCCTGCTACTTGCTCCCTTCCTGATTAGTGATGCAGCGAAAGAAGAGCCAATGTCCCTCAGAAACACGTCCCCCTTCCGGGGACAGATGTGCTACCCCGAGTCTTGGGCCAGCCCACGGTTGTGCTGAGAGCAGCAGGCCGAGCCCATGGACCCCAGAACTCTGACATACTCCACCCACCTTATTACTTGGCACATTACGTTTATTAAAACAAAACAAAAATGTGGTTGGTTGGGGAGGATGCTTTTAGAGAGCAGCCTCCAGTCTAAAGTCAGGAACAAACCCTGAGAACCGTGTTTATGGGCAGTAGTGTGAATGGCCTTGTGAATTTGAAATACCAAATTTTTGAGCCACTGGGGCAGAGGTGGGCACACTGATTTCGTGGCTACAAAGTGGAGCTGACGTGTTTGTCAACACACAAGTTTGCTCCTGGTGCCCACACTGCTCCATACCCTTGCCACCCACCTCCAACGGCCAGCTAATGGCTCTTCCCTTTCAGATGAAAGGAAATAGGGGCTCTTTTTGAATGAGCTTCATTTAGTCCACACAGAAAAATGCTGTTTCTTTCGAATGATGGGAGGTTTGCCAAAGTGGCTCCTTCGGGCAGCCAACCCCAGGGGACCAGTTGGAGGAGCCAGGGCTGGTGGGCCGGGGCCAGTCTCGTGTTCTCCTGTTCAGGAACAGCACCCCGAGGACGAGCTGATCAAGACCAAGCAGGACGAGGTGAACACAGCCTGGCAGCGGCTGAAGGGACTGGCTCTTCAGCGACAGGGGAAGCTCTTTGGGGCGGCTGAGGTTCAGCGCTTTAACAGGTACCAGGCCGGGGGGTGGGGCTCCCAGGCATGGGCCGCTACCTGGAGGGGTCAAGTGTATGGCCTGTGCTCGTGAGTGGCTGGAGCTGACTGGGTCTCGGCCCAGTGTGGCGTTCCCAGTTCTAGGCGTTCGTCCTAACTCGGGGTTAACTGGCGCTGTTATTCTATAGGGATGTGGACGAGACCATCAGCTGGATTAAGGAAAAGGAGCAGTTAATGGCGTCTGATGATTTTGGCCGAGACCTGGCCAGTGTTCAGGCTCTACTTCGGAAGCACGAGGGCTTGGAGAGAGATCTGGCTGCGTTAGAGGACAAGGTAGGTTTTGAAAGCAGCCGATTCTATAAATCACTTACCAGAGGCCAGGAGAGCGGCTCTGACTGTGTGGGTTTCTAGGTCAAAGCCCTGTGCGCCGAGGCCGACCGCCTGCAGCAGTCGCACCCTCTGAGCGCCACGCAGATTCAAGTGAAGCGAGAGGAGCTGATTACAAACTGGGAGCAGATCCGCACTCTGGCCGCAGAGAGACACGCGCGTCTCAACGATTCATACAGGTAGAAATAACCCTGTGCTCAGCATCCCGTGTCGCTGGACTTTTTAGAGAAGAGGAAGGCAGGTTAAGGGTCAGTTCTATATGCTGAGAGCTTCTGGATGCCCTGCCAGGTCTCCTTTACCAAGAAAATGCAGATGACTTTTTCCTCCCTATGTTGTATTTGTTTGGAGACTGGCACCTTCACAGTGTGTGCATGTGTATACACACGTAGTGTTTATAGCTTCATAAATATCTCTTTCATCCTATGTCACTGTTGTGACCAATAGTGCTTAGCGGTGTGAGCACCATGTGGAATATCCTGTTAAAATCGAGTAAATCAAGGGTCGAAAAGGGAAGGGATGCCTCTTACTTCGCAGGTGTTGAACTTGGGAATGACAAGGAAGTTGAAAGTAAGGGACAGGATGGGGGAATTATAGTGATGGACAGAACCTAAGTTTCAAAAGATTGACTTCAACCTTCTTTTGCTTTCCTTTGGATTCAAAGAGTCCACATTTCCCAGGACTAGAGTTTGTGTGGTTTGTTCGACTTTTGAATACACAGAATTTGAAGCTTTAGAGAGGCATTTTCCGTCCTAGGCACCCCACGGGAAACCTCCAGTGACTCCTTTCTTTTCCCCAGGCTTCAGCGCTTCCTCGCTGACTTCCGTGACCTCACCAGCTGGGTGACGGAGATGAAAGCCCTCATCAACGCAGACGAACTTGCCAATGACGTGGCTGGTGCGGAAGCCCTTCTGGATCGGCATCAGGAGCACAAGGTAACGTGTCAAGATCTAGAAGGAAAGACGTGAGTGGACAAGGCATCAGTGGAGCACTTCTAGTCAGAGCGGCTGAAACTTTGTTCACGGGTGGTTCCCATACCAGGTACCAAAATCGTAGTAAACAAATCCGTTTGGCGCAGGGAACACAGACCAATGGGAAAGTCAGAGCACTCAGACCCTGAGACTGTCTCAGACCCTGAGACCTTACAGGGTTTGACGGGTGGCATGCAAAGCCAGTAGGAAACAGACTTCTTAATCAGTGCTGCTCTCGTTTGACGGCCTAGACTGGTTTTAGGAAACCTGGCTAATCTTTTATTCTCTTCTTCATTCTAGATGTGATATTCTGATTTGTAACGATTATTTGAAATTCAACAACTTACTTCTCTTACACGATCTGGGCATAAACTGTGCCTTTTCCCCTGTAGGGTGAAATTGATGCCCACGAAGATAGCTTTAAATCTGCAGACGAATCTGGCCAGGCCCTGCTTGCTGCCGGTCATTACGCCTCAGATGAAGTGAGGGAGAAGGTAAGAGAGGAGAAAAGATTCTTTTTACTAAACATCTCTGAAAACTGTTATCCATCCTTAAATGTCCCGACACTGCATTTACCATGAGGCGTGGGAAAACTGAGGGGTCCGCCAGAAGTTAAGGAGCAGCTTCTTCAGAGTATGTACTGTACGGCTGTGAATGCATTTCCTACTTAAAGGAGACTTTGCAGAAAGCTGAGTCCTGCATTAGAAGCTGGAGCCAAGAGGAAACACATTTTTATAAAATTAATGAGTATATAAGTTTCAAAGCATCTTTGACTATAAAGTTGCCTGAGGAACATTAGATTAGCGTTTATTTTGAAATTATATAGACTAAAGGAGCTATTTCATGACACTGTTGTCATTAACTTTGGAACCTACAGATTTTGCTGGGGCATTCGTGAATTTCACGTTTTCTGGAGTTCCCACTCAATGCACATTTCAACTCAGAGTTTCTACGCCATGTATACAGCTTCACTTTTAGATAGATGCCCTTTTTTTTCTGCTTAGGAGTTTCCTTAGCATCGTTACCTGAAATCATTTGTGATAAGGTGGCAATAAATGAGTTCTAGATTGACTAGAATTGGGCTGTCCCTCTGTATTCAGCCTAAAAATACTAGCTGCTCAGGATTCGTGTGATTTCTTGTGACTTGGCTGACGTGTAAAGGTGGAGGCGATTCTTCCTCTTTTGGATATCAGAAGAGAGACCTGGAGATTAGCACGAGGGTCTGAAATGCTAGGGCAGCCTTTATGGCCGAACGGAGGGCCTCAGGACTGACATTCCCGCCTGCCTTTGTTTCCTCTTCTTCCAAGCTGACGGTCCTCTCTGAGGAACGAGCCGCCCTGCTGGAGCTGTGGGAGCTGCGCAGGCAGCAGTACGAGCAGTGCATGGACCTGCAGCTCTTCTACCGCGACACCGAGCAGGTGGACAATTGGATGAGCAAACAAGAGGTAGGTAACTTGTGAGCAGAAACCTAGCCAATGGGGGGAGCGAAAAAACGTCTTTGTTTCTGTTTCATCTGCTTGTCAGCTGGCTTGTTGAGGGTAGAAAATCATTACCATCTCAGTTCCAGCGAAGAGGGGAAGGTGGGCCAGCCTCTGTCGTCTCTGCCATGTTTCTCCTGCTGCTGAGATCGCAAGGCCCTCAGAAAGGGCTCCAGTTTCAGATGAGGGTGATGGTACAAAACTGTTTTTGATTAAAGAGATCGTTTTCCTTAAAACTTTGCATTACGCATAATCTAAATGTAATGAAAGTTAACAAAAGCTGTTTGAAAAAAGTGTCAATAGAATGTGGAACAAGGATTTCATGCTGTTGTTGGAATCAGAAAGGGCTCCAGGCTTTCCAGAAGAGACCTTAGAAGTTTAGTAGCCAAAGAATCACTTTCCTTCTTTTTGTATTTTGGCCAAAATATCCTTTGCTTTCCAGCCTTAAGAGACAAAAGGAGAGAGAGAGATAGACAGAGAGAGAGAGAGAGACAGTGAGACAGAGAGACAGAGACAGACAGAGAGAGGAAAGGAAGAGAATGTCATTCTGAACACTTTGTTTCTTTTTGTCAGGCTTTCCTGTTGAATGAAGACTTGGGAGATTCCTTAGATAGCGTGGAAGCGCTTCTCAAGAAGCACGAGGACTTTGAGAAATCCCTCAGCGCCCAGGAGGAAAAGATCACAGTAAGACCCCTTCTTGTCATCAGTGCCTTCAGGCAACCCTCAGGCAGCGAGAAGTCTCTTCTTTTCCTGAAAGTTTTCTGAACAGATTTGGTGAGGGATCTGTGTGACAGGGACTCCTGTGGTGCCGAAACTATGGCGGTGATGCTGCCGTCATGGAAGAGGCAACACAGCTCTGAAGAATGAAAGGCTTTTCCTGATACAAACCTCCAAATTGAGATTTACCAGCAGTAATTCAGAATTACTATAAGGAGAAAAAAAGAATTATCGTAAGAGTGTCTTTCCCATTGGAAACATCTGAGACGTACGCCTTGGAAAGCCCTGTTCCGACCCTGGTCGGATCATGCTGCAGCTGACGACCCTCCGGTCTGGAATGGAGCCAGCGTAACATTGCTATCTCTGACCAGTGACATCAAGCCCCAGCTCAGAAGTTCAGGGATAAATGTCTTAGCAAACCTTAGAGTGAAAGCCTTGACCTGTATTGAAGCGTAGAGTGTTTTGTGACCTGGTCAGCAGTGACTTTTCCCTGGAAGCCCAGCTGTGGAATAGTCTGCTTACCAGTGAAGGACTCTTCTTCCTTCCTAGGCACTAGATGAATTTGCAACCAAGCTAATTCAGAACAACCACTACGCCATGGAAGACGTGGCTACTCGCCGAGACGCTGTAAGTGCCCGTGTTTCTGCGCCTCCCTTCTGTGCATGGGTGTCCCTTCTGAGACATGTTGTGATGTAGCCTCTCGGACTGGAAGTCTTTGGGGGAGCAAGGATGGGAGGCTCATGTGGATCCTTGTCTTCCAGCTGCTGAGCCGCCGCAATGCCCTTCATGAGAGAGCCATGTATCGCCGGGCCCAGCTGGCTGATTCCTTCCACTTGCAGCAGTTTTTCCGTGATTCCGATGAGCTCAAGAGTTGGGTCAATGAGAAGATGAAAACTGCCACAGATGAAGCTTACAAAGTAACGTACTGTTAGCATTGCCATGTCGCATTTGGTTAGTGAGCCAAACACAGCTCCACAAATGTAGCTAAAGAAAGATGTGGAATTCCAGAACCCACACTATTTAGCGTAAGCTGACCATTTACCCCCTGATAAAGATGAGTATGGAATTAACGTGAGGTTACATACTCAGGTTCTCTTTTATTGGCAGGACCCGTCCAATCTACAGGGCAAAGTCCAGAAGCATCAGGCTTTTGAGGCCGAGCTCTCGGCAAACCAGAGCCGCATCGACGCCCTGGAGAAAGCGGGGCAGAAGCTGATTGACGTCAATCACTACGCCAAGGAGGAGGTGGCCGCACGAATGAACGAGGTCCTCAGTTTGTGGAAGAAGCTGCTGGAGGCCACGGAACTGAAAGGTGAGAGAAAATGCTGCACTGGGTTGTGATAGGAACGTTCAGGGAGCTAACTGCCCTTCCTGGTTAAGTGTCTTAGGGACCTACGCCACCCAGGAAGTGAGCTGGATGGCCTTGGGCAGTGGGGCTCATTTCCGTGTAGGACTTATTGCCTTGGGTTCTTGGTGCTTTGCTAATTTGGCAAAGGTGAGCATGCGGTTGGTGGGGGAGCCTGAGTGGGAAGGGGGTGACATGGCCAATGGACCCTGACTGAGTTCGGCCTCATTGCTAAAAATCGGCTCTGAGCAGAGGGCATTTACCAATTCTCAGTTCTTAATAATTCTCACGGGCTCTGATTGGGGGGTGGGGAAGGGGGTTAGAATGCTTTTTAAGCAATTTCTAAGTCAGCATCTAGAAGGTAGAACAGAGGTTGCGATTTGTTTTTTTGACCTTTGTGCAAGAGGTAAAGCAGGAGCTGGAACCCTGAGCCCTAGTCCTTCACTAAGATACCAGCATGCGTGAGCGGGATTGGGGGAGGACGGTAGCAAACAGGAAGTCCGCCTTGCCTCTCTGACTAGGAATAAAACTCCGCGAGGCTAACCAGCAGCAGCAGTTCAATCGCAACGTAGAGGACATTGAACTGTGGCTGTACGAAGTGGAGGGTCACCTGGCTTCGGACGATTACGGCAAGGACCTCACCAGCGTGCAGAACCTGCAGAAGAAGCACGCCCTGCTGGAGGCGGACGTGGCTGCCCACCAGGTAGGGGGCCAGGCGCTGCTGGGCCCGCGTGCGGAAATGATCACTGTGGACGGCAAGTAATTTGAGAGCAGACTGGTCTGGGGAGGGCTGAGATGTATTGATTTTCTTAGCCAGCCCCCTATGCTGCATATGCTCCTGCTCCAGTTCAGTGTCTCCCCTCAGAGCTTCCTGAGAGCCCAGCCTGAGGGAAAGGGATGGCAGAAGGAGTGTCCTCCGGGGTGGAAAAAGAACCCTGTTCATTTTTCCTCCTCTGATCAAACCCTACCTGAAGTAGTTAAGTCCCGGGAATGTCCAGGACAGAGTTGCCCAGCCCTGGTCCAAGCTTTCAGGACTGTCCTCTCCCATCCCCAGGATCGAATTGATGGCATCACCATCCAGGCCCGCCAGTTCCAGGATGCTGGCCATTTTGACGCTGAAAACATCAAGAAGAAGCAGGAAGCTCTCGTGGCTCGTTATGAGGCGCTCAAGGAGCCCATGGTCGCCCGGAAGCAGAAGCTGGCCGATTCCCTGCGTTTGCAGCAGCTCTTCCGTGATGTTGAGGATGAGGAGACGTGGATTCGAGAGAAGGAGCCCATTGCTGCGTCCACCAACAGAGGTCAGTCTGCCTCCATCAGAGGTGTCAGGTTGGGGAAGAGCTCTGCCCTTACAGCCTGAAGCAGCTGCACGTCTGAGCCGGGTCCAGTTGAAGTTAAACTGGAACCGTGGTGGAAGCTGGGAGTCACAGCGCTGACCTTTCTCTTGATGGCTGGGATGACATGGGGGTGCTTTCTTCCGCTTTCAGGCAAAGATTTGATTGGAGTCCAGAATCTGCTAAAGAAACACCAAGCCCTGCAGGCAGAAATTGCGGGGCATGAACCCCGCATCAAAGCAGTCACGCAGAAGGGGAATGCCATGGTGGAAGAAGGTGAGTGGTTCCCATCCGGGAAGGCGGCTTTGCTTTTGTTCTTCCTGTCTCCCTCCTTTGAAGGTTACGTGCGTGGACTCGGGTCAGACTGGACTGTGGGGTCCGTCCCCGTTCCCACCTAACCCTATGACCTTGACTAGACCTTAACCTCTCTGAGCCTGACTTTCTTACTTGTGAAATGGGGATAACAGCACCCGGTGATGTAAGCCTCGCTGACGTGTAACTATGGGAGGGCTGTCATTTTTATTACTTCTGCCTGACAGCAGCCCCCGTGCCAGCTTGAGATACCTGATTCTTACAGTTGAGATAGAGCTTATGGTTTGAGGAGGCAAAAAATGAGCAAAGCTGTTAGGGGCTGGAACCCGAGCGTGTCATGCAGTTTGGAACTGTGAAGGCCTGGTCACCAAGCTGTCGCGATGCAAGTGGCACACAAGACCTTTCGGTCCTCCTGCAGCATGTCAGCGTGCTTTGCCCTGCTTCCTCTCAGGCCACTTTGCTGCAGAGGATGTGAAGGCCAAGCTCAGTGAACTGAACCAGAGGTGGGAGTCGCTCAAAACCAAAGCCTCCCAGCGGCGGCAGGACCTGGAGGACTCGCTACAGGCCCAGCAGTACTTCGCCGACGCCAACGAGGCCGAGTCCTGGATGCGGGAGAAGGAGCCCATCGTGGGCAGCGCGGACTACGGGAAGGACGAGGACTCCGCGGAGGTGACTGCGCTCGGGCTGGGAGGCCAGTCAGGACGTGACCAGGAGTGATCGATCGTGTTTGCAGGGGTCGTAGAGTCCTTTTTACTTATTGTGGAAATTCGGTCATAGCAAAAGGAGAGAGACTGCCTGTCACCCTCCTTCAGCCGTAAGCGTTTGATGCTCGTTCCTTCTGTTCCATCCTCCGTGTGCACACATAGGTCAACACAGTTTTTGGCTGGTTGTCTATTTTTTCACTGAAACTCTTAAATTTTATTGGTAAAAGTCTAGGTGTCTCCCTGTGCCTGCCGATTTTCTTGCCAGTCTTCACAAAAACCAGAATGAGTTGGGTGTTGACACGAACTATATTTGATTCTCCCAAAAAGTGGGAGAACTGAAAAGCTTTGACAATGGTAGTGGAGAAAGAAGCAGCCCCAAATGGGGCGAGGGAAGGGCATATCCACCAGAAGGGCAGTGCACGTGGCCAGCATCACTTCTCAGGGGTTGATTTCTTAAAATGGGTGGTGGGTTCACGAGTTAGTCGACACTTTTCTTTATGTCTCCTAATGTAGTTCAAGTGTTACATAATTAGGTAATGGAAGGGTGAAAAGATCACATAAGTCTCATTTAGTACTTCCTCTAAATTGAATATTTATTAAAAAGGGGGAGAGAAAGTGTCATGTGGGGGCCAGCGATCAAATCATCACATGACTGAACAGGATTTAAGAGAAGATGGCGTGTTGGTGAGGAGGCTGGGGCCAGAGGCTCTGGCTCCTTGCTCCGGGTCACCGTGTGGTTTTGGTTGCAGGCTCTCCTCAAGAAACATGAAGCTTTGATGTCGGATCTCAGCGCCTATGGCAGCAGCATTCAGGCTCTGCGGGAGCAAGCTCAGTCCTGCCGGGTGAGCGTGGCTTCACTTTATCAGCAGTTTGAGTTATAGGGGGAGGCAGCAGCAGCAGCAGGACCCACAGCCTACCAGCAGGTGTCACAGCTGCAGGCGACATTCTTGTGACCTTGCTGCTAAGTCTTAGGACACAAAGGTTTATAGGCTGCTTAAAACAAGAGTTTTAAAGACACCAGACAGCTCCTGAAGCTGACTGATGGGTAGCCTCAGAACACTCATCAATGTGTGTCAGGTAAATTGGTACAGCTGTTGAAGTTGGACTCTGTTGTGTGCTTCTGTGACATGTCGTGAACGTCCTTAATTTAACTGAGTTTGCCCTTCCTTTGCATTTTCAGCAACAAGTGGCTCCCATGGATGATGAGACCGGGAAGGAGCTGGTCTTGGCACTCTATGACTATCAGGAGAAGAGTCCCCGAGAGGTCACCATGAAGAAAGGAGATATTCTCACCTTACTCAACAGCACCAACAAGGCAAGGCACAGAAAGTGATTACGTGTTGGTTTGTGTCAGCACCGGCCATTGTGCTCGTTGCATCATTGTGTCTTTCCAAAATGACACTGGTTTCGAATTTGAAGAGGTATTCGAGTTTCCTAGACAATCTCCCTCTTTAAATTGGCTTGTCCTATTTTGCGTGTCATCAAGAAGGCGATCAGTCTGTCATGTTGAATACCTGGAAGTGGTGTAGTGACTCACTCTCCACGACAGCTATTCCTCACGGTGGCACACCCCCATGTGGAACCCTCTCTTTTGAGCCAAAGACCGCTTGTGTACAACTGTACGTCTATACCCTGTACTGTGGCTTCTTGATCTCGAGTGAACAACTTCAGCTAGTAGAAGACAGCTGTCGTCACCCATAGGCTCTGTTTTCTCAGTGTTAAGTGCTGTCTGGTTCCTCAGCCTTTCTTCCTTGACATCTGGTTTGACAGGGGCCTTGACATGAGGTACCTGATGCTCCACGTGGCATCCTGAGGGCCGTTACCTCCCGTCTTGGTTAAGGTGGAGATTTGTCCTCAGCCGTTAGGAACCTCCTATTCCCACACCCCATTGCCCTTGTCAGGAAGGTTTGAGAAAACCTGGGATTTGTATCTTTCTGTTGATGCTAATTTAAACCCTAACTAACCCTCTGGTCTGACTCTGGTTTATTGGGGAGCAGCCTTGTCCAGTAGAACTTTCTGTGATGGTGGAAATTTCCTGTCTGTGCTGGCCCCATAGTAGCCACTGGCTGCATGTGAGTATTAAATAAGCACTTTACAGGTGACAGGTGCCGCAGAGTTCATTGAATTCTAAGTTATTGACATTTACATCACCACCTATGGCTAGTGGCTGCGGGAAGGGACAGCACAGTTTGAGGGTCTAAGCAAGAGAAGCAAGTCCTTCATGTTGGCCGTCATTGCTGCTTCACTCCTGACCCTCTCCATGCTTGGCAGGTCACCAAGGGACTTAGACACTGTCACGAGATCGTCTTATAATTAGAGCCTTCCCTTGTGCATGCGTGCAAACACACACGCGCGCGCTTCCTTGGTTGCTCCCTTTCTCAGGGAAGGAATTTGCTTTCAGTGTTCTCCCTGTGTTTCCTCAGGACTGGTGGAAAGTGGAAGTGAATGATCGCCAGGGGTTTGTGCCAGCCGCGTACGTGAAGAAGCTGGACCCCGCCCAGTCAGCCTCCCGGGAGAACCTTCTGGAGGAGCAGGGCAGCATCTCGCTGCGGCAGGAGCAGATTGATAATCAGTAAGGACCGTGCTGTCGGCCGCAGAGGGCCAGGCGGCACTGGGCTTAGCCTGCACCGCGGGGGCTGGGGTTTAGGCAGTGACCTGAGGCGCCCGGAGCCAGTGTCCCTCCAGGGCCCATCCGCACTCAGGGACGTTCTCCTCCCGCGTTCCCCGTGGCCCTTTTAACCCCCAGTCTCCTGTTGGGACTGCAAGTCCCTGAGTGATGCCTTTATTTTCCTTCGTTTTGTTTTCTCCCTGCATTGAGTTTCTTTTCCTAAACAGCCTTTTTCTGATCGTTGCCGCCTGAACCTCTGGTTCAGGAGCAGCCTTCTGAAATCGCGTGTTCAGATGGCCCACACGCGTGCCGCTCTGTCCCTCCTAAACGGCTGTTGAGAGCTTCTCTCCCTACCATGGCTTTGTGTTCCGAGGATGGAGCTTACTTAGAAATGGCGCTAAGCTCCCAGATTGACTGTGTCCCTCTTTCAGGGCACACCTGACTCCGCTAATGGAATCCGTAGCTTTGGACATGTGGGAGATATCCAGAAAATACATTCGCACTAGAATTTAGAATGTGAGACTTTTCTGACCCTGATGATGCCTGAAAAGATCAGCTCTTTGTACACTTACAGACTCTGTCTGTTACTGTTACGACAGAGGGAGAGGTTTTGGCCTGGATCGTAAATATGAGAGCAAAAAAGTGGACCAAATATACGAGTCAAGTTGTTTATTAGCTCTCAATAAACGTTTTTCCTCAGGGCCGTCATTTTATTCCCTGGCCATCTCTGTGAAGTTACGGTGTTGCCAGCACAGGAACAGGAAAGCATACTGCCTTAATTATGTATAGCAGACTTTTCAGGAAAATGAAGGTGGACTAACCCCTCTGATTGAATTTTCCCGCTGTTTCTTTACGGTGATTTTACTCATGGCCTGGCCTGCTTCCAACAGCTTTTGAATGACTCCTTAATTTTCCCCACTTGGAGCATCCAATGTCCTGGCACCAGTCGGAGCTGCCGCTTTTCTTTGCTGTGGATGAACCCCACTAATCTGTGCATGCTTTTGCTGTGCCCTTCTGTGCAGGACACGCATAACTAAGGAGGCCGGCAGTGTATCCCTGCGTATGAAACAGGTGGAAGAACTGTGAGTAGGCGCAGCCTTGCTGAGCGCCCGCCCGCGTCCATGGCTCTGCCTGCCCATCCCCTGCCGCTTCTCGTGAGGGCTCTTGTTCATCCAGAAAGACGAGGTGGTGGGCGGGAGCGCGTCCGTGCAGCAGCTTTCGCTCACACGAGGAGAGGTGTCAGCGAAGCTGTCAGTTGACGCCGCTTATTTCCTTGGTGGCTTCCATGTGCCGCTGTGTGTTCCGTGTTGTTGGTTCCCCTCCTGTTGGCTTCTGTGGTGGACCAGCTACTGTCCGCGGCGAACCTGAGGGACGGTTCTGTCGTGTGCCTTAGTAGGAAGGGAGTGAAACGCCGCTCTTTTAAAGTGCTCTGGTTATTTGTAACTCCTTGCTTGCTGATTTCACTTTGGGAAGCTTAGATTTGATGGTGATTGTAGATTTTTTTATTTTTTTTTTAACTTTTCACTTAGTGTTACCAAGTTTGTCATTTCACATCGCCAAAGATATAGAAGTTCAGCCTTTTGTATTTTAGATTCCAAGGACTGGAATATTCTTGGATTCTTCTTAAGAAATCTTCCAGTTATTGAATGAAATGGTACAGCTACTCTGTACTCTGGTTTTCCTTCTGAAGTTGCCGAAACTTTCTGAGAAATGATATACCATCTTAGAAATTTGCTCCTGTGCCAGAGGTACTAACATTCTGTATGAGGCTACTTAAAGCCCAGTGTACCTTCCCCTACCGCCTGAGGGCTGCTCAGAGAATGACAGAGAGAAGGAAAACTCTGTACATTACAGCAAACTCATCTCATTTCTGAGCTGTAGTTGCATGAACCCTGTGTTTCTGTGCTAAACGCTGGGTTTCGTCATTTGTGGTTGTGATGTTGTAAGTGCAAAGTTGGCCCGGGGTGAGTGTGCCTGGCTGTTGTACCCACCCCATGGTGAACAAAACGTGTGTGCTTTTCGCGGAGGTGCAGTGGGGTCCTTAGGCTCTTCATCTTCACCTGCGTCTGGCACTGGGTCACCGGGGCGTCCTCATTCCAAACCCATAGCCTTGGATCCACGTCTCGGAGACGCCTGGTGGTGTCTTTCATGTTAGGAACAGAGCCTCTGTAGGAAGCTAACTGCCTTCCTTGTCCCCTCTTGTCCCTCTCTTGAATGAAATCAGATACCATTCTCTGCTGGAACTGGGTGAGAAGCGGAAAGGCATGTTGGAGAAGAGTTGTAAGAAGTTCATGCTGTTCCGGGAGGCGAACGAACTGCAGCAGTGGATCAACGAGAAGGAAGCAGCCCTGACGAACGAGGAAGTGGGCGCTGACCTGGAGCAGGTCGAAGTGCTGCAGAAGAAGTTCGACGACTTCCAGAAGGTGCGGAAGCCTTGCCACTGCCAGGAAATCGTTTAAAGATGTGGTCCTCTTGATTTTTCACTGCAGATGACTAGAGTGAAAACGCATTAATTATATTCTACCACCTGTGTGGCGATTTTTAAGTGATTTTAACTCAGACTTTCCTTGGGTCGGTATAGTTCCAAGGAAATACATGCAGTTTTCTGTACATGCTGGTTTAGGACTTTTCTATACCTGAAATACAGAAACACGTCAGAGTATTTTTTTTAATTGGGGTAAAATTCACAAAACATAACAGTTAAATGTTTTAAAGCATGTCATTTGGAAGCATTTAGTACATTCACAGTGTTGTACAATCAAATCACTTCTTTCTAGTTTCAAAACATTTTTTTCACCTCAAAAGGAAACCATGTACCCACTGAGCCGTCACCCCCCCACCCCTCCAGCCCCTGGCAACCCACAGATCTGCATTTTGTCTTTGGATTTACTTATTCTGGACATTTTATATAAATGGAATAATTTGTGACTTTTTACAAGTGACTACTTTCCCTGAGCATGTTTTCTGGGTTCGCCCTTGTAGCATGTATCAGTACTCCGCTACTTTCTCTGGCTGATTAATAATCCTTACATTGTATACATATACCACGTTTTGTTTATTCATCCCTCAGTTTAAAAACATTCTGAAAACCAATTATAACGGGTGGGGGGCTTTTTCTCCCATAGTGGCTAGTGTTAAAATCTCATCACATTTTAAACATCACGTCCTCTCTCCCAAGAAAAGTTTTTAAAAATCCCCATTCATTCAGAATAATGGTTCATTAACTACAGTTTATTAAGTAAATTTGGGACAGACTGTTTCCAATACCCTATTACTTTCTTTAATAGTAACGATCAGGATTTCCTGATTTATGTCACTGTTGAGAAATAGGACAACCGGTTCATGGGATGCCTGTTGAACAGGAATTTATAGGTGCAAACAGCAGTTTATGACTAGCTGTTGGCCTTCTTCCTGAATAGCTCTTGTGGGTCTCACTTATTAATACCTTCTGCTTTAAAGGATCTGAAGGCCAATGAGTCACGGCTGAAGGACATTAACAAGGTGGCTGAAGACCTGGAGTCCGAAGGTCTGATGGCAGAGGAGGTGCAGGCCGTACAGCAACAGGTGGGTGTCTGGGTCCTGCGTCGAGGTTCTGGCCAGAAGGACGCAACTTGGTGCTGCCTTCCTGTGTTCTTGATGGCCCGACGAGCATTGTTTTTATACACGCAGTTCTGGCCAGGTGTAGGTCACGTCCTGTGTGTGACCTAAATCATTTTGTTTCACTTCTGTGGGCCAGAGTCCCTTACCTTCATACAGCAGGGGAGAGGAGCTCCTGTTTCCTCATTACACCCATTCAATATTATGAAAGTTGTTTCATGTTTGTAGAGGCCTTCACTGATCATAAACGTATTCACTCTTTAAATTAAAGGCTTTACATGTAAACACGTGGTCTCTCCAGGAGACTTTAAGTTCTGCTGGCCAGTTGGGCCGTCTGTCATTTTTTAATTCTCTCCTGTGTCTCCAGGTTTGACAGTAGTGAGTAATATTGAGAGGTGTGTGTTCCCTCTAACAACACTGTTTCCCTTTTTCCTTGTAGGAGGTGCATGGCATGATGCCCAGGGTAAGTCCCAAGTGCTCCGTGTGGAACTTGAACGTAAGAAGGACTAGACCTTAGGAAGAATAGAAAGGCAGGAACCTCTTAATGATTTCTGTTCCTGGGCCTCAAAGATGCCTTCTGTGCGTCAAAATCTGGAAAAGAAATAGCAGAACTGGTTTCTATTTGCTATTCTCCAAAAGACCAAAAAAGTCTTCATCTCTTCAGTTTTCTTTAAAAAAAACTTTAAGTAATTTTTTAGGTTCGTTTATTACCCCTTTTCAAAGAAGTCTATGAAAGAAAAGTTAGTCGTTTTCATATCAAATTTCCTCACTTTTCCTACTGCATAAAAAAGAATTTTTCTCTCCTGTTTGTTTGCTTCATTTTCCTCAAGCAGCTTTGCAATTTGCTACCACCCCATGATAAGCTCTGAGTCACAGACAGAAAGTGCTGTTTGGGTTCATTAAGGGAAGGTTGGGTGCTGTGTTGTTTTGTCCGTTTCATGGCTGCCTAAACTCTTCCTTCTTTGAATAGGATGACACTGATTCCAGGACAGCCTCCCCCTGGAAGGTAAGAACTCTTCTGCAAATAATTGTTTCCAAAGGTTTTATAGGAGCAGAATTATCTTATGTCCTCCGGTGCGGCTGTTTCTGAGTATTCAGGCTTATCTTGAGCCTTTGGTCATTTCTGGACTTGTTTGGCTGGTTTCTTTCTGACCCTGGCTGTATATTCTTTGAATCTGTTATCTTGAAATGTGATGCTAACTAGACAGCCAAAGTGTTCCTCCCATGCAGACGCTCAGGATGAGTTCAGTGAAATTGCATTTATTACCCATAGCGCTGCCAGAGTGGACTTTGCAAAGGTGGCACTCTGTCATCAGGCGTGGTCCCACCAGTAGGATTGCAGTGCAAAAGGACATGACATGAACGAGAAAGGACTGAAAATGAAAAGGAGAGGAAACGTCATTCATTGTCTGCCTGACTGCTTTCTCCCTTGGCCTAAGAAAGGCTGCATAGAAGACACTGAATCCTAAGGGAGACATGAAGGGGGGAATACAGGTGTTTACCGACCACAGTGGACTTTGTTCCACACAAGTCCTGGGTGGTGCTTGACAGGGGAGAAGTTTTTTTAACTGAAGTGTTTTAACTATGATTATACACCTAGTTGCCTAAGTCCGAGGTTCTTAGCATCTTTCTTCTGACCCAGCTCTTCCGGAATACGTTACTTGACTTGCAGGCAGGCAAGTTAGAGCAGACTTCTACTTTATAAAAGTGCACTTTCCTGAGATACGAAGAAAGCATGAAAACCTAAAAACAAAAAAGCCTCCTGCCACCAGCCCTCCTAGATGGGTGCTTCTCACCCCCTCGGTCTCTGCGTGCCTAGGGGTGTGGTCTGTTTTTCCAACCTGCTATTCTTCCAGGCTCTGACTATTCTCAATAAATAGGCTCAAATCTGGGGGTGGGGGTGGGGTGCTTTTTTTTTTTTTAATTCTGCTTCCTCCCCTTTTCTCAATCTTAATTTTTCTTAGATAGCAAAATTTGATTATTGGTGACATGAATAGGCAACAGCCTTACCTGTCTGACCTCTGGCAGTTTTCCAGGTGACGAATATCCTTTCAGGAACGTATTTCAGATGGGTTTATAAGTGTAATACATCCTATTTCTGAAAAGGATTGGAGAAAGCAGGTGTCTGCCTTCTGAAACCTGTACACGTGCACACTATTTGAAAATGTCACCTGGGTGTGCCATAGGAACACCTGATGAGCCGAAGTTCCCTGCATTTAGGCTTGCCCTGTCCGCCCTCTTCTTTACATATGTGAAGATTACGGGCATGATAGTGTGTGCCGAGTGGAATTTCTTTCACATAAAACTAGGTGGGCTCTGAGATCCCAAGGGATATTTCATTTTTAAAAGAAGTAACTATGTTGATGGGAAGAAAACGAATTCATTGGTTCACTTTCTTTTTCATCTGGTAAGGCTGTTGCCCTTCGATGAAGGGGACACTGTTAAAAAGAAGAGCAGCCCAATAACCATAATTAGAAATGAAATTATTGGTCTACCTGACCGTTGAACAGTCTCAGCTGCCAGCATTTGTTAAATTGAATGTATTTTCTGGACTGTTCTGTGATATGGACAAGAAAAATACTAGTCTCTAGCGTTTGAGCTGTTTCTCTGTCCAACCTGCTGTCTTAATGGCAGTTTTCACCATTTCCTTCACTCTTCATCAAGGAAAATCCATTGCTGAATTATACCTAATTGTGCACTTGGGTTTTTCCAAGACTTTCTAGTGATTGATACTTTTATTAATGCTTCTGCTCAGAATTTTAACAGTATCCCTTTAAGATAATTTTGGTTGAATAATTGGGGACTAACTACTGGCACTTGCATCTCAGATTTCTGTCCAGTAATTGGCAGACACTTGATTAGTTTTGCTTTTCTGCTTTCCTCCCCTACGTAGTCTGCTCGCCTGATGGTTCACACCGTGGCCACCTTTAATTCCATCAAGGTAAGAAACCACGGCCAGCCCCCCTGTCTCCCCTAGTCTCCTTCACTGGTTTCCTCCTGTCTTCACAGAGCTCTTGTCCTAATTTGTGTGAGCTGTTGCATGTGTCATTTTCCTGGGCCCAAGGGTGTCCTGAGGAAATGTTAACTCTCTTCGTGCCCAGGGTTGGCTTTTGCAGCCAAGAACTTTCCAGGTCTTAGTACGTTGAGTTAGCCTTCCCTTAGGTTCCAGTAGGGCTGGGAGCTGCAAGGAGCATATTGTCCAGAAGGCAGCGGCTGCCCCTCTTGCTTCCTCACAGGAGAGGTTTGGCCTCTTTGGACCCCAGGGTGGGTTGTCTCCTGCAGTACAAGGTCTGTAGTCTCCTGTGCTTGTCAGGCCTGCTGGGCCTGGTGATGCAGCGGGCCCAGTGTGTGGAGACAGTAGACTCGGGGTTTATGCACTTGGCAGTTCTTCAGCGGTTGCTACGAGTCAGGCGGCCGGCTAGGTAGGAGCTGAGAGTGAGGATGAGTCAGAGGCAATGAAGGTGATTCCAGGTCAGGTGTTGGTGGGCTGACCCCACGGTCGGATTCGATGAGCTTTGGCGTGTTCTGACTTTCTGGGCTTTGGCTGAAGCTGCGCACTCATGTTCTCAACTAGGAAGGTTGGAAAGAGGAAATGACCTGTGCCCCAGCTTTCCCTTTCAAGTTAAACCATCAGTGCTCTGGCCCCTGTCCCGGAGTCTGATGCCGTGTGTCCTCCCGCAGGAGCTAAATGAGCGGTGGCGGTCCCTGCAGCAGCTGGCTGAGGAGCGGAGCCAGCTCTTGGGTAGCGCCCATGAAGTGCAGAGGTTCCACAGGTGAGGGCCGCCCCGGGGCTGCAAGAGGACGACACTGCGACTGTTGTAGCTACAGCCGTAGGCCCCAAACTTGCCAGCTGAGATCTCAGCTTGTTGACATTTGTGCTCTGGGCCCTGGGAACGTGTGACACAGGGCAGATGCTCAGTGAATACTCCTGAGTGAACGGATGTGTATTTTGGCTTTTTAGAGCTGCCCTTGGTGGAAACCACTGACAATGTACAGTGCCAGCCAAATGAGACTTTCCTCTTTGTCCTGTAATCGAGGCACCTGTACTCGGCATTTGCTAAATTGAATGTCTGTCTCTTCTACAGAGATGCCGACGAAACCAAAGAATGGATTGAAGAGAAGAATCAGGCTCTAAACACAGACAATTACGGCCACGATCTGGCCAGTGTCCAGGCCCTGCAGCGGAAGCACGAGGGCTTTGAGAGGGACCTTGCGGCCCTCGGCGACAAGGTGAGAGGCTGCAGAGTCATCGTACTTGTCTGAGGCAGAGCCAGGTCTCACGTCCTACGGAGCCGAGCTCCCTTACTTCTTGCTTTCTTGCCGCTTTCCAACCCTAGGTCAATTCCCTTGGGGAAACAGCCGAGCGCCTGATCCAGTCCCACCCTGAGTCGGCAGAGGACCTCCAGGAAAAGTGCACCGAGTTAAACCAGGCGTGGAACAGCCTGGGGAAGCGTGCGGACCAGCGCAAGGCCAAGCTGGGTGACTCCCACGACCTGCAGCGCTTCCTCAGTGATTTCCGGTAAAATGCACTGAACTCGGGAGCTCAGGACCATTCACTGGTCGTTTTCTTTAGGAGAGTAATTTATGCACAGTGTAAAACATTCAAACCACTGAATGCCACAAAGACAGGAATAATGGCTACTGCTTATCCAAGTGTGTACACGCACACATACATGTGTACACACACATACACACCTCTCCCCTCCTCCTGCCAAATGGTATTCTGTTTTTTCCCTAGATATAGTTTTCATGTAACATGGATGTACCTTAGTTGTTTCCACAATTACCAGTCCTCGTTGTAGGACAGACAGCCCTTCTGTATAGTTTTATGCTCAGTGTTCTCTCTCACGCACTGCTGTGTGTGTGTGTGTGTGTGTGTGAGATCTGGGGCGTGTCCTCTGGGGTGGGAGCAGGCAGATGATACTCTTGGCCTTTATGAACCTCTGGTGGGAGGTCCCAGTCGTGGTCATGGTTTATTTTTTTGAGGTGAAAGCCACAGGTCACACAACAAAATCATTTTAAAGTGTGCAGTTCAGTGGCATTTAGTGTATTCACAGTGTTAACAAAGCCACCACCCCCTCTAGTTCTGAAACTGTCATCACCCTAGAAGACCACCCCACACCCCACAAGTAGTCACTCCCCAACCCCCTCTCTGCGTCGAATCTGCTTTGTGCCTCTGTGGATTTGCCAGTACATAAAAAGAAGCATGTGATTTATGGCCTGAAACATTGTTTTTTGTGCCCTTGTATGTGGACATCTGTAAGAAGCTGGATTAAATGTTTGCATAGACCTAGGGCTTTTAAGTCTAAATCCTAAAGATAGGTGTTTTCACTTGAAGCTGTAGAAAACTTAACCACAGCTGTTGTCTTTGTTAGAACCTGTTCTTCTGTAGGGAGGAAAGATCTTTATTATAAACCTATTTTTTTTCTGAGGAATTCTTGATTTACACACACACACACACACACACACACACACACACACACACACGGTGCCAAAAAAATCTATACACATTTTAAGAAAGGAAAAAAACTATTAAAACTGTAAAACAACGAATGACTCATTCATTTGATTTAACACCATCTTTTGAGCAAACGTCATACTATACATCGCTACTGTAATTCAACTTCAAAAAGTAATACATATGTAACATCTCTTAAAATGTGTCCATTTTTGGGCATCCCCGGTATATGTATCGATAAGGTAAACAATAGGCTTTGAAATAAATTTTCAGAGATCTAACCTCATTCACCAGACTGAGTAGATTAACCCCCAGTAATGGGCTGAGACAAGAATTGTGTAGTTCTCTCTTCTCCTGGGCAGAAAGCCTGCTTGCCACATAACGTAACAGCTGTCCCTCTGTGGATCTGGTTCCCAGGGACCTCATGTCTTGGATCAATGGAATACGAGGGTTGGTGTCCTCGGATGAGCTAGCCAAGGATGTCACCGGAGCTGAAGCTTTGTTGGAACGACACCAGGTGGGTAGAGCCGCCTGCGGAGTAGCAGAAACTTGGTTGCTCTGCCGGCCGTGCAGACCTCGCACCTCCCCCACCTGCACGTTTGTGGGTGAGGTGAGTTGGTGGCTGACATCAGAGTGGGCATCTTCTGCCAGTTATCTAATCCCTTCCCTCCTCTTGGCAGGAACACCGGACAGAAATTGATGCCAGGGCTGGCACTTTCCAGGCATTTGAGCAGTTTGGGCAGCAGCTGTTGGCCCATGGGCACTATGCCAGCCCAGAGATCAAGGAGAAACTAGACATTCTGGACCAGGAGCGGGCCGATCTGGAGAAGGCCTGGGTTCAGCGCAGGATGATGTTGGATCAGTGCCTCGAACTGCAGGTACACGTGCTGGCTGGCGGCTCCCTGTTGGCGGCAGGCTTTCTGACCAGGTGTTTGGTGTCACAGGCTCCATCTTCTCACCTGCCTCGCCCCTCCTTTAGCTGTTTCATCGGGACTGTGAGCAAGCAGAGAACTGGATGGCTGCCCGGGAGGCTTTCTTGAATACTGAAGACAAAGGGGACTCTCTGGACAGTGTGGAGGCCCTGATCAAAAAACATGAGGACTTTGACAAAGCCATTAACGTCCAGGTGAGGCCTCTGACCTTAGAGTCTGAACTTGGGTTCTTCCCGGTGGACAGCCTCTCTCTTTGCTGGCTTGTTCCCCTTTCCTCTCAGTGACTAGAATACAAATGGTCTGTTAGCCATCGTGATTCAGCTGGAGAGCTTTGGCAGCTCCTTGAAGTTACAGTACTTGATTCTGACTACGTGAAAGAAGCTACGTGGTCACTGCTGTGTCACCAAGGCACACCTGAGCAGTCTAGGAAAAACTGATGGTTACATAAGTAACTTTTTTAACGTTATATAAAAATCCTGGTGTTTATGAGGTTTTAATGAAGGGGGGCAATTTCTTGTGAAAAGGAAGAGAAAGTGGGTAGGTGAGGAAACCCATGAACTTGAACAATTCAGATGTAAAACTCTGTTATAAACCCTGTTGTTGAAAATCCGACCACCTTTTTCTGGTAAGGCTAACTTTGTATGTGTCTTGTAGCCCCTGTCCCACCCCAGTGTGACCTGGACTCTTCTTGAGTTAAACTCTACTCTAGTAATGATTGAAATCAAACTTTCTTCTGGCTTCTTACACGCTTGCTTCTAAAGTGTCGGTGTATTCCGATCCTGCCACCAGCTAGTTCTCAGTCACCCAAAATAACTGCTCTCTCCTCAAGACCTGCAGTCGAGGTGAGGCAGAGCCACCTTGCCCACCTTGAACTGGCGCCCTTGTTTGCCCTTAGGAGGAGAAGATAGCCGCTCTGCAGTCCTTTGCCGACCAGCTCATCGCGGCCGGCCACTACGCCAAAGGCGACATTTCTAGCCGGCGCAACGAGGTTTTGGACAGGTGGGTGTTCCACAGTTGCTGACGCACCCCCCACGCCTGTGTGAGAGCCCTGGCCGGTCCTGTTTAATGGACATGCCTGTTTGGCCTCGGTTTCACTCAGGTGGCGACGTCTAAAAGCCCAGATGATTGAGAAAAGGTCAAAGCTGGGAGAATCGCAAACCCTCCAGCAGTTCAGCCGGGACGTGGATGAGATTGAGGCTTGGATCAGTGAGAAATTACAGACTGCGAGCGATGAGTCCTATAAGGATCCCACCAACATCCAGGTGAGATGAGCAGGTTGCCGTTGTCTTCAGAGTAGCCCGTGTCCTTGAGGAGATTATGTGAAATGCAGCGTCTTTGAAAAGGGGGGCATACCTGTGAAACAGCTTCTTCCTGCCCATGGTGAAGCCAGTGAAAATTCTCTTAATAAGCTGAGCTGGTGAAAGTTCCCACTAAATTGTCAGAGTCACTTCAAAGCTGTTTTGTCTCTATTGAAACCATCTATGTCTGTCGTAAAAAGTCTAAAGAGTCCCCTTCTGTTTGCTGTCCCCAAATGCTGAGCTTCCCAGGGGAAGTATGACAGCAAAATGAGTTTCTGTTTAATAGCCGATTTGTGTATTCACATCAGTGTACTGAACTCTTGTTATTTTAATCTATTTTTGTAGCTTTCCAAGCTGCTGGTAAGTTGTTCTTTTTTTTTTTTTTTTTAAGTTTTAGTTACTGGAGCTCCAGTATTTGTGTTCTTCTGTATAGATTCTTGTTGTGGTCACACAGCCTCCTGGTGTTTCTTCATCCATGCTTTTCATTTCTAATCGTTCATTTCTAATCATCCATCACACCCCATTCAAGTGTCCCTGTGGGATATGGCTTTCTCTGTGGTAATTAGCCTGCAACCCTTCATTCCCCCTCCCCCTCCCAGTGAATGACTTAGGCAACTTCTGTACAATGTTTGATTTGGGGGGCAGTGGTTCAGTGCTTTCTTTCGAGAGGTGCTTTTTAAAAATGAAGTCATCAGCTTTTTCTGTGTAGATGTGGGCTCATGGCCCTAGGGGGTGTCTAGCGGGCTGTGAGAATTTCGTATTAGTCACAGGAGACGGACGGGCTAGAGATCCACAGAGAGGCACATGATTTGCCCCCTGAGATAAAAGTGGATGTTACTCACAGGGTAGTGGAAGGGTCTCCTGGCCAAAATGTAGCTCAGAAGTTGCTTAAATGGATGGAAGAAATGAAGAACTCGAATAGATGGGATTTGAACCAAAGAGTTCAGAACAGGAGACAGAAGAAGAGGGGAAATCAGGTTTCGTCGGGATTTGTGGGTATCTGAGACCCTTTCTGTTCTTGCTTTGGGGTGCAGGACCAGGGTACACCGCAGAGACCCCGGTATGAGTGCTGCGGTCAGCCAGCCAGGTGGCCCCACCCTCTGATAGTCGCTGCCCCTGAAATGAAACATTTGATACAGAATCCTTCCCCAGCTATACTGCTTTTTTTCTTTAGTTCTTTTTTCCCCAAATAACACTCTTCCCAAGACCTTGCATTTCTCACCCAGAATTGTGCCACAGCTATGTCCTCGCACTTGTCTCGTCTTTGTGGATTCTTAAAAACCCTGTCAGTACCAGCGTCCAGCGCAATCACCCCCTCTCCCCCACCCCCCACCCTACCCCTACCCAGGCCCTCTAGTTCCTAGCAAAGAGAAACTCCTGCCTAGAGTCCAACCTGGATTTTGACAGTATCCAGGAGTTTTGATAATGACAGCGACCATGTGAGATGACAGCTAAAGTCTGCAGCAGCTGTGGACCCCTCCTCTGTCACAGAGGGTCAGCCTGACCATTGCATACATTGCTTTGTCGTGATTGCTTTCTTAGATGATAAGAGATCCATATGTGTGTTATTAGAGCTTCTGTCCACTCAGAAAAAAGCCGTGGATGGAAATTAATATACAAGTACATTCAAAACTACACTTGGCCACTGCCATCTCCTGCACAATGTTAGAAAGTCCATAATTCCACGACTTCACTCCCACATAGCTATTCCAGCTGATTTAAGAATTGACTCGATTCACCTACTCCTGAGCTGGTGTATTTCCTTTCTCCTGGCCCAGTCCCTCTGCTGGTCCCCCAGCGGACTGACCCCTAAAACATGCACACAAATTCTGTGGTTGCCTTCTGTAAAAAAATGTTGGCATTTGCCCCCAGATCTTTAAGAATCCCTGCTCCCTGAGAAAATGGAGTGGCAGGACCTGGTTTTGAGATGTGGCTGTTGGTATTTTTAGAGCAAGCACCAGAAGCACCAGGCCTTTGAGGCAGAGCTGCACGCCAACGCTGACCGGATCCGCGGCGTCATCGATACGGGCAACTCCCTGATTGAGCGCGGGGCCTGCGCTGGCAGCGAGGACGCTGTGAAGGTAGGGCCGCCAGCCCCGCCCTGGCCCAGGAGGAGGAGGGGCTGGCTGTGACTGGCAGCTCGATGGCAGCTGTGAGGGCCGGCCTTAGGAAGATAAACGGAGCGATGACTTTGGGCTGCATGCTAGATGGGAAATGGGAGTGGGAATAGCTCCCTGCGTGTGGTCCCTTCTCCGCTCAGGAGTGTCACATGGGTTTCAGCTGAGCGGCATCACCGTGTCTAATGGCTCCTTCTCTTCCCCAGGCCCGGCTGGCCGCCTTGGCTGACCAGTGGCAGTTCCTGGTGCAGAAGTCGGCTGAAAAGAGCCAGAAACTGAAAGAAGCCAACAAGCAACAGAACTTTAACACAGGGATCAAGGACTTTGACTTCTGGCTCTCTGAGGTAACGCCGAGAGGTTTTCCCTTCCCATCGTCAGAGGGCATCAAGTCAGTCGTTTGGGATAATAGGTCAACGAGCCTAAACCCAGGAAAACTCAAGGCTCTCTCAGTGTCTCTTTTAGCAGAAATCTTCCTTATCAGACGTGAACTGTGAGCTGTGGGGAATTCATAAGTAGAGCGCAGGAGTGTTTAGGGAGAGAGCTTATTTCCGGGGGACTTGGACCACAGATCGCTCGTCTCCATAGGGAGTGCGAATAGGAGGAGATTGTGGGGTGTGTGTGGTGGGCAGTGCTCCCGAGTCTGCCCAACAGGAACTTAAACAGCAGTGGGTCAGGGAGCCAGAGTTAGCAGTGCGTTCTCGATAGAAAAGTTGGAGAATACAGAAAGTATAAGAATAGGAATTTTTAGAGACCAGCACTCTCTGCATATTTCCATGAGTATTTGTATGGCTGTATTTTTATATGTAGCTGGGCTCATGGTGTAATTTTCATTAGTGTGTACTGGGTGTGTTGTCCCAAGTCACTAGAAATTCTTCCCACATGTTTGAGTAACTGCCTAAAGCCGTCACAGTCACGCCATCGTTTAACGTTCCCATGTTCTAGCTCTTTGGTGATACTCATTGTGCTGCAGTGAACGTCTTCGTACGTTAATCGTTGCCCATGCTGCTGATTCTTTCCCTGAGGGAGTTTCCTTGAAGTGGGATTGCTGTGCACTTAGCCATCGTACCACCGTGAAGGCTCTGGGACCCTGCCCTGAGCCGTAGTGTTTAAATCCACAGGCGCTTGAGTCTGTTTGATTGACAGGGAGAGCATCTTAGGCCACAGGGCTGCTGCTCACTGAGCAGGAATAACAGTGATTGAGAAGTTTGCTGCTGTCCATGCAAAGACCTGGAATTACAGCTGGGCACCTGGACTTCCCGGAACCTAAGTGGGCACCACACAGCAGCCTTTGCCTTGTGTTTCACGGCCAGGTGGAAGCCCTGCTGGCATCTGAGGACTACGGCAAAGATCTGGCTTCTGTGAACAACTTGCTGAAAAAGCATCAATTGCTGGAGGCGGATATATCTGCCCACGAGGTGAGCCGGGGGTGGCCAGGCCAGTGTCTGGGCGCGGCTGTGCGTTGACCGCTAAAGACAACCGGAGCATACGGGGAAAGGGAGTGATACCCATCGCGTAGAGCCGCGGTTCTCACACCTCATGATTTGGGGCCACTTTATACTCTGAACTGTTACTGCGGGGCCCCTAGGAGAGTTTGTCATTATTAGGGCTTTGTCTGTCAATAGTCACCATTATTAAAAGTACATCAATTTAAAAGGAACAGTATCAAAGGGTTATATACTATATTCCTTCGTTTATATAACATGCTCAATTGACGAATCATAGAGGTGAAGAACAAATTAGTGGTTGCCAGGAGTTGGGGCAGGGTGGGCATGCAACTGGAAAGGACCGAGGAAATTCCTTTGTGCTAACAGAACAATGTCTGTGTCTTGATTTTGGTGGTGATTACACAAATCTACACTTGTGACGAAATTGCATAGAACTACACAGTACACTCACAGAGACAAACAAATGAATGCCTGTGAGAAATGGTGAAAACTGAATGAGGTCTGTGCATTGATTATACCAGTGTCAGCTTCCTGATTCTGACGCTGTGCTATGAAAGACGTTCTAGCTGCGGGAGGGACACACAGGATGTATGCAGTTTGCAACTTCTTATAAGTCTGCAATTATTTCAAAATAAAACAACTAAGAGAATGGAGAAAAAAATGTATTGAGTCGTTTAAAATAAACCCATTGCAAGTTAACATAAGTCACATTTTTTGTGAATAACAGCTGTATTTTTCCAAAAACAAAGAAGAACGGCGTAGGTGATATTTTTGCAAATCTGTAACGTCCAGCTTAATGGATGACAGCTGGCTTCTCGTGACTGCTTCTGAATTCAGTTTACTGTGGTGCGTCATCGGTGATGATAACCTCACACAGATAGTTGGAGAAGGTGGTAGTACAGTGCTACCTCGGTTTTCAAACGTAATCCGTTCCGGAAGACCATTTGAGTTCTGAAACTTTCGAAAACCGAGGTACTACTGTAGCTTAATTCAGACAATTAATGTGAATATTTGATACTATACCAAACTCACTACGTGGTCGTTTCTTAAAGGTTAGTTGCAAAGTGGACTCTGAAACCCTCAGTTTTTTATACTGTTTTCTATTACAATCCACTGGTCCATGTTGGCCTTCCAGTGGATCTTGTACGCATGCATGAGGTTACAAAATCATTTGGAAATTGCTGCTCTGCTCAGTTAGGTATGTAGAACTGGGAGATGTTGACGTGTGTCGTTATAGCATCACATTAGGTAATAATCACAACCAGTCTCAACAGAAAAATCGTTATCTATTAGAAAGCCGTCAAGTTCACAGCGGTAGATGGAAATGTTCCAGAATTCTAATTTTCTCATAAAAATTGGAATTTCCGCACTAGCAACAAAATCAGTTTTCCTTAAAGTGACAGGTTCACTTTTTTCATTCTCGACACTATTTAGCAGATTCCCGTAATCTGAATGACCACAGTTGGTTGGTCTTTCAAGTAAACATGGTGGCCTATGAGAAAGTGGCTCGGTGAGCTTGCCCTGCGTGCCTGGCCTCGTCAGCCATGGAACTTGGGTGTGCAGAAGTGCTTGTGTGCGTTTCCCATCTTTTCACACTGGATAGTTAATAAAATTAAACAGCTTGTGCTACCTTTTAAAGGGTGTTCGTGAGATAGCATGTTTCCCTGCGAGTGCAGGTCAGTGAAGAATCCATTTCTGAAGTGCAGTTTGCACGGCCTGGGGCGAAGGCCTCAGCAGAGTCCTCTCCCCCCCCCCACACACACACACTGCTTTTGCACCATCAGTGCAATGAGCATAGTAAAAATGAAAGATAATGTCTTAGTATTGTAACGAAAGTAGTTCTGACCTCTTAGAACCCTGGGGGTGCACACACCACACTTTGAGAATATCAGCACCACACTGAGTGAGAATTCCTGTGCTCTTATTTTCAAGCAGGTATTCGTGGGCACCCAGATTTCTGACCCCTCCCATTGTGTCCCCTACCCCAGGATCGCCTGAAGGACCTGAACAGCCAAGCAGACAGCCTGATGACCAGCAGTGCCTTCGACACCTCCCAGGTGAAGGACAAGCGGGACTCCATCAACGGTCGTTTCCAGAAGATCAAGAGCATGGCCGCCACCCGGCGAGCCAAGCTCAACGAATCCCATCGCCTGCACCAGTTCTTCCGGGACATGGATGATGAGGAGTCCTGGATCAAGTACGTGCTCCTGGGGCTTCAGGTTCTGGGCCCTGGGACGCCCCTTGAGCCCTTATCGGCCATAGGATGCGCGGTTCAGAGCGAGAGTCAGGAGGTCCGGCCGTCTGGCCATGACTGGACAGTGGTGATGAGACAGGGAAGTGTGGCAGAAGGGCACGGCCTTGGCAGCCACGCTGGGCTGGGTCCCAGCTCTGCGACACACTCACCAGGATACCTGTTTCTTCTGCTGTCCTGGTGTGCAGTGATAATAGTCAACAGTGGCCCGAGTGGTAGTGAAGCCTGGTGGTTACACTGCACCTTGTCTAGACCCTGCCCTGCGGTCCCTGAGGAAATGAGCTCCTGCCTAGAAGAGACAGTCAGACCTCCTGGGCAAGATTGATTCCTGAAGGAAGGAGTTTGTTTGTAATTCTCCTTCCCCCCAAAATTTCAGTCTCCCTTTTCCAGTTGATGTAGCATGTAAATAGACCAATTTTCGGAAAAATCTCTCTGAATTCCTCACTTCCTTTTTTAAAAAATAGATCAATATCTTTATAATTCCGTATATGATGTGTGTCTATCCTGTGAAGTAGGGTTGACAGGGCGGTTCCACCGGCGCCTCCTCGTTCTCCCGGGCAGCCCAGCCCTCTGCGGGGTCAGCACAGCAGGTGCTCCCGTTTTCACACATGGACACTGTTCATTTGGGAAGTAGAGGCTTCTGTTTGCCAGGAGACTGGCAGGCATTTTCCTGGAGAGATTGGGGGTTGTAGCTGAAGGTCCTCATCGCTCTTTTGACCAAACATCTCCGGTTGAGAGCGTGGAGGTGGAGAGACTGACTGCCTGCCTGTGTCTTCAGGGAGAAGAAGCTGCTGGTGAGCTCCGAGGACTATGGCCGAGACTTAACAGGCGTTCAGAACCTGAGGAAGAAACACAAACGGCTGGAGGCAGAACTGGCTGCCCACGAACCCGCCATTCAGGTGAGGGGGCCTCTGGACGAAGCCATCCTTTGCCCTTGTTCCTGTCCCTGAGGTCTCTGCAGTGTTTGTGGCCCCTCGTCCCAAACCGGGAAAAAGCTCTGAACTTGATGCTGAAGCCTTTTCCTGGAAGCATCTAGAAACAGGAGATAGCTGTTGATTGCTCATTCTTGCCTATCAGGGTGTCCTGGACACTGGAAAGAAGCTGTCTGATGATAACACCATCGGGAAGGAGGAGATTCAGCAGCGTCTGGCGCAGTTTGTGGAGCATTGGAAAGAGCTGAAGAAGCTGGCCACGGCTCGGTGAGCAGCCCGACGGCTCGGAGGCGCTTCCGGCCCTCCTGCCGCCTCCTAGTCCCTGGCCTTGAAGGTGGCACTGCCACAGTTGGCTGGCTCCAGATCCGCCTCAAGCAGGCCCCTGCTGAGCTGGTTCTTTTATGTGAATCTGGAAACAGCCTATGGTTCCAGAATTTCCTGTTTGATCTTCACTGTGTTCCTTTGTATTATGCAGAAGGCTTGGCTGAACCATTTACACCTGACACTTAATCATTTATATTTTTAAGCGGATGTTAGCTGTCAGAATCAAAGTTGGAAGAGGTCATGGCTGATTTTTTCTGTCTCCTGTAATAAGGGGCCAGCGGCTAGAAGAGTCCTTGGAATATCAGCAGTTTGTAGCCAATGTGGAAGAGGAGGAAGCCTGGATCAATGAGAAGATGACGCTGGTGGCCAGTGAGGATTATGGAGACACTCTCGCTGCCATCCAGGTCAGAGAAACGGGCACGCTGCCTGCCTCCCCGCTCAGCACCTGCCTGCTGCTCACCATTGTCCTGTTGGCCTGGGCAGTGGCTCTGGTCTTGCAGGGAGGCACAGAGGCAGCAGCCAAGCTCTCGTTGGTTGACTTTTGCCCTCAAGATCTTACGCTAGAGACATTGTCCCCCTGGAGACAAAAGTGGCGTGACTTTGTGAACCCCGGTTCATGAAGCCCTGTGGTCAGTCAGGCAGGCAGTAACCAGCCACATGTTAGCAGCACAAGTTGCTCCCCGAAACTGCTAGGGGAGAACCCTTGCCTCTTGCAGCTCCTGGTGCCCCAGCCAGTCCATGGCTGTGGCTGTATCACTCTAGTCTCTGCCTCTGGTGTCAGTGGCCGTCTTCCAATGGCATTTCCCTCTCATAAGGACACCAGTCGTATTGGATTAGGGCCCAGCCTGATGACCTCACCTTAACTTGATCGCCTCTGCAGAGACCTCATTTCCACCTTCATAGGTGCCAGAGGTTGGGACTTCATATCTTTTCGGGCAACACAATACAACACACGGCATACTTTCCAAATACATTGGTTAACTGTTGATCTATTATCAACCCTAAAAGCAGCAGTTTCTTATTTCCCATGACTCTGTGAATTGGGGACATTCCCTCTGCTGCTGTTACATGGCCTTCCGCACACAGCTGCACGAGGCAGAGGGCAGCTGGGCTGAGATCCATGGTGGTGTCACTCGTGTGGCTGGCAGCCATTCCTGCCTGTTGGCTGGGACGTCTTCAGTTCCCCTCCACACAGCCTGTCATCTGCCAGCAAGGAAGCCCAGCTTCTCACGCAGTGTTGAGAGAGGCAGAGGCAGAGTCTGGAAGGAGTCCTAAGGCTAGTGTCAGACGGGACATAGCAGTGTCCATCCTATGCCTTCTGTTGGCAGCCCAGGTCACGGGGCGGAAGAGCAGACTCCCCTCTGGATAGGAGGAGCTGCACATTACAGTGGAACATTCCTGAATGCGTGTCACCAGCTCTGGAAGCAGAGTGTGTGTTCCCAAGAATCAGGGTAGCCCGTGAGCCACACCCCGCCAGTGGGTCCTGTGCAGCTCAGGGTGATGTGGGTAGAATTGAGTTGGACTGAGGGATTTCCCTCCTCGGCATGGTCGCGTTTTCTACAAGCCAACACAAAGGGCATTGTCTCCAGTGCTTTGGTGGTTCTGAGGAAAAGACAAAACTGAAAGGCCCCTGAGGAGACGTGCTTGGGTTAAACCTTAGGAGAGGTGTATTGTTCTGCTTGTGTGTCTCTCCAGCTGTTTCCTGTCATTCTGTGGTCTCCTACAGGACAAGAGGGACACTGATTGACTAGCAAACCTTACCCCCTTCAGAAAAGCCTTTCTTGACGTCACTTCCTAAGCCAGCCCCCCGCCGGTTACTCTCGCTGCAAATATGTATAATAAATATTATATTATACATATTTATTGCATATGTATAATAGCCATTGTTTGGATGTATAGTATTTTATTTAAGTAATTATTACTTAGGCTTTTTCCAGTTTTTTGCTGTCAAAAATAATGGTGATGAATCCATCATTGTGACTTAACATTTCAGTACATTCCTCATAATTTATTTAGAATTAATTAATTCCTTTATGTGGAATTTCCAGTATTCATCCCCTTAAAGGCATGGTTTTACTGCCTTTATACTTATTTCTGTGCCTGTGTGTCACCTTAGTCCCCAGCTTTGCTGTGATGTGTGTGAGGGCACACGCCTTCCAGCTTGGCTCCCCTCTGTCCCCGTACCTGGCACACTGACACATGCCAGGCTCTCAGTGTCGGCCTTGCTGCTTCCACTCCAGGGCTTACTGAAGAAACATGAAGCTTTCGAGACAGACTTCACAGTCCACAAGGACCGTGTGAACGACGTCTGCACTAATGGACAAGACCTCATCAAGAAGGTGAGCCTGGCCTGCTGCTAAGACCCCAGTTTCCCACACCAGGTGCCCACATGCTGATGCCACAGATGCCCCACAAAGCTCATCCCCGGCTCTAGTCGCCACGCAGAGGTTTGCACGAGACCAGTAGCAGTTCCATTCCTGTGTTCCTTAAAGAAAAGGAAGATGACGCCATTAGCTGGCTGTGTGCCCCCTTTTGGAAGCCAGTCAGTATAGGTTCTCTATGGCACTTGTTTTTCTGCCCCAATTAAGCAGAGAAGTGTCCCCGTTGGTCCTCTGTGACCCTGGCACTCCCACGTGGCTGCTCTTTTCCTTTCTCGAGTAATAAAGCTCTTTATAGAGCTAGTACGAAATACAAGGAAGCAAGTCGTGAAACTCACCCACCGAGCTGCCACTGGAGACCACCGGTAAGGTCCTCCTGCCCAGCCTTCAGACTTTTTCTCCCCACGTGTACAGCTACCCACGTGGTGAAATAGATGCCTGTCTGATTGGATTACATCACTCCATAAAATTATTTAAAACCTGGCTGCTGTCCAGGATGTTTTAGAAGTGAATCTGGTAAAATCACAACATTTATTTTGCTCAACAGCCGTTTGGGAGAAAGCAAAAAATAAAAGGATAAAGGGTCTTGGTGCTCTCAGCACCGTGAAGTCGAGTCACTGTCACGGTGAGGTTCCAGATGACATGTCGTGTCCCCATTGGTCACGAGGGAATCATCTCCTGTCACTTAGGTGCAATGAGGAACATTCAGCTCTGGAGGACAAACAACTTTTAACAGTTACAATTTCCTGTCACAAATACACGATGAGTAAATAAGATTTCTCATCACAGAATCTGCATCATTTACAGGCCTTGAGACTAGAGATTTTGTCCAGAGGAGGTAACAATAAGGTGAAAATCCACTCACTCCAGCTTTGTTTCCTTCCCCTCAGGGACAAACGAACATGAAACTTACTTCACTCACAGACCGACCATGTACAGGTGTAGGTGAGACCAGTGTACAACTCACTACACACACACCACACACACACACACACACACACACACACACACACACACACACATCTGACAGCGCTCTCTGCTCTTGAAACCTGTAACATGACTGGTTGGTGAATATACTCCACCCTCTGGCAAAGGGTCCAGTGCTTTGTTCTCAGCAACAATCTCTGTTTCCTTCCTGAGTTTCTCTCTAAACTTTGTGTTGACTTATGGAGTATGTTTTGAAATACAGATTTAACCAAGACTGAATCAGAGGTTAGGGACTCCATAATTTTCAGTCTCCAGTGTCAAAACAGTTTTTGAACCATTGTTTTTATTGCATATGTATAATAGCCATTCTTTGGATGTATAGTATTTTATTTGTAATTATTACTTAGGCTTTTTCCAGTTTTTTGCTGTCAAAAATAATGCTGATGAATCCATCATTGTGACTTAACATTTCAGTATATTCCTAATTTCTTTAGAATTAATTAATTCCTTTATGTGTAATTTCCAGTATTCATCTCCTTAAGGCTTTTACTCGGCATGGCTCTCAGCGCCCTGCCCACTCTTCCCGCTGGCGGTGGATGAGGCACACGTGGCCCGTCTGCCAGAAATTGAGACCCTCCAGGCAAAGAGGGTGCAGGTCAGGTAACTGCTGTGGGTGCTGAGGCTGACCAGGGCGTGCCCTCTCTTCTTGGCCTAGAACAATCACCACGAGGAGAACATCTCTTCAAAGATGAAGGGCTTGAATGGGAAAGTATCTGACTTGGAGAGAGCTGCCGCCCAGAGGAAGGCAAAGCTGGATGAGAACTCGGCCTTCCTTCAGTTCAACTGGAAAGCTGACGTGGTGGAGTCCTGGATCGGTGAGCACGGTCTCGTGAGGCCCCAGGTTTCTTACCCGCCCAGGCCAGGACGATTGTTCCAGAGCCCCAGCTCATCTGCTCCCTGTGCAGTGGGTTTTCTTCTGCAGAGAAGAAACTAATCAAACGTGGGCATTTGAGCAAACACGCCACCAGGGCAGACCACTGGAGGCAGCCAGAAGGAGCCCATGTGGTCT
Organism: Rhinolophus sinicus; assembly: GCF_057876585.1. Classification (NCBI taxonomy): domain Eukaryota; kingdom Metazoa; phylum Chordata; class Mammalia; order Chiroptera; family Rhinolophidae; genus Rhinolophus; species Rhinolophus sinicus. The sequence goes on along the minus strand of NC_142516.1, from coordinate 6,532,545 downwards.
GGCTCTGACCCCGAGAGCCGGGGCGGCAGCACTGGGCCAACACAAGGGTTACCAAAACAGGCCTTGGGATGATGAAAGCAGCAGGGGATGTCACAACACGAACAAAATGGGCCCAGCAGCGGGCACCAAGCTGCATCTGCACCGCCCCTTAGCTACGGGGTCCAGGGTGCCCTCAACTCTCAGGGGAGGAGTTACTAGACTGATTTTGGGACCCACGTGACCTTGGTAGTTGCTGTCACATAAGTAGTGACTGAACCACATCTCTTCATGGCACAGATGGAGAATGGGGGTCTGGGGTGCAGGGAGCAGCCAGCAAATGTGGGTTCAGAGACTGCTGTTAGTAATACTGAAATTTAAATGTACACAATCACAGTGGCCTCAGTTTTGTTTTGTTTTGTTTTTCTTTTAACTTAATCTCACTAAACTAGAAGGAGAGGTGTATTTCTCATGCTTGGTTTTCTAGGTGAAAAGGAGAACAGCTTGAAGACAGATGATTATGGCCGAGATCTATCTTCTGTCCAAACTCTCCTTACCAAACAGGTCAGTTGTGGCCACTTTGTTGGTTGATTGAAATGTAGTCAAATAGTGTTTCCTGGGAGATGAATGTCAGCATCTTTCGTTGAGACATTTGACTAGTTGACGTTAGGCCCTCGGGACTCAGCAGCAGACAAGATCCAGTCCTGGTCATCAGGGAGCTTCCAGACCAGGCTTGTGTGCTGTGGCCTTAACATTCAAGGTGTCTGACCTCAGTCTGCCTGAGGCTGAAAGGGAGGGGGGGGAGGCTGCCTGGTAATCTGCAGCCTGAGGGACATGCGAAAGAGTGGCAGGTGTGACCGAGGGGCAGAAGGTGGGGACTCTGGGCTGACAGTCTGGCTGCGGCTTCCAGAAAGAGCAAGTTCCCGTCTCACTGCGGTCACCGCATGTTGTTCCAGGAAACCTTTGATGCTGGCCTGCAGGCCTTCCAGCAGGAGGGCATTGCCAACATCACTGCCCTCAAAGACCAACTCTTGGCTGCCAAGCACATTCAGTCAAAGGCCATCGAGGCCCGGCACGCCTCCCTCATGAAAAGGTGGAGCCAGCTTCTGGCCAACTCTGCCACCCGGAAGAAGAAGCTGCTGGAGGCTCAGGCTCACTTCCGCAAGGTAAGGGTGGCCGGGCCCCGTTCAGCCAGCCTGACGCCCAGGGGAGGCAAACCCATCTTCCATTCGCCATGCTCTGCCGTCCGCCTGGCACCGAGGCGCTGCACAGGGAGTCAGCTAAACCAAGGCAGAGGTGCCCTTGCCCTCATGAGGCTGCCATTCGGACAGACTGAATTCACACATACCAAGGGGGACGGGTAGCCAGGGAAGAAAGATGCAGGACTTTCACAAGTGGGAGTCGGGGAAAGGAGCCAAGCCAGCGCGTGCCGTCTGGACCCTGACACCCCAGGAACTGCCCCTGCCTTTCCTGCCCCCACACCCCGCTGCTCGCCCTGCCCAAGGATGGCACATCCAGCCCTGGCCACTGTCCTAACAGCATCCTCTGCTTTCAGGTGGAGGACCTCTTCCTGACCTTTGCCAAAAAGGCGTCTGCCTTCAACAGCTGGTTCGAAAATGCAGAGGAGGATTTGACAGACCCAGTGCGCTGCAACTCCCTGGAAGAAATCAAAGCCTTGCGTGAGGCCCACGATGCCTTCCGCTCCTCGCTCAGCTCAGCCCAGGCCGACTTCAACCAGCTGGCCGAGCTGGACCGTCAGATCAAGAGCTTCCGCGTGGCCTCCAACCCCTACACCTGGTTCACCATGGAGGCCTTGGAGGAGACCTGGCGGAACCTGCAGAAGATCATCAAGGTGCCCTGCCCGCTGCGCCCCGCACTCCTGCCCAGGCTGCCGGCCTGGGATTGCCGGGCGGACGAAGCGTGGTGCTTTTTATCAGACATGACCACGTGTGTCAGACGAGCCGCCCTGGAAGAAATCACTAGTCACTTCCACGGCACATCATGCCAGAGTCCTGGGGGTTTGCGAGCAGCCAGAGACTTCTGAGCTCACTCAGTGTCTCCCAGACTCCTTCCCACTGTCTTGAAGTTGATGTCCAGTCCTCCCTGACCCCGGAACAATTGTTTCTTGTGTTCCGGCTTCAGAAAATGACTTCCTGCCCCTCTCAAATGTTAAGGCCAGCTTGTCCATCCTGAGCCTGTCCGTGTAGGAAGGGCCGGGGCTGACGTGGCGTCTGCCTCCCTGTGATCCTTAGGAAAGGGAGCTGGAGCTGCAGAAGGAACAGCGCCGGCAGGAGGAGAATGACAAGCTGCGCCAGGAGTTCGCCCAGCACGCCAACGCGTTCCACCAGTGGATCCAGGAGACCAGGTGCCGGCCCTGCCCCTGTGCTCAGCCTGGGAGCACTCCGGTCCCCAGGCTCAGTGCCCAGGCCTCCAGCTCCAGGGAGGGGGGGAGCATTGCGTGAAGGCAGAAGGCATGCTGGTAATTACGGGTGGGAGGGTTAGGAGCACGGGAGGCAGAGGAAGGGTGGTACTTTTCCCAAAGATCAAGTTGCTAGATGTCCCGGGTTGGGTGGGACCGGGCATGGCCCCTGGTCGCCATGAGCAGCAACTGAGTGACAACTGTCTGGGGTTGAGTGCAGTGTGGGCACTGACGCTGTTGGTTTTGTTTTTCTTCTTTGTTGTCTCCGTGTGTCGCCGCCTCCTGACTGCTGCTGTCTGGACACCACCTCGTCTTGCGTCTGCTTGGATCCCATCTCCACAGAACATATCTCCTCGATGGGTTAATATTGTCTTCTTCTTTCTCCGGGCTCATGGTGTGGTGTCTCGTGTGCTTATCCCTCTGCCCTCTGTCCCCCTGTGGCCTGGCTTTCAGAGAATCCAGGCTGCACTTCCCCTGCTCCGTCCCTGTCACCTTACAAGGAATGTGTGCGTTACCCCACAGCCCACTGTCCCTGACACCCTGCGGTCTGGGGAGGGGAGCCACTCCCATCTTCCTGTTCAGATTCCAAGGGCTTCTGGGTAAAGGATGTGAGCAAGCCAGGAGGCCAGAGCCTCTGGGAATCCCCATGCTGGTTCAGCCATGGGATGATACTGGACTTCTCGTCTGCTTCTTCCCCGTGTTTCCAGTGGGACCGTATTTAGTCCTTAGGAGGTCATGGGCGTAAAGTGGGATGAGGTGTAGGGGGCTCAGGCTGGTGCAGTAAGTCCCCAAGGGGCATTGACCTCGCCCCCAGCACCCCCGGGTTTCCCAGGGAGAGACAGACAGGTGTCATTTGCCCTAACAGAAGGCAGAAGTGCCATCCCACCCAGTCCCAGTAGGGGCCTCTTCTCAAGGCCTTGGCTTCTGCCTGGGTCCGTCACCTGTGCACTTTCCCAGGCCCACTGCCCAGGACAGGGTTGGTGGGACCACAGTGCTTAGCCCAGTGCTCCTAAGGCCCTGCAGACAGGTAAATCGGACAACGGGAGAAGGAGGCCCACACTGATCCGACCCCCCGTACTGCAGGCGGAATGGGTCAGAACTCGGACCCGTTTCTAGCTGGTTTCTAGCTGGAGCTCGTACGCCGCCCTGGCATCTGCTCTCCTCCTGGCCCCCGGGCCTGTGTCTGCTGGTCTTGGTCTTGTCTCTGTAGGTGCCATGCTCCCTGTACCGTGTGGTTCCTCCCCAGCCCCGTCCCGTCTTGCCCATTCCCAGTGTGAGCTGCCCCGAGGCTGCCTGTCTGGCCCTTGGCCCTCCCTCCACCAGGTCCCTGCCTGCACCGCCAGCTTGGGCCTTGTGGCGTGTGTCTGTCTCCGTATGCTCGCCGCCTCCTTCCTTCGGTGTATTCATTTGGTTTCTTTTCTTTGAATAGCATAGCGTATCGTCGGGTCATTCGTGTCTATCAGTATGAAGTTGGGGATGACCTGTCTGGAAGGTTTTTCTCCTCTTATTTCTCTTCTTCCCTCACTGTGGTTTCACCTGTGCACTCTCGACTTCCCCAGGCGGCTCTGCTTTCTGACTAACCCACCGCCCTCGGCCGCTTGGGATGGAGGGGTCTGTCCTCCTCCCACTGCACTGGCGCCCAGCTTCCTGCCCCTGGGTGTGCTTTGCCCTGGGGGACATGGCGTGATTATGAGTCTGAGCTGCTAGATTAGAAGGAAGCCTGGTGCCTTGCCTTGCTAGACACTTGGAACTTGGGGAGATTTCAGAGCTAACGCTGGCTCGCTAGGTGTTAAAAGGGTAGGTTGGAGCAAATGTGGGTACAGGGGAGGCTGGGCTAAATCCCACCAAGGACGCGCACCGTGTGACTTGTCCCTGCATGCGACCCCAACCTGTTTGTCGTCTTAGTTCACTGATAGCCTTCAATGACCTTGCACCAGGTTATGTCAGGAAGATGAAGGCTCCCCAGCCCCTGCTCTTCAGAACTTGACCCCGGAAGGAGTTTCTCGCTCTGACCGTCTCTAGATCATGGAACCTCAGTCTGGGGCTTAGTCACAGCCACCTCCCTCCTTTGCGCAGAATTAGAACCATTTCAAAACCTAAATCTGGTCATGATCTCTTAGCACTATTTCCCTGTCTGAGGGGTCATCTGACTGCATCTCCCCCCACTCCTGTCCCTCACTCTAGAATGTGGCTCCCCTCTTCAGGAACCTGCAGGAGACTCCAGGGATTCCTGGGGGGGTGTTTACCAGCTTATCAGCCTCCCCTCCTCCCTAGGGTCTCCCTGTCTGTCAGGGGGCGGGGTTGCACCGGGCATCTCTCCCCTCTGGCTGCAGAGGGTGTGCACTGTCAGGCCTGCAGCCCCTCTCTGTACCAAGGTACCCCTCGAAGGCCTAGCTTGGGTTAGTCACCATGTCACACAGCTTGCCTGGGTCTGAGGAGCCACGAGAAAGGGCCCTGGCCTGGGAGCTGGGAGCAGGCTGGGTGGGGCTCACTCATGGCCCACCAGTTGGTCCTGGGCAGGTGGCACGTCACATCAAACTGCAGCTTCTCGGAAACGGGAAAATACTACCTGCCCTCCGCGGCTCCCAGGCCACGTAGGAAGATAGCCAGCAGCAGATAGGTTGTTTCCTTAATAAAATTCAAGATGCAGACCTGTTTCACCTGAGGATTGTTGACTTCAAGCTTGCAGTAAGGACCCCTTGCCTCACTGTGCTTCCGTGTCTAGGTCCTGCATGGTGGAAGAATCCGGGACCCTCGAATCCCAGCTTGAAGCTACCAAAGTAAGTGCCCCAAGGGCTCCCAGCCCAGCTGAGACCCTTCAGCCGTCCACCCAGCAGGCCTTCCTGCTTTCAAGTTGAGCACAGGGCGGGCTAGTTGGGTGCCTCTTTCCCTTAAGCAGCCTGACCCCCATCGTCTGTATTTGACGCTTGCTACCTGGAGCCCTGCTTAGAAAGGGAGAGGCACCTCTGGTCCTCAGTGTGGACTCTTCCCCAGCCAGGTCCACCCCCGGGTTTGTGATGCTCACGCTAAAATCCATCCCTCTGCGGAGGCTGCTGGGTGTCTGCTACACGGGCTCTTGGGCATGGTGACTGAGGCGAGAGCCCGTCCCCTGCATCTTTGCTCCCTCACCCCTACAGCGCAAGCACCAGGAGATTCGAGCCATGAGAAGTCAGCTGAAGAAGATCGAGGACCTGGGGGCAGCCATGGAGGAAGCCCTGATCCTGGACAACAAGTACACGGAGCACAGCACGGTGGGCCTGGCCCAGCAGTGGGACCAGCTGGACCAGCTGGGCATGCGCATGCAGCACAACCTGGAGCAGCAGATCCAGGCCAGGTACCTGTGCCCAGGGCAGGGTAAGATGCCTGCTGTGCGGCCAAGGGCCCGGGCCCTAATTCTGTTCTTTCTTCCAGGAACACAACAGGCGTGACCGAGGAGGCCCTCAAAGAGTTCAGCATGATGTTTAAGTGAGTACCTGTGCCTCCCTGGCTGGGGGAGGTGGGCTCAGCAGCAGGGCCTGTCTGCTGAGCCGCCCTCGGCTTTGTGCTGCAGGCACTTTGACAAGGACAAATCCGGCCGCCTGAACCACCAGGAGTTCAAATCCTGCCTGCGCTCTCTGGGCTACGACCTGCCCATGGTGGAGGAAGGGGAACCTGACCCTGAGTTCGAAGCAATTCTGGACACTGTGGACCCAAACCGGTGAGCTGGGGAGGCAGTGGAAGCAGCTCTGCCCACAGCACCTGCTGCCCGCCGCTCACTGCACTTGCCCCTCCCTAGGGACGGCCACGTCTCCCTGCAAGAGTACATGGCTTTCATGATCAGCCGTGAAACGGAGAACGTCAAGTCCAGCGAGGAGATCGAGAGCGCCTTCCGGGCCCTGAGCTCTGAGGGAAAGCCTTACGTGACCAAGGAGGAGCTGTACCAGGTCCTGCCCTCGGCCCTGGGGAGGGGGGTTGAGATTCCTTTGAAAAGTAAAGCTGGGGGCTGCCCCCTGGGTCGCAGCAGCCGAGCTGAGTCTGCAGTAACAGACCCAGTTGTGCACCCTCCCCTGCTGGGTACAGGTGTGCCATCCCCACCTACAAACAGACCTCAGTCCAGGCCCAAGGTCCTAATCAGCTCACAGACCCGGCTTCGGACTCGGGGCGTAGCGTGGGCATTGATTGTCTGGAAATCCACCCACCTGTCTGCCTGGCTAGTGGTGGCTTAGCTGACAGGTGCCCTCTTCCCCTCCAGAACCTGACTCGGGAACAAGCCGACTACTGCGTCTCCCACATGAAGCCCTACGTGGATGGCAAGGGCCGTGAACTCCCCACCGCTTTTGACTACGTTGAGTTTACGCGCTCGCTCTTCGTGAACTGACCGTCCGCTCCTAGGTTAGCCTGGCCCCCGCTGCTTGCCCTGCCGTCCCCTTGCTGCATGTCAACTCATCTCTGTGCTCAGAAGAAAAATAGTCCAGACAGTGTTACCTTCCAATGTAACCTTAACCCTGCTTAGCTTGGGATAAGACTTCGTAGAAAACGGTGTTTCCAGTAAACCGCCTCTGGTCCAGTCGCAATCGCCATGTTGCTGTGGGGACCCAGATTCCTGTCTTGCAGCCAGCTGCGCCATTCCGACTTCAGAATAATCTAAGCGGCTGGCTAGCTACCCTCTTGTTCTTCCTCCACACCCCAAGATCCCAATTTTGTTTTCATGTAAAAGACAAATAAATGACTTCACTTTCCCCAAAAAACTTGTCTGTTTTCATTCAGCTTCCATCAGAAATACACAGCACAGAGGTAGCCTCACCCCGCTGGCCTCAGTATTGAGGGACCCTCCCCACCCCGGCTTTGTTGTCCTCAGATGGCCACCTCCGCTGCCAGCTGGTCCAAGTCCTCTGTTTCCCGGGGTCCCTGCTCAGTGAACTCGGTGCTCAGCTGCCATACCTTCACCGTGCCCTTGGCATCACCAGCAGCCAGGAGCTGAGTCTGCTGGCGATTAAATTCAAGACAGTAGACGGGGCTTTCATCCTGGGTTTGCTTGATTAGAACTGTGGGTTTCTGGGAGCTTTTCTGGAGATCAAACAGCTGCACGTCACCTTCAGGGAGAGAGATTGGCGGGTAAGAGGCCCACAGCAGTGGCCTCAGCCGCTTCAAAGTTCCCTGTGCACCTGGGAAGAAACGCCAGAGGCCACAGCACAAAAATAATGTTGCCCAGGTCAGCTCTCCTTCCAGAATTCCAGGTACATGCCAGCCCATGTCACGGAAATGGATCCAAAGCCACTGTCCCATTTCCTACCTTGGCCAGAAGCTGCCGCGAACACCAGGGGGCGCACTGGGGACCAGCGCACAGCAAACAGGTACTTGTGGGACAGCTGCAGCGAGGTCAGGGGCTGGGCCTGCAGCAAGGAGTACAGGTGCACGTGGCCATCGGTCCCTGCGCTCAGGAAGAGATTCCTGGACGGGATGCAGGACAGAAAGCCAGGCAAGGGCATGAGTGCTGGGTGTCCGGGTACAGCTAGGGCCTTCCTGCCAGACCCCTCCTGGGCTCTTAGGTTCTGAAAAGCCTCCCTGGACCCCTAAACGGGCGGGGAGTTCTCGGTAGGAAGGAACCGAGAACCAGAGCGCTCTGGACACTGGGGCTCAAATGGGGAAGACCCGGGCCCAGGCCAGATCGCAGGTCCTTGGAGCTGTCCTACGGTGGGGCCTGGTAGGACTCCCTTGCCCTCCCTGTGCCAGAAGCCCTGTGGCTGGTGGGGAGGACGGCCCCCAGGCTGGGCCTTCCCTACCTGTGGAAAGGGGAACAGCTCACTGAGTAGACAGGCCCGCCATGGGGAGAGAAGGTGAACTGTGCCGGGGCCCGCAGAGGCACAGAGGCAGGCATCCGCGTGAGGGCGGCCTCTTCCGCTGCCAGGGAACACTTCAGTGGGAAGCCGCCTTCCGTGCCCAGAATGAAAAGGCTGGGGTCAAAGCTGGAGAAAGCCACCGCTGTGGCACCGACCTCAGTCTCCCCCCGGTGAGGCTACAGAGAAACAAAGCAGGGCAGAGCCAAGGGAATTGGTCAGTGTCCCAAAGGAGCCCAGGCACGTGAGTGGCTGCTATGGCCTGAAGAGGTCACATCCCAGCTCAGCTGGTAGCACTGGGGCCTATGCCCACCGGCCCCCGAGGCTCACCCCCTCAGGGAGGCCCCACAGGCCGGAGCTGCTTTCTGGGCTGTGTGTGGGGATAACGGCCGAGGCCAGCACGTACCTTCCTTAGCTTGGTGTTCCGCGGCAGCTGCTGCACGGCCAGGGCGAAGCCCTGCGTGAGCTGCAGCTGGGCCGCCCCGACCCCCTGCCAGAGCAGCACCTTCCCGTCAGTGGCCACACTCAGCACCTGGAAGCGGTGGCTGTGGCGGCGCTCGGGCAGCCAGACAACCTGGGACAGCAGGGTGGGGAAGGGATGCTGGACGCCCGGCCACCCACACCTCCCAGCAAGCACAGATGGCAACCTCCACCCAACCCTAATTGTCCAGAAAAAAAATCTAAGCGGAAGCCTGGGAGCCACCTCACCCACAGGGGCAGGTATGGAGGCTTCCAAGGCCCCTCCACAGCTCCAGCAGAAAGCCAGGTCAGTCGGGAGCCCCCCAGTGCAACTCGGGGGGAGGAAACTGGGTCGGCCCCTGGCCCTGGTGTGTGACTCGTGCCTGAGAGCGCCGAGAATGCCAAAGGCAGCTGTCCCACTGCCCCACTGCCAACCCCCTGGTGACCTTCCTTGGCTGTACCAAGCGGGCACCCTCTTCCCTGTCACTGCCCATGACAGCAAGGGCCGGCTGAGAGAGAAGGGGAAGGTGCCTCCCTGACCCGGCCCACAGCCCGCTGCTCTGACCTGGTACACAGGGTCTGTGTGTGTGTCATCTGTCAGGCCTGTCCGCCACAGCACTGGGTCCTCAGGACGGCTCATGTCCCACACCAGCACCTCGCCACTGTACAGCCCACCTGGGGGACCAAGCGGGCCTGGGCAGGAGCTGACCCACTCCCAGCAGCCCAGCTTCCTGGCCAAGCACCCGCCCCGCCACCCACTGATCCAGAATGTGGAGCTACTTCCCTGAAAACCATCCTGAGAAGGAAAAGCCCTGGTCCCCCAAGCCTCACGCTGTCCTGCTGTGCCCCACCCAAGACGCTTCTCCTGCTGCCAGGCTGACTTCCCCTGCCCAGCACAGCAACTGCCTCCAGCATGACCCCCTTTCCTAGAACGCTCAGCTCCTATCACCACTGCCAGCTGCCGAGGACGCCTGCTTCTTCCTGCCTCTGACCAGGCTGTACCTCTTCATGGCCCACACCCCAAGATTTGTCTAAGGACTTGCCTCCTCTTCCTCCCAGCTCCACGCCCACCCAGCATCTTCACCGGAGCCCAGGACTCAGCATGCCCCACGGTCTCTGCCTCCCCAGGGGCCGAGGGCCCCAATGGAGACCTCCCCCTTGACTGCCATCTGCAGAGGGGGAAGCAGGGGCGAGGCTGGCCGGGCGGCTCACCTGCGATGTGGGACGGCTGTGTGGGGTGGAAAGCCAGGGACATGACAGCACTGGGCACCTCCACCACCACGGACGGCTGCCGGGGGTTCAGGCCTCGCCGGTCCAGGTTCCAGGCGCACACGAAGGACCTCAGCGTGCTCCAGTCCCCGTCATCCAGCCTGCATAGGGACGAGCCTGCGCTGGCTCTGCCCCTGGCCAGGGGCTTCATCCCAACCCCCCGCCCCCCTTGCTCCTGTCACCTGACGCACCTCTCCCCTCAAACAGATTAACCTGTGCCCCCATCATACCCAGACACCAGACTGGGTATCAAAGTGGCTCCTCCATGGCACCCTGAGAGCATAACTTTCTCTGCAAAAGGGTCCCTGGGAACTAAGGACAGGTCCACACAATGGCGGGGTGGGAGAACCCTCGCACATCAGGGAGAGCTCATGGAGAAGGCAAGGCAGGCCCAGGGCTCACTGCCCGGTGCTGGCCAGTGGGCACTGAGTCCTGGGCTTTAAGACCCTCCCTCCCCTGCTCTTTTCCTGCCACCTTGTTGCCCAGGCAACCTTGAGAAGAATAACTTCTAGAATGACCAAACTCTGGGCAACTCTTCACTGTGCAGCTGGGGGCACAGCGGCTCAGCTGAGGGTCGGAGGGCCTCCCACTGCCCACACCTGCCCCAGCTGCCACTCACCGGCCATACGCACAGGCCACCACAGAGCCAGTGGTGTTCCAGGAGACACTGGTCACATGCAGCCCCTGCCCTTGGGCTGGAGGGTAACCCAGCGTGTGCAGGCAGGTCACCTGCAAGAGACACACTGTCCTCAACCCTGAGCCGAACACCACCCAGCAGGTAGCCTGGATATGGCCTCACTGAACCCACACACAGGCTGGGGCCTCCCCAAGTTCACTGCCCAGCCCTGGAAAAAATGTGGAGCTGTCATCCCGACATCTCCCCTAACAGGATGCTTCCAGAAACCCAGAAGGAAGGGCCTTATGAACCAAGACAGACACCAGGCCCCGGATCAGAGCTGGACCCTTTCTCACATCTGTTCTATGTACGATTTCAGCAGCTTTGGCTTCTGCCCCCGGAGGGTGGTGATGGCTGCACGACATCACCGTCCTCGATGCCACAGGACTGCACACCAAAACATGGTTCGAATGCAAGCTTCATGTTGTGCATTTTACCGCACACACAAGTACGTTTTCAAAGCTCTGGCATCTTGTTTCTCAGCCCAGAGCAGGCAGGCGGCAGCAAAAGGAGGATGGCAATGCCAGCCACAGTGAGGGCTCGGCACAAACCCGGGTCGGATTTGCACCAAATCAAAATCCTGTGAAGAGTTTCACACTCTCTGACCTCATAACCCCACGTAAAGAAACTACCCCACATAAAGAAACTACCCCATGAAAGAATCCAAGATCTGTGGAAAGCCATGCGGGGCAGAAACCCTTACACACTGCTCGTGAGAATGGAGACAGGTGGGAAAGAGTCGGGCGGCTAGTGTTAAGCTTAGTCACCAGGCCCCCTGCAGTTCCACTCCTAGCTATGTACGCCCCGAGAACTGAAAACACGTGGTCACAGAAAGACTTGTACACAAATGCTCACAGCATTATTCAGAAGAGCCAAAGTGCCCATCAGTGGATGGACAAACGTGACGTACCCTACAATGGAGCATTATTCAGCCATATCAGGCAGGAAGCACCTAGATGCTACAACACGAAGCAGCCAGTCACAAAAGACCATTTCTTATATGATTCCATTTATATGAAATGTTCAGAATACACAAATCTGAAGAGATAGAGAGTAGATAGGTTAGTGACTGCCAGTGGGTTTGGGGTTTCTTTTTGGGGTGACGAAAATGTTCTAAAATTGACTGTGGCGACGGCTGCACAGCTCGGGGAACGTATTAAGGCCACTGCACTGTACACTTTAGTTGGGTGAATTAAAAGGGGTGTGAACTGTATCTCAAGAAATTTTAAAATAAAGCTATACAGTCGGGCGTGAGAAAACAGCTGGGCATCTGCTAACAGTCGGTTTCTTGATCTAGGTTCTGGTGCCACACATGTTTGCACCTTGTGAAAAGTCATGGACCTGAACACTTGTAATTTGTGCGTGTTTTTATGTTATAATCAATACAAGTTTACATTAAAAATAAACTACAGTATCTGCAGTTTCACTTTCCGAAGTTTTAGTTGCCTATGATGAACCACAGTCCGAAAATATTAAATGAAAAATTCCAGAAATAAACAATTCATAAGCTTTACATTGCACGCTGTTCTCAGAAGCGTGATGTCTCACTGTCCCGCTCCCTCCCGCCTGGGACGTGAGACACCAGTCTGTCCAGCGTCTCCACGCTGTACACGCTAGTCACTTAGTAGCTGTCTGGGTCATCAGATCAGCTGTCACAGTAGTGCTGTGTTCAGGTCACCCGCATTTTACTTAATAGTGGCACATTCGCATCACCGTATCATAGATGTGTGTGTACAGGAAAAAACAGCAGATACGGTAAATCCGCAACTTTAAGCGAAATGATGTATAATGAAACCAATTTTACCACAGGCTAATCGATATAAACAAGAGTTAAGTTCCTAGCATCTCAGCAACATTATAACGAAACGACTTTGAATGAAACGACATTATTCCACGCTATTCCACGACCTGCTATATTGGGTTCGGTACTATCCTTTGGTTTCAGGCATCCACTGGGGGTCTTGGAACGTATTCTCCCGTGGGTGGGGGGGCTGCTGTATATACATTAAGTTATTTATCATCACACTAATTTATAATCTAAAACGAGACTCCTAAGGGAGGGAATTAGGGGACAATGGGCCGTTCCACACCTTCACCGTGGGGTGCATGTTTGCAAAGACTCGGTACCGCACAAAGGGTAAATTTACCTCCATGGAAAACAGACCTTGACAGAGCTAAAAAGCAAGAAAAGTTCATGAATGAAACATTACGTGGCATTCTATAAGGACAAGTGTGGAGTCTGTTAGCAACCTGACAACACAGAACAGACTTTGCTTCTGACCAGAAAAGACCCTAAGATTGGTCACAGTGACTCCGCTGTCACCAACACACGTGTGGTGAACAACAGGGAGGAAATGACACATCAAACAGATCAAAAGTTCCAGGGGGAGACTCATGGGGAATTTCTTCCTTATCTCTAATTTCTCAGTGTTCAACAATGTTGTCACATTGTGTACAGAATTCTGGAGTTACAGTCTCTCATTAAGAGCGACCCCTCAGCCTTTCTGGGGCGAATGCAGCAATACCAGGGACAGTGATGAAATGTCAAGGCCAACCCCCGGACAACAGAAGCCAAGACAGAAAAACCCCACATCAGCCAAAATAATAATTCCACCATGGCGGAATAAACCAGAAATTGACACAAAAGGAGAAAACGTGAGAGCGTCGCTGAAGTTGTTGTGTGACAGCAAAATGTGGAAGCACTCCTCTCTCTGTCCCACATTCGGGACCAGAAGAAATTTCAGGGGCTACACACCACACAGCCACTCAAAGGGGGCTGCCCGGCCTCCCGCCTGTTCCCACGCAGCAGGAGGAGGCATTTCTAGAAGTGCAGTTGCTGCCTGGATGTCCACGAGTGGGGACTCAGATAAAGGAGGGGGTGTGACGCGGCTGCTGGAAGGACCGGAGCACCGTTACAGGAACCGACTTGGAAAGCTCCGCTAAGTGAGAAAGGTCGCAAAGCATACAGTACTTTGTGTGTGTGTTTAAGCTGTCCTTAAGGACGCGAGCAGTGACCACCATGCTCGGGGTCTGTCCAGCACTCTGAAGGCGGTGAACCGGTGTTCCCTGTGTCTGCAGGGCATGTGTTCTGGGCTTCTGTGAGGACCGAAATCATTATAATGAACACGTACTGTTTTCATAATCAAATGTGGAAAAATCCTAAGAATAAAGACCAAAAGCTTAACCTCCCTGAATGCAACTGTAAAACGGGGCATCAGCAATGCCCAAAGGAAGGGAACAGGGAGGAAGAGAGGGAGGGAGAGGCAGGAAGAAGGGGGGAGGGAGCGAGAGATAGCATGCTGCGATTTTAACGTTCCTTACATCTGCTCCTTGTGCCCTGCTTAAAAAGATATGATGACTCCACACTTTGATGTGGCCTTGGCAACTGCTTTTTAGAGCAACTTCCAGGATTTCTCTCACATAAATCGACTGTCCCATCCCTAACAGTGATTTGGCAGGAACAGGGCAGCTATGTATCCCTGAAAATAGATGGAGGGAAGGCACAGGAGGAAGGGCGAGAGAAGGGCTGACCACCTCTGAATATATAATTACTCATCTCAGTTTCCAAAGGAAGAAAACATTGTATAAAAAAAGTTTGAACCAGACCCCAAAAGGTTCACAGACTGGGGCACCCAGCGCTGAGTGTGCAGCCTATCGGCCGGCAACGTGCGGGGAGAATGAGACCGGGCCCAGCAGGGAGCAAAGGCCAAGAGCCCCTCATTTACTCGGAGGCTCCCTGGTCTCAAAGCCTAGGCTGGCTGTCCAGCTGGACGGCTCTGAGCTGTGCCTCGAGAGCCGAAACACTTGGAGATGCTGAAGTCACTAGAGCACAGCAGTGAAAGCAGACAGACCAGGGCTCAAATTCCAGCTCGGCCAGATATAGCTGTGTGACCTTGGGCAAGTCACTTGGCCTCTCTGAGCGTCATCAATAAAATGGAAATCATAACAGTACTCACACAGTTGTCCTGAGGAGTAAATGAGACGGCACAGAGAAAGCCCTCACCTCAGTGCCTGGGGAGACACAGCTGAGCGTGAAGACAGTAAGACGCTGCCAGACTGGCAGGTGCCAGCTCTGCCCCTACTGCTTACTAGTGCAGTTCCGGGAACGTCACTGCAACTCTGAGTCTCCATTTTCCCAACTGTAAAATGGAGCTAATGATGGCACCTGCTTCAAGAGAAGGCCCAATGATTTATTCTTATAAAACAGCTCCGCACCTGGCAGAGCAAGAGCTCGGCGAAGGCTGTCACTACGATTGGTATTATTAACTAGACGGTGCAAAGGATGGACTTAGAAGGGGGTAGAGGCTCGACCTGAGGCAGAGGAAGGGGGCACCCCAGGCCCTCCCGTTCCCTACCGTCTGCTGCTGCTCGGTCCAGTTCACCTCGAAGCCATCAAAGGCGTGGCTTTGCCAGTTCTTGTTCAGCTCTCGGATAACCATGGCCTCCACTCTCCGAAGAAAGGCTGCGAGCTGGGGGCTGTCGTGCTGGGACCCAGGCAGCACACTGGCCGGCACAGGGGCCTCGGTCTGCACCTCAGCATCTGCATGCTTCCGGGTCTGGACACACGCTTCGGCAGTGGCAATGCTGGCCGTCTGGCAACTTTTCTGGAGAAGGAGATCCAAAGCCAGCAGTCAGCAGCCAGCTTACTGCCAGCATCACCTGCCCAGGACACTCAGCCTCCCTCTGTGAACAACTCAGCTTCCCCGTGGCTGCTTATCCTCAGGCTGTTGGACCTCTGTTCACTCTGTCTGCCCAAAGTCTGTCCCTTTCCTCGTGTAACTACACCGTCTTTCTTAGGAGGAACTCAATCTGTGTGGTGCGGCTGGAGATGACCCCTCAACCCAGCTATGCTCCACTGAGGGAGGATACATGACGTCCAGTTAGCCGATCAGAGCACTGGGTGCCTCCCCCAGCCACAGTGATTGGTTCAGAGGACCCAGTAAGAGCCTGCCCCAGGACTTCTGGTGACACTACTTGGTGAGGACTCAGGAGTGCCTTTTTTTATTTTATTTTATTGGGGAATATTGGGGGACAGTGTGTTTCTCCAGGGCCCATCAGCTCCAAGTCGTTTCCTTCAATCTAGTTGTGGAAGACGCAGCTCAGCTCCAAGTCCAGTCACCTCTTTCAATCTTTAGTTGCAGGGGGCACAGCCCACCATCCCATGTGGGAATTGAACCCGCAACTTTGTTGTTGAGAGCTCGCGCTCTAACCGACTGAGCCATCCAGGCGCCTGGGAGTGCCCTTTTTGAAGAGTCATGTACAGTAAGTCCTCACTTAATACCGTCAATAGGTTCTGTGACTTTAAGTGATGTATAAGGAAACCAATTTTACCATAAGTTAATTGACATAAACAAGAATTAAGTTCCTATAGCATCTCATCAACGTGGTAACTGGCTGTAATCTTAGAGCCAACAGTGGCCGTCTTAGGCAGCGCACGATAGAACCTCAGACCTGGCCACCAGCAGAACTCCCCTCTCACTCCCCTAGCAGGACGCCCTCTCAGGTGGAGTACCTTCTAAGGTATCCCCACCATCAAACAAAGCATGTGTGTCCGTGAAGAGGTAGTTGGTATGAGGCAGGCTACTCCCCAGCTGTCCCTTTTCTCCACCCTGCCATCTGTCTCAAATTCCTTGTCCCTTGTTTAGCTGGGCACAGGGACAGACATCAGATCAGGGAAGGAGCTGCCTGCTGGCCTCCCTTTCTTACGGTCACGACCAATCTTTACCACGTGAGGGGGCCTATATCCCTGAGATTGTCATCTACAAGAGGCTCTGCCCACAGCCCTTCACCAGGCACCTGTACCCACAGGGCAAGGAAAGGCCCACACCCCCAGGCTCCCCTGCTCAGGTTTGGGAGAGAGGGCCAGGCACCAGACCAGAGTTAGTGAGCTGGCAAGAAGGGGGCCGGGCCCACACAGGGCAGCTCTCATTAGAACACGGAGCAGTCAGCACTTACCCCACATCCTACTGAATCCTCTCTCTGCTTGTCCATCTCCCATAAACTGGGAGTTCTTCCTGCATAAGAACCCTGCCTGTTCTATCTTTATATCCTCAGCACTTTGTGTGGTATTTGGCACATAGGGCAAGTTCACTTATACTACAGATGCATGTGTACATATATGTACATACACATACACACACACATTTATTAAGCATCTACTTGCCCGGCACTGTCTGGGTACCACGGATATAGACGAAAACAAAACGTGCAAGATTCCTGTGCCCCAAAGAGCACACACAGAGCTTGGGGGCGGACAAGTGAACAAGCGCACAAACAAAACCCCACTGAACACCAGTGGTGCTAAGTGCAGCAGAGGTGAGGGACAGAATTGGGGTGGCATGGCAAAGATGGCCTCTCAGAGACGGCATGTGAGCTGACATGTGAAGAACAAGGAGCTGGCCGAGTGAAAGGCTGCAGGAAAGGGTGCGGGCAGGGCAGGGGGAAGACCGGAACAAAACTTTCCGCACAGAAGGTCTCGTGCTGTGTGCTGGGGTGTGGCGAGCGAGGGAGGGTGGCACCTGGGCAAGGTCCATGCCCCTCTGGAGGAGTCTGAGAGCCACGACGTAGAGTTGAGGTCCCGCTCCCGGTGTAAGCAGAGCCGTGACGTGAAACGGGGACAGGCCCCTCTGGCTGCTCAGGGAGAAGTGGGGGATGGGAGCCGGTGCCCCGACTGTGAGAACTGATGAAACGTTGAGGGCAGATTCTGGGAGAAGAGAACGTGGCAGCAGCTCTATGAGATCGGCTTTAGACGCACAGAGCGGTCACAGGCACGAGGCTCTGGAAAGCATCTGCTCAGAGATGTGAGTTGAAGCCGCAGGGGAGGAATCCCCCGAGGGAACGCGCGCGCTGAGGAATTCATGAATGGGCACGCAGAGCAGGAAGCATACACGCTAAGGCAAAATTTTAAGAAACTGTGAGTGAATTTCAAACTTCCTGGAAGCTACAACGATGGTAACAGTGTCAGTTATTAAGTGCTAAGTCAGGCACTATCCCCAGAGTTTTACCTGTATCATGTTATTCATCCTCACAATCACCCAAGAAGTAAATCCTATTTTTGAATTATTAATGTTGGCACTGAGGCCCAGAGAAGTTAAGCAATATACCCAAGGTCACACAGCAAAGAGGTGATCACATTGGAGCTTAAACCCAGGAAGCCTGATCCATGACACTAAATTGTCTCCATCTTGATGTTCTCTCCCAGTCTAAAATCCTGGCCAGTAATCACATCAGATGAATTCAGAACAATGTTTCCAAGAGAATGTGATACAAATATCTTAATGTAAAGCAATATAAAATCACAACCACAAGCAAAAATATCCACAGAGATGGCAAGCTCTCAACTTTTCAGGTATTTCTACTAATATTCCCTTGCTGCTCACTTATTCGGGCCAGTAACCAATGCCAAAACACTAAGGAAAATTTATGAAGAAAAAAAATGACACGCTTAAAACCAATGGCATTGCACCTACAATTGTCTTCTGCAAATTGGTAGGAAACCACCATTGTTCCCTCTTTGCTCTTGGACACCTAAGTTGGCTCCCATGGTTCAAAATCCAAGTATCTGGCCCAAGCCGTCCCTGTGTGGGGATAACAGAAAGGCCTGCTCAAGGCCACCCCATACAGGGTGGTGCCTTCCATGCCAGGCCGGATGTGGCTGGGCAAAGGGCGAGGCTCCCATAACAAGCCCTCAGATAAGTCAGAGGAAGAGCAGGGGTGAGTGGGGCCCTTGCTTCCTGGGCCTCGGGAGTGCTGGGAAGGAGAGTTGGGGATGCTGGGCCTGCAGCCTGTGTCTCACACCTCGGAGGCGGGCGCAGCCTGTGTCTCACACCTCGAAGGCAGGCGCTGCAGGGGCAATGGGGGGGGGGGGGTTAGGGGCCTGGGGCCAGACTTTAATCATACCAGGAGGTAAGGCCCTGGGAAACAAAGAACAATTCCCAGACCAAGATCACCAGGCTCTATGCTCTGAGTCTGAAGCCCCAGCAGCCTTCAGTGATGTGGGAAGGTGGCGGGACTCGGGGAGCAGGGCCTGGGCGGGAGGCCAGCTCTCCCAACCCTGCAGGCACCTGGCATGTCAGGACTCCTGTGTCTTACCGGTGAGGGAAACTGTCCTAGAGGCAAGGAGGTAGCTTCTGGAAAATGTGCCTGCCCCACAAGGACCCATTTCTCAGAAAACGTCCTGCCCAAGCCACAGGCTGGGCCCCAACACCAGGGTTGTGGCTGCCAACTGGATGAGAAGAGGGCACTAACCCAGGCTGAGCCAATCACACTCCCTCAGGGAAATTCAGAACTGAGACAGATATTCAACAAGATGGACGGCACATGCCTAGAAGTGAAACACAGAAACTTGGGAGCCAACCAGCAGCCAGTGCCACAGTACAGACAGGTGTGCAGACAGGCCTCCCTCGGGGGATGCGTAGCTACAGCAGAGCCAAGAGGGTCCCCAAAGCCTTCTCGATTCCTCAGGACCAGCTGCACCTCCAGGCCGAGACCCGGGAGACGCCGTGTACCCTAGTGTCTGACGGCAGCTAGTTTGGGCTGGTTTCTGTTACCTGTTATCAGAGTCCTGAACCGACACCCAACAGGGTTCCGACTCCCAGACCACCACCCTCCACGGCTCACTTCTGAAACAATGGCCGGCCCGCCTCTAGGACTGGCTGGTCCATTTCAGGAACACAGAGGACATGGCACCGCTGGGTCAGGTGACTGGCCACCTGCCTGCAGGCAGCACAACAGTGGCCACAGGCGTGTGCTATGAGAGGACGGGGCTCTTCCCCTTCAGCCTCCAAGGTTCAGTGATGCCAGCGTCAGCGATGCCCATGCAGGAGCCAGTCCTGAAACTGTCCAGCCAGGGAAACCCATTCAGGGGTGTGGGGACAGAGCCCCAGAAAGCAGTTTCCAGGCTCTCGACCTCACATGGAAAGGTGCTGGCTCAGGTAGTAAATGGCCATCAACTGTGATTGGATGGCCATCAGCTGTGGCTAGTTGGCCGTCAGCTGTAACCAGTGAGCCATTGGCCACTAATATAACTGCTGTGGCTATGCTAGCGGGAAATGGGGGCTAGCAAGAAGATGGTGGCTGGCAAGCGCGGATTGCAGTTAGCACAGCGGAGTGCGGGTTGCAGATTGCAGAGAAGTGGACAGCAGTTTGCAGACAGTGTGGCTCCTGCTTCCTGTGTCTCCAACCCAGCCACCAGCAAGACTATAGTGGTATGACTCCCTTACCTATGGCTCCGTGGGTGTTCCTTTTTGGCTTCACCATGTCCTGCATTCTTATGTGGGGAGCGGGAGCAGAGACCTCGCAGGCCGCCCCACACGACAAGGGGCTGTCAATGTGGGATGTGAGGTGGACAAACTTTAAGGTCGCGAGTCGATACGGTCACTTTCTTATGGAAAACATACATTCTACATCTCCTTCACTATTGGTTTTAAAACATGCCAATTATTTAGTAATAGCTCTTCGGGAGAAGCTATATTAAATATACATATCAGTTGTGAGACACACTCCTTTATGAAATGGGGGGAGATATGATGAAACACAGCACCACACAGACAGAGGGTGGGTGTGCGTCTGGGATGATGTACAGCTGAAGGCCCTGCCCCGTAACAAAAATACTGAGCACACAGCTCTTCTCACCCTCCTACCAGCCTAAGCGGGCACACCTGACTCCAGGGTGGAAAGGAACCTCAGAGACCATTCTAGACCAGCGTTCTCAACAAGCAGGCCCCAGAATCAGCTGGAGGCTTGCCAAGACACAATGGACTGCCTCTTCCCTCCTCCCCCACACCCAGATTCTGGTTCAGTAGGTCTGGGGCGGGGCCATTTGCTTTGCTAACCAGCATCCAGGTGACGGGGACGCTGCAGGTGCAGGTGGGGAAGACACGCAGGCTCCAGATCTGGGCCTTTGGTCCCCACATCCGTATGCTGGCCATGGCCACCCAGCCTCCCTCACCCAGTGCACACATCACCCCCCTTTCTGACTGCCTCCCCCATTCTGGGGGCCTAGGTTTCTCCTGGGGTGGAGGGCAGGGTTCCGCCCCAGCGACGGAGGGAAGCTGCTGAAGGAGAACGCACCAAGGGGACACTCCCTGGCCTGTGTGGGAGTGGCTGGGCACTTACCTCGCCACTTCCATCCAGGCCCACCTGCGCTCCTCCTTCCCAGAATTTCCTCAGGTCCCCTTCACTCCCAAACCCTCCCTTCCATCACCTTTCCCTTCAGAGTCCTGCACACAGCCGGATGAGGCCTCAGGCTGAGGGGCGCTGAGACGACTCCCCATCTAATTCAGCAGCTCTTTAACCGCACATGGCGGTCCCCGAGTGCGGACACTACCAAAATTTGACCCAGTGTGAAGTAGGACTGTCTTGGCTACAAAGCTGAGCTGAGGGGGTTTGGGGATGTTACATGGACAATTAAATTGTCTGGAGTGAGACCTCCCGGGGTGTGGAGTAACTAAACCCCCACCAACATCCAGCTAAGGTCTCCTGTTTACTCGAACTTGCCTCTTAAGTATATCAGGGCAGCAAACAGCTCCTCAAAGGATGACTAGGAACCGAGTCAACGGAGGGAAAAGGGCAACCACTGACGTTTTCCTAGAAGCGGGAAGACGCTCTGATGTCACACCACTTTTGAGTTGTAATTATTGCAGACTATTTGGGTGTTGTCTTTGTCTTTTAATCCCTTCTTATGTTCCTTGGGGAAAAAATAAGAAAAAGTCTGGTTATCAAAAACTGCCTCGCAGGCCGGCCCGGTGGCTCAGGCGGTTGGAGCTCCATGCTCCTAACACCAAAGGCTGCCAGTTTGATTCCCACATGGGCCAGTGGGCTCTCAACCACAAGGTTGCCGGTTCGATTCCTCGACTCCCACAAGGGATGGTGGGCAGCTAAGATTGAACTAAGATTGAACACGGCACCTTGAGCTGAGCTGCCGCTGAGCTCCCAGATGGCTCAACTGGTTGGAGCGTGTCCTCTCAACCACAAAGTTGCCGGTTCGACTCCTGCAAGGGATGGTGGGCTTTGCCCCCTGCAACTAACAACGCAACTGGACCTGGAGCTGAGCTGCGCCCTCCACAACTAAGATTGAAAGGACAACAACTTGACTTGGAAAAAGCCCTGGAAGTACAAACTATTCTCCAATAAAGTCCTATTCACCTTCCCCAATATTAAAAAAACAAAAACAAACAAACAGAAAACTGCCTCACAAACTCCAAAAAGTGCGAACAACGGATTGAATTCCTGTAAAGCAGTATGAGGCGACTCCAGGTTAAAAACAAACACCTTCCAGCAGGGGGTGCCATGTGCTACAGAACCCACCAGGCAGTAGCAGGGCCAAGAAGAGGGAGGAGCTGACAGGTAGGCAGTTAAATTTCACTCAAAGCAGGAGGGGAGAGATGCAGCGCAAGCCTGCCATGGATGACAGAACACAAGAGAATTATTCAAGTCAGCACTACCTGGGTACCTTTAAGGAGATGCAAAAGTACACAAGACCCACTCCCTGCCCTCTGGGAGCTCACAGTCCGAAGGAGACAGACCTGAATGTTCAAAACGCATCCCACCCATGAAAAAATTCCAGAACTAGACAGTGGTGCTGCCTACCGATTGTGACTGCATTTAATACCACTGAATTGTACATTGTAAAATGGTAAAAGGTGTATCATATGTATCATTTTTATACATATGTATGCATTTTTTAAAAACGCACACCCCATTCTGATAGGATCAGAATTGGGCTTCAGAAAGGTAACTGCTGGAAAGCAGAATGGGTTGAATCAGTGGTACTCAAATGTGGCTACGCAGTCAAATGACTTGGGGAGCTTTCATAAAACCAGATTCATAGGTCATACCACATACTAATTAAGCCAGAATGGTTAAAGGGAGGACCCAGACATCCCCACTTTTCAGTCTCCAGGGCATTCCAGGGTCAGCCAACTTTAGGAAACAGCAGAGGAGCGAGGAGTGGTTAGGAGCTGTCTATCTCAGGAGGCTGGACTGGTCGTGAACAGCACGGGGCTTTCAAACTTGATCAGGAAACTCATTTAATCCCACAGGAAGTATTCTAACAAGACCCACTGCTCAGAAGAAATCACATGAGCGGCCCAGGGTCAAGCCCCTAAAGAGTCTATGCACCTGGGTCTCAAACCAAAGTCCAGGACCCAGTCCCTCTGTGCAGATCAGGATATGACAAGAAAAGTCAAGTCAGACCAAAGACCATTAATACTTAAAAAAAAAATCCATCACTGTAATGTAGACGTACATTTCACTATTGCACTACAACACAGACGAAGCAAAGACCAACGTTCAACTTTTTCAAAGAAATTTACAAAAAAAATGAAGAAGCTGCATAAAAATGTACCTGAAACACTCATCACAGAGTTTATTGATATGAGAAAAATTGGAAAGAGCCTAACAAGGGACCAGTTAAACAAAATGAAGTTATGTATATTTTAACATGGAAGGATGTTCAGAGTATATTATGTGAAAAAGTGTCGTACACAGTGTGATTCCATTTTTATAAAAAAAAAAAAGAAAAATGTGGAGAAAACAGACAAAACAGAGATGGGACAGGTACAAACCAAATGGCTAGGGAATGAGACTGTGGGGTGACTTTTCACTTCCACTTTTTTTTTGCTTATCCAGATTTTTTCTAAATTTTGGACATAACAACATTTAAAAAGAGTAAAAAAAGTTAATTTGGAAACAGCAATTTACCACTTTATTCTGACTCTAACAACATTCTTATCACCCTCATAGATGAAAGCCTTTACACCTCAAGTATTAGAATCAGTTCTTAGAATCCTACAGGTTAAAACTATCTACAAGAAAATTAACAAGCCTCAATCTCATTCTGTTAAAAAAGAGAGAGAGAGAAAGAGGGAGACTGAGAGAGAGACTGAGTCAGTGCTTCCCAATCTGGAGTCTTCTAAAATCGGAATCTTCAGCAAGCAAGAGCTATTTCAAATATTTACTTTTTCACAAGCCAGTGAATGTGAATTATACATTTACCTGCGATAAGGATGGACAGATATAACCAAAATCTCCACTGCCTTTGCTTCTAACTAGGACTAGTTCCCATGCAGCATGAAGTGGGAGTGCAGATCACATCCTGGCTTGAGACCTGCAGACTGTTGGCCTAAGGCTAGAAGCCTGGTGAGGACGTGAGCTCTGCAGGTTTGACACCTGGGTGGCACGCTAAACCTCGGTTGTCTCTTCTGAGAAATGTGCAGGACCGTGCAATGCTCATTTTCACTGACCAAAAGCCAACATCCTTACAATGACCTGACAGGCCCGACTTGACCTGCCTCTAGCTTACCCTCTGACCTCACCTGGACCATTCTCCCTTTCCCTCATTCCTCTCCAGCCCCACCTGCCTCCTCAAACACATCATATAAGCCCCAACCCCACACAGCCTTTGCACGTGCCATTTGCTCTGCTCAGATCCTTCCCCGTAGAGGTGTCCACTTAGCTCTCACTCCAAGTCTTTGCTTAAATGTCACCCTCTCAAATGAGGCCCACCCTGCAACTCACCCATCCCTCTCGTCTCTCACCCTCCTTCTTGTCCATGCACTATCACCTTCTAACACAATATATCATTTACTTATCACATACGTTATTTTGTATCCCCTGCAAATAACCACCCTATGTAAGCTCAAGGAAGAAGCTCCCTCACTGATCACTCCCCAAAGCCAGAAGAGCTCTTGGCACCCTGCATGTGGTCTATGTCTGCACTCAGACCCCTCAGAAGACCGGGCACCAGTAGCCCTGGTCCTCATCTCATCAAAGCACCTTTTTGAGGGCTTTTGATTAAACCACTAGAACTGGCTTATCTAGACCTTAAGATGAAGTCTGGTCACTTTTATGTGTGTTTCTCTTTTTTTTCTTTTTTTCCTGATCATTTTTTTAAAGGATAGTTTGAAATGCCTAAAAACTGCAATTCACACAAAATCCTTCAAAACGTGGGATCTTTGGAGATTTCCTTAAAAACAAAACACACAAAAAAACACCTTTTTGTTGTTGTTCAAAGACTGGGGAAACTGGGACGAGAACATCCCGAGGGTTAGTTCCTCTGGACTAAAATATAAAAATGAAACAGTGGGACACCAAAACCCGGCCCGGCGGCCTCGCGTAGCC
This sequence comes from Rhinolophus sinicus, assembly GCF_057876585.1. Classification (NCBI taxonomy): domain Eukaryota; kingdom Metazoa; phylum Chordata; class Mammalia; order Chiroptera; family Rhinolophidae; genus Rhinolophus; species Rhinolophus sinicus. The sequence goes on along the minus strand of NC_142516.1, from coordinate 6,507,809 downwards.
CCTCGCCCTGCCGCCCGCGTCGCCCCCCGCCGGGCCCGCGCCCTCACCGTCTCCCCGCGGATGCCCTGGACGCCCCTCCACTGCGAAGGCACAGATGCCACGCCCAGGGTCTCGTCCTGCAGCTGCCCGGGCCGCCCCAGCCCCTCGGCGCTCGCCGCCCCGCTGGTCGCCAGGGCCACAGCACCCGCGCTTCGCGCAGAGCTGAGCTGCCTGGGCTGCGCGCCGGTCGCCATGGCGACGGCCCCGCCCTCTCGCGCCGTCGCACTCCAACGCGACCTTCGCCCTTGTGCCTCCAGAGCGGAAGACTGGGGACGTGAGGCTATTGGCGCCGTTTTTGAGTTGGTCAGAGACCTCCAAGACATGGAAAATGGAGATAAATTATTCTTTTCAGCCGGTGCTACAAGCATGACCAGTTTTGGACACACCATCCGCAGAAGTGGCACGCTTGGGGCATGCGCGGCTACTCCTGGAGAGGGGGAGTGAAGTGCGGAAATGGGCATCGGCGCCAGGCTCCAAGATGGCGCTGAGCGGCCACGCGCAGAGGCGAGGCCAGGAGGCTGAGGCCGCGGCGGCCTGGCGAGTTACAGGACCTGGGGGCGCAGGACCCGCTGCACCCGGGTCCTCCCAGCAGACCCGAGAACTGGGTAGCTCATGGCGGAGTCCTCATTAAAACCCTGTTTCAGCCGTGGCCTTGAGGACCAATTAAATATGAAACGATGCTATAAATTAAATGCTATAGAAATTTCTTCCTAGAAAGTAGAACCAGACAAAATTCTCCTTGTGAGGCCCTCTTAACACAGGAAGAATTTACAAACCACCAAGGATTCCAAAAATCACAGTCAGAAAGAAGCTCATGGCCATGGGTGTCGGGAGGCCTAACCAGGGCCATGTCCTCTTAGGCATGGTTCCTCTCTGGGCCTTGAGTTTCTAGCTGTAAAATGAGACTAGTAGTAAGGCTGGCCCTGCTTTACCTGACCAAGGAAGAAAATATTTCAAGAAGAGAGGGTGTTGGTAAGGCCCAAGATATTAAATGCCCCAAACAGGTCACTAAAGACGAGGCCAGAAAAATAGATCAATTACTGAAGTTGGCATTTTACATGATACCTGGTGGCTTTGGCAAGAACAATTTCAGCAGAGTAGTGGGGACAAAAGCCAGCCTGCAAAACGTTTAGGAATGAAAGGAGGAAGTAGAGAAAGTAATTAACATTATTGGGAAGCTAAACACAGGAAGTGGGTGTGAATGTAAATTGGTGAAACCTAATTGGAGGGTAATTTGACCTTAACGTATACCTCCTCTTTAATCTAAAAATCCCGCTTCTGGGAATTTTTCTTGAGTCACCAGTTACGGATTTGCACAGACGTCGAGCCCCAAGGATATTCAGCAACACATCATTTATAATAGTGTTACCATAATAGTGACCGATCCTGCAGTCAGCCTAACTTTCCAAGCAAAGTTGCAGCACACATCAGGTGTTCATTAAATATTTGAAAAAGAATGGACAGTAGGCCTTTCTTTGGTTGAGTATTTCTGATACATGGTATAGAATCTCAGATGGCCATTAACGCTGTCGTTATATAGATGTTTAAATGTGGCAAAACGTTGGCAGCATGTTACAGTTTTTATAAAATGTAATTTACATACAGTGTCTCCTGATTTTATAACAATGTATGTTTCTAACAAAACCTAGAAGTAAAGATCCAAAATATTGATAGTGGTTACCTCTGGGTAATTTAAGTTTTATTTTTCTCTTTGTAGTATACAGCTTTTATGTGGCTAATATGTGAAAAGAAAGGAGTGAATGAATGAACAAATAAACACATGAATGCTTCGCTGTGCTGGAGTATTATACCTTGGGTGGGCAAGACAACTGGGGAAACACTTCCAGGGTGAGAAAGTTTTGAGCTGGTACAGCGTATGTCCCAGAGAGGCAGAGGCGGTAAGAGAAAGTAGGGCTCACCAGAGGAGGAGGGAGAAGAAAAGAGGGAGGAGCAGGAGGGCAGCAAGGGGCCCTGGGGTGTTTCTTCAGCCCTCATTCTCCCAAGAAACAACAGGCCCTCTGGGCTGTCCCAGGTTACCCTCCCAGACAGCAATTCAAACTCCTCCACCTATCCTCTGGCCTCTACGCCCCTCCCTCCACCTGGGAAGCTCCTCCCTGTCTTTCTGACCTACAGGCTTCCTTGAAAGTGTTACTTCTGCGGGGGGGGACACCAGATCCCAAACTCCTGTTGTTGGCTCTCAGGGGACTGAGTTTCTTTCCTCTGGACCATTCCTCAAAATTGTAATTGAGTAACAAGATAGTAATGCCTGTCTTTGCCCCAGTGGGTCAGTTCCACTAACATGGGGACCACCGCTGTCCCAGAGCCCAATACTGTGCCTGGCATACAGTAAAGACTAAGTAAATGAATATGTGGCCATCAGCAAGTTCAGTTTCCTGCCTTACAGGCAAGGCAGAGCCCCTTTAAAACTCAACAGGGCCTCACCCTGCCTATCAGGCCGTTCCCAGGACGCCTCCTGCCTCCTGCCTCTACTTCTCACTGCACAAAACGTTCAATGTGTATTCAATGAATGTTCAATTGCATTTAAGGAGGCTCTTGCAAAGAGTCAAAAAAGAAGCCATCCCCATTTTTTTCCAGCCTTTCTTTCTTTCTTTTAATTATAATTGACATTCAATATTATGTTAGTTTCAAGTATATAGCGTAGTGGTTAGACATTTATATAACTTAGGAAGTGATCGGCTATAAGTCTGGCATCATACATAGTTATTACAATATTGTTGACTATATTCCCTAGAAGGCATCCCCATTTTAAAACCCTGGCAGCAATTATTTTATGAGCATTCAATTCTATTTAGTAAACAACTCAACTTTTGAATGTTTATACCCCCAAAGATGAAAAAAGTAACTGTAATATATTGCAACACTTTCTGGTGTATAGAGTTCTCAGCATGTGCTAAGCTCTTTGCATGAATCCCCACAACATCCTGGTAGGGCAGGTATTATTGCAACCCACAGTTCACAGATGTAGAAAAGAATGAAGACTCGGAGCCCTTTCATTTCTTGCCCCACTCTGTGCATAGCTGGTGAGTGGTGGAGGTTAGATTACAACCCAGAACTGCCAGATTCAAAAACCCACACTCCTTTCTTTCAATCACGCTGTGCCTCAATTTTCTTGTCTGCAAAATTAGGGTACTAAGGCCTATCTCATTGGGTTGAAATATGACTGAATGAGCTACCCCTTAGAGAGTAAGCATACAGAGCAGCACTGGGTACCTTATCAGTACTTAATAGTCTTCATTATTAACATTGTTCCTAGTACCAGGGTGTCAGGGAGACCACACAAAGGGAGACTGGGCCTTAAAAGATGAGAAAGATTGGTCCTGAGTAACACCATGCCTTAGGGTAGGTTCTAACACACACACACACACACACACACACACACACACACACACACACACACAGACACACACAATGGTTGGCCATTGACATAAGTGCTGCCTTCACCAAGTTGCCACCAATTATGAGCCAGGCACTGTGCTAGGTTCTGCGGACTGTGATGGTTTCTGCCCTTAATGAGCTTACAGCGGCACCAGAGAGCCAGTTACAATACCCTGTGAGTCGGCTGTGGGTGAGGGACAGGGATGTGGGGCCAACAGACAGCCCTCGTGCTTGCAGTTGGGGATCAGGAGGGACAGGAGGGCTTCTAGGCTGAGGTCTGAAGAAAATCAGCCTGGCAAGGACAACCTCAAGGCAAATATAGGAGTGGGAAGAAAGGGGAGAGTCTTCCAGGTAGAAGGAACAGAGCCATGAAGAAGTCCCCAAGGCGAGAGAGAACCTGGTGCCTGATACAGCAAGGGGACAGGGCCAGATCACACAGGTGCTAAAGGGACATGGAGTTTGGACTTTATCACCGGGGCACCAGGAAACCGCTGATGGGTTTTCAGTTGGGGAGTGACTTAATTGGATTTACATATTTAGAAGCTGCCTGGCTGCAGAGTGGACAGTGAGCTGGGACTAGTATTGAGATTCCATTAGCCCAGGACAGCACAACTCACGCATTATCTCTAAGGTGGGCTCCGGCATTGCCCTGGCCATCTGTTTGTGCTCTGAAGTTTAAGACCCACTTAAGAATTCCAGAACTATTTAGAGTAAAGGCGGTACCAGTGAAATACGACCTGCTTGGAAGGGAAAATCCCATGCAGTTCTGGGCAGGAGGCACTACCTCAAAGTCAAGCAGGCAGGCTTTCCAGCTCAGCCCTCATTCATTCATGCATTCATTCACTCACGCATCCATTCATTTATTCACTCAGCCAGCAAATGATTGTCCTGCACCTCCTGTGGGTCAGATGTTGCGCTTGGAAGCAGGGAACGCCACCAAGCAATCCTGCTTTCTTAGAATGTACACTCTGAGTATTGATACTGTGCACATAATTACAGGGTAAAAAGTACTTGTAAGATGCTTGGTTGTTACAACAAGGATGTGGTCACCACTGGGGAGAGCAGGGTGGGAAGGAAGGGGAGTTAAAAAGCCCAACCCCATGCCTTTCACATAGAAAGGTACAAATAACTGTTTTATTCAACAAATATTGAGTGCCTACTTACTATGAGCCAAGGAACGGAAGAAAAATAAAGCAGGGGAAGGGGTACTCTAGGAAGAGGTAACATTTGAGAAGTGAATTCAATCCCTCCAGGCCCCAAGATTGTCTGCCTACCCACCCACCCTCTGCCCCTGGGCCTGTGCCTCCACCCAGCTCAGGCCTTAACCCACCCCCACCCGGAAAGGCCCCAGCTCCAAGGTGGACTGAAGACAAAGGGGCCTTAATGAACTCTTTGAAACAGTTTTGTCGGAGCTGGAATTAGAGAGCGGGAAGGAAGGGAAGGACAATGGGATGAAACTCCCGCCCCCTTCCCCAGCTGGAGCCCAGGATGATAAATCCTTCTCCTATACACAAGCCTGGCTGTAGGTTGAGCGCCAGTCTTGGGCAGCCATCTCTCCAACCAGGATCAAGCAAGAAAGGTTTTTCTTAGGACCAGTTGTGTGTGAGCCCCACACTAGGCCAATTAATGACTGCTTATTAGAATGTCGTGGAGGGGATTTTGGCATTTGGCATTAGGGTTTCAAATCTTGGCTCTCCTATGCAGTCACTGTGTGACCTCAGGCCCTTCCTGCCCCTCTCTGTGCCTCAGTGTCCTCTGCCTGGAATACTTGTCTCCCAGCTCTGTGGGGCATAAGCTCCTTCTTATTGTTTAAGCCTGAGATTGAGTCTTCTTAGACCGACCTTCTCAGAAGTCCTGATTTTAAAAAAAGAGGCCAGCCTCGTTATTCTCCTTTACAATCCTGGTTGGATGCCTTCTTGACTGCTTTCTCAACTTGGTATTACACATTCACTGTTTCCTGCTTTGTGGTATAATTCCCACGCTGCCATGCACTGGTTCCATTGTCTCCTTGGCCTCAAGTTGATTTGTGCCAGTGCTTACCCAGGGTAGGTCATCAATAAATGTGTACCCACCTTGAACGAATAGACAGAAAGTGGGGTGATAACAATACTTTTTGCACCTGGTCATTGTGACAATTAAGTGCATCTGACACCCGAAGGAACTTAATAAACAGTAGCCATGGTTAAAATGCCTGCTTTGCACACACTTTTTGTGCTTGGGGCTGGTGTGCCCCTACAGATGGATAGTGGAGATAAAGCAAGTGGGTATTCAGGATTCTGAGATGTAGGTGTTACAGTGCCCATTATACAGATAACAACTGACGTTCGGAAGGGAAGACTGATTTGCTACGCAGTTAAGTACATACATTCATTTTGTGTTTGAGAAGCAAACCAGAACTTACACATGAAGGGCCCTTCAATCAGTTACCTTGTAAGGTTATGATTTATTCTGGGACTACAGTGTAACTCTGTGTGATAACTCATGGAATTATTTTTTTTAATCTGATAGCCCTTAAAAATAAAAATATCGGGCCGGCCCGGTGGCTCAGGTGGTTAGAGCTCCGTGCTCCTTACTCCGAAGGCTGCCGGTTCGATTCCCACATGGGCCAGTGGGCTCTCAACCACAAGGTTGCCAGTTCAACTCCTTGAGTCCCACAAGGGATGGTGAGCTGCCGCTGAGATCCCAGATGGCTCAGTTTGTTGGAGCGTGTGCTCTCAACCACAAGGTTGCCAGTTCAACTCCCGCAAGGGATGGTGGGCTGCGCCCCCTGCAACTAGAAAACGGCAACTGGACCTGGAGCTGAGCTGCGCCCTCCACAACTAAGACTGAAAGGACAACAACTTGATTGGAAAAAAGGCCTGGAAGTACACACTGTTCCCCAATAAAGTCCTGTTCCCCTTCCCCAATAAAATCTTTAAAAAGATAAAAAGTAAAAAAAATAAAAATATCTTCTGTCTCTTGAAGATGGATTTGAGTTTTAGAATCAAGATTTATCCAGAGACAAAATACAGTCACGCGCCAGCCACATAAGGACGTTTAAATCAATGATGGTGAGGCTTGTGTAAACAAAGCTACTGTGCTGCTGGTTCTATAAAAATATAGCACATACACTTACGTACAGTACATAAGACGATAATGGTAATAAACCACTGTGTTACTGGTTTATGTATTTACTACACTATATGTCTAATCATTATTTTAGGGTGTACTCTTTCTACTTATTAAAAAAAAAGGTTTCTGTAAATCAGTGTGCCGTGTTAACGCCAGCAGTCATACACATCTCGTGTTTACGTGTCTTGATTGCATAATTTTCTCTTGCGCTTGATTTAATCACATGTTGTTTTATAGATTTAGTGTATTCTAAGAGTAGTGTTTATAAAGTCTACAATAGGGACCAGTGACATCCTAGGCCCACTCACTGACTCACTCAGAGCAACTTCCAGTCCTATGAGCTCCACTTACGGTAAGTGCCCGATACAATACAGGTGAACCATTTTTTATCTTTTATACCATATTTTTACTGTACCTTTTCTATGTTTAGATATGATTAGATACATAAATACTTACCATTGCGTTACAATTACCTACACAGTTCAGTACAGTAACATGCTTGTACAGGCTTGTAGCCAAGGAAAGATAGGCTGTACCATACAGCGTAGGTGTGTGGCAGGCTGTACCATCTAGGTTTACACTCTGTGATGTTCGCACAACAAAATCGCCTAATGACGTATTTCTCAGAACGTAGCCCTGTCGTTGAGCGGTACATGACTATCAATGATTATGTTGGGGCTTAGAGGGGTGATCTCTTCCGATCTATAAAATGGGTTGTGAACATGACTTTTGTTCCAGTTAAGTTGGAAGAATAAACTCATAAGAATGCCCAATAAATTTCCTGGAATTGAAGAATGATGAAAGAAGCCACGTTCCACTATATATTAAGACATAGATAAAGTAAAGCCAGATGTAAAAGATGACATGCATGATTCTATTTATATGGAATGTCCAGAAAAGGCAAATGAATAGAGACAAAAAGTAGATTAGTGGTTGTCTGGGGCTGGCAGTAGGAATGAGCATGAGGTTTTTTTGGGGGGTGATGGAATGTTCTAAAATCAGATTGTGGTGATGATTGTACAGCTTTGTAAATTTACTAACAACCATTGAATTGTACATTTAAAATGAGTGAAATATACAGCATGTGAATTATACCTACGTGAAAATGTTAGAGAGAGAGAGAGAGAAAGAGAAGTAGTCCAAGTAAAATAATATAAAGAATGTGGAACTGATACTGAAATAGTCATAGATATTAACCCAACTGCATAGTAAGTACAGAAATAAACTTAAGTATGTGTTCTTTTTGTGTTTTTTTAATTAAAGTTTATTGGGGTGACAATTGTTAGTAAATTTACATAGATTTCAGGTGTACAATTCTGTATTACATCATCTATAAATCCCATTGTGTGTTCACCACCCAGAGTCAGTTCTCCTTCCATCACCATATATTTGATAAGTATGTGTTTTAATATATGTCAAGGGTGATAATTCAGAGCAGAAGAGAATAAATTGTTAAATAAATGGTGTTGCCTTCATATCCCTGTAAGCACACACACTCCACTAGTCTATGAGATTTGAATGAAGGGCATATCATTTTCATTTTTGTAATCCTAAGACCTAGCTCAGTGCCTGGTAACACAGAGTATCCACTCCATAAGAGGCTAAGCTGTCAATTCCTTTCAATTTTCAAAGTCTCAGAACAAGGGAATTCTCATCTCTTAAACAGAAAATTCCTCACAAATACTCCTGCCTGACCAACACTTTCTTGTATCTAAAATGTACATCCATTCTACTTGGGACGCCAACATATTCTCTCTTTCTTTTTATTTAACTCTAACAACTTACTTGAGATATCCTTTATGTCCCATATCATTCAGCTGTTTAAAATATACAATTCAATGGTTTTTAGTGTATTCACAGAAGTGTGCAACCGGTACCACAATCAATTTTAGAACAGTTTCATCACCCCCAAAAGAAATCCCAGACCACTTATTCATTCTAACTGACCTAGCTTAAACTTCACCTTCTCTGATTTCTGCCAGTAGATTTATTTGTTCTGTTTTCTCTAGTCCTATTGAATTTTGTCCATACCTATTACAGTTTTTGCCACGGACTATGATGTCATTCAGGACATGGGCATATTTTAATCAGCTTTGAATTTTGTATGACCAATGTAGAAAAGTCTAGACCCTATCATGGCCCACAGGTCCTACAAGACCTGAGCCTCCAACACTCTCTGAGCTCCTCTCCAATTATTATTATTATTTTCTTTTTAGATTTTTTTTTTACTAAAATACAGCTAACAAACAATATTATATTAGTTTCAGGTATACATCATAATTATTCAACAGTACCCACCTAGCACTATACAGAGTTATTCTCACATCATTGATTTTATTCCCTATGCTAAAGAAGCGATCACCATGAGAAGTCCAACAACTCTCTCCAATTATTTATTTACCCCATTGTAACAACTTCACCTCCTTGCTTCTCCTAAAACATGCTTCTGCCTAAGGACTTTGACCTTCCTGTTTCTCTGTCTAGAATGTTCTTCCCCTGATGGTCACAATGCCTTCCACCCCCCCCTCCACTTCCTGGAGGTCTCTGCCCAAATGCCAGCTTATTAGGGAGACCTTACCTTGTCTGTATTTTGTTCAAAGAACTTGTAATCATCACTGCTGTCTGGCATATATTAAACACTCAATAGATCTTGACTGATTGAATATGGTTGTATGTAAACAAATTTTCTTTTAAATATGTCAACTCCAGTATTTCTTTTGTCATTGTTATGAATTGCAGCACCAGTTCTATTCTGAAAAAAAAAAAAAAAAGTGATATGTAAACAGTTGTTTGGGTAAAATTAAACCTTATGAACCTCAAAGTTATTCAATGAGAGATAGCTCATGTTCCACCCGTGCTTACATTTGCTATCACTTTTTAAATTTTTTTAAAAGATTTTATTGGGGAAGGGGAACAGGACTTTATTGGGGAACAGTGCGTACTTCCAGGATTTTTTCCAAGTCAAGTTGTCCTTTCAATCGTAGTTGTGGAGGGCACAGCTCAGCTCCAGGTCCAGTTGTCGTTGTCGTTGTTAGTTGCAGGGGGCACAGCTCACCACCCCTTGTGGGAGTCAAACCGGCAACCTTGTGGTTGAGAGCCCACTGGCCCATGTGGGAATCGAACCAGCAGCCTTCGGCGTTAGGAGCACGGAGCTCCAACTGCCTGAGCCACCGGACTGGCCCTTGCCATCACTTTTAACTGGAAATTTCACACGAAGACTTAATATGTATTGAATCAAAAAGTTTGCTGGATCAACTGACCAATCATTTGGAAAAAAAGTCTAATTTTATCCCTGCCTCACATCACACTCCAGAATGAATTCAGATAGGTTATAACTCGTAATGTTAAAAAGGAAGATATACCAATACTAGAAGAAAAAAAGGGGTGAGTATTTACACCATCTTGGGATGGAGGAGTTCTCTCTAAGCATCACCAAAGGCAGAAAACATAAATTTAAAAAAAGAAAAAGAAAAAACAAAAGATCAAGGGCAACTACACAATAATAAAAATAAAATACTTTAGTGAGTCTCTTCCAAAATTAAAATATCACTAAAAAGACAATGAGAAGCAAATAACAACCTAGGGGAAAACATTTTGCAATATATAAGAGAGACGGCTTATATGTTTAATATGTAAAATACACTTATAAGCTGACAAAGAAAAGAGAAACATCTCAATAAGAAATAGGGCAAATTGACAGGAATGGGCAATTTGCAAAAGAATGAATATCATCAGACAAGAAGCAGATGAAAAACGTTTTATCTCACTAGTAACACCAACTCCGATATAAAATTTTCCACCTACCAAGTAGCAAGTTCCGAGAACGAGGCGAGGTTCAGTGAAATACACACACAGGGCAGGAGACCACCTGGACAATTGGGCAACATGGTAAAAACACTTATTACTTTACATACTCTTTTTCGCTCAACAATTGTGGCTCTAGAAATGTATTCTAAGGCAATAGTTATGTATGTGTGCCAAGCTTTAGTTGCTAAGATGTTCATCACAACTTGCTTCTAACGATGAACTAGTAGGAACATCTTAAATTGCCATTGTCGAGGTTTAGTTAAATTATAACACATTTACCCAACAGAAAACAACACAGCAATGAAAAATGGCACAGGAGACTATCTAGTAGCATGAAAAGATATTGAAAGAAAATTGTTAATGGGAAAAAGTACACTACAAACCAGTTTTGTACTATAATCCCCGTGTTTTCAATGTACATGAATGCATGTTCTATGATACACAGGTTATATTATGTCGGTCATGTAGGTAGGTTATATTAATACTTGCTATTTCTTTCTTCTTTTTTTTTTTAACTTGTATTTTAAGTGTGTTTTTACAGGACCCATCAGCTCCAAGTCAAGTAGTTGTTGTAATCTAGTTGTGGAGGGTGCAGCTCCCAGTGGCCCACGTAGGGATTGAACCGGGAAACTTGTTAAGAGCATTGCACTCTAACCAACTGAGCTAACCAGCTACCCTCGTACTTTCTATTTCATGATGGTGGGATACCTGTATAACCTTTTTTGCCTTATTTTAATTTTCTAAATTTTAATTAAAATGATATTATAACTTTTTAATGCCCACTAAGGAGCCAGAGCACAGTGTGGGGGCAATGAAAAAGGAACCGAGTGACCTTTGGGATCTGGCACCCAATTAAGACAATGGTTGTCTTAATCCTAGTACTTCCTCTGTGCTGAGAAGTGTGGAAGAAATCTACCAGGAGCTGGCCAGAGGCAATCTCCTGGGGTTCTAGAAGACGCAGAGACAAGTGTTGGTGTGTTCTGGGCTCACCTGGCAGTCAGGTACTGGGTAGCAACCCTTCTGTATCACATTAAGGCCAAAAGTGGTGCAGGGGAGTCAGAAAGGCACAGGTTCAAATCTCGACTCTTCTATCCTTTGAGTTTGGGGCAAGATTCTTTGACTATTGATTCTTCATTTGATTCGATTCTCCCAACTGTAAAATAAGGACATAATACTATCCTGAAAAGGTTGATGGGTGGGATCAAAAGAATAATGCTCAGTGAATGCGTCTCATGCAGCTAATGCTCAATAAATCCTAGCTATTTATAGCTGTACTGCAGTACACACAGATAACTAAATAACACGGTGCTTTGGATGTTTTGGAAACTTCTGGTTCCCAGAGGGAGCCTGGCCTCAGGATTACAGAACATCCTGAGCCTGTCAACTTTTGGGTGGGGTGGAGGGAGGCATTTGCCTTGCCCCCACCTTGCTTGCAGCAGGTTCTGGAATGGAGTAGAGTTGCACAGTTGCCTAGTAACACCTCTGGGAATCCAGGAAGTTAAAATTTTGGAAACTGTAGAGGAAAGGAAAGGTGGGGTCTGGTATGTTTGAATTTAAGCTGACATGTGCCAAGTGGGTGTTGTACTTAGGTGAGCTACGTGATTCTAAGTACTGGAGCTCAGGTAATTTTGTTTTTGAATGTAATATACCCATAAGGTTCAAAACTCAAAATGTACAACTGAGTAAAGAGTGAAACACCTCCCTGGAATCAATCATTATCCTCTCGTTTCTCATCACCCAGTCCTCTCCCCAGGGATGGCCGAGTTATCACTTTCATGGAGTCCTTCTGTTAAGTCCTGCGTTCTAGGTATACAGGCAAATAAGTGAATGTGTATTTTTTTTTTCTAACCCCACCCACTTCATACAAATGGTAACATACTAAGTACTTGGTTTAGGATTTTGATTTTTTTTCCCCCCCTTTACTTCACCACAGCTCTGGTTCCCTACTTGTTTTGTTGGTTGCAGAGTGATCCAGAAACCTAAAGAACGTGTTATGTTGTTTCCAATCTTTTGCTTTTACACTGTTGCAATGAATTGCCTTGTACAGGTACCACCTCACAGTGGAGCAACTAATCGGTAGGATACATTCCTATTAGGAGAACTTCTGGGTCAAGGGTATGTGTTTTTGTACTTTTGATGGATATTCTTATGGCTAAATTGCCCTCCAACACGGTTGTATCCATTTAAGCTGTAGGGAGGACCTTTCCTCACATCCTCTCCCAGGTCGGGTGTTTCCAAACTTTTGGATCTCAGGTTGGTGAGTTTAAAAATAAAAAAAATAAAAAAATAAAATATATATATATTTTTTTAAAAGGGGTATCTCAAGGTAGTTCTAATTTTTTATTTGTTTTATGAAGCTCCCCTGGACTCGTCCTCACTTATCCTCTTCTTTCTGGGAACCAACCTGACCCAGTACAGCATCACGTCGGAGCACCGCGTTCTGGCTGCTGCAAGCAAGGGATTTGAGGTTTGTCCCTCTGCTTCCAGAAGTGTCCTTTGCTGATACGCCCAGAAATCTGTAGCCAGGGAATCTGCCCTCTCTTCCTGCACACATCCTGTTCCTCCTCGACTGCTTTGGCTGTCCAGACACCTATTCATTCTGTGGTTTGGGGCTCAGCTGACTCCCAGTTTCATCATGAGAGTTTTCATTTTTGTTTCCTATACTGTTTTTGGACAATTTGGGAGGTAAAAGCAGAGAAAAGATGACCCTTTTGTCCTCAAATGGAAAATCCTAAAACAAAATAGGCAGGTGTTATTATCACCCATTTTACCGATGTAAACACTGAGACTTAGGCTGGTCAAACGGTGACCCCACAATCTTGGTTCCAGCTATAACTCAGTTATTTTCCTTATGACCTGAGGCAAATCACTTCTCTCAAGTCTCAGCTTGTTCATCTGTGAAACCAAGACACCGTGACTTTCAAATGTCTTAGAAGGAGCCCAAAATCCCTCAGAAACTGAAAAAGAAGGGAGAAATGGAAGGGAACAAGAGGTGATGGTGGGGCCTCCCCCAGAGAGAGCTCAGCTTTTTACCGGTGTTGACACCATTGACTTATGCCTGAGATTTATTTTGTTAAGAGGGTAATTAATGGGGAAAAACAAACAGAAAAAAATAAAGAAAAGGAAAATTACTGTACTATCTCAGAGGGTGCAAACTCGTGGCCCATAGGCTGAAAGTGGCCTGACCACATGTTTTACTAGTGGTCATAGGAGTATGTAAACATACGAGTATGTTTTTAAAGTGTTTAATTAGTTGCTAAGTTCTAAAAATCCAGAGATTTCACATCAAATTGTATATCTCCTGTTTCTTTGGAAAAACCAAAGATCTGGTTCAAAAATCACACAGACGTAGCAAGCCCCAGATCCAGAAACCTGCCTCACTAGGGCTCCAGTGGCCCCAAATGCCCCCTTCTAGCGACAGTCCGCCCAAAGGCAAGGGCGACCACACTGGAGACTTCTAACAGCATAGATGAGTTTGGCCTGTTTTTGTACTTTATACAAATGAAATCTCACTGCCTATCCTATTTGGTGTCTTGTGTCTTTCACTCAGCACAGAGCTTGCCGGCTGTATTCACATCACGGGACACTATAGTTTCATTGTGTTCTGTTGTCTCACTATCTCATAACATTCATCTGATTGTTGATAGACGTGTGTATTGTTCCCAGATTTTGGCTATTACGAATGTCGAATGTTGCTGTTTTACACATTCCTGCACACACTTATCACACATATTGGTGTACAAATGTATGCATTTCCGTTGGGGATATAGCCCAGAGTAAAATTGCTGGGTGACAGAGTAACTCAGCACCAGTTCAGCTTTGGTAGGGCTGGCACAGTTTTCGAATTTCCTTTTTTTTAAAAAAATTTTATGAGTTTATTTGAGCCAAATTGAGGACATAGGTTGGGGAAGAAGATCTCAAATGCTCCCGAGCATACGTTTTGCAGTTTCTTCTATGCATTTGAAATTAAGGAGGGGATGTAAGGAAGATCACGTGAAGGTGGGAGAAAGCAAGGCGAGGATTGGATTACAGGTTAGTTAACAAGACTATGTGCTCTCCTGGGGCTGGTTAGGGTTTATTTCAAAGCTATGGTTGTACCAACTTGCCTTCCACTAGCTGTTGGGAATTCCACTTGCTTGCCTTACTTGGCTATTACCTGACAGGGCCCAAGAGGCACTGGGGTTTGTGACTTCCAGACAAGATGCCTTCTACAGGTTTTTCAAACTCCTAACCGTCTATCCTTTTCTGAAATGAGTGAACAATGAATGGCTGCTCCAAGTCTTCTCAAAGGTACTTGCTTTCCCCTCTTCCTTTGTAATTCTTGATTGGGAGTCTTTTATTTCAGTATTCATGTATCCCTCCAAGCTGAGACCTGGAGGTTGGGAAGGAGTGAGCCAGACATGGTGGTGGGGGTGCAGGAATTGAAGAATGTTCCAGGCTGAGGTGAGGCAAGGTCACGTTTTGTTTTTCTAGAGGCCAAAGGAAAAAAGAAGAGGACAGTTTCTCAATGGGGGCTGCATGATCCCGGGAATTTGGGAAAAGACTGGGGATTGGGCAGCTGGTGTTTTAAGTCAAGACTAGGAGGGTCCTAGAGAGCACAGACAAGGAAATACCGCCCTGCCCACTCGAAACCTAGAAGGCCCTATAGAGAAATGCAGAGAGCAACTAAAAGAAGTTGATCTTGATTGGAGGATGGGTGAAAGGGATGAGGCTGGGGGAGGGGGGTGAGGTGTGTGTCCCACTGTCATGTAAATATCGCCTCCAGGCCCTGTGGCTCCAGGGCGGGTTTAAATCTCCGTCACCTGGGGCAGCGTCAGTTTTCAGCTTCTTCCTGACGTCCATCCTCCTTTGGGTCTCGTTCTCTGGCTTTCCTCACAGTATGGCACCCAAACGCCAGTCTTCAGTCCCACCTCAAACGAAGAAACCAAGACTGCCTCCTGCCCCCAAGCCGGAGAAGACATCGACCTCTCTGGACTTGCCGAAGGGAGGTATGTCCCCACACTACATTTTATTGGAGATTTGAGGGATTTGCGAGGATTGACTCTTAAGTTATTTATATATTTTGCCCAATCCCTTTTGGGAGTTTTAAGATGTGACCCTCAAATTCCACTGAAGGGTTTTAAGCATGGGGTGAGTAGATTAGGTTTATGTAAAGAACCAAAGGAGTGAGACCTGGGGAGACCTGGAGCACGTGAGAGCTTCTCCCTGCCCCCACACCAACACTCCCAAACACCTCTCTTGGGTTCCCCATCTTGGTAAGAGGCACCACTAGCCAGCCTGAGGCTGGGCAAACACGTGCGACCCCTTTGCTCTCCTTCACCCCTCCACATCCCGTCAGATCCCCAAGTCCTGAAGGTTCTACCCCCTCAATCTCTCATTTCTTCACCCCTCTTTCCTGCTGTTGCCGCCTGCCCACAATTCTAGCCGCCGCCTCCTCTTCATTTGCTTCCAGCTTCCTCCTCTTCCCTTCCAGCCTGAGCAGAGCCAATCACGTGACTCCCTGGCTTAAAATCCTGGCTTTCCCATTGCCCTTTGAGGTATATACGGAGACTTCCAGGGCCCTGCCCTCCTGGGCCTGGTGGGCCTCTCCAGGGCCATGCTCCCTCCAGCGCCTTTTACTTCTCTTCACCTCTTGGTGCTCTATGCTCTCACCTCCGGACCCAGACACCCACTTGTTCTCTGCCCGATCACTCCCCTCCCCTCCTCTTACCTGTGCGTGTCTCCTTGTTCTCCAGGTCTCTGCTGAAAAGTCACTTCTTGCACGCCGGCTCCTTTGAGCTACAGCTGCTGCGTGTTAGGAACCCCCTTCTGCCCCTAGCATCTCCGGAGTCAGCCTAGCTCGGCCCTTACAGTCATTACATTGTAATTGTTAGTTACATATCTGCTCCTCCCCGCCATTAACCGTTAACTTGGAGGTGAGGAGTACATTTTGCAGACACACAGCTTGGCGCCAGGCACAAAGCGGATTCTTCTGGTGATTAGGCCTCCCTGATAGAGTTGGGATGTGGCGGGGCTTTCGTGGGGGCTGGGTTTGGATAGGTAGAAGGCAAGATAACACTGTCCTAGGAAAATGTGATAGCAGGCTGGCTCAGCTCAGCAGGGAGGGGCTCGGAGTCGTTGAATCTTTCTAATTTGCTGATGTGGCTGAGGTCCAGCTATGCTCGTGGAAGGAGCACTGGTGGCAAGTAGGACTTTACTGGGTCTTGGTCCAATGGGATGCAAAGACCTGCTCAGCTGATGCCCCATTGTGGTAAAGCTGGATGGCCATGGTTTGAAACTTAGCTCTGTCTGGCTGTGTGACCTTGTTGGGCAAGTGACATAACCTGTGTTCTTTCCTATTCTGCAAAATGGGCTCAATAGCACCTATCTGCTAGCCTTGCTGTGAGGCTTAAATAGAAGTAAACACTTAAGACAGCGGTGGCACACAGTCTGTGCTCTTGAGATGGGTTGTAAATTCCTTGCCACTCGTGAACAGCAAAATGTACACGAGTCTTCCTTCCATTTATCTTCCCGGGAAAATGAAGAGGACCAGAAGTGCAACCCCAGTCCTTCCGTGGTGGTTCATTTAGACCCAGATAACCGCTTATGCCACTCACTGGGCACTGGTCTGCCAGGCACTGTGCTAGGCACTTCTGTGTCCACCTGCCCTCATAACAGTAGCGCGCTGTAGATAACCCCATTTTACAGATCAGATAAAGGAGGCTCAGAGGGGTGTGTGTGTGTGTGCGTGTGTGTGTGTGCGCGTGCGTGTGTGTGTGTGTGTGTGTGTGTGTGTGTGTGTGGGAAGGCCCTCCGAGCTAAGATTTCCTGGTCATCTTGGGATACTGCTCCCCTGTAGGGAACACCAACATCTCTCTGTTCCAGTTTTTAAGCTGTGGGGTTCTCCTTCAAAGGAAGCTGGGAAAGAGAGGAGAGGGAGGAATTCTGAGTGAGGTAAGAGGCCAAGGAGAGAATGTTGTAATCGGGAAGAGACCACAGTGAATAATGTACAGTGGATGAATGATCTCTTGGTGTGTCCATGCCACTCCCTTGTTTACTGAAACACTTGCCCTTTCTCTTTCTCTTTCTCTTCTGCTTCCTAGTGTGTGCTCCTTGTATTCATCTGCTTTTTTGTATTAGTTCCAGGTGCACAAAACATCAGAATGACATTTACACCCCTCACAACCCCACCAAGTCTATTACCCATCTGACACCATACACAGCTATTACAATACCATTGACTGTATTCCCTATGCTGTACTTTACATCCCATGCCTACATATATATATATGTACATATATATATTTTAATTATAGTTGACATTCGATATTAGTTTATATTAGATTCAGGTGTACAGTGCAGTGGTTAGGCCTTTGTATAATCTATGAAGCGATCCCCCTCAAGTCCAGTACCCATCTGACACCCTACACAGTCTTTACAACATTGACTCTATTCCCCACACTGCATTTCACATCCCCATGACTACCAACTTGTACTTCCTAATCCCTTCACCTTTTTCACCCATTCCCCAAACCCCCTTCCATCTGGCAACCATCAGTTTGTTCTTTGTATCTATAGTACTTTTGTTTTGTTTGTTCATTTATTCTGTTCTTTAGATTCCACATATAAGTGAGATCATGTGGTACTCGTCTTTCTCAGTCTGACTTATTGCACTTAGCAGAATATCCTCTAGGTCCATCCATGTTGTTCAAATGGTAAGATTTCATTCTTGTTTATGGCAGAGTCCTTGCGTTCATCTTGAGGTGCTGTGGGAAAGGTCAGGAGGAGGGGCAGGATGGTCCGAAGTGCTCCTTGGAGCCTCTGCAGAAAGTGGGCAGATCAGGCACTTAGGAGATGCTGTGGGTCACTGGTACCTACACCTGTGAGCATGTTTTGTGTAGCAGCAACCCTCAGCAGTGTTTTTCAGACTGTTTCATCCTATTTGTGGGTCACGAAATCATTTTGTGGAGTGCTCCCTGCATTTAAAGAAAATAGAAGATTAAGGATTATGTCACACGTAGTAAGAGTAAGCATTGTTTTTTGTGTAGATATGTCCCAGGTCCTGATGTCAATCAAATGTACATCTTACTGTAGGTCATGTCAAAAAATGGGAAAACTCTGTCTTAGGGCAGGGGCTTTGCTATCCACTAGCCTGGTTTAGAATCTTGTCTCTGCCACTTGCATTAAAAAAACAACAAAAAAAACTGAATTTATGTTCTCACTTCAGCAGCACATATACTAAAAAAACTGAATTTATCTGTGAAATGAGGATATTAATAACTACCTTGTGTTTCATGAAGATTAAATGAGAAAATGCATGTGCTTATCACAGCCTGTGGCCCATGGTACATGCTTCAGCAGTGCACTTAGACCCTGGTATTTCTTTCCAACTCTGTTCACTGACATCACAGTGGTAGGAGGAAATTGTGCATGGAGAGAGTATTTATACACCACTAAAATCAGCAAATGCTACAAATCAGGGTTTATTGTTTATTGTTGGGTTTATGGGTTTATTGTTGTTGTTCTCTTCTGGGAGCTGGTTGTCATTTACTAATCTTCCTCTAAGCCTGTTCAATTGGGATAGGTATGAATTGACCTGGACTCGATGAGAATCAGGTTTGGAGGGGAAGCATTAGATAAATTTCTGGGTTTTTGGGAAAGTCCCAAGGTTTTTGTATTCTGTATCCATCAACTACATGGCAATTATTTAATATTTATCGATCATTCACCATGGACTGTCTTGAACATTAAAGACACTGCTTGAGCTTTAAGGGTTGGTAGTAAGATGTGCATGCTGGAAGGCAAATAATCCAACCCCAAATTCGGGTTACAAACGCCCAGGGAGAGATTTTCAGGCTTTTTGTGGTCCATGTCTTGGGGCCCTGCAGGAGGGAGTAGAGCGAGTTGGCGTTATCTGGAAAGCATTAAACAGAAATGCCTTGGCCTTAATGGTTCAAAACTTGGCATCTAATGCAGGCTTTGGTGGTCCCATCATCTCTGACTGGGCAAAATGAACTTAACACAACTACCCATAGGTCACTCATGAGGCCCTAATGAGACACATGCTGCACGTTGCTGCACGTTGCTGCACGTTGCTGCACGTTGCTGCACGTTGCTGCACGTTGCTGCACGTTGCTGCACGTTGCTGCACGTTGCTGCACGTTGCTGCACGTTGCTGCACGTTGCTGCACGTTGCTGCACGTTGCTTGGACTGGCGCTTATCAGTGAGTAGGGTTTTTTGTGAGCATAAGGCACTGAGTTGGGCCGGAAAGAGCCGAAGATTAATGTGGCACCTCCTTGCCTTCAGAGGACTTCCACTTCAGTGCCGCCCTGCTTAAATGTCACCACTGACACAACGTTCTCATTTGTGAGCCTTTTTTTTTTTTTTCATTTTATAATTTTATAACACATAGTACTGAGGGGAAAAGTGACTTGCTCAAGAGCACACAGCTCGCGTGGACTGAAAGCCAGGAAAAAGCCATGTGAGTGGACTGGACAGCTTTGGTATTTGCAAACAAGCCTGAGTGGTCGGAATAGTAGCTTCCCCATCTAGAAAATAGGATGGAGGTGCCGCCTTCCATCCTCCCCAGTAGTGTCCCAGGGCGCAGAACCCGGGGTGAATGTATTTCTGAGTCTCGATGTGAAGCCAGGCTACTACTAGGCCTCCAGTTTTGGGGGGCTGCGAACACCCTTCTCCCGCGCCACCCGCGGGGAAGGGAAGCCGTTGCGCCACCACGTGACGCGCCTGCCGAGGGGCCTGCGTGCTGGCCGGCGAGGCCCTGCCACTTGGGCCGCTGCGCGCCCGTAGCGCGCAAACGTCCCGGGTCGGGCTGCAGAAGGGGAAAGCGGGGGAGGGGAGCGCAGCGCGGGGGGCCGGCCCCGTACGTCGCCGCGTTCCTTCCTCCCGCCTCTTCGCCAGGCCCTGTGTCTCCTCGCCGCGGTTCCGCCCCCTCGTCCCGGAGCCCCAACCAATGGCTAGGCGGCGCGAGCCTCTCCGGCCGAAGGCGGGGCGTGCGCGCGGGGCCTGGCGCGCCTGCGCCCTGCCGCCCGCCCCTCGCCGAGAGGAGGAGGTGGAGGAGGAGGCGGCTCGGGGAGATCGAGCAGCAAGCTGGAGCGCGGAGCGTGAGTGAGGGAGCCCAGCCGCCTGCCCGCCCGCCGCCGCCTCCCCTCCGCAAGCAGGAGCCCGGGCCGGGGCCCGGCACGCTGCCCCAGCCCCTCCCTCGTCGTCAGGCCGCGAGGGCAGCGCGCGCGAGCTAGGGGGAGGGAGAGCGAGCGGGCGCCGGGAGGAGGCGGCCGGACCGAGCGAGCGCCCGCGCGTGTGGCGTGAGGGGAAGCCGCTGCCCGCCCCCTTCGCCTTCCCTTCTCTCCCCCTCCCCGCTCCCCCCCCAACCGCGGAGCAGCACCATGTCGGCGCCGGCGGCCAAAGTCAGTAAAAAGGAGCTCAACTCCAACCACGACGGGGCCGACGAGACCTCAGGTGAGGAGCAGGCGAGGCGGGGGCCGGCCCGCGCCGCCATCTTCGCCGCCCGCCTGGCCCACAGGCCGCCGGCGGGGCGCGGGAGCGCGGGGGGCGCTGGGCGGACGGGCCGGCGCGCGCCTCGGCGCCCTTTTTTGTGCGCGCGGGGCCGGGGCCGGGGTGGCGCCGCGGCGGCGGACGGCGCTGCGAGGCGGGGGCGCTGCGGCCTGTTCGGCGCGGGCGGAGGAGACCCCCCCTTCCTCTCCCCCCTCCCTCGCTCTCCTCCCCCTCCCTCCCTCCCGAGAAGCCTCTCTTTATTGTGCTCCGCCATGATGCCTCGCTCCCATCAGCCGCCGCCGCCGCCACATGGTGCGGCCGGACGCGGCCCCGCGCTCGGGCCTCCGCGCGGCTCCCCCTTCGTGCCCGGCCCGCGGGCGGCGCCCCCGTATCCCCACCCGAAGGCCGGCCCCGACGCGGCCCTCTGCCTGGAGATGGGGCGGGGTGGGGGCTCGGGGAAGCACGCGGCCGGCCGCGCACTGGGCCCGGGCTGCTTGGGAGGATGCTCCGGCCGGCCCCGGTTACTCCCCACGTGGGGCGGCCACCTCGTCGCGGCAGCGCGCTGAGAAAGCTGGCGCGGCGACCAGGGTGTCGGAGGGTCTTTACAATGGCCCTTAGAAAACCTCCTAGCCTTTTCTGTAAAGGCTTTCTCGGCAGGGGGCTGCAAAACCCGGGATGGTTACCGGAAATGAACCGCGCGATCAGGCCCCTTCACGCCCACTTAGCTCCGTAGGTTTTGCAGTCTTTACCGGACAAAAGGGCACCTTTTCTTTTCCAAAGCTCACTCCCTTTTCCACCTTTCTGTGGCTCGTAGTTTTGTGACTTCATGCTTGTTCCCTGTAAGTGTGCTCCAAAATCATGTGGGGCCGCACCTGTGATCAGCTCGCCTGAAATTGGGTTGGAGGGGTGAGAAAGGTCAGATACGAATCTTGGGGTTCTATTCTAAGAAGGTAAAGTCGAGTGTTCACGATGGTGGGGTAGTTCTGCGACCCTTCCCTCTTTCCTGTCTTTGTAGGCGTGTCTGGTGTCTTGTAAATAGACATTGAGGGATATTTTCAGCTTTCTGTTAAAAGTGATTCTACCATTGAGATACATGGGTAGTGTCTTGATTTTTGTTACTGGCATGGGTTACTTTCCGTATTCTAGTTAACAGCTGGTCCTAGTGTATTGCAGGTACGTAATGTGATAAATAATAAATGACAATTGGTCTTTTTCTTGTAACTATTAAGAAGTGCTTTTCTAGTCTAGCAGGTAGCATGATCTGTGAATAGTCTTTCAATTAAAAAATAGTCAGCTAAGTGCAGGAACACGTGGAGGGCATGACTTGTAGTTGTAGGCAGTTTCTTTTTTATAAACAGCTTTATTGATATAACACATCAAAGACAGTTAAGTTTATTCTCTAATTAGTATTGAGACTTACGCATCTTTTTCTTGCAGAAAAAGAACAGCAAGAAGCAATTGAACATATTGATGAAGTACAAAATGAAATAGACAGGTAAAGTTTTTCTTAATTTACTTTGGAGAACTTTTCTGAAATGCACCTTATGGTCTGGTGGTCATTGAAACTATGGTCAGATCTGTATCCACTGGCTAAGTGGAGATGATTAGAGATGATTGTAACTTAGTTGGGGCTATGAAGAGTCATTGTTATTTTTTGTGGAATGTTTGTAGTCACCAGAAAGCTCTTGATGAGTATACTGACCTTGTAAAGACTGGGTTTGCTTTCAAAGGCTACAAATTGTCTGAATTGCAGTGCATGGACTTCTGAAAGTTTAGCATTATGGCATCAGTATTGCTCTGGTTTGCCTTAATAACTTTGTTACTTGATTAGCAGCCTTCCCCCACCTTGCTCTGCCTGAGGGGAACATTTGAAGTTAGCCTGGTAACAGTAGATGAGTTAAATACACAACCTTACCAAAATTCTCTGAGCATTTTGAGAACTCATTTATTGAGTGCCTATTGGTAATGCAGATCAAATTGCCATCTTAGTTTTGACTTGAGTTTATACCTACAATCTAGGTGATTTGGTTATTATATAAATAGGTACTTAGCACTATTCTAAATTTAACGAGTAAATAACTGTAGTCTCAGCAATTTTTGTATTTGTCCAATACCATCATTATCAATGTGTCTTTTCACTTGCTTCAGACTTAATGAACAAGCCAGTGAGGAGATTTTGAAAGTAGAACAGAAATATAACAAACTCCGCCAACCATTTTTTCAGAAGAGGTCCGAATTGATCGCCAAAATCCCAAATTTTTGGGTAACAACATTTGTCAACCATCCACAAGGTATGTTGTGGCGGCTTTATTAAAGAATGGGATGTCCACTAGTTCACGAGTGGGGGGGACCTTGGGTGAGGACTCGGTCCAACGGATTGGTTATGTGCAGAGGTTGAAACACTCAGAGGGGAGGCTTGAATTAATGCCTTCTATTTAGAAGAGACTATTGTGAGGATTCCTGTTCAGTTACTTGATAAAAGATAGTGACAGCTTGACAGCTTTGATACTGTACCATTTGGTTTTCAGATAATGAATTTATGAACCCAAACATTTGGAAAATTTTAAAAGTGCTTTAACAAGCTCTTGAGTTGTTTGTTACTGCTGGTCTGTTTAATATTCATTTGACCTATAATTTGCTGGTCTAGTGTCTGCACTGCTTGGGGAAGAAGATGAAGAAGCGCTGCATTATTTGACAAGAGTTGAAGTGACAGAATTTGAAGATATAAAATCAGGTTACAGAATAGATTTTGTAAGTAACAGTAACTCTTGTTTGCCACTGTGGAAATTAATTGGAGCTTCGATTAGAAGAACTGTTTGTATTGTTTTCTAATCCTCTAATTCTTTATTATAGTATTTTGATGAAAATCCTTACTTCGAAAATAAAGTTCTCTCCAAAGAATTTCATCTGAATGAGAGTGGTGATCCATCTTCAAAGTCCACCGAAATCAAATGGAAATCTGGAAAGGTATTTGAGGAATTGTTGGGGGAAAAGTATCCTTTTGTATATTTTGATTTTAGTTGAGTCATTTACCAATATTTGGTGCTTTGGTAATGTGTTAAATGCGAATCCTTAAAATATGAAAAAAGACTCCAGTGTGTTAAACTCAAATATAATAGCTTGGAGCTCCTGTTACAAATTACAATCGCAACTTTTTAAAGAGATGGACTAAATTTTTTTTGGTTTCTATTTTGGTGACTGAGCTCTTCAAATGGCTTACCACTTCCCAAAGTCCATTTATGTCTGCATTTAATTAGTAAATATACTTTATCATACTGTGTTATGATACTGGCTGTTAAAGTGGAACTAATTTATGGAAAAGGCAACTTTAAATGGTACCTTTTTGGGGAAAAGCTTGTCATAAAATTGTAAGTCTTTGCACACCTACAATGCAAAGGACTCTTTGCTAGGACTCTTTCCTCTTTACGTTTGTAATTTCTTTTAGATGAGAATAATAGCGTAGATAATATACGGATGTCCTTTTTTTTGTTTTGTTCTGCTTTTGGGTTAAAAAACTCATTGTTTAAATTGTAGGGAATATAGGTGTGGTAGAGAGCCTGTATCAAAAGTTCTCCCATTTTCCTTTAGGATTTGACGAAACGTTCAAGTCAAACACAGAATAAAGCCAGCAGGAAGAGACAGCATGAGGAACCAGAGAGCTTCTTTACCTGGTTTACTGACCATTCTGATGCAGGTGCAGATGAGTTAGGAGAAGTCATCAAAGATGATATTTGGCCAAATCCGCTACAGTACTACTTGGTGAGTTGAAAATACTGTTTTAGTCAAGGTTGTACTTGTCTCATTTATTTGAAAATGAGTTCTTAAGATCTTAACTCTTGGTTTTTAAAGGTTCCTGACATGGATGATGAAGAAGGGGAAGGAGAAGAAGATGATGATGATGATGAAGAAGAAGAAGGGTTGGAAGATATTGATGAAGAAGGGGATGAGGATGAAGGTGAAGAAGATGAAGATGATGATGAGGGGGAGGAAGGAGAGGTAAAAGAAAATTTGGTTGAGTAAAAATAGTCTTGAAGGACTTCACCAGGTTACTTGAGGTGTATAGTATAATGGAACTGACTCCACTGATGATGGGAAGATTTGCAGAAAAGAGGAAGCTATTTTATTGTCCAGGAGTGAAAGAAACGTTGATAAGCCTGTTTTATCACTAATTTAACGAGTTCTGTTTTTGTGATTAGTTTCTATGACTACTCCATTCTCTTTTCCTACCCAGTTCTTAGCGAAAGTAGTACGGACAGTGCAGCTGGTCAAATTCTGAGAAATCTTCCCAAAGAACAAACATTTGCATGTTTAGGAGAAAAATAGTTATTGTAGATTGGTTTTGGGTTTGGATGATTAGGTCTGAAAGATGGCCAATGATTTGGTTAGTGCTGAAAAGTTAATTTATCTGAAACAGTGTCACTGGGTCTTTTAGTCAAGGTTTGATGCAGTGATGTATAGGTTCATAAAATTAGATGTCCCTGTAGTATGTTATGTTTGTGGAGGCCATCATGGTTCCTATGAATGCTGGGGAATGACTTCAGAATGACCCTAAAGATGAACTGTCCACTTTTTTTCTTACAGGAAGATGAAGGAGAAGATGACTAATGGAACATTGATGGATTCCAACCTTTTTTAATTTTCTCCAGTCCCTGGGAGCAAGTTGCAGTCTTTTTTTTTTTTTCCTCTTGTGCTCAGTCGCCCTGTTTTTGAGGTCTCTTTTCTCTCCTTTACACCATGGTTCTCACCTTATTTGGGGGGAAATAATTTCAGCAGAATACATTGGGAAAAGAATCTCTGCCCCTTTCTGTTCCAAATTCATTTTTATCCCTTCCTGTCGCAACAAAAACTTTATGGAATCAACACCACCGTGCTCTGTGGGAAAAAAGAAAAACCTTCTGCTCCCTTAGCTCTGCTGGAAGCTGGAGGGTGCTAGGCCCCTGTGTAGTAGTGCATAGAATTCTAGCTTTTTTCCTCCTTTCTCTGTATATTGGGCTCAGAGATTACACTGTGTCTCTATGTGAATATGGACAGTTAGCATTTACCAACATGTACCTGTCTACTTTCTCTTGTTTAAAAAAAGAAAAAAAAAACACAAAAAAAAAGGGGTTATAGAAGGTCAGCAAAGGGTGGGTTTGAGATGTTTGGGTGGGTTAAGTGGGCATTTTGACAACATGGCTTCTCCTTTGGCATGTTTAATTGTGATGTTTAACGGACATCCTTGCAGTTTAAGATGACACTTTTAAAATAAAAATTTCTCCTAATGATGACTTGAGCCCTGCCACTCGATGGGAGAATCAGCAGAAGCTGTAGGATCTTATTCGGAATTGACATCCTCTATTGTAATTTTGTTCCTCTTTATTTTTAAATTTTCTTTTTGTTTCACTGGAAAGGAAAGATGATGCTCAGTTTTAAACGTTAAAAGTGTACAAGTTGCTTTGTTACAATAAAACTAAATGTGTACACAAAGGATTTGATGCTTTTCTCTCAGAACAGGTTTGACTTGTATAACATATTGTCAAACTTTGTCAGGCTAACTCCCTATTTTTTGATACGCACTTTGCAGGATGACCTCAGGGCTATGTGGATTGAGTAAAGGGATTTGAATCAATGTATTAATGTCTCCATAGCTAGGAAACATCATGGGTACAATTTGCCATCAATTTCTGAAAGTTTCAAATCATTCCCGATACCAGATTGCTCAAAACTCAGTTCTGAGTATATTGTACCCTTAATTTGTATTTCAAATTGGCATTTTTTTAAAAAAATGGGCCTTTATTTACTTGGATATAATAATAGTGCCTGCCACCACCATCAGAGAGACCTGGTGCTCTAATGCCAAGTTACACGGGGCAATTGCTGGCATGTCTTCGTTGGCACTATAAAATGCTGCCAAGAAGACAGGCTCTCAGAGTAAGAAGTCCGCATTGGTGGTAAGAAACTCAGGTGAGGAGTACTTCTGTCTCTAAGTACCAGCTATTTAGCATATAGTTCTCAAATGAGACCCGTCTGTGTGAATCTGGGTGAGATGATGGACTCTGCTCTGCTAAATGCCATCATGCATAGAAGAACATTTTGAGAAGCTACCTAATGCCTAAGCTTTTTAATGCTGTAAAATATAGTAGCTAAAATTAAATGCCACTTAACTCTTTCAGAGTTGAATTAATGGACAGCCTGGTCAAATTCAAAGCTGTTTGATGTATAAAACTTTATAAATGGAACTATTCCATCAATAGGCAAAGTGTAATGAAAACCTATCTAGATGGATAGTATGTAATTTCTGCACAGGTCTCTGTTTAGTAAATACATCACTGTATACTGGTCAGGAATCTTGCTCCAATAAAGGAACGTAAAGATTTTTTTTGACTGGGGTCATTCTCCTTGTTTTGTAGAGAAACGTTTCTTGATTTTGGATTTAGATGATAAGCTAGTTTTTTGTCCTGTTACTTGGCGTTCATAGTGACTGGGGAAGGGGGGAAAATCCACAATAGTTAAGCAGTAAGTATAGTATAGATGGCATCTACATGAAATGTATAAAACACCTGAAGATACTACTATTACTTTGTAGAAAGTTCCTGAAGAGATTGGGTAATTGATTTTGAAGTTTCAGCATTTAAAGACCTTTTCACTAATGAACAAAAAGCAATTTGAATTAATACACATGGAAGTCAGTCATTTTTGTTTCACAAGTTACAGCTTACCAAAACTTTTATGTGCCGGTGAGATTGTGGCAGTGTTTGGTTATAGATCTCATTAAGTAGAATTTTCATAATGTCTTATTTTGGGAATGTGGTCAAAAACTAGGGATCCCCAAAGACTACTAATTCTTGAGATCACCCTTTAGTTTCCTTGTGCCTGCAAATCTTATGGAGAGCTCAGCCGTGGGAAAACAAAGTGATGACCTTCACGTACAGAGTAGCTAGTGTGCTTTGGGTCCAATTGCAAGGGGAGTTGGGCTGGCCCTTAGGCAAGTATATATTGGAAAGGGCTAGATGAACAGCTCAAAGCTCCTTTGATGTAGGACGTTTAAAATAGAAAAGAGCAAAAGGTGACTGTTTAGGTCATTGCTATGGGAAGAGGACATCCTCATCCCAAGCTGTGCTGTGCTGTTAGGCTCAGCTTATGAAGGGGATTTAACTATATGAATTGGGGTGTAGAGGACAGTATCCTGTAATGTGTCTACATATTTCAAAACCTTAACAAATATTCTATTTTAGACCATCCCGGCAGTTGAGGTTAATGTTGGTTTCTCCAATGATGTCCTGGTTTGTAAAAGACTTAACTGTATTCCCTCCGTGACAGGCCCTTACTATTTCACCCAAGTCAGCCTCTAAAATGTAGTGTTTAAACCATCCATGGAGTACCTGGATGCCCTGGGCTGACCAATTTGCTTTACATCTGGCCTGCTAGCTGTTAGGCTGTAAAAGGTACGAGTTTTTGACTTGAGGGATGTTGGGGGCCTTCAGGGCTTCACTCTGGACAATAGTGTTTAATTGATGTGGTAATCTTCATTATTACTGCTTTATAACAACTCGTTTCATGGTTTCACTTGGTCCCAGAAACACAGTTTGGGTTTTTCTGCATTTTCAGATTTTGCTATGAACCCTTTCTGGCTATCGCAAGAATGGAATTCTGTTGCAAAAGATGAAGACGTTCAGGATTTCCTGAAGACTGAGACAAGTTCTTTAGGAAATGAATGATTAGCCTTTCCAGTTGTTTAGAGGGCAACATCTTATTTTGAAAAGTACCCCACACCCTACCAGTGACCATTCCCTTTTGAATATATGGCTGTGTTTATTGAAGACTTACAAATTCTGAAGGAAAGGGCTGCAGTTTTGCGATTAGAACGAGAGGACTTTGTAAAAAGTGGAGGGTATGTGCCAACTTAATTAGTTGGTGACACTGTACGAAGATACTCCCCAAGGGATGCAAATCTAAGTGTAGAGTGATATTTGCAATATTGAGAAGAAAATGTATAGGAAGGGAAAAAATGTTTCCTTGCTAGGAATTTAGGTTCCTTTCAGTTTATACAGTTAAACAGCCAATTAGCTGGAGAGTTGGTTTGCTCTGTTCACTATCCACTGGATGTTGAACGTAAACTTCAAATTTTCTAAGAATTATAATTCATGAAGTACCATCATCATGACGTAAGGTATGGCTATCTGGTCAGACTCACCCATCAGCCTAGAACTTGGTTTCCCTGTAGGTTTGCCCAGCCTGGGGTTCATGAGTGGATGGGTGGATTCTGCTACTGAACTTTCCCTTAGTGAGGCAATGAAACACTTCTCAGCAAACTTGGAAAATACTTTTGAGTTCTTCGACATAGTTCAGCTTTCTGGCTGTAGGAGGGGATAAATGATCCAGTAGACATCCTCCTGAAATCCGGAGCAATGCTAGTTCAATTCATGGTGTGTGTTTTTTTCTCAAGCCTATGACCTGCGGTCAGAAGTTGATCGTCTTTCGAAATTATGGTTAATTAACAGCTCAGGACAGCTTGATAACTCCCATTTTAAAAAGCCTACTATGTGCTGGGCTAGGCTATGATTAATATGTATATGAGTTAAAAGTGCCCTGACTTGCCTCTGATAATGAGATGTAGGCATGTCCCCCACTGAACCAAGTTGCCTTTGTGTTTATTGATGCCACTTAGTTGATTTCCCATTGCAGGGAAACCCACAATTGTCCGTGGCTTGCCATTTTCACTTTCCAATCTGAGGGGGCTGGTGGAACAGTGGCTCTGGCTGAGACAGAAAATCTCCAGTTGGGTCAAGGGGTGGGGGCTTAAGAGACGTTTTGGTTTGTTCATCTGATTTGTAATTTGGCATAACGGGTGAGACTTTATTTACTTTTTTCAGACGCATACGTTCTTATAGTGACTCTAGATAGGGCCAAGACTTCTTGGTAGCGACAGGTTTGGGATTAGCCCTTTTCACACCAATGACATCTGAGAAGATAAATTTAGGAGCAGAGCCAGGTCGTGGTGTGAGGTTCGGAGAAAAGGCTGTGTAGGAGCGGACCGGCCACACAGGCCGCGCCCTGCAGTCGGTAGGCGGCGCTGTCCTCACTCGGACTCACCCCTCTGAGCGCGCGGCGGGGCAACCAGAGAACCCCAGCCCGGGAAATGTCCCTTCCTGCCCTTATATCCTGGGGAGGGGGTCAGTGTCACAATGAGCCGGAACTAAGGCCTCGAAAGAGTAGGCGCTGGATCCCAAATCCCGCGGAACCTCTGATCCGAGGGGAGGCGCTGTGGCCTTGGGTTCGGGAGTGGGGTCCCGGGCGCCGATCTGGCGCGGCCGAGAGGCGGCTCCGATCCCAGGTCCCTGGAGTGCCCGCGGACCTCGGGAGGGGGCGCTGGATCGTACGGCTCCCGCGCCGCTTCCCGGGAAGTTTCAAGTTTGAAAGTCTTGGCCGAGGGGCCGGGGCTTCCGGAACCGGAGTGGTGGAGAGGAGGGGCCGAGCGACCGGAGCGACGCCATGGAGGAGGGGGCGCTGCGGCAGGTGAACAGCGCCCGGAGAGGCCGGGCCGCGGGGGGCGGGGAAGCCTCATTCACTGCCCTGGGAGCTGGGAACTCCTGCCGCGTCCCCAGCCCTGCCCCGTGTCCCTTCCCAACTCCTGCCCCGGGCCGCCCTACCCCCTCGCAGGGTATAACTGAGCACTAGGGCTAAGTCTTTCATGCCCCCGGGAAACTTCCCCAAATCACCTCCAAGTGGCTCAGAACCTTCAGCCAGGCAGTCCACGAACATGTCTGTATCCTCAGTGAAAGCCACTAGGGTGGGCCCCAAAGTTTCCCCAAATCCGTTCTTCCAGGTAGGTCTCTAAGGCCGATGGGAATCGGCGCGGGAAGCAAAGGGGGGCCATGCGGGCACATTGGGAGCGACCTAGGGGAAGAAGAATACGTGTGCTCAGGGAGAAGGGGCCGGGAGGGGCCAGTCCCTGCGCACTTGCGGGGGTGGGGCGTGGGGGTCCTTCCCAGAGCACGTGGGCGCGCAGAGTGTGCACGCGAGGCGGAGGGAACCAGTGCCTGCGCTGGAACCTTTGGGTACACAGAGGGTTCCAGCCCTAATGGCGAGGGAGGCGGGTTCCTGCCAGAGCTGGCAATAGTGCTGGTGGGTACGGGGGCCAAGGCTGTGTGCACGTCTGTCACGGGGGAGGGAGAGGTGTGTTTGCACATGGCTGGAGTTCAGCCCTGAGCAGACAGGAACCATGGACCGTGCTCAAGGGAGAGGAGACCTCAAGAAGACTCCCTGAGTGCCCCCACCTCAGCGTCTTAGGCAACCGTAAGGGCTGTGTCTGCCCCCTCCCACCCCCTTCCTCCGGAGGCCCCTCCGCCTGTTCCAGCAGTGGCTTGTACACATTTTCCGATTTCCTGTGAACCTCCGCCCAGCAGTGGCAGCTGGGTGACTCAGGACCCTGGTGGCCTGGCCCCCAGCTCCATGGGATCTTTGTTTGCTCAGGCCTTTGGCTCTGGCCCTCTCCTCTAGAGCCGTCAAAGGATTTCCTGAGCCCCGCCCCTGCCCTCTGACTGCTGGGCCAGCAGGCCACGAAGGCTTGGGGTGGTGGGTCCCAGATGCCAGGGTGTTCACCCCTTTCACTAGGCTCAGGAGATGGAGAGCAGAGAGGTAAGGTGGAGGCCTTGCAGGAGTCATGGGGGGCCTCCTGGGTAACCCGGGGCTGAGGTCAGCTTTGGCACCCGTTGGTTTGAAATGGCCTCGGGGAATGAGGTTTTCCTCTTCCTTGCTCCAACCTGGGGTAAAGTCATGAGAAAGCCTACTTCCTCCCAGGAGCTGAGCTAGGAGTGGGCCTGTGGAGACCTCCCCAGCCTCTCTCTATGCCTCTGTTTTGCCATCTGAGGCATCAAGGCCACAGCCCTGGCCTCTATTCAGGCCTCTGACCTTGGGTGAATCCCTAACCTCTTTTCTGGCCGTAGGTCTTAGCCTGCAGCCCAGCCCTCCAGCAGCCTGATGAAGCGAGGTTGGGTGGGCGGGACTAGGCCCAGGAGGTGGTGGTATCTCCTTGTTGTGACCTTGGGCAGATTACTTAATCTCTTTCTGTGTCTCAGTTTCTTCACCTGTAAAATAGTAACTGCACACCTCGTGCGGTTGTTCTCAGGATCGACAGGTTAACAGATGCAAAGCTCTTAGAACAGACCGGGCACCCAGTAGCATCATGTGAACATTGAAAATTCCCCCCCTCACCCATCTCTCTAATGTGGAGGACCAGAGCCTCTGCTGGATAAAGAGCTTTGGGGTTTCCACCTGGCTTAGGGACACGAGCTCCACGGTCAGAGATGCTTCCTACACCCCGTGTGTCAGTCCTGGGTGCTGTCCATGCCTCCCTCTCCCTCTGTCTGTGGTGAGCTGAGGCTGGTGGCAGCGGGGACTGAGTGGTATGGCTTCTCTGCCATTCCGCAGCCTGGGGTGGGCCACCGGCCCCCTGAGGACGAGAAAGAGGTGATCCGTCGGGCCATCCAGAAGGAGCTAAAAATCAAGGAGGGTATGGAGAACCTGCGGCGGGTGGCCACAGACCGCCGCCACCTGGGCCACGTGCAGCAGCTGCTACGCTCCTCCAATCGCCGTCTGGAGCAGCTGCACGGGGAGCTGCAGGAGCTGCACACCCGCATCCTGCTGCCCAGCCCAGGGCCTGGCCCCGCTGGTGAGTGAGGAGTCCGGGCAGACCCCTCAGGACAGGAGGCGACAGGCTGACCCAGCCCCGCGGCCTTGGTCCTGACCACCCTCAGAAGCTCCTCAGGTAGCCCGTGCCCAGGAGGGGAAGGGAGGAAAGGAGTGAGGCGTTCACGTGCCCCACACTTATGCACACAGAACCTGTGGCCCCGGGACCCTGGCCTCTGGCAGAGCAGCCAAGGGCCCGGCACCTGGAGGCTCTGCAGAGGCAGCTGCAGGTGGAACTGAAGGTAAAGCAGGGGGCCGAGAACATGACCCACACGTATGCCAGTGGCACCCCCAAGGTAAGGCTCCTGGCCTCTGATGGGGAGGATTTGGCTCTCAGATTATTAGGGGAGGTGCTGATCCAGCCTCTACTCTGATACAGAAATGCAACCCAGCCGTTGGCCCTATAAGGGAGACACCGTCCTAACCCTTAGTCTGATGAGGGGTGGGGGCACAGTCCCAAATCCCAGCCTTGTGGGGAAGGCATGGCTCGAACCCCTAGTCTAACAGAAGGCACAATACTGGTCTAATGGGGGGTTTCCGGTCTAGTAGGGATGGTCCAGCCCCAGTTCCAACTCCCAGTATGACATGGGGAGCTTGACCTCTGCCCTTATCTTTTCTGATGCGGGAGGCTGTGCCCCAGACCTAGTCTAACAAGGGAGGCTTGGCTTTTTATCTGGCCTTCCAAGGGAGGCTTGGCTCTAGTCCCTGGTCTGACCATAGGGCTCTGGGCTAACATGTCACCATCGCATAGGGGAGGAAGCTCCTGGCAGCGGCCCAGCAGATGCTGCGGGACAGCCAGCTGAAGGTGGCCCTGCTGCGAATGAAGATCAGCAGCCTGGAGACCAGTGGGTCCCCTGAGCCAGGTGAGGCCTCGGGAAGCCGGGATGGGCAGGGCAGAGCAGGGCATGGGCCTGAGGGCTGCTCCCTCCTTCCATCCAGGGCCTGAGCTGCTGGCAGAAGAGCTGAGGCACCGATTATGCATCGAGGCTGCTGTGGCCGAGGGTGCCAAGAACGTAGTGAAGCTGCTGGGTAGCCGGCGAACGCAAGACCGCAAGGCATTGGCCGAGGTCAGCCCATGGTCCCCTTCTATTGCCACTCCTCTCTGAGGGTCTCCTTTATCCCGTACCAACCTCTGCAGTGGCAGGAGGCACTGTGGACTGGCCGTGCAGGTATCAGTGAGGAAACACTAGGCACATCCTGTCTAGATAGACCTCATCAGAGGTGTCTTCAGGTGGCATGAACCACTGCCCTCCCCACCCCCCACCCCCGATAACCCATGAGCCCGTGTCCCGTCTGCAGGCTCAGGCCCAGCTCCAGGAGTCCTCCCAGAAACTGGACCTCCTGCGGCTGGCCTTGGAGAAGCTGCTGGAGGGACTGCCTCCTGCCCACCCTCTACGTGGCAAAGTGGCCCGGGAGCTGCGGACTGCTGTGTCTGGGAACCGCCAGCCTTCAGGGACACTTGTGAAGCCCACCGCCGTGACAGGTAGCCAGGAGTCCCTCCTACTTCAGATTTCTCCTTCCCTTCCAGAGAGGACCCTGAAACACTGAGGAAGAACTTTGGAGAAGGGTTCCAGTCCTGGCCCCACCACCCCCTAGCTGCGTGACCTTGGGCAACTGATAGCTTTTCTTTAAACCTCAGTTTAGCCATCTGTAAAATGGGGATGATAACAGCACCTACTTCATAGGGTTGCTGGGAAAATTCAGTGAGTTGTTGCATGTGAAATGCTAAGCACTCTCTCTGCTGACACAGTCAGCACTCATTCAGTGAAGCAATTATTTAAATGGGTCACCATGACAATGCTTAAAGTGCCAGTGTTTGGGAGCTCAGAGCCCTGGAGGCCTTGGTACCCAGTCCTGGGCAGCTTGGATGGACTGTTAGAAAGTTCTTAATCCTGAGCTGGATCTGACTCCTTGTAGTGGCAGCCGAATTGCAATCAACAAATGATCTGAGAGTGGCGACTTTGGAAGCCCCGAACTTCCCACCTGAGACACAGCGCCAGCAGGAGAGCCTAGTGCTTTCCTGCTCAGAGCTGGTGCAGGGGTGGACAGGCCACATCCCATTGTGAGCAGAGTGGGGAAGGGAAAGTACAGGGGCTGGATGGGCCCCCTCACCTGGCCTTAGGGCATCAGGAATGCTTCCTGGAGGAAATGGTGTCTGAGCTTGGCCTTGAAGGGCTTATGGGAGATGGCCAAATAGACAAGCAGGGGAAATGGCTTGTTAAAGGGCCTAGAATTGAGCTAGTTGGGGGTCAGGATACCGCATATACTGTCGCCTGGCTAAATAACCCAGTTTCCTGAGTTGTTCCTCCTAAGATGATTTTCTAACCTGGGTATTGCTTGTGTTACAAGGTCTCTTGGAGTGTAACCCTAGGCCTGGACTCCCTAAATGGTGCTCTTAGGCCCAGTTTACGTCCTCAAAGGCTCCTAGAGTCCTGCTTCTTCCTCTCCCCTTTGAGGAACAAAACTCTAGTGACCCTAAAAATGAATCCACTAAGTTGGCAAAACACTCCTTGTAGCCATTTACGAGGTGAGGCAGAGCTGGGACTCATTTCCACTGTACAGATCGGGAAACTGAGGCCCAGAGAGGAGGAGGGACAGGATAGGCAGCCAGGATTCCTGCTCCCCAAGTTCTCATCCCTGCTACGGTGCTCCCCAGGCCCTGAGCAGCATGTCATCAAGAACTGGGCTCCATGCGGCCTGGCTGAGGTCTCAGTCTTGCCCTTTTGCCTGAGTGTGTGCTGCACCCAACGCATGGAGGGTGCAGGAAGAGAGGGCCAGCTGGTTTGCCTGGAGGCTGGCAGATCGCTGCCAAGGCCTAACATG
Source organism: Rhinolophus sinicus (assembly GCF_057876585.1). Classification (NCBI taxonomy): domain Eukaryota; kingdom Metazoa; phylum Chordata; class Mammalia; order Chiroptera; family Rhinolophidae; genus Rhinolophus; species Rhinolophus sinicus. The sequence goes on along the minus strand of NC_142516.1, from coordinate 6,472,474 downwards.
GGCAGGGGCTGGGTTCCGCCATTTCTAGGAGAAGGTAGTGTTCTGGGGCTCCAGGGGCCCGTTGGTGGTGGCAATGGGAAGATGGCACCTGACGATGTCCCCCCATGCTCCCCACAGGGACACTTCAGGTCCACCTCCTGGGCTGTGAGCAGCTGCTGACAACTGTGCCTGGCCGTTCCCCGGCGGCTGCGCTGGCCAGGAGCCCCTCCCAGGGCTGGCTTCGGGGCAAGGCCAGGCAGCAACGTGGTAGAAGCGAGCTGGCTAGTGAGTAGGGGGATGCAGGGAACTGAGGGACAGCAAAGGACCCTCATATCTGGCCTGCCCTGAGCCCCAGCTCTGGTCCTGCAGGCGAGGTGCTGGCTGTGCTGAAAGTGGACAATCGTGTCGTGGGCCAGACGGGCTGGGGGCCGGTAGCCAAGCAGTCCTGGGACCAGACCTTTGTCGTCCCCCTGGAGCGGGTGAGAATGGCTCATGAGAGGCCGGGAGTGGCCTTGGGTCACAGGGTGGAAGGCTGGCCAGGTAGGACTGGTGCCGTGTTCCACTCTCAATGTGGCCTCCCCAACGTAGGCCCGAGAGCTGGAGATTGGGGTGCGTTGGCGGGATTGGCGGCAGCTGTGTGGCGTGATTTTCCTGCGGCTGGAGGACTTCCTGGACAATACCTGTCACCAGCTGTCCCTCAGCCTGGTGCCACAGGGCCTGCTCTTTGCCCAGGTGCCCACTGGCCCCTGCCCTCTGACCTCATGGGCCCCTGGCTCAATGAGAGCTAAAAGGGCCTTCGAGAATGCAACCTACCTGCATGGGAATGGAAATTGAGGCCGGGAGGGAGGAGGTCTCCAAGAATGGATTCCCAGGCTGAGGGACTCTCTGAGGACTTCACAGGCGTCTAGAGGCCTGTGCCCTCGTCCCGACTCCCCTGCCTCATCTGTGACTCTCCTCTCTGGGCCTGTCTCCCGACTGGGACCAATGAGGACATTGGATCCATCTCTCTGGGCCCTTCTGGCTCTTGCATTATTGACACTGGAGGCTCAGACTGGGATCCTGGAGGCCGGGGAGGTGCCTGTGGTTGATGGGGTAGGAGGGGACAGTTTTTCAGCCCTGCCCCCTGTCCCTGCAGGTGACCTTCTGTGACCCTGTCATTGAGAGGAGGCCCCGATTGCAGAGGCAGAAACGCATTTTCTCTAAACGCAGAGGTGTGGACAGGAGAGGGCTGTGTGTATACGGAACAGAGAGCAGGGGTATCAGGGAGCCTTGGGACTGAACCCCCCTTTCGCCCCAGGTCAGGACTTCCTGAGGGCTTCCCAGATGAACCTCAGCATGGCGGCTTGGGGGCGCTTGGTCATGAATCTGCTGCCCCCCTGCAGCTCCCCAAGCACGATCAGCCCCCCGAAAGGGTGTCCCCAGACTCTGGCTACACCCCACAGGGCCACTGACCCTGCCTCACCCAGGTGAGGAACCACCTCGTCCCAGGCTCCCTGCCTCTTTTCAGCATCCGCCTCTCCAGGCGCCGTCAGTGTCTGTCTTTCTGTCCCTGTGGCTCACTTCTGACCCTCCATCTGTCTCTGCATGGCTGTGTGTCCGTCCCCCCAATTTTTCTGTCTGCCAGTGCCCTGCCATGTGTCTGCTTCCTTCCCACAGTAATTTGCCCCCCAAGAAGACTCCCTTGGAAGGAGAGATGAGGCCCCCACCCAAGCCCCCGCGCCTCTACCTGCCCCGGCAGCCAACCCCCGAGGAAATGCCGGTGAGGGGGGCATGGTAGTCCTGGAGGTGCTGGGGTGGGAATGGCAGGGTTGGAGGGAGAGACGAAGGAAGCTTGCTTTGTTCTGAGCCCCTCTGCTCCCACAGCGCACCAAACGCCCCCACATGGAGCCCAGGACTCGACTTGGGTCGTCTTTACCGGCCTCAGCCACCAGGTATCCCCATGGGTCTCTTCATGTGTGAGATATTACCCACTCACTCTAGTGTTTGTCCGTTCGTACGGCCCCTGTGGCTCCTTGGCCTAGTCACCGGCTCGCCCTCAGCATCTTATTCCCTGGAGCCCATTACTGAGCTCCAGCTGGATGCCGGACTCTAGGCAACTGCTGTCCTAGGAGCCCTCGCCCAGGCTCTCCAGCCCCTGTTCCTCCAGCCTCATATGTGGGGACAGCCCAGGACCAGGCATGGAGGGTTTGAATTGGCTCTTGGTGGAGGCCCAGCCCTTGTCCCATGGGACTTCCTGTACCCTCTCTTGCAGGAAACCCCCCCGGCTTCAGGACTTCCGCTGCTTGGCTGTGCTGGGCCGGGGCCACTTTGGGAAGGTAGTAGACTGAGGAGGGTGCAGTGGAGGGGGCTGGGCAGCCCTCAGCACATGAGCTAGGAGGACACTGACCGTGGGATAGTGGGTGGGGGAAGAAAAGACTCCTCTGTACTGCCTACCTGGGGCCCAACCTCTCTCTGGTCCCCAGGTCCTTCTGGTCCAGTTCAAGGGGACGGGGAAATACTATGCCATCAAAGCGCTGAAGAAGCAGGAGGTGCTGAGCCGGGATGAGATTGAGAGGTGTGTAGTGACACCATGGGGCACCTGGCCCCGGAAGGTACCCAAGATGGCTGGCCTGGGCTGGTGGTACCAGAAGGCAGCAGAATGTGCCTGGGGCTTTGAAGAGTTGACCCTGGGGGCCGACCAGGCCTAGGTTCTCTTTTAGTACCTGCAGTTAACGGCGTGCCCGTGGACAGGTCCCCTCTTATCTCTGCACCTCAGTGTCCTCATCTGTAAAATGGGACAGTAGTGGTGGTGCAGATCCAATGACCCATGTGAGCCCCTGATACATAGAAACCATCACTCTACCTGCCTGGCACTTTGAAGACCCAGTAAGCCCAGGGTGTTGTTTGCGTGGCAGGGCACAGCCAGTGGAGGTTTTCCTTCCCTTTAAAACCTACTCTCCCCCACCTGCAGCCTGTATTGCGAGAAGCGGATCCTGGAGGCTGTGGGCCACATGAGGCACCCCTTCCTGCTCTCCCTCCTTGCCTGCTTCCAGACCTCCAGCCATGCCTGCTTCGTGACTGAGTTTGTGCCAGGTGGTGACCTCATGATGCATATTCATGAGGACGTCTTCCCTGAGCCCCAGGCCCGGTGGGTTCCCATCCCTCTTGTCTGCCTCTTCCAGCAACCCTTCCCTGGTTCCCTATACCAGGCCCCCTTCACCCTGCTTCCTCTAGGGTGCTCACCAGCAGAAGAGCAGGGAGTCAGGGAGGCCTTGGTTCAAATCCTGGTGATCAATTTTCACAGCATTTGTATTTGTCACCTTGGGCCTCAGTTTATATAACTGAAATTGGTTAATAACCGTTTCATAGGCTTGTTGCATAGATGAGCATAACATTTATGAATTGTTGAGCACAGGGACCAGTGAACACTTAAGTGACTGGCAGCTGGAATTATTTTTTACCTACCAGAGCTCTGGAGTCTGGTCTCACATTTCATCTCTGCCACTAGCTGTGTGACCCTGGGCACATCACTTACTGGAGTCTCAGATTCTCATTTGAAAAATAGGCGTGATTAGTATCAACTGAAGGCGCTGGGAGTATGCGGGAGAATAAGGCATGAGAACACTTGGCATCATCCCTGGCACGATCTAAGAGACCCAGAAGAGTAGGCCCATAGCAGGCAGCAAACAGGACAACCCTGGGGTCTTTGTCTGGAGGAGCCCCACCCTGCACCCACCCTCAATCCGAAGCATGAGGCTCACCAGTCTCTCACCCACATCTGACTGTCTGAGACATTCGGGGGTCCCCAGGCCATGGCCATCCTGGTGCCTCCCTGCCCCCACCCCCACGCGCAGTCCTGGGCCTGAACTCCCCCGTATACCACCCCTCCAGGTTTTACCTGGCCTGTGTGGTCCTGGGGCTGCAGTTCTTACATGAAAAGAAGATCATTTACAGGTAACTTGCTCCTGAGATGCTGCTAGGGGAGGGGGCGAAGGAGCAGATGCTGCCCTCCTCATGGGCCGCTGTTCCCAGGGCCCCTTTCATCTACCCCTCTCCCCCTCAGGGACCTTAAGTTGGATAATCTTCTGTTGGATGCCCAGGGTTTCCTGAAGATCGCGGACTTTGGGCTATGTAAGGAAGGTGGGTGTCTCCTGTCCAGGATCCTGTACCCTCCAGCTTTCCTCAGCCTTCCTCAGCCAGTCCAGGCCAGCAGGGCGGTGGGCAAGTGGCATCTCCCAGGAAATCTCCCCGCCCCCACCCTCATTCCAGGGACCAGCTGGATGCATTGGCACTTCTTTCCCAGCCCTAAAGAGCCCTAGCTTGCCCTTGGCCCGAGGGAAAGCCTATGCTCGGAGCTGGGAGAGGGCACTGGATTCTGCTTTCTTTGTGACCTTGGCATGTGAGCTTGGCTGAGACTCAGCTCCCACCTCCATTTTCCCACCTCTGAGGGGCAGGGCTTGGCATGGAATTCGATACATGGAATGTTAGGGTTGGCTGTTGGTTCTTACAACCATAGAAGTTATTGTGGACGAGACACTGAACTGGCATCGGTGTGGATGTTGGTTTACAGGGATTGGATTTGGGGACCGGACAAGCACATTCTGTGGCACCCCGGAGTTCCTGGCCCCTGAGGTGCTGACCCAGGAGGCCTACACACGGGCTGTGGACTGGTGGGGGCTGGGTGTGCTGCTGTATGAGATGCTGGTGGGTGAGGTGAGTGCTGGACCAGGGTTGCCAGGGCCTCTAGGTCAGGGTGGGGTGGGGGTGGCCCATGCAGCCTGCTGAACCCCCATCTCTGCAGTGCCCGTTCCCAGGGGACACCGAGGAGGAGGTGTTTGACTGCATCGTCAATGTGGACGCCTCATATCCCCGTTTTCTGTCGGTGCAAGGGCTTGAGATCCTTCAGAAGGTAATCAGTGCAGGGTCTAGGGCTGGGCCAGACAGCTGTGTGGCGGCGTCCCCACCCACCCCTGGGGCCCTGGGGCCCAGCTTGCTTGGGGTACTTGGGGAGGTGGCAGTGCCCTCCGTGATCGCCTGTTCTCTTGCCCAGCTCCTCCAGAAGTGCCCCGAGAAGCGCCTGGGGGCAGGTGAGCAGGACGCCGAGGAGATCAAGACACAGCCTTTCTTCAGGGTTAGTGACCAAGGTGGCAGTGGTCCCTAGTGCCGCGCACAGGGGGAGGTGTTGAGGGACCAGGTGAGTTGCCATCCCTGTCATCTCAGCCAACTCTGTCCTTGTCCCCAGACCACCGATTGGCAGGCCCTGCTCGCCCGCGCTGTCCAGCCCCCCTTTGCACCCACCCTCTGTGGCTCTACAGACCTGCGCTACTTCGAGGGGGAGTTCACAGGGTTGCCGCCTGCCCTGACCCCACCTGACCCCCGCCGTCCCCTCACTGCCCGCCAACAGGCCGCCTTTCGGGACTTCGACTTCGTGTCAGAACGATTCCTGGAGCCCTGAGGGCCTCTCCTAGGGTCCCTGTCCCCTGCCCCCCAGGCTATTAGAGCCTCACTCGCCCACCTGTCTGCCCAGCTGTGTATCCTGCCTGCCCAGGCCTTGCTTGGTATTTATCAGTCCAGGGGGCTGCTGTTGTGTGCTTGGCTCAGTCACTGGGCAGGGTGCTCCCTTCCCCCTCTGCCTCCCAGACAGACCTGCACTAGAAAGGCTGGCACGCCGAGGAGTGGTTTGGTTTGTTTTTTAATACTTGACTTGCTTTATGGATTATTAAATTTATAAAACTGTGCACTGGAGGCATTCTGGTTTGGGGGGGTGGTGGAGGTCTCAGAAGCCCGAGGTGTTGGTGCCCCAGCCCCCCACAGGTCCTCCTCCTCCCCTTCTTTCTTTGGAGGCATAACTGCCAACCGAGGCCGGGGTCTATTGCTCACTCTGCTCAGGGGCTGGGGAGGGCTGGGCACAAGTGAGGAGCCGCAGGCCCTCCGGCTCAGCCCTTCCAGTTTTCAGGCATAAAATGGTGGCCCTGCCTCCTGCGACCCTAAGCAGCCCGGCTGCTGCCCTGCTCCTCTTCCTCCTCCTCCGCCCAGAGGGTCTCCCAGGACCCTGAGGGCCAGCCACAGAAGAAGTGGGCCAGGTTGCGGGTGAGGCCGCGGTCGAAAGGGTTGCCGGCGCGCTGGCGGAGGTAGGCAATGCGGTGTGAGGAGATGAACTCCCAGGTGGTGGTGTTGCTGGCCACCAGGTAGAGGTGCGAGGCCAGGAGCAGGATGGCCACCAACGAGAAGAGGGAGAGCAGCAGGAAGGTGGCGAACAGGAGCCCGCTGGACCGCAGCCATAGCCCCCAGGGCTGGAAGAACCGGAGGCCAGACCTATGGGGCAGGATAAGGAGCTGGGGGAGGGCAGGGGCGCCCCAGGGAGCCGAGGCGGACAGGCCATTTGGGAGAGGGTCTCAGGCTCCTGAAGAGGGAGCCCCGGCTCTCTACACACCTCGTAGGCCCATGTTGCCCACCATCCCCCCACACCCAGCAGAGGGGCAGGACCCACCATGCCAGGTGCAGGCCCCACAGAAGCACCACCAGCTGCAGTGCCAGGTAGGCCACGAAGAGTGGGTGGTTGCGCTCCCCCACACAGTTCTCCATCCAGGGGCAGTGGTGGTCGTAGCGGCGGACACAGCGACGGCACTCACGGCAGTGTCGGGCCCGTAGGGGCTGCTGTGGGCAAAAAGGAAGTCGGGCTCAACGCTGGCTCCTCTCTGGACCCAACAGTGAGGGAAGGGATGTGGGCGGGAGAGCAGGGCCTGAATCTGGGAGGCCTCCCCTGTCCTGGAGTGGTGAGGCCAAGGCGCTGGGGCAATAGGAGGTCAGAGAGTCTCAACCGTGCCCCTGACCCCTCCCAGGAGGTCCCTGCATCACCCACCAGCACCATGCAGTGTCTGCAGCGCCGAAGAGGGATGGCTTGAGGAACCATGGCTGTCTGCTCTTCCTTGGCTTCCTCCTGAAAATGAGGGGCTGCATAAGATGGGGTCCCCTTGGGAGGCAGATGGCTCTGGTGGGCATCTCCCTTGGGGGCCAGCTTAGCTCTCGGTGTGCACATTTTGGGACCCATCCCTTGCGTTATGAAGGTGGTAGACTATGGGCAGAGTGCCCTGAGCTGAGCAAGGCTGTGTGACCTTTGCCAGTTGCTTTCCCTCTCTGGGCCTTGGCGATTTCCTCATTGTAGGATGGGTTTCCTAGGGCTGACAAGAGGATTCACTGAGATGCCCCAGGAAAGCCCTCCACACAGAGCCTGGCATGAGACTGTTATTGGGGCCTTAGGTCCCCTGTTGGTGGGAGGAGGGGTTCAGGCCCCCAGGGTCCCCCTGGTTACCTGGGGCTGGGGCTGGATATTCACATAGCCCGGGTCCATGAGCGACACGGCCAGGTAGAGCAGCAGGGAGCCCAGCACAAGTAGCAGGAAGGTGAGGGGCAGGAGCAGTTCCCCCTGCTCTTCCCATTGCCGCAGCTCTGGAGAGGCCAGAGGAGGAGCGTGAGGCTAGGGCTGGGGTGAACAGGAGAGTCTGTGGGGGAAGGTGCATGGGGGAGGGGTCAGGTGGGGAGTGTGTCCCTGGCTGAGCAAAGGCCTGGAGATGGGGTTTCATGAGTGGTCAGTTGTATCCCCTGCGTAGGAGGAAGTTCAGGACCAGGAAAAAAAAAAAGTGGTTCATCTGCACTGTCTCTGGAGGGCAACAGGGAATCATGGAAGGTTATAGGGTCAGATCTGTTTCTGGAAACCTTCTCAGCAGAGAGAAGATGGATCAGAGGTGAAGCCTGGAGGCAGAGAGGCTTAGCCAGGAGGGAGAGGTGGGTGGCTGGACAAGGGCATGGGCAGGAAGGGTGGAGAGGAGGGGAAGACAGATGGAAGTAAGGGGGTGAAGGGGCCAGACCTGACTGGATGTAGGGGAGAGGAAGGAGGGGTCCCTGCCCCTGGCTCCATGATAGGGAGAGACTAGCCAGGCTTGACATGCCCATGAGACAGAGACACAGGAGGACAGGGCCGGCAGGCTTAGATGCTCCGATGCTGCAGAGAAGGCCATGAGGGTGGCCCAGGCCAGGAAGCGTCCAGCCCATGGAGGTGACTGAGGATTCTGGGGTAGTGGGGGGCTGAGGTGTGAGGGGCGAGAGATAGCCAGACAGCAGAGTGTGAACACCTCTGGTGCCCCTTGGTTGAAAAAGGTAACAGAGAAGGAAGAGGGTTGGGGGGCCCTTCCTGATGAGACTGAGGAGGTTTTTTTTAGGCTAATGGGTGAAGACGGTGGAGGAAACTTGAAAAGGTCTTAGGAGGAAGGTAAGAATACCCCCAGTCCAGGGGTTGCGGCTGGAGCAAGGAGGGAGGGGTGAGGGCTGCAGTGAGTGGCAGTGAGGGAGGGTGAGACTGTGCTGGAGGCAACCTGTGGCAGGTAAAGAAGGGCGGGAAGGAAGTGGCGGGGGCCGGTGGGGTGAATGGGGGCTACCAGGTCAAGAAGCTAGGAGGGGGACATGCGGGACAGGCCAGTCCCCTATGGGGTATTCTCTTGCCTGAGGGTGGGAGCCTGGACTTGGGCAGCTAGTGGGCACGGGGCCGGGCGGGATGCCAGTCCTTGATCTAATTGATCCTTGGAATCTTACAGAAGGGAGGTTGTTTTGTCTTTTCCAATCCTTGGGAAGGATCAGGTGGGTTCCAGGATCAGGGAAGATGGGGGCTCGAGTTGGTTATTAGATCTGGTGGGCGCTGCATGGGTCCTGGGTTGGACAGGGCGTCTGGCAGGGATCAGGAAGATGCTGGGATTAATTAGGGATCGACGGGGTACTAGGCGGAAAGGAAATCAGGTGGCTCTTGGAATGACAGATGGGGAAGGGGCCTCAGGAGATAGCGGAGATGGAGTGAATCCCAGGGTCTCTGGGGCTTCGGTGGGGGACCCAGTGAGACCCAAATGTCCGGGGAACCATGCAGAATCGGGTGGATCCGGGGTCGCGCGGGGTCCGGCTCACCGGTATCGTGCAGGAAGAGAACCAGCGTGATTCCCCAGGTCAGCACGGTGTGCCCAGTCCGCACCAGGACCCCAGGGGTGAGGAGCGCCCAGGGCGCCATAGCCTCCGCCCGGGGCCCCACCCGGAAGAAGCGCCCAGAAGGGCGGGCCCTCGGAGGGAGAGGGGCCGCATCCACCCGGGGATTGGCAGATCCAGGTGGTGGGCGGGGCATGATTGGGCCAGAGAGGCTGCCTATTGGATGGCAGCTGCGGCCGAGTAGGCCCTCGAGCCAACAGGTGCCTGAAGAAGCGAAGGCGGGGCCGGCGCGCGCGCAGCCAGTAACTTCCCACTCGCAGTGCCCACTAGCCAGGTAACTTTCGAAAGCCAAATAGCAAGCTCCAGTCTCCACGGTTCCACTGGGCTGCCACCCCTCTCTCCAGTCCCACAGCCCCGCGCATGCATGCCGTTCCCTAAGCACTTCAAAGACCCAGGTGTTTGTTGTGACTCCAGGTTGCAGAATTGTGCCTGGTTCAAAAATGTGGTCTGTGGCTTCGCCCGAGGTTGCTCCGTGGTGACAGATACACTTACCTCCTTGCTATTCGTATTCAGATGCTGCAAACGGGAATGAGAGCAAAGTGGAGGTCCGTGGTGCAAATTCTGGCTGCGAGGGGCCCAACTTGGCTCCGGGTCAGACATTACAGCACTGCCCCTTCCTGCCTGTGTGAGCTTGAGCAAGTTACTGAACTACTCTGACCTCTATTTTCTGTCTATATAATAGAGATGACAACAGTTCCCCCTCCTAAGGTGGCTGGGAGGATTAAATAATGGACATAGGACTGTCTAAGCCAATACCTACACCCTACCAGACTGACTTGTCCCACGGATGCTTCATCCTTCACTGCTCACATGCTTTCACTCAGGTCCCCAGGGCCTTCTTCATTCAGCCCTGCCTTTCCACCTGCACCTCACACTGATACCAACATCCACCTTCTTTCTCCATTACGTTGGCCCCCTCTCAGCTCCTCTAGTATCTTCTGACATAGCTTTTTTTTTTGTTTTTCCATGTGGTTCTGAAGGAAATGTGTCCCTCACTCCATAGGGTGGTGGGAGTCTGTATAGAGCATATAAAATGTATTACATACGTTGGATTGAGGTTTGCAAAACAAGCTGTTTACTAGTAGGAACAGGACTATGACCACATGTGTGAGACTGATAAGAGTGAAGTGAAAAACATGTTTTTGTGTGAAACTGAGCATAACAAAGTTGAGTGATAAACACTGTCATGCAGGGTCTCAGCTCCCGCTCCCCGCACAAGAACGCAGGATATGGTGAGGCCAAAAAGGAACACCCACGGAGCCATAGGTAGGGGAGTCACACCACTATATTCTCGCTGGTGGCTGGGTTGGAGACACAGGAAGCAGGAGCCACACGATCTGCAACCTGCCGTCCGCTTCTCTGCCAATAGACCCCACTTGCTAGCTGCAATCCGCGCTTGCTAGCTTAACCACGGCCGTTATATCAGTGGCTAATGGCTGACCGATAACAGCTGATGGCCAACTAGTCACAGCTGATGGCCATCTACTACCTGAGCCAGCATCTTTCCACATGAGGCTGAGAGCCTGGAAACTGCTCTCCTGGCTCTGTCCCCACAAACACCACCAAAACAACTTCTGGTTGTCACCTGAGAAGTAAACAAGTCCAAAGAAAAGAGGATAAAAGCAGAACTCCAGAGCAATGCTGTGAGTGGTCGGACTGGGTGCTCCGGCTAAGACCCTCTGCAAGGGGCAAGCCGCAATACTCTGGGACCCTCGGAAGTTCTTCCTTGCAAGATCAGCTTGCCTCAGACCCGTCATGGGCCCAGTTGCCTCTCCCAGACTAGAAACCTTCTCCATCCCGATTGACTCTGGGACTTGGTTCGTTATTAAATCTATACTATTCTGTATAACCTTCTGTGCTTACCAAAGCATTGGCCTCTGGAGGGACATTGGCTCCCAAGTAAAGCTGTGTTACTCTATCTGAAGCTGTGTGCCGGGACTTTGTTCCCCACCCGAGTCACGAGTACCACGTAGGGATGTGGGGCCCTGCTGAGGGGTTAATGTCCCCTTGGCTTTCAGTGAGAGACTGAAATGTAGTGACTGCCCTTATAGGCACTCACAAAGTCACATGTGGGCATGTGACTCTAGAAGTCCAAACATGGTGCCCTATCTCATTGTCTCCAATGATTGGTCCTAGGTAGTGGGCGTGTGGCTCAGTAGGGGCAATCAGAACCACTCCATAGAGTACTTAATAGAGGCTGAGAGAGAAAGGTGCTTTTGTTTGGATCTCAAGCATAAAGAATAGGATATAAGGGCAACTGGCATCTGTCATTACACTATGTGAAGAGAGACTGGCAGGAGAGAATGAGGCCAGCTTATAAAGAGATAGAGATAAGCAGCCTTGAAATGGGGTGCGAGAAAGTCTTAACCGTGGCTGGGCCCCTACATCCAGCTATGTCTGAAGCTGATATTAGCTCTAGGTTCCCCAGTTGCATTAAGATTTTATTGGGGAAGGGGAACAGGACTTTATTGGGGAACAGTGTGTACTTCCAGGACTTTTTTCCAAGTCAAGTCGTTGTCCTTTCAATCTTAGTTGTGGAGGGCGCAGCTCAGCTCCAGGTCCAGTTGCCGTTGCTAGTTGCAGGGGGCACAGCCCACCATCTCTTGCGGGAGTCGAACAGGCAACCTTCTGGTTGGGAGCCCGTGCTCCAACCAACTGAGCCATCTGGGAGGCAGCTCAGCTCAAGGTGCCCTGTTCAATCTTAGTTGCAGGGGGCGGAGCCCACCATCCCTTGCGGGACTCAAGAAGTTGAACCAGCAACCTTGTAGTTGAGAGGACGCACTCCAACCAACTGAGCCATCCGGGAGCTCAGCGGCCGCTCAGCTCAAGGTGCCATGTTCAATCTTAGTTGCAGGGGGTGCTGCCCACCATCCCTTGCAGGACTTGAGGAGTTGAACTGGCAACCTTGTGGTTGAGAGCCCACTGGCCCATGTGGGAATCGAACCGGCAGTCTTCGGAGTTAGGAGCACGGAGCTCCAACCACCTGAGCCACCGGGCCGGCCCCACTTTTTTTCTTTAAATAAATTTTATTGGGGAATATTGGGGGACAGTGTGTTTCTCCAAGGCACATCAACTCCAAGTTGTCCTTCAATCTAGTTGTGGAGGGTGCAGCTAGTCCGGTTGCCGTTTTCAATCTTTAGCTGCAGGGGGTGCAGCCCACCATCCCATGTGGAAATTGAACCAAACTGGCAACCTTGTTGAGAGCTCAAGCTCTGACCAGCTGAGCCATCTGGCTGCCCCACCAGCAGCTCAGCTCATTGTCTTAAATCTAGTTGTGGAGGGAGCAGCTCACTGGCCCATGTGGGAATCAAACTGGCGATCCTGTTGTTCAGAGCTCTCGCTCTAAGCAACTGAGCCATTCGGCCACCTACCTCCTTCCACTTTTGACTAACGTAGATAGATGTTTGAATTGAGTGTCTCACACTTGGAACTCAGTCTTGATCACTGCAATGGGGCATGCCAGCTAAGTGGGCAACTCTAGCACATTGCCACTTAAGCAATCCTGAAACTTCCCTGAGTCAGTTACTGTGCTGGTGTCAAAGATAAACAAAATTGGACATTAGTTAAAGTGGTAAGGACAGATTTTAATCAGTAATATACTGTTGCAGTAGGATTGAGGGTCCAGCATGAAGTGAATGTCACTTCAATTTGTACAGAGGTGATTGGGCATTTTAAACTGATAAGAACAGACACCACACTTGCTTTTAGCCAAAAGGTGAAGCGATTGGTGACTGGGCATTTTATAGAGAAGGAACGGTGGGGGCTTGAACAGACTCAGGGAAGTGAAAAATGACCCAGGGTTGATCAGTGTAAATGCTGATTAGGCCAGCTGTGTCTGCTAGCTGGCAATGCGGGTAACTGACTGTTAGGCTATCTTCCCACATAGACTGGGAGACTGAGGTGAGGCCCCATCCTTCCCGAGGATTACATTTCAAAGGAATGGCTTTCAGGTCCTTGAGAAAGACACCCCTGAATTGCAGAAGATACAGATAACATTTCAAAGGGACAGAGAAAGGAGTCACAATTATAAGGCCTTTTTAGTAAATGCTCTAAGACAGGGTGGTGTGTGCGGTGATGTCAGGTGACGACAAAGCGAACAGTCAATTCGTTTGGCACCCTTGAGCTTTCTCAGGCAGGCACTGTGAGGGGCAGGGGTCATCCTACGGATGCAAGCTTGAGCTCTTGGAAAGTATGTTAGTGTTTAAGTCTTAATGTGAGGGGAAGGAGGTGGATGAAATCACTTGCGCTAAGCGCCTGTAGTAGTTTTTATAGGTCAAGGTTGAGGCCTACTTGAGAAGAGGGCTCAGAGGAACCTGGCTAAAATTTAATCAAGGAGAGAATCTTCTTCTCTAGGCCTCTAGGCACCTTCTTCTCTAGGCACTGAGCATGCTCCCACCTGGAATGTATGGGGATGGTCCTCCTTGATCTGGTACCAGCACCCAGATTGTTCTTTGGGGGAATAACCCTTCCCCTGTGGGTGCAACCTCAGGAGTTCCTCAGGGGCACCGAGGGCACTGCTGATAGTCACACAGAGATAACAGGTGTAAACCAGGTCCACCCTGGGCAAAGCCAGAGTCTAGTCATCTCATGATTTGTCCCCAGTGACTTCTGTTCACGCCCTATTTTCTTCCCTGCTGCAGCCACACAGGGCGCTCCATGGTTCTCTCTGTAAGGCCCTTCCTCTAGCAGGGCCCTCTATCTGGGGTGCTCTTCCTGTGGGCCCCCCAGGGCTAGGTCTGGTAGCCTTGTCCTCCTGCTGCATTCAGCTCACAGGTCTCTTGCGAGAAGCCTCCCCGACTGCACTGCGCACACCATGGTATCTCTGACCTCCACATGGGCTCCTCCCACTCACTGAAGCGGTGTGGCCCAACTAACTCCCTACACACCCCCACCAGCCCACAGGAGGTGCCCTCTGGGCTCCCTTCTTCCTGCTTGTTGCACATCACGTGGTAATCTCATACCTAACATCTCTCTCTACCATCAGACCGAGCCATGCTGGGCAGGGGCTGTGTTGGTCTGTGGCCAGCTGTACCCTCTGTGCCTGGACACACGGGTGCAGAGAGAACATGAGGAAAGAGGGACTCCAGTGCCATCTGCCATCTGTCCCCAGGCTGCAGTTTAATAGTTGTCTGGGCTGGGCACACAAACCCACTACGTGCATCCTCCCCGCCATACTCAAGGCCCACCGCCTGAGCTGGCTCAAGCCCTCTGCTGACCCCACCCCTTCCGCAAAAAAGGACACTCTGCTCTTCTCCACTTTGCACAAAAATGTATTTCTTTGACATCCCAAAGTACAGACATTCATCCAGGCCCCAGGTGGTAAAGCAATGAGTTGTGAGCTCTGCCTGGGGTCTGGCTCAGGCCACATGAGCATGGAAGGGAGGGGCAGCTGTGGCCCATCTGTCAAGCTGGGGGAAAGCAGGGCAGCTGCCCCTGCCCAGGGCTGGGAAAGAAAGACTCCAGGAGAAAAAGGCCAGGTGCCTCTTCCTTGGGCTGCTCCTCTAGCCTGTTCTGCCTGGAGGCAGAGACGCTAGGAGAACCCAAAAACAGGCCCAGGGCAGGAGGAGGGAAGAAAAGCGTGCCCCAGGGGCTGCCTGTGGGGTCAACCCCGCACCCAGGCCCCGGTTCTGTAGGGGTCTCCTCACCCCCGTCTGTCCACCAGAAGCAATTTGGAGTTCCGATGAGGGAGGACAGAGATTCTGAAATACATTCAAGGCTCACGCTTCTCTGAAACACAGCCGAGATTTCCAAGGTAGTGCTGGGGGGTGGGGGGTGTCGGGGGGTCTCCACTGCAGGCTGTGCCAACTGGTCTGGAGGCATCTGCCTGCTGCTTGCTGTAGGAAAGGCTGGCGTGGAGTGCTCCTGCCTGTGAGAGAGGTGTGGGGTCCTCTGGGCAGCGGGGCAGGCAGGGGTGAACGAGGCAGGCTCAGTTCTGCTGGTGGGGTGCCTGGGCACCTTGGGTCTGCGGGCAGATGAAGGGCTGGGGAATAAGGGAGTAAGTCCCTGGCCCCAGACGGTGCTGGCTTCTGGAGCTGGGGGCCAGTTCTGGGTATGTTTGGCAGAAGGGGCAGTGAAATTTGCCCGAGTTCTGACCAGCCCTGGGCTGGGGCCTTCCACAGCCTGGGACCTGGTGGGAGACTAGGAGGCAGCCTCCATAGCAGCGTGGCCTCAGGCAGGCCTGGCCAGAGAGCAGCAGGGCCACTGTGAGCCCCGCTCCTTGAGGGTTCTCTGGGGCTGCGGCTGCCTGGCCTAGGCCTGGGCACGGCTCCCTTCCTTGCCCCAGATGGCCCAAGCCGGGAGCACCAAGGCATCTGGGAGACCCACCGCGGTTAGTTTTAATGCCTAAACCCCATCAGCCGCCCTCAGGACCCCAGATGAGGTTCTTGGGCTTTGGCGGGGGTGGTTAGGGTGCTGAAGTGGGTTGTTAAAAGCCTGCTGCCTCTCCTAAAAGGAAGCGAGGCCAGGGTCTGAGGTTACTGGGAGAGGACCGGTCACTCACGATGTTAGAGGCATTTAGTCTGGCGGGGGTGGGAGTGAGTGTGGCAGCGATGAAGGCTTTGAGTTGGGGCTTGAGCATGGCCAAGGAAGCTGCAAGGACGCAGGGAGTGTTTCTTTTGTTTTTGTACAGAAATCATACACACAAAACTTCACACTTCCTAACCAAAAAAAAAAAAAATAATATATATATATAATATATATATCTCACTAATGTTAAGGAAAAGCGTCGGTTGTGCAAAAGTCCCCTGTGTCCCTTCATCCAGTGGGAGGCTCCCGGGTGGGGGTCTGCCATCTGGGCTGCTTGAGTGCTTCCTGCTGGCCTCGTGGTCCAGAGCAGTGGCGGCCATGTGGGTGGAGACCTCTATCTGGATGTGTCCATGTTCTCCTCTTTAAAGTTACTGCAGTGCTCAATCACCTTTCTGGAGGCAATGGAAGACAGAGGATTGGCAGGCGGGCTTGGGCCAGGGGAGGCCAAGTCCATCCTGGCCGATCAGGCCGCAGAATTTGTTGGCAAGTATCACCTAACGGATGCTGACTGAGATGGCGTGCACAAAATGGCCGGCATGTGTGGAGTACCCAGGAAACGGTGCCTGTGGCCATGTCCTCCATCAGCACCCTATCTTCCTCCCATGCTTCCCCCGCCCCCGGGCCTCTGGTTAGGGGCTCCCCTGAATCCGCGTAGGTCTGTCCTCCAAAACCCTCTGATCCTTTCTTTAGCAACGTCTTCCTTCTTCACCTTTTCCCTACACACTCCGGCCTTTTCCTCTCCAAAGTCTACTAATAGTCCCCAAAGTGACTGCACAGCAGACTCGCCCTGAGGTCTGGATGGTGGAGCTAGGGCAGCTCTGCTTGCACGGGCCGTGTACTACTGAGGCAGCCAAGCCCCAGCGCAGTGTTTGGGACCCACCACTCACACCTCCAGTCTCTCGCCTACTCCAGTCTGGCCCTTGGGAACTGCTGCCCACTGCTATCAGGTGACCCTGGCCTTCCTGTTCAACACTAAGCCTCTGGGCTGGTCGGAGTGGCTGTGTGGGGGTGTTCACTGCAGCCTCTATGTGCTAAAGGGGTGCCCCAATACGTTTTGGGAAGTAAGGGCCACGTGGAGTGGGACAGGAGTTGAGACGAGCTGAAGGGACTTCTCTTGAGCGCCCTGTCAGTGTCCCTCACACCTGCCACCAGACAGGCCTGCTCAGACACATGTGTCAGGTCTCACAGAGATGTTTACAGTGTCTAGGGTGGGTTATGGGTCAGCCTTACCCAGTGCTTCTCACATCTCCTGGGATCCCTGCAGACAATGAATGTCCCTAGGCTCACCTCCCAGACCCACTGGGACAGAACATCTAGGGTGGGGCCTGTACATTTTTAACAGTCTTTCCAGATGATTCTTTAGGGGGATGAGGTGTGAGAACCACTTATTTTACCGTTCTAAAACTCAGACAAATCTGTCAATTCATGTTTAAGCAGTCCCTTTGGCCAAAAATAACTGCAGAAACGGGCCAGTCACGTCTTGGGAGCCTCTGAACTCCAGGCCCCTCCTCCATGATACTCTTTATTCTACGTCGTGTTTAGAACTGGGGTCCTGGAGAAAGCAAGGTCATTACTGCTGAGTGTGACGTGCAGCATTCCTCAGTCTCTTGTGTACAGATCAATGTGAGGTCAGAACCGGTGATATTTTAGAGTCTGTAGTGAAAACCACACAGCGATGAAACGCCTGACAGCTCTGAATGGGACCTTCACATTCAGTCACTCATTTGCCCTCTGCCCCTGATCAGTCCTGATCTCTAGACTGTATTTTACCACACTGTGTCCTCTCTTTAGTTGGAATGTCTTTGGCCAGAAGGAATGAAAAATTCTGAGCTGACTTGCTGACACCCAGTGATGAGAGGACGGAATCTCTTGGGAATGAAAGAAAACGAAGCTCACAAACGAGAGCAACAAGGCTCCATGTAGAGCTTGGTCATCGAGTTTCTGGCCACACTGTGGCTGAAATGAGACTCAGGGCGGCCCCAGCGCGACATCAGTATATTTCCATACTCAACTCCAAATTGCCCTGGGGATTTCAGCCATTCCTGACCACCAGGGGGCCCCGCCGTGTCACCCACTCCCCCAAATCAAGGCTCTGGCAGATCCACTGCCTGTCCCTTACCGGGCCATCTCCTTGGTCTCCTGCCGCGCGGTGGCCATCTTGATCATGTCCCTCAGAAGGGGCATCCCACCTTCTTTGATCAGCAGGGGGCAGTACTTGTCCGCTGTAGGGCAGTAGGAGCAGACAGCATGGGGTCAGGGTGGGTCTTCTCTCAGCCTGGGCCCAGACACCACCCTTGCTGCGAGGACTGCCCTCCCAGAGGGGTGGGAGGAAGGTGCAGGCCTGGGCGCGGGCACTGCTGCAACCCGGGATGAGCCATGTTTGCCCAGCCCCAAGTCCACCTGGGAAGCAAGGGCTGAATATTCGGGAAAGGCTCTTCCCGATCTGGTATGCAGTAGCATTTTTTCCCCCGAGCTCAGCCTGTGGAAAATATCACCCCAATCAGTGGCTTCTATTCTCTGAGAAGTTTTTTTTTTCTTTATTCTGTAAAAACAGATTCCTAAGCCTTGCCCTTGGGTATTCTAATTCAACAGATCCAGGAACCTGTATTTATTTGTGTTTTTAGCAAAATACCACCAGGGTTGGAACCACCATGCCTTCTGATTGGGTGGTTTCGTGGTTCACTCCAACAAAGAACATTCTAGTGCTTAGTAGCCAGGGCTTACATTCCATGGAGAACACGGGTATTTCCATGGACCTCCAGTAGCTCTATGTAGTAGGAGCTACTTGTATTATCTCCCTTTACAGATGAGACTACTGAGTGTCAGGGGGATGAAGTAATTCATCCAAAATCACTCCAGAGGCTTGTCCAAGGGAGTGCCAGCTCAGGGCTCTTGCGTCTGTGTTACACTGCCTGCCTCTTTGAGGTAAGGTGCTACGTTTTAGTAAGACTAACTTCAAATAATAATAAAAAAGGCTAATGCTTACTGACCAGTCAGTATATGCACATGTGTTGGTATATGGTATGTTCTAAGCACTTTACATGTCTTATTTCACAGCAATCCTATGAGGTAAGTGCTATTATTAGCCCATCTTAAAGATGAGGAAATGTAGGCACAGAGAGGGTGAGAAATCTGCTCAAAGTAACACAGCCAGTGGTAGGACCAGGTTTCAAACGCAGGCAGTTTGCTCACAGAGCCTGTACTCTTATCCACTCTGCCAGCTAACAGGACTGACAGTATGTAGGCACTGGGCATGGCACTTTATGTTGGTTCTCTTTTCACATCAATCTCGTGGGGTAGGTGTTATTTTCACAGAGGCGAAAACTGAGGCCCACAGAGGTTAAAGAACCTGTGCGAGGTCACAGAACTAGTAAGGGAGAGAACTGGGGGTCACACTTGGCCTGTCATAAAGTCTCTTAGCACTGCACCCTCTTTCTCTTCTCCCCCAAAGCCACTGAACAGAGGACAGTTCAGGCTCTTCTATGGGAGGGGAGGGAAGGACTCTCTTTGAGGAGATAAGATTTGTTTTCAAGTTCTCTCCTGTTCTCTTGGATGTCTATTTCCTCAGAGGTTAGTTCTTCATTAGGGTGGGTCTTACTCTGTCTTACACAAAGCATGGAGATTTTTGACTATTCACTCATATGGAAGCAGGAGGCATGAAGAAAGCTGTCTGGGAACTCTGGACGGGCCATCTCGCTGCCAGGCCTGCTCTGGGGCAGAGGCCAGCCCTTCTGCTGTGCACCCCACAAATGCTAGAGGGTGGAGGGCTGTGCTCTGAGGCCCCGACACTGATGCCAGCCCTCTTGCTGCTCCCCACCTGCTCTATAAGCTTCCTAAAGGCATGTCTGCTTCCAGCCGGGTGAGTGTCCCTGAGTCTGAACAAAGGACGAGTGAATACTCACGATAGACAGACACGAGGTTGTACAGGGCCCAGGTGGCCCAATGCTGGCTGACAGGGGAGATGCCCTGGGGAAGGAGGCGAAGAATTGGCTCAAACGACCTGTAGGAAGAGAAACCAGAGTCACTTCTGGTGCTGGGGGAGGGGGAAGTGCATCTTGCTGGGCTTTCTCCTCTTTGGAGGGTCCTATGGACAAACCATGAGCAGGCCAGTAGGATGCAGGAGATACGGGGCATCTGGCCCTTCAGCCCACTTCAGGCTCCACAAAGGGAGCTCCCTTTTGAGAGATGTCAAGAGCATGGACGTGTAAGGGAGACAGGAGGGACACAGATTAGGTGGTGCAGAATCTGGGGACCTCAGCAAGGAAGAGACCCAGCCTGGGGATGGGGGCGAAGTACCCTGGGATGCAGAAGAAAGTGTGATTGCACTTGGCCTCCTATGGACCATCTGTACTCATATCCAAAAGCCTGAAAAATGTATGTGCAAATCCCCAGACCAGTGATTTCATTTCACCTCTGCTAGGGAACGACATAACTGGAGCATCAGCAAAGCCACAGGCATGAGCCCGTTCTTCCCAACACAGGTTTTCAACTTCAAAGTCAGTATCAGAGCAAGATGGGCCATCCACACATCGAAAGTGACCCAGTCATAACATAATGAGAGAGATCCAGACCTGTGGCTGGCAATTCAGTCACAAGACAGTGTGACCTGATACCAACTGGACTGAAAGCATGTAAATCTGTGTACAACTGCTGGGAGGGGACACACCGGCACGTTAGAGGGATTTCTTTTAGGGAACAAGGTTATGAGTGGCTTGTTTTGTTTCCTCCTGCGTGTCTGTATTTTCTCCTCCCCAACCCCACAAATAAACGTGTACCAGATGTATGTGAACAGCAGGCTTTGGGTGCACACGGGTGTTGATGTGCATGACACACGCACCAAGCAGTACAGCTGAGATGGGCGCCTCTCTGCTCAGTAAGACAGAGCCGACAGAGGGCTAGGAGAGAGGGAAGAAGCTCTGACCGGACCGTGATGGCAACGAGCGCCCGGTCCTAGCATCGCCACACCCTCCCCACTGCACACCTGTAGTTGATATTTCTCCGTGAGTTGATGTCCCAGCTCTGGATGGCTGCCCACATGCGTTCCTCCACCTCTTCCCGCTGGGGCTCACAGATGCCCCAGGCCTCAGGCCCATCAAACATGATGTGGGAGAGGACGCCGCAGGCATTGTAGGAAACCTCAATCCCATCGGCCTTGCTCTCTAGCAGGTTGCTGCCAAGAAGAGAGAAAAATGGAGTTCAGTTCCCTCTAAGTCCCTCTTCAGACACCAGCTGCTGGACCCTAACTGACAAAGCAGATGCCAGAGGTACTACTGATTTCTTTATCACTTATTATCCATACCCAGATGACTTCTAAAAGGCACCTGAGGTAACTAAGATGAGATATAGCTACACAAGGACCATTTATGGAGGATTCAATGAATAAGAAACCACATTATAGAGGGAAGGCGACATTTATGACAGAAATCTAGGCTAAGTGCAGTTGCTGTGACTGAGCATAGACTGGAACTCTGAGCATCCTGGCAGCCAAGGCAAACAGGCAAAGGACAGAAGGACCAACCTGAAGACACTGATGAATTGGGAAGTCATTAACTGGGGCCGCAGCTCCTTCACCTCTGCTACGTTCCCCAACAGTCCCAGCATATTCCGATGCAGTTCCTGCTTCTCTGGGAATTCCTGGCCAAACGAGAGCCATGGGGGCCACATCAATTAGCACTTAATTAGTGTCTGGTATTAACCTAGAAACTTTATGAGCGTCTGTCTGGCCATTCTGACTAGACAAAGAGGGGGTGTGATATGCTGTCCTCCTACTTTCTAGTGCACCCAGGACAGTGTTGGGTATCCACTATAAGGATTAAAAGGGTGGGGGCGCCTTGCCACAAAATCAGAGGCTGAATGGAGATGGGACCTATAAAACTGTAAATGGGACAAATATGGTTCTGTTTACCAAAGCTTAAAATATTAGTTTAATGGAACCCTCCAAGAAACTGGAGCAAGAAAGCAAGGGATAAGTTTTAGGAGGAACAGCCCATCCTACCGGACAGAATTCGGTCCAGCTGACATCCCAATGGACCCCTGCCAGGCTTGGGCAGTCTGAGAAGGCACTGCTGAGAAGGGTGGAGCTGGGGTTCCCCTTGGAGGGAGGGCTTTCAGAGAGGGCCCGGCCAGGCCATCTGGGTCAGGGAAGGTCTCTGGAGCTGCTGCTGCTTTTTCCTTTCTATTTTTTCTTTTTTTTTTTGAATTTTCCTAAGAGTTTATTTGAGCCAATCTGATGAGCTATGCTGGGAAGGAAGATCTCAACTGCTCCTTGGAGCTTCTGATTGCAGCAAATCCTGGGCTGCCCTTCTGTGGGAAGCATGAGAAGGGTTGCTGGTGGATTTGGTTGGTGGGGAGCCTGGGGACAGACGAGTAGCCGTGTGGGTGCCCTAGGAGGCTGCCGCCGCAGAGAGGCACTACCTTCAGGCAGTCCAGGAAGAGCTTCATGCCGTTGAAGTTGAGGAACATCTCACAGTTGTCGGGCGTCTCGTCCGTGATGTTCCACAGGGCGCTCCAGGAGAACTCCATCACCTGGTCACACTGAAGGCGGGGAGGGCTCAGCACCGGCTCACCTGGACAGGACCTGAGGGCTCCTGGCACCCAATGAGGGGGTCCCCTGGCAAAATACTGACCCCCCCGCCCCCCAGGGGAAAACCAGTCCCCACGTGGGCTGCAGATGGCAGAATGGCTCCATGAAGACTCGACTTACTATCTTGTCCAGCAGCTTCTTCTGAATGAGCTTCAGCATGGTCTGTGGGCAGAGAAGAGAACTTGCAGGGGGCCAGGCCTCAGGAGCTCTCATGCCCCCCAAGAACCAAGATGCAGAGAGGAGCACCAGCGATTCTATTCCTGGCTAATATATCCTAACAAGACCAAAGCTGCCCATCTATTTGGGAGGCTGTTTGAAAAAGTGCAATCCGCAGACTCGGTACTTGGCATCAGGAGGCCTGGGTGCTAGTCCTGGCTCCACTCTGACTCCCAGTGTGGCTCTGGGCACAGCCCTCTCCCTCTGTGGAACTCAGCCTCGCCAGAGAGAAAATGAGGAGACTGGCCATTCCTTCCTCATTCTTTCCTTCCTTCCTTCAGCAAATATTTATTATCTCCCCACTGCGTACTAGACACTATGCTAGGAGCTGCTCGGGACATAATGATGGAAGGAACAAGCATGGCGTCCTTCCCCACGGAGCTCACAGCCCAGTGGGAGGCCGACATTGCATAGATAGTTCTTCCCTTATTTAATCCCAGTTGGGAAGAAAAATCAGGGCACCTGGTCTGAGGAAGCAGGAGTGACTTATACAGTGGGACCTAATGGGTGAATGGGGGTGGGAGAGGATGACAGAATGTTCTAGGTGGAGGACACGTATGGGGGTCGTAAGCAACATTCACTGCTAGGAAATCCGTCCTTTGGTCTAGCCTGACTCCTTCATGTGGCAGTGGGGCTATGGCAGAGGAAAGGAGGAAGGCAGGGAGGGCCAGCCCGCCTGCACGCACCACAACGAAGCCCATCTTGCCCACGGCCTCCTTGTGGTCATTGTCCACCTGGCAGACCAGGGCGTTGCACAGGTGCACGGCAATGCGCTGGATCGACTCATCCTGCCGTGTGGGGTTGAGGATGCTGAGCAGGAGCTCATTGACCCTGCGGTACTGGAATTCCAGCTCCTCGGGGATGCTGAAATTGCAGAGGGTCAGGCAGCAGTTCCGCTGGACCTGGGCCGGGACGGAGACAAGTGGAGCACAGTCAGGGGCAGACTCGAGCTGGACTCGAGGGGCTCGCTAGAGGTGAGAGATCATCCGGAGTTGTGGTGGTCCAGGAAGGCGTCCTGGAAGAGGAGGCTGTAAGGCTTTCTAAGAAAAACGTGAACTATTCATACAGAAGAGTGTATAAAATACAAATGTATAGTTTTACAAGTAATTATAAAGCAAACAAGCTTTTCTACCACCATGTAGCCACTACCTGGGTCAAGAAATAGAACATGGCCAGCACCCAGAGGTCCCCATATGTCCCTTCCTAATCATAAGGCCCTCTTTCCACTAGAGATACCCACCATCCCTGCTTTTTCATTCAAAAGATTCTCTAGTACCTTTCTTCTTTTTGTTCAACCATAGGTTTGCAAGATCACCCACGTTGTTGTAAGCAGCAGAAATGCATTCCTTTTCATTGCAGTATAGTATTCCAGTTCATGCATCCATTCCACTGCTGGTATACATTTGGCTGGACTTCAATGTTTGACTGCTTTTAACAATGTCTTGTACATGCGTTCTGATCTCCACTCTCATGGGTACACACGCGTGGGTGAAGCTTCTGGGTCAGAATGGGTGCATGTCTTTAACTATACCAGGTCACACCAGGCTGTTTTCCAATGTGGCTGCACCAGTTTACCCTCCCACCAGCAGTGCAGGAAAGCTCTACTTGCTCCACATCCTCAATCTCTCTTTGCATTGTCTGCAGGCTTTTTTCTTTTTTTACAGCACAATGTTCTCAGCACATTTTCCTTGTCATTTAATTTCCTTCCATCCTTTCTCATTAGATATTGGAAATTCACCATATTTTATGTTATGTAAATTAGAGGATATCACCCTTGGTTAACTCTGTCTTTCCCTTCAAAAAATACATATTCTTTTGTTTGTTTGTTTTGTTTTTTTGTAATTTTTAAAAATTTATTGGGGTGACAATTGTTAGTAAAATTACATAGCTTTCAGATATATTTTTTAATTTGAGAAAAACTTTATTTTAAATTATAAAAGCAATACTTACTGTAAAAAGTTCAAATAATACTATCTGAGCAGAAAGTTCAAGTCTCCTACCTCAATCCCCAGAAGTGATCACTGTTAGAAGTTTGGTGCACATCCTTCTAGATTTTTCTACCATGCAAATACAAATATATATTTGGGGGAGAGGAGAGGCAAAAAAAGATATTATACAAATTGGTCCAAAACTTTTCTTATCAATGTGCAGTGGACATCCTTCTAGGTCAGGATATACAGATATACAGTAATGTCCCAATATGTGGGTGGATCATACGTTACTCTTCCAGGCCGCTATTACTAAAACATTTTGGTTTTCTCTGATTTCTATTTAATGGGTGTATGTATAGCTTTTCCCTCTAAGGATATTCTAGCTGTGGAATACCTAGGCCAAAAGATAAATGTATTTATAGGTCTGGCAGGTTCTGCCAGCTGCCCTCCAGAAAAGTTGTTTGATTCGTACCTCACCAGTGGAAAGTGCGAGAGTGCTCTTCCTGCAACCTGTCAATCTCTTGAGATGAAACATGACATCTTGTTATTTTACTTTCCATGTCTTTGATAGAGTTTGTTAATTTGTTTGAGAGTCTTCAACTAGCATTTTTTCATTTAAAAAAAAAGATGCCCCTTTTAACCTGATTACAAAATCAATCTCAATGTGGAAAAAACAGTTGCTCTGAAGTCTGCAGTTGGCAGAAAGTGGGAAAGTGGGTCTTTTCGTCCCTGCAGAAGCTATAGCCCCACCATAGCCTTTCTGGAGGACAATTTGAGACTACATACCAAATGTTTTAAAAGTACACATACCCACTGCCCCAGCAATTTAACTTTTAGACGTAGTATAAGGATAATCAATTAAACGTAGTCAGCAAAGCCTTATTTGAAATAGCCAAAACGTACAAAAGCAACCAAAATGTTCAACCAGGGGGCGGATTCCATAACTGCAGCCCATACGCTCGGGGAGCCCCAGGAAGGGGTTGGGGCTTGGCCACTGCCTCTGAGCTCCAAAACAGAGTCAGCACCCGAGAGGCCTCTCCCTGGGTAAGGACACTGAACACTGCTGACACCAACAATTATGAAACTGAACCATTAAAACCAGCTGTCTGGGGGAGGAGAGCTGGGGTTGTGAACAACTGTTACTTCTAGTTAATACATTTTTGTATTACTTGAATTTGTTTTCTAAGCATTTGGTGTCTTAATTTTTCTCTTTTAATCAGAAGAGAAAAATTATTTAAAAATTTTTGTTGTAAAATATTTGTTGATGGGGAGGGTTCACATTCAAAAGACACTGTTGAAATAAAAGTCCACGTAACATGAGCGTTACGCGCAGAGTGAGCCCCATTTACTAAATAAATACGCACAGCCTAAAATCTGGAATGACAGACATTCAGTGTTAACAGGTGCTATCTCTGGGTGCTGGGACTATGGCTGGGTTTTTTCTTCATATCTGTTCATTATAATTTTTCTATAGTAAACATTTTCATGACTTTTATAAGAAAAGCAGCTATTGAAAAAAATAGCCCCCGGCAGTGTTACTGGGTAGAAGGGCTGAGGAGTCAGCGTAAGCAGAGGCCCAGGGACAGGAGAACAGGGTCCCTGGGTGGAGGGTGGTGGGGCCAGGTAATGGGGCCCTGAGTGCCAGGTCCCCGAGTCTGTGAGTGATGCCCTGGGAAAAGGGGATCGGGAGGGGGCAGCGCAGAGCCAGGCAAGAGAGGGTGGGAGCAGGCACCCTGAGGCCCTATGAGCCAGCTGGTGAGGCTGGGCCACAGGGAGAGCAGGACAAGAGGGTCTGGGCCAGAGCATGCAGGGCTGTGGCAGGCAGGGGGCTCACCGTCACCTCCTGGTAGGATTCCATGCCATTCAGCACCACCTGGATGACCTGCCGGCGCAGCTTGACGCTCTGCTCTGAGCGGTACTCGGAGTTGGTCAGGTAGAAGAGGGCAGCACTGCCTGTCACTTGAATGTTCTTGTCATACTTGTGGCACTTGAGGGCCGTGATGACCAGCTATATGAAGACAGGTTACGGGTCCAGGTGGGGAAGTACTGTGGCAGTTATGCAGGGACAGGCCCAGGGCTCTGCGAGGGGGCTGGGACAGGCCCTCTGAGCCTGGAAGGGGCAGACATGGGGGTTGGGGAGCAGAAACTAGGGCAGGGCCATGGTGTTTGGACAAGGCCAGTGCTGGGGCAAGTGGGGTGCTGTAGGGTAGGGTTGGGGTTTGGGAGGTAGGACTGCCGGTATCCTGGGGATGAGGAGGGGTGTAGAGGAGAGACAGCCAAGTCTAGCCCCCCCCAGGTGGGGATGGCTAGGAGCCCGAGGGCCCCCTCTGCTCCCGGCGTTGGGCTGACCTTCAAGGCCCGCAGAAGCTGGTTGCAACGCTCGATGCGGGCGATGTCAAAAAGCAGGTTGATGGCCCGGGAGGTGATCTCGGGCCTGTGCTCCGTGTAGGCCTCGATGGCGTTCAGCACTTGCTCCTCGTTTTTGTCACCACTTACCTGGGGAAGAGGCATGCTCAGAACAACCCGGAAGAAGCCAAGTGGTGGAATCCTCAGACCTCAGCTCGGTCTCTAGCCCCAGGGCAGACACCTGGGGCCCCCAGCCCACCCCCATCCCTTCTTCCAGGGCTCCCTGCGGCTTCCCTCCTCCACTCCCTCTCACTTTGTAGGCTGGAATGTGAGTGAGGCGGCACAGGGAGGTCTCGAAGAGCCCAAGGAACTGCAGTGGCCTCTTCAGAGCCCGGAAAGGCGTGATGCTGCTCTTGGAAGGCTCGATGCTGGGGGAAGAGGGTGCTGGGGTCAGGGGCTGCCCTGGGTTCAGCACGAAGGCGGGCCTCTCCCTGGGGGTGGCTAGGCATTTACTAGGGGCCCTTTTCTAGGCCCTCCAGCTAATCTTTTTTTTTTCTTTGCAAGGGCAGGGGACATAGACCCCACCTATTGGTGGAAGGCTGGCAAGGCCACATTGTAGAAGAACGTGTGGGCGGACAATATGGTTATAGCCATCTTTGGAAAATGTTATCTGCCATTCTAGTGAGGACGTGTCACCCTTAGGTTCCACCAACGATCAGGAAGGGACATGCCCATCCACCAAACCCTGCTAAAGTATAGTTGGGGACAGGGCTTATGGCCAATTACAGCTGGATGGGTTTGAAGCAGATCTCGCAACCAACCAACACTGTCTATCCCAACACCTAACGAGTGGAAGACACTACCAGCCTCATCTTAACACCACCACACTGTCTCTGGCCAGTCTGAGCATCGGAATTGCCCAGTCACTCCTGGTGCTTACACTTTCTAGCCTTTGCACGGGATGTTCCCTCTAGAATACCCTTCCTTGGGCAACCTCAGACTGTACTTTTACAGCAGCTTGGGTGCCATTCCTCCTCCTCCCTCCTTCCTGATCGTCACGGCAACCCTGTGCCTCCCCTAATGATGACTTGTCTGTCCTCACTAGCTCATACAGCCTGGAGAGGGCAGGGCCTGGTTAGTTTCTTTATCTCCTGCACCCAGAATAGCACCTGGTAGAGGGAGGCTTGTTGAAAGACACCCCACCGGCGACCCTGGCGGGCAGGTCCCCACCTGGTCTGCCCTGCTTCCTCGTCCATCTTGGAGATGCTGCAGTTCTCCAAGATCATGTGGCCAGAGATGTCCAGGGACATGAGATTCCCCAGCTTCTGCACAAAGAGGCTCAGCACCTTGCGAGTCAGCTTGAACTTATAGTAGCTGGAGAGGCGGTCTCGGGAAATGTCCAGGTGTCTGGAGATCGGGATGTGGGGCACAGGTCAGGGGCCAGATATAGGCTGGGGCTACCTCAGACCCCTGCTCCTTCAGTCCATGGCAGGGGAGACCCATCCCTAACACAACTGCTGCAGGGCATTCTGGGAAAAATCCTGCTGGGACCCAGGTGCCCTCAAGAGCCCTGAACCAGCTGAGTTTAAGGAATGGGACCATCTCTTCCATGCCCACCTTCTCCCTGGTAAGGGGCTCAGGAACCTTCTGGATTCACGACACCCACCTCCCCACCCGGCCCCAGCAAGCTCTGGGCTGGCCGCTCACCGCAGCTTGTGCAGCTGGACGATGACCCGGATGTGGTCATCCGACAGGTCCATGTTGTAGAGCACAAGGGACACGAGGCTGTCCTTCCACTGGGTGAGGAAGGCCGCGTCGCTTGTCTGAATGCCTGAGAGGTCCAAGGTGGCCAGCGAGTGGAGCGGCCGCAGCAGGGACTCCACCGGGACGCCATCGATCATTCGGCCCAAGTTGAGAAAGCGCAGGCGGCTGAAGCCCTCGAAGGTGAAGTCCTTGACCAGCACCTGGCAGGTGGGGTTGACGAGGCACTCGTCTTCACAGCCCCCGGGGTTTTCCTCCTCGTAAAAAATGTTTGCACAGCCAAAGAGGCTCAAGGACACCAGCGTGTGGCTGAAGCTCCTCAGCGTCTGCAGGCTCTTGGCGGACAGCTTCTCGCAGTTGGTCAGGTACAGCTCCACTAGGTCCTGGGGGCAGGGCAGGCACAGCTGTCAGCACCCCTGCGCAGCCCCTGCCCTAGGCCTGGCCCTGGCTACAGGTGGGCTTGGAAGGGGTCAGCACAGGGGGAAGAACACCAGTGCGGCCCTGGGATTCTTGCCCTGGAGGCGAGCGGGCCCTGCCCCGACTCACTCTTTGACCATCTCGGGGCCGGCCTCTCACGGCCATCCCAGGTGCCTGGTGAGGCCGGGCTCACCTGCTTGCGAATGGCTTCCAGGTCCTGGTCCTGCACCAGGTCCTCACGGAGGTGGATACGGGTAAGGCGGGTGCTGCGGGGGTCTGAGAAGAGGCTGAAGAAGCTGTCGTGTGGCTCAAAGTTGCAGGCGGCATTGACCAGCTCCACGTACCTGGGAGGGAAGAAAGCCTGGCTCAGGGGATGGGCACCATGACCATCGTCCTCCCTTCAAGGCCCAGCACAAACCCTCCCCTCCCTGAAGCCTTCTCTGATCACCCAGCAGCAACCTATCTCCCGATCTCCTCCTCCTCTTCCTAATAGTGTCTGGTTAGATACTGACTACCCTACAGGTGAGACTGAGGGTGGCCCCAGGAACCCCTGCAACCAGGAGTCCAAAGGTAGACCTGGTGATAAAGGGGCCTCTTATCAAACAGCAAATCCCAAGCTCTCCCCCCCGCCAAACCACAGACACCTCTAAAACAAACATACATGTCCACACTCATCTTCTTTAAGCCAGCTCTGCTTCCTGGACTAGCCCCTCCCAGGGCCCTTTCCAACAGGAAGATTAAGCCAAGGGGTTTGGAGTCCCCAGCTGATTGCAGGCCAGCACTCATTAAAACCCTGCTGAGACAGCAGCGCATACAAGAATCCTGGTCTGGTGGGAAAGGCTTTGGAGTCAAACACTCTGGAATCTAAATCCAGCATGGCTGTTCACTACCTGGGCAACTTCACACCAGGCACTGAATTTCCCCAGACCTCAGTTTCTTCATCTGTAAAATGGACATAACTCTGGTCTGCAAAGCATCCAGGCCAGTGCTGCCTGACCCACATTAAATGATCAGAACATTATCAAAAGTTGGGCCCCATCGTCAGGTCACACACAGGTTCCCACTTTTATATGTAACTGTCTGGTCTAACAGTTTCCCTTCTGTGAACCTCAAATGAATTTCCAGCGGTCAGTGAACACATATCATGCTTCTAGGAGCCCCTACTAGTGGGGAGTCCCTTGGAGGGGCCACATAAAAATTTTCTGAATGACTCGAATCCTAGTCGTGGATCCAGTATTTGGGCATTGGTGTATAAACCTGCATATGACCATGTTCACACATAGACACGTGTTCACAGGCACAGGTGTGCACACACGTGCAGGACAGCACATAAATCCTTCATTTACGTGCAGGTTTCTATACCCGCTCATAGGTGTAATGCATACCTGCAGTTTCACATTCAAACATTCCCTGTGCTGCCGAAGCCCATGTGTGTACACGTACCTATTCTTTCACATGCACACCCCTCCATACACATACCAACATGTACACATATAACTTGACAGTTATGGATACACCAGTATTCTCTTGCACCCACGGACACCCATGGGCAGGCACACACATCCTCACACATCCATATCCATAGCCACACCCTACATGGTGCACACACAGTGGTCACAGTCTCTCAACACATGCTCGTCCTAAGACTTGCACCCCTGCCCCAGCTCCAGGCCTGCGCACTCATTGACAAGCCGGTCACAGATCTCGCTGGGCAGGAAGATGTCGGGATGTAGCCGCAGTGTCTCCTTATCCAGCAGGTAACCCAAGGTGCCATCCAGGTTCCGCAGGCAGAAGTCGGTGCAGAGGGCCATCAGGGACTCAGGAGTGTCGGACGCCATGCTGGGGGCAGGCAGGTGGGCCACGCCCGGACAGGGGCCTCCAGGGGCGACCGCGAGGCCTCAGCACTCACAGGATCATTGGCAGAGCCACAGCCTAGAGAATGGGAAAGAAACTAAGTGAGCCACATACAAGGGCCGGACCCACCGGCTGCACTATGCCCACTCTCTGAGTGGGGAAATTGAGGTCCCACATGTCACACTCAGATTAGTAGCTTAGAGATCAAATACATGGTGATGGAAAGAGAACTGACTCTGGGTGGTGAACACACAATGTGATATATAGATGATGTAGTACAGAATTGTACACCTGAAATCTATGTAATTTTACTAACAATTGTCACCCCAATAAACTTTAATTAAAAAACAAATTAGCAGGTTAGCAGGGCCACAGCTCAGGACTCCTGATTGCCTCCCTGCCACTCTCTCCTGAGCCACCATCTACGCGTGACTTGACGTGCAAAGAGCAGGGGGCTTTGTCCAAGCATTTCTAGGCCTTCACAATGTCTGCGGGCACATTGTGTGTGTCGGGGACCCAATGCTTGGGTGGGGAAAATAGGGGTCTTCATTAATAGCTATACGGGGGTGTGTCTCACAGTGTAACCTAACCTGTGTATAGCTGTCACTGTTTGAACATTTAGTATGTGCCTGGGCTTTATAGACACGTTACTCCTGAATCTCATGATATATGATGAAGAATGAAGGTTCTTTCTAAGAGAAATGAAAATACACATCCACACAAAAAGCTGTACATGAATGTTCATAGTGGCATTATTCATAATAGCCAAAAAGTGGAAACAACACAGATATCCATCAACCGATGAATGGATAAAAAAATGGCGTATCCATACAATGGAATATTATTCAGCCATAAAAGGAATGAAGTACAGATACCTGCTACAGCACTGGACCTTGAAAACATTACGCTAAGTGAAAGAAACCAGTCACAAAAGGCCACATACTGTAAGATTCCATTGATATGAAGTGTCTAGCCAGAATAGGGAAACCTAGGCCTGGGAGGTTAAGTGACTGTTAGTGGGTTTGGGGTTTCTTCTTGGGGGTGATGAAAATGTTCTAAAATTGACTGTGGTGATGCCTGTCCAACTCTGTGAATAGACTGAAAACCATTGAATTATCTGCTTGAAATAGGTGAACTGTATGATACAGGAATTATAGCTCAACAGAGCTGCTATTAAACAAGTGAAGTCTCCTACTGTCTTCATGACCCTGAGATCGGTAAAGGTTTCTTAAATGAGAGTCATAGGTGGGAAATGGTAAGCTGGTCTGCGCTGAAGCGGAGAGACTTCTGTTCATACACACACAAAAATTAATTTGAGATGGATCTTAGACCTAAAGGTAAAATAATCAAGTTTCTAGAAGAAAACACAGAATAATATCTTTACGGCTTTAGAGTAGGCAATGATTTCTTAAATAGGTGATAAAAAAACATGAATCATAAAGAGAAATTGGTAAATTGGACTGCTTCAAAATTTAAGACTCTTTTCATCAAAAAATAGCATTAGGAAAGAAAAAGAGCAAGCCACAGAGTAGAAGATATTTCCAACAATATACCGAACAAAGGACCCATATTCAGAATATATAAACAACTTCTACAAATCAATTTTTTTAAAAAGGATATAATAGCCAATTAAAAAATGGGCAAAAGACTTGAGCGGACATTTCATGGACAGGAAACATGGAAGAGGGCTTGGCTTCACTGGTATCAGTAAAACCACAATGAAATAATCATTTCCCACCCACCAGAATGGCTCTATTGAAAACAACAGCAACAATAAAGGCAGTACAAAGCCTGTATTATAATGAAGATATGGAACAACAGAATGCCACCTACACTACTGGTGGGGGTGTGAACTGGTGTGAACTGGGAGTGTAATTGGAATGTTGTGTGACACTAGCTATTAAGGCTGAAGACACACATACAGGGTGCCAAAAAATGTATACACATTTTAAGAAAGGAAAACTGTATTAAAATTGTAATATTTAATATATACCGATAACAAAAGATGAAAACAAGTCACATTTGACTTCTGCAATAATAAGAGGTGCTCAAAGTGGTTACCATCAGCGTCCAGACACTTCTGATTACGGCGAACTACTGCTTGAGCAACGCTGACCAAAGGGTCTACTTGTATACATTTTTTTGGCACCCGTGTCTGTTCAACGTTCAGTGATTCCACTCCTAGGTACACACCCAACAACAGAAAGGCACATATAAATGTTCACCAAAAGACACAGACCAAAATGTTCGCAGCAGCACTGTTTGTAATAGCCAAACCCAGAAAAGAACCTGAATGTCCGCTGACATTCCAATAATTATGATGTATTCGGCAATGAAATACTACACGGCAATGAGAACGCATGAACTTCTGTTAACACAACAGCTTGGATGAAACTCACAACGTTTGGTGAAAGGAGCCAGACACAAGAGTATATATTCACATGTTGTATGAATCCATTTATGTATTACTCCATTAAGTTAAAAAACAAGGAAGTCTAATCTGTGGTGGTAGAAGTAGGCCTGTGGCTACTTTGGGGGTTTGGCTGGATGCTGGATGCTAGAAGCTTCTAGTCCCTTACCTGAGCGCTGCATATACAGGAGTGTTCGCTTTGTGAATATTCAGGGAGCTGTATATCATGATGTGTGTACTTCAATAAAAAGTTAAGAAAATGGCCCGGACACCAAAGAGTTCCAGATTTAGCAGGGAGTCGGGGTGCAGGTAAGTGGTAATCTAACCGATGGTGCGTCCTCTGCTCTGATAAGTGGCTAACAGAGAATGAAAACTGAACCATCACACTCAAATGGAGTAAACAAGATAGAAAACAATCAACCATTTATAGAATCATGGACAGTCAGGAATTAATCCCAAACATTTTCCTACCAGAGTCTACATCAGAAAGGGGGAAAAATAGGCAGAACTAATCTATGATGTTAGAAGTCAGGGTAGTGATTACCTTTGCGGGAAGGCAGCAATTAGAAAGTGACAGCGAGGCCTCTGGAAGTTCTGGGACAGGTCTGCTCACTTGTGGAAATTCATCGAACTTCCACCCACACTGTGGGCCTTGCCTTATCTAATGCGATACTTCAATAATAAAAAAAAAAGTATAGGCTCTGTGGTCAGATAGATTTGTTTCAACCTGATTCCACAATTCACTAGTAAATTACTTAACCTCGCTGGACCTCAGTTTCCTAATTTGGAAAATGGGGACATAATCCCTACTTCACAGGGCTCCTGGAATAAATGAAATGTTGGGAAAATGCTTAGTCTCAGGCTTGACACGACTTAAGTGTGCAACAAATGGTGGTTACAATACCATCTCCCCCCCCCCATTTTCCACCGCCCCCCCTTCAGGTTCAAGCCGTTGTTTCTCAGTCTAGTTGTGTAGGACACAGCTCGCTGGCCCAGGCTGGTATTATGAGCCTTGCACTCCCCCCAGCTGAGGCAGTCGGTCATTGGTCGTCTGGCTGCCCGCAGCAGCCCACGGCAGCCCACGGCAGCCCAGCTCCAGGGAGAGCCATTGTTCACAGTCTTAACTGTAGAGGGCACAGCTCACTGGCCCATGTGGGGATTGAACTGGTGACCTCGGTGTTAAGAGCACAGCGCTCCAACCACCTGAGCCACTGGGTGGGCCTCACAATACCATCTCATAGACGAGCAAACTCAAGCAGAGAGGCTCCTCTGTCCAAACTGGGATTTGAGCCTTGTCTCCTGGACTCCATCACATCATTTCTCGGAAGGTTCTGAAGGAGTTTGGGGCCCTCCACTGTCCCTGGCTTCTTGGAGCCTCCGCGTCCATATTCGAGCCTTCCAGGCTGCTTAGGAAATCCAGTGCGCGGACACAGAACACCATGCCCTTTGGAATCGCCAGTTAGTTCTAAGTTAGGTCCCATCACTTACTGGTGACCTTGCTGTAAGAGTTCGGGAGTCAGGCCAACCTAGCTTCAAGTCTCAGCCCTGCTGCTTAAGAGCAGGTGAACTTGGCCAACTGTCTTCACCTCTCTGTGCCTCAATCTCTTCTTTAAAATAGGGAGCGCTTTGTATAGACAACATGGAATGACAGCATGGTGCCTGGCATGTAGTAACTGCTCAGTAAAAAGCAACTATCACCATCATCATCACCCCCCTCCAACCTCACCTGCCCTAGTTCCCAAGTAGAGCAGGGTCTGTTCCTGCCTAGCTCCAGACCTGTGCTCCCCAGGCCTGGGTCTCCTGTCATGAGGCCCACTGTGTCAAGCTGTCCCACTGGCTATGTGACACCCTTGAAGGCACAATAAACAGGCTGCCTGGGTCCTGGGGATGGCCTTCCTTTGTTTTTCATTCACTGTCAGACCTTCGAGAGCCCAGCAGCCAAGTCTCTTACCTGGGAAACGAGCCAGAGGGAACACTGCTGGCAGGGAGACAGTCACTGCTGGAAACCAACAGGTCCAACCTCCTGGAGCCGTCACTCAAGGCCTCCAGAACGAGAAGTGGCCCTCTGGTCTACCTGGTGCCCACGGCTCCCCTATTCTGGCTTGGCCTCCTTCATTGCACGGGCAATAGGCTTACCTTCAGACCTGTTCTCTTTCAACTTGGACCATCAAATTCAACTCATGTTTCCACTTTCTACTCTAAGTACTGCTACCACCTCCAAAGACACACGCATGTCCCTCCTCTAGGAAGCGTCATCAACCACTGCAGTCCACACCGCGTTTGGACTCTACTCCTTGCTTAGCTGTTGCCTACTCACCCTCAGGACTGCGTGTCAACGTCATTTCCTCTGGGCAGCCTTCACGGACCTGCCAAGGTGCGAGTGCGGTGTGCCCCCAACACGCCCGTAATGACAACTCACACTGTATTGATGCTAGCTGATCCGCGTGGCTTCCTTGCCAGGAGCCCAGCTCTGTGAAGGCAGGAACCAGGCTGTTCCGTCTGGCACTGCATCCCTTGGCTCAGCCCAGGTCATTTATTGATTCCCTCGGTCACTGTCTCGTGAGCACTGCGTGCCCAGTGGTGAGACACCAGAGGGCTTTGTCCTCGTGGAGCACACTGGCTCTGGACAGGGAGACAGCCCCCTAAGAAGCACCAAACCCACCCCACGGAACTGAGACCAGTGTTCTGAGGGAGAGGGCGAGACCTGGGGCTCTAGGTACCTGTGCCGGGGACCGGCCCTGGTCTGAGGAGGCAAACAGGCTTCTTCCTTGGAAGTGACATTTCGGCTTCTACCCAAAAGATGAGTCAGTTATTCTGGTGGTGGGCAGAGAAGGGAAAGGCGTTCCAGGAAGCCGGAAAAGATGTGCACGGGCTGAGGACAGATGGTGTGGGGCACTGGTACCGCAGGCCCAGCTTCACAACTATTTGCTGGACAAAAGCAGGGCTTTTGTGCACCCACGCGGGCCTGACAAATAGTAGGGTGTCAACATATACCTGTGGAAGGGATGACATGGGACTTGCAGGTGTGCCACACGTGGAAGCTGGAGGCAAACCATGCTCTCGTATCCTCCCTGCCCACTGTGCCCTGGACAGTGCCAGGCACCCAGTGGCCGCAGAGAACCCTCATGACCCTAACAGAGAGCCACCAGGGGCTGTGCCTGTTCTGCAGGTCTGAACCCAGTCACCCAGGTAGCCGTTCTGCCGAACCTGTTCCCCAGCTGGAAGAAACACTACCCTGTCAGCTGCCAAGGTCACTAAAAACCCCCAAAACACAAACCAGGAAGATGGCTCCATCCGCTAACTGCCTTCGGGAGTGCCCGCTGCGCTGGTTGGGGCTGGGTGAGCTGAAGGAGCCGTCCTCATGTTGGCACCGAGGCTGAGAGGCCTGGGGGCTGGAGTGCCCGACCACTTGTGCCGCATCCAGCTGCAGTCCTGGCACCCGCCAGAGGCAGCCACCTCTGTCCACCCACCTCCTAGAGTTCCTCATTTTTGTGGCAGGCACCGGCCACCTGGGATTCTGGCAACTGGGGACAGAGGGAACTCTGATTATGACAGAACACCACGTGGTGAGAACAGCCCTGTGTCTTTCTCCATCCCTACTGGTGCAGGTTCTCTAAAACTGGATCTATCATGAGCCTATGACATCCTGGGGGTGGGGGACAATGGGAAGAGAACAACAGCAGCAGCTGCTGCCACCTCCACGTTGGCGGCTTCCTGACATGGCGCTGAGCTCCTTACAGGCTTTATTTCATACGGTCTCCTATTTAACCAACAAAACGGCATCCCCTAGGACCCTGTACTTGCAGCTAATTCATTATTTGTGTAACAATTTGTCCATCAACCCCATCCTAGGCTCATGAGCTCTGGGAGAACAGGAACCTTGGCTGCTTACATGCTCCTGGGTCCTCAGTGCCCAGCCTGTGCCTGGCACCAACGGAATAAAGGTTTCCTTTTGCCTGAGTCACCTCACGACACCTCACGACAGCACGAGGTAGACGGTTCCCGTTTTCTGATGAAGACACCGAGGTTTGCCTGAAACCACTCTACAGTAGGACACAACCCTAAACCAAACCTGTGCTTCTCACCAAACCATTGTCTTCCGTCCATCCAACGGAGGGGAGAGAAACTAAGGTGCAGAGCAGGGAACATGGGACCCCGCCAGCGTCCTGACACCCCGCTGACAGAGAGGCTGGGGGAGCCAGAAGCTCTGAGCCTTGGAGCAGTGCCCACCCTGTGAAATATTAACCCAGGAGCTGGGGGAAAAACCCAAACAAGTGCCCTATTTACAGAGGCTGGAAGCTTTCCAGGAGGGAGTGGATCACAGTCCAGATATGGGGGGTGAGAAGCTGCTGAGAGGGGAGTCAGGGCAAGTGCCAGGGGTCTTCAGGAGGCACGGGTGCAGGTGAGGATCTGAGAGCATCCCCAAGAGGCCATCAGCCTGCAGGCTCTAAATCTGCAAGGTGGGTTACGTTAGGAAGGTGTGGAAATGGACCGACAATGCGCATCACCGCCCGATGGTGCCACCTGGAGGCAGAGGGGTCTGGGGGATACTGGCCTCTAATGAACCTTAATGTTCACGTCCACACTGAGCACCATATTCCAAGAACTCTGCGAATTCTCTCAACACCCACAGGAGGCAGGAGTTGTTCTAATCTACAACTTACAGATGAGGCGGCTGAGGCTGAGTGGCGAAGTAATGTACATGCCGACATGTATACATATATTCGTTAGTTCAAGACCCAGTGGTTTGAGCTTTGCATGCCTGATCTCACTGGAGCCACAAATAACCTACGAGGGACATATGGATTATCATTTTGTTTTCCAGATGGAGAAACTATGGTTCAAAGAAGTGCACGGACTGACCCAAGGTCCCCCAGTAAGTGCCTGGTTCGCTCTACCATTATGCTACGGGCGGGAACTGGTTCTCTAAGCCTCAGCTCTGCCTTCTGTGGAGTGTCCTTGGGCACTAAGCACAGATGGTTGGGTATCGCTGGTAACCATCCTCTGGGCATATACCATTTGTTTGCCACGGGACGGGAAGCTTCCTGAGGCAGGGACCCTGTGTGATTGTTGGCGTCTCCATGACACAGTGAGTGTGTGACTGGCTGGTTGTGGGTGAAGGAGCTGCGACTCCACAAGGTGCCCAGGCAATATTTACAGCCTCAATATTCATTAAGGTCCTTATCTGTCAACATGTTGCAAATGTACCTACCTCGTGGGGTTGCTAAGGACATGCCATGAAATGATGGCAAGAAGGTGGTAACCAGTAAGTATGGAGTGATTTCCTGAGAATAATGCTCAGAGAGACCCTTTGCTAATTTCTGAGGCTGGAACGTCTGCTCATTTCTGAAGCTTCAGTGATCCCCAAATAGATGACCCAAGGTGGGACTCTGAACTCACATTTCCAGGAGTCAAGAACAGCTGAGGTACCGAAGCCCTCTGCCTAGAGGGCCCCCAAAATATGTCTGCAGAACCCTGGTGACATTAACAATAACAAGAATGGCTCTTACCTTTGTAGAGAGCTTTAGAGAGCACCAAATTCTTTCACAACCTTGTTTCATTTCATCCTTCCAACAGCCTTCAGAATCAATGTACAGAGAGGAAAACAGGCCCAGCCAGGGGATGAGACTGCCTAAGC
Source organism: Rhinolophus sinicus (assembly GCF_057876585.1). Taxonomy (NCBI): domain Eukaryota; kingdom Metazoa; phylum Chordata; class Mammalia; order Chiroptera; family Rhinolophidae; genus Rhinolophus; species Rhinolophus sinicus. The sequence continues at coordinate 6,433,808 of NC_142516.1, read as the reverse complement.
TCACAGAGTGAGCTGGCCGCAGAGCTGGGGTTCGAACCCAGGTCCCCAGATCGCCACTCTGACTTGCTAGTCACAACAGCCTCCCCCAACATGCTGGCTCTCAGCATCTAAGTGCTCTGCCTTTTCATTTTCAAATCCTCTGGCCCAGTTGCCCTGCTCAGCTATGACCCAGGCCTCATGACACAGTCCAGGCTTAGGGGGTGAGGAGGGAGATCAACCACTGTTCCACTCCCTATAAGGCAGGCTGCAAAATCTCAGCCTCTGCTGGGCACTTCTGGGATCGACAATCTCCATCAGCACATCAGCCACACACACCCCGACCACACCTCTAAGGCCAACATATGCTGCCCTTCCCAACCTATCTTCATGTCCTATTTATTTTAACACTGTCATGTTGCCTGTTTTATGTGGCAGAATGGGGATTTGCTGAGCTCTTTAGAAAGAAGTCCCTATCACCTTCCACTGTCGCCAAAAAGCCAAGAGCAAGCTACCATCCTCCCTGTAGGATATGCAATCACTGTTCCCACTGAGGGGTAACAGGAAGTTTCTACCTTGTCTCCCCCACTGTTCCCCAAAATTCCACTGGCTCAGGGATGACACCACCAGCTGGTGCTAAAAAAAAAAAAGGCTTTCATGTAGATACATTCAAACACTTCCTCCTCCTCGTCATCATCATCACAACTACTAGTATTGAGTACTTATATGTGCCAATTAGTGTGTGATCTCTCATTTAACCCAACAATCCCATTTTAACCCAAAAATCCTCATTTTACAGATGAGGAAACTGAGGTGAAAAAAAGGTCCCTGTCCAAGTTCTCACAACAAGGAAGTAGTGACATGATCTGATTTAACCACAGTGGTCTATGGCTGTCCTTTTTGTATTTATTCCATCAATGGTCATTACAAAGATGGAAAAAGGGTACTTATAACTCAAGGCCAGAGCACAATGGTCATTTGTCATCTAAAACAAATCTGTATTTTCTCCAAGTACCAGACACTTCACGTTAGTAGTTCTGAAAGGGTGCCCCATTAGACACCTCGTGACCTTGCATCATACAGACTGCCCGATCTCCTCCTCACCATACTCTAGCCACTCTTCTCATTAACCACTTCTCCCATCCTTCATTCTGCTCCAGCCCTACTGACCTCATGCTGTTTCTTAAAATCATCAGGTATACACCTCAGGACCTTTGCACTTGCTGTTGAATGCTCTGCCTTCAGAGAGCTGCATGGCCTGCTCCCTCACTCCCTCAGGTCGCTGCTCAGATATCAACTAATTAGACACTTTTTCTGACCACCCTCTATAAAAAGGTGACTCTACTCTCTGGCCCTTTCCATAGCCCTTCCTGCTTTATTTTTCTCCATGGCCACCCTACATATTATGTTTATTATTTGCTGAATGAACTGAAACAGAGAGGCCCCTCACTCCTGGCAACCACCTCCTGCTCTAAGTATAGTCGCCTGTGACCCTTTTCAAAGCTGTCTTCTATGCTCATTCTGGCTGGTTTTGACCCTGAAGAGAAACATTCTGTGGGAAAGATCCTATGGGGTGATTTTCCTGTGGAGACCTCAGACATCTCTCTCCCCCTGAAAAACCAAACGTTCTGGCCGGCACAGGCAAATACTGGAACTCTTGGACTCCTTGGGCCAAAGAGCAGCCAAGTCAAGTTCCACCCAGAGCTGTAGTGGCCGGCAGTCAGTTTCACTTTCAACTCACCTACCAGGCTCCTGGTTCCTCAGGTTTGCAACCCCACCCCGTCCCTTTCCCACACTGTTGCATTTCTCTGCAACTTGTCATCCCCTTCAGGAGCTGATCCAGAATCCAAGCCGCCCCTGAGCTTTTAAGCACTGTTTTGGGGGAACTTAAGCTCATCCAACAGGTAGGAGGGGCAGGGGCTGGCCCTTTCAGCCCTACACCGATCCCCCATTTTGTAGTGACATCCAACAGGGCGTCATTTTCTCTCCGGAGGAAGGGAGCTCAGTTTTAAAGGCACGTTTCTCAGACCTGGCAGCAGGGTAGAGAAGGGAGCCCTCCCACCATTGGCAGAGATGGACCTGTGCAAGTGGCTGCAGCTGCGATGCTGAGGCGATGCTGAGGCGCCGGAGGCAGGAGGGCAAGGGGTAGCACGCAGATACATCCCCTGGCTCCTGGAGCGGACGGGATGCTTACTCGGCGAGGAGGACCAGAGGATGCGGCCCGGGCCGGCAGGGGATCTCGTCAGGCTAGGGCCGGGGTCTGGGGAACACGGGGGTCGGCGGGGCGGAGCTTGGGATCCCGGGGGGCAGGAGCCCCGGGCGGGAGGGGGTCGCGCCGGGGGGACCCCGTCGCCGTTACCTTGCCCTTAGGGCTGCGGGCCGCCGGGTGCTGGCTCCGGGGCCCGGCCCCTCCCCCGATCCGGCTCCTACGGCTCGGAGCCTGCAGTCGCCGCCGCCTCCGCTGTCAACAAACCCCGGGCGCGTCACTTCCGGGGCCGCCCCTTAGCAACAGAGAACCGGTGCCTCCGAAGGGTCCCGCGGCGAACGTAGGCGGCGGCTGCGGAAGGTTCCGGGGTCCCGTGGCAGCTCCTCTCCTAGACCGTGGACCCGTGTGCTGTGGGAGGGGGGAGCGGATGGGGCACCCACCCAAGCGGTGAGCACGCGCCTCAGGGGCTGTTCCTGGCCTCTGGGGGGAGGGGGGGTCCCGCTCGTGTGACCGTGGGTTCGGGTCCCGTTCTGTTCTGCGGCTCACCAGCTCCCAGGCAATGGTTATGGGCGGGACTGGCTCCACCTTCCCCCGTCAGCACCGACGTCTCTCGTAGCGCCAGCCCCTATATCCAAGCGCCCTATGGAACATCTCCCCTGGGTTCTCCACAGGTAATTCACACCCACGCGTCCAAAGGCAGTCATCTTCCTTCCAAGCGCGATGCTGCTTCCCCAGCTAGTTAGTGGGCCACCAGGCAACTCGGCTGTCACATGGGAAACTGGAGTCGGCCTCGGCCCCTGCGTTTTTGTCAGCTCCTGGTCCAGTCGCCAAGTTCTAAGGATCTCTCAGGCCAACCCCTTCGTGCCCGACTCTGTCCACTATCATTTCTTCTCGGGGATTTCTGCACTAGCCTCCGAGTGGAACTCCCTGCCCCTTCCCCTCGTTCTTTCCACAGTACCATACGGATTTTTCCAAAACTGAAATCTGAGCTGTAATTCCTGTTATACAGTTCACCTATTTAAAGTAGATAATTCGATGGTTTTTAGTCTATTTGCAGAGTTGTACAACCATCACCACCGTCAATTTTAGAACCCTTACAACCCTTAACGTAGACGACAGGATATCTGTCCCCTGTCTCCCTCGTTAGCCTCTTGTCCCCCTCTCCTTACTTTTCCCTCTTCTCATTCTCCAATCAGCCAGTTTAAAACATTTTTTTGTTCTTTTAATGATCTCCTTCTCTCCCATAGGCTCAAACCATATCTTTCCCAGTAATACTTTTCTTACTCGCATCTGTATCCAGCATACTCCTTCATCTTCTGGTCTCAGTTTAGGTGCTACTTTCTTGCGGAACCCTTTCTTGACACGACCCTCACCCCTATTCTAATAACTAGCTTTGTGGATTTTTTCCCTTCTGCATAGTATCTTTTTGTTTTTGACATGTGTAACTATGTACAATTTTGAATCCTTTAAAAAGTCTATTGAGTGGGGGCCGGTTAGCTCAGTTGGTTGGAGCGCGATGCTCCTAACACCAGGGTTGCCGGTTTGATCCCGGCATGGGCCAGTGTGAGCTGCGCTCTCCTCAACATGATTGAAACAACTACTTGGAGCTGATGGGTCCTGGAAAAACACACTTAAAATAAATAAACTTTTTTTTCAAAAGAAGTCTATTGATTTCAAATTACCAAAATAATCCTTGCTTATTAAAAAAGAAAAGAAAAAATCTGAACAATAGGGAAATGTATGGAAGAAAAAAATGAAAATCCCCATCAAACCGTAGCCCTACCCCAATTTCATTCCCTTCCCCATAGATGACCACTCTTCACAATTTGATGAGTATCCCCTGAGTCCTTTAAAAATATGTATGTATATATAAGAGCTAAAACCAAAACTTTTAGGAGAAAAACATAGGAGTAAGTCTTAATGACTTCGGGTTAGGCAGTGGTTTCTTCAATATGCCACCAAGCATACAAAAAATTGACAAATTGGGTTTCATCAAAATTAAAAACTTTTGTGCTTCAAAGGGCACCATCAAGAAATGAAAAGACAGGGCCGGCCTGGTGGCTCAGGTGGTTGGAGCTCCGTGTTCCTAACTCCGAAGGCTGCCGGTTCGATTCCCACATGGGTCAGTGGGCTCTCAACCACAAGGTTGCCGGTTCGACTCCCGCAAGGGATGGTGGGCTATGCCCCCTGCAACTAGCAACTAGCAACGGCAAGTGGACCTGGAGCTGAGCTGCGCTCTCCACAACTGAGACTGAAAGAACAACAACTTGAAGCTGAACTGCACCCTCTACAACTGAGATTGAAAGGACAACAATTTGACTTGGAAAAAAAGGCCTGGAAGTACACAGTGTTCCCCAATAAAGTCCTGTTCCCCTTCCCCAATAAAAAAAAAAATAAATTTGAAATTCATCCAGCCATTCCACTCCAAGAGAAATGAAATTGTGTGTCCACATAAAGACTTGTGCACTAATATTCACAGCAGCTTTAGTTGTAATAGCCCCAAACTGGAAACAAGCCAAATGTCCATCAATGGAGGCAATGGATAAACTATGGTATGTTCATATAATGGATCTACACAGTAAGAAAAAGGAATGAGATGCTACAACACGCACGAATGTCAAAATAATTATGCTGACTGAAAGGAGCCAGATAAAAATGAGTGCCTAGTGTATGTTTCTCTTTATATACAATTCTGGAAGATGCAAACTAGTCTATAGTGACAGAAAACAGATAAGTGGTTGCCTAGGGTGGGAAAGGGAGCAGTGTGTACAAAAAGAGGAGGAAGGGAGGAGATACAAAGGGCAGGAGGAATCTTCTGGGGGCAATGGATGTTTTTGTCATTTTAATTGTGATGACGGTTTCACAGGTATATACTCGTATGGGTATACATATGTGTATAGATATACGAGTATATACCTGTATATATCTATATATATGTAAACTTATAAAATTTATAAAAGTATACACTTTATGTGCAATTTATGGAACATCAATTATACCTCAAAGTTGGTAAAATTGTATTAAAACCACTGAGGGAAACTGGGTAAAAAGTACAAAGGATTTATCTGTACTATCTTTGTAACTTCCTGTGAACCTATAATATTTCAAAATAAAAAGTTTAAAAATTAAAAAAAAGAAAAGAAACATACAAATTAAAAAAAATTGTATTAGTGCTTGTCAAATAAAAACTATACCAGTTAAACTCTTTAAAGCTGTTGGAGAGAGATCTTTCTCTACAACCTAGTGATGGTGGGTACAATAGATTACTTTGACCAATCTAAGAGGTTGTTCAATTCATATTCCTTTGAGTGTTAGTCCAATTTAATGTCATTTCAGGTTTTGGTGGGACATTTTAATTTTTTCTTTGAAGTGCATGCTTATAGGCCTCTCTATCTTACTTCCTTCAGATGCTTGCTTAGGTGTTACCTCAGAGCAGCTGTCCTGACCTTGCTATTCAAAATCACTGCACCACCTCAGTACCCATTCCTGCTTTATTTTCCTCTGTAGGATTTATCACCATTTGACACACTATTCAGTTTTCTTACTTAACATGTGTTCCCACACTAAATTGTCAATGCTTCAAGGGTAGGAATTTTTGTCTGTATTGTTCATTGCTAAATTCCCAATACCTACAACAAGCCTGGCACATAATAGGCACTCAATAACTTTCTGGAATGAAAAAATGTGTTTTGTTTTGTTTTTCCCTGTGGAGGTATTTGTCTTTTTCTTGTTGATTTAACAACTCTGTATGTTAGAGATATTAATACTTTATCATAGAGGATACATATATTTTCCCAATTGATATCTGTCTTTACGATATATTAAAAATTGTATGTAGTTATGTATCTGTCTTATCTTTCATGGCTTCTGGGACTGCATTTCCCTTCTCTAAAATCGTAAAGTTTTTCCCTATATTGTTCTCCTGATCCCATAGATTTTTTTCCCTTGTAGAGCTTTTAATTCATCTAGAATTTCTTTTTTCTATCAGATGTAACGTAGGAATAGAACTTTTTTTTCTAAATGATAGCTGACAGTCTGTATTTTTCTTAACATGTCATTTGTGTTTTTCTCTGTCTTCCTAGCCAACATATTCAAGGGCTGTTGGGTATTCTTTTAGCTGGAAAAATATTCCTTTCCTGTTGTGCAATTAAGTCAACATTTGTTCATTGCTTGTATTTCATATAAAAGAGCTTAATTTTCATATTCTGCAGAAACATTTAGCACAGTGCCTAGTACATAGTGGGAGCAAGAATTGTGGGATGAGTGAATAAAGGAATAGATAGATATCTGTGCGCATGCTCCATTGTTCAGTGAAGTCCTGGTTCCCCCTCCTCTATCTGCTTTTTTTTATTTTGGGGCAAGGAGATAACCCTGTCCTCTATTCCACAGCTGGAGGGGCTTTTGAGGTTATACAGTCCAGTGACAAAGTTTTCACCGATCTGTGGAGAAATTTTTAAAGAAGAACAATTATGCACATATGCACACAAACGTGTAGAGGAAGTGTTTAAGGCTGCCAACTGTCTTCTTGGGAAGGATCTTGAAAATTCTTGGCTTTCCTTTTCTATTGTTCTTATATTACGGTAAATTTCGTGTTCGTGAAATCCAAAATTCACGGAAACACTGAGTTGTAGTCCTGCTTTCTATCTACTATTTATTGAACTGTCTGCTCTGTGCCATCACTGCTGTAAGGCTCGAGGATTGCATAATGAAAAGACCTGTATAGCTTAGCAGGGAAAGTACATTCTTGAACCAATGACGCAATAGTTTATTGAGGGTGGGGAACGTGTAATGAAGAGGACAAGGTAGCATGTAGAAACTGAGGCCCAGGGCAGCGCGAGGAAGAGCCCTCGGGTCCTCCGTCTCCGCCGTCACCAGCGGGTCCTCAAACAAGCCTCAGGATCCGCCGGGTGGAGAAAAGTGGGGGTGGGGGCGTGGTCTTGACACCCTAGTGTCCCGCCCACCCCTCCTGGCCACTGGCAGCAGGGGGAGGGGCGGCACGTGAGCGGGGCGGGGCGGCACGGAACACTCACGCGGGTGGCTGCGTTTCCGGTCGGAGGCTTTTGCGGAGCGCCCCGCGTCCCTGGAGGGCGGCGGAGGCGGCGGAGGCCGTGGAGGCGTTGGAGGCAGCAGGGGGAATCCGGAAGTCAACACCATGTCGAGTCTGCACAAGAGCCGGTAAGGGGTCCCCAGGACCGACTGGGCCAGGTCGCTGCTGGCCAGGCCGTCTCTTCCGTCCTGTGGAGGGGGAGCGTGGATGCGGCCAGGCGTCGGGAGTCTCCTGGCAGAGGGGCTCAGGCGCTCACTTTCTAACCTCATTGCCTGTGGGGGGGCACAGAGCCGAGGGACTTCTGCCCACTCCGGGGTCACCCCTTCTCGCTCTCTCTTGCCCTCACCCTGGACCCCTGGTTCACCCCTTCCCTTGGGGTCTTCCTCATGCAGGGCCTCAATGCCCCGTACCCTCCGGCCCCCGTCCTTGTTAACCCCTGCCCCAGTACCCTCCTCTCTCCAAAAGCTCCCTGCCCTCCGTGTCCATTTCTTACTAGAAATGATAGAAAACCTGGATTCTCCAGTCTGTCCCCTTTCACAGGCCAAATCCTGCAGCATTGGCTGAATTTTGCTTATTCTTCAGTTTTCTTCCAGGACTTATTTTTTAAACCGTTTGCCCTTGCCTGCAGGTCTTCTAATGGTTATATTGTTGATTGTGGATGGCTGCGTGCAGGTCACACAGGTCCCTTGTCTACGGATCAAATTACTCCTGGTTCTTAGGGTTTATTGAGTTCAGATAGTGGAGCTGTGGACTGGGCCTGGCCAGCAGGAAGTGCCCAATAAATGCCAGTTCTCTAAATATTAGAATTTGTCTGATTTCATGGTGCTTGTTTGAGAACCTCTAGACAAGAGTATCTCTACGTTTCTGGTGTTAGAGGCAGACGTGATCTGTAGTTCTGTAGCTCCCCAAAGCTTCCTTTGATCAGGACTGTGACTGAGCTTTGCTGTCTTTGTGTCCTGAAGGGGAGGGAGGAACAGGTTGGAGACTGGCGGTGTGAGGGAGCTGTGGGCTTCAGGACTGATCACGAAACCTGTCTTCTTGGGGTTTGGGTGTACGTCATTTGCCTCCTCCTCATTCCTTCTAGGATTGCAGATTTCCAGGATGTCCTGAAGGAGCCCACGATCGCTTTGGAAAAGCTTCGGGAACTCAGTTTTAGTGGTAAGAGGCAACTCCATTTTCAGGGTTTTCCTAGAGCAGCGTTGTGGCTAGGAGAGAGGGGAAGGTACCAAGGCCACACCTCTTGGGGCCTTCTGCAGTTTCTGTGGACCTGAACAACCAGTGACTTTGGAGGGGGTTCCCAGAGGAGTGGCTCCCACAGTTAGTGTGTCTGTAGGCCTCAGGGTGCTTCATTGGCATATGAGTGAAGCTTCCTGTTTCCTTGGAGTAACTGGAGAGGACTGAAGATGGCAGGAAGAGAATGGGGAGGAGACTTCTTGAGTGGAGGCCCGGGTCTTCCTTCATGCCTCTGCAAGCTTCCTGTGCTGTAGAATTGGCTGAGCTGCAGAGTGGTTCCTGGTTCTCTCCCTGGCTTGGGATCAAAGCCTACGCAGGCGACAGTGAACTTTGGTTAATGGTAAGAGTCTAGCCGTGAGACACTGGCTGGAAGAGCTGTACCTCAGCAGTGTTTGATTTTGCCCTGGCTGGCATCGTTAACCCTCTGGCACAGAGATTTTCGCTTGTCTTGAAAAAGAACCCAAGGTGTTCTGTAGAGCTTCTTGGCGCTGCTCAGCCTTTGTAACTTTGTCAGCAAGGAATTCTTGAGTAGACCCCTTCGTCCCCATGTAGATTCTGAGGTGGGGGCATTAGTTCCTGCTCGTGGCACTTAGGGTTACCATAGCAACAGCTGCTTTAGCAAGTTCCTGACAGTATTGCGAAGTTTGTCGTTCTGTTGAGGAGTGATATTTAGGCCCTGAAGACCTTGCGGGGTCCTGGGACCTGCGCTGAGCTGAAGAATCTGCCAGACCTCAGGGGAGGCAGGGTGTGGTTAAGAGTTTGGGCTCTAGAGTCACACAGACCCATGTTTGAGTCCTCGATTGCTCTCTTTACAGAGGAGTTTCTTGAAGTGTAAGATGAGGACAGTGATGCTAATCTCCTCTACTTACTAGAGTTATAAAGAGGATTAAGGGAAATAATGTCCGTAAAGCACAGAGCACTTAGCATTTGCAGCTTAGTTTGTATTCCACACATACTTACGGAATATCTTCTGTGTGCCATGCCCTGTGCTAGGTACTGGTGGTATAAGACATGCAGTTCTTGTCTTTCTGGGGCTTACCCAGTAGTAGGGGTTGCAGATGTTAAATAAATGCACAAATTATATTACAATCCTAGTTGTGATGGAGGCTCTGAAGGAGACATTATTTATAATAAGGGAACTGACTTTGATTGGGAAGAGATGGTGGTTGGTAAAGGCTGCCCTGGGGAAGAAAGATCAAGGAAGAGAAGGTGTTGTTCTCAAGAGAACATTCTAGACAGAGGAAGCTCTGGGCTGGGGTCATAGAGAGAAAGTACACACAGGATTAGCATCTAGTCATGAATCTTTCTGGTGGGAAATGATTCTTGGAGAAGTACTCCTTGCCTGCTCCACTCGCTGCCAACTGGCTCTGAGGTGGAGGGCTAGGGGTTCTGGGACTCTGGCCTGGGGCGTGACCTTTGCTTGCTGTGTCCACAGGCATCCCCTGTGAGGGCGGACTGAGGTGCCTCTGCTGGAAGGTGGGTGTGCATGGGGTGCGGCTTCTGCTCTGCTGAGAGTCCCTGGGTTCCCGCATGGGCTGCCCCTACCCCCAGCCCCGTTTCTGTTCTGTCTTTCCTTGCTTTGTTTGAGGAAGCGTTTCTGGGAAGTTCTGGGTTTTCTGTTCCCCTTGGGATCCGCTCCAGGATCCCTTTGGGGATGGAACACTTTGGAACGCCAGCGAAGCCCTTTGCTTCCTGGTCCGGACAGTGCAGTGGAAGTGATGTTTATTGGGACAGAAAAGGCCATGCTTTGCCCAAAACTATTACCAGCTGACATGGGAGTGGAAGCCCAGTATCCTACTTTCCAGCCCCTTTGAGCACAAGGTTTGATTATCATTTGGAAGAGTCTGTGAGGAAAAGAAGAAAGGGCTGGTTTGGGATAATGGAGGAGGGAGGCAAAGGGGAGGAAAGGGGAGGTTCCCCCCAGCCCACGCCTGCGTTCCTGGGCTTCAGCCCATCTTGCCTTCTCTGGCTGCTATCAGACGTTTCCCTTGAGGCCTGTCAGGGTTGTGCTGGGCCAGTCACCGGAGCTTCGCTCCTTTCGCTCTGTGCAGATTCTCTTGAACTACCTCCCCTTGGAGAGAGCCTCATGGACTTCCATCCTGGCCAAGCAGAGGTGAGGCCCAGACAGAGGATGACGGGAGGGCCTGTGTATCAGACGCTACAGGTAGTGCTGAGCCTGTCCTGCCTCCTGGTCCGGGCGCCCTGGGCATGACCACTGGGAATCATCCCTCTCGTCTCTTCTCTCCTGCAGGGAGCTATATTCTCAGTTCCTGAGGGAAATGATTATCCAGCCTGGCATTGCCAAGGCCAACATGGGTGTGTCCAGGGAGGATGTGACCTTTGAGGACCATGTGAGTTGGGGTCAGCAGTGGGGACAGAGGCTACAGAGTGGGCAGGGGTGTGGGCTTTGGAGCGGGTGAGGTCCCCCACCCAGAGGATAGGATGCAGCCAGTCTCAGTCCCCTTTGGCCCTTCTGGTACCTCCTTTCTTTATGGGCTGCCCAGCCCCTGAAGGCCATCGTCTCTCCCCTCTTCTCCCCAGGCCCGGTGAGGAATATAAGTGACAGCTGGGACTCGGGGAGTGCTGTGTGTGCAGCCCTGAGCCGGGTCCCCCATGTGCAGTGTCTTCTCTTCCTCCTTAGCCCTGTTCCTTGAAGAAGGTTCTGCGATTCGGTATTTGAAAAAAGTCAGCAGGGTGGGAGTGAGGATAAAGTGCCTTTCTGTGGCCTGGAGGAAGCCTCTTCTCTCCTCCAGGACTGAGCTCCACCCTGTGCCCTGTGCGCTTTGTGGTGTAGGAAGTGGAGAGGGATCAGATTCAGGAATGCAATTGGCGACTCAAAGCATCAATGAATTAGATTCAAGGGACATCGTGATACAACATTCATTCATTCATTCAACAAGCATGTAGTGAGCCCCTGTTACATGCAGCATTTAGAGCCGCAGCATTGGGCAGAAAGAGTCCTGCCACGCAGGGATGCACTCAGCAGACGGCAGGGCTTGGCTGCCAGTGGTGGAGTTTGAATAGGACTTGGGAGGCTGCGGGAAGCCTGTGCTGCTTCTCCAGAGCTCGCAGGCTGTCGCAGAGCCGCAGCTGGGCCGCTGGTGGCACTGTTGGTGTGAGGCCACTGCTCAGGCCTCCAAACGGGTATCTGCCCTGGGCCCCTAGCTGGGCCTCGGCCAGCAGCTTATTTTCTCCCCACAGCCACTCAACCCCAACCCTGACAGCCGGTGGAACACATACTTCAAGGACAACGAGGTACTGCTGCAGATTGACAAAGATGTCAGGTGAGCAGGTGCGGCGCTGGGGGAGGGCCCCTGGGGCTTCTGGGGACTTTCCCAGGTCTGTCCTTTCCCTTTCCAGCCCTGACCCACGGTGGGGCGGGGCAGGGCAGGGTTGATGGGGTGTCCGGGTAGGTAGGTCCAGGCCCCAGTGATGCTGGGCCTGAGAATGGGGCTGGCGAGTGCAGTGAGTGGGGGGGGGGTATCCCGTGCCCGCCTCTCCCTTCTCCCTGCTTTAGTTTCCGTATATGCTGGGCATTTATGGAGTCATCTGATCATTCCTTCAACAGATCCTGAGTCCCTGCTGTACGGCAGGCTCAGTGCCAGGCTCAGGGGTGAGCACTGAATAGACAGACACGGTACCTCTCTCAGAGGAGCCTAGAACCTTGGAGGGGTAGATGGGAAGACAGATGTTCAGCAAATTAGAGCTGTGCGATTATTAGTATTTGTGGTAAAGCTCTGAAGGAAGAGTTCAGGGGTGCTTCAGGGTGTCCAGGATGCCTCGCTGTAGGAAGCAGTGTTTCAGCTGAGGAGGTGTCTGGGGGAGGAGGGCGGGAAAGGCCTGGTGCGTGGGCTCTGTCTGGGGACGCCTTCAGAGCCCCTGGAGCTTGGCACTTTCAGAGAGCAGTGCAAAGGCCGGTGTGGTCGAAACTGCAGTGGACGGAGGCAGGGTTGGACCTTGGATTTGATCCTGAGGATGAGGGGCAGTCACGCAAAGGTCTTAAGCATCGGAGTGACAGGATCACATATGTGTTTTTGTAAATTGTGAGCTGCCCTGTATGCATGTGTGTGCTTTTCCACCTGGTAAAGAAATGCGGAAACGCAGGCTGTGCTGTCTTGTTGGGTTGGTGAGTGGCAGAGGGTGGAATCTCCCACAGTCTGGTGAGGAGCTAGAAGGAAGGCCTGGTGTGCAGTAGAGCCAAGTGGTTAGAGCTTGGGTTCTGGAGTCTGTCTGCCGGGTTTTAGTTCCACCTTCTCCAGTTGTGAGCTGTTTCCAGCCACTCACCACCCTGGGTGCTGCCCCTCTGCCTGGGCTCATTGTGCCCGGCGCAGCCCAGCAGGATGCAGGAGGGGGCTCTCGCCTCATTCGTTCCCAGGCTGGTGCTGGGGCACCCTCTCTATATATACGAGGGGTTCTAATGGCCCTCTTTGAGTCCAGAACCATGCCTGAACCCAGTTCTGGAGCAATAGGTTCTGTTTTCCACTGTAGTGACTGTAGCATGTTCAGTGTTTGCAGAGGGCAAGCTGGCAGGGTAGTGTGTATACATCTGAAAAGTGTGCATAGCCTGTAATGCAGATCTTTTTAAAGTTTGATCCCATTCTAGAGACTGTCTTCAACTTGCTTTTCCTCTCGCTCTGTCTTGGACATTTCCCATGACAACTGTGTAATATTCTATTGTATAATGTATAGCTTAACTAAACCTCTTTTAGTTAAGAGGTTTGTTTAAAGACACTTAAAACAAACAAAAATACACACACACGCACACACACACACAGGCACACACACAGAAGGTGCCAAAAAAAGGTGTACATATTTTAAGAAAGAAAAATTGTATTAAAATTGTAATACTCAGTATATACCGATAACAAAAGATGAATACAAGTCACGTCTGACTTCTGCAATTACAAGAGGTGCTCAAAGTGGTTACCATCAGCATCCAGATGCCTCTGATTACCGTGAACTACTGCTTGAGCAACGTTGACCAAAGTGTCCACTTGTACACATTTTTTTGGCACCCCGGTATATGTGTGTATTTACAAATACATATAAGAATATGGGTATATATACATAGATAATGACTATTTTGCTTCTTAAACACTATATTGTTTTTTAAATGAAATGTTCCTAATTGTTTTAAATGCCCTTCGGGTGCTGGGGCAGCCGGCAGCGGCAGTGGGGTGCTGATAGAATGTCTAGACCTCCGTAACGTACTGTCATCTCCGTTCCCTCGTGACAGGAGGTTGTGCCCAGACATATCGTTCTTCCAGAGGGCCACTGAGTACCCGTGCCTCCTCATCCTGGACCCCCAGAATGAGTTTGAGACCCTTCGTAAGCGGGTGGAACAGACGACACTGAAATCCCAGACGGTGGCCCGGAACCGGAGCGGGGTCACAAATGTGAGAGGCAACCTGGGGCCCCCAGGGCCTCCCCATGACTGCCTTTACCTTCTTGCTTCACTTGGGCCACTAGCCATTGGGCCCATGACCATGTGCCCTGCCAGTTACCTAAGGCAACGTTGGTCCTGCCAGACTCCACTCCTGCCAGGGCTCCTTTAAAAGTCAGAGGTCAAAGCCTGGGTGTAATGGGTATTGGGGAAGGGCCCTGCTATGCAGTGAAGGAGCTGCACCGCTAGTCTTAGTGAAGATGGCTCTTTAAAAAGGAATTACATGTGTGATGGGCGCGAGGATGGGGTGGGGAGCTGACCTGGGCTGGATATTAGGGAAGACTTTCCTGTGGCAGTGACATTTAAGCTGAGGCTCGAAAAACTCAGAGGAAAGAACCTTCTAGGAGGGGAGAAGGGCGGATGTGGAAGTCCTCAGGCAGGAGAGAGTGTGGTGTGTTCAAGAAATAGAGGAGTCCCCTGGCTAGAGACAGAGGGAAAGGGAGAGGAGAAGGTTGCTGGAGGATGCTGGAAAGGTCGGTGGTGGTGAGGCCCCCTGGGGCCTTTATCCCGAGGGCTGGGGAGCACCTGCCACTTTGCTGTGCGCGATGTTGATTGGAACGGGCAGGAATAGAGGTGGAGAGAGGGCCTGGGAGGTGGCGCCATTGTCTAGGCAAGGGTGGGGATAGAGCAGAGACTTAGCAGGTAGAATTGATAGGACTTGTGCTGGCCAAGTCATGTTGAGTGTTTGAACCCCAATCTTCTATAGGCTCCTGTAACTCTGAGAAGCTACTTATAGCCAAACAAATGTATTGTCTTTTTTTTTTTTTTTTTAATTTTTGTAAGAACCCAAAATGACGACAGTTGCAAGGAAGCAAGATCTCAATGCTCCTAAAAGCGTATCATATTATTCCTTAACTTACACGTACTGCATCGGTACCTGGAACTCTGACTTGTTCCTCCAAACTTTTCACTGTCCTCCAATAATGGAAAAATCCTCCATAACCTCCAACAAGCTAGAGACAGATACTACTGCAGAAACTTTTTCCCTAGTGGAATGACTTGCTCAAGTCTCTGTGTAGGAGAGCAGCCATTTTCTGCTTACAGGGGTGACAGGGGCAGTGACAGCTGCTACCAGGTATCCGTGTGCCTGACAGCTGGGTGTGTTGGGGGGTGCAGAATGCTTGGCTAAAGGATTGTGGGCGGGACTTGCTCTGTGGGCTGCACTCTTACTCTGCTGCTGACGTCCTGGCTGCAGGGCCCGGTACGGCCCTGACTTCTGTCATTCATTTCACTAAAGTCCTAGAGGGCTGCGAGCTGAGCTCTTACCCATCTTAGGTTTGGACGTTGTCCTGGGGGCAGAGCTGACCAGAAGCTTCATCCCGAGGCCTGGGCCCTGCCGGAGAAATCTGAATTAGTGCTGACCATCTGTTGGGGCAAGAAATACCAGGCCCACCTTCCTGGGCCTCCGTCGCCGCTTCTGACCTCTTCAGTAAAGGGCAAAATTGCCCTGCCTGGCTTTTGAATTGCCAAGAGGGTGAAATGAGGTCATGGCTGTGCAGAAAAAGCTGGAAAGCACTGGGCATTCTTGGAGGCCTGGACCTCAGGTTCTGGAGTCAGCCAGTCTCGGTTCAACTCCCAACGCCACAACTTAATGAGACATGACGAGTGACCTAACTTTTCTGAGCCTCAGTTTCCTTACCTTGAACATGATGTTGAGAGACTATTCTAGGTGGTTCAGAGCATTACATGGAGGCTTACTTATAGAGCACTGGCATACACCTAGAAAGCTCTCAGGAAATGGTAGTGATGTGTGTTTACGCCTACACATGTATATATAATGGGAAAGGGAGCTAAATGTCCCTAGGGCCCTGCACTTCTGGGACAGTTTCCTACACTGTCCGGCCTGGCCTTGCCTGTGGCTGCCTCCCACAGGTAACCCCAACCACCCAAATCTTTGCAAAGCTCCCAAGGATCCTGACAGGCAGCCAGTGTTGGGGGCCTCTGCTCTATTGCTTGAGTTTTTAGCAGGGATCATCTGTTTATCTCCCACCTTTTCTTACTTTTTCTTACGAAAATTTTGAAACACTCAGAAAAGCTGAAAGAGTACAATGCACACCTATATATGTTCCACCTAAATCCAACAATTGTTAACATTTTGCCATATTTGTGTGTGTATGACATATAGACAGAGTAAGAATATTTTTGTTTTGTTTTTCACTTCCAAGCCAGGACCCAGTCAAGGTTTGTATGTTGCATTGGGATGTTGTTTCTTGGTCTGGAGCAGGCCTCCACTCCCCCCTACCCCCACAGCATTTGACTTTTTGCAGAGTCTCAGCCAGTTGTCTGATTTTGACATATGTAAAGTTTTGTTTTCTAAATCCAAGTATAACATGCAGTAAAATGCACAAATCTCAGGTATACAACTAGATGAATGTTTTCTTGTGTATGTACCTGTGTAACTGCCACCCGGATCGACACATAGAACATTTCTGTCATCCAGAAAGTTCCCTCATGCCCCTGCCCGGTCAGTACCCCTCTCCTCAGAGGGAAGCACTATTCTGGCTTTTATCACCATAAATTCGATTTTAGTCCAACCGTTGTGCAGAATGTCCCACATTCTGGGTTGGTCTGCCTGTTTCCTCCTGGTGGTGTCACATTCCTCTGTGCCCTGTGTCTCCCATAAGCTGGAGGTTAAGTTCAGGCTTAATGGCAGACATTTCTAGTGAGAACACATTGCCCATATGCCCCCAGTCGCTTTACGGGCTCCTCTTCTCCCCCAGATGAGTTCCCCACACAAGAACTTGGCGCCGTCATCCGTGAACGAGTACCAGGTGCTGCCCAGCGGCTGTGAGGCCCACTGGGAGGTGGTGGAACGCATCCTGTTCATCTACGCCAAGCTGAACCCTGGCATCGCTTATGTGCAGGGCATGAATGAGATCGTGGGGCCCCTCTACTATACCTTCGCCACCGACCCCAACAACGAGTGGAAAGGTAAAAGGACTGCCCACACCCCTTGTTGCTGGCTCCCTGGAAACATGGACTGAGGAAAGTCGGCTAATGGGCTTTATCAGGCTGTGCAGCTCGTATCGCTCTCTGGGCCTCTGTTTTCCCTCTGTCAGATAAGGGGGTTGCCCTGGATCCTCTCTGAGATCCTTTCCAGGTAGGACTTTCTAGAACGTTGGAAGTTCACTGATCTCTTGATATTTGCAACTGAATTTCTGATAGAGGAGATGAGATGTATACATAGGAAGCTGAATGATAGAAAGAATTGAATGATTTGAAAGATGTCGTCAGAAGAGCACATAATCAATTGCTAAGCGAGTATACAGTGTTGCCAGAAGATGTGAGAAGAAAGAAGTGATGTCCTTAGTCCGGGGTGGAGAGAAGTCAAGGACAGAGCCGGTCCTGAGCCTGACCATGGTGGTGGGGGCGGGGTTGGGGGGGTGGGCGGTGACTGGGTGAGGCTCAGAGGTGAGGGAAACATCTCACATAGCTGAGAGGGGCTGGGACAGCAGGGCACCAGCTCCCTGTGGCTGCCATCACCCTGCCCGTCTCACCCAGAGCATGCCGAGGCAGACACCTTCTTCTGCTTCACCAACCTCATGGCTGAGATCCGGGACAACTTCATCAAGAGCCTGGACGACTCGCAATGTGGCATCACCTACAAGATGGAAAAGGTGTACTCCACCTTGAAGGATAAGGACGTGGAACTCTACCTGAAACTGGTGAGGACCCCAGGACCACCCGGGCCGGGCGGACAAAGGGAAAGGGCAGAGGACAGCTGAGCACCCCAGGCCAGGGCGAGCTCGGCTTGCATCTGGGGGTTGAAAGTGGCCACTTCTGCTGCCAGGGGGCGCTGACCCGCCTGCTGAGGCAGGACTGGGGGACGGGGGCAGATGCTGGGAGGCCAGGTGGGCTGGCAGTGAAGGGGAGTCGATACGCTACCCATCGTGTGCCAGGCGCAGTGTGAGGTGTTTACCATACGCTGCATTAGTTCAGCCTGTTACTCCTCTAAGAAAAGAAGGGTGCACTTCATTTTTAAAGGTTAAAAATCACTTTAAAAAACGATTGCAGTGGTATTCCATATTTCTTTTATGAAACAGTTCAGTAAAAAGAAAAATTGTATATAAACAGAAACAGTTGTGGGAACAAGAAATTACATGTAAACATCTTTTTAAACAAATATGGAATTATGTTTTTGCTGTTTTGTCACATGCCTTTTCAGTTAATAATATTCACTGTGACTGACCAGAGGGCCCATCTCTGTTGGGAATAATTGTGTTGTGGGGTTGTACAGAGTAAATCAGTGAGATAATACATTTGACTTGCTGAGCACAAGGCCAGGTTGCAGTAGGTGCCTAATTAGTGGTCTCTTTGTCCATAATTTGTACAGTGTTTTAAAGGAACCCGCGCGCTCCTTTATAAACCTAGAGCACTTATATAAAAGTTTGGGTTAATGGCTTTGCTTATATAAAAGTTTGGGTTAATGGCTTCTCTTTAAAAAAATCAGAAGATCTGACTGCATTTGCTGGCAGCACGCAGCAGCTGCCCCTTGAACAGAGCGAGGCTCGGTAGGCGGCCCGGTGCCGCCCGCCTCGTGTGCCTGGCGCTCATACCTGGCCTGCTGCTTCTCTGAATTCACATCTGAAGGCTGTATGATGTCACGTGGCAACCAGCCAACACGGATTCTTGCGCCTTCCCCGTGCCTCTGTCTCCCCAGCAGGAGCAGAACATCAAGCCGCAGTTCTTTGCCTTCCGCTGGCTGACGCTGCTGCTGTCCCAGGAGTTCTTGCTGCCTGACGTCATCCGGATCTGGGACTCCCTCTTCGCTGATGACAACCGCTTTGACTTCCTCCTCCTCGTCTGCTGCGCCATGCTCATGTGAGTGTGGCTGTGAGCAGAGGGGTGAGTGGGGGGCTGCGCTCACCAGGCTGCAGGGAGCCTCTGGGATCCTCGGGCGAGTGTCAAAGCAAACTCACTGCGGGAAGGGGCCCAGCTGGGCCTGCAGTCACAGCGGCCCCGGGTCCCAGCGCTTTTGCTGCTTGTTTTCCTTAGACTGATCCGGGAGCAGTTGCTGGAAGGGGACTTCACCGTAAACATGCGGCTCCTTCAGGTAATGGAGTTTGGAGGGGGCAAGTTCAAGTCGTGACCGTGAGACAGACAGTTACCAGGCACCCACCCTGTGCCAGCTGCTGTGACAGGCTGGAGTCAGGAGCAGTAGAGTATAGCAGGGCTTGAGTCTAGACCCCCGAGGCAGACCTGGGTTTGGATCTGGGTTTGAATCTTGGCTTTGCCACTGACCTTGACTATGGCATGGCCTTGACTGAATGACAGCCCCTCTGAATGCAGTGCTCTACATAAGTCAGTCATCCCCGGGATGTGGCGGTGTCCGTCTGTAGTAATCCTCGTTGGTAATCAGGCTCAGACCTGGGGCAGGAAAGCGTGGGGCTTCGTGGGTAAGAACATGGGCTCAAAGGTCAGACAGCATTGGGTTCACAGCCTTTTTCTGCTATGCTAGTCATGTGACCTGAGCTAAGTGACAACCTCTCTGGTCCTCTGTTTCTTCACCAACACCTGGCCTGGGGTTGGTTTTCAATAGCTTCATTGACTAGATCTGTAAAATAGGCCTAATCACAGTAATCTCCTCATTGGGCTTTTGAGGTGCTCCCGTGAGCTAATGTATGGACAGTGTCCAGCCCTGTGCCAGGCGGGGAGGGGTGAGGCAGGGGGGTCCTAAGGGACGGCTAAGTCCTTTGGTGGTGCTGGTTGGCTGGTTACGTTAGTGCTGCAGTGAGTGTCGCATTAGCTATGTGTGGGCTTTAGGGCAGAATGGTGGTGGCTGGTAACCTGTGGTCCCTACCCCTGGGACCCAGGATCCAGCATGGTGACAAAGCCCAGTGGGAAGGACACGGGTGTGGCAGAAGTGGTGAAGGGTGAGCTGACTTCAAAGGCATATTGTTGGCCTTTCCCGTGCCCAGGATTACCCCATTACAGATGTCTGCCAGATCCTACAGAAAGCCAAGGAACTCCAGGACTCAAAATAACCTGGTGGCACCAGGTC
Organism: Rhinolophus sinicus; assembly: GCF_057876585.1. Taxonomy (NCBI): domain Eukaryota; kingdom Metazoa; phylum Chordata; class Mammalia; order Chiroptera; family Rhinolophidae; genus Rhinolophus; species Rhinolophus sinicus. The sequence goes on along the minus strand of NC_142516.1, from coordinate 6,413,902 downwards.
CTGATTTGGGAGAGAAGACACCGATCCCTGTGCCCTGGCTTCTGGACCACACAGAAGCCTGTGGGATCCCAGCCCGAGGAGACACTGCGGGACTGGCCCGCTCCAGACGTCACCTGACTCCCTCCCCCTGGGCCGCTCCCACCGGGGACACACTGTGCCATGCTCCTTCCTCATCACCAGGCCCTCTCCACTCTTCAGCCCTGGGACCCTTTGCCAAGGCTGCCGAGCAAGGCTGGAGCTTCTGAAGTTGTTTCCTGGGGCTGGGGCAGATTGGGGGCACTTGGGTTGGCAAAGGTCGCTTCCCTCTGTTCTGCTGCCCCCTTCCTCCTCTCCTGCTCTGGTTGCGGGGAGGTGCTTGGCAAATGAGCCAGAAACAGTTTCTTCTGGGGGTTGGTGCTGAGGCTTCTCCATGGTGAAAGTGACACTGTGAGGGAGCTAAGAAGCTGCCAGGCCAGGCCCAGGTCACACACTCTGTCCCTGTCACTGAGTGTCTCTTCATCCCCCAGGTGTCTGTGTGTCTGTCAGTACGGATGTGTGGCAGGGGAGGGTGTCTGAATCCCTCTAGGTCTCTGCTCTCTCTCTCTCTCTCTCTCTCTCTCTCTCTCTCTCTCTCTCTCTTTCTGTCTTTCTCTTTTCCCCCCTCTCTCTCCACCTTTCACAGAGGCTGTGTGTGACTGTCTGCTCCTCTTTCCGTTCTCCCTCTGCCCTTCTATCTTGGGGTGCCTTATCCCCAGCCTCCTCCCCTCGTCCCCTCCACACCTGTGAACCCGAGACAGAATGAAGAGCCTGGCTCAGCAAAGCCCGTGGAGGTCAACGTTGGCTTTTGCACCGTGTTCCCATCTCCCAGCCCTAGGCTCCCAGGTCGCTCAGACTGGGAGGCCAAGTGCCTCCCTAGAGGGCCTGAACCTGCTCCCCACCAGAAATCTTGGAAACCAAAAGCTGCTTAGAAATGATGGTCCATGACTCTTTGAGCCTCTTTCCCTCCTTTCTGCCCAGGGATGGAGGAGGGAGAACTGGATCTTCTGGAGATTTCCCCAAAGGAAAAGGAAATTAAGGTGATGCTGTGCCCGGGGTTGGGATCCAGGTGCTTCAGTAGTCATTCCCATGGCTTCCAGGGCGCAGCCCAGGTTGGCTGAGTCCCATGAAGGGCAAAGGGGACCAAAGGGAGCCTTCCTAGATCCAGGGGAGCCCTGTCTCCCCCGAGTAGGCTGAAGGAGGTGCTGGCCCTTCTCTAGTCTCCCCCTTGGGCTGTTCTCAGGATTTGGGACAGGTGCACTTGGAGCAGGACCAGCTGGCTACTTCTGCTGGACAGTGGGAGAGCGGGCTTATTCTGGTCAAGTCCCCTCCCTCCTTTTATGAGGAGGCAGGTGCTTTGGGGCTGGAAAGCTGGGTAATGTAGCAAGGGTCCTCGTGTCCTCAGACTGGCTGGTAGGCGCCCTTTTGCCCTCAAAGCCTTCCTGAATCTGGCAGCCAGGACTTCTGCTGCCCATGTGGGCCAGGAAGTTTCCCCTAGTTGACTCCTTTACCAGTCTGTCCCTTGAATGCTACTGGGATTTTCTGCACTCCTAACAGTTTTGGGGAAATTTTTTTTTTTACTATTTATTCAGACTCCTGGTTATTTATTGCAGATTGGCAAGTGTTTGGTTTGGGGATGAGGGTGGGGAGCTGGGAAGGTAGAAAGGAGTTGGGGACACAGTCCTCCTGACTTTCTGAAGTCAGACTCAACAGCCTCTCCTCCTTCTGGGACCTTCCTGGTTCTCCACCAGGTCCTGGCTGGGAGGGCCCTGAGCTCTGTGCTGGAACTGAGTGTCACAGAGGCTCAAAGACCCCTGCACAGAGCAGACACACTGCTTCCTGCTGGTCTGCCCCACCTTCTTCCCAGAACTTGTCAGCTGGTTGTTCATTTCCAACTTGGATCCCTTCACAGCCTGAGGCTTGGGCCACAGCCTGGGACCCAGCAGACACTGCCCAGGATACCTGATGCATTCCCTCTTGCCTGTCCCTTGCCTTCCCTTTTGGGGCTGTACTACTTGAATCGCTGCATCCAACTTGCCTCAGTGACAGGCCTGAGTCCAGTGCCCTCTCCTTGATTTTGGGATGAAGGCCAAGAGCACATGTCCAGGTTAGGCTGAGCTCCCCAGGATACTGCCCAAGGAAATGGCCTGCCCTTGGTGATCACCCCACCACAGACTCTCAAGGGAGGTCCCCAGTTAGCCAGAGTGCCCAAGCCTCCTGCTTGGGAAGCTGCCCCCAGGAATTTGGACACTTAACACATTAGGCTGTATGAATGCAGCAAGTCTCACTTGAGAGGGTTAGAATGTTAAGTCTGCTTGTGTATTGTTTTTTGTTTTTTTTTAATCAGTTTTGTTCTTTGAATCAATGCTGTTGATGACAAGTCTTTAATAAACCATGTGTTCTTTGCAGTGGGCATTGGTGCTCTGATGGGCTGAAACTTTGAGACCTCAGCAGGAAAAACAAGTTTGAGCAGGGATAGAGTCAGGAGGTGGGTAGAGTGGTCTAAGAAAGGCCAGGAGATTCTTGTTGGAAGAGCCAATTTTTGTCTTTGTTTTATTTTTTCCCCTTCTTCTACCTCCTCCCTGCTGGCACTCTGGTTCAAGCCGTTGTTTCTCAGTCTAGTTGTGTAGGACACAGCTCCCTGGCCCATGCTGGTATGAGCCTTGTGCTTCCCCAGGCCGAGGCAGTCAGTTGCCCGTCATTGGTTGGCAGCTCTCGCTGGCTGCCAGCTACTCATGCTGGCTGCCAGCCGCTCCTGGCAGCACACGGTAGCCCACCGAAGCTCACACCAACCTCTGGCTGCTCACGGCAGCCCAGCTCCAGGGAGAGGCTTTCATGTTCACAATCTTAACTGTGGAGGACACAGCTCACTGGTCTATGTGGGAATTGAACCCGCGACGTCGGCTTTAGGAGCACTGCCCTCCAACTACCTGAGCCATCACGCTGGCCCTTTATTTTGTTTTGTAATTTCACTTTTACTGAGATTAATTGACATAAGACGAGCTAGTTTAACTCATTCAACCCCACAATTTGCAGCTAGGTGGCTGGAGGGATTGTGGATGGGGAAAGGCATTACATCATAATTTCACAGCAAGTTTTTAAGATGGAAAAAACTGAAAATTCAAAACCAAATCATTCCCCACAATCTGGAGAGAATCACTGATAATGTTAGTCTTCACAGATGTAATTTTTGTTACATAATTGTCTTGGTAATTTTGTGTATTGTCAGTCCTCTCATGTTAGGTGGTGAGCAAGTTGCTGTATGATTTTAAAATGTTTATAAGCTATATACTATTCTATCTAACATGCTTAAAAATGTCAGAAACCAGTCTCCGAATATTATAAATAATACTGTGGGGAAGTTTTGTGTTTGAAATCTTTGCATTCCTGATTTATTTCCCAGCTCAGTACTCTAAATGGGTTGGAAGATATGAACCTTTTTAAGGCTTTTCATACATAACTGCCAAGCTGCTTTCTGGGGTTGTACCAGTTTCTTCTCCACCCAGCAGTTAGGATCGGCTGCCTGCATCCTTGTCACTCTGGCTAGTGTAGAACTTTTGGCTTATGGTGTGATGGTTAGGATAGACTCCAGTGTTAGACACCTCAGGTGTCTTGTCCTTATTCTGCCAACTAGGAACTCCTTCTCTGAGCTCTTTTGAGGAGTAAATGAAGTGATCCAAGCGCTTCGGACCAGTACTTACTTGACATCCTTGGCGCTCAAGAAGTAAGAGCTCTGCCCAGGCGCAGAAGAGGAGGGCCCTCGGTGGAGATCCCGGAGGAGGCGGAGCCCGGCCGGCTGGCACGGCCAATCACAAGCCAGAGCGGCGGTGCCACGCCCCTCAGGTCCGCATCTTAAAGGGCAAAGAAAGGGCACCTGGAGGTCCGCTCCGAGCGTGTTACCGATTACCTCTTCGTTGGATGCCCAAGCTTTTCGGATCCTTTGTGAGTGAAAGGGAGGGAGCTTGCAGCTGCCCACACCCGCGCCCGGCCCCATCCCCGCGGGGGGCGCTTCAGGCCGGCGCGGTCCCTTTAAGAGCCTCGAGGGTCAGACTCGGGAGACCGCGGCGTTCTGTTGTCCCGCCCGGCCGCCCTCCATTCGAGTAGCGGTCGCGCTCCCCAGTCATGCGGGCGCTACGAGCCGGCCTGACCCTGGCGCTGGGCGCAGGGTTGGGCGCAGCTGCGGAAGGCTGGCGGCGGCAGCGGGCGGAAGCATGGCCGGCGCCGGGGCTGCTGGGCCGGTTGCCAGTGCTGCCCGTGGCGGCGGCGGCCGAACTGCCTGCCGTGCCTGTCGTACCCGGGGTCCCGGCGGGCGGCGGCTCCGGTGAGCTAGCCAAGTACGGGCTGCCGGGGCTGGCACAGCTCAAGAGCCGCGAGTCCTACGTGCTGTGCTACGACCCGCGCACCCGAGGCGCGCTCTGGGTGGTGGAGCAGCTGCGCCACGAGCGGCTCCGCGGCGACGGCGACCGGCGCTCATGCGACTTCCGCGAGGACGACTCCGTACACGCGTACCACCGCGCCACTAACGCCGACTACCGCGGTAGCGGCTTTGACCGCGGCCACCTGGCCGCCGCCGCCAACCACCGCTGGAGCCAGAAGGCCATGGACGACACGTTCTACCTGAGCAACGTCGCGCCCCAGGTAGCGCCAGCGTCCCCGGCCCGGTGGCAGAAGGCGAGGCCAGCCCCTCACCTCTCGGAGCCCTGGTTTGCTCCTCTTCAGAATGGGGAGGCTGCCGAGCGCGCGCGCTAAGTCACGTGCTTGCTAATCACACCGCGCTCCCTAATTGGGAGGGATGGAGCACTGGCTTGGAGCATCCACTTCGCAGTCTGACCCTGATGCCCCCTGGGCTTCTTTCCTCACCTGTAAAATGGGGATATTACTGTCATTCACCTACATTTTGCAGTAGCGCTGAGAAACTGAAGACCTGGTGCATATAAAAGTACTGAGCACACTGGCCCACAGCAAGCATTTGATAAGTATTATTTATAATGAGGGAACAGGATCAGAGAGGCAAAATGACTGGCCCAGTGTCACACATCGGGAGGACACCCGGGCAGTCTGTCTAGAGGACCGTGAGCTTTCAGACACTGTCCTACCCTGCCTTCTAGGAGTAAAAGGAAAGGCACATGCTGGCACTCGGCTATTAGTAGCAGTCACTGTGCACCTTGAGCAGGCTGCCCGACTTCTAGCCCTGTTCCCACCAGGGCCTGGCACCCACTGGATGAAGATTGATGTGGGGCCCTGGGTGAACCCGGTGAGGTCTGAGCCAGTGACCCTCTCCTAGCGGTACAATCGCCTACACATTTGACTAGACACTGTACTGAGGACCAGGGAACTCAAGTGATGGAGTCTGGAGCTGGGCTCTGCATGTGGTTCAGAGGGAGGGGTAAGGGGGGAGGATAAGAGAGATGATTGGGAGAGCTAGCCTTCCCATGAGCCCCTGGGGGTAGGGGCAGGGGCAGGGGCAGGGGCAGTCCTGTTTCTCTTTGAAAGGGGGTAAGATGCACTGCTTCCCTTAGGCTCTTTGGAGCTGGCAAACGACTTTGAGACCTGGGGTGCTTGCTAGTCCTTCTAGGTGGGGGTAGGCTAGCACCCTCTTGAGCTCTGAGCTTCACCCTCGTGGCCAGATGGCCTAAAGGAGTGTCATTCATTCCTTGAACCAGTTTCTTCCTCATGCTTGTCACCCACCCCCTGCTGGAATCTCCTGGCTTTGTGCCAGTGACATCCCTCAAGGCCTGTGGCAGCCCCATAGGGGAAAGGTTCCAGCCAGTTTCTGAGCCCCTCTCTCCTACCAGGTGCCCCATCTCAACCAGAATGCCTGGAACAACCTGGAGAAGTACAGCCGGAGCTTGACCCGCTCCTACCAAAACGTCTATGTCTGCACAGGGCCGCTCTTCCTCCCCAGGTAAGGCTAGAACTGGGGGGCCTAGGGACGCCAGGGCCTCCCACTCACACCACCCAAGCTTGTCGCAGGCTCTGGATCAACACGGCCAGGTCACTAGTCACCTGGTTTCTTGGCAAGTCTATCCATTCCCTGCCTCAGGCCCCTGAATTCCACTTCCACAGCCAGGGACCTTCAGGATACTCACCCAGACCATGCCTCCTGCCCATGGGCCCCAGGCCCAGTCTGCCCTTGCTCCTCTCCTGCATCACCTCTTGCCATACCACCCAACCAACCCTGCACCAGGTTCTTGCCTTCAGTCTTCTCTGCATGGAGCAACCCTCCTTTGCTGTCTCCCAGAGCCAGGGTTTGACCTCCACCTTCCTGACCCTGAGCCTTCACTCCTGTCTCTCTGCAGCCCCCTTCCCAGGTAGAAGGGATGGAGCATCCTCTGGGCATGCTCAGTGATTTTCAGGCTGGCTGAAGGCTGGGATGAGGGAAGCCATGGGTGGCGAAGCAGCTGGCTCTGGAGTCTAGGCTGGGATGGGATGCAAGCACTATCACCAGGTCTCTCGGTGCTGTGGGCAAATGACCTCTATACCCTCTCCCCCGAAAGGGGAGAATACCCGTTACCTACCCTGTGGTTGTTTAGGGGCCAGAGTGGATGGTGGATGTCACCATAAGGGCTCAGCGCGGGCTGGCGGAGGCCCTGCTGAGCCTGAGTGAGCCAGTGCCTCCTACGGCCTGCCCAAGTGGAGCAGGCTGCTGGCGGTTAGCCCGGAAGTCACCCCACAGCATCTCGGCACTTGCTATGCAGGTGCTGGGAATCCAGCTGTCACAGCCGGCCCACTGGGTGCCCACCCTCCACAGGGAGGGACAGGTAGTCATCATGTGTCTGCATGGATGAATGTGAATATATAGGCCAGATTCTTTCAGCATTTATTGTCACCACCCACTGCCTGACCCAGTGTTGGGCACGAGGACAACAGGGTAAGGGAGTCTCTGCCCTGCAGGGAGCCCCAGGCTCCTGGGGGGGCCAAGAAGGGCAGATGCCTCATGCTGAGGGGGTGGTCCTGCAGGTTGACTCAAGCTGGAGGTCAGGTCAGGGAGTGCTTCCTGGAGGTGATAGCCTTGGGTCTGACCAGACTCGCTGGGAGCCCTGAAACGCCACGTGTGCCTGGGTTTGCCTGCAGGACAGAGGCTGACGGGAAGTCCTACGTGAAGTACCAGGTAATCGGCAAGAACCACGTGGCAGTGCCCACCCACTTCTTCAAGGTGCTGATCCTGGAGGCAGCAGGTGGGCAAATCGAACTCCGCTCCTATGTGATGCCCAACGCGCCTGTGGATGAGGCAATCCCACTGGAGCGCTTCCTGGTGCCCATCGAGAGTATTGAGCGGGCCTCAGGACTGCTCTTTGTGCCAAACATCCTGGCACGGGCGGGCAGCCTCAAGGCCATCACTGCAGGTAGCAAGTGAGGGCGGCAGCCCAGCCAGTCTGAGGGTGTGGGGCTGGGTCACATTAAAGGCGGTTATTTTTGGAGACAAGTCTTGGCTGTGTTTGTCCCAGGTGACCCTCAGGAACCTCTGGCTTTACCGCTTCTTCAGTCTTGGGCCTGACAGAAACTTCCACTGGGCTGGGCACCCGCCTGGGTGAGGCCAGGCTGCAGGGCAGCCAGGGAGATGAGGATGGCTTCCTGGAAGAGAAGTACAGCAACAGGCTGGGGCCTGGGGAGGCTGGCAGGTGCCCCAGCTCCCAGCCTGTCCTCAGCGCCCGACTGCGCACGACCCGTCTCTCGTGACATGCTGCCCTCAGCAGGGCCCTGAAGCGCTATGGCCAGGCCCAGCATGCTCCTGCCAATCTGCCACTGGCTGGCTGCATGCCCTGCCACAGAAGGGCATCACCTCCCTGCCCCTCAGTCTCCCCTCTGTAAAATGGGAATGATCGGGGGTAATGGGAATACCTGCCTGTCAGGGTCAGGGGAGGTGACAGGCAGGAACTTCTCAGCCCTTGGTATAGGTATTGGATGGGTACGCTGGCAGGCTTGCAGCCCCAGGCCCCAGCAAGGCCCTCAGGGACAGGTGGACTGGGGGAGTCCACCTGTTTAGTCTGATGGAAGCAACAGAGCCTCCCCCAGCAAAATGTCCACAGGCACGGCGTTCTGTGCTGAGCTAGGGGTGAGACCAGGGTCTTTGGATGCCCAGGACTAAGGCGCTCAGCTGCATCTGGGCCCCCAAGGAGAGGGCTGCCCTGCCCACCACGGTCACACAGGAAGTGGAACACCAAGCGTACAGCAAAATAAACGGAAGCCCAGAGAAGGGGGGGGGGGTCTCCTGGGTCATCCAGCCTGGGAGCAGCTGGATGGGCACCGGCACCTGGGAGCCTTAATTCCCAGGTCACTTATCCTGTCTGGGCCATTAGTCTGTGGTGGTGAGGTCCAGGGGGTAAGGAGACTGTCTCAGGGCAGCCTTGGGCAGGAGGTGACAGGGAGAGAGCTGTAGCTCCCCTTGGCCAGACCCCGAAGCCCTCGCTGGTGGCTAATCCTCGGGAACAGCAGACTGGAGGCGGGGGAGGCAGGCGGGCTCACCTCTGTGCGGATGGTGCGGCTGCCCTGGCTGGGGCAAGTGTTGACATACAGATCGAAGAGGACACTGGGTTCAGCCACCTCCAGGTTGGGGTCAGCATCCACTGCAGCTTCCAGCCCATGGAGGCCTCCGAACACCACGAGAGCATGCCTGGCACCCACAGGTGGGGAATCATTGACTATTCATCAAGGCCACACTGAAAGCAGCCCCGAGCTCTCAGCACCCCGCATAGAGGCCCAGTCTGTACAGCTTTGCCCCCACCAGATTGGCTCCCTACCCTGTTCCCCCTTCTCCGGCCCATCCCAGGTTGTACCCACCTGAAACTGGGAAGCTGGGCGGAGGCCACATCTGAGCCTCGTTCTGATGTCCCGATGGTCAGGTCATACCCATCCTGGAAGGGGGCCTCAGCAAACACAGCACCTGGGGGAGAAGCCAGCTCAGTAGGGCTCTTGCTTTCCACAAGCCACAGCTGCTTGGCTGCGTCTGTGTATACTGGGTGGGGTGGGGTGTGGAGGAGAGGGGAACTCGGGTAAGGGAGCCACAGCCAGGCCGTCTGCTGTTCCCAGGAAGTCACGGATGATCAGGAAGAGACCACGCCTGTGCTAGACGGGGAAACAAAGCCAAAGGTGGGTAGGAACGAGCTTGGAAGATGTACTGCACCTCTGACTTATCTGGTCCTTTCGGTCCCGACTCCTACCCCCACAACAGACATTAATTGATCACGATACTTCTCAAAAGTCCTTCACAACGTTCCAGGCAGAACACTCGGGGAGACCAAGGCCCAGAGAAGGAAAGGCAATTGCCCAAGGACACACAGCACATTGGTAGAATAAGGACTAGGCTGTCTGTGTCCTCCCACACTGAGGACTTACTGAGGCAAGAGGCCAGTCGGACTGTGTAACCCCAGTAGAGACCAGCTTTGCTGCGAGGGTCCTGAGACGACACAACTTTTCCTAGGTAGGTCTTGCTTTCTGGAAGGGAGGCAGAGAGGTTGTGAAGACAGGGCGAGGGGACAAGCAAGTGGAAGGAGGAGGCTCTGAGCCCTCAGGCTGCCCAGGCTGCAGAAGCTTCCAGATACCTGGGAGCTGCTTCTGGTTTAGTCGCACGGTCACCCGAAGTCCAGGTTCCAAGTTCTTGTCAATCTTCACCTCCTAGGGAGAAGCCAGAAATCGGTGCTGTTGCCCACAGGACCAGCAGGGGTCACTGCTCTCCCAGACATGGGGGAACCTGTAGGGCCTGCAAGAGACCTAAGGGGTTCAGGGATCAACCTTAGTCCCTCTGGGCCAGACCTGCAAAACGACTACTACAAGACACTGGTCAAAAATGAATGCTCTGGGCCTGGCACAGAATAGGAAGTAAAGATTCCATGAGTAGATAAAACCCCACTTTTGTGCATTTTAGTGGCTATGCCACTTACTAGCTTACAGCAGTTGGAGGGGCTCACTTAACCTCTCTGAGCCTATTTCCTCATCTGTCTCACAGGAAACTTTCCACAAACAAGAGCTGTTACACGACACAGGAGCTGGCATGAAGTAAGTGTTTAATGCGTGGGAGCTGTGATGAATAACCATGGATATTTGTGTTTTGTGCCAATTTTGAACTCAAGATAGGGCACTGCACTTTTTTTCCCTTTTGAGGGTTTCTCATGCTTCTCCATTTACCTGCATCTGGGCCATTCTGGTCTACTTGTACCCAGTCATTTCTGGTCTGTTATTTTTGAGGAAAGGGGACCCCACACATTTACATGTCTGCCTCTGACTCTGGAGACTTGAGAGTAAATAGGTGGCAAATGAATGCTCCAATCCCTGCATGGCTCTGCATTACACTGCAGCAGCTCCAGAGTGACTTTGAACTTGGTTTTGCAAGGTTTTATTTTGTTTTTAGCATAAGGACCATCTTCTGTTGATTTGCTTTTTTTTAAAAAAAAAAGTAAATTTGCTCCTGCTTTATCTACTGAGTCCCGTTTTAGGCATTTCTCTGGGACCTGAGGGCAGAGATGCCTGGGTCGCAGACACCCCACTCACATGCCCTGCCTGCCCTCCATAGCCAGCGTGTGTCTGGGAAGTATGTCCTGACTCACTCCAATCCCTACCTTCTTCATGCCACAGTTGACAAAGGAGCCGTGGCCTGGCCGCGTGGGCCGATCCACCACGATGCCTTCTCGGAACTCGGATTCCTCATCCTGACGCATGTGGTGAGGGCTGTCCAGGGGGTTCAGGAGCCCTGTGGGTGAGGAGGGGTCAGGAGGAGTCTGGGAGGTGCAAAAGCACAAGGGGTGTGACAGGAACCCTGGACCAAGGTCCAGCTCTGCCACCGACCTGCTGCTTGCCACCAGGCACAGGCCTCGCCCTGAAATGGGGCTCAGGGTCCCCAGCCTCACCTGCAAACTGTAGATCCTGGTGCTTGGGAAAGAACGCCTTTCTTAGGTACCTAGTAAAGAACACAGATCTCAGGAAATTCCCAGGGAGGCCACCTCCTGTCTGACCCCCACCTCAACCTTCCCTCCCTCATGCTCAGGGAAGTCTGCCCTTCACCCCCTTACTGTGGACACTCCAGGTACTGTAAGATCCGGGCCAGCTGCACGCATGCCTGCCCCTTCTTGCCGACTCCCTTGAATTCCCCTTCCACAGTCCTGGAGAGAGAAAGATAGGGCTCAAGAGCCTACTGTGCTCCCGTCGAGAGCTCATCCACCCAGTCTGATCTTTGCAGTGCCTTGCTTTGCAACCCTACCCATCAGGGTTACAATGGGGGCATTTCAGGCAGGGTTCTCAGCCCAGGCAAGCCCAAGCCAATCCTGGCAGCCCCTCCCTTCTCCCTGAGGATGGCCCCTCACTTGGCATCTTGGCCCTCTTCATCAAACACCACAATCTCATCCACACAGAAGATGGTGCAGGCTCTGGCAATCTGGCCAGCCAGGTAGGTGCGAAGCTCGGGTGACTGGGCGTTGTCGAGAATGGAGCCCGGCAGGGCCACGCTCAAGGTGTAGGGCCGCCCTGGGCAGGGAAGGGGTGTTCATGGTCAGTCTAAGAGGCCAGGCCCACGTTCTCCCCTTTCCTCTGTCCCCAGGGCTCAGAGTTAGAGAATTTTCCTACTGGGAGGCACTTTGAGATTAGCAAACTAGATCCAATGCCCTTCTCTGGGCCTCAATGTCCCCGGGAGGAAAATGGACTCAGGGTCTCCAAGGCTCCTAGGAGCAGGGCAGATCACCAGGCAAGGCTGGGGAATGGTTAGAGGCACTGGCCTAGGTTCACATCCAGGCTCCACCCCTTACTGCCTCAGTTCTCCAGTTGTCAAATGGGGATAATGAGAGCTATTATTTATTATTCGTGCCTTTGATGTGTGCACAATTAACCAATAACCCTAGGAAGCAGGTACTACCATGATCCCCATCAAGAGGTGGGGAACCTGCAGACCAGAGAGGTCAAATACCTGGCCCAAGATCACACAAAAGGCAGGACAGCCGAGATATGGATTCAGGCCATTGGGCTCTAGAGGGACCACCACACTCCCTCCCAGTCATACAAATGGAGCCACATGAGCTAATGCCCATAAAGGGCTTCCCCAGTGTCTGAAACAGCTGACATGCTCAGTTGCTATCCCCATTGTAACCATCGTCACTGGTAACCACTGGTCTTACAGGGTGCCATCGGGCCCCTTGACTCTCTAGATCAGGGGTGTCAAAACTGCGGCCCGCAGGCCAACTGCAGTCCGCAATCCATTGTTAATTGGCCCGCAGCAAATTCCAAAAATATATTTGGTTTACTTAAATAAACCAGGCGAGGCAATACGTACTTCACCTCAAGTGAGTGGCCCAGCTGTTTGTGTATTTTACCGCATACCCTTGATAAAAAACGTTGAAAAAAGTTTGGACACCCCAGCTCTAGACCTTCAGGTCTGGCTGAGGAGAAAAGATACAATTTGTTAGGGCAGGTCCAAGGATGTACTGAAGTGGAAGCACATCTGGCACAGTGTGGGGTGAGAAAAGCCAGGTCCAGAAGCCCGCGGTTAAAGTGGTTGCACTTTTCTAAAACCGTATCTATACATCTCTTTACATGTGTTTACGTGAGTATAACCTATTGTCTGGAGAAACTTTCACTGCAATGTTTGCTGGGACTTTTCCTTTCTTCTTCATAGTTTTTTATTGTTTGGGGAGTTTTGTTCTAAGTATGGATTATTTAATGAGAAGAAGCACTCTCTTATTGTGAAATCAGAGTAATTAAATGAAAAATGAAATTAAAGCACACAGGAAGTGCTCAATTAAAAAAGTAAAAATAACTCACGATGATTTTTGAAGGCATAAAATTATGACATGTGATGCTTAACCTCCATAAGCTTGAAATCTACCTAAGTAGGAAGTAAGGACTCAGTTTTCCGGGTCTTTCCCACACTCCTGGCCTCAGTTTCTCCATCAGGATAAGATGTCTGAACCCAGTGGTCTCTGAGGTTCCTTCTAGATATGACATTCTCTGCCCGGCCCAGGACCCAGGCTGCTCACCTTGCTCTTCCTTCTGTGCAGCTGCCTCCTCCTCCTCCTGGCGCTTTGTCTGTTCCTCCTGCACCCGCTGCCGCTCCAGTTTTTTCATCAGCTTAAGATCTTTCCACTTCTTTTTCTCCTCTTTCTCTGGATTAGAGGACATCCCCGATTGGTGGAGTGGAGAGGAACTTGGAGCAGTCCAGGAGATGGTGCCCTTTCAGTGGGATCAGGGTTCCCACTCAGTAGGGAGTGCTGCTAGATGAGCAGCCAGAGCCTCCGGGAGCTTCTGACCCCTTCCTCCCATCTTGGGTGCTGTCCCCCCAGAGGGGACAAACTTCGTGGCTTTCTGGAGTGGCCTGGGGAAATGTGAGCACAGACACTGTCCTCCACCCCCAGCCCCTTACTTACTCTGTTTCTTCCATTTTCGCCACTCGACCCTTTGGCCGTGTTCACCCTGGAGGAGTGGGAAGAGATACAGCAGTGAGGCTAGATGGTCACACCTGAGAGGGGGTCTCGCTGCTGGGAACACTCAGCCACTGCTGCCCCAAAGAGAGAGTCAGGAGGGCCTGCTGTACCCCACTGCCTGGGACCAGGCCTGGCACATAGTAAGCACTCAATAATTGACTTAGTTTCCACTGGAGAGAAGAGGAAACTGAAGCTCGGGGAACAGGACCTACCCACTGTCGCCCTGGGAGTCAGAAGAGATACGCTATGCAAGGGCTCGGAATTGCGAGCACTATCGCACCTCCTGAATCCAGGCCTCGGCCAGAGCAGCCACAAAGGGCTCCGGCAGTGGGTTACCTGACGCTGTCCCGGCTGTGGCTCAGACCCCGGCTCCCACGTCCGGTTCTCATCCGGGCAGCGGGGCACGCGGCCAAGAGCATGCGACACCTTGGGGCTTCCGGTCTCGGATCAACAAGACGCAGGGAGAGGGAGGAGCGGCCTGACCGCACCACTGGTCCCTACGCGGCTGGTTCTCACGCCTCTACCCCCTGTGCAGCCCCGGGGTCCCACCTCCCGCCACCTACCGGGCCACAGGGCCGCTTCTTCACACGCTCCGCCATGTTAGCCGAACACCGTCGACCACGCCTTCCGGCCACACCTCCCCCGAGTCGCCCAATCGGAGGCAACGGCGCTCGGGGGCGTGGCCTAGGCTCCCAGCGGCTACCGGAGAGCGTGGATTGGGCTGGGCTTGGAGTTGAAGCACCCCGCGGAGGTGGGCGGGGCTCGTCCCCCGCCTGGGTGTCGGAGTTCCCGGCATATCGGTCTTGTCCTGGGATCCTCGGACAACTCGAGAGCTGCTCTCCTGCTCTGCACCGGGAGACACTCAAACCTCAGCTTGGTTTTGTACATGGGGACTCTGTGGCCCAGAGCTGGAAATGACCCAGATTCAGAGATGGAAATGACCATGGAAATAATTTAATCCAGTTCTCATAGATTCTTCATTTACTCTCTCTTTTAATTAACAGACTATTTTTTACAGCAGATTTAGGCTTAGTGAAAATTGAGCAGATAGTACGGAGAGCTTCCATTAACTCCTCTCCCCATTCCGTTATCCTATTGTTAACGTCTTGTGTACATTTCTCAACATTGATAAACCAGTATTGATAATTATTATTAACTAAAGTCCATAGTTTACGTTAGGGTTCACGCTTTGTGTTGTATATTCTATGGGTTTTGAAAAATGCATAATGTCATGTACCTACCACTACAGTATCACACAGAATAGTTTTACTGCCCTAAAAATCCTCTGTGCTCCCCCTACACCTTTCCAAACCCTTGGCAATCACTGATCTCTTTTACTGTCTCCATAGTTTTGCCTTTTCCAGAATGTTATATAGTTGGAATCAGTATGTAGCCTTTTCAGACTTCCGTCTTTCATTAAACAATATGCATTTAAGTTTCCTCCATGTCATCTCGTGGCTTGATAGCTAATTTATGTTTATTGCTGGATGCTATTCCTTTGTATGGATATGCTACAGTTTGCTTCTCCATTCACCTTTTCAAGGACATTTGTTTGCTTCCAGTTTGGGGCAATTATGAATAACGCTGCTATACACATTCATGTACAGGTTTGTGTGTGACTGAATTTTCAGCTCATTTGGGTAAATCGCTAGGAACCTGACTGCTGGATCCTGCAATACGACGATGTTTAGTTTTGTAAAGAACTTCCAAACTGTCTTCCAAAATGGCTGTACCATTTTTGCATTTCTGCCAGCAATGAGTGAAATATGCTTTCTTTTTAAATTAATAAATTTGAGAAAATTTTCATTCAATCAACAAATATTTATTGAGCAGGACCTATTTTGTGGCAGGAATTCCCTGTGCTAACCTCCAGGGACACAAAGGTAAGCAAAAACAAACACTGATCTGGAGCTTACAACCTAGTAGAGATTAATTTCTAAGTCAATATATGTGTTAATATTACAAGAGTTGTGTTATTTCGTCGTTCACCCCCTCCCCCATATGAAGGAGAAGGCAAAGTCATGTATGCTTCTAAGGGAAGGGCTACCATCTCCAGCTGCCTGAGGTTACTCAGTCTAAGATCTAGAACCTGTAGTCACAGATTTGAGTAATAGGCAGATTCTGGATTAGTTCATGAGCCATGGAACCGTTGGTCAGGGTGGTTCTACCCGGCAAATCTATGGGTTTACCCCATGGAGGACTTGCTTTACGATCAGGCTGTGTTGTACGGCAAGGGGCTCCAAAGCTGAGCCTCTGACCCGGTATTTTGTTTCACAGTCTTGACTTTGGAAGAGTGTTAGGAGTACTAAGTCAAGGTTTGGAAGGGGAGGGAGGTCAGTGTCCTACGTCATAGAACCAAATATCCTCCAACAGCAACTCTCTGACATTAAGTGTGTGTCCTACACTTCAATTCAGATAATAACCACATGGAGTTAGCTCAGACCCCATAGGTTAAGGGCTCCATTACACAAGACTGCCTCCCACTTCAGGTGCCAGGTGCAAGAGGGGTTCCCAGGCTACCCACACTTCTGCCTGGCTGACTATAAATTCGGGCATATCCACGATCCCTTTCAGGTTCAATAACTTGCTGAAATGATTCACAGCACTCAGGAAAGTGCTGCACTTACACCTTTTTTTTTAAAAAAAAACTTATGATTGCATTTTTTAAAAGATTTTATTGGGGAAGGGGAACAGGACATTATTGGGGAACAGTGTGTATTTCCAGGACTTTTCCAAGTCAAGTTGTTGTCCTTTCAAACTGAGTAGTGGAGGGTGCTGTTCAGCTTCAAGTTGTTGTCCTTTCAGTCTTAGTTGTGGAGGGTGCAGCTCAGCTCCAGGTCCAATGGCCATTGTTAGTTGCAGGGGGCACAGCCCACCATCCCTTGAGGGAGTCGAACTAGCAACCTTGTGGTTGAGAGTCCACGCTACAACCAACTGAGCCATCTGGCCATCCGGGAGCTGAGCAGCAGCTCATTGACTTCATTCTAGTTGGGGAGGGCGCAGCTCGCTGGCCCATGTGGGAACCGAACCAGCAACCCTGTTGTTCAGAGCTCATGCTCTAACCAACTGAGCCACCCGTCTGCCCCTATACTTACTTACACTTTTAGCATAAAGGATTCAACTCAAGAATAGCCAAATGGAAGAAGTACATAGAGTAAGGTCTTGGGGGGACGGGGTGCAGAGCTTCCAGGCCATCTCTGGCTGTGCCACCCTCCCAGCACATTGATGTGTTCCCTAACCCAGAAGCTCCTTAAGCTTCATGGATTCAGGGTTTTTACGTAGGGTTTTATTACAGATGAATGATTGATGAAATCGTTGGCCCATTGACTAAATTCAAGGTCCAATGCCTTTCCCCTCCCTGGGGATCTGGGGTTGGAGCTGAAAATTCTGACCTCTAATCACATGGTCAAAAGGGGCTCGTTAGTAATAACAAAAGACACTACTCCTGTCATTGAGGAAATTCCAAGGGTTTTAGGAACTCTGTGCCAGGAACCAATGACAAAGACCAAATATATTTTATTATACTCTATATTCCTACCGTGTTTCCCTGAAAATAAGACCTAACCGAAAAATAAGCCCTAGAATGATTTTTCACATGACATCCTTTGAACATAAGCCCTAATGCATCTTTTGGAGCAAACCTTAATATAAGACCAGGTCTTATTTTCGGGGAAACACGGTATGAGTTTCCCCCAATTAAATATATGATATGGGCAAAACCCAAGGACTTGTTATACAAATGTAAGTCCCTAGCACCACCTTCCCAATTCAAGAGCTGCCATTGCTTTCCAGTGGGACCACCCCCCCGCCCCCATCAAATCCCATTCTACCTTTGCCAGCTGGATGGCCTTGGGCAAGTCACCTTACCTCCAAAGTGGTTCCTTCACTTATGAAATGGAAAAATAAATCTTGTCTCAGGAGGTTGTTTAATGAGATCATGGGCACCCAGGTGCCTGGCATACACGGGTGTACAATAAACATGAGTTGCTTTTCTCCCCTTCAGTCTAATTGTGTAATGTCTGGCTTTCCTGACCTGCACTCTGACCCCTGTGGAACAGGACTGTGTGTATCTTCCCTATCAGACACTCATCCGAGGCCCCCATCTCTCTCACACACACACACACACACACACACACACACACACACTCCACCAGTAACATACCTTCTGAACCCCAGCTTCTAAACCTGGTTTAGACTTCGGACGAGTCCCAGGTCCCCATCCTTCTTTGGGCCTCAGTTTTACTCTACAAAATACATTTGTACAAAGAGAGGCTAGGATCTGAGATTCCTAGGAACAGAGGTGACTTCCATTAGCGATCAGCACCAGAGTGGGACGCAGAGAGATGCCGAAAGTGTTTGAATAACTTAAAATTTTATTATGGGCAAAAAGTACTGGCTTGAGGTAACTTCCTAAGGTAAAGTTCAGATAAGGAACGGGAGGAACGCCTGAGCCTTGGCTGGGGCCGGCACACGACACTGTTGGACTCTGCCTGTTGAGTGCCAGCCAAGTCTGGGGAGGCCAGAGGGGACCCAAGACCCTAAAACTTGACCGAGGGAGGGGCAGGGAGAGGTCCAGGTCTGGCCTCCCTCACCTCCAAAACAGGATCGTAGGCACCGTGGGGGGGGGTGCTCCTGAATGCCCCAAGACTAAGGAGGGCTCTTCCCTACAGACATCTGTGTCACAGAGAAGGGGACCCCAGTACCACCTACCCCCATCTTGGAAATGGCTAAAACCTGGACAAAGACAGATCCCTGAAAAGTGTACAGGGACCAACCAAGTGACACAGGGCCCTGGGGGCGACGTCAGGCCCCAAGTTCATCCTTCCACTCCTGCAGCTTCTTATCCATGGCCTGGAGCGTGGATTCATCCTGCACCAACACAGATTGATCCTACCCCTCTCCTCACACCCTCCAGGAGGCCTTGGGAAGTTTGGGGAGGCCCCCCCTCCACAGCCCTGCCTTTTACCTTCACAAAACAGAAGCGGATATAGTGATCAACGTGCTTCTGATGTGACTGGCTGTAGAAGATGGAGACTGGGATGGCCACCAAGCCCTGCGGAGGAGAAAGGCTGCATCTGCACAGGGCCCCACAGCCTGGGAATCCTAGGCTCTGGGGGGACAGAGGACATCCACGATGGAATGGGGTAAGGAGAGTTAGCGTCAATGTGACACCTCCTGGTGCTATGTCAAGGTCAGAGGAAAAGAACCCCAAAACATCATCCCCACGTCCCTCTTACATACGGAGGAGAGATGGAGGCCAAGCCAGGGGTCCGGCAGAGCCAGGGAAGAAATAGGCCTTAGAATCATAGCTCTGAGCTGGATGGACCTCAGAGTTCATGGGCCAACTCCTCAACGTACAAGACCGAGGGCCTGAGAGGGCAGGAACTCCTGCCAGCCCACACGGCATCTTTGTGCAAATTAAAATCAGGCTCCCTGTTCCTCGAAATGGATGCAACCCTGTACCAGGGCTCATGGCAGAGGCTGGACTGGACTTTGGCCCATCAACCCCATGGTCAGGCACCCTTCAGCAGTGCACAACCTGTACAACCACACACAGCGGCCCTGGCAGACGACCAGCCCACCTTATTCTTGATCATCCACTTGACGAAGCGACTGTCATAGGGCTCGTCCTCAGCACCAGGCAAGTCAGGCATCCTGCTCTCTGTGGGACAGAGGCCACGTTGAGCCCTGGGCAGCCTCCAGTACCCCATTCCCTGCCCAGCCCAGCCAGTCCCACGCACTGAAGTCTGAGATGTCTGTGATGAGGAAGTAGCTGCCCTGGGAGATCACAGGCCTCAGGCCCACGGACTGTAGGCTCTGGATCATGTGGTCACGCTTGCGCTGGATAGCCTGTGGGAACTGCAGGAAGTAGCTGCTGGGTTGGCCGAAATGCAGCTGCTCCCGCTGGAAGCTCTGGGCTACTGCGGCCTGGGGAGGGTGGATGGACAAGCAGGTCAGGCGTGACTTGACTCTGGAGCCAGCCTGGGTGCTCTGGTGGCCCTGCCCCTCCTCACCTGGTTCTGCGTGGGACAATGAAAGACAGAGTTCTGGTGCACAGTGCGCAGGTGCTTCAGGAGGCGATCCGGGCCCAGGACCCAGCCCACCTAGACCAGGAACACGGGTGGGGTGAGGCCCTTTAGGACCTGGCCAAACGCCTCCTTAATTCCCAGGCTGCCTTTCCTGCCAAGGTCGTAGCGGGGAAGGGTCACCCCCATCCTCGTCGACTCACCTTCCAGCCAGTGACACTAAAGGTCTTGCCAGCGCTGCCAATGGTCAGGGTGCGTTCCCACATGCCGGGGAGGGTGGCTGCTCAAGGTCAAAGAGAGCAGCTGCTGAGACGGAGGGAAGGGGTGGTGGCTGGACCCCAGCGGGCACTCAGGCTCTCAACACTGAACTTCGCTAAGCGCTGCGCTATTTACAGGACTTATTTCAGCCCCTCCTCATGACAACCCTGGAGGCAGGTGCCATTGCTCTCAGACAAGTCAAGTCACTGTCGCAGGTCACAAAACCTGCCTGGTTCCAGACCCTTCTGTCTGAATCACCAGGCCTGCGCTGACTCCCAAATTGGGCTCGAGGCCCTGGCACCAATGTCCAGGGCATGGGGGGGCACCCTGGGCTCACCAATGCTGATGTGCTGGCACCCATCATAGACCAGCCACTGGTAGACCTCGTCAGAGATGCACAGCACGTCATGCTGCTGGCACAGGCTGGCCACCAGCTCCAGTTCTGCCTTGGAGAACACCTGCAGGGACCACCCCCAAACAGAGAGGCCTGCTCAGAGAGAGAAAAGATACAGCCAAACCCACTGCGAAGGGCTTTTCTGCCCCCATCCTAGAGAATCCTTGCAACACGGACCTTGTGAGGTCGGTTGTGAGATAACAGAACAGATATATATTGCTCTCTGCCCCCAGTTGCTGGCACAGAACTCCTGAGACCCTTGTAATTTCCTAAATGATGAGAGAGAGCACTAGAAGCATCTTTTGGTCTAATGAGGCAACTCTGGGTGGGCTCCTGGATGGGGCTGGTCACCAGAAAGACCGCGTCATCAGAAGCTTGGCAATTTCATCCCGCCCACACTGCCACTTCTCCAGAGTGAGGAGAGGGGCTGGCAATGGAGTTAATTGATGATGTTGACGTGAGGAAGCCTCCATAAAATCCGATAGTATGGGGTTTGGAGAGCTTCCAGGTTGAACACGTCCACACCAGGAGGGTGACGCACCCCAACTCCACCGGGACAGAAGCTCCTGAGCTCGGGACCCTCCCAGACCTCGCCCTATGTGTCTCTTCATCTGACTGTTCATCAGAATCCTTTATCATAGCCTTTAATAAACTGGTAAATGTAAGTAAGTGTTTCTGTGAGTTCTGTGAGCTGCTCTAGCAAATTAATTGAACCCGAGGAGGGGGGTCATGGGAAGCTGAGATTTAT
This sequence comes from Rhinolophus sinicus, assembly GCF_057876585.1. NCBI lineage: Eukaryota > Metazoa > Chordata > Mammalia > Chiroptera > Rhinolophidae > Rhinolophus > Rhinolophus sinicus. Next base: position 6,393,058 of record NC_142516.1, on the reverse strand, counting down.
AGCTGATTGGTCAGCACAGGTGACATCCTGAACTTATGACTGGCATCCGAAGTGGGGTGGGGGCAGTCCTGTGGGACTGAGCTGTCATCCTGTGGGATCTGGTGCTGACCCCAGGTAGATAAGTGTTAGAATGGAGTTACAGTGCTGGTGTCTCGGAATTTCTTGGCGTGGGAAAACTCCACACATATCTGGTATTGTGAGTGTGGTAGTCGTGTCAGAGTATAGGAGACACACAGGAGGAAGACTGGGTTTTCCTGTCCATCAGTTTTGTCACGTTCCCATTTTACAGATGAGAAAACACTCCAGGAGATGAAGTCACTGTCCCAGGGTCATGGGGACGTGAGTAATGGAGGCACCCAGCCGGATCCACCACCAGCCCTCACACATTCCCTGGGGAATGTTGCCCCTGTGCCTGGGACCTCCAGGGACCTCGGTCCTCAGAGCTCATCAAAGGGAGCCCTCCCACTTCACAGATGAAAAAACTGAGGCCCCAAGGCAGCAAATCAGTAACAGAGTGGGGACTTGACCCCAGTCTGGAGGGGTCCCTGGAAGGGAGACTCTCAGTTACCTTTCCCAGGGGGTTGTTGGGTGTATTGAGGATCAGGGCTTTGGTTCGAGAAGTGAACTTGCTGGCTAGTTCTGTGGGGTCTAGCTGCCAGGCGCTGCTGGAATCTAGTTCCCGGTCCTTCGTGGGGGTCTGTAAGAGGAGGTGGGAGGGGGTGGCAATACTGACCTCACAGTCAGTGTTAAAGATGTGACCCTCCTCCCCCCAGTCATCTGCCCTCATGCTCGCCCTTTTGGGGCTCAGGACACCCCTCCCCACCTCCTGGAGAAACCGGTCTCCTTCACTTCCTTCCCTCTTTCCCACTTTCTAGTGTCCAACACAGGACACTCCTTGGACCCCTCTGCCTACCCACAGCCCAACCAGCATCCTTACCAGCTTCAGCGACACAAACACAGGACGACCCCCAGCCATCAATGTCATGGGCTCATAACAGTCAAAAGAGGGTTCAATGATGATGACCTGGTACAAGGATCAGATTAGTGGGCTCAGCCACCCTGACCCCTCGCCCCCACCCGGCCCAAGCCTCACCCACTCACCTCGTCTCCTTCATCCACCAAGGCCTGAAGGGCTGTGAACAGTGCCCCGTAGGCACCCACCGTTACCAGCACATTCTCAAGCGGGTCTAGCTCTTGGCCCAACAGCTTCCCAAAGAAACTTGCCAGGATCTTTGTCAGTGGTGGGTAACCCTGCCAGGAGAGCAGGGTCAGCCACCTGGCTCAGCCTGGGCCCACCCTCCTGCTCAGCTGCATCCAGGCAATTCTGACATCTTCCAGCAGCGGGCCTGGGGCCAAGGGAATCAGTTCTTTCATCTCCGCTGTAGTGCTTGCCATCAGGCCTGTTCTGTACCATGCCCAGGGCTGGGACGTGGTGGGGAACCAGCCAGAGTGTGTGCCACACAGCCCCCAAAGCAGCGGAACTCCATACTTGAAACACCTTTCTTTGAGTTTAATGAGCATATTCGTGTCACCTGCTCCTCCCAGCAGCCTTGCAAGAGGGGTATTATTTGCTTTCCCCCCATTTGGCAGGTAGAAAAATAAAGACCCAGTGAAAGGAAATGACTTGGGCACGCACAGCTGAGGTGCAGGAATAGGACTTTATGCCACAGCTTTGGAAGGACTCCACTTTGAGAGGAAGATGGGATCCATACGCTTGTTTGCTGAGGACACTTACAAAACAGTCAAGGCCAAGCCAAGTGACTGAAGCTTAAGATCGAGAATTTAACTAAATAATTCACTAAACCAGATCTGACCACATACAAATTAAATATTTCTGTACAGCAAAATATACCCTGAGTGAAGTTAAAAGACAGAGAGAAAAACATTATAACATAAGAGAATGATACAAGATGTTAACATATACAGAGCTCTTACAAAGCAACAAGACAACAATACACATCCGAATGAAAAAGTAAAGTAGGTCATGAAAAAGTGCTAATGCATATGAAAGAAGAATAATTGAAGACAAGCAAATAAAAACAACATTGAAATATTGCTATAAGAATACAATGTTGAGATGAGCAGATATTTAAAAAATTGACAATGCCCACGGTCGGCAAGAGTGAGACAAATGGGTTGCCCTCTCTTTAATTTAAAGAATGAACTGTCCTTGGGGTGGCCAGTTAGCTCAGTTGGTTAGAGCGCGGTGCTAATAACACCGAGTTGCCGGTTTGATCCCTGCATGGGCCACTGTGAACTGTGCACCCCAGCTCTGAGAACATCTGTTGGTGGGAATGTGAGTAAACCTAACGAGGGGGTGGGGGGGCCATTTGACAATATCCATTACATGCTTAAATGCTTACACCCTTTGATTCTCTAGTTTTATTTCTGGGGATTTATCTGAGAGAAACACTCACACATGTGTACAAAGATGTACCCAAAGAGCTGTTCGCTGTGGCATTGTTTATAATAGTGAGATATCCAAACCAGTCCAGCAGTGCAGGGCTGGTTAAGAAAAGTGTGGCACATCTAGGCCATAGAATACTATGCAGCCATTAAAAAGAATGAGGCTATTCTGACATGGATAGTTGTCCCTGACATGCTGTTTAGTGAAATAAACAAATGACAGAACGTTATTTATAGTATGAGTCCATTTGTGTTAAAAAATACAAATCTCACATGTAGGTATATACGTGTGTGCCTGTGTATGTGTGTATTTATACAAGCATTTTAAAACGTTAAAAGCTTAAAAATCTAAACACTCAACAAAGTAGCCAACTGTTGGCAGTAGTTACCTCTGGATTGTGGCATTGGAAGGAATGTCCCTCCTGGCAATTCTGATGCATACTAATGTTTAAGAACCATTGCTCTACTCCTAGGGCTGGTAAATATTTACTCTGTGGCCCTTTAGAGAAAGAGTTTGCATTTAGAGCCAAAGCAGTCAGCAGCCTGTCTTTCAGGGCCCGGTTTAGGTGTCACCTCCTCCAGGAAGCCATCCCTGAATCTCTTTCTTCCTGCTCCCACAGTACCCCATTCTGTTTCACTACAGCATGTCAACTGCCTTTGTTTTCTGCTTTTTTTGCTTTGTTTTCTGCTTTGTTTTTTTGGTTTGCCTTTCTCTCAGATCATGAGCTGTCCCAGGGACTGGAACAGAGGAGACACTCAGTGAACGCTGAATATTGCTGGACTGAATTCCCTGGGCTCTACCCCTTCCTCTCCCAGAGCAGAGGCCTGTGTCCAGGGGCCCAGAGGGGCTGGGAGACTCACAAACGCCATGGTGTACTGGTTGAGCATGAAGTCTCCACTGACGGCATGCTGAAACGCTTCCACGGCGAAGTCCGGGGGCGGGAAGTCAGGGAAGCCTTGTCCCAAGTTCACGGCGTCACATTCACTGGCCAGTTTGGTGAACACCACCCTGGGCAACAAATGGAGAGCTGGCATCAGTCCACCCCTCCACCCCAACCTGGACCTCCACCCATTTCCAGGGTAAGGTGAGCGATGAACTGGGTTTGTTCTAGAAAAACTGGACAACTAGCATCTGTCCTGCCCTGAAGATCAGTGTCAGGGTCATGACTGGTCCCGTGCTTTGAGATTTGGTGGGCCAGGCACTGTGCCAATTACATGATGTCTCAGCCCAGGGGCTTTGAAAGTTCTCAACTGTGATGCACAGTAAATCATCTTTACATCACGAACCCCGTAGAGCACAAACATGGAATCAACATTACCCTTTAGGTGTCATCTACTACAGTGGTTCCATTCCCATCCTAAGCTAAGGAGTTGCTGAAACTCAGAGAGGTCAGTGACCTGCCCAGAATCACACAGCAGCGAATGGCAGAACTGAGAAGCAAAATCAGGACTAGGGTGCCAGGCTCAAATGCCCTCCAGGGACTGGCTGCCCTCTAGATTGGGCCTGTAGGGTCCTGGTCCTGGTGCCCTCTTTTGCTCTGACTCTCATGACCCTTATCCCTCCTGACATTGCCCTCCTGTCCCGTGCATCCTTCCTAGGCCCACTCCTGCTTTGCCTGCCTCTGCATGAGACTTAGCTTCTCCTGGCCTCAGTCTCCCTTTCTGTACAATGGCGGTGTTGGGTTTGAGAGTCTGCCAGGTCTGTGAGTCAGGAAAGAATCTTGCTGCCTCTCCTAGCCTTCCTCCTTGTCATTCCCCACTGAGTTGAACCTTATCTGCAAAATGGGCCCCTGGCTGCCTAACCTGCTTCACAGAGAGGACAGAGGGTGGCAGGCTGAGGATCAGGCCCTTGGAGGCCCCGCCTAGAGCACAGCCAGACTCTCCAGGGCATCTGGGCCTGGCTCCCCCGTCCCAAACACCATGGAGCATCGAACAAGAAGATGGAGGAGGAACATCTTTGTAAAACACAAAGTGCTGTATGTGAGGGCAGTTTGAAAGAAAAGATCGCCCCATGTTTTGTAAAAACAATAGTCAATATTTTCTTTTTTTTTAAGTACAGAGGTATCTCTATGCTCCTGGCCAGTGGTCGGGGGGGAATGGGAAGGTCGTTAAATCTTTCTCACACATCTTCCTATTGCAGCCATACAATCACTACCGTGTTTCCCAGAAAATAAGACCGAACCGGACAATCAGCTCTAACGCGTATTTTGGAGCAAAAATTAATATAAGACCCAGTCTTATTTTACTATAAGACGGGTTCTTATAATATAAAATATAATATAATATAATACCGGGTCTTATATTAATTTTTGCTCCAAAAGACGCATTAGAGCTGGTTGTCCAGCTAGATCTTATTTTCGGGGAAACACGGTAGTCACTGGGCACATACACCTTCTGTATTTGGAATAAGGCAATGAAGAAAAGAAATTAACCTCGGCAAACGTCCAGTGAAGAACTGCTTGCATCTTACCTTCTCCGTTTAGCTTATCTTCCTCTGTACTAAGTGTGAAATAAAATAGTCCCTGGAAAGTCCTTAGCCTGTGCCCAGGTAATGGCAATTGCTATCATACAGTGTTTTGCCTTATCCTCCCAAGGCCCTTCAAGGGAAATAGAATTGTCTCCATTTCGCAGTTGGGGAGCTGAGGCTCAGGGCACGTGTGTCACCGGCTCCAGTGCCAGCGCCAAGCAGGGTGAAGCTGAGATTCGAACTCACACCTGCTGCTTCCGGTCTCACCTCTAATGAGTTGAGGTTGCAAATCTGACCATCCCGAGTACCGCGGAGTTGCTGCAAACTCTGGGACTAGCAACCCTGTCCTGCCCCCCCCCAAGCCCCCACACCCCTCCCCGGTCCTGCCCGGCTCACCATGGATTCTTGTCAATCTTGTCCAGCCTTCGAGCGTGCAGCCGTTTCTGCATGGTGAGCTAGAGACAGAGCAAGCGAAGGTCACAGTGGTGGAAGTGCCGCTGCCTGGGCCTGCCCAGTTAGGGAGGCAGATATTTTGTCTGAACACAGCTCCACCCATCCACTTCCGGGCAGGAGGCGGAGATCAGCACTTCCAGGGAGCCGGGAGGGCTCCAGCTGGCCTCCCAGCTCGTCCACACTGTGCCTGGCTCCTCCCCACCGAACCCGCTTGACTTGTGGGCCACCTGCCAGCCCAGCTCCGCAAGTCCTGAGACACGGCCTGGATTCAGTCAGGCTCAAGTCTGACTCAGGAGGGGCTAGGGGCTGAGGGGGAGGAGCAGGAAGAAGAGGGGGGAGGGTAGAACAGGGGAAGGATTGTGGAAAGTGACAGCAGCGGCCTCCATGTACAGAGGTCTTGCTAAGCAATTCCATTTACTTCTCAGAACAATCTGGCTGCGTCTATTTTATAGATGAGAAAATAGAGTGGGGAGTGATGTGTTCAAAGTCACACAACAAATACACTCAGATTCAGGCCTGTTTGAGACGAGGCCACGTTTTGACTCAGGTGAACTTGCTCAGTTCTGGGGGCGTTCAGGGGCCCTCCTCCAGCAACCCCTTCCATCCCGTGTTCCTTCCAGCTTCCCTGTCACCCACAGGTGTGCAGACACTGGTCCGGCCTAAGGGCCTCCAAAGTCAGGTCCAGGTGATTTAGCCCCTCCTGGCCTCAGTCTCCTCATCAGTATAAATAGGAGCATGGGCTTGTGGTCTCTTAGAGGGTCTGTGGGTCTCAGATGGCTGACAGGTAGCAGAGCCAGGTCTCTAATGTTCTCAGCCACCTGCTGTGGCAAATAGTGAGCTCTCACTGTTTCTCATGGTCTTGCTCCGCCCCCAGCACCCCATCAGAGGTGCCATGATAATCCCCATCTAGAGATGAAGACAGAGATGGTCAGGGATCTGCGCAAGGTCAGAGGAGGAGCTGGGCAGGACCTTGGACAGGTCCCTCATCAGGGTGGCAGCGATACTCCCTGCGTAGCACCAGGTCCCCACCCTCAAGGGCCTGGGAACCGTCTGTATGTGGGCCAGGTTTTGCCATAGTCTGAGAGTCCTGCCAGTGTGAGCAATTGGAAGAGAGTCCAGCATGGGGCCTGGTACCTAGAGGGTGCTTTGCCGATGGTGGAGGCCCTGTCCCTTCACTGAATCCTTCCCTGACACCTGTCACCAGGCCTGGCACTCAGTACATGTCAAACTAGTTTAATGAGGGTGATTCCTGCCAGGGAAAATCATGTTATCACCAAAATGTTAATTAGCAGTGATTACCTTTAGTTGGTTGGTTAACAGATATCTTTTTCTTTTTTCCTTATAATTTTCTTATTTTCTAAGTTTTCTAAACTACATGTTTTCATGGTTAAAAATGTGGGAGAAAAATCGTGTTTTAGAAGAGGAATATTTATCAATGTGATATACTGATATTAATAAAACAGGCCACAAAGTAGTACATAAAGTATGATTACATTTTGTAAAAAATATACCCTAATATATATTTGTATATACGTACATTTTTTCTATGACTACCTATGAATAGAAAAAAATGTTTGGAAGAAAATACATCAAAATATTAACAAAGGTCCTCTCTGACTCTTTGGGATTATAGATGATTTAATTTCACGTGAGCATCTCCCACATTTACTAGGCCAAAAATGTATCAGTGCATCTCACAATTGATGGCATCATGGATTCAACAAGGAATTACTTTTGAATTGGGGAGTCTTCAAAAATAAAGCAAAGACGGGGGTGGCGGTTAGCTCAGTTGGTTAGAGCGTGGTGTTAACAACAACAAGGTTGCAGGTTCGGTCCCCACATGGGCCGCTGTGAGCTGCGCCCTCCTTAAAAATAAATAAATAAATAAATAAATAAATAAATAAATAAATAAATAAATAAAATAAAAAATAAAGCAAAGACGAGTCAGGAGTGGGAGAGAGGATAGAAGCTGGAGTGGGGGAAATCTGACGAGGGTTAGGGTGGGAAAGAGCAGAGGGGTACAGGGGCACAGAGAGAGGGAGAACAAAGGAAGTAAATGAGTTTGGAGAATGCAAAAATAATGTGGGCACCCCAGAAACTTGGGGTGCTCAAAGGAGTGACCTTCAAGTATGTCACACAATGCTTAGGTAAGTGAGGAAACAGTGCCTGTTCTTGGGCTTATACAAAATGTATTCATTCAGCCAACATTTATTGAGCACCTACTGTGTACCAAACATGGGCTGGGCTTGGGAGATGATGAGGGAGGCAGCCGGATGGGATTCAGACGCAGAGCTACAAGTTCTAGATTAGAGGCAAGGGCCAGGGAGGGACCTACATCCAGGATGCAGCCAGGGAAGGCTTCCTAAAGGAGGAGGCGCATGTCCAGATTTGAAGCCAGGACCAAACCAGATCCCAGGGGCCCCAGGTCATGCATGTGACAGAATGCACTTACAGTCTGGTGCAAGTACCGGGTGAGTGAAGCTCCAGCCTTCTTTCTCTGGAGGGACCCCACCAGGTGCAAATAGGTGGCTGCTGCATTCCTGAACATGCCTCCTAGAGCCATGGAGCACTGATGACTTCTCCAGGGACAGAGGAGAAGAGGGTAAAACACCCTGGCCAGAGAATGGCTCCAAGCCCAGGACTTGGGTCCCACACACACAGCGTTACACCTCTAATAATAACAACAACAATAAGGGCTAGTATTTATTGAGTGACCACTGTGTGCCAGGCATGGCAAGAAGTGCTTTGCTGCAGGATTATCATCCCTCAGTCCTCCAAACCACCCTGTGACCCCCGCCCCCACCCCTTAAGCTCAGGTGACCCTTTAAAAATGTAAATCTCCTCTAATGAAAACAATTGATCCAGAAGAAGATCCTAGCAGCACCTAACATCACAGAGAGCATCAACCCCACACCATGTTCTGACTCTGGAAACACACACCACCTGCAAATCATTCCTGTGCTAAAACCAAATCTAAATCAGATAACGCCTCTGGATCACTAAAATACAAGGGACAGAAGAACATGTTAAATGACATCAGAGATGCAATCAACAGATTCAGGCCAATGGAACTTCTATACAACAGATGACCCTGCTCTTCAACAAATACAATGCAAGGGCAAAAAAAAAAAAAAAAAAAAGTCTGGGGCACTATAGATTAAAAGAGACTTAACAGACATAAATTTAAAAAGTAAATGCCTTACAAAAGAAGAAAAACATTGGACAGCTCACTGCACAATTTCAAAGAGTACTAAGAAAGCTGCGGGAACCAAGAAAGTGTGCTAACTGGCCTAAGGAAAGACATAGAAATGAATGGAATAAAATTGAGAGTCCAAAGATAAACTTTCACATTTAGGGTCAATTGTTATTTGACAAGGGTGCCAAGAAAAGTCAGTAAGAAAGAATAGAATAGCCTTTCAACAAATGGTGCTGGGATAACTGTATATCCACGTGCAAAAGTGTAAACTTGGACCCCTACCTCACGCCATACACCAAAATTAACTCAAAATGGATCATAGACCTAAAACTAAGAGCTAAAATTATAAAACTCCCAGAAGAAAACAGGAGTAAATGTTTGTGACTTGAGTTAGAAGATGGTTTCTTATGTACAATACCAAAAGTACAAGCAAAAAAAGAAAAAATAAGTAAATTGAACTTCATTGAAATAAAAACTTTTGTGCCTCAAAGGACACTATCAAGAAAGTAAAAAAGACAACCCATGATATGGGAGAAAATATCTGCAAATCATAAGTTGGAATTTCTCCAAAGATATATAAATGGCTAATAAGTACATGAAAATATGCTCAATATTATTAGTTATTAGGGAAATGGCACATTAAAATGCCACTTCACACCCACTAAGATGGCTGTGAGAAATTAGGTGGATAATTACAAGTGTTTCGAGGATATTGAGATATTAGAAGCCTTGTACACTGCTTCTAGGAATGTGAAATGGTGCAGCTATTGTGGTAAACAGCCTAGAAGTTCCTCAAAATGTTAAACATAGTGTCACCATATGACCCAGCAATTCCTCTCTGAGGCATATACCCAAGAGAAATGAAAACATGTTCACATAAAAACTTGTACATGAACTCACAAGGAGCATATTCATAAAACATGGAAACAACCTAAATGCCCATCATTTGATGGACATCAGCTGAGAAACAAAATGGATTAATCCATATGATGGAATATCATTCGACAATAAGTGGGAATGAAGTACTGAAACACGCTACCACAGGGATGAAACTTGAGAACATGTTAAGTAAAAGAAGCCAGTCACAGAACACCACAAATGATGATTCCATTTATGTGAAACAGGCAAATCTATTGAGAGAGAGAGTAGATGATCAGTGCTTGCAACCTTAGCTGGGAGTGAGGGGGCTGGGGAGAGACTGCTAATGCGTCCGGGGTCTCTTTTGGTGTGACGAAAATGTTCTAAAACCAGATAGTGGTGATGATGGTTGCACAAGTATGAATCTTCTAAAAACTACCAAACAGTACACTTTACGTGGTTGAATGAATGACATGGTGCGTGTATTATTATATCTCAATAAAGCTGTTTTTAAAAATTGCCAAGGTTGAAAAAAAAAAGCGGCAGTGCCTTTGTGGTGGCCATGGGAATGTGTCTCTCTGATGCTAGGGGCCTAACTGACTGAGGGGACAGCTGTGCTCAGAATCCGTCCTGGTCCTCAGCACGGAGGCCGTTCTTCCACAGCTGACCCCAGCCAGTGCCTGACGGATAGGGAGGCGGGCTATTGCTGGGAGACGCAGCACTCTCGAGGACTCCCACAGGCTTTGCTGAAATTTTCTGAAAACTGCACTGCAGTCTGAGACTCTTCCTTCAAGCAGCCTTCCTTCCTCTCTCTTGCAAGGTTGGGGGGGGGAGAAAAACGGGGGTGTCAGACCAAAACCCTGAAAAAGTGGGTGTTTAGGGTCAGAGGCTGCTCTAGAGGGCGCTATGGGCATCAGCCAGGTCCTTGAGAGTTGGGCAGGGCCCCTAAGAGGATGTCGCCTTCAAGTTGTGACCCAAAGCAGGGGAAAGCATACCAGGTAGAGAGAAGGGCAAAAAGACCCAGAGTTGGCAGATTCCAGGAGCTGAGACGTCAGTCTGGCCAGAGTTCACCCTCTCTTCTCTCAGAATCGAGAGTCAGTTCCCAGAGGAATCCTGCAGGAAGTAAGTACCAGAACTCAAAGAAACAAAGGGTAATGTGATTATTATCCAAGGAGGGACATTCTATGAGGTGTCATATCAGGCAGAGGGTGTCGGCGTGCTTTAGCCTCACTCAGCCAGCGGACCGAGGTCCACAGCAAGGTCAGTGCTGGGCATAGTAGGCGCCCCCTTTTCTGCTGCGTGTTCTAAGGGGACCCACCGGCCCACTTGCCCAGCATTCAGGGGGTGCCCAGGACATGGTATTTTCAGTGCTAAAACTGGGACCATCCGGTCCCCTTACATTGGCCAGATGCAGGGTTGGCTGCTCCTGTCCTGGGCACAATGTCCTGCTGACTCCTCCAGATGGACTCAATCCTATAGGGACGCTCCTCTGCCTCCCGACGCCCGGGCTCAAAATCTGCAGATGGCCGGTAGGCTGATCGTCTCTCGGACACCCTCACCCACATCACTCCACGTCTATCAACTCTGCCCTTTCTCCTAAAGTGACTGGACCTCCTGTGCCTTAAAGCATGCCTTCATCATCTCACTGGATTCCAGTAGTAGAAATAGCATGAACACCCTCAGCTCTAATTTGCTGAGCGCTCACCCCGCATGAGGCACTGCGGTAAGGACTGCACCTCCGTCATCAGACCCTTTCAACAGGTGCTAGCCTCACCTGCATTAACAGACAGAGACATTGGTAATAAGGATAAAAGAACAACTACTACTCACATTGAGCTCCTGGAGGTGGAAGGAGGGTCTGCACCACCTGGGGCCCAGCACAGGGCGAAAACACACGCTGAACAAGACCCCAGCTTGTGGCCCTTCCCTCTCCTCTGCTACAACCTCAGCCCCTCACCCTCTCTGGGCACTGCCAGCTCTTGGGACTGGAGGTGGCCTGGGCCACCTGGCTCCACAGAGGGCGAGGAGAGCCTGTGCTGGATAGGATACGCTTGACCAGACTGACTGCCCCGGGGCTGGGGCTGGCAACCAGGGTTGGGCTTTCACTGCAGGGGGCTGCCAGGGCAGGGGATGGTGTGTGTGCCCAAGTGAGTCTGTGGGCATGGCAGTGAGCATTACACTGCACCATCCACGGGGCAGGTCTGTGCTCACCCAGGACCAGGCCCCAAACAGACCCCTGGGGAGAGGCTTAGAACAGTGGTTTTGGTGTCAGGCATACCTTGGCCTCTGACCCACGGCAAGTCACTTTACCTCTCTAAACGTCAGTTTCCCTATCTATAAAATAAAAAGATAATTCATGAAGAGGACTTCGCTTAGTGCCTGGCCCATAAAAGGTGCCCAGGAAATGATAGATGTTAATAATAGAGTGGGCACTTTTTGAATATTCATTGAATTACTATAATATGGCACATGGATAGATGTGTGTGAATTCACTCATATTTGCCCGGCAGGGCTGACTCCTCCACCAGTCCTCCTCAGGAGGTCTAGTGCTGAGGACCCATGGAACATGTTTTAATTTTAATGTATTTTAAAATAAGAAAAAAAGAATACGATAATAATAAATATAATAATGGATTCAGCCTGGATGATATTCCTTCTTTATATCAACAGTTATAAAATGTAATTTTTTAAAATTTTTTTAATGGAGAGCGGGGCCCATGAAAATCAAAATGTGACCCTGAACATTGGCAAACGCCTGGGGTAGTTGTGACTTTACGTGCAAATATGCGTGTTTGCACCTGAGTGTGTGCACACATCTGTCTTGTGTCTGTGAACATGTGGGTGTAGTGAGGGCAGTTTCCAAGAATTCGAAGGGGAGGAAGAAGCCATTGGGGGTTTTCGTGGGAAGGGCACAGGTGGCCACGTGGGCTGCCCTCACCCATCAACACCGCGGTCCTTGACATCAGCATTAATAGACAAGGACTCGGTTGTTGTGGGCTTGTTGTTCCCGAAACTGCCAGCAGGGGGCAGGCAGAGCCAGCCTTGGCTAGACTTTGGGCGAGCTGGCCCTAGGGCTCCACACATAGGGGCACAAGAAGACTTTCATGCCACAGGAGGGGACTGTCACCTCGCTTCATCAAAATATGCAACTACTAAAAGGAATGAGATCGCCCGTGTCATTCTGACATGGAGAAAGATTCAGGTTACATGAAAAATGCATGCTGCGGGGCGGCCAGATGGCTCAATTGGTTAGAGCACAAGCTCTTAACAACAAGGTTGCTGGTTCAATTCCCACATGGGATGGTGGGCTGCACCCCGCCAGCCCCCCATAACTAGATTGAAAAACAGTGACTGGACTTGGAGCTGAGCTGCGCCCTCCACAACTAGATTGAAGGACAACGATTTGACTTGGAGCTGATGGGTCCTGGAAAAAAGCACACTGTTTCCCAATATTCACCAAGAAAAATTAAAAACCAAAAAGCATATTGATTTCAAAACTTACTGCAAAGCTATAGCAATCAAACAGTGTGGCTCAAAACAGTGTGGCTCTGGCATAATGATAGACATGTAAACCAATGGAATGAAAATTGAGAGCGCGGAAATAAACTCAAACATCTCCAGCCAATTGATTTTTGACAAGGGTGCCAAGATCATTCAATGGGGGGGGAAATAATCTCTTCAACAAATGGACAACCAGATAACTGCAGGCAAAAGAACGCAGTCAGACGTCTACCTCACTCCATCTATGAATCAACGACCTTGATAACATTCTTGACAATGTCCTTTGAGGCACAAAAGTTTTTATTTTTTATGAAGTTTAAACATAAAATTACCTGATGACCTAGCAATTCCACTCCTAGGTGTGTACTAAAGAGAAATGAAAATATATCCACACAGAAACTTGTACATGAATGTTCATAGCAGCATTATTCACAATAGGCAAAAGGTGGAAACAAGCCAAACGTCCGGCAATACGTGATGGTAGATTGTGGTCTATCCATACAATGGAATATTATGCAGCCATAAGAAGGAACAACAGACGTACTGATCCCTGCTATGACTTGGATGAACCTCAAAAACATTATAGTCAGCGAGAGAAGCCAGACACAAAAGGTCACTTATTATATGATTACTTTCGTATGTCCAGAATAGGCAAACCCATAGAGTCAGAAAGCAGATTAGTTACCAGGAAATGGGAGGGAGGGAGAAATGTGGAATGCTTACTTAATGAGTCTGGGTTGTTTTTCCGGGGTGATGAAAAAGTTTGAAACTAGAGAGGTGGTGGCTGTACAACATTGTGAACACACTCAATGCCACCGATTTGTACATTTCATCCTTTTCGTCTGAACCGCTTCTGTCATTTATGTCGATAAATCTGCCTTCATTAAGTTTCTCTGGCTGCACAGCTAGAGTTTGTGGGACAGTGAATAGCTGCTGTGTCCACATTCCTACACTCAGCTATTTCTTTTATGACTCCTTTTCTATTTGATTCAAATTTCACTCTCCGTGTTATCACTTTGCATTTCTTTGTGGCACTTTCATCTTTATTAGCCTGTCCCCTCTTTTGATGATCTGTTTCTGTAAAATGTCACATGGGTTTACCTCTGGGGGACAAGAGGCAACACAACTGCATGCTTTGCTATCTGGATATCAACTGAATAACATGCATGGTGACCAATCAATGACAGGCTTTTGAAAGAAGTGACGTGATTGGTCATTGAGCATTACGCACATCTGTTATCCCATAGCAATTTATGGGCTGAGGAGCCAGCAGCAAAGTTCACACTTTATGCAATTACTCATAAATATAACATGGCAATATAACATGGCAACTGAAATGTGAACCGTGTTGTTGAGGGACTAGTGTCCTCTGATACACAAAAGTTAAAACTTACTTTAAATGGTAGTATCTGAAAGTCTTTCCTATCAGAACTGTACAAAGCAAGGACTGCTTAATTATGTATGTTTGTATATTAGGGTGTTTCCAGGGATGCCACCTAATTATTAACAGTGGCTTTCCCCGAGAAGGGTTGGGGTCGTATAAACTTCTATATAGTTTGATTTTTTTTTTAATAAGGCTTTCAATAAGGATTCAATAAGGAATCAGACAGACCTCAGGCTGAAACTATTTACCGGCTGTGTGACTTCTGGCAAATTATTAAACCTTCCCGGGAATAATTTCTGAAATGAAAATAATGATAGTACCAGCCTCATAGGGCTCTAGTGAGAAGTCAATGAGATAACACCCGACTCTGCCCGGCAGAGTCAGTGTTCAACAAATGTCATCGTTATTATTATTACCTAAAAATAAGTCCGTGGAGAAGTGCTGCAATGCAGGCAGCTCAGGCTCAGTGACAGCACTCAGGAGGCCAAACCCACCTGAAATGCACCAAATGACCCTTACGACACCTTCTAGTGCAGCTTCCCAGGCATCTAAGATCCCAGGCTTCCTTGCTGCTAGATCAGGGGCCGAAGGCCAGTGGTCAGTGTCCTCCCCTGACACACGCCTCTATCAACCTGGGCAGCTACTGGCCACGTTCTTGGCCAGAAGGCCCTACAACTGGTGACCGACAGTGGAGTGATCCCTAGGAAATGCCTCAGTGACCGGTACTCTGGTGGCTGATGTCAGCTACACCTCCCGTTGGACCAGCCTTGCCAAACAGCCTGTGTTGATACCAGATAAAGTCCAAAGCCTCTTAAGCCTGGCCTTTGGAGCTAGCGTGAATACAGTTTGGAGTTTCCATGCTCTCTTCTCTTCTGAATATATAAATCCTTTGCTTTTGAATAGACGTTACCCACCTTTGCTCAAGGTGTACCCCTGCCTGGCACGCTCTCCAATTTGATCCCCCTGGCAGGACCTAGCCCCAGCTCTGCCTCCTCTCTGAAGCTTTCCGTACCCAGCCAGGCCCTTCTCTGAACTCAGAGAGCACTTACTATGTACCTGACCCCTGTGCTAAATTCTCTCATCTTCACAAAAGTCCACTAGGACCACATTATCCCCATTACCTCCCAAGAGGAGAATGAACAGAGCACACTCAACTGAGAAAACCTGAGCAGGGATTCAAACCCTGGTTCACCTGTTTCCAAAGTCCAAACTCATCCCCCCAAATCCCTGTTTCAGGAGGTGGGTGCTGGCACCTTTATCAGCTCCTCTGCCGGCAGGAGACCATCAGCTTGTGGGGACAGGAGCTTCTTCCCTGAATGGAAGCTTGCACAGGCAGGCAAGGCGATTCTGGCTTCACAGGCTGCCACGTCACCTAAGCCAATTCTACTACGCAATAAGGACACTGTGTTTCTCAATAGTGGTACACCTGGTCATTGGGGTGAGTCAGTTCTGTACTGGGCTGATCTATCCAGTGCCTAGAAGGGAGTATAGCATTCCCGGGCTCAAAATGTCGGGAGCTTCCCAGTTACTGAGAAAACACAAACCATGGCACCTCTGGAGCAGGGGCCTGGGAAGGGGGTACCATGCCCAGACAAGACCAGTCTGTTACATGAACAATCATGGAAGATGAAAGCTTGAACTTGGACTGGGATAAAACGATCCCAGCTCCACTCGGAACTAAATATGGGACCATAGCACAGCCTCTCGAAGCTCAGCTTCTTCACCTGTACAATGGGGACAATAACAATGCAATCATTCCCAGAAAGCATTTAGCACTTGTCCTGGCTCACAATACACTATTAATATTTAAACGCATAAGGCTTTCCATAAAGGTTAGTTAACCAAGCAGGACAACAAAATCGCTTTTCAGATAATGAATCCCAATTTGGGGGCGGGGGCAGGGGGGATGGGAGGAGATCTAAAAACAGAATCCCTATTGAGACAAGTGTTTGGTGAAAACTTGTCAAGTGAATGGTTCTGCCCTGAGGGAAGTGACAGCCTGTCCGGGAGTTCTAACAAGTCCACTGACTTATACACAGCTCCCCCTGGGTTTGGAATTGGCAAAGGAGAAAGGACTTCTGGAGCCCAGGCTGCAGGTTTTCGGGCCAGAGGGGTTGGTGGGTGGGGACCCCAAGTGAGACACACAGTAGGTACCCTACTCCTTATTTCTCCTGGCATAGAACTCAGATCCAAAATCAAAATCTCACTCTTTAGGGAAGTTTTACACATGGGAGAAAATACATATGTACATATATTTAGTGCCTGGCAGAAACATTAGAGAGTCACATCAGTTTTATAGATGGAGAAACTGAGGCTCAGAATGGGGAAATGACTTACCCAAAGTTAAGAGTCCTAGAAAAGCACAGAAGGACCCCGTGGTAAATTCAAAGCTCGTACCACTGTCCTGAAATGAGGAAGTAGGATGAGCGTTAGGGAAATTGTCCAGGGAGCTGGCAGTGTCCCACGTCTTGTTAGGGCAGAGTGATTCCTCTTCTGCTGCAGCTGGAGTGACTTTGGCTTGCTGGCTACAGAAGGGAGGAGTCATGCCCAGTTAGAGGTTCCAGTACATGGGCAACCTGAGAACCCACGTGAGCAGACAGCCAGGAAGACTGGAGGAGCTTCTTGTGCTGACACCTTTATTCACATGAGCAGTTTCTGCGTCAGTAAGTTGGCTGCCACTCTGGGAACCAAATGAATTGTGAGGGGGGCATCAGTGTAAACGACTCTCATTGCTCTTAACTCTCCTGAGTTCCTTTGTCACCCCCACCTGGATTATAAAATCAGGGAGTCCTACTCTTTGGAGATGTGGAAAGTTAAGTGTAGCGTGTTGGGTGGGAAGCCACAGATGTTGCCATATGGAGTCGTTCTCCAAGAGGAAAGAGTGATTCACACAGAAGCCAGGCTGAATGTTTCTAACCTGCATTGTCTCTTATCATGCCAGTTACCTTCGGGTATGAGTGTGTCTCTACTTCAGCCTCCAGCCACATCATTTCTCCTTCCAGACATCCTACACATCTTTCAGTCACAGATTTTAAAAGTCACCTCCTTTGAGAAGCCGTGGTTCCACTTAGGGTTGAGCCAGGTGCTCCCTCCATTGTGCTTCCAAGGCCTGAGCTTCTGCTCACTGCAGCGCTCATCACAGATGCTAACTGCAGGGTTTCTGTCACCCTCCAAGGACAGGAACTGTGTGTATGTCCTGTTCTCCACTGATCCTCACCCTCTGGCAGCTCAACTAGCACATCGTAGGTTCCCCAAAGTATTAATGCTGGTGATTCAAGGAGGCTGAGGGAGAGACCAAGGAACCCAGCCTCTTCCAGGAAGTGAGGCCTGTGGCGACGCTTTTTGGACAACTTTCTTAACTTCTCTGTGCTTCACTTACTGATCTGTAAAATGGGGCTAATGTGCATGTAAAGCACAAAGCAGGACAGGTGGGAGCACTCAGTGTCAGGCCCTGGAGTTGTGGTTGTCAGTTTTATAGGTGGGGACATGGAGGCTCAGGGAGGGACATGCCAGGTCCACAGTCTCAAGGTTGGGAAAGGGGCCAACCTTGGGCCCCAGTCTGGGCTCTGGGCCCCAGTGTTTGCCTCTTCCTTCTACACTTCAGGTTGTCTCCTGTTTGTTCCACTTGGTCAGTCAGTAAACAGCCAATAAACAGTTACTGGATACCTGCTGTGTGCCAGGCCCCACGCTGGTGTTGTATGGTTGATAACAAAAAACCCTGCTCCACAGGGAATGGATAAACCAGAACTGTGGGCATTAATGTAAAATCCTCCAGGGCTCAAAGTCCAGCTTCAAATTCCACTAGCTGACAGTGAGATATTGCCAAGGTCCCTAATCGCCTGGAGCCTGTTTTCTCCTCTAATAACGGGAAAGGAAGACCTCCCAGCAGGAGAGCTGCACTTGGTGGAAGGGAGGCATTGTTGTCTTCATTCTATTTTTAAAATAACCAACCTGTGCACATGGTAATAAATTCTTCCCCCTTGCCAGGTACCCCGGGGCCCAGCTCTCCTATCCCAGGCCACCCCAGTTAACTTCTTGTGCATCTTACCAGACGTCTGGTGCACACACCCACAGCCACCCCCAAACCCCATATACGTTCTTTTACACAAATGGTAGAGCAGATCAACGCTGTTCTCTTTACCCCTTCCTTTTTTTCATCTAAGGTATCTTGGAAGTCACCCCATATTACTAGTGCGTACTGAACATTTTTCGTGTTAGTGGCTGCACAGTATGACATTGTATGGATTATTGTTTGACATGGTTGCCGTTACTATTTTCAGCCTGGAAGCTACCAGGACTCGCGATCCACAGAGCTGCAGAGCTGGAGTCCGTAACCCGGTTCCAAGCCCCGACTCTGCCCCGAATTTGCAGTTACCTTGGGCTCCATCTTCCCCACCGGTACGATTGCGGGGTGGGGAGGGGATGTGGATGCAGAGAGAACCAGCCCGGTGGGTCCCAGTGTCCGAGTGCGGCTCAGCGAGAAGCGCGCGCAATTTATTCCCGCCGGCGGCTCCCAGCCGGAGTAAACTTTCCGGCAGCCACTCTGCTATCCCAGCAGCACCCAAACGCTGCGAGTACTTTTGCACAATCCAGCTCGGAACCGGTTATCATGTCCTCCGGCCGCGGCATCTTACCTCTGGGCAGCAACGCTCAGGCATCAGTTACTCACCTGCGCCTCGGCTGCTTCACTGCTTGTCACCAAGGGCGCCCGGAAGGTTAGAGTCGTGCCTGTCCCTTTAAGGGGGCCGAGCCCGGGCTCCGCTACTTCCGCCCCAAAGCAACATGGCGCCAGCAGGGAGAGGAGCAGGTGAGGGCGCGGAGATAGCTCCCCTCAAAAAGATGGCGACGCCCTGGCCGCCGCGTTCGCGCCTGGCGGTGACGTCACTTCCGGGGCGGAGGAGGCTGAGTGGTGCAGTGAGGGACAAACAAAAGGAGGCGCCGGAGGGGCGCAGTGGCCCGCGGCGGGACGAGCGGCAGGGGTCGAGGGGCTGCCTGCTGGGCGGCCCGGCGTGGCTGGCCCTGGTGAGTAGGTGGGATGGAGAAAGGGGCGCGAGCTGTCACCTCTCGGAACCCACTCCTTCACGCCCCGGCCAGCTGCCGGGTCCCGGGCGCCCCAGGCAGCTTCGGCTCTGTCTGCTGGGGCCGGCTCCTTGGGGCCTCCCGCGGCAGTTCAGCTTCGTCTACGTCCGGGCTCCCTCCTTCCCCGGGTCTTCAGGACCGCACCCTCTCCCTGGTGCCGCGGCGCGCGAGCCCCCCTCCCAGGCACCCCGAGCCGCCCTGCGCTCTACATACCGGGAGTTTCCGCCTCGGCTCCCCCAGGTCCCCTTGTCACCCCCTGGGTTCCTCCAGATCGTCAGCCCTCCCCACACACACCCCCGCTTCGTAGAGGTTCCACCTCTGGGCTCTCTTCTTGCCAAATCGTTTTCGTTTTCAAAGGTTCCCCAGCTCCCTTCTCCTGGGTTGCCCGACCCTTGGACCCCTCCCTCTTCTTGATCCGGCGGGAACAGTGCCCCGACTTGAGGGCAGGATCCCTAGCTGGGCTCTTGGTGTCTGTCTAGGCTGGAGTTCCTGGGAAGACCGGTCCGGGGTCTGGGGCCCGTGCCCTGTGCATCCAGATAGGCCTGAGGGCCAGATCTGATTAGGTCCGGGCTGGTCCCGCTATCGGTGAGCGGAGATCCAGCGGAGTTGGCTCCCAGACTGAAGGAGCATAGCCCGGGTCCTTAGGGTTCACGATGATTCTGCTCCTTTTGTTGATGGCTTTTTCCTTGGTCTGGGCTGGAGTGAACCAAGGTTGGGCTGGTTCTCAGCTGATGCAACTGCTGCCTTTTTTGGAAAGGAGAGATGGTTGGGGGGTGTCCTGCAGCCTCTTCCTGGTGGGGACTTGGCTGAAAGGGTGGAGCGGGCATTCCCCTTACTTACCCCTTCCCCTGCCCTACCAGGAAACCTTTTGAGGATGAGGTGTGAGGATGAGGAGGGAGAGAGCTTGGTAAGGAAAAGGGAATTTGGGCCTAAATTGTGGAGGAGGGATTTGGGGGAGCTGAAAGCCTCCCGAGGGCTTCCCCAACTTTTCCGTTAGGAGTCCCTGTCACCCCTGCCAAACTGTATCCTGCCATCTGAGCAAACATACTGGCAGACAGACTGGAGGCAGGAGAGGTTAGGTCTGCTTTTGGTGAGACTTCCTGTGAAGGGGGTGGAAAAGTGGGAGTTTATTCCGAGGGACTGGTCAGTGCCCGTGGCATTGCCTTCATGAAGGTCAGGTCTTCCTCTGGCTCACCAGGGAGGCAAGAGGAGCTGACATGCTGGAGCACTGGCTTTTGGAGAGAAGCTGGGGCATGAATGACATAGGCTCTGTCTCCCTGTCTTCCCTGTTTTAGAGATTCTTTGGGGTTGGTCTAGTGCCCTTCTGCTCTCCAAGGGCTGTGGGACACAGAGCAGGGGCCCAAGAAATGTTTGTGACTTCCTCCCGGAAATCAACCAGATACTTTTGTACTCCATCCCTGGGGCACACCCACTAGGAAGCAGTTTCCTCTGCAAACTTGGAGTGGCTTTGCTAGACCGTGGGGGCTCCTGAGGGTTTCCCCAGTCAGCCAGAACTCGAGGAGGTGGCTGGGCCTTGGGTTGCTGCCGGCCTGGTCTGGACCTCCTTTCTGGAGGAAAGGAATCAGCCTGATTCCTGACGCCTTCTCCTGAGAGTGGAGTTGATTCTAGGTTTTTGCATGGGGACACTGAGGTACAGGTAAATGGCCTGAGACCTCATGAGGAGTCAGCGGGGATGGACATGGGACGCTAGAGCCCAGCACACCATCTCCTCATCCTTTGACTCATTCATTCATTCATTCATTCATTCTTTCATTCAGCCGTCCTTTAGTAAGTACCTGGTCTGGTCCAGAAATGGTGCTAGGAGAACACAACCCCTGGCCTGGCCTCCTCTGAGCTGCTGTCTGAGAGGAGACGCAGACAGGAAAACATTGATACAGCTTAATGATAGAAGTGTTACAGAGGAAAGCGGTATCAGCTCTGGGTGAACATGTAGGGGGTAGCACTGTGTGTTTCCTGGAAGAGGAAGAACTAGAAGAATCAGTGACAGGGAGTCCAGAGGCCTGAATTCTGGTCCTAGCTCTGCCACAGGCAAGTGACTGGAGTGCCCAGTGGGTATCCCCCATCCTGCTGAGGGGGGCGGGGCGGGGCGGGGCGGGGTAGAGGCCGGCTTAGATGGTGAAGTCTGTGCCTTCACAGCTCTAGGTGCTTTTCTGCCTAGTTGCCATCACCCTCTGTGGGATTAATGAGTTGTTGTCTCCCTGTGAGTTTAGAGGCCGTCTTCTGATTCTTCCCTCCCAGCACAGTGCCTAACCCTGAGTAGGTGTGATAAGTGCTCAGTGGCATAAGTGGTTGGAAGGCGCCACAGTCCCTCCTAGAACCGGTCAAGTCCCTTTGTCCCTTTGTCTGCCTGCACTCCCCCGGCGCCCCCCCCCCCCACACACACACCTTCCTGCTAACTCCTGCTTAGCCTTCCTGGTGGCTGGGCCACATGCTCTGCGATCCTGGCTGATTTCAATGCTTCCCCCTACCCCTGTTCCAGTCTGATCACGCTTCTCTCCCCACCTTGCTAACTTTTCTTGTTCACTCTTGTGAACAGCTCTGAGCGGAGCGCTGACATGTAGGAGATGCTCACTAAATGCTTCTTGACTAATAGATGACGGTCAGGTTTTGTGTTGGATTTGAAGTCCTGTGTGTGGGCTGAGGATTTGTCTTGGCCTGCTCACCCCGCTATAGTGTTTCTCTCCCCACCTCCCACCTGCAGACCTGGGTCTAGCCAGGCTGAACCACTCAGCATTCTCTAGATGTCATGTTCTGTCCCCTCCAGGCAAACATGTGCTGTTTCTTCTGCCTGGAATGCTCTTTCTCATCTCCTACTCCCTCAGCAGTCAACTCAAGCCACACCTTTTCCAGAACTCCTTCCCTGACCCCACTGGTCTGCGTCTAGTGTTTCTTCTGTGTTCCCATAGCATTTGGGCTCTCCCCAGCAGTGCCCTGGGCTCTCAAGAGCCAATTGTAACTGTTGAGTTGGCATCTCCCCCGTAGACTATTTGATTCTCTCTTGTCACCCCAGAGCCCAGCTGAGGCCTGGCACCGAGCAGGCACTCAGAAAATGTTGGCAGCACAGCAGGTAACTGCTAGTCACACATATCCCTGCTGACAGTAGCTCTTGCTTTCTCTTAGGGAGGCAGCTTCCATGGAGCGAAAGGAATGCCAGAACCCTGTCCAGAGAGACGTGGGCCAGCCTCAGCACCGACAGCCAACGCGCAGATAGCAAAGCCGTCCACGAGGTAAGGACTGGGCCAGCCTTGGCCTCCACTTGGGGGCCTTCCCCAGCCTGGAGAGCAAAGGCTGGTATATCCGTCTCTACAGTCCCTTGCTCTTCTCACTGTAGGCCCATGGCAGAGGTGGCAGGTCCTAGGGCAGAGGTGGCAGGAGACAGAATTCTTCCTGCTTCTCCCGACTCTGGCCAGCTGAGTCGTATGCGGTTCCTGTGCTCTTCAAATGCCAATGTTAAGTTTCCTTGCCAGCCTCTGTTTTATCTCCTGCAGCCCAGATCTTGTCAGTCTGGGTTGTTTTGAATGCTGTCTCGTGACCGCATATCCCAAGGTGTGTTCCGTAGAACACCAGTTTCTTTGGTCACAGTGGGAAACAAAACTTCTTGCTGCAGGACTTCTCAGAGCCTTGAGTGCATTGAAAAGGACATGAGTCTCTGAGAGGGAGCTAGCAAGTCGTGTTTCTTCACACTCATTTGATCATGGGGATGGACCTCTGGAGACGGGCTTCCTTGGCCTACATTTTGGAAAACAGTTTCCCAAAGCAGGAGAGTGCACTGGTGAGGACCGATGTGTTGTAGTCACACCTGGGGTTGAGTTCTAGCTGTCGTGTGCTCCATGAGTGACCGTGGACCAGTCACTGCACCTCTCTGAGCCTCAGCTTCCTCATCAATAAAAAGGGGGTGATATGAGCACCTTACCTCCCTTTCAAGTATTTTGAAGAGTTAATGTGTTGACGTAGGGAAGGCACTTAGAGTGTGTGTCCCAGACGTGTTCCCTCGTCACAGCAGGTGCGTGTACAGACTGCTTTATAATTTGTGAAACACACCTTTATCAGCGACCTCCTTTGATCATTTGAGGAAGCTCAGGCAGTGGCCTTTATCCCCCGTGTATAGATGTGGAAACTAAGGCTCAGAGGGAGGAAGCAACCTCCCGAGACTCATCAGGAAGGAAGACAGGGACACGCGACTTCAATCTGAGCCTGGAATCCTGGGCCTGTGTTCTGTGCCCAAGGCCTCCCTGCACCCACTTCCCACCCCAGCTTTTTGTTAGGGAAGGCCTGGCCCTCCCCAGCCGGATGTTAAAAGAAATAATAATATTATTATTAGTAGTAGTAGTTTTTTTGTAATCGCCAACATAGTTGCATGTCCGTTACGTTTTTATAATGTTTTGGTTTTAATGTCGTACAGAAAGTGCAAGTCTCCCGTGATCCCCATCTCTAGAGGTGTGAATGGGGAGGGGTATGTTCTTCCACATGTATTACCATTTGCTTATTTATCCACAGTCAGGTCCAGTTACAGCTGCTGGTTCACAGCTTGCTGTTGCTTCATTTAATGGTTTCCCCTGGACCGCTCTCCCAGGCGAGGGGAGGTCTGTGAGTGTGGGTCTGGTCAGAAAGTCCCGACACTCTCCTGGTTCTCCCACCCCCACTGCTCCCCTCCCTCACCGTGCTGGAGTTTTTGAGCAGCAGAGGGAGGTGGGAAATGCCTGGTGTGTGATTTTGTTGACTCTCTTGTTTATTGGGACAAGGTCAACAGATCTGGGCCCTGCCCTGTAGGAGTTTCCTGTTGGTTTTGAGGAACTGTGTCCCGCAGAGAGAGGCCCGCGCTGCAGTGTCTCTGGCCAGCAGCGAGCAGGAAGCCGCAGGTCCCACTTATCTGCGATCAGAATTCCTTCTCTGTGCCGGCCACGGGCAGTGTGGCGGGCAGTGTGGCGGGAACCGCATGGGCCGGCCTGAGAGATTGGTCTCCAGGTTTCGGCTCCCTGTTTGCCTGAGGCAGGGGTTAGGGTGCGGGGTTGAGGGGACACACATGAGTCGTTGCGTTTGCCTGAGTCTGGCCCTGACTTGTTTTACCCTGGCAGTTCCTGAGGGAAGCCTCGGTCTTGATCCCCTGGGGATGCTCCTTTCAGGTTTCAGCCTTGAGGGTGGGCAGGTGAGAAGAAGGTGAAGCGCTACCCTGTGACCTGGGTCTGAAGACGCTCTTTCAGGGCAAAACGACCTCAGGGTGGGTTTTGGCAGGAAGGGATTCCGGCCTGGTGAGCTGGTTTTGTGGAGCCGTGAGAGTGTGGTTCTGTAGGCTCAAACTGGGGGTGAGGTCTGTGCCCGAGATGTCTCCCTCACCTGGCAGGATTCGCAGTTCACTGGCCTGAACCCCCCTCTGCCTTGTGTTTCCCTCGCACCCTTTCCCTGGAGTCTCTTTCCTTCTCGCAGACACTTCTGGCCGCGACCCCCAGGAGCTGGCGTCTCCGCCTTCTCCCTCCTTCCAACAGCAGAGCCTTCAGGCCCCGTGGTCATCTCCAGTGGCCGCGGTCTGAGCGCGGCAGTGTGCCAGCTCACGACATACATTTGCCACCTTCCCTGTCGCCTATGTGAGGCAGTCGCACCATTTTACAGGCCAGGAGACCAAGGCTCAGTGAGATGGGAGCTCTTGCCCAAAGTTGTACAACTTAGTGGCAAAGGCAGGACTCGAACCCAGGTCTGTTTGCCTTGGCAGTTCGCCTGTGCTTTTACCCCACTTCCCACTTTTCTGTTTCTCTCGGTTCGTGCTCTTGCGGGTACTTCATAGTCGCCCGGGAGCTTGTTTAAAATGCTGTTTCCCCTGGGCCCACTACCACAGACCTGCAGTCAGAGCCTGGGAGCTGGGCCCAGGACTCTGCACTTTGGAGAAGCTCCCTAGGCTGGTGGTCTGCAGGCCACACCAGGAAACACTGACCAGGGTGACTCTTTCAGCCCTGGTGCCCAGGTCTGGTGACAGAGTCCCTCTGCCACGAGCATTGATGCCCTTGGTGTAGATGCCAGCTGAGCTCCCCTCAGGAAGGGTTTTAGTGACCTCCCAGTGTGTGTGCAGGGGGCGGGCTGCAGGGAGGGCATTTAACCTTCCCTCGTCCAGGATGTGTGGGGCTGAGGTTTCTGGAGTAGCTTTTACTCCCAGCCACAAACAGCTCCTGCTGTCTCTCCCGATGCGTTTCTAGTGCATCTCGTAGCAAGTTCTACATTTAAACATCTCTTGAGGGCTTAAAAACCTCAAAATTAAATAGATGGTTGCAAGGTAGCCTCATGCCTGGAGCAGTGTTCCGCGGAGTAAAAGTGGCTGTAAAATTCCACAGCTCTCACTTGCCACCTGGACATTCTTGAGGCACTGCTGCCAAACTCACGCCCTCTGAAGTTGGCGTGCTAGCAGATGAGCTGACCAGGGCCAGGCAGAGCGGCATGGGAATCCCCTACGCACATCTCCCAGCTGGTGTCCTGGGTCAGCATCCCGGGCAGCACCCCGCTCCAGGCCAGAGAGCTGGGCCCCTGGCATCTCACCTGCAGCCGGGCCCCCTCAGTCGCAGTCCCCTAGGATCTCAGCAGAAGGTGTGTCTGCAGCCTCCCTTGGGTGGTCCTGCCCACATTTTGTAACCTGTCCAGGAAGGCAGTGCTAGTATTCATAGCAGATTAAGACCTGTCTCTAAGGCCCCTTTGCCTGCACAGGCCCAGACCAGACACCTGGCTGCTGGGCCCAAACCCAGAGCTGGGCTCCCTTCCAAAGTTTCCTTAAAGCTGTACTCGAGAGACCAGAGGCACTTGAGTATGGCCTGCTACGGTTCCCTGCAGCACCCTGGTTTCCCAGGCCCCCTCAGGAAAAGGGGAAGACTCTCCAGGGGTCTGGGTGCCAGGGTGGGCCCAGGAGACCTGCTTGCCTTTGAGGCAGATTAGCACAATGGAAAGTTAGATCTGGGGTGATCTTTCCCGCCATCTAGCTTTGTGGCCTTGGGCAGGTCACTTAACCTCTCTGGGCCTCATACCCATAAAGGGACTGATAATACCGACTACAGTAATAACAGCAACTAACATTACAGAGTCTAACTACATGGGAGGCACTGGGCCAAAAGTTTCTATGGACAGCTTCCTTCATTCCTCACCACCACCCAATCAGGAATAGACTCGTCAGCCCATTTTACAGATGAGGAAACTAGAGCCCTGGGACGTGAAGTGACTGTCCTGAGGCCACAGACTGGAGCCACCTTATTGCTTTGCGTGGAGACTGGGAGCTGAGGCACAGGAAACTGGGTGCAGTGTCAGTAACCAGCAGCTCTAACACCAGCCTGGTGGGGTGCAGGAAGCCCTCACCTCCAGCTTGGCCTCTAGCTCCTGTGTGCGGGCTCACAGTGGGGAGGTCCCCCACCTGTCACCCTTTACCCCAGAAGGCAGGCCCTGCCCTTGCGAGTCTGCAGGAGGATGAGCCTATAGGGGCGGCCCAGCCCCAATGTGAGAGCAGTTTGGAACTGAAACTGGTGCCCCACCCCCTCTGGCCCGAACTGGCTCCCCTCTTCCTTTCCCCAGGAAGTAAGGGTGTGCCCTTCTACACAGGGAGAGTGCCAAGCCAGGCAGCACCCCCAGCTCCCAGCCGCTGACTCATTCCAGTTGGGTGTGGGGGCCTAGAGGGCAGTGCCCTGCGCTTGGGTGTGTGGGGGCTGTGTGCACCCGATGACGAGGTCACCTCCTCCGCCCTCTGGCTCTGAGACCAGAAAAGGCCTGGGGGTGCTGACCAAGGAGCAGATTCGCAGGCCCAGAGCCCTCCTGGGACAGGGCCAGTGACCCAGTGTCTTCTTGGGGCCTCTTGGGAGTGACCCTGCCCCCTTCTCTGGGAGAGTGTTGGAGGGACCGCCTTCCCAACGGTGGTGGGGGAGGGCAGCTGGCCTCCCACGTCCCCTCCTCCTGGGAAGTTTTCCCAGCGTCTCTGTTTGGGCTTCAACAAAAGGCTCTCTGTGCCCTGTTTACCCACTGCCTTGCCTGCTGCCGCCGCTCAGGTGTGGAAGCCAAATCTCTGTAGGCTGTAGTGGGGGCTGGAGTATGTTGGGTGGTCTCCCTCGGGGACTGAGGGGCCATTGTGTCATTTCCTTGACCCCTTTTCTGTCTGTAAGAAGCATCAGCAGGAAATGAACAACAGGAACCAGGCTTCACACCTGAGGGGTGGTTCAGTGAACAGAACGCTGACTATCCACCCCCATCCTTTCCTGGGGTCCTGAGCTGGGAGGTGCTCCAGAAGTTCATGCTCTGGGAGTTCTGGGAGGTTCTGGGAGGTTCTGGGGGCCTGGTCTGTGTTATAGGTGTTTGTGCTTGTGGCTCAGCCCTCACCTGGGTGTCTTCCCCTCCCCCAAATTCTCAGAGGGTTTTCTGCCCTGACAGCTGGGTTGTGGTAAGAGGGTGCCTTCCTCTATGCCAGACACAATATACATTGTCTTATTTTTAATTCTCACCATAAGCCTCTGAGATAGGTATTGTAATAGTCCCCTTTTACATGAGGAAACTGAGGCTCAGAGAGGAAGTCATTGGTCCCTGAGCTCACCTACTGAAGTGTTGCGTCCTTGCAGTGAGGACGCCGCCCTGCTCCCTGGGTAGGGCAGGCAGGAGCGGGCCACCTTTTTTCCAACACAGTAGATGGCAGGTACTTCTCTAAAGTCTTTTATAATTCTTAGAAACCTCACAGGGAGGAAGACCTTTTGGGTTTTTCCCAAGTATTGTTTTTTCCAACTTATAAAAGTACCAAATTTAAACCCTAGAAGAAGGATTAAGTCATTCACATTGTTGTGCAACAATCAGCTCCATCCATCTCCAGATCTCTTTTCAGCTTCTCAAACTGAAACTCTGTCCCCATTAAATGGTTAACTCCTCATTATTCCCTCCCTCAACCCCCAGCACCCACCATTCTACTTCCTGTCTCTATGAACTTGACTCTTCTCGGGACCTCTGATCAGTGGAATCCTACGGCATTTGCCCTTTTGCAGATCATGTGTTTTATATACTCGTCAACATCTCTTTTTCTATTGCTTTTTTTTTTTTTGCATTTTTTATTAATATTGCTTGGACATCTTTTGGGTCGCTGTATACAGATCTATAAGATAGGTAGCATTGTTCTTATTTTAAAGTTGTAAAAACAGAGGCTGGGGCTAAAAACGGGGTAAATAATTTGCTTAGGGTCATGGAACTATTTCGTGCTAGAACTGGATTTAAACCTGTGTCTCCCTAACTCCAAAGCTCTTGTTCTTTGCGCTCTCTGAGATCTGCCTGCCGCCAAGGGGAGGGTGGGGACCTCTGGGGTGCTTCCTGCAGCAGGAACCTGGGCGCGCTTCTCCCCACCTGTGTGCTGCTCCCTACCCACTTCTGCATCTGGGGGGGGGGGGGGAGGGCAGGTTCAGGAAGGGATGATGCTGCGTCTGCAGGAGCCTCAGAGACCACACAGGTGCTGCTGCGCGGGTGAGGAGCAGGCCAGGGGGAAGGAGCCAAACCTGCTGCCCTGGCAACCGGTCCAGTAGCTGCTCCTCCAGCTGATTGTGGCAGGTGTGTGCGCACCAGAGCGAGGGCCAGGAAGGAGGGGTAGAAATGGTAAATTGTGTATGAAATATTTCTGTTTAAGCACATGGAAAAGTATAACACTAGAACAAACATCTTTTATCCAGGACTCAGCTTTGTCAGAACTTAATTTTTGCAATAATTGCTTCAGATTCTCTCCCTCCCTCCCTCTCTCTCTCCCTCCCTCCCTCCCTCTCTCATGCTGTCATTATTTCAGGCACAATTGAACCTCTTCCCCCAATCCCATTTTCTTCCCCCTCTAGGTGAAATTATTACTTGATTTTCGGGCTCTCCATGCAGGTTTTTAGACCTTCACTACACTTGGACATATACGTTACACAATGTGTGTATTATGCTGTAGCTGGTTTTTGGCTCAACATTGTGTTTGAGGTCTAGCCACGTTACTACGTGTGGCTGTAGTTCACTCACTTCCATTGCTTTGCATTCCGTTGTATAATTCGAGCAGTGTATCCTCCCCCTCATGGACGTTTAGGTTGTTGCTGAAACTGTTATCCTGTCGGTGGCTTCACATGTATGTGTAAAGCAACTCTCCAAGATCTGTAACTCGGGAGAGAAATTGCTGGGTTGTGGGACCTGTGTACCCTCACCCCGTCTCTGGGAATTCAACATTTTTGCCAATCGCAGGGGAGTGAAATGGCATCTGATTATTTTAATTTGCATTCCTTGATTAGTCATGAGGTTAAGAATTACTTCATACATTCATTTTCATTTGCATTATTTCTTCCTATTCTTATATTTAGCCTTTTTTTTTCCCTACTAGATTGTCTTTTTCTTATGTTTGTAGGTGTTCTGCATTTGTTCTGGATATTAAACCTTTTTGGTAGTTCTACACATTACAAATATCTCCTCCAAGTGGTGGGCTCTTTTCACTTGTTTCTTATTATAGCCTTTGATGGGCATACATTTGAACTTTAATGTGATCAATATATCAATCATTTCCTATAAGGGTTTGTACTTTTTGTGATAAGACATGCTTCTCTATCTTAAAGACAGTAAGATGGTCTCTCAGATTTTTCTTTAAACATTTTCAAGTTTGCCTTAGGTCTTTAATTCATTGGGATTGATTCTCATGTAAGGAGGTTGGGGCTATGCTTTTCTCATGTGAATAACTGAGCATCAGCTCCATTTGTGGACACCCATTCTTCCCCCGCCCTGGAAAGCCAACACTGTCGGCTCTCATTTTCCGGAAATTTCAGGGTCTCTTTCTAGGCTTGCTCTTCTATTCCGTTTATCTGCACCCCAGCACCATATTGTCTGAACTCCTGGAGCTTTGTAGTAAGTCTTAATATCTGGTGGTGTGTCTCTTCCCATCTTATTCCAAATTGTCAGCCATTGTTGATAACTTGGACTAGTGATTTTTTAAATCTTTTTTCTTTTATTTATTTTTATTTTTATTATTGGGGAATGTTGGGGAACAGTGTATTTTTCCAGGGCCCATCAGTTCTAAGTCGTTGTCCTTCAATCTAGTTGTGGAGGGTGCAGCTCAGCTCCCCCAAGTCCAGTTGCCGTTTTCAATCTTTAGTTGCAGGGGGCGTAGCCCACCATTCAATGTGGGAATTGAACCAGCAACCTTGTTGTTAAGAGCTGGCAGCTCTAACCAACTGAGCCATCCGGCCACCTCACCAGCAGCTCAGTGGAGGCAGCTCGTTGTTTTCAATCTAGTTGTGAAGGGTGCAGCTTTACTGGCCCATGTGGGAATCAAACCAGCAACCCTGTTGTTCAGAGCTCGTGCTCTAACCAACTGAGACATCTGGCCGCCCTAAAATCTTTTTTCTTGATTACATTTATGACATATGCTTATAATAGAGGTAAGTTTGGGGTGAAAAAGACTATAAACCTTTTGGTCTTTTCTCCCTGTCTAATCTCACTACCAAGGTTGTTTGAACATATATGAAAACTTACTGAGGAACGGTTACTGTATCACAGTTTTGTTACCTACTTTTTACATTTAACGTACTCTGGAGATCTTCTCATGTCAAGTCGTCAAGTGCTTTGCTCTAACGTGTTTTCATTATTTCGTAGCATTCCATCACCTGATCATTTGATAGGTACTTCACCAGTCACCCAGTAATGGGCATCTGGATTGTTGCCAATTTTCCTGCGGTATAAATAACATTGTGATGAAAATTCCTGTAACCAAATCTTGGTTCTAGAGTCTTTCCCAATCAGTTGCGTCCTTTCTCCCACCACCTCCCCTTCCTGGGCTCAGCCCAGTTCAGCAAACCTTTACTCCCCGCTCTGTATTCCAGGCTCTGCACAAGGGACCAGATGAGCACTGCTGTCCTGCGGGGCTCCCAGCCTCCCCACCCGACCCCTCTGTGGTCTCTTGCCCTCTGCTTCCTCTGGGCTTTACCAGGTACAGACAGGGTCTCCCACCTCGAAGGTGGGTGTTGACCCCTGACCTCTAGGAGGGTACTGTCTCCAGCTTATGTGTTCTGGAAGAAGGAGAATTAGCTGGACCAGAGCTCAGAGGACAGCAGGGCACGTTGCCTTTTGGTCTTTTCTCAGCCGCCCTGATTTCAACCCTTAATCTTTGTCCTCTATTCAGGATCCTCTCCAGATTCTCCATCTCTTGGGGCAGAGGCCTGACCTGAGCCAGCTCGCTAGTTCCCTCCTGAAATTACCTTCCTAAAGCTGCAAAAGAACACCGGATCCCCACACCCAAGGGCCAAGTTTTTCCTTTTTTTAGGCTGCATTTATTTTAAATTCTGTACTGTTTTTCAATCGCAAAGATAATGCATGCTGGTAAAAATTGCAGTTTCCTTCCATTCTGCCTCCCGTTCCCACTCTAAGAGGAATGCTTCCCACGGTGCAGGGCATGTTGGTCAAGGCTTTATCAAAATGGGGTTGTATTTATTTATTATTCTGGATCTTGCTTTCTTCCAAAACAGCACGATGTGCAGAACTACTTCGTTCTGCTGAAAAGCCCCTGTGGCATTCTAGTGGCTTCTTTAACGTACCAGGATGTGCTATGGTGTGCCTACTGTGTGCTGGGCCTTGCCTAACTCTGTCTCTCTGCCAGGTGTCTGTAAGCCTACGGACAGTTTTCCTTCTTCGATTTCCTGTCTTCGTGCTCTGTTTCTGTGCACTTTCGTTCATTCATCGTGAGTCTGCTGGAGTCAGGATTGCCCTGGAGGGCCAGGCCCGAGCCTGTTCTAGCCCCATTCCACAGATGAGGGAACTAAGGTTCAGAGAGGAAAAGTCACCTGCCCAATGTCTGCACTACTGAGTGGCAGTGCCCAGAATGGCCCCAGTGTCCCTCCACCTCTATGCTTGCTCTCCACCTGCCCAGGGCCCCCCCCCAGGCGGTTTGGGGAACCTCATTTCTATGACTTCTTGATAGAACTTGCCAGGGCATCTGTAACCATCCCCAATTTATGGATGGGGAAAGCAAGGTGCCGAGAGGGCAGGAGTCCTGGCTGCCCCGCCTCCCGGCCGCACCCTCCGGCCCATGCTCTTCGCTGCGCCCACTCCAGGCTTATCTGGCTTTGAGGTCTCTTAAGACTCTCAGAATTTATTGAGCACCTACTGTATACTGAAGACTCCTGTCCCCAAGGAGCATCTGGTCTGTCCCAGGTGACAAAGAGGGCAAGGAGAATTGACACCAGCCCAACTGACCGCCCGCCCCACTCTGCACTCAGCCACAGTCTACACCAAGCGCGCTATAAAAGCGTGAAATTCCTCGGACTCTTCCCAGCAGCCTGGGGAGGTGTCCTGTGCATTGTACAGAGCCTGCGGCCGAAAGCCCGTGGCGAGCCTGCCCAAGGCCACCTGCTTGAAGCTCTTTCCAGCAGGCCATTGGCGTCTGTCTCTCCTGCTATAGCCACAGATGCCCCTGCCTGCACACTGGGTCGAGTCTCTCCCAACCTTCCCCACATGCTCACACTGGTCCGAGAGGCCCCTGAGGTGGGGGACACACCTTGGTCACTTTTATTGCCCCCACCGGACCAAGCCGAGGGCTGAGCAGAGTTCAGGATGTGCTTGGAGACCAGGTGTTGGGGGTCTGGTGGGGCTGAGAGTCAGGCATGCTGGGACAGAAAGACTTTACTGTTTTCTTCCTCTCTGAGCCGCAAGCTCCCTCACCCGGAAAGAGATCTGTGAACAGTGCCCGCCTCAGAACCAGGAGTCTGGAGGGCAAGGTGTGCAGAGCTCCAGACAGTAGGGGCCCAGACGTACCCCTCACTGTGAGACTGATGTCGTCCAGGCTCCCGACACACCCACCCCGCCCTCCGAAACAGGGAGGATGCAACCACATCCTGCCTGGCAAGAGCTGCCTCCACCCCCCCGCACCTGGCATCCTGCTGTGAAATACTCATTCTGGACTTTCCAGGGCAGGCTGTCGCAGGCCCCAGGCCCTCTCCTCTTGGCCCTTCCTTTCCTGTCCACTGTTGTTGGGTGCGCCCCTGGATGTGGACTCGGGAGCCAGGATGGGAGAGACAGGAGGGCGAGCCAGTGTCTCGAAGTCCGGGTGTCTCAGCTGGAGGCTGGCTGCATGAGTCAGCGGGTCCTCCCCTGGACTGCCACTTTCCCAGGAGTGTGGGTGTGTGAGGAGCCAGCTGGTCATTAGAGGACCCGGGCCTTCCTGTCGTCCTGTCCTCACCAGGAGGGCCGACCCCTGGGCTGGAGCCACCAGCCCAGGGCACTGCTGATGTCTGCTGGCCCAGCGGTGACCTGAGTTCTGGGAACCCCGGGGCGTGGGGTAGCTGTACTCCTCTGCTCAGTGTCTTGGTACCGCTGGCGTGTGGGGCCTCTGGGCAGGTGGAGAGCAAGCACACACAGTGCAAGGACCCAAGCGGGGAGGTGGAGGGATAGGCCGGGGCTTGGTCTTTGCTCTGCCCTCAGCAGCGTGACACGGGGCAGGTGACTTCACCTCTCTGAGCCTTAGTTCCCCCATCAGTGGAGTGGGGCCAAAGATAGGCCTTTCATCTGGACATCGAAAGGATTCCATGAGGGGGACCCTGTGGGAAGGACTAGCACGCTGTGTGGCACACATCCATCTAAGTGGCCCGATTTCCTCACAGGGTCCTGGTTTGCTTTCCTCCTGTCCTCCGCACCCATCCCAGAGCGCCCTAGAAGGATGTGACAGGAAGTTTGCGGGGAGGCCCTGTGTAAGGAAGGGTTCATTACCATTGTCATTATTTATATTATCAGGAATCAAAATAAGATGCCCTAGTTCCATACCCTTGGGCACCCTTGTTGCTCTCCAAGAGAAACAGACCCATTTATCAAAACACAGGTATTTACACCTGGGTTTAAAATCTAGATTAGAAAATCGGGCATAAAGTAAAACCACAATTTTATTTTTTAAAAATAGGCACAGAAAGGACTGGAAGGTTATTGCTCATTGAAAAGCCAACAGTGGGTAACCCTGGGTGGTATTTTTTCGGGGAATTTCAATTTTGTCCTTATGCTTTTTATATTTTCCCAGCATTCTCCTGTGAGCATCTAGTACCTTTTTCATCTCGTCATGTCTTACAGACCGTTCGTTGTAAGAGCAATGTACCTTGGCAGGTTGACCAAGGACGGGATCCCTTCCGCACATTTATTTTGTTGCTCACCTTCTGTATGTCATGGCTGGATTTCCTGAATGTGGCTTCTTATCCAGGGTTCCCCAAAGTTGGTCAATCATTAGTGTCACCGAAGTCACATATTAAAAAAAATCAGGTTCCCTGGCTCTACCCCAGACCTACTGAATTGGACTCTGGCGGGAGAACCTGAATTTCCTTTTACACACACACGGATGCACACAGCCTGAGATAATTTTCCATAAATGCATATGTGTGATCGTGTGATCCGGCTTCGGGAGAACCTTTTTTTCTTGCTCTCTCTCTCGGTCGCCTCCCCCAGGAGCCTGTCGGCACACTTGCTATGTCCTCGGTTTCCCCCAGTGTTCGCGGAATCCTGTACGGCCATAACCATAGGCACACATGTAGGAGTTGTTAGACTTCCCTATTTGTTTTATAAAAGTGAGTTTATATTAAGACCCTTCTTCTGCATTTGACTTTTCTCACGTCGCAGAAATCTCTTCAGGTCACTGGAGCAGCTTCATGGCAGCTGGCTCCGAGTGAACTGGCTGTTTTCAACAAGCCCCTCTCGTCAGTCTGAACATGAAGAGGATGGGTCTAGACGGGAATTCCCGAAAGCTCTTCCCACAATTCAGGGGAGGCCGTGGGAGGCTGCATTAGCGGTCTGTTAGCGTGGGCCCTGACCTCAGTGCTCAGTTTTCCTGTCTGTTAAATCGGGAGGCTGCCTTCCTTCTCCCATGGCGGTGTCTCAGCCACCTGGTTGTTTCTAGAGAAAGGCCGGTGCACGGGCTGGCCCATGAGTGGCAAGGCTGGGACTCCCCCACTAGACTCGAGGTAGAACTTTGGACAATAAGTCCATTGTCTGCTTCCCCTGACCCCTGGGTCCCAGAAAGCCAGGCCACCCTGCAGTAACCCCTCCTGTGGGTCCCTTTCAGGTTGAGCCATGATTCCGGTGACGGAGCTCCGCTACTTTGCGGACACGCAGCCAGCGTACCGGATCCTGAAGCCGTGGTGGGACGTGTTCACTGACTACATCTCCATCGTCATGCTGATGATCGCGGTCTTTGGGGGCACGCTGCAAGTCACCCAGGACAAGATGATCTGCCTGCCTTGCAAGTGGGTCACCAAGGACTCCTGCAACGACTCGTTCCGGGGCTGGGTGGCCCCAGGCCCAGAGCCCACTTACCCCAACGCCACGATCCTGCCGACCCCTGACACGGGCCCCACAGGCATCAAATACGACCTGGATCGGCACCAGTACAACTATGTGGACGCCGTGTGCTACGAGAACCGTCTGCACTGGTTTGCCAAGTACTTCCCCTACCTGGTGCTTCTACACACGCTTATCTTCCTGGCCTGCAGCAACTTCTGGTTCAAGTTCCCGCGCACCAGCTCGAAGCTGGAGCACTTTGTGTCTATCCTGCTTAAGTGCTTCGACTCGCCTTGGACCACGCGGGCCCTGTCGGAGACGGTGGTGGAGGAGAGCGACCCCAAGCCGGCCTTCAGCAAGATGAACGGCTCCATGGACAAGAAGTCGTCGACGGTCAGCGAGGACGTGGAGGCCACCGTGCCCATGCTGCAGCGGACCAAGTCTCGGATCGAGCAGGGCATCGTGGACCGCTCGGAGACGGGCGTGCTGGACAAGAAGGAGGGCGAGCAGGCCAAGGCGCTGTTCGAGAAGGTGAAGAAGTTCCGGACCCACGTGGAGGAAGGGGACATCGTGTACCGCCTGTACATGCGGCAGACCATCATCAAGGTGATCAAGTTCATCCTCATCATCTGCTATACCGTCTACTACGTGCACAACATCAAGTTCGACGTGGACTGCACCGTGGACATCGAGAGCCTGACGGGCTACCGCACCTACCGCTGCGCCCACCCCCTGGCCACGCTCTTCAAGATCCTGGCGTCCTTCTACATCAGCCTGGTCATCTTCTACGGCCTCATCTGCATGTACACGCTCTGGTGGATGCTGCGACGCTCCCTCAAGAAGTACTCGTTCGAGTCCATCCGCGAGGAGAGCAGCTACAGCGACATCCCCGACGTCAAGAACGACTTCGCCTTCATGCTGCACCTCATCGACCAGTACGACCCGCTCTACTCCAAGCGCTTCGCCGTCTTCCTGTCGGAGGTGAGCGAGAACAAGCTGCGGCAGCTGAACCTCAACAACGAGTGGACGCTGGACAAGCTGCGGCAGCGGCTCACCCGGAACGCACAGGACAAGCTGGAGCTGCACCTGTTCATGCTCAGCGGGATCCCCGACACCGTGTTCGACCTGACCGAGCTGGAGGTGCTGAAGCTGGAGCTGATCCCAGATGTGACCATCCCGCCCAGCATTGCCCAGCTCACGGGCCTGCAGGAGCTGTGGCTGTACCACACGGCGGCCAAGATCGAGGCGCCCGCCCTGGCCTTCCTGCGCGAGAACCTGCGGGCGCTGCACATCAAGTTCACGGACATCAAGGAGATCCCGCTCTGGATCTACAGCTTGAAGACGCTGGAGGAGCTGCACCTCACGGGCAACCTGAGCGCCGACAACAACCGCTACATCGTCATCGACGGGCTGCGCGAGCTCAAGCGTCTCAAGGTGCTGCGGCTCAAGAGCAACCTGAGCAAGCTGCCGCAGGTGGTCACGGACGTGGGCGTGCACCTGCAGAAGCTGTCCATCAACAACGAGGGCACCAAGCTCATCGTCCTCAACAGCCTGAAGAAGATGGTGAACCTCACCGAGCTGGAGCTCATCCGCTGCGACCTGGAGCGCATCCCCCACTCCATCTTCAGCCTCCACAACCTGCAGGAGATCGACCTGAAGGACAACAACCTCAAGACCATCGAGGAGATCATCAGCTTCCAGCACCTGCACCGCCTCACCTGCCTTAAGCTGTGGTACAACCACATCGCCTACATCCCCATCCAGGTGGGCAACCTCACCAACCTGGAGCGCCTCTACCTGAACCGCAACAAGATTGAGAAGATTCCCCCGCAGCTCTTCTACTGCCGCAAGCTGCGTTACCTGGACCTCAGCCACAACAACCTGACCTTCCTCCCCGCCGACATTGGCCTCCTGCAGAACCTCCAGAACCTGGCCGTCACGGCCAACCGGGTGAGTGGCCTGGCCGTGGGTGGCCCACAGGGGGTGGGTTGCTCTGGAGGCCCAGTGTCTCAGGACCTCACGTATGGTTCCCAGAACCCGGAAGGAGCTTGTTGAAAAGAGAGTCCCCGGGCCCCACTCCAGACCAGCTGGATCCGGATCCGTGCAGTTGGGAGCCCGCCTCGGCTGCGCGCCGCCGAGTTTTCCTGCCAGGAGGGATGGTGTGGTCCAGTGGGGCCCGTCCCCGAGCTGCCCTGCTGCAGGTTCCTCGTAGGCAGGGATGTGCAGGGACAGGAGCTTCAAGGCTGGGGGTCCTCTCATGCTCTTGGGGCTGGGTTATGGGAGACAGGACTTAGCCTGGAGCTGGTGGTATTTTCCTCAGCTTGTCCACGACCAGATTTGGAGCTGAAGGACCAATGTGGGCCCACCAGGGACAGACACTGTGTGGTGGCTGCTGCCCACCGAGGTGAAGCCAAACCGTCTCCACGGCTCCTAGCACCTCTCTCACCCCTCCCCTCTGCATTGGGGGGTGGCGGAGAGCAGAGCTGGGCTTAGCTGGGGCTGAATTGTCACTTGCCTCTCTGGAGAGGAAATAGTGCAAACTGTTGCGGGCGGCGGTGTGGGAGGCCACGCCCTGGAGACACCCTCAAGACCGTTGGCAGTCCCTGTGCAGTGGCACCTGGGCACTAGCCCCTCGCCTGGCCTGGGAAGCAAGGGCAGCTCCACAGAGGCAGGCGGGTGGGATGGAGGGCAGGTGCTCCTGTGGCTTTGTGGTCTGGCCTTTGCCGTGGAAACAAAGTCACAGCCTCTGGGGTGACTTCCCCCTGTCCACTCCTCCTAGCGACCTGCAGGGAAAGGCCAGAACAGATCTTGGAAAGAACAGATCTTCCCATCCCTACTTTCAGGGTGGAGACTCATAGTGAGGTGGATGGTGATGGAAGTCTGGAAGTCCGTGGCCAAGGGCTGGGAGACCAATGGGAGGGCCCTGATTCAGCCACACCTCTGCGCCTCCATTGCAGGCAGCGGCATGGAGCAGCCCTGTCGGTTAGAGAGCACGTGCTCTGTGTCAGCCTATGCAGGGCACAGTCCTCCAGCAGCCCCAGACACGGAGGCAGGCAGCCCCCGAAATCCCCCGCCCAGGAAAGGACACGCCTTTTCCAGTGTCACTCAGATTGGAGAGTCTGGGCACGCCAGACCTCAGACCACTTAGACGCCCCTTTCCTTCTTCCCTAAGCCTCTCTGACTGCAAACCAACCTGTGTCCTCCATATACCAGAGATGGTGGCAAATCCTGTTCTTCTCCCCCAAATTAAAACTGCATAAGTGGGAGAGTGAATGAGGGAGAAGGTCAGATCCCAGGTTGCTTCCCTCTGGAGAATCTGCCCCCAGAGCCTGGGACCCACCCATTGATCAGGAAAATTGGGCTGCTGGGCAGAAGCCTTGTTTGGAGAGTACCAAAAACCCCAACCCTTGTTTAATACGTGTAAGGGGCCCATGTGGCTCCCTCAGAGCACAGTATGGGGCCAGATTGCCCCTAGAGTTGGGTCAGATGTGGTCATCCCACAACCCTTTGGAACGCCTGTTGTGTCCTGCTCTGTCGGGAGCGGTGAGGGCACAGGGCTTGATGGGGCCTCCAGCAGGGGGAGGGTACAGCCAGTGTCCAGCCTGGTTCCCTGTTCTGCCCCCCACCCCAGCTCCTCACCCCCAGCATGCTTGTTAGGTCATGCCTCTTGGCTGAGGTCACTTCTCAGGAAAGGAGCTGGCGGCAGGCAGGCACACTGTCCCCAGGAAGGAGACCCTCTGACACCCTATTTCTTGCACTGCTTAATCACATCCTGTCCCCGCCCCTGGAATGCCAGAAGCCTTATAGGGAAACTAGCTCACTTGGGCCGTCCTAGTCTGGCTCCTCCTTTTAAGCCAGAGCCCCTCTCCTTCCCTCTGGGCCTTGATGGTTCCTTGTGGGCCACTGGATGGCCCTTGACTACTATTTTCTGAGGTTTAAACTTATGCTAAGGAATACCTTGATAAGGCAGTCATTCCTTCATCCACTCAATCATTCGTTCATTGATTTGGCAAATGGTTTTTTTCTTGAGCACTCCTAGTGTGGAATGAGGTGGTGGGGACACAGGGATGAACAAGGCCCACGGGCCACCCATCCTGAGCTCAACATCTCATGGGGAAAGACAAGTAACCAACAATTAGCACGGTGTGACGAGAGCTACGCTGGGCCACGAGGCGCCTGGGAGCACAGAGTGGCCTCAACCCACACTAACCCAGGGCTGGCGGGCTTCCTGGAGGAAGGGACATTTCACCTGGTTCTGAGGGATGAGGAAGAGTTAACCAGGCGAGACGAAAGGGAGAGTGTAGTAGGTCCTGTCCAGAAGTAACTGGAAGCGGCTGGGGAGGAGCAGTGAACCTCTCCTACAATTTGGACTTTCCCCTGAGGGCAGGGGCCAGGCTGTTCACCAGGGCTGGTAGGAGCGTCCTGTTCTTCCCACTTCTATTTGGATGATCATAGTTTTATTTATTTCATGTCCGTTCTCCTTGCCAGGCCCTAAGCTCTCATGATAAGGACCTTGGCGCTTTCGTTCAATGCCTGACATGTAGCAAATGTTCACCGAATTCTTGCTGATTAAGTGGATAGAGGAGCAAGCTGACTTACAATTTAGAGAGATGGCTCTTGCTGCGGTGCAAGGGGGTGGCTCGGGGGGCATGATAAGCCATCCTGGGGTTATAGAGACCCCGCAGCAGCAGGGGTGATACATGCCTGCACTGGTAAAGACTGCCGGGGATGGGGAGACACCGGCGGATTTCCGAGAGACTTTGGAGGTAGAACCCACAGGATGTGGGCTGGGTTGGATGGGGAGGAAGGGAGTTGTCTGGGTGACTCCAGGTTTCTTACGTGGCTGTCTGGATAGGTGGAGGATCATTGAGACAGGACGCTGGAGGAGGCACAGGTTTTCAGAGAGGAGAGCGCACACTCCATCCTGGGTGTGTGGGGCCCTGCAGAAATCTGGCCCACACTGTGCTCTGAGGGAGCCACGTGATCCCCCTTACACGTATTAAACAAGGGTTGGGGTTTTTGGTACTCTCCAAACATTGCTTCTGCCCAGGAGCCCAATTTTCCTGATCAATGGGTGGGTCCCAGGCTCTGGGGGCAGATTCTCCAGAGGGAAGCAACCTGGGATCTGACCTTCTCCCTCGTTCACTCTCCCACGTATGCACAGTTTTAATTTGGGGGAGAGGAACAAGATTTGCCACCATCTCTGGTATATGGAGGACACAGGTTGGTTTGCAGTCATAGAGGCAGGGAGGCAGGCATCTAAGTGGTCCGAGGTCTGGCGTGCCTGAACTCTCCAATCTGAGTGACACTGGAAAAGGCATGTCCTTTCCTGGGCAGGGGATTTCGGGGGCTGCCTGCCTCCGTGTCTGGGGCTGCTGGAGGCTCCTTCCTGGCTCTGCACCCTTGGACACGTTGCATTTCACCTTTCCCGGCCTCAGCCTCCTCAGCAGGAAAATGGGGACAGTGACAGAGCAACCTCAGAGCTGGTAGGGTCCCTCCCGCCCATCACATCTGAAAGAGGTCATTTTAGGACAAATAGGCTCAATAAGAATCAATGTTTATAGCTGACATTCACAGAAGGGCAGGGGAGAAGCTGGCATTTAGGGAGCTCATCCTGGGTGCCAGGAGACACAGCGTGTCCACACTTGTTTGCTCCTTATTCATCCAAGTGTGAATACTCAGCAGAGTGTGAGCTGTTGAACCAGGTTCAACTTGGCTTCACCACTTTCCAGCCGTGAACTGCTAGGCAAGTTAGCTTCTTCAGGGCCTCAGTTACCCCATCTGTAAAATGCGAAGAGTGTTTATAGAGTATTTACAGGTAGTTCCGAGGGTTCAATAAATGAATAGTCTCAGAGCGAGCCTGCCCTGCCCTGTCCATGTAGTGAGCTGCTAATGGATGTTGCCTGTTATTCAAATTTTGCAAAATCAGAAGGAGGGGACGCCAAATGGCCAATACTGGGCTCCCTGCACTCATGATCAGCCTGTGAATTTGACAGGTGAGGAAACTGAGGCCCAGGAAGGGAAAATGACACAGCTGGGATTCTCACCCCTATTGGTGAGCTCTCCCAGTTCTCAGCAACATTTAGAGGTGTGGACTTTTCTCAGCGTGCTGCTCTGCTTTCAAAATTGTTCTTAAACCAGGCAGGACCAGCAACAGGTGTCTCCCAGCACCTGGCTCCTGGTGATCCCTGGGTGTTGGAGGAGGGGGTGGAGTTGGTAGTAGCTGGCTGGTGTGGTATGCTTCCTAGGGGACCAGACGCTGGGAGACAGCAGGGAACAAGGTGGACCCACCTGCCCTCTCAGAGCCCACAGTTCTGGTGACAGGTGCTCACTCAGTTTGGCCATGGAGAGATCAGTGCTATTGGTGGGACATGGGTGCCATAGATGCCCCAGGGGGTCAGGGAAGGCTTCCTGGAGGAAGTGACTGCAAAGCTGAGACCTAAAGTATACATACAGGTGGAAGTGAGCCAGATTTTGGCCCAGATTGTGCTGGTGCTGGGCCGAGTGAGCTGAAATGGGCCTCATAGAAGGTGCTGGGGGAGGGAGGGAGGGCGGGAAGGGAAGCCTCGGCCGGAGGCCCCGAGGTCTGAGCTGTGCCCACCTCACTTTTCCCCCTGCTCCTTCCTTCCGCTCCAGATCGAGGCGCTCCCCCCAGAGCTCTTCCAGTGCCGGAAGCTGCGGGCCCTGCACCTGGGCAACAACGTGCTGCAGTCACTGCCCTCCAGGGTGGGCGAGCTGACCAACCTGACCCAGATCGAGCTGCGGGGCAACCGGCTGGAGTGC
This sequence comes from Rhinolophus sinicus, assembly GCF_057876585.1. Lineage (NCBI taxonomy): Eukaryota > Metazoa > Chordata > Mammalia > Chiroptera > Rhinolophidae > Rhinolophus > Rhinolophus sinicus. Next base: position 6,350,665 of record NC_142516.1, on the reverse strand, counting down.
CTGCCCGTGGAGCTGGGCGAGTGCCCGCTGCTCAAGCGCAGCGGTCTGGTGGTGGAGGAGGACCTGTTCAACACGCTGCCCCCCGAGGTGAAGGAGCGGCTCTGGAGGGCCGACAAGGAGCAAGCCTGAGCCATGGCAGCGGCCGAGCACAGGGACCACCAGGGGGCCTCCGGCCCTGGGACCCGGAGCCCCGGGACAGCCAGCCCAGCCTCCGCCGGGGCAGGAGCCTGGGGTCGGGGTGACAGCACAGTACCCGAGGGGCTGGCCCCTTTGCTCCCTCTGAAACTCATGCCCCCCAGGGCAGGCGCCTGCTGGGGAGCTCTGTCCCCCAGCGCAGTGTTTGGACAATCAGGGCCTCCTCCCTGGAGGCCATCTCTGCCCCCGAGGCTGAGCCGAAGCCAGAGGTCCAGGGACATCTACTTAGCTCTTGGTATTTATTTTTCTCCACCTCCTCGCCCCCCTGACCCCCATAACTTATACATTCCCAAGTATGTTCAGCTCAGATGGGGGGTGTTTAAGGAAGGGTGGGCTGTGTTTCCCTTTTCCTTTTGTGGTGATGCCGCCAGCAATTAGTGCCCACCCAGCCTTGAACAGAGTGGTCCAGGGTGAACCAGCTGTGGGACGGTTGCCCCAGTGGTGCCAAGCTGGGCTCTGGCGGCACGGCCATGGGAGAGCAGGCCACCAGGTGGAAAGGCCAGGCCTGGGGCTTGCCTCATCAGTTTTAGATGTGTTTTCTTTTTTTTTTTAAGTAAAAATTTTTTAAGCTTTGAAAATGAAGGGTTTGGGTATTAAAAAGAAAAAAGCTAAAAAAAAACCACCCAAAAAGCAACACTAAAGGCCAGTGAGTTGGAGTTGGGGGTGGTGGGGGGAAACTGTTCCTTGAACAGAGCAGCAAGACACTGAATTGCGTTTCCTCCCCCCTGGGGTGCAGGCTGCAGGATGTCTTCCAAATGTGGTGTGACCTTGGTCCAGAGTTCTGTTTGTTCCTCTCCTCCCCTAAGGCGGGGATTTTTTTGTTTTGTTTTGTTTTTGGTGTCTTGTTTTCTTTCTCCTCCATGTGTCTTGGCAGGCGCCCATTTTTGTGGCTTTTGGCCAAAGGGAACGTTCTGGAGCTGCCAAGAGGGGAGGAGACGCGGGTTGGCTAATCCCCGGATGAACGGTGCTCCATCCTCCCCACCCCTCCCTCATCACAGTGTTAAGGAGCCGAGAGGAGCTACCTCGCCCGGACTCTGCTTTCCCACCTCATGTATCATGAGTTTGCCCAGTGCCACCACTAGCCTCAGCTGCTTACATCAACCTTGTCCCCACCTGGTCCTTCAGAACAGACTGTTGGAGGCGGGGTCACAGGTGGGGACATCGCCGCTAGAAGAGCAGGCTCTCCAGGTTTTGGTTCCAATTTCTGTCCCAGGTGCCTTGGCACACGTGGCCCACTCAGCACCTGGGGGCGGGAAGCCACCTCACTTTAGATCAGTCACTGGGGTCCCTGCCTTAGATCAATCACTTGGACACTAAGGCACGTTTTAGCGTCTCTTGTCTTAACAATTATGTCTATTTGTCCATTTGTGTTTCCTGCGTCGTGTCATCGGATATAATCCTCAGAAATAACGCACAGTAGCCTCTGACAACCATGAAGCAATCCGTTACATGTGGGTCTGAACTTGTAGACTCATTCAAATATCAAATAAATCTGTAACAGAAAGTAGCCTTCGGAGGCCTTCATGTTGTGGGGGGCCCTCCCCTCAGCTCCAAGGCCAGCTGGGCTCTGTGGACTAGTTTGTTGAGTGAGTACTTATTGTGGACCTACAAGATAGTTAACTCTGCTCCTCTCCCCATCCTGTGGACGTGAGCTGGACAGAGCGGCTGTGACGTGTCAGGCGTGGGCCCCAGCCAGGGCTTCCACAGCCCGCATATTCTCTGCCGGCCCAGTCGTGGTTTGGGCCCTCATGGGCTTTGATGGGAAGGGGGAGGGAGGGGAAGGCACTGAAACGGGAGCCAGTAGTCTGAGGTCCTTGTCACAGTTCAGTCATTCCCTACATGAAGCTGGGCAGGCTCGTTCCCTCCCGTGGCCTCCATAGCTCCATCTGTACAATGGGAATTCCCACTCGGTGCTCTCATAGGTCCCTGTAATACCAACAGCCAGTCCCCCAGGCTCTGCAAAGGTGGGGCTGAAGTCACATGGGAGGGCCCGACCTGCTCCCAGCCCCTCTGAGGGCCTGCTGCAGGTGCTGGGGTCCAGAGCGGAGGCTCAGGGAGATGGGCAGAGCTGCCTTCAGATACTAGCTCTACTATTTATCTGATGTTGGGCCTCAGTCTCCTCCTTTGTGAAGTCAGGATGGTGTTGGCAATCTTGCAGGATTGTCCCGAGGCTTATGCACGATAATTATGCAGGTCGGGGGAGTTTTCAGCAGAGGACCTGGCTCCTAGTACCCAATAAACGACATCTTTATCCTGGACCAGCGAGGTTTGCTGGGCTGACGTAGGGGCCCTGGGGCAGTGGTCTTTCAGTGAAGGAGAAATGCCCTTGGGTCTGACGTCCTTAGCAATGAGGCCTTACCTGTTGCTTGGGTACCTCCTCTGGGACAGGCCAGAGTCTGTCCCCCCTAACTCCATGGGCTCTGACCCCTGCAGGTGACCTCAGGACTTTGTCCCTCTGCCCCTGTTGTCGGCTTTCTGACTAGGAGACTGAGCAACGGGCCACGACCCCCTCTAAGCCCCTTTGGGTCCCCACAGTGGAGGCCTTCCCTTCCTGTCTGGTCTGGCCCCTCCCTATCAACTCCCGTGCCCTCACCCCAGCCTTGGGGCCACCAGTGCTCAGAGCAGGAATGTTTGATCTGGAGCTGGTTAGCTTTTGGAAAAAACAAACACCACCCACCCACTTCTCAAAGGCTGAGCTTTGAATGAACAAAATCGAGGGAGGCCCAGCTCCGCCCCCTTTCATACCCCCCACCCTAGGACTCGCCACCCCACTTAAAACCACAGTGGTGGTCTTTTTCCTGATTACAACAGCAATTGGAAAACTTGGGGAAGTTCAAAAAATAAAATTAAAATACCCTCACATCCTACCCAGTACAGCCCCTGCTCATTTTTGGTGAATAGTTGGTAGGCATTTACTAAGAGCCAGGCCCTGCGTCAGGCTCTTTATCAGCAATAAAGCATCGCCCTCCTTACAAAAGGTACTTCTTATCCCCAAGTTACAGATGGGGCAAGTAAGGCGCGTGTTGGGACTGACCCCAGTCTGCCTCATTGACTCGCCACCACAAGCCTTCGGTGGGGTTCCCAGGGGATTTGCTAGTCCACCCCAATGGACCCTCACTATATTCCTGGCACATGCCTCTGTTGAGTGGCTGCATCAGAAGGGGCCAGCACAGAGAGCTGAGTCTCCGCTGTATTTCCCACATGGTTCTTTTGCCTGCCCTCCTCACCCAGCCTAACCCCTCTGAACCTCTTGTCCCTGCAGCCTCAGGAGCCTGGCGAGGCAAGCAGCAACTCCCAGTGCGGTGGCCCAGAAAACACAATGTGACTCTGGGCCAAGGTTCCTGGGGGCTGAGCTGTGTCCTCGTGCTCACTCCCGAGACACTCTGTCCCTTCACCATTCAGAAAGCATCATTTCAGGGAAGGCCAGTGCTGCTTTTCAGAGCTGCAGCCAGAATAGCCTGTCTACTGAGCAGGGCCAGCTAGTCGGGTGGGTGTATGTGTGCTGTTCCAACCTCTGGCCTCCACTGGACCAGCCTAACTCGAGACACCAAACATCATGGGCCTGGGGGTGGGGGGGAACAGGAACCATGGCTCTCCTTCATGCTGAATATCCAAGCCCCCACTCCCTAGCCCCTTCCTTCTTCTAAGATCCCCTTTATCTTCTACCTTCCTCTGAGCTGCCAGCTAATATACAGCCTCCCTTCCATAATCCTCCCAGGACCTAGAGAATTTCAGAGCTGGGAAGGGCCCAGACAACTCCCTGAGGACCTCTTCCACCTTTGGAATGCAGTCACACAGGGCCAGTCTGGTGTGCACGCCCCCCAGACCCACACTGCATTCCCTCCCCTTCCCCCCACGTGTTGATTCTGGTGGCCTGGGAACTTTCTAATCCCCAACTGTTGGAGGTCACAGTTAGTGGTGGCATCTGGACTGGCATTCAGGTGTCCTGCTGTCGGCCCAGCTTCTTTGCCCAGATACTCCTGGAATTCAACTTCTGGGCACCTGGTAAGCAGCCAGCCCCAGTGGTTTCTGGAAAGAAAGTGGGAGAGAGCAGTGAAAGGCCAGGAAGGAGACCAGAAAGAGCTAATCCTGGATGAGCAGGGAGGACGGACCCAGTGTCTGGGGTCAGGGCAGAGGCAAGGGCCCCTCCAGGCACAAAAGTCAGAGGGGGCTGGAAAGGACTAGGGGTCAGCCTGGAGGGGGCCCAGGCTGGGGCGGGGGCAGGGCAGGGATTGGGTTTTCTCTGGGTAGGGAAGGGTTAAGTCCTCTGTGACTCCCAGGCTCAATCCACTCACCCCTCCTGACCTTCTTCCTCTCCAGCCTTGGGCTCAGCACGCAGCAGAGCTACCGTGAGCCCAGCCTGCTTCTCATGGCCTGCCTGAGCCTCTCGCAGCTCCAGAAGGTAGGGGCCTGCAGGATGGGGCTGGGAGGGTCAGGTAAGAGTGGGGAGCCCCTCCAAACCTCTAGTAGTGCCCAGTTCCCTGGAACTCAACCCCAGCCCTTGCCATTTTTCAGAAGAGGAAACAAGCTCAGAGTGGTTGGTTCCCACCCACGACCTCTAACTTCTCCACACACAGCCCGGGGACATCCAGACCGCAGGACCGGGGTGGGAGGGAATGTGTGTGTCTGTGACTGAAACCCGTAATAAAGCACTGGGATCGGCCAGTCGGGGCCGGGATCCGGGCCTGCGGGGAGGGGGAGGCGGGGCCAGAGCCGGCGCGGGTCCGGGGGTCCGGGGGGCGGGGCCAAGGAGGGGCCGACCGCTTCCGGAGCCAGGCTCGGGCTCCAGGGTCCCACGTGCTTTCAAAGACTAACTTGAAGGAATTAGAGCAACCACAGACTTTTAAATAACATGACCCTTATTGTTCCTGATGGCAAGAGAAAAAATACAGAAAAGAAGTTAATTTTAATTCACCCACAAATTCTTACGCTGATACAATATCTAGAATCTCTATAAGGTCCATCATAATAGCTACCGCTTATTGCATATTGAGTGATTGCCATATGCCCAAATTCTCATGATGGCTGGGACACTAATTTGTGCTCAGCTTTTTTAAAAAAAAAAAATCAGGGACATATTCCCATGTCAGTAAATATTATTTACCACATGATGTTTTTCAGCTGTGTCGTGTCCCTGATAGACAGACCACACTTTGTTGAACGGTTCCCCTTGCTACTTCTGATTTATTGCTGTCAGTAAACAAGCCTCAGTGAATACCCCCATACAGGCATCTTTGCTCCCCTATTTGCTAATCCCCCAACTTCTTAAGAATTCAATGAGTGTGTTTAGGGATCACAGGAGCGTTAGCTGTGGATGACCCAGTTCTGAAGGAGGCAATTTTCGGTTTGATACTGAGATGAGGATTAGTTTCTATCAGGCAGAGCTGCCCAGAGACAGAAGGGCCCGTGGTGGGTGGTCATGAGGTCTCAACAATCTGTGCCTGAGTGGAAGCCTTGAGTGGAAGCCGGGAAGAGCATCCATGGGGGAGGGAGGGAGGGAAGGAGGGATGGGGGTGGTGTCAGTAGTTGGAAATCAGACACTTCACAGTGGCTTCAGGTGACTTTCAATGCCCCTGTTCAGGTTAAGACTATAATGCTCTGCAAGCAAACTTGTAGCTATCCCTGCTCTCCTTATCTTTATCAATAGCCTCAGAGTAAGAGGACTGGAGGCAAATCAGAATAAGCCATCGGTGTTAACTGCCCACTGGCTGCCCACTGCACTCAGGATAAAGCCCAGCCAGCCTGGCCCGCCCCTGCCACCCGGCTGCCTCCCTCTACTCCCACCCTCACTCTGCTCCCAATTCCTCCTGTTCCTCCCTTGCTCAGGGGCGTCACACTTCCTGCTTCCTCATCTGGAATGCGCTTCCCTGTCTTTTGACTCCCATTCTGCTGGTCCCCTTTAAAGGTCACTTCCTCAGAGATGCTGCCCTGAGACCCCTCCATCCTCCCCATCTGGTTTACATTAGACTCTTATGCCTTTAGTTCTCTCACTGCCCCTCTCCCTCCTTGCACTCAGCAGTTTGTGATAGTATGTTCTCCTGTGTGTTGGTTTGTTTGATCTCCTTTGCTAGTATGTAAGCGCCAGGAGGGCAGGCATCACGGCTGGCTTGCTCATTACTGAATCTCCAGCTCCTAAAATCATGTCTAGTACACAGTAAATGCTCAACCAATTTTATTAGGTTGGTGCAAGTAATTGCGGGTTTTCCAATTATTTTCAACCTTTTAAACTGCAATTATTTTTGCACCAACCTAATACCGTGTTTCCCTGAAAATAAGACCTAGCCGGACAATCAGCTCTAATGCCTTTTTTGGAGCAAAAGTAATATAAGACCCAGTCTTATTTTACTATAAGACCGGGTATAATATAATATAATATATCAGGTCTTATATGAATTTTTGCTCCAAAAGATGCATTAGAGCTGATTGTCCGGCTAGGTCTCATTTTCTGGGAAACAGGGTAGTTGAATAACGAATGAGGTTGAATTTCTCCGTGACCCAAGCCCACTGGAGGGGAAGGTGGGGTGCACCTTCCCTTCCCCCTCTTCCTTCCTTCATTCCAGCAGCCAATATTAATTGCTTCTCACTGGGTTGCCAGACACCAGGGCCAGGGGTGGGGACAGAGCAATGAACAGGATACTTTGTCCTGCCTTCACTTAGCTTTGGGTTTGGGGAGAGGTCAAATCAGTTCTCATAAAGATCATTTGAGTGCTGGGGGAAGCCTGAGTCTCCTTCCTGCCTGCAGTTCCAGGAGGATGGATTCCTGGTGTTGGAAGGATTCTTTTCTGCAGACGAGTGTGTGGCCATGCAACAGAGGATTGGTGAGATCGTGGCCAAGATGGACGTCCCTGTCCACTGCCGCACGGAATTTTCCACCCAGGGAGAGGAGCAGCTGCGAGCCCAGGTAGGTGATGGGATCTGGGCTTTGATGGGGAGTAGTGGGGGGCTCAGTCTCCAGCCAGAGCAGTAGCCTGGAGGCCCATGACTTGCTCTGCCGTTCTGACAACAAATTAGGCCCCAGCCTTCCATGTACCGGGCTCCAGGCTAAGTGCCTTAAATGCATATTTCCTTCACTCCTCACTATGTATGTATAAGGTCAGAATTATGGTCCCCATTTGACAGGTGGGGAAAATGGAGCTCGGCTCACTTGTCCCAAACCACAGGGTAGTAATTGGTAAGAGTAAGGATTGGAACCTAGATCTGATACCAAATCCGAGCTGTTCACTGCTCTGCTGTACTTCCTCCACAGTTCTCCTGCCAGCAACCCAGAACGAGCCTGTGATTCTGATGTAAGGCTTACCCCAGAATGAGATTAGAAACTCTGCTTGTTTCCCTCCAGTGACCTAATAGGACTCAGTACAGTTTGAGATGGGGAAGTTGAGACATGAGGGGGTTCTCTTAACTCTTCCTAGTCTGAATTTATGAGCCTGTCTGATCCTGGCCTCCAAGCCAAAGCTGTCTGTGGTCCAGACCCCTAAATGGGGCTCATTCACACTCGCGTCCGAGGAGCTCCTGCCATCTGGTGGGCACACAAGGAATTACAATGTCCGGAAGCTTTGCAACCCAGAGAACTTGGACTTTAGAAGGAAAAAGGGTTACAGAGTGATAATTTCCTCTAAATAGTCAGTTTCATTTGGAAGCACTCCAGCCTTGTAGGTGGGGAAAGCAGAGACGGGGGTCCTGCGACCAGGGTCACTCAAAGGTTCTGAGGAGCTCCAGACACCAGTGAGGGAGTGGTGGGAGGACGGGAAAAGAAAGTGTGTGTATCTTGGTTTGTAATGCTTATAAAGAGCTCAGCGCAGTGCCTGGTGCTCAGTAAACCCTCAATATTCACTAGTGATCTTGCGAAAGTCTTTGAAATGGATACTAAAAGAAAAAAAGATCGGGGGTGTCCTGTCTAGTTTTCCCTTCCAGCTTACCTCTACCTTTCATTGTCTTTGAGTCATTTTACAACTCTGTAAATTGTATAGAACTGACAAGAATGCATAAGATAGTTGTCTATAGAAATGGATATGAACTGGGTCTAGCAGAATGCAATTATTACTCAGTGCTGATTACAATTATTCAGAATGCAATTATTATTGCCTTGTAGATAGATCAGTTTTGCATCGATTTGTGAATTCATTCCAGCATTTGTTATTGCCTGTATGTGTGTGGTTTTTGGAATTCTCCTTTGAACATCTTACTAGTTCCCTTGTGAATTAATTAGTTATAGTAAGACCTTTGACACATTTCGCATCATTATCTTCAGTATTATTATACTTCCCTGACTTGTTTCCCTCACCTAGCTAAGCCTGGAGCAGAGGAGCTAAGAATGATGGAAAAACTTCGTTTTCAGTGGGAAGGACTTTGAAGGGGCCAGGCAGGTCACACGTGAGAGTCATGCAGGCACATACGAGAGCAGATGTGCACATGTGAGTGAGTGGCGGGGCTGTGCCCTTGGGGAACCCAGGTTGGGGGGTTGGTGCCACTCAACTCCACTCATATGCCACGCAGGAAAGTCGGGAGATATATATGATGGCGGTCAAGGGTGGCTAAAGCCATGGGAAAACATGGGGCATCTTCTTGGAGCATCGTTTTCATATGCTAAGAAATTTAAAACATGATGTTAAAATTAACAAGGAGGTTATGAAGAAAACGGAAAAAGATTAGTACAAGCTTATATTTATCGAGCATTTAGCCCCACCCCTGCTGAGTGTTTTCTATTTAGCAACAGCAGCAGCAGCAGTGGTAATACTACTACTAATAAAAGCAGATATTCACATGGCACTTAATCCCATTCCAAGGACTGTTCTAGTACTTTGTGTATACCAACTCATAATCCCTACAACACCCTATGAGGTAGGTACCATTGATAACATCTATATTTTATGAAGAAACTAAGTCCAGACAGGTTCAGTAATGTGGTCGTGGTCACACAGCCAGTCAGTGGCAGAGCTGGGAATTGTACCCAAGTGTTCTAGCTCCAGGGTCTTGGTCTCCACTGCTGTAAGATTCAGCCTCTACCGGAAGTTTCCAACAATTCAGGAGAGGTCAGTTCTGTTATTATTCACCTTTTGCAGACAAGGAAACTGAGGCTTTGAGAGGTAAAGCAAGTGATCTAAGCCTACCTGGGAACCAGGCCTGTTTGATTCTAGTGCCTGTGTTTTGAATCCCACCATATTGAGTGTAAGCCATGTGACTTATTAAGAGGTTTCCAAGAAATTCCATGCTTGTAGCTTCCGGCTATGCTGCCAGGCACTTGGGATTCCCGTTCCCTGTCTGTGCCTCAGTAGACAGGTCTGAGAAGCCCTGTGGGATGAGAAGCATCTGAGTCCTCTTCCCTCTTCTCCATGCCCAGCTCTGACCCCGTGATGCTCTCAATCCCTCTGATGTCCCCTCCCCGCAGGGCAGCACAGACTATTTCTTGAGCAGTGGTGACAAGATTCGATTCTTCTTTGAGAAAGGCGTTTTTGACAAGAAAGGTTCGGAGCTGGGGCCCTAGTGGTGGGGTGCACTGGACTCTGGTATCTCCCTTCCACGGCTGGGGGCGGGGTGCTGGGCCAGCGACCCGGGGGAGGCTGGACTCCAGCTCTTCTGCCTTTATCTGTTTCTTGTGCCACAGGAAATTTCCTGGTCCCTCCAGAGAAATCCATCAACAAAATTGGCCACGGTAAGCTGGTGCCTGGGGAAAATGGGGAACCTGAGGTCTGAAGAGTGTAGGGGCGTTACCTAGAGACTAATTTATTGGCCCAGAAAATGGCGTTTCTGATTACAGCACCCCGTCTGGCCCTGCTCTTCTGCATCTTACGATGCTGATCACCTGGCAGTGAGAAGAGGGGTCCACTGAGCCTCCTAGGCAGCTGCGCACATGCAGACCCCTCAACTCTCTACTCCCTGGCTTGGGGATGATCCAGGCCCCAGGCACGGGGGCTCTCAGTCCCACTGATTCCTAGAGCCTCCTTAAGGAGCACTAACATGTTGACCTGGTCTTTGTTCTGAGAACCCTCCCCCCACCAAGCTGGGAAAACCTTTTTTTTTTTTCTTTCAGGATCATACATTATAATTGATTTTGTAGACTGCTTATTTTTCTTTTTTTTATAACTGATTTATAGATTAAGATATTTTTATTGTGTATTTAGAGCAGAACCCTTTTGTAACCTTTTTATTTTCCCCTTCTTCTGCCTCCACCTCTCCCACTTCAGTTCAAGCCCTTGTTTCTCAGTCTAGTCGTGTAGGACCCACCTCCCTGGCCCATGCTGGTGTTATGAGCCTTGCGCTCCCCCCGGCTGAGGCAGTTGGTTGCTGGTCATTGGTCGGCCGCTCACAGCAGCTCACGGCAGCTCACGGCCACTCACGCTGGCTGCCAGCTGCTCATGGTGGCACATGGTAGCCCGGGGCAGCTCTCAGCAGCCCATAGCTGCTCACGGTAGTTTATGCCGACCTCCAGCTGCTCACGGCAGCCCAGCTCCAGGGAGAGCCATTGTTCACAATCTTAGCTGTAGAGGGTGCAGCTCACTGGCCCATGTGGGAATCGACCTCAGCGTTAGGAGCATGGCGCTCCAACCACCTGAGCCACCGGGCTGGTCATAGACTGCTTATTTTTAAACTTGAAGTTATATCAATGGTGGCTTTGTAAAAATATTGTGGCGAAATATATATAATATAAACTTCACCATAGTAACCATTTTGAAATGTACCATTCAGTGGCATTAAATACATCCAGCCCTCCCTTTTTTTTTAATGAGGTATAATTGACATATAACATTTCAACCCTCACTTTTTGTAGTAACAATAAAAGCAAATAATGAGAAGAGTGACTATTCCGTGCCAGGCCCTGGGCTGCGGCTGCACATGCGTGAGCCCCACAAGTCCTGTGGCAGCCTGGGAGGCAGGGCAGGCCTTCTAGTCCCATTGTGCAGAGGACACTGAGGCTTACAGGAGACAAGGCACATAGAATAAGTGGCAGTACCGAGAGTGCTACCAAGTGATTGGCCCCTTGGAGCCCTTTGTCCTCTGAGGAGTGGGGAGTCAGGGCTGGAGTGAGGTTCCCAGATGGCTGAAAGGTCAAGAATAAGGTCATGGGTGGAGAAGGGCCTGGGTGGAGTTGAAAGTGTCTGTGGGGCCCATTCCTTGGTTATAAAAAGGCAGAAAGCTTACTGTACACAGAATCGTGAGACTGAAGCCTGAGTCTGGATGCCCAGGGCTAGGCACGGGAGGGATGAGTGGGGACTGGCCATCAGCCCGCCTCTGTCCCACAGCTCTGCACGCCCATGACCCTGTCTTCAAGTGTGTCACATACTCCCCCAAGGTGCAGGTGAGCAGAGGTAGGGCGAGGGTGGGCGGGGGTCCAGATGAGAGTGTGGGCAGGATGGCAGTGTGACCTCTGCCCCCTTCCAGGCCTTGGCCAGAAGTCTGGGCCTCCAGATGCCTATGGTGGTGCAGAGCATGTACATCTTTAAGGTGAGTTCCCTGTCCTCCCCAGGCCTCAGTTTACCCTCTGTAAAATGGGCACATTTTTCATACCAAGCCCCTCCTTACAATGGTCCAAAGCCTGCTTCTTGGAGGAATTATTAATATGGGGGGAGAACATGTAAAATCTGCCTTCTTTGGCTAAGGCGCCTGGCACTTGGTTGGTTCAGTTAAAATCAGTGGCAGGAGGGAAGGGGATCTTCAGGACTCCCTCCTCCTGTCTTTAGCTATTGAAATGCTCTGTTCCCAGTTTTCAAAGCCCAGCTAAGTGCCACCACCAAGAAGACTTCCAGCTCCCTTGGGAAGAGAGGGACCGGCCTGGGTCCCAGCCTCTCCTGCTGCCCCTCACATCTGCCTGGTGTTTTGTTAGGCGTGTGCGAGGCCAGACGGAGAGCGCCCTGTCGGGGGCTCCCTGCAGGGGGTTTTTCTCTTTGCAGCCCTCCTGGGCCTGGCACACATTAGGTGCTCGATAGATGGGTGATAGATGGGTGCTAATGTGAAATTCTTGGAGGTAAACACCTGTGGCCAAGGAAGAGCTTCCCACAAGACTCAGAGCAGCCCCTGTTCCGTCCTGCCCTCCTCTGGTCTCACCTGGCCCTTCTCTTTCTTGCAGCAACCTCGCTTTGGCGGTGAAGGTGAGCAGAGAGCAAAGGCCACGGAGGGAAATCTGGGACATTAATGGTTGTCAGATCTTCTGGGGCAGGGAAGGTGCTTGTCAAGATGTCATAGGCCAGGGAGGAGAAGCCACCTTCCATTCCTTCCTGGAATAGTGGATTGGGAAGGTGTCCCCTGGCACAGTGGTTTCTGAACCTGGCCACCACACCTAGCTGGTTAAAAATACAGATTCCCAGACCCCATTCCCTGAGATCTTGAGTCAGTAGGGCTGCCAGGGCCTGGGAATCCGTATTTCAGTAAGTTCCTTGGAGGACTGATTCAGCACAGAAATTGTTGATCTAATTCCAAACCCCACTGGATGCACAGATACTCTTTATGGCTTCCCTTGTGGGTGACCTCCAGTGACTGGGAGCTCACCCCCTCACAGGCAGCCCTTTCCTTCCTTATGTGAGCCCAAGCTGGCCTCCTTGTGACCACCTCCCCCCGCCCCCCTTCAGTCAGAGGACAGTCCCCCGAAGGGATGGCCATCCCGTCCCCAAGTCCAGCACCCCCATTTCCTTCAGCCATTCCTCCTCCAAATGTTTTGGAGCTCTCCGCTTCCTCTGGACTCTGTCTGGAAGTTTGGTCCCCCAGGAAGGAAGGAGGTGAGACTAGCACCCCTTTACTTTGTTGTTACAAACAAAGGTCCTTTGTTCAGTGGTCCTCTGTCCTGCTGGGCCCCATATCACAAGGGGTAGGTGTTTAAAATGTGGATGCTTGGTCAGTTGTCCCCCCCATTTCACACTCAACTCTCCAGTCTTATACCACCAGGCAGATCATCTGGTGGCTGGAGGTGCTTGTCCCTCGTTACGGACGGTGGCCTTAGTTACCTGGCTGGAATTAAACAATAGCAGCTACTCGTTAGCAAGCAGTACAATGTTGGGTCCCATGCTGGCACTTTTCATACATCGTCACATGGAATCCTCCCACAGCCCCATGAGGTAGATTATTGTTGGGGCCGCTTTACAGTTTAGGAAAATGAAGCTTTGAGAAGTGAAATCTCGTCTCGAGTCTCCGGGCCAGGAAGTGGCCAGATTCTAACTGATCATGAGAAGACTGGGCTGGGAGGGTTCTGAGAGGATTGGGGAGTGGGAAACAAGGCCCAGGTGAGGTGGGACTGGGCTCCTCACGCCCAGGTGGGCCTGCCGCAGTCTCCCCTCACCAGGACGCCTCCTTCCTCTACACGGAGCCCCTGGGCCGGGTGTTGGGCCTGTGGATCGCAGTGGAGGACGCCACGCTGGAGAATGGCTGCCTCTGGTTCATCCCCGGCTCCCACACCAGTGAGGACACCTGTCTCTCCCTGCCCACTCATACCCTACCCACCATGGGAGAGGGACCCAGAAAAAAGAGGCTGAAGGCTCCATCTTGGTTTGCAGGTGGAGTGTCGAGAAGGATGGTCCGGGCCCCTGCTGGTTCAGCACTTGGCACCTGCTTCCTGGGGTCAGAGCCGGCTTGGGATAACAGCCTCTTTGTACCCACACCAGTGCAGAGAGGTAGGCTGGATGCAGAAGGCCCTGAGGCCAGGCCCAGCTCACCTGAGGGCTGTGAAGTCACAGAATGAGAGCGTCACTGGACACTGGGAAGTCAGGAGGCAGTGGGATTAACAGCAATGTCTCCCGAATCAGGCTAGATTCCAGACTCTGCTACTTCCAGCCCTTTGGGCAAATGACTGAATCTCTGAACCTTGGTTTCCCCAAATAGAAAGTGGGGAAGCCAGTGCGACGATGTAGCTAAGATGTTCACACAGAACCTGTGTGGTGCACGGCAAGCGCTCAGCAGATGCCAGCTATTAGCACCTCTCTTCCTTTTGGGAAAAAGAACGGAAGTCCCACTCGGTGATCACTGGCGAGATCCCAGCTGACTGCACAGTACGGGCAGATTCGCCTGGCTCTGCAAACATCATGGAAAGGGACGCCCTTGCTCAGGCTTGCCAAGGGCATAGGCCCCAGCAGAAGGGACTGGATCCCAGGGGAACCTGCGTCCAACAGCAGAGCTTCAGATCTTGGGGCAGGCAGCAGGCCCGAGCTTTCAGGAATGGGAATGGGGAGGAACAGAACCGCTCGAGTCTTAAAGGGCCCTGTGTCCCTTCCTGCCCTGAGTGTCTTCCTGACCTGCTGTGTCCCGACCAGGGGCCCTTGTCCTAATCCACGGAGAAGTGGTGCACAAGAGCGAGCAAAACCTCTCCAACCGTTCACGCCAGGCCTACACTTTCCACCTCATGGAGGCTTCTGGCACCATCTGGAGCCCGGAGAACTGGTAGGTGGCAGGGAGGGTGTGTCCCAGTCTTCCTGAAGAGGTCCTGGAGGTTGGCGGGGCCAGTGATACTGGCATCTCAAGGTCATCTTGTCCTCCGCAGGCTCCAGCCAACAGCCAAGCTGCCCTTTCCCCCCCTGTACACCTAAAAGCCCTTGCAAGGCTGGGCACTGTCCCTCAGTGCCTCGTCTGACCGCCCAGCTGCAATGGGGAAGTCACATCTCTCCTGTGGGCTTTCCTTCTGCCAGTGTCTGTGCCCCGTGGCCCTGCAGATGGGCAGGCAAGGGGTGGCAGCCAGGCAGCAGGAGCCCGGCTGGATGCCTTTCCCAAGATCTGTCTGACCCCTGCCCCAACACAGCCTCCTCCTACAGGCAGCCTCTCAGTCACAAAAGGGTTCTGGCCACTTCTCTGCCAGCCACTTATTCTCTCAGATACAGCTCTATGTGGTGTAAGACACTGAATAAAAATGACTTCTGAGTGCAGTTCCTTGATCCTTCTTTCCCAAGCAGCCTTGTTTTCCAGATGACAGCTCTGCTGAAAATCATGCTGGGTACTCCAGCCCTGTCTGGTGAGGTTTGTGTGACTTCCCTAACAGTAAGTCACAGGTAGTGGGCACTCACTCACTGTGCCAAGAGCTTCCCGTGTTGTATCTCACTGAGTCCTCACCGATGGACCTCTTACCATCCAGTTTACAGATGAAGAAGCCGACTCATGGGGAGGTTATGTGACCTGCCCAAGTCACTCAGTGTTCAGTTGTTCAGCAAGCTCAGCCTGACCCAGAGCCTGCGCTTCTAACCTCTGCGCTCCTGGTACTCCTCCAGGGAGGGGAAAAGACGACCAGGGCTGGGAATCCAGGCCCAGATTCTGGTCCTGGCTCTGCGACCAACTCGCTTTCTGGTCTCAGGCCAGGCCCTTCCTCTCTCTGGGTCTGTTTTCCTGTCTATATAATCGGGGGCCAGACAAGGGCCTCCACGGGTCCCTCCTGCTTGAGCATGCTTGGCAGGCACCCAGACCTTTTGCAGGAACAAGTACCAAACCCCACACCTGTTTACCCGGGGTCTGGCCCAGAGGAAATCGGGGGCCACGATTCCAGACCACAGATGTGTTTTGTCTGGGCCTCGGCATTTTTTTAAAAACTTTTTTAAATTGGGAGATTTCACATAACAACCCCGATTTCTAAGCTTCCTTGAAAGCAAGTCAGCAGTACTGAGCCTGTGTTCCAGCATGCTGACGACTGGCTGCAGCTGCCTTAGAGGTACATGTGCCCTCTGTGTGCCGCGTCCCATCCTTCACTGCATTACCTGCCTGGCCTCAGCGGTCATAGGAGTTTGTGAGCCTGATTTCCAGCCCCCATCGCCTACATAGACAAGCAAGGCTCAGAGGACAGTGCCCTTTCCCACGGCCACAGGGAGTCAATGAGGCAAAGCCACTGTTCTTCCCTGACCTTTTGCCGCCTTGTCTAGCAAGCAGAAGGGAGCCTGAGAAAAAGGAAGGCTTAGTCAAGTCTCCTTTGAAATCCATAGGGATGTCTGAATACTTCCTTCTGAGGGAAAGGCCGTGGCAGTGATTCCACCAGCTCCACAGAGCGCCACCCCTGGCGTTTGGCCTTGGCGGCCAAAGTTCTCAGCTCTTCCTGCTGGGCTCCTCCCTACTAGGCGGGGAGAGAAGTGGGCAGAAACCTGCTCCTCTTCCCCCAGCCCTTCGTCACATGCAACAAGCTGATCTCACCATCCCCTTCAGTTCTCCCTAGCCCAAATGGGAGAAACCACATGCATTTGGCGAGTTTCCTCTTGGGTTCTCCTCCAGAAAAAGGTAAGGTCACTCTGGTCTCCAAGTACAACCCATAAAAGTACAACCCTTGGCTTGCCTGGTTTTTTACTGAGCACTGGCCTTGGGTAATAAGGACACTTTTCATTATTGATTGCTCACGATGTGTGGGCCCTGGGCTGGACCCTGCACACACCTCACCTCACGGGATCTTCATAATAATAAGATGGCTCTTACTATTCCCATCTTGCAGACAGGAGAATGGAGGCCCGGAGTGGTTAAGCCACTCACACAGTTAAGAAGGGGTACAACCAAGGATTGACCAGATTAGTTTGTCACAGACTCTGAAGTGTTAACCATTATACTCTGGCCTCCAGTGCCCACTGCAGCCCCCTCTGAGGATTGCAAGGTGATGGGGGGGCCTATACCACACTCAAGTTCTTTGAGTTGTTGCACTAGCCTTTCGCCTTTTTGCTTTTAAATATCAGCAAAACTAAAACCAGGAAAGCTTTAATTTTTATTTTGAATCTAAATCAACTATTTCCTCCATTGTTGCTGCACAGCAGCTAGGCCATCAGCAATATCAGGAGATAGAGAGGCAAAAGGAGATTGTCTATCTGCGTAGTGTATGCTTCTAGGAGGGACACCGTGCTGATGGACCCCAAAATCCAAGCGTAACTGTGATTTAGGTCCACTCCACTGTCAAAGATCAAGATCAGAGCTACAGAAATGATCTGGGCAAATATAGATGTCATGGTCCCCTCGAAAGTCTTTTTGGTTCCAGGCCAGCGGATTTCCCCCATGGTGCTGCCAAAGATGGAGGCCACTGTGTCACCCACACCCACAGCCAGGACACCGGCATAGGGGACTAGGGCCCTCGCCCCGCCCAGGCTACCCTTCTGCGTGCAGGGTCTGGGGACTAGCCAAATGGGAAGAGACATGCCCAGGAGCAGGTAAATGTGTGTCAGGATAAGTGGTCCGCTGTCTCGTTCGTCAAGGAAGAGGGACAGGAGGCTCCGCAGAGTGTGGCCCAGAGGCTTAATGCGGAAATAGCGCACATACTCCAGGAAGACGAAGACTGCCAGACATACAGTGGCAGCCACGTAGAGCAGAGGCCGGTCAAAGATGATACCTGGTATGTAGGTGGCCACCACAATGAAGTGGAAATACTTCCGGACAATGATGGGGGCCTGGTGCTTCTTAGACTCGGAAGATGACCGCTTGGCATTCTGGTACAGCACTACCAGGCAGGCAAAAGTGGCCAGTAGGGACCAGTAGGCTAGGAGGTAGACGCGGGTTTCCGTCTGGAAGAGGAATTGAAGAAGCCAGAGCAGGGGGTTTCTGTGGATGAGCCGCTGCAGCCAGGGCAGGACCACGCCAAGGCCCAGCACACAGGTCATAAGGTGGAAGAAGATGGAGGAGGCCCAGGTACCTGAGTCCATGAAGACAAAGAGGATGCTGAAGAAGATGCCCATGAGCACCATCCCTACCACCACCACCAGCAGGAAGAAGTCCACTGGGTCCCCCTGGCTTTCCACCACTGTCAGAGAGCGCTTGATGAGCTGGTTGAGCACGAAGCTGATGCCACTCAACACCAGCAGTGCCTCCCCAGGGGTGAAGCAGCGGGGTAGCAGGTACAGCAGGATCATGTTGAGGTAGACAAAGATCAGCAGGACCTCCAGGACCTCGATCACCTCCCCCACACTCAGTGAGTGCTTCATGATATAAATGATGACACCTCCAGCCAAGCTCAAGATGACACAAGTGTTGGTGGGCACTGGGCGAGTGATGCCCAGTGCCAATACTGATGAGAACAGGGCCACTGCCATGCCAGTGGCTGCTACCACAATTCCAAAGCGCTCGAAGTATGGGTGCTCCGCAGCCTGGCAGCGCTCCTTCATGACCAGTCCGAGCAAAGGCATGACCATCGAGGAGGGCAGGAGGCCACTGTTTGCGGACACTCGGAACTGGAAGACAGCACTTCCCTGCTGTAGTAGCCGGTCCCATTTGTACTGGACGTAGAAGGCCTGCACCGCGAGGGCCACAGCGCACCACGAATATCGGTCCAACACGGTCGCGTGGATGCTCAGCACCACGGCGAACACCACCGCCGCCTCTGCCAGCACCGACCCGCTCAGCGGAGCCCCGATCCCCGGGGCCGGGGGAGCACACTCTCGGGTCATGTCTCCAGACCTGGGATTCCGGGCAAACCGGGGTGAGTATGGTCGCCTTGGATTCTGGGCACCTCAAGCCCGTCCAGGCAGAGCCACAGCTTCACCCAGGCAGCACCTTCTCTCTCCGTTCTCCAGCTGCGAGGAGGGAAGCGCCGCTCTAGGCCACTCTCTGAAGTCTGGGAGCTAGTGCTCGGTCACCCTCCACCGTCTCCCGCCACTCGGCCACCTTCATCACAGCCTCGGTCGCCCTAGCCGCGAATTCTTGCCCTCTCTGGGCATCGCCATCTTGGCCCCGCCCCGTCATCACGTGACGGAAAGCCCCGTCCACGCGTCCGTCCGGAGGCGGGCGGTCACGTGGGCCGCCGTTTGGGGGCGGGGCCAGGGCGCGCGCGCGCGCGAAGATGGCGGCTGCCGCCGATGATCCGTGTGTGAGGTGCGGAGCGGGCCGAGTCGGCCGGGGTGGTTGTGAGGCGCAGGGTCGAAGCCGAACGGAAGCGGGGCGGGAGTTGGGGGCGAGACCTGGTGGCGGTGTTGGGGCGAAGCCCGGCTAGGCAGACGGGCTCCGAAACGGGAGGCGGTTACATCCAAACGGTCCCGGCGCGCGGGGATCTGAGGCGACTTCTCCAGAGGAGGGCCGGTGCCTCAGCCCTTTCCTCAGCTCCGGCCTCCCGTCTCCTCACTCAGTCCTTTTCCTTTCCTTCCCTCCCACCGGCGCGTCCCTCGCTCCTTCCCGTCCCCCACCCGCCCTTTCTTGTCCGGCTTGACGCTCCCTGGAGGCGCGACGAGGCGCTTCGCGGTCGCCCGGGGCAGCCCCCACCCGCGTCCTCGCTGCAGCCTCCTGTGCCCTGCCCCGGCGACGCTCCCCAGATTCCCCAGGTGCTGTCGTTTGGAGATGGGTCGTGTGGCGCCGAGCCACCTCCCTGCAGTGTCTGCCCTGTTTCTCCGCGCAGCCGTTCATTCATCCATCTATTCGTGTTCTCAGGTGCTGATTCCGTCAGCCCACGTGCCCAAATCCTCCAAGAGACCCCAGGCACTGTACTGGGCTTTAGGGACAGGAAGATGAAATGTTAGAGACAGTTCTTCCTTAATGGAGCGCTTACTAGCGCCAGACTTTGGG
Organism: Rhinolophus sinicus; assembly: GCF_057876585.1. Classification (NCBI taxonomy): domain Eukaryota; kingdom Metazoa; phylum Chordata; class Mammalia; order Chiroptera; family Rhinolophidae; genus Rhinolophus; species Rhinolophus sinicus. The sequence goes on along the minus strand of NC_142516.1, from coordinate 6,331,057 downwards.
GAAGCGCTTTCGGTGCCTTATCTGAATTCTCCTCACTCCGTGAGACACCTTCTGTTTTACAGATGACTCACACATCCAACACAGAACTAGCTAAGTGGTAAAACGTGAGGCTTCAAACCGAAGTCTGTCCGACTCCCGGAGCTTTAAGCAGATCACACGTCCCTCTTCCACGTTACAGCTGGAAGTGTCTTCTGTTCCCCCAGTCACTCCCCTCCCCAAGTTAAACATCCCTGTCACTTATTGCTCCCTGTGCCAGCGACGTTTCCCCAGGTTTGGTCTCATCCACTGCTGTATCCTCGACACCCAGAAGAGCCTGAAATAGTCTCTTGGTAAATATTTATTACAAATCTTGCCCATCTTCTCTGACAGCACTTCCTTCATCCATCAGCTCAATGCGATCCTCTTTGGAATTTCCATCAGGCTGCTTCGGAACTTGTGAGGACCAGCATTTTCCTCCTCTGCTGCTTCATTGTCAGCTGTTATATCAGGCAGCTTTGTGGTCACTGCCCTCCTTCTCTTAGGTTTATTTCATAACCATTGTGGAGCTTGGGTCAAGTTTAGCTCCTGCAGAGTCAGGCGCACTCTTTAATGAAAGAAAACAAGGGAAGTAAAGCGTTGGTTTGTCTGAAAGATGCTTTGATCATTCTGGGAGACTTACCAAACTCATACTTGAAGATGGAAGAAATGACACAAGGATTTCTAGGCACTGCTTTGCTCATGGCCTGTTTTAGGAGAATGATCTTTCCTTTTTGTGCAGGAAGGCACATTGTAATAATTGCGATTATACTGAGCAGCAAGCAGCCTTCTGTTTGAAATGCCTGCAGGTCTGGACCAAGAGAAAATTTTCTATTCCTGGTACCTTCTTATTTGCAAATGACCTCAGACAGCCCACCTTACCAACTGAGCTTGTTTCTCCAAATGTGAATCCTTTTTAGAATAGTATTGAGGTGACTCTGAAGCATATAGGAAAGTCACTGCATATATGAATGAGTTGGCACTAGTAAAAAATGGAATAATACTCTTAAATCACTCAGGGTTTTGGGAAGGTCAGTCAGGGTTTGGCAGAATATTAGTATTTTGGGGTATCTCTTGTGTTCTCGGTTAACGTCGTTGTAGAAATCTGAGTGGTGTATGTGTTCTAAAAGCCAACTGTGGTTTGAAAAGTTTGCTGCCAAGCCTGAGTCTCAACTCGCTCAAGAGAGGTGCACCTCATCTGTGGGGTCACAGCAGCCATAGGCAGTGGCCGCTTTTATTATCTTCATGTGGAATATAACTGTTTCTCGAAAGAACTACTGAATAGGTTGGCTGTGTCTCTGCTTTCTAGCACAAGGACGCAATTGTAGAGACTGTTTTTCCTGACCTCCCAGTAGCTTTCACCCAAAGGTTTCCAGCCCCATGGATCTCTCTAAGGAAGATAATTTCCAGTTTGAGTTCTGTGCTAAGTACTCAGCACTGTTTTATTAACTGCTTTATTAACTGTTTTTTCGTGAATTCTAGATCTTTTTGGAATGGAGTTTCATGTTGTCTGCTAGAACACTGGACTGGAAGTCAGTAAATATTTTTAACTTTACCTCAGAGGCAAGTTGTTTGGTTTCTGTGCCTTAGTTTCTCTTCCAAATACTTAGTTCAAATTTATTTATTGTGGAAATAAATGAGAGATACTATAGCACATATTTATCTAGAGAGACGCTGTTTATGTATATATAGAGACAATGTTTCCCTAAGGCTTTGGATGGGATGTTATAGTTCCAGCCACGTCTGTGTCTTGAGAATCACCTTCAGGTCCCAATGTGAGGTGAAGTCTTTCATTGATCCCTGGATCAGTTCCCAGTGGTCTCTCATCTCTGACTTTTTTTGTCTTATGTGATTATATTCCTTTGTAGTGGTTAATTTTTAGGATCAAGCTCTTTATTACTTTCTACTTTTTTGGCTGATTGTGTAATGTGTGCTTAACGCCCTTTGTTACTCCCAACACTAAGTGTATGAGCATCATAAAGGTCTTAGTTACTTGTATCCCCATTATTCCTAGACCAGTAAATGTATAGGAACTGAGAAACCATTAACACTTATTTCCACAAGGATTCCCTTCCTGATAAACTGCCATTTTCTCCTTTGTTTTGCCTTCTCTTTGCATTTCTGCAGATACTTTTTTTCTTTCTTCCTAATTTTTCTCTTCCAATTAGATGGCAGGTCTAAAAGGGACTCATATCCTCCTCCTTTGATATTTGTTCATCAGCGTGTATTTTGAGCCCCTCCTATGTGCCAGCCACCGTGTTAAGGGTATAGTTTCCCGCTGTAGAACAGAAAGCTTCACCTCAATCTTTGCTTGCTTGTAGGATGAATTCTTGGGTGCAACTTGAGGCAGTGTAATGTAATGATTAAACTCTGGAGTCGTGCAAACCTGGGTTCACGCTCTGGCTCTACTATATATTAGCTTTGTGATCTTAGGCAAGTCACTTAACCACTCTTAAACCTTAGTTTTCTGCTGAGATAATGGGGATAATAACAGAATCTGCCTCATAAGTAGGTTGTCAGTAGTTAATAAAACAGCGTTGAGTACTTAGCACAGTGCCTGAAATATTACAGCTGCTCAGTAAATATTGGCTATTCTTATCAAAAACTCATTTTCAGTAAACTTTGTTTTTGACATCTTATAACAAAAATACCATAACATGACATAGTTTTGTCAATGAAAGCTTTAATTTCTAAAGAAATAGTTGTGGGTTTGTTTGTTTGTTTGTTTTTTGAGTAGTAAGCATAAAAGTTACTGCTTTACTCTAGGGCAATGATCTCCAATCTTGTTTAGTAGCAGAATTTTTTTCTCTCTCCTCTCCCCCCACCAAAACAACAACAAAAAGCTACTAATATATCAAACATAAAAGGCAGGGAGGGTCTATACTGACCAGGTCTTTTACCTGCTCCTCTGAACATCATTTAGGAGTTCCTTTAAAATGTAGATTTCCCATGCCCTGCCTCTGAGAAAGGGTAGCTTTAGGTGATAACCAGAAGTCTGTAGTGTTACTGTGTTATTCCCAGGTGATTTTGCTGTTTGTGGTCTGAAGACCAACTATATTTTGAGAAACACTCTTTTAGGACTTTGTTGTGTTTTTTTTCCTAAGATTTTGTTGGGGAAGGAGAACAGGACTTTATTGGGCAACAGCGTGTACTTCTAGGACTTTTCCAAGTTAAGTTGTTGTCCTTTCAATCTTAGTTGTAGGGGGCGCAGCCCACCATCCCTTGCGGGAGTCGAACCGGCAACCTTGTGGTTGAGAGGACGTGCTCCAACAGACTGAGCCATCCGGGAGCTCAGTGGGAGCTCAGCGGCAGCTCAGCTCAAGGTGCCATGTTCAAGCTTAGTTGTGGGGGGGCGCAGCCCATCATCTCTTGTGGGAATAGAGAAGTGGAACTGGCAACTTTGTGGTTGAGAGTCCGCGCTGCAACCAACTGAGCCATCTGGCCACCCAGGAGCTGAGCAGGCAGCTCATTGACTTCATTCTAGTTGCGGAGGGTGCAGCTCGCTGGCCCACGTGGGAATCGAACTGGCAGCCCTGTTGCCCAGAGTTTGCGCTCAAACCAACTGAGCCACTGTTCGCCCCTATATATATTTTTTTAACTGTGCAGATTTTGGTGTAACAGATGGCTTGAATTTGAGAAAACAAGGAATTCTGAACTTGGCAGCTGGTCCTTGAGTATGGATAGTGGTCTTCTCAGTTTCTTCTGGGAAATCACTGCTGCCTAGCTAGTTAGGGATCTAAGTTCTGAAAGCAAATGCGAGTAAATTAAAGCTCTTTGATGCCCAAGCTTCTTGAAATAAGATGGATAATCAAGAAAGAGTGATTTAGCTCAGCCTTCAATTAGTAATAAATTTCCATTAATCATGATGTATGGTTTGCCCCATTATTAGCTATGTGTTATATAACAGGTATCTAATCTGTCTTGGGGAAGCCAGAAGCTATCCTTGGTAAAGGTAAATGCCATTTTAAATAAAGCCCTCCCTTTGTTTTTTGCTCATTCAGATTTATCAAACAAATAAGTTAGATAATTATTCTCTTTACAGAAGTCATTCTTTCAAAATTTACTGTTAAGTTTTTTTAAATAGTGAGCTTGCATGTGTTTTTAATTACTTAGGGCTTAGTTTACTCATAGCTTTTAATATACATTATCATTATAAAGGGAGATACTTGTTTCATTAACTGGATCTAATCTCCTAACTTTTGAATAGTGAATGCTGTCTTGTTATCAGAAAAATGATTAGTGATTGATTCCACAGTGCAGTTGTGGGAGTTGGTGGCTATTGCGTGAGTAGACTTGAAGTTGTTTCTTAAAGGCATTAACCCTTAGAGATTTATAATTTTTAGGTGTGTTTTAAGCTTCTTGGTGGAAAAATCCTGAGAGACAAATTTTAAATAGAGCTAGTGCTTTGTGTTACAGTTTTAATGCGGAAAACATTTTTTTCAATTTACCCTCCAAGTTAATACAGCTTGTATTCTTTTTGTTAAATGTTCAATATATTTTATTAGGATATTTTCATCTTCTCTCTACAGATAGGTTTTCTAAGCAGTATTTATTTCAGGTTACTATTCTACAGCTGTTTTAGGATCTCGCAAAATATAATCCCGATGCTTTTTATAACCCATTCTTGAGAGAATTTCTTTTTCTTTTTCTTTTTTTAAGATTTTATTGGCAAAGGGGAATAGGACTTTGTTGGGGAGCAGTGTGTACTTCCAAGACTTTTTCCAAGTCAAGTTGTTGTCCTTTCAATCTTAGTTGTGGAGGGCGCCATTCAGCTCCAGATCCAGTTGCCATTGTTAATTGCAGGGGGCGCAGCCCAACATCCCTTGTGGGACTCGAGGAATCAAACTGGCAACCTTGTGGTTGAGAGCCCACTGGCCCATGTGGGAATCAAACCAGCAGCCTTCAGAGTTAGGAGCTCGGAGCTCCAACCGCCTGAGCCACTGGGCCGGCCCTCACACTTTTAATACCTCTGAAATCGGAATGTATTTTATTATTGATGACTTATAGGACATAAATAGTCATGTGTCCTGCAATTAATGGCATCTTAAATGTGTTGAAGTATGGTGGCCATCCTCATTTTTAACACAGTCCCTCTTGGTTTTGGTCTAAATCTTATATTTTAGTTTCTTAATTTTTAAAAGATTTTTATTAAAATAGAGCTAACATACAATATTATATTAGTTTCAGGTGTACACCATAGTTATTCAACATTTATAGACCTAAAGAAGTGATCACCATAAGTCCAGCAACCATCTGACACGGTACCACGCTGTCACGATATCATTGACTATGTTCCCCATGCTGTACATTACATCCCCGTGACTTACTTGGTTTTGTTTTTTTACTTTTTTTTTGTTGGGGAATTTGGAACAGTGTTTTTCCAGGACCGATAAGCCCCGAGTCGTCGTTTTTTTCAACCTAGTTGTGGAGGGCGCAGCTCATTGGCCCATGTGGGAATCGAATTAGCAGCTTGGGTGTTATGAGCACCGCGCTCTAACCAACTGAGCTAACTGGCTGCCCGACTTACTTCTTATTCCCCTTTACCTTCCCCTGCCTTTAAAATTTTTCAGTTACAGTTGATATTCAATATTTTATATTAATTTCAGGTGTATAGTGTAGTGGTTAGACATTTACGTAATTTAAGAAGTGATCCCCCTGACTAGTCTAGTACCCACCTGGCACATACATAGTTATTACCATATTATTGACTATGTTTCCTATGCTTTACTTTACATCCCATGATTATTTTGTAACTACCAATTTGTACTTTTGGTTTCTTAATTTTTATTTCAAGCATCAAACTTCTAAGACTATAACAGGATTACTGTCCAAAATTTTAACAAATTGTTTTGTACATTGAGCTTTTTGCCTTGGGGAATAGACAAAATAGCTATGAGACAGCTTAGTCAAGTCTGCTTTCTGTCATTTTTCAGGAGCAGTAGAGAACTGTGGACAATTCTGCTTGGAAGGTCAGCTCTGAGAGAACTGGTAAGTGGTGGTGGTCTTGAGTGGATTCTATTCGTAGTTCTTTGGGTCGTTCATATTATTTAAAAACCGCCTTCTCTTTGAAGTAGGAAGTAAAATTTTTTTATTCTAAAACTTTATAAACATTACGTATTTCACTTCTTTCCTCTGAAATGTGTTGTGTCTTATAACCTAGGTGCCGAAGTTTTCGAAATTCAGCCTTAGTGATTCCTTTCCTGAAAAGATACCAGTGCTGCTTGATTGGCTGCTGGTGGTTGGGGTACAAATACCTCAGGCTAAGAAAGATTCTCAGGCCTTTTCTCTGTCTCGTACTTTACTGGCCTTTTCTACTTATTAATAGCTAGCTCCTTAGGTCCCAGAGGCTATGGATTCTAGGACATTTTCAAGTATATAATCAATAAAGTACAATTCTTCATGTTGGTCCTCGGGTGTTCTGACCCTGTGAGGGTAAAGTGTGAAGATGACATTTCATTATTTCTGTTATTATTGTAATTAATATAAGGAATGTTATATCTTTTTTAGAGCCTTAACATTTTTTGATATGCCTTCATCTGATAATTCCATTTCTAGGACGATAGCTGAAAAGAAAGAAATCCTGAAAAAGTTATGCACAAAGCTCTTTACCATAGTGTTATTTATATTAATAAAGAATTTAAGTTAGCTTAAGTGTATCTAACGTTAGAAGAATGGTAAATAAATTGTGATCTAGCCACCTGATAATATATTATGCAACCACTAGAAAGGATGTTTATCAAGATTTTCATAATGTTAAATAATGTTAGAATGTTACACAAAGAAAAGGAGGCTACAGAATTCTATATTCAAAATGATTTCAACTGTGGGGGAGAACGGATATTAAAAAGGAATATGTAATCCTCAGAGTATTCCTGGAGTCTGATTAAAATTGCATTTGTATAATTTCCTTGTTCTTTTCCAGAATCAGATTGAGGCAGAACTGAATAAACACTGGCAGCGACTGCTAGAGGGGCTTTCTTATTATAAGCCTCCCAGGTATGGCAATCCTGTGTGTCTGGTTAGAGTAATTCCCCTGAGGAAGCTGTCATAGATGAAACCATTTTCCTGTATGATTTCATGGTATTGCTGGGTTAGGCAGGTCAGAGAGAATACAATTTGGTTACCAGTAGAATAGAGCAGGGCACATTTTTTTCTGTCTCTTGGAAGAAAGGGAAATTCCTTCTAGAAATATGGTATTGTTGAATCCAGCTTATATAACTGTAGTGTCTGGGGATGAGGATTTATTAAATATCAATTATTCTGATGTTTATTTTGGTCCACATTGTCTGTGTGAGGCACTGTCAGCACCAAATGCTGGGGTACACCAGTGAACACTGATAGCAGCAGCTGACAATTATATACTCTGTACTAATTACATATGTATAATATGTATATGTGTATACATATATATATATATGTTCTCAGCTAAATAGTACCTATCTCAAAGGCCTATTGTGAGGATTAAATAACATGGTAAGTCAAGTGCTTAGAATAATGATTATATATACATATATATATATGTATATATATACACACACAGTATATATCTATGTATATATATTTCACTGGGCAGTGGAAATAAAAACATAAAGTGGTTTAAAAAAGAAGAGACTACACCTGGTAGGACTAGATTCTTTTATCTTAATTCCTAGTCGGGTTCTCCTTCTGTTATGCATCGTAGTTCCCAAGCCACCCTCATTTCCCTTCTACTTCTGAACATCTGTTGATTTTATTACATCTTCACCTTCCATCTTTATTCTCTTAGGTTAATGAAGAACTTTTTTTGTTCATCTATTAACCATTCCCCCATAATTATTTTGAAGTAACTCCCGGATATCATGTTATTTTATCTATAAATACTATCTATCTAAATTATATGGACTTTGAAAAGTATATTAACACATTTAGGTACTTTTATTATTATTGTTTCCATTTTACAGATGGGGAAACCAAGGCACAAAGAGGTTAAGTAACTTGCCCAAGGTCACACAGCTAGTAAGTGGTAAAACCAGGATTCGAACCTGGCAGTCTAACTCCAGTGTCTGTGTTCTTAACCATCATTCTATGGAGCCTCTTTTAGAAAACTTAACTTTAACCTAGCCTTCGTGTTGTGGATTTTCTGTGAAATGCGAGAGTCTCAAAAAAAAAAAAAATACAACAATAACAACATACTTTAGTTCACAAAATAGACATTTGTGGCATTAGTTCCTTTTTTTAAAAAAAGACAAAAGTTCCCTTTGTAGTAGCATGGGATTTGAAGTCTGACAGATATACATATATTTTTTTCCATTTGGCTGCTCACATCAGCTCACAGCAACTCGCAGCAGCTCACAGCAACTCGCAGTAGCTCACAGCAACTCATGGCACCCCACAGCAGCTCACACCGACCTCTGGCTGCTCATGGCAGCCCAGCTCCAGGAAGAGCTGTTGTTCATAATTTTAGCTGTAGAGGGCGCAGCTCACTGGCCCATATGAGATTCGAACCAGTGAAGTTGGCAGTAGGAGCACGGTGCTCCAACCACTTGAGCCACTGGGCCCCCGCCCGACATTTTTTTAAAAAAATGCAGGCTTGATTTGAATTTAACCAAAAAAAAAAAAAAAAAAAAAATTTTTTTTTAAAAAATATTTATTTTAGGTGTGTTTTTCCAGGACCCATCAGCTCCAAGTCAAGTAGTTGTTTCAATCTAGTTGTGGAGGGCACAGCTCACACTGGCCCATGTGGGGATCAAACCAGTAACCCTGGTGTGTTAGAGCATTGCACTCTAACCAACTGAGCTAACCAGCCGCCCCCCCGCCCCCAATTTTTTTTCTTTGATGTCCTCTTTCTGTTCTAGGATCCAATCCAGGGTACCATATTGCATTTAGTTGTCATGTCTCTTTAGCTCTTAGATCTCAGTCTTTCCTTGATTTTCATGACCTTGAACAGTTTTGAGGAGGGCTGGTTAAGTATTGTTGTAGAATGCCCTCAATTTGGGTTTGTTTGATGTTTTTCTCATTCTTAGATTGGGGTTGTGGGGTTTGGGGAAGAATTCAGAGAGGTAAAGTACCATTCTTATCACATCAGGACACGATATACACTGAAAGCCATCCACGTGAAATCCCTGGTGATGTTTGCTTTGCTCACTTGGGTAAGGTAGTATTTGCCAAGTTTCTCTTCTTTAAAGTCAATTTTTTAAATTTTCCTACTCTATTTTTTGGAAGTGAGTCACAAAGTATAGACCACTTTCAATGTGGGAGTGTAGTGGAATTAAACTTTACCTCCTAAAATGGGTACCACCTATGTGTATTAATTGGACTTTTTCTGTAAGGGAGATTTGCCCCTTGTCCCCTATTTACTTGTTTGTTATATCACTAGGGTCTCGTGTATATTTATACTTTGTTTATACCTTGTCCCAGCTTTGGCCATTGGGAATTCTTTCAGGTTGGCTTCTATGTCCTTTTGCCATGTCCCCTCCTTTTGTTTTCTGGGCATTTGCTGGCTTTCTGGCACTGCAATGTGCCCCAGGCTTGTCTAGTATTTTCTCCACCCCAGCCCTAGGTCAGCCATTTCTCCAAGGAGCCCTGATACCTTTTATTAGAGAATGGTATTAGAAACCAAGATCTGGGTACTGGGTGTACTCGCGGCTCTTGGGGTGTCATAGCTTCTAGGCCTTCTCAGTGGACAGAGCTAGAGAATATATGTATGTATACTAACAGACCTGGTTTTAAATTTCACCTTAACTTTTTATTAGCTGTGGGATTTTGGGTAAGTGATTTATTCTTTCTAAGTATTGGTAATTCCATTTGTAAAATGGAGAAAGTAATATTTACCTTTCAGGATAGTTGAAAGGATCAAAATAACTAATGTAACTTATATCTACAAATAATATTGTTACAACATTTGTAACAGACATATACTGTATTTATTACCGAGGCATAAATAGTTTTGTGTTATAAAGTTTGTAGAGGGGAAATGTGTGTGTGTGTGTGTGTGTGTGTGTGTGTGTGTGTAGTCACCTAGAGGGCAAAAAAAAAAGGTCTGTAGTAAAAATATCTTTTAAGTGTTTTTATTTTAAACCCCTAGAGGTTATTGAGAAAGAGGAAATGATTCATTGTTTTTTTCATAGTCCCAATTCAGCTGAAAAAGTGAAAGCTAATAAAGATGTACCTTCACCACTGAAGGAACTGGGTTTAAGAATCAGCAAGTTTTTGGTGAGTAAAAATTAGCACTGACTCATTTTATTACTTGGAGTTTGGATGTGCATGGTTTTTTTGTTAGTGATTGTTCATGAAAATTCAGTGTATTTCAATTTGGGAGATTAAATTCAGCATATTTTGTTTCAGAAATACCCAAATTGCAACTCTAATTGCTAAATGCCACAAATCAAGTTGCCTGACCCATTTATTACATACCATAGAGTTTTCTGCAGCATGCATATGGTGTTCTTTAAATTGACTGGACTTTATTTCAATATGTAGCTGTTGCCTTTTAATTTTGGAAACCCAGATCATGCCTACTGCTATATTAATGTGCTTGGTGAATAAGCGGCGTTGTTTCTGGCATGTAAATTTGTCATGTAAATTACACATTAGTGACTTGCTCCTTTTTGCTCTTATTTGGGTTAAAGTTGTTATGTTGTGTGAAATCTTTAAAAGGATTTTTATTTATTCAAGTTCTGTGTTCATTCCAGAGGACAAATCTTTAGAATGCGTTGCATCTTATGTGTGGTTTCTGAGCTGAGGTGGCTGTTTCTCACTTGTGACCTCTGTATTGCAGGGTCTTGATGAAGAACAGAGCGTGCAGTTACTCCAGTGTTACCTTCAGGAGGATTACAGAGGTACTCGGAACTCGCTAAAGGTTTGTGGTTGTGTCCAGATCCCTTCTCTTGCCTGTATTCTTTTTCTTGTTGGCTTTAGACATTTTAGGGTGTGGGTACCTGTTCTTTGCCACAGAGGTAGGTGATCAGATACACTGTCTAAAGGCTTTTAAAAAAACATATGCTTAAGCTGAGGTCTGTCCTCAGACTTGGAGGGTGGCAAGAAGTCAAGGATTGACGTGTTCATCATAGAGTCTCAGGATATCAGAGCTGAAAAGGGCCTGGGACGACATTTGGCCTGTCCAGTCCCTCGTTTTACATAAGAGGAAATTGAGGCCAGAGGAGAAGGGCAGGGACTTGAGCACAGACTTGGATAATATTAGGTAAAATAAATGCTTGCAGAAATGAATGGACAATTATAATCTTGGAGGGTAAGGTGCAGATGTTTACCTTTTTCTTTGTTAATTGACTTTTGCTTATAAGATGGCTTCCTGACTGTTCTTTTTTCCTTCAGACAGTATTGCAAGATGAGAGGCAGAGCCAGGCCTTAATCCTGAAGGTCAGTAGTAGTGCCCATTTCCAGTCTTTGATGTAAAATTGGGTGCCAGCTTCTTGACCTTGTTCTCCCAAGCATTGCTGGTGTTTGACTCTTGTAAGCATTGAGGTCTTAATGAATCAGCTTATTAACTTATTTGTGAAACGAGGTTTTTTCCCACTGGACCCAGGTGAGACCTTTTTTCAAAGGAGATTCTTCAGCCACTAGCGGTGGGAACTGGTTCATGGATATTTTTTCTCTAGATCTAAATGTAGCAGGGTTAATTTGTATTTCTTTATCATCTCCCCCCGCCCCCCAAAATAGCCTTCTCACTTAGGATCTCATGGAATTTGACCATGACTTCTGAAGTAGTTTTCTATTTGATATTTAATGAGAATTAAGTACATTATTTACAAGCAATTAGGACATATACCAGTAGTGCTTTTATATTTGCTTTCATGTATTTGGTTGTCAGTACACATAGCATTGTGTGTACTTGAAAATTCTGCGAAATCATGCTAGAAAAACTTGTTTATATTATTAAATAATTATTTAACCTTGCATAGCTTCACTTGCATGCTAGTTCTTGGAGGTTTTTTTGCTTTTGGCCTAACTGTTTCTTTCTGTGATTGCTTATATAAGTTGAACTTTTTCATTCACATCATTAAGTGACCTCTTTATCAGTAAATTTTTTTAAAATTGAGTATCCTCTGTGCAAAGGTGAGTAACTGATTTAGAATATATGGGTTCTTCCCAGATTGCAGATTATTACTATGAAGAAAGAACCTGTATTCTGCGTTGTGTCTTACACCTTCTCACTTATTTCCAAGATGAAAGACATCCTTATAGGGTAAGCCCATTTAGTCCTCTTGGTTCTCTTTATCCTGTTATAAAATATAAAATTATTAAAAAGGGCTGAAAATTATTAAAATTCAGCCCTTTTTAATAATTTTATATTATTCATATTCATGTTCGTTTGAATATTTACGTTTTACTCTAGGTATAAGTTATTCTGTTTTGGATTTTTTTTCAGGTTGAATATGCAGACTGTGTTGATAAATTGGAGAAGGAGCTAGTTACAAAATACAGACAGCAGTTTGAAGAGCTTTATAAAACTGAAGCACCAACATGGGAAACACATGGGAACCTCATGGTATGTGGTTATTGGGCCCTCCTGTAATTCTTAGGAGAATCGAATACCCTTTCTCATAGAGCTCCAAGTTAAATTATTTATTCATTTATTAACTTAAAACATTTATAGATTATCATTCTTCAGAAAAGTTTATACATGTCATATGGATCTGAACATTCATTACTTTAACTAATGGTATTTAATTCTGGACCTTTTCCCTTGACATTGTCTATCCAATTAATTTACTTTCTGTTCTTAACTAAAATATTCTCTTAGGGGTTAATGGAACTCTTAAACCCAAGATTTCATCTCTCTTTATTGTGATTGTCTGTTTAGTGTATGACACGAGTCTGATTATTTTATCCTAAATCTTAAACCAATCTGCATTTAAATTGATTAATAATATTACATATTATAATCTTTTGTTTTGAAAATGATGTGTTTATTAAAACAATTCAACCAAAACACAGACAGTAGCTATTTAAAATATTTAATAGAAGAAAAGGGCCCATTTACAATAGCAAAAAAAGCATAAATTTCTCAGGAATAAGCTTGCAACAATCCGAAATCTAAATGAGGGGAACTTTAAAATGCTATAGCGGGTATAAAATAAATCATAACCAAGTGGAAATACACACCATATTCTTGAATGTAAAGACTCAGAACCATAAAAATGTCGGTACTGCTTATGTTAACTTATAAATTTAGTATAATCTCAAAAAAAATAGTTTGTTTTGCGTTTTATTTTGGAACTGGACAAGCTGATTCTAAAATTCACATGAAAAATAAGTAAGAATATCCAGGAAATCTTTGAAAAAGGAAAATAATGAAAGAAAATTAGTCTTATTAGATAATAAGACTACAGTAATTTAAAGCATGGTATTGGCACATGTAAAAATACTCGTAGACTAATAGAGACCATAATATAAATAGCTAAAGACCAAAATACTGATAGGGAATTAGCGTATGATAAAGGCAGCATTTCGGATCAGTGGGGAAATAAATGTTGGCTTATTCAATAAATGGTGCTGGAACGACTGGGTAGCCATCTGGAGAAAAATTAAACTAACTCTATCTCTTACATTCTGCCAAAAGACAATTAGATAGATTAATGATTTCAAGTTTTAAAAATTCAATTATAAAAGTACTAGAAGAAAACATGGGAGATAGTTTTGTTTTGACTGGAGAAGGCTTTAAAATTTTTTTTTTATTTCCATTAAATGCATTTTACTTTATTTTTTTGAATAGCATATAATTGTTTATTTTTTTCAGTTACAGTTGACGTTGAATATTATTTTGTATTTGTTTCAAGTGTACAGCATAGTGGTTAGACTTTTTTTTTTTTAAAGATTTTATTGGGGAAGGGGAACAGGACTTTATTGGAGAACAGTGTATACTTTCAGGACTTTTTTTCTAAGTCCAAGTTGTTGTCTTTTCAGTCTTAGTTGTGGAGGGCGCAGCTCAGTTCCAGGTCTAGTTGCCGTTGCTAGTTGCAGGGGGTACAGCCCACCATCCTTTGTGGGACTCAAGGAATCGAACTGGCAACCTTGTGGTTGAGAGCCCACGCTCCAACCAACTGAGCCATCCGGAAGCTCAGCGGCAGCTCAGTTTAAGGTGCCATGTTCAATCTTTAGTTTCAGGGGGCGCTGCCCACCATCCCTTGCGGGACTTGAGGAATCGAACTGGCAACCTTGTGGTTGAGAGCCCACTGGCCCATGTGGGAATTGAACTGACAGCCTTCGGAGTTAGGAGCATGGAGCTCTAACCGCCTGAGCCACCGCCCGGCCTGTGGTTAGACTTTTATATAATTTATGCAGTGATCCCCCTGATTAGTCTAGTACTTACTATACATGGTTATTGCAATATTATTGACTATATTCTCTATGCTGTGCTTTAGATCCCCATAACTATTTTGTAACTACCAATTTGTATTTCTTAATCTTTTTACCTTTTTCACCCATCCCTCCAACCATCCTCCCTTCTGACAACTATCAGTTTGTTCTCTGTATCGGTGAGTTTGTTTCTGTTTTGTTTGTTCGTTTATTCTGTTCTTTAGATTCCACATGTAAGTGAGATCATACAGTATTTGTCTTTCTCAGTCTGACTTATTTTACTTAGCATAGTATCCTCTAGGTCCATCCATGTTGTTGCAATTGGTAAGATTTCATTCTTTTTTTAATGGCTGATGGAGAAGAATTTTTAAAGTAAAATTCAGAAGCAGTAAAAGAAAAAAAATTATAAATCTAGCAACATGAAATAAAAAACTGTTGCAAAGCAAAAAAACAAAAATAGCACTATGAACAAGGACAAAAGACAAATTCTTGTCACAAAGGGGTCTTAAAATAGAAAGAACTATAAATCAGTGAGTAAAACCCAATAGAGGGGCCAGCCCGGTGACTCAGGCGGTTGGAGCTCCATACTCCTAACTCCTAAGGCTGCCGGTTCGATTCCCACATGGGCCAGTGGGCTCTCAACCACAAGGTTGCCAGTTCAATTCCTCGAGTCCCGCAAGGGATGGTGGGCAGTGCCCCCTGCAACTAAGATTGAACACGGCACCTTGAGCTGAGCTGCCGCTGAGCTCCCGGATGGCTCAGTTGGTTGGAGCGCGTCCTCTCAACCACAAGGTTGCCGGTTAGACTCCCGCAAGGCATGGTGGGCTGCGCCCCACCCCTGCAACTAGCAACGGCAACGACCTGGAGCTGAGCTGCGCCCTCCACAACTAAGACTGAAAGGACAACAATTTGACTTGGAAAAAAGGCGTGGAAGTACACACTGTTCCCCAATAAAGTCCTGTGTAAAAAAAAAAAAAAAAAAAAAAAAAACAATAGAAAAACAAGGAAAAGGAGTGAACATATTCATATTACAGACAACGCTCTTGTCCAAAGGATGGGATAAGGGTACTCACTCATATTGTGTTGTACAAATTGGTATATTTTTTTAAATGGAAAATGTGATATCTAAAAACTGAAAAGCACGTATTTCTTGTGACCTGGCAGTTCCGCTTTAAGAGTTTATCCTATAAACACATTTACACTTACGTGAAATGACTTGTATAAATGACAGATCTGGAGCATTGCCCACACCCCCAGGTTTATGTTTATTTATTCAGGCATAATTACCATCCAATAAAATGCACCCATTTTAAGTGGACAGTGTCAATTTTGGCAATTATATACAGTTCTGTGCAGTAATCACCCACACAATCAATATATAGAACATTTCTGTCTCTCCAGAAAGTTTGCACTCAGTCTGTGATGTCTGTGACCTGGCCCCAAGCAACCAGTTATCTGCTTTCTGTCATTATAGGTTTTTAAAAATTTTTATTATGGTAAAATATATATAACTTAAAATTTATTGTTTTAACCATTTATAAGTATCACTATAATTTTGCCTATTCCAGAATTTCATATAAATAGAACCATACAGTATGCAGTCTTTTCTATTTGGCTTCTCTCACTTAGCGTAATGTTTTTGAGATTCATCCATGTTATATCATGTAACAGTACTTCATTCCTATTTGTGGTTGAATAGTATTCCGTTGTGTGGATAGACCACATAGTGTGTATCCATTCATTAGTTCATTGGGTTGTTTCTGTTTTGGGGCTGTTATGAAGAATGAGCTGTGAACATGAACATCCAGGTCTTTGTATGGACATCGATTTTCATTTCTGTTGGATAAATAAATACTTGGGAGTTAAGATTGTTGGGTCATATTGTAAGTGTATATTGCTATCTTTATAAGGCACTGACAAACTGTTTTTTCATAGTGGCTATACCTTTTCCCCTTTCTGTCAGAAGAGAATTCTTTTTGCTTCATGTCCTCACCAACACTTGAGAGGGTCACGATTTTTAATTTTAGACATGCTATTCAGTGTGTACTGGTATCTCATTGTGGTTTTAATTTGTGTGTCTCTGATGACTGGTGATGTTGAGCATGTTTTCATGTGTTTATATTTTCTTTGGTGAAGTGTTTATTCAAATCTTTTAAAGCTTTGGTCCATTTGTTTTTATTGGGATGTTTGTCTTATCACTGAATGTTTAGAGTTCTCTATGTGATCTGGAGACAAGCCATTTGACAGGCAGATATTTTATAAATATTTTCTCCCACTTTATAGTTTTTTTTTCCCCTCACCTAACTGTGTCTAAGAGCAAACATTTTTAATTTTGACAAAGTCTCATCAGTATTTTTCTTTTATGATTCTTGCCTTTCAGGCCTTGTTTAAGAAAAGAAGTTTTTGCCTAATCTAATGTCACAAACATTTTGTTTTCTTCTAGAAGTTTTACAGTTTTAGCTCTTCTATTTAGGTTTATAGTTAATTATTGTGCATGGTGTGAGGTGAGGAACAAGATTCATTTTTTTCTCATGCAAATATTTTCCTCCCATACCATTTATTGAAAAGACTGTCCTTTCCCATTGAGTTGTCTTGGCCCCTTTGTAAAAAAAAAAATCAATTGATCATGAAAGTGTGGTTCTGTCGCTGGCCCATTGAACTCTGTATCTGTCTTCACTCCAATATCACACTGTTTTGATATAGCTGTATAGTAAGTTTCGAAATCAGGTACTGTAAATCTTTTGACTTTGTTCTTTTTTCACAAAATTTTGGCTATTCTAGATCCTTTGTTTTTCCAAAGAATCAGCTTGTCTCTTCTCCCAAAAAAGCTTGCTTTGGTTAGAATTTTATTATAGCTGTAGGTCAATTTGGGGAAAATTGCCATTTTAATAATGTTATTAAGTCTTCCAGTCCATGAACCTAGTATAACCCTCCATTTATGTATGTCTTCTTTAATTTCCCTAAATAAGGTTTTGTTTTTTTCAGTATTCAAGTATTATGTGTCTTTTGTTAAATTTATTCTTAAATATTTATTTTACTTTTTTGATGTTAATTGAAAAAAAAAATTTTTTTGAATCATTTCAGAGTGGCTGGTTAGCTCAGTTGCTTAGAATGTCGTGCTAATAACACCAAGATTGCCAGTTCGATCCCTGCATGGGCCACTGTGAGCTGCACCCTCCTTAAAACAAAATGAAAAAATCTTTTTCCAGTTGTTCGTTGTTAGTATTTAGAAATACAATTGATTTTTGTACCTTAGTCTTGTATCTTGTGACCTTGATAAATTGACTTATTCCGGTGGGTGTTTTCTAATAGGATTTTATAAGGTATATGATCATGTCATCTGTAAATAAGGACAGTTTAACTTCTTTTCAAATCTTTATGTGTTTTACTTCTTTTACTTGTCTTACTATCTGATTAGGACCTCCAGTAGAGAATTGAATAGAAGTGGTGAGAGAGCCAACATCCTTATTTCTGATCTTAGGTAGAAGGCATTCAGTCTTTTACCATTGAGTATATTGTCAGTTGTAAATTATTTTTATAGTTGTCCATTGTCAAATGAGGAAATACACTTCTATATTTAGTTTGCCTAGGATTTTTAGTTTTTATTAGGAATGAGTGTTAAATTCTGTCCATTTTCTTTTGCGTCTGTCGAGATAATCTTATGGTTTTACTCTATTTATATAGTGAATTATATTGAGTTTTGAGATGTCAAACCAATTTTGAATTCCTGGCATAAACTCATAGTCATGATATATTTTGCTTTTTATATATTGTTGGATTTGACTTGTTAAAATTTTGTTAAGGAATTTTGTGCCTATGTTCATGAGGGATATTGGTCTGTAATTTCCTTGTGATGTCTTTGTCTGGTTTTGGTATTAGGATAACATTGGCCTGATAAAATAAATTGGAAAATATTCTTCCTCTATTTTCTGAAAGAATTTGTATATATTGGTACTATTTCTTCTTCAATGTGTGATAGAATTTATCAGTGAAGTCACCTTAGCCTAGTTTTCTTTATGGGAAAGTTTTAAATTCCGAATTCTGTTTTCTGTAGTTGATATAGAGCTATTCAAGTTTCCTGTTTCTTCTTGGGTCAGTTTTGGTAATTTGTCTTTCAAGGAATTTGTCCATTTCATCTAAGTAGTCAAATTTACTTGTAGAAAGCTGTTAACATTTTCCTTACTATTCTTTTACTCTCTGTAGGATCTGTAGTGATGTCTCCTGACTCATGTCTGATAATGGTAGTTTTTGTCGTAATTTTTCTCTATTGTTTGTCCATTTTATATTTCATTGACTTCTTCTCTTTAATATTTCTATGTATACACTTTGGGTATAGTTTTTTTTTAATTTTTTACGGTAGAAACTTAACAGATTTTAGATCTTTTTTAATAAATAGCGATAAATATTGCTTTAAGCATTGCTTTTAGCTTTATCCAACAAACTTTGATTTGCTGTATTTTCATTATCATTCAGTTCAAAGTAGTTTCTAATGTCTGTTGTGATTGTTTTTGACCCTTGTATTATTTAGAAGTATGTTGTTTAATTTCCAAACATTGGATGTTTTCTTAGATCTCTTATTGTTATTGATTTTTAGTTTGATTCCATTATGATCAAAGAACATATTCTGTATCATTTTAGTTTTTTAAAACTTAGTGTCCCGTAGTTTATGGCCTATCATATGTGATCTGTTTTGGTGAATGTACCGTGTACACATGAAAAGAATGTGTATTTGGCAGCAGTTGGGTGTGGTGGTCTATAAATATCAGTCAGGTCAAGATTGTTTAAATCTTCTATGTCTTCATTGATTTTTTTTGTCTAGTTGTTCTGTCAGTTGTGTAATACTGATTTTAATAGCAAAAGATTGGTAATAACCTAAATCCCCATCCCAATGGGCTGGTTAAAATGAATTACGGCATTTCCATGCATTAGAGTACTAGGCAACATTAGAAATAATGAGAGGCCTGGCAGATAGATTACTATGCAGCTCTAAAAAGGAATGAAAAATAAGGAAATTGTTAAAATACTATTAGAGGAAATAATCTTTAAGATACATTGTTAAGTGAAAATAAAGTGCAGAAGAGTTTGTGTAATATATTATTTAGTTTAGGGATTGATGGATGGATAAACAGACTATAAATTGCATGAATATATATGGCATATTACCAGATTGAGAGACAGAAGCCTCTAACAGTGGTTGTGGGGAGAGTTTTCGATGGGCAATAGGAATTGTAGGGAGGGAGACATTTTTTTACCCTATCCTTACATAGTAGTCTCCCCATATCTGCAGTTCTTCCTTCTTCAGTTTCAGCTACCCATGTTCAACCACAGTCCAGAAATATTAAATGGAAAATTCCTGAAATAAACAATTCATATTTTAAATGGCGCACCGTTCTGAGTAGTGTGATGTGAAATCTCAAGCTGTTCTACTCCATCCATCCGGAAACTGAACCATCCCTTTGTCCAACACATCCACACTATGTATAAGACCTGCCTGTCTGTCACATAGTAGCCTCAGTCTTCAGATGACCATCATGGTGTCACAGTACTTGTTTCAAGTAACTCTTATTTTACATAATTCCACATTCACATAACTTTTATTGTCATATATTTTTATGATTGTTGTATTTTATTGTTAGTTATTGTTAATATTCGTACTGTGCCAAATTTATAAATTAAACTTTATCATAGGTGTGTATGCATAGAAAAAAACATGGTGTATATGGGGTTCAGTACCATCTGCAGTTTCAGGCATCTACTGGGTGTCTTGGTATGTGTCCCCTGTGTATATGGGAGACTACTATACATATATTACCTAATAAAAGTAACTTTAAAAATTTAAATAAGGGCTGGCCTGGTGGCTCAGGTGGTTGGAGCACCGTGCGCCTAACGCCCGCTGGTTGGATTTCCACATGTGCCAGTGAGCTGCACCCTCTACAGCTAAGATTGTGAACAGTGGCTCTCCCTGGAGCTTGGCTGCTGTGAGCAGCCGGAGGTCGGCATGAGCTGCTATGCTGCCGTGGGCTACGGGGTGCTGCCATGAGCGGCCCGTGGTCAGCGTGAGTGGCCGGCAGCCAGTGTGGGCTACCGTGTGCTGCCATGACCTGCTATGAGTGGGCGACTGCCTCAACAGAGCGGGGGGCGGGGCAAGGCTCACAATACCAGCGTGGGCCACGGAGCTGTGTCCAACACTAGACTGAGAAACAACGGCTTGAACCGGAGTTGAGGGAGGTGGGAGGGGGAGGCAGAAGAAGGGGGAAAACAATTTAAATAAGTCTGACATTATTTCTCTCCCATTTTTTCTTCATTGGTTGTACAGACTGAGCGCCAGGTGTCTCGCTGGTTTGTTCAGTGCCTTCGGGAACAGTCCATGCTGCTAGAAATTATTTTCCTTTATTATGCGTACTTTGAGATGGCACCTAGTGACCTCTTGGTATTAACCAAGATGTTTAAAGAGCAAGGATTTGGTAACAGGCAGACCAACAGGCATCTGGTGGATGAGACCGTGGATCCCTTTATGGGTCGGATTGGGTAAGTAAATGGACCAAGGACACAGAACTCGTATAGGGTTTAGAGCATTGATGGTTAGTGAATGGACCAAGGTCATACTGTGTTTCCCTGAAAATAAGACCTAGCCAGACAATCAGCTCTAATGCATCTTTTGGAGCAAAAATTAATATAAGACCCAGTCATTTTTTACTATAATACAAGACCGGGACTTATATAATATAGTATAGTATAATATAGTATGGTATAATATAATATAAAATATAATATGTAATATAACATAATGTAATATAATACTTGGTCTTATTTTAGTATACTATAAGACCGGGTCTAATATAATATGATATGATAGAATATAGTATAATACCGGGTCTTATGTTAATTTTTACTCCAAAGGTGCGTTAGAGCTGATTGTCCAGCTAGGTCTTATTTTCGGGGAAACACGGTAGAACTCGTACAGGGTTTAGAGCATTGGTGGGTAAGTGAATGGACTAAGGCCATAGAACTTGTACAGGGTTTAGAGCACTGATGGGTAGTGTCCTGTGAATGGGTAAGGGGAGAGGGAGGTGGAGAAATAGATGGGTGTGCTGCCATGTTCCAGGTCATACAGGGAGTAAAGACGGGGATTGAGAGGGACATGTTCTCTCCAAGGAAGTATTGCATTCTATTCTTTTACTTCCTGTCTTCATCTAAGAGATTCATCCATTCATTCAACAAAATACTTGTTGAGCACCTGTTGAAGGCCAGGCCCTTTGCAAATGCTAAGACCAGGCAGGCTAAACAAGGCAGATGTGTTTCCTGCCCTCTTTTAAGATCAATCTGTGGACTTTGAATTTTATGGCAGTGGATATATTTACATTTTGAGACCTGTTCCCTCTGTGGACAAAGATGTGCACTTGAGCAGTGAGACAGTTTATCGGGGCAGGTGTAATTGGTGGCTTTAGAAACCTTCAGATCTGCGCTTTGGTAGGCACAAGACACATGACTGTCGAGCACTTAAAATGTAGCTGGTCGAATTGAGATGTGCTGGAAGTGTAAAATATATACTGGATTTAGAAGACTTAGTATGGAAAAAAGAATGTAAAAGAACTCATTAATAATTTTTTTGATATTGAAGTGTCTTACGTGTTACCTTATTCTTCAGTGAGGTTCAGAGTAGAATATATGACACCATGATGCCGTTTTCTTTTCAGCTACTTCAGTGCCCTTATTTTGGTGGAAGGCATGGATATTGAATCCTTGCACAAGTGTGCTTTGGATGACAGAAGAGAACTGCACCAGTTTGCCCAGGACGGGCTTATTTGTCAGGTGAACTTGGAGCAGCCTCTTTTCTTTTTGCAGACCTTTTATAGTTATAGTATGTTTTTAACCACTCAACTATACTGCTGCATAAACTTTCTCTTGTGGAATTTGAGGTTCTACGTTGTTAAGAAGTTAATTGGGTCTGGAAGAAATCTCAGATTTGTTATCTGATAGTTGAATTTGTAAGAATGAACAGAGTCACTCAGGGACATGGTATAAGGACAAAAGAGGCCCAAGGACAGAACCTTGGGGGTTGTCTGCATTTATGAAGCCTGTGAAAGAAGAAGAATAGGGAAGAACTTTGATATGGGATGATTAGAAAGATAAAAAATGGGGAGAGAGCGGAGAAAGTTTAAGAAGGATTGGGAAATTTTTTGAAGAGTCTCCATTTGAACATATATTTTATAATATTAGATTAAGACTGCTTAGGATCAGAAGAAAAAAATTGTGGGTAAAGGGAAGAGAACCTGAGGGGTTTATTAGTGAGGCGGCTGGGGCTTGGGAAGAGTAAAATGCCAGAATGGGAGAGAGGCGCCCTGTGGATAAATGGAAGACTCATGAAGCATGATGAAGAATCTGTGGAGGGCTCTTGATCCTTTCTGTTTAGTGACACAGCTGTTGTTTTCTTTTCTCATTAGGATATGGACCGTTTGATGTTGACCTTTGGGGACATTCCACATCATGCTCCAGTGCTTTTAGCCTGGGCTCTCCTCCGTCACACCCTGAATCCAGAAGAGACGAGCAGTGTTGTCCGGAAGATAGGTGGCACGGCCATCCAGCTGAACGTATTTCAGTACTTGACCCGACTGCTCCGCTCACTGGCCAGTGGGGGAAATGATGTGAGGCTCAGGCTATTGGTGTTAGAGCGTGAGAATGGGCAAAGAGCAGGGCAGAAGCTCATTAATGACTCGGGGTAATAGTAATAATAATTGTGATAGTGACATGGGTAATGATGGTGAGGTGGTAACTGACCTTTACAGAGCCCCCGTTATGACCAGACACTGCTCGGCGTTTTCTGTACAGTCGCATAGTTCATCCTTACAACACTTCTTTGCCCTGGGATCATCATCCTGTTTTATACATCAGGAAATTGAGACTCAAGCAGGTGAAGTTTGCCCACAGGAGCAATAATGGCCACTTGGTGGTGGGTACGGTTGGAACCCACTGTGTCTGACTCGGTCAGTGTAGTATACGCGTATACTACGCAGTGTAGTATATCTCCTAGAAGATACTCCTGCTTTGGGAGCTCATTCAGCTGTAACAGGATGTATTAGCAAATCTCTTGAGTGTTGTGTTGGGGCTTAATTTGAATGGCACAGTTTAGTCAGCTTGTTTTGCCATGCTAAAAGGAAACCTCAGCCAACTGTCCCCATTTGCTGGCACTGGTTGATTAATCTTGGTGACACTTCAGGCAGCTGCATCATTCATGTCAGCACATAGAGACTATCCTTTCTATAGGCTGGAGGTGGTTTTCTTCCCCATGAAAATTTCAGTCATTTTGAAAATAGTTCCCTTTTGATTTTATTCTTTTTTTTTTTTTTTTTAAGATTTTATTGGGGAAGGGAAACAGGACTTTATTGAGGAACAGTGTGTTTTTTCCCAGGACACATCAGCTCCAAGTCAAGTTGTTGTCCTTTCAATCTTAGTTACGGAGGGCACAGCTCAGCTCCAAGTCGAGTTGCTTTTTTCAATCTAGTTGCAGGGGGCGCAGCCCACTATCCCATATGGGAGTCAAACCGGCATCCTTGTTGCGAGCACGAGCTCTAACCAACTGAGCCATCCGGCTGCTCATCGGCAGCTCAGTGGCACCTCAGCTCAAGGTGCTGTGTTCAATCTTAGTTGCAGGGGGCGCAGCCCACCATCCCATGCGGGAGTCGAACTGCCAACCTTGTTGCTGAGAGCACGCGTACTCCAACCAGCTGAGCCATCCGGCCGGCCGCCTGGGAGCTCAGCGGCAGGTCGTTGTCTTCACTCTAGTTGCAGAGGGCGCAGCTCACTGGCCCATGTGGGAATCGAATCAGCAGCCCTGTTGCTCAGAGCTTGCGCTCTAACCAACTGAGCCATCTGGCCGCCCCTTGATTTTATTCTTGACTGTCTTGCAATATTTGTGGTTCCTGCTTTTTCTTTTCTCCCTTTGTCTTTCTGATCTTGGGACAAAATTAGGAAAAGGGTGAAGACTCGGACTCCCTTCCCGTTTGTTCTCAGGGCCTGTATTAATGTGATAGGGTTATGCTGAATCTGGGTTGCTCAGAATTACTCACCAACTCCTTCGCCATTCCAGTGCACCACCAGCACCGCATGCATGTGTGTCTACGGACTCCTTTCTTTTGTTCTGACCTCGCTGGAGCTGCACACACTGGGCAATCAGCAGGTCAGTGTCTGGTTTCGTGAGCCTGTACGCTACCCAGCTTTGCAATCATAGCCCTAAGGTACCGCTTTGGAGCTGATAAAACACACACCCAGATGCCTCAGGTGTCATTTGCCTATTGCTGTTAGTTTCATATATTGTATTATGCAAATGATACTTTTTTTTTTAATTAAAGTTTATTGGGGTGACAATTGTTAATAAAGTTACATAGATTTCAGGTGTACAATTCTGTAATACATCATCTATAAATCCCATTGTGTATTCACCACCCAGAGTCAGTTCTCCTTCCATCACCATATATTTGAAATGATACATATTTATGGTACAAGAATCAGAAAGTGCTGGTAAAAAGGTGTAATCCCATCACATAGGATAACCTCTATTAACATTTTGATGTGTTGCCTTCCAAACATTTTCTGCATATATACATACATGAAAAATAATAATACTCTAGAAATGGAATCACAATATGTATACTGTTTTGCAACCTCATTTTTTCACTCTGTAGTGCATCTGTCCTAAACATCTGCAGGTGCTAATAAATATTCTTCTCCCAACAGGATGTAATTGATACAGCATGTGAAGTCTTGGCAGATCCTTCTCTTCCAGAACTATTCTGGGGAACAGTAAGTATTTCAGAGGGAGTCATGCTATGGTATTCTCTGTAGCAAAAAAATTGATCAAGCACTTACTTTGTGATAGGTCTTATACTAAGCATTCCTGTTTATTTCTCGTTTAATCTTTACAAAAATCTATGTAGATAGTATTATCATCACCATTTTGCTTATGAGGACAGGTGATGCTCAGAAATGTGAAGTGACTTGCCCAAGGTCACCTCACTAGACGGACAGCCAGGATCGGGATCCAGTTCTGTCTGACCTGAGTCTGTAGCCCACATTATTAACTGGTGTGTTATCTGTTCTACCCACCAAGTCTCTTTGCACACTGGAAGTCTCAGGCACCAGTATTGCTGTAACTCTTGAAGGTGCTATTGGGGGTTTGTAACCGTGTCTTACGAGTTGTCAGAGTATACTGTGACTGGTTAGAGTAAGGATTTGGCAGAGAACAGTTTCTCACCAGTACTTAGTCTTAACATTCCCAGTAGCCTCAGGCCTGTAGGTCCAGCTGATGAAAAAGTCTGTACTTGTAGTTTGTCCTGACAGATCTGCCTGTCTATCTTGTCCTTTTTCCTGAGATGCTGTTGTGTCTTACAGAATCACAGTGTTCCTGGGAGAAGCTGGTATGAAATCACGTTTAGATTCAGCATCTTGTGTAGGGTAGCTAATGCTGACATGTTGGGTTCTTTTCACTTTAGTGGAAACATGTCATGCAAAAGTGAACAATGTCTTCCTAAAGAGAGGATGGCTGGGAAGAGGTCACTGCAGGCAGTAGTAGCAATCTTTTTTCCGGTCCTGATCCAATCAGTTGTTGATAGCTTTTTCCAGTGGAAATATGGAAGTCTTAAATCATTAGGGAGGCTGCCTAAATGAAAGGATTAATTATGGATTTTCTTATGATTGTTTGGCAATTCGGAGATTGTTAATTTGTAGATAATATGACGGTCAGTGACTTCTCCCCTTCCACCATAGGAGCCAACCTCTGGTCTTGGAATCATTCTGGACAGTGTATGTGGAATGTTCCCCCATCTCCTCTCCCCACTCCTGCAGTTGCTGCGAGCCCTCGTATCAGGGAAGTCTACTGCCAAAAAGGTAGGTTGTTCAGTTAGATGCCCGAAGAGAGTGGGAGATGTTTTTCAGGAAACCTTTTTGCTTTTCACATTGATATCCCACTGCTATGACAAGAATTAGTCTGAAATTGAATGAAAAATGCCAAAGATAGTGACTCAATTCTATAAAATTAATTGAAAATGTTTTTTATTAAGTACCTATTGTAGATATTGTGCAAATAAGACAAAATATAAAGTTCCTTAATTTCTAATTGGCAGAGATGAATAGACATAAGAAATAAGTAACTAATAAAGCTAGGTGGTATATAGTATATGTCATTTGAGTAGTAAAGACCATAGTGTTCAGGAGAGGCAACTGTCTCTGGATTGGGGGGGTCTTGAGTGGGTGTTAAAGAATGGTGAAGATCTTGGCAAGGGGTGCAGAGGCAATTCCAAGAAGAGGCACAGTGGTGGGTTTGTCAGCGGTTTGAGAGTCTTTACATACGGTACACAGTCTGGCTAAAAGCAGAAAGGCAGATGTGGGAGCCTTTTCATGTCCCTTAGGTTAATGTGTGGCTGGGTTTTTTTCTGCATGTTGGCAGGTGTATAGTTTCTTGGATAAGATGTCTTTCTACAATGAACTTTATAAGCACAAGCCCCATGACGTGATCTCCCATGAAGATGGAACTCTCTGGCGGAGGCAAACACCCAAACTCCTTTACCCCCTTGGTAAGATAAGGAGCCCGTTTCAGTAGTTTCTGTCCCACCGGCCTGTTGGGTCTCGTCTGTTTAGACCTCACTGCTGTTTTAATTATTTCATGCAAGGTGCCTTTAAAACCATTCCTTTTCCTCTCCACTGTGCTTGTTGATTTGTTGATAAATTATTAGTCAGTTTCTTACTTTTTTACATCATTAGATTTCTTTATTTAAAAAATAATACATGTTCACTGTAACAAGGGAAACAACGCAGAGATGCATTTTAAAAAGTTACTCTCTCTTCAGACCTGTCTCCATCAGATAATCAATGTTGAGTTTGATGTGTCTTTTTATACAATTCTGTATACTCTCACAAATTCATTCTACGAGCTGCTATGATTACATATCGATCTGACTCATTCTTTTTAGTAACTACATAATTATTCTGATGTTCCATAATTTTTCATCTTTCCCCTTCTAAAGGATATTTAGGCCATCTCAGGTTTTTGCCACTATAAACAGTGCTACATTTGGTATCCTTATGTACTGGTGCTTTCAGTACATAGAATCCCCAAAGTGGGATTGTTGGGTAAAAGTGTCTACACAATAAAAATTTTAAATACATGTCCATTCTACCGATACATGAAATAGATTAACAAAATGTGTACACACACACACACACACACACACACACACACACACCACACAGTGGAATTATTCAGTCTTAAAAAGAAAGGGAATTCTGACACATGATATAACATGGGAGAATTAGAAGACATGCTAAGTGAATAAGACAGTCACAAAGGGATAGATACTGTGTGAGTCCACTCAGATGAGGTACTCAGAGTAGTCAAATTCAGAGACAGAAAGTAGATTGGTGGTTGATGGGGGCTGAGGAAATGGGAGACTAGGGAGTCATTGGTTAATGGACAGAGTTTCAGTTTTGCAAGATGAAAAAAGTTCTTTAGATGGATGGTGATGATGGATGGTTGCACAACAATGTGAATGTACTTAATTCCACTGGACTGTATACTTAAAAATGGTTAAAATGGTAAATTTTATATTCTGTATATTTTACAACTTTTTAAAATAAAAAGAAGTTTTGAATAGATAGTGCCAAATTGTAGAAGAAAGTTATAGCAATTTATTTTCTACCGGCAGTGTGTAAGAGTGACCAGTTAGTATTTGTCACATCATGTTTATTCTGGGGGCTCAAGGAGCAAAATGTAGAAGGAACAGCCTTACTCTTCTAGCCCTGGTATCAGCACCGACTTACCCAGTGATCTAGGCACATACAGCCCCATAGGGCGCTCTTCCTGTAGTCATCGTCCGAATGGGAAACCTCGCTGCACTCAGCTGATTTTCAGACACATGGAAAGACTTACTTTACCAAATGACAAGAGAGAGGGTGTTCTTTCTTTCTTTCTTCCTTCCTTTCTTCCTCCCTCCCTCCCTCCCTTTCTTTTTTTTGCTTTTTAATAGAAAAGGCTGCCGCAGTGTTGGATACTAGGAAGAGAGCCTGTGTATCTCTGTGTGATTAAATATTGGTGTCTGGTATAGGAGTCACCTCTTCCTGTTGTGTCCTCAGATGTTAGACTAATTTCTCTTCCCCCCTTCCTTAGGGGGTCAAACAAACCTTCGCATACCTCAAGGCACTGTGGGCCAGGTCATGCCGGACGACAGGGCTTACCTGGTGCGCTGGGAGTACTCCTATAGCAGCTGGACCCTCTTTACCTGCGAGATTGAAATGCTCCTTCATGTTGTTTCCACTGCAGGTGAGGTCAGCTTTGGGAGACATCACTATGGGAAGAAAAATGGACATGCTTAGAGGATTTGGGGGGATAGACAGAGAATTTCAAAATAAAATTCAGAACCATCCAGATTACGATTAGTGTAATTTGTTTCTCTGGGTCTCAGGGACTACTCAGTGATCTTAAAAGAATTGTGTTCCATGAGGTCACAGGCTCTTTTGCCCCTCAGATGTGATTCAGCACTGCCAGCGGGTCAAACCCATCATTGATCTGGTCCACAAGGTCATCAGTACAGATCTGTCGATAGCAGACTGTCTCCTGCCCATCACGTCCCGCATCTACATGCTGCTGCAGCGGTAAGTGTCTGGTCACACCCACGAGGTTCAAGTCCACACACATTCCTCTGTGGGGAGCCCGGGTGTGATATCTGGCCCCAGCTGAGGGCTTTCCTGTTTTAACATCCCTGCTGAGAGGAGGAACTTGCGAAGAAAGAACTGGAAAATATTTGTAATGGAACAAGTTGTATTATTCATTTTACCGAGTACAGTGCACTGCTCTCCAACCAGGTTAACGACAGTGATCTCCCCCCCTGTGGATGTCATTGCTTCTTGTGTCAATTGCTTGACTGTTCTGGCTGCCCGGAACCCAGCAAAGGTGAGCCACCATGTCTTCTGAACAGCCAGAAAATGTTGCACTTGGTATATACCTGAGGACACAGGGACATTTGACTCTTTCTTTTCCTACTCAGGTCTGGACTGATCTTCGTCACACAGGATTTTTACCGTTTGTGGCCCACCAGGTCTCCAACATGAGTCAGATGATTAGGTGAGCTGGGTCTACATTCCCTGGGAGTATCAGACATTTCAGGTCGAGGCTAGCTTCATTACAGAAGCTTCTCTGTGCTCCTTTACTCTCTCTGCTCCTTGGCTGTTAAGCCCTCTAACCGGAAATAGGAGGGATGAGTAAGGACAAGGCAGAGGAGACAGTGGGACTTGGGGCACAGAGGCTGTTCTCTTCTAGGCCAATGCTGATGCTTCACAGTGTTTAAAGCCAGAGAGAGAGACAGACAGACAGACAGACAGACAGACAGAGATTTCTCATCTAGCCGCAACCACCTTAGGTACTCGGAAATTAACTTTCCAGCCTCGAGCATCCAGACATGTGGATGCAGAGCCTGGGCTTCCCTTTCTTAAGTCAGGGTCACTTACTTTTCCTTGTTTCATGGCTACTGGAGCTCTCCTGGTTGACCAGTTAACGCACAGCGCGCCATCTTACACCTGTGTTCTCTTCTGCTCTTGTGTATAAGACAGTGACAGTTTCCTGGTGTTTATTTGACTGTTCACTTTAAACCTCTTGAGGTTATATATCAACAAAAGTTCTTAGTGTTTACCCTGGGTATAAAATTGCCTAAATTTGATTAATTCCTTTGCAGAGTTTTCCTATTTTGTGCCCAAGTAATCTAGACAATAACAAGAATGTTCTGTGATCACAGTTTCTTGAAACTTTGCGATCCCCGCATCATTTTCCCCTGTCTTTCCCAGTGCGGAGGGGATGAATGCTGGAGGGTACGGAAACCTCCTGATGAATAGTGAACAGCCCCAGGGCGAGTATGGGGTCACTGTTGCCTTTCTGCGCTTGATCACCACTCTTGTCAAGGTAAAACCTGCTCAGGTAGAATCATCTGACATGCTTTCCCTGCCCGCTGCTACTGCTGTCATCTTGTCTGCCGACAGGACAGTTGTCCTGAAGTTATGGTGATAGCAGTTTGTGTGTACTGAATATTTACTGTGTGCCAGGTTCTATAGTAGATGCTTTATCTGTGTTAATTTATTTAACACTTAGAAGCGGTGTGGTATAATACACTGACTGTCAAGCAACTTGACTGTAGCCCAAGGTAATACATACCTTTTGTATCACATTCCGGTGTGTCCAGTGTGTATGTATATTCCTGAAGCAAAGTTTCACAGTTCGACACTATGACTATAGAAGGCCTACTGCAACATTTTCTAATCAGCTGATCTCACAGTTCAGTAATGGATCACAACTCAGTTTGAAACATACTGGTGTAGCATGGACTTTAGAATCAGACAGAATCAGGTTTATATCTCAGGTTGACCACTTACTAGCTACATGTCCTTGGGCAAGTACAGAACCTCTGTAAAATAGGAACAATCAGTGGTCTCTACCCCATGGAGGCCACATGTGAAAAGCACGTGGTACATTTCCTGCCTGCAGGAATCAATCAATGAATGCTTAAAAAGATAGAAGAGTCCTTTATAGAGATAGTGATTTAGATACAGATACTTATGTATAAACAAAGAACTCCCACTTTTAAAATAAGGAAGCTGATGTTAACAAGTAATAGTAGGATGAAGAACTTTGAGGAACAGACCTCCTTTCTGGTTCCAGTGATGGGGTAGAGGTCAGGGGTGCCTGGTGATGACGACAATGAAACGCTTTCTCCCTCATCGGCAGTCCTGTAGCCTTTGTGTTTAAGGCGCCTCCCTTCTGACTAGACTTAGCCTTTATCCCTCTCCCTCATGAAGGTGCCTTTTGACAGTGTCGCATTATCATTTTAGTCCTTCATTCTAAAGAAACCCACACAACTTGGACTCAGTGGAACTAGAGTGTTCTGATGTTTCTTTTTTTTTCACTGGTGGCTCAGATTTGCCCAGATTTCCTTTGGACCTATGGTTTTGAAGTTCAACTTCTAGTAACCAACTGACTTTTCTTCAAATGGCATAGCCCTGACAACTTGGCTTCTTGTAGGGGCAGCTTGGTAGTACCCAGAGCCAAGGGCTGGTGCCCTGTGTCATGTTTGTGCTGAAGGAGATGCTTCCCAGCTACCACAAGTGGCGTTACAACTCCCATGGTGTGAGAGAACAGATAGGTAAGGAAAGCTTGGACAGCGAACGTCTGAGGGATTTCTGGCTCCCTGGAGAACTCTCTCTCCCTTTTATGGGATAAGGGTCATCACACAAGGCCCCATCACTCCTGTGTCTTTTTCCGGAGTCCAGGTTGCCTGATCCTGGAGCTGATTCATGCGATACTGAACCTGTGCCATGAGACAGACCTGCACGGCAGGTATGAGGACCCCCATTGCTAGAGCCTGGTACTCTTGGATGCTGCCACTGGCCAAGAGAAGACGTGGGCTTCTGCTGCAGAGCCATGTCATCCTTCAGAGGCTGAGCCCGCAGCTCAGTACTCTGGAGGTTGATTTGCTTTCTTTTTTTTCAATTTTTATTTTATTTCTTTATTTACTTTTTCTTTTTTTCAATTTGCTTTTCACTAGACTGTTTCTCCTTTCTCCCTGTGGAGGAGAAGAACAAATGAAGTAGGGATGAGATTGTTTCCAATGAGATTGTTACACACACACACACACACACACACACACACACACTCACACACACACACACACCATTTTTTATGATCTTTACAAAAGTTATGTATGTTCATTGGAAAATAGTCAGTGCAAAATGCCCTTTGTAAACCTGTTTTCCAGCGATGACTGTTAACAATTTAGTGTGTATTCTTCTAGGTTTTTCCTTCTGCTTGCTAATTGCTCTGTAACCATTCCCGTGCCACTACATAGAGATCTGTCTTGTTTTAATGGTTCCATGCATTCCATTGTGTGGATTAATCACGATTCATTTCAGTAAACATATCCATTAACTGATGGACATTTAGATCGTTTCTCGGGGTGATCTTTAACATCATGTCTGTTTAAGGAAAGTGATCAGAGTGCTTTCATCTGGCAAAGAGAGCTGATCTGTGTCACTCATGTCCAGTTGGTTAGGTTTGGACAATGCCTTTTCCTTCCAGTAATAAGTTTGGCGGCTCCCTGGTAACTCAGAATGCATCTGTCTTCCAGCCACACCCCCAGCCTGCAGTCTCTCTGCATCTGCAGCCTGGCCTACACAGAGGCTGGACAGACAGTTATCAATATCATGGGCATCGGCGTGGACACCATCGACATGGTGATGGCTGCTCAGCCTCGCAGGTAGGACTCTCTCTCCACCTTACCCCTGTATCTTTATTGTGGCTCCATGTTCTAAGAGCTTCAGTTTAAATGAGCTCGCAGTAGCTTTTTAAAGAGAACCTTTTTCCTCCAAGAACGTAGCCTTTATGTCACCTCGTGGTGCTGTATGGACTGGCACATAGCAAAGGGAGTTGATGACCCCTCCTCTCTCCTAGTTTGGAACCTCTGACAGGAGCTGTTGAACTCTGGGATGATTGTTGCAATCTAATTCATGAGAGCACATATGTTAGGAATGACATCATGTCGTCTGAATCAACTTTGGTTTCTGTTTGGCACCCTAGTGATGAGGCAGAGGGCCAGGGGCAGGGCCAGCTGCTGATCAAGACAGTGAAACTTGCGTTCTCCGTCACCAACAATGTTATTCGGCTGAAACCTCCTTCTAATGTGGTGTCTCCCCTGGAGCAGGCTCTCACACAACATGGTATGTATTTCTTTTCCATTCAGCAACATTTCTGCTGTAAGTCTATATTTCAGGCTGTGTTTATAGACATCGTCAGTATTTTCTGATTAACTCCATAAGGAAATTTGGGGATAATCACCAGCTTCCATCCTGGACATAGAAACAGGGGGACTGGATCATACTTCATTTCTGCTTCCTACTGATGACAGAATAATAGTTAAGACTCATGTTCAAAGTCAGACGGCCTTGGTTCCAATTTTGGCTATGATCAGCTGTGTGACCTTGGGCGCATTATTGAACAATTCTGCCTCATGTTTCTTGCCTCTAAAATGCGGATAATAGTAGTATCTACCATGTAAGATTATAATGAAGATTAAGTTACGTCCTGTAAAACATGGAGAGAAGTTTTTGTTTAAGTATTGACTGTTACTACTCTTACCTGAAACTACTCATTTAATCTTTTTGGGACCCATTTTCCTCATTTTCAAGTAGGTTTTTGGGTAAGGTCTAAGACCTGTTCTAGCTGTATCATTTGGGGTTTTTATGATTTTTGCATTTCAGTGCAATGCTTCAGTGTGATGTCTTTTTCTAACCTATTTGGTAAAAGACTACCTATTTTATTTTCTTCAGAATGTATTTTTGCTCTTAATGAACCCCCAAATCCTGCTTATCCTCTTGGCTACTGAAAAAGGAAAATGGTGTGGCCATCTGGATTCGCTCTGGTCCTCCAAGTACTTGAGGCTCATGCCCTCACATCTGTGAGCCTTTGGACATCAGCCTCTTAAGAACTTGAATCAGGGACACTTGGTATCTAACTGCTTCCTGTGCGTCTTCAGGTGCCCATGGGAACAACCTCATTGCTGTTCTTGCCAAGTACATCTACCACAAACATGACCCTGCCTTGCCACGTCTTGCCATCCAGCTGCTGAAACGTCTGGCCACGGTAGGCTCACACTTGAGAAACCAAAGCCCCAGAAAACTGGCTTTGCCTGGGACCACTCTTGCCTTCTCCTAAGAGAAGCAGCTCACTTGGTCTTCTCTGACTTTTAAAGTGACATAGCCGTGTGTATACACACACACACACACACACACACACACACACACACACACACACACACACTGTGTTTTATGAGGGATTTTTTTTCCCTGATTACAACAGACATACATACTCATTTTAAAATATTTATTTAAACGTTACAGATAAATGTAACATAGAAAAGTTAAGGTAGCCTATGATCCCCTCGAGATCCCTATGAGCAGGTTGGTATGCATCGCTCCCGATTTCTTTTTATCCATGCTTATATATTAAAGGGTGTTTGCGTGTGCGCTTTTGCTCTTTACAAAAGTAGAATTCCACTCTACATACTGTTTTTATGACTCACTTTCTTCATTTAACACCATATCTTGCAGTCTTTCCATGCGGGCACATTTGGAGCTACTTCATTATCTCTAATGCTTGCATGGCGTGCCGTATAAAGGATGCGTCCTAATGTGTCTCTCTCACTGTGACATTAATAAGCAGTGCGGTACTGAACGTTGTTACCCACAGAACTCTGTAAACTTTTGTTTACAGTTCCTAAAAATGAGATAGATGTCAGTGAGCGTTTAAATTTGTATTAGACATTTCCAAATTGTCCTCCAAAAAGGCTTGTAACAGTTCATACTCCTAACACGAAGTCTTGTATCCTTGCCACAAGGGCTTCATCAGTTTTTTAATCTTTGCTAATCTAGTAGGCAAATCAGTATTATCTTGGTTTTTACTTTGCATATATTTAACCACGAGAGATGTTGCACATCTTTTGATGATGTTGATCATTGTTTCTCTTGTGAATTGTTGGGCATCTTGTGATATACTTTGGGGTGATGTCCCTTTTAACCCAGAGCTGTGTGTCTGGATGATTTTCCCTTTCTGCCCGTTTTCTGAGAGTTCTCCAGCACCCTCCTGCAGGAGCCCTTTGGTTTTTCTGGAAGTAGTGCTCTGAGCCTGTGTGTCCCGGTCTCCACCAGGTGGCCCCAATGTCAGTGTACGCCTGCCTGGGCAATGACGCGGCTGCTATTCGTGATGCCTTCCTGACTCGACTGCAGAGCAAGATTGAGGACATGCGCATCAAAGTCATGATCCTGGAGTTCCTCACCGTTGCAGTAGAGACTCAGCCAGGCCTCATTGAGCTGTTTCTGAATCTGGAGGTGAAGGATGGCAGTGATGGTTCCAAGGTGAGCCTGCACCGGGGATGAAGCTGGGAGATGGCTCCGTCGGAGGTGGGTGCTGGGCCCTGCTCGTGCGCTTGCTGGCAGCGGCCACGGCTCTGAACTCTCGCCTGACCCTCGTGCAGGAATTCAGCCTTGGGGTGTGGAGCTGCCTCCATGCGGTGCTGGACCTGATTGATTCCCAGCAGCAGGACCGCTACTGGTGCCCGCCCCTTCTGCATCGTGCGGCCATTGCCTTCCTACATGCGCTGTGGCAGGACCGGCGGGACAGTGCCATGCTGGTCCTCAGAACCAAGTAAGTCTGACTCCTCCAGAGCGTGTGTCCTTGTCTGTGAGGTGGGGGTAACAGGAGTTTCTCGAGGTTTGTTGTGACAGATCACTGAGCATCTGCACAAAAGATGCTTAGTAGTGCCTCGGTAGGCGAGCGCGGGTTTCCCTCCGCTGTTCTCTTTTTAATGCTACCACCAGCAGGGTCATCTTTACTCCTAGGTAAAGATGTGTTCTCTGTATAGTTCCCACCTTTTGTGTTCGTGCTTTCTGCCAACCCCAGCCCATTGTTTTGAGAAACAGTAGATTTAGATGAATGTGGCTTGATCAAGTCGTGCAACCGAATGAAACAACCTATTGTCTTGAACCCTGTTTGCACAAAGGGAAGGAACTTCAAAAAGGCTAACCAGGGGAGTCTTGCCTCCTTTCCCTCCTCACTCTTCCTTAGGGGGCTGTTGGAAATGAACAGTGGAGTGAACCATGAGAGTTTTTATTGGTCAACTCTACAACTTACAATTGTGTTTCTTAAGAGGAAAACATAATTTTATCTGTGGAACCCTTTACATTTCTGTAGGAGCAAGTGACCTTTGAGACACATGGCAGGATTGGGACTGGTAAACTATGGTGAAGTAGCCACCAAAGAGAGGTGGAGAAGGGAGAAAGGACCGTGTGAGAGAAAGTGATTTACAACATGTATTTTCTTTTTAGACCCAAGTTTTGGGAGAATTTAACCAGTCCACTATTTGGAACCCTTTCTCCTCCCTCAGAAACATCTGAGGTAAGCCATGGTGGAGGGGGCACAGAGACCGAAATCCTTGGGAGGAAAGGCTGGGCTGTGAGACTGATAGAAAGGTAGCTGTAGAAAACGGAGGTAGCTGTAGAAAACGGTACCTCCCCTCATTAAACAACCAGAATGCTGTCTTCACTCGAAACTTCTTTCTCAGAGAAATGCTTGCTTCCTCTCCCTGTGATGCTTTGGGAAGGAAAGTGGCATGTCACGCTCTGTGTTGATGGCTCCATGGTCTTCTCCACACACTCAGAGACATGTGGAACTGACGCTTCTGCCCTTGCAAGTCAGGTGCCCACTCACATTTGATAGGGAATGTGCTTTCTTGTTTCCTGAGTGTCGGGTCCCTTTCTGCGGGGACACCAGGGAAGAGGTTCTCCTCATGATCGGTGTCTGCTCTGCTCTCCCCCTCCACAGCCCAGCATCCTGGAGACCTGTGCCCTAATCATGAAGATAATCTGCTTGGAGATATACTATGTAGTTAAGTGAGTCCTTTCCCTTTTTGAGATTTTACTTAAGTGTGTGGGGGAGGGAGAGGCCATGGTGGCCTACCACTGGGTGTGTGGCTGTACGAGCCGAGGCAGAGGAGAGAGCTGGTTTGGGGCCATTTATGGAGGGCCACTGAGCTGAGTCCCTGGCCAGTCCATTGATGGCATTTATGATTGTCAGAAAGAGTTATTATGAAGCCAACTCCATGTGCTTGGGATTTCATGGAGGAGGAGTCCTGGAAATGGCGTCAGCCTAACCCGTTATGTTGAGCGAGAAGTCTGAGCCCCACACTTTGGAGGGATCGGCGCCGTCTGCCTTTAAGCCCATGTGAGGTTGCTTTCTCTGCCTCAGCAAGGGTCTGTGCCCATCACATTCCCATCTGCTTTCAACCTAACGGTAGGTTTTGTTTTTTCTTGTCACCCTAGGGGCTCACTAGACCAGTCATTAAAAGATACACTTAAGAAATTTTCCAGTGAGAAACGCTTTGCCTACTGGTCAGGGTATGTCAAGTCCTTGGCAGTCCACACGGCCGACACAGAGGGCAGCAGCTGCACCTCCGTGGTAGAATATCAGATGCTGGTCTCCGCCTGGAGGATGCTTCTCATCATCGCCACCAGCCACGTAAGAACCTCCTGGGGCGAGTTTTCACTTTGGTTTCCTAGCAACAGTGTGCTGGGGTACCTATCGGATACAGCGCCTTGGGATGAAGCATGAATCAGGGTTTTTCCCTGAGAGCTAAAAAAATGTAATACGTTCTGTGTCAAAAGATGGGGGCTAACCTGGGGTATTTGAGGGTGCAGGTCCAACAGGAGATCCTTAAGTAAAGTGCAGAGAAGTAAATTGAAATCCCTTCAGACATTCCTAAAAGCCTCCTGTGGCTACCTTACCAGCCTTGGCTAAGTCCCGGGGCTCCTCCCTTCATCTGCCTCGCGTGCACATGTATTACTGCCTTCTCACGCCGTGTACCCTGTGGACGCTGGGTACATATTTGTTGACTAGTCAGCAGGTAGCTGTAACAGCTGCTGCAGCACCCTCTCTAGAGAGCAGTTTGTTTTCACTCGTTCTAGAAACTGCATTTCCTGGTCTTAGAAAAAGAACAGAGGCCATTAGCACCACACTGTGTGTCTACTGAGAGTTGGTTTTTAGAAAGAGAGCTAACATTTGAGAGGAGTTTGTATTTTTTTCTAGGCATTTTTTTGTGGCTTCACACCATCATGCTGTGTAGGAAGGACTTGGTGTTGAATTGTTCTACCCTGGGGGATCCAGATTAATATCTTGATCTCATTAATAATGTCAGCTTGATGGATGCCCCTTGTGCCAAGCGTACTCTTACATCTTCTGTGACTTGTCTCCTCGGGCCAGACTGCCTTGGTCTTGGAGCTTTGCTGTGGCGCAGCAGTTATAGAGCCCTGAGAATGCGGACACTCCAAAGGCTCAGCCGTCTTTGGGGAATGATTGATTTCCCCCAGGAATAACCTGGGTATCACCTGCCTTTTAGGCCCTAGCTAGGCAGTAGTTCCTGAATTGTTCTTGAAAATCTAACCAACCCCCCTAGGAAGTCCAGGATATTGATCATTCATTCCTTTAACAGATATTAATGGAATGCTTACCATGTGCCAGGCTATAGCAGTGAACAAGGCAGATCAGGTCTTTGATCTCGTAGAGAGGGAGGCAAATTGTCAACAAACTCACAAAGAAATAAATATGGTTTCTGATTGTGGTAATTCACTATGAAGGAAATAATCAGGCTGCTATGGTAGCAAATGCTAAAGTAGGGCAGGAGTAGTCAGGGAGGCCCTATCTGAGGAGGTGATGTCCAAACTGAGACCTGAATATGTGAAAGTGTCTCCCAGGTGCAGAGCCTGGAGGCAAGAGTGCAAGGGTCCAGAAGTGGAAAAGAACTTGGTATGTTCAAGGAGGAGGGAGGAGGCCAGTAGGGCTACCATTGAGAGCACAGTGGGTGTCATACCAGTCATTTGGAGCAGGTCCTGTGGGGCCGCCAGGCCTTGCTGAGGAGTTTGTGTTTCCAGTGTCCTGGGAAGCCTTTGAAGGGTCTAAGCAAAGGAAGGGCATCATCAGAAGGAGGTGAACTTGGACTTGATTTTGACCATATCTAAGAAAAAGAAACAGACAAAGAAACAGCAGGGCCCTCAAGCCCCTTTGTAATCAGGGAGACAGTGACTTATCAATGACTAATTGCCTGACAGAGGAGCTCATGTTTCTTGGCTTCTGATGTCTGAGAAACGTTCCCGCTGGCATTCTTTTCTGTTCCTTTGCAGGCAGAGATAATGCACCTGACCGACTCTGCAGTGCGTCGCCAGCTCTTTCTCGATGTGCTTGATGGGACCAAAGCGTTAGTAAGTGTGTCTGGGAGGTTTCATGCTCCTCCTCGGGAGAAGGTTTCTGAAATCAAGTAGCTCAGTAGTCTGCGGTTGCACAAGTGGTCAGGCCATAGGGCTCAGTCAGTCCGGGACGCCTGAGGCTGCACTGGGGAGGCAGAGGTCTGCTGTTGCTGTGCCAGCCCCAGGCC
This sequence comes from Rhinolophus sinicus, assembly GCF_057876585.1. NCBI lineage: Eukaryota > Metazoa > Chordata > Mammalia > Chiroptera > Rhinolophidae > Rhinolophus > Rhinolophus sinicus. The sequence goes on along the minus strand of NC_142516.1, from coordinate 6,291,740 downwards.
TCTCCCTGTGTCCCACCCCTGTTAGCTCACTGCTGGGAAACAAAGGCAGGAGACAAAAGGTACCCTGTGCATAGAGCCGGCATCCTGTGGCTGTACCTGCTCAGGAAACCTGACTGCTAACTGGTCTGCTGTCCTACCTTAGCTCCTAGTCCCGGCCTCAGGGACCTGCCTCCGCCTGGGTTCCATGCTGTGTACTCTGCTGGTTATCCTCCTGCGGCAGTGGAAGAGGTGAGTGCCGTGCCAGGAGAGGCGGCCTGCGGCCGGGCTGCCTCACTGGGGCCCGCTCAATCCTCTTTCCTGACCCTTTGCCTTCCTGAAGGGGAGAAAAATGGGTGTGAGATGGGCTAGCTTTCCATCATGGAACAGGACTGGCGGAGCAAACAGGATGCTTGGCCGACTGCCCAGTGGGCATCCTGAGATGGCACAGTGACACGTTGTGGCCTTTCTGTGAGCTGTGTTCTCCTCTTCCTCTCCACTCCATGTTATTTCTAGAGAGTTAGGTCCTGTGGATGAGATCCTCGGACCCTTGACAGAGATCCTGGAGGGCGTGCTGCAGGCAGACCAGCACCTCATGGAGAAGACCAAGGCCAAGGTGTTTTCTGCTTTCATCACCGCACTGCAGATGAAGGAGATGAGAGGTGAGGGCGGGGTGGGGGTGGGGCCGGGGCTGGTGGGCGGGGTAGGAAAGCGGCCCCGCCTCTGCTGGCAGCCAGAGCCCAACACTCCCCACGTGGGGGTGGAGTTCTCCGTCTTAGAACTCTGGTCTTTAGGAAAACTCCTTTTCTTCCCACTTGTTTCTCCTCCCCTCCCAGGGGATAGAGACTGTGCCTCTTGGCAGCATGCTGTGTTCCCAGCTGCCTGCCTGGGAAGCAAACCCTGGTGTGCAGTGAGAGGTGGCATGGTGACTATGACCTTGTGCCCTGTCTGCTCTGCAGTGAGTGACATCCCCCAGTACTCGCAGCTGGTGCTGAATGTCTGTGAAACCCTCCAAGAAGAGGTGATTGCGCTCTTCGACCAGACCCGCCACAGTCTGGCATCAGGCAATGCCACAGAGGACAAGGACAGCATGGAGACCGACGACTGCTCACGGCCCCGGCACAAGGACCAGCGTGATGGGGTGAGGGCGCGCCCTGGGAAGCTGTCTGTGCTTCCACCTGCGTCCAGCAAACAGGAGCTGCCTGCCTGCCTGCTGTGTGCCAGGCCCTAGGGCTGCTTAGTGACCAAGAGAGTTCACAGCCTGGTGGAGAAACTTAGTAATATCAGACTAAATTTCAAAGAAGCACTGGCATGGCATGTGGCCAGTCCTGCCGGGGAGAGATTCCTGGGGACGTCCAACCTGGGGTTCTCACCTAATCCAGTGACTCCCGAGAAAGTGCCCTTTCCGCAGTGACCTGAGCAGGCTGGTGTGAGCAAAGGTGCAGTGAGCTCTGCAGAGCCAGGGGCTAGAGGATGGGCAGCCTTGTCAGGGTGTTTGATTGGGGTCCTAGGAAACGATTTAAGGCTTTTAAGCAGGGAGAGAAATGACCAGATTTGTACTTTAGAAAGATCACTCTGGATACAGTATAGAACGGTGCTTTTCAAACTGTGAGTCATGACCTGTTACTCAGTCTTGAGATGAGCTCATTTGGTTACAACCAGCATTTTTTTTTTTTTCTTTTAAATTATTTACTTTATTATTATTATTTTTTTTTTTTTTAAGTCAAGCTGTTGTCCTTTCAGTCTTAGTTGTGTGGAGGGTGCTGTTCAGCTTCAAGTTGTTGTCCTTTCAGTCTTAGTTGTGGAGGGCGCAGCTCAGCTCCAGGTCCAGTTGCCATTGCTAGTTGCAGGGGGCACAGCCCACCATCCCTTGCGGGAGTCGAACCGGCAACCTTGTGGTTCAGAGGACACGCTCCAACCAACTGAGCCATCCGGGAGCTCAGCGGTAGCTCAGTTCAAAGTGCCGTGTTCAATTTTAGTTGCAGGGGGCACTGCCCACCATCCCTTGCGGGAGTCGAGGAATTGAACTGGCAACCTTGTGGTTGAGAGCCCGCGCTCCAACCAACAACTGAGCCATCCGGGAGGCAGCTCAGCTCAAGGTGCTGTGTTCAATCTTAGTTGCAGGGGCAGAGCCCACCATCCCTTGCGGGACTCGAGGAATTGAACTGGCAACCTTGTGGTTGAGAGCCCACTGGCCCATGTGGGAATTGAACCGGCAGCCTTCGGAGTTAGGAGCACGGAGCTCTAACCGCCTGAGCCACCGGGCTGGCCCCACAACCAGCATTTTTAAAAAATGAAGAAGAAAATATTAAAATGTCCGCTTTATAGCACGTGAGGGGGGGTACTGTTCAATGAAAATAGGTGTATACTGGGGCACAGTGTGACGGTGCTTATTCCTGTGGGACGTGGTCAGAAATGTCTGAAAAGCCACCGGTATAAAGAATTGATTAGGGAGGATCCAGAGAGGACGAAGAAGCGCAGCTTAGGAGGTCACTGCCTAGTGCACCCTGACGCCACGCAGTGACAGAGTCCGGGGAAGTGACCGATGTGGGACCGGAAGCAGCACTGATGCCGCTGATGGCAGTTTGGGTGACGGGGGAGGGAAGAGTCAAAGGTAGTCCTGTCGGGGGCTCATGAGTGTGGATGCAGTTGCCAGTCCCTGCCTGAGGTGGCCTGGGAGGCAGAGCAGGCCTGTGAGACCCCGGTTCTGGTCTCGTCCAGCTCACTTGTCGTGTATATGTGTGACCAAGGGAGGCCTCGGGCAGCCAGGCTCAGGGCTGGCTGGTCTCCGTCTCCTCCCGCTCCGCTTCCTTCCCTCATACCCATCTTTGCCCCTGGGCCCCAGCAGGTGTGTGTCCTCGGGCTGCACCTGGCCAAGGAGCTGTGTGAGGTGGATGAGGACGGTGACTCATGGCTGCAGGTGACCCGCAGGCTCCCCATCCTGCCGACCCTCTTCACCACCCTGGAGGTGAGCCTCCGCCTGAAGCAGAACCTGCATTTCACCGAGGCAGCATTGCACCTACTCCTCACCCTGGCTCGCACCCAGCAGGTAGGCGGCAAGCCCAGGGCAGGAAGGAGCCTCCTCACGTGTGCTGGGCAGGTTCTGGCACTGCCTGCGATTCTCCCAGAAGCTCTGGTCTAGCCTGAGAGCTCCACCTGCCACAGGTGGGTGTCTGCACGGCGAGGTTCCATCTCATTCCATGTCTGTCCCGCCCAGGGAGCCACAGCAGTGGCTGGAGCCGGCGTCACCCAGAGCGTTTGTTTGCCCCTCCTGAGTGTGTACCAGCTCAGCAGCAATGGGACGGTGCAGGTGAGTGCCAGGGGCCTGTCAGACTGCACCTCCAGTGGAAAAGGGCGCCCCCGCCCCACTTGGCCCGGAAGTTGCTCTCTTTAGTGGCTGGTGTACTGCATGGATGGTACGGAATCCCTGCACCCTCCCCTACTCTCGCCCCCCCCACCCCACCCGCCCCATGACCTCCAGTAAGAGAAGCGCACACGGCTAGTTAGTGGCAGACCTGAGTCTAGAACCCAGGATTCTTGTATCTGCCTAGTGCTCTTCCCTTGTGGTCTTGCTGGTCCCCAGGTGAGACCACGCCCATTCCAGGAGGTTCCTCCTCCCAGCAGCCAGCCGGCCTTAGCTGCTGTGCTGCCGGAGGCCCTGCTGTTCCCGTCAGCCAGTTCCCGGCCCCATGTCCTAATTTTGTCTGCTGGTTGTCTTAGACACCTAGCACCTCTCGGAAGTCCCTGGATGCCCCCTCGTGGCCGGGGGTCTACCGCCTGTCCATGTCCTTGATGGAGCGGCTCCTCAAAACTCTGCGCTACAACTTCCTGACCGAGGCCCTGGACTTTGTGGGTGTTCACCAGGAGCGGACCTTACAGGTGAGGGGCTGCCAGCATCATAGCGGGGGGCCTGGGCCATTCGGGGCTGGAGGCTCCGTTGCTGAGTGGGCTCGGGGCCTCCATTTCTGAGGTGCTCTAAGGGCTGCCGGCTGACTGGCCAACCTGTGCAGCTGCTCTGCTGCGTGAGGGGATCAGCTCAGACAGAACCTCTTAGTCGTAACGCCAAACCCCTGCTGTACTGCCATCTGTGTTTGTGGGCCCAGAACCTGTCCTCCCTGCAGGCGTGTCAGGTCCCTGCGTCACCCCATCCTTGCCTTCTCTGCTCCCAGTGCCTCAACGCCGTGAGGACGGTGCAGAGCCTGGCGTGCCTGGAGGAGGCGGACCACACCGTGGGCTTCATTCTGCAGCTCTCCAGCTTCATGAAGGAGTGGCACTTCCACCTGCCTCAGCTCATGCGGGACGTCCAGGTGGGGCCTCAGACGTGGTGTCTTGGAGGGGTCTGGGGAAGTGCTTGGGGACAGCGCACTGGCTGCTCTCTCGGGCACCTCCAGTGAATTGCAGCCCACCCTTGGAACGTGGGCTTTTTGCTCGGAGCACCGTGTTTGGTTTCATGTTGCTTCCTCTGGAGCTAAATGTTCCCTCCTCAGCATAGGGCAGCCATGCAGGTTAAGAGCCTGGGCTTTATTGTTCAGGTCTTGGTCTGCTTCTCTTAGGAACAGGCCTGGAGCTGGGAACCAGCAGAGAACTGGGCAGGGAAGGAACACAGGCGTCTGTCTCTGCTGGAGTGTGACCTTAGCCAGGTCATGTCCCCTTCTCTAAGCCTTTTTCTTCTTCTGTAAGATGGGGAAATACCCTCCCCGTTTGTTTCCTGAGGACTTACTGTGCCAGGCCTTGAGTTAGGTCCCGGGAAGCTGTCCAGGCCTCTGTTGCCCCACAGTGCAGAGTTAGCATACTTAGCGGTTGGAAGAGTTTCAGCTGGAGAACGTGGGGGGGTGAACGTGGGCACCTGCTCGCGAGTCCAAGAAGCTGCCGCCAAAAGAAGCCCTCGTCTTTCCTGTGTTTGCCCCAGGTAAACCTGGGCTACCTGTGCCAGGCCTGCGCCTCCCTGCTGCACAGCCGCGCGATGCTCCAGCACTGCTTACAGGTAAAGCCCCGCCCGCCACGGCTGCCTGGACTGCGCGCCCTGCTTCCTGTGTGCCACCTCCCTTTCTTGTCTCCCCTCCAGAACAAAAATGGGGATGGCATCCCCTCAGCCGTCGCCCCCCGAGTTCAGCGGCCTCCCACAGCTGGGGCCCCCTCCTGCTCCTCGTCCTCCAAGCAGCCCACTGCTGACACAGAGGCTTCGGAGCAGCGAGCCCTGCACATGGTCCAGTACGGCCTCCTGAAGATCCTCAGCAGGACCTTGGCGGCCCTGCGCCACTTCACCCCCGACGTCTGCCAGATCCTGCTGGACCAGGTACCAGCACCACCTGCGCTGCGCCACCAGCCTCCCCGCAGTGAGCCATGAGGCTCGGCTGCTGCCTGGGGCCCTGGCTGGCCCTGCAATGCCCTTGTCTTGCCTTGCAGTCCTTGGACCTTGCTGAATACAACTTCCTGTTTGCCCTGAGCTTCACTACGCCCACCTTTGACTCTGAAGTGGCTCCCTCCTTTGGGACCCTTCTGGCCACAGTGAACGTGGCCCTAAACATGCTCGGAGAGGTAAGCTGGCCGCTGTCTGGCCTCCTCCACCCAAGTCTTCTTCCAGTTCACCCCTTACTAACCGTGACCTTGGACACAATTACCTAGCCTTTCTTTCGTGAAAGAGCCTGTTTCTCTTTCACAAAAGCACTATGGTAGAGATGACCTCTGTTGAGAACAACTGTGAGGATTAAATGAGGTAACTAATAAAATTGCTTAGTGCAGGACCTGCCAGGTAGGAAGCTCTCGGTGAGTCGGAGCTGTCACTGTTACCTGATTTTTTGACCCCTTGTTTCTCTTTCTCCAGCTGGACAAGAAAAAGGAGCCCCTCACCCAGGCTGTGGGGCTCAGCACACAGGCAGAAGGGACCAGAACACTGAAGTAAGAAAGCTCTCCTGGGGTTGGGGCAGTCACGGGCCGGCTCTGCTCTTGGCTCACAGCCGACCTGGCACCTGCCAGCTTGGCCCTCTGCAACAGTGCCAACCTTACTCCGTCCCAGGTCCCTCCTGATGTTTACCATGGAGAACTGCTTCTACCTGCTCATCTCCCAGGCAATGCGCTACCTTAGGGACCCGGCTGTGCACCCCCGGGACAAACAGCGGATGAAGCAGGAGCTCAGCTCCGAGTTGGTATGGAGGGATCAGGGCCCAGCCTGGAGGGGGCAGCGCCCGAGGGTGGGGGGTGCTGGGCCTCATCAGCCTTTTTCTCTCCCATAGAGCACGCTGCTCTCCAGCCTCTCACGCTACTTCCGCAGGGGCGCCCCCAGCTCCCCTGCTGCTGGTGTCCTCCCCTCGCCTCAGGGCAAGTCCACTTCTCTCTCCAAGGCCAGCTCCGAGAGTCAGGAGCCTCTGATCCAGCTAGTGCAGGCCTTTGTCCGGCACGTGCAAAGATAGGGCAGCGGCATGCCGCTCGCCTGCCCCTCTCCACCAGCCTGCACAGCCCTGCCGGCGCCGCCTGGGACTGAGCAGCTGCCGTCCCCCTCAGCATAGCCATGACTCCAGCCACCCACCGACACACTGGCATTATTTTTGTAATAGAGCAAGGTCAGCCTCAGGGGTGCGGAGCCACAAGTCTGCTGTGCTCAGCGCCCCTCAACGTGCCCCCGAGGTGTATTCCTTTCCTTCGAGCATTCCCCAGAGCACTTGACCCCGGCCCAGGGGAGAGGTGGGAGCCAGTGTCACGTGCAGCCAGGAGTGTGCACGGGTTTGAAAGTGTTTTCCATGCTCTGTTCTTGCAGTTTTTTGGTAATACTGTGGTCTATTTATACAAATATTAAAATACTGTTTATAGACAAGTGTGTGATGTGTGCCTTCAAAGCCCAGGAATGACTAGCCAGCCAGCTCAGCGCATGGAACAGTCTTCCTCCGCCCGGGGCCTGGGAGTGGAGCAGTTTGGGGAAGGCGGAATGTTTGATGGTTGACTCAGTAACATCCCTCCATTAATGTTCACAGGTGCGTGTGCTGGGTGGACACTCAGCTTTTCCCTTCCTTGGCCTCCCCCACCCCTGCCCCACACATACCCACTTGCCAGCTGGCTGAGCTTATCAGTGGGTGTAGCCTTTGGTGAAGCTGGGCTGTTTCCCATTTATAGCTGTGCCCCTGCCTTCCTCTACTTCTCCCCCTCCCTGCCTCTCAGAAGCCCCGGCCGTCCTTTGGCCTCCTTAGAACTTAGTTTTAAGGGCCTGGGCATAAGGGCCTTAATTTAAAACCTGGTTTGTAGCCCAAACCCACCACTTGAAGTTTCTAGAATCAGACTTGCCTGGGCTAACGTCCCTGTGGCCACTTGCCAGTTATGGTGCCTGGAGGGGGTGACCTGATCTCCCCTCATCTGTGAGGACATGAGAATATACATGAATGTGCTTCACTCAATGCCGGGCCAAGGAAACAGGCAATAGTGTTTACTAGAGCTTAAACCATCACGCAACTTGTACAGTCCACACCACTGTGCCCCAATTTAGGAAAGCTTTCCTTGGGAATAAAATGTCCACTATGCAGCTTCACATACAGGAACTGCGCTCGCTACCATGTGAGCAGCGCACGCCCTGTGGGAGAAAGGGCGTGCTGTGACCGGCGCTCTAAAGAACTTCCCTTCCCTCTGCCCTAGTGCTTCTGGGAGGGGCCGACAGCACTTTGTACCACACACCCCACTCAGGAGGAGGAACGCTGCAAGCGGGACGTCTTCCCTTCCCTCCCCCACCTCAGGGCCAGTCCCGTGAGGTCCACAACCCCTCCAGGAGCCCAGGCAACATGCACACGAAGAACAGTTTATTATTTGTCACTGGCTAGAAAGCAAGCAGACAGGCAGAGTAAAAAGATCAGTTAAAAAGTGAGTGTGAAGAGGTGCAGGCCGCAGCCACCATACTTGGCTTGAGCTGTAGGGCGCGAGGGGGAGGGTAGCACCGGGAGATGCTGCTCTGTGGCCCAGCCCTGCCTCTGCGGCCAGGCTCCCCTCTACTCCAGTTCAGAGGGGACAACACGCAGTCCCCGGGGCCTGCCACAGACCCACCTGCCCTTACCCCTTCGCTGCTTTGGCAACTGAAAGGCAGGTGCTCTTGCCAAAGGTGCACAGGGCTTCCTCAGGCCCTCTACGCTGAGCCACCATGGGCTGAGGCGCTGGGTGCCACAGCTGCGGCCGGCTCCTCCCTCCTTAGCAGGAGCTGGGAGGGCTGGGGTGCTCAGGGGACGCAGGCAGGGTCGGGGCTCCAGAACCAGGTCAGAAGCAGGGCTGGGGGAGGGGGCCCTCGCAGCTGATGACGGGCAAGGACAGGAAGGGGTTCGTTTCCCCACCCTGAACAGCGAGGGCACCAACAGACAAGACAAATGGCAGGACTGCGCCCGTCCTCTCCTGCCCAGGTCAGAGCAGGGGCCTGGGAGGGGTCCTGCTTAGCTGAGCAGTTCCAAGTAGGTGACAGGGACCCTGCCCTTCTTGTTGCCTCTCTCGCCAATGAGCCAGTCAGGGTCCATGCCAGGCAGGCTGTAGACAGTGATGAGCTGAAGAGGAGGGCAGAGAGGGACGTCACAGCCTGGCCAGGCTGGCAGAACTGGCCCGGGACTAAGTGGGGACAGAGTTGGGATCCTCCCGTGATACCGGGGTACCTACACATCACCTCACCTGACAGACACGGCAGAGTAGCGACTGCTTCCTCAGGAGCAGAGCGGCCCCGAAGAGCCAGCCCACTCCCACTCCCCACTCCCGTTTCCTAGCTCCATACCCAGGGACCCTCAGAGCCTTGAAGACAGTGGTGTAGGGTCTGCAGGCCTCACGTCCCCAGTTCCGGTTCCCTGGCACGCCTATGCCCGCCCTTTCCCGCCATCCTTGTGGCACCCAGGCCCACCTCATCTGCCAGCAGGGCCAGCTCACTGCTGTCAGCTGCCTCGTAGTCATAAAGGACCCGGGCCTTACGGGTTCCGCTGGCGGGTGGAGCCACCTCCTCCAGGCAGAGCGCGGTCTCCCCTGGAGGGGCCAGGCCAGTCACAGAGGGCTCCACAGGCATGGTGGCTGCGGTGGTGGTGGGCGAGGTGCTGCTGAGGGGCGGGGAAGCGGGCTCTGTGGTGCCCACGAAGGTGCCTGGAAATCTGCAAAGAGAGGGCACATCTCAGTAGCTGGGAGCCACATCCAGCACCAGAACGGGAGCTGGGCCCACGGCGGAGGTGAGGAGACCCCGCTTACTTACATGGCTCCCTGGGAGCTGGCAGCATGAAAGGAAAAGTGAAGCAATGGGAAAAGGGAGATGCTCCAGGCCAGCCCTGCCACCCTCCCACCCCACACTCGAGAAACCGCTCGGAGGTCCCCAAGGCCAGCCACCTCACTGTCATCCAGAGAGGGTTCCGGACAGGCCGGGCTCAGTCGGTGGCCCTCTAACCCGCCCTGTGTGCTGTGGGGCTTTCTGAGCTTGGGAGGTTCTTGCCCGGGGGAGGATGGGCTGCTCATGGGGCCTGGGAGCCAGGGGACCCCAGTGGGCACCTGCCCAGCTGTTTCTGTAGGTCCAGCATGTGGCGGTAGCACTGTGCGTAGTACGTTGTCTGGGACTCGACGAACTCATGGAGGCAGCGAAGGTGGTTCACCTGTGGCAAGAGGCCCAGTGGTGATGGGACAGGAGGTGTCGGGATGAAACATCCCACCTCCAGCCCGTCCTCGGCCGGAGCCTGGCCCACCATTTCAGTGGCTTGTGGCCCAGCCTCTTGCTCCTTGGGGGAGGAGAGCAGTTCCCACCTTTGGGACTTGCTCCCCCCACGCTAAATTCCTCCTCATGGAGCACAGGCCTTCCCCACCTGCTTCCAGGTTCATTCATGCCTCATTATGGACGAGGTCCGTGGGGACCCGAGGGGTGACAGGAGGAGGAACAGGACTCACGTGAGTGCTACTGATGCCCTCCAGCAGGAGACGGGTCACCTCTGCCTGCCGGTCAAACTCTGTCTGGGCAACTCGGAGCTCCTGCTCGGACTGGGAAGGGCAGGGTGAGAGTGTGAGGGCATCGCCCCCAGCTTCCCTCCCATCAGCCTCTCCTGTGCCTGGAGGCCCGCCCAAGGGTGGCCGCCTCCCCTCCGTGGCAGATGGCATGTGTCCCCTTGACTTCAGGCCTGGAACCCTGACCCCTCGAGGAGCTACAGCCCTGCCTGGAGCCCTGTGCCAGTTCCCTGACAGCAGTCACAGAGACAGGCCCTCAGGGATGGGCTTTCACACTCATTCACTGGCCCCTCTGACATCACCGTGCATCAGGGGAAAATCCAACCCAGTCGCCTCCAGGGGACCCACTGTGGAGGTCATCTCCCCACAAAGGGGAAGTGACAACCCTCACAGTGGCCCAGAACTAGAAACACACCTGAGCCCTGGGGCAGCAGCTATGCCTGGTCTCCCCCTCCCCACCCTCTCCAAGCCTCTTCTCCAAACCCCCCAGCCCCACTCACCTTGTCCACCTCATCATTCCAGAGCTGCGGAGACCACACAGGGCCGGTCAGCGGGGGAAGGAGGGGGCACCGGTCAGCAGGGGACAGGAGGCGGGGGAGGCCAGCTGAACCCCAGAGCCTGTGCCCTGCCCCAGCTCCTCAGACTCCAAGCTCTTCCCCCCATACCCTCATTCCCTCCCGCAACCCCAGCAGAAGCTGAGGCTGGGCCGAGGCCTGGTGTGAGGGGCTCTGACGTCACAGTCCAGTCCAACATGCCACATGCAGGGCAGGGGGCAGCCAGCTGGTAAGTCCTGCTTGGGTTTCTCCTGTAGTGTAAGCCCCCAGGCACTGCGTGGGGTCTCAAGGGAAAGGAGCGTCCCTCATCCCACCCTGACACTCGGCTAATGCTGCTGGGCTGGGAGGCAGGGCTGTGTGACCCTGGGCCAGTCACTGAAGCTTTCTTTCTGTCCTTCGGCAGAGAAAGGCAGCCTTGTGCCTGAGTCACACTGGGGTTCAGTGGCAAAATAAAAAACCAGTATCCACCCTCCAGAATATTTCTCCTTCCACTCAGCCCAGGAAGGAGGACAGGAAATGTGATCTAGAGCCTGGAGAAGAAAGACCCCCTCCTCCTGCCACCACTGAGGAGACCCATTTCTCCTGCCCAGTGCGGGAAAGGACGATAACCTGAAGTACGGAAAGCAAGACAAGGCCAGCCCTGAGGGCACAGCTGTCCACCGCAGTACCAGTTAGGAAATCCTATCATGGGAGCCACCTCCATGTGTCCAGATGTAGGACGCCCAGCAAGAGGGGGCCTGGTGGGCTAAACTGGGGTTGACACCCCCGAGGGACGATGGCCCAGCCACTGAATGACACACGAATACACGCGGCAACATGCTTGACAGAGGTGAAGAAGAGCCAGAGGGTGTGTGTGGGAGGATGTCGCCCATGGAGGAGATGGAAGGACAGAGAAAAGGCAGAAAAAGGTGGTTGTGATGGGCATGATGGGATAGATGTGATCGGCCTCGTTCCCAAATTAAACGGTAAATGGCAAATATCTCAATAAAGCCGCAGAAAAAAGAAAGATGGTAAGACATTCAAAGTCTGCCCCGGGTCCCGCCCCACGCTCAGCTTCAGTCCTTCTCAGGTCACACCCTGGGCCAAACCTCTGGTCTTGGCACAACCTGCTCCTTCACCTCAGGGCACCCCCACTCCCCCTGCTCCTTCTCAAGGCCTCCTCACGCTCTCACGACACTGAGCAGATGTGCTACAAGGCAGCTGGATGAACAGCCATCCTTATCACCTGTCTAGAGGGGTCTGTCAACGTGTGGCAGGCCAGGCCCAGGCCTTCTCTCTGCCAGAGGCTGCACAAGGCCGGCAGTCATGGATGGTGGTGAGTAGGGCCAGGGAGTCGTGCCTGCTTTGGGGGGGCGGGCAGGGTTGTGGAGGGGGCGGGCAGACTCTCAGGTCCACTGGATAGCTGCCGTCCTGACTTCACCACACTGCTCAGGGCAGCTGGTCCAGTCTCCACCTTCAGCACTTAGCGGGGAGAAGCAAGGCCAGCCCATGGTCACAGGGTAAGGGGACAGGCAGGCAGATGGAGCCTCTTGGGATATCTGGCTCCTGTTTGCTGTGTAGCAGGCCCCTCGGTGTAGGAGGGGTGGGTGGGAGGCCAGGGGTAGGGTGGGGACGCTTACCGCGGAGGCGCTGGCCGAGAGAATGTAATTACGAGGTCTAGTCTCCTGAAAGTCAGGCACCGTCTGGCGGGAACAGAGTTCATGGGGGGAGGGGTCACGCTGGGCCGGGGCTGGGCTGGAGCCAGGAGGCCGCGCCAGTCTCCCACAGGGAGATGCCAGAAACCCCTGGCTCCAGGGACAGGAGGCTACAGACAAATGCGTCACAGACTCCCTTCTCCCCACGCCCACCATCTAGAGAGGAGGTAGGCTTAGCGACCCGGGGAGTTGAGACAAAGGCCAGTGGGTGGACCACTGGGGAGACCAGGGGAGCAGATGCCACAAGGAGACAGCCTGCACCTGCCGTCACACACTTGCCTCTGAACAGGTCACGGACTGGATCCGGCCCCTGGCCCAGGGGTCATGGCCCACTCCTCCCTGGGCCATAGTCTCCCTCTGCCCGTTAGACCCAGGCTTCCAAACAAACCCCACCCGCCACAGCTTTCTCCATCCCAGAATCCCCCCACACCACATCTCTCGGTCCTGCAGCAAGGACCAGGCCCCTTCCCCACAAAGAAGGTGGACAGATGGATGCATGGATGGACAGTGACAGGCTTTCAACATTTGCAAAAAGCTGACTCACAGGCTCCAATGCCTGGTGTGTCTCCCCAAACAGAGGCTGCCCATCGTAAAGGCTCTGTTGGGGAGACCAGCTGCTTGCAAAATGCCCTGAGGACGTGCCCCGGGCCAGCCCTGGCCCTGCAGGCCCCAGGCCAGATGGGCAAACCAGAAGCAGCACAGCACGTGGGACAGGTATACTCACATCTCCCTCACACTGAGCCAAGTTACCCAAAGCAGAACAGAAAGGAACAAAAACAAAGAGTTAGTGAGACCACAGCGCAGGCGGGAGCAGGCCCCCCTGGCCCCAGCGGGAGGGGACACTAGGTGGACAGGCAGATGGACACACACAACCTGCCCTCTGGAAGGTGTCCTAAAGTGTGCGTGTGCATGTGTTAGAGGAGCAGGGGATAGGGAGCCACCTGCCAGGCTGTCCTCGGGGCATCGCCCTGGGCTGCCCTAGCTCTGGAGCGGGTGTCCGCGCCTAACCCAGAGGTTTGGGGCTGTCCGAGCCAACCCAGTGGAGAAGCGGTCGTGCCACTCCAGTGATTAACGAAAGGCTCCGCTGGCCTGGCTGCTAGAGGAAAAGCTTGTTCTGGCCAAATTTACTCCAGAGAGGTTGTCCAGCCCTGAGTGGCAGGGAGATTGGCCTGTCCAGGTGACTTAGAAAGGTCATCCCAATAGCCAGGGGTCACCCTACCCAACCTGCACAAGACTCCAGTGGCTGAGCCCCTGCCTCCAACCTGGACCCACACACCTAGATGCGCTGAGACCCTGCCCATGGTTCTGGCCAGAGGCAGTGCAGGCCCAGGCGCAGGCTCCACGGCCCCACATGGCCACCGCGTGAGAGGGGGCGCACGGAGGGTTTGGGGCCAGAACTCTCACAAGCAGCTGGGAGCCTGGGCTGAGCCGGGCCTTCCTTGGCTGAGAGCCTGGGCAGGTCCAGGTTTCCCCAGCCTGCCCGGGACCTGAGGAGATCTCCTCGAGCTGTGAGGTGGCCTTGGGGTTCCTGTACCCCCGAGCAGCCTAGCATGCCACGAGTGTGCTCACCCTCGGGCCCGCTCTGCCACCCTGGTCTAGCCCCACTCGAATCGTCCCACACTGCGTCCCATCCAGGCAGAAGAGCCTCAGTGAGCTGAGAGTGAAGGGGCAGCCGAGACGGCCTAGTCTCATGGGGCTACCTGAACAGGCCCCTCAGACATGCTCTTGAGCGATCACGAGGTCCAGCCTGGGGTTCTCCACACCATCACAGGGGAACCTGAGCAAGGGCGCCCTGGGACCAGTGCTGGAGCAGTGGGTGTGGGAGTTAGTAAGGGGGAAGCCATGCCCGGGCAGAGCCAGGAACAGAGCCCAGCGTCCAGGGAGGGAGGGCAAGGGCATGCGAGAAACTCCAACTGTGCCTGTCTAGGGAGGCTGTGGGGTGCCCTGTCCCCAGGTCGGGGTACTGCTGGTCAGCCTGCCCCATAAATTTCTACCCTGGGACCCAGAGCTCTGGGCTGCAGGGTTCCCGGGGGTCGGGGCAGAGAGGTGTGACCCGAAGTGGCCAGCCCAGACCAGCGCCCCCTCCAGGCCTCTCCAGGCAGGGACAGGGGAGAGAGGTCATGCCAGGTCCCTTCACCGCTCCCCCTTGGCTCTAACCAGAGCTGGGGGGCGGCAGGCCAGCAGGGACGCTTACCGTGGCCTTGGCTTCTGCGGCCTTGGCCTTCTTCAGTCGTGCTTTGCAGGCATCCAGGTCAAGACGCCGGTTTTGGAGGAGCCGCCTCTCCTTCTGCAGGTGGAGAACAGGAAACAGTGAGTCCCTGGGGAGCCCTGGGAGACCCTGGGCTGTGGTGGGACTGGCCTATGGAGCCATCTGCTCAAGACAGGGAAACAGGCCCAGACAAGGAAAGTCATCCACTCCAGTTCACAAGAGCCATATCTGGGGAGGCCCCAGGAGTGCGGGGTTCCCAGCAAGGGAGGAGAGGGCTGCCATGGTTACAAGCAAGCAGAGTGGCCCAAGGTCCCTCACCGAGATGGTCTTCCAGTCCCCTTCCAGGAAGTTACGCAGGGGTGTGAGGAAGTTGATGGAGGCAGTGTGGATAAAATCCCGCTCTGCAGCTCCCAGGCGCTTCTCAGCTTCTGCCACCTTGGTCAGGGTCTTCCCTGAGAAAACAGAGTCGAAGATGAGGAGAAGGGTCAAGCTGAGGCTGCTCTGACCACAGGAAGTAGTGGGGAGTTTGGAAAGAGACGTGCTAAAGAGGCAAGTGCAAGGATGCTCAGTGCAGAAATGCTGGCCTGGAAAACGTGGGAGCAATCTACATATCCATCACTCGGGGACTGACGAATACATAGTGGGACATTCAAAAAATGGAACCTTACACTGCCATTAAAAAGACTGGGGTGGGGGGGTAAGAGGTTTGCAATAAAAGAGAAAGGAGCTCAACAAATCCACTCCCCCAAAAGCAACAGTAAAACCAGACAGAGCTGTCAAAAACAACTCCTCTCTGGACTCCGGAAATTGACTAGCAGCAAGCACTAAATTGAGAAGCATTTATTCTAGAACTACCAGACTTTGGCAGAAACAATGGGAGCCTGTGGCTTTTTAGCCCAGGGTTGCTCCCACCTGCTCAACCTCTGTGATGCTGTAGCTCTACCACACAAGGCAGGGCAAGCCCTGAGCCTGGCAAGTCCGCTGCGGAAGGGGGCTGACTTGGTTTGGGCTGGAGCGCAGAAAAACCCACGGACACTGTCGAAAAGAACAGTAAACTCAGTAGCAAGTGATTGGTACAGGCCAACATCACAGCTAACTTGAAGTTGGAATGCTGGTGGGAACAAGCACCAGACCTGCCAGAAATCTCACAGGCGATCCGGGAAACAAGATAGTCATGGCGGGCCTTGATGAACTTCCAGAAACCTCTGGTGCCCTGGAAGGCTTTGCATGTGTATAGCAGGCTCAGGAGATACTGGAGAGAACCCCAGCTGTCTTCTCGCCCTTGGCTGAGCAGGATGCTGTGCACACTCACAAAGCGAGCGCTGGGCAGACTTGTAAACGACCCTGACTGAGTGCCCCAGCCCACGCACAGTGCACCAGGACAGCCTCCCTGGTGCCCTGTTAAGCACAAGCTCTGACCAGTCACTGACTGACCACTAACACAGGCTGACCTAGAAGCAACCTCTAGGAAGCTAGGCTGAAAAATAAAAAGAATAATTAAAAGAAAAAAAAGGCAGAGACATCAGCAGCTGCCTAGTGCAGGGGCACAGACTCTAAACAATGAGCTCAGGCAAGTCTCTAAACAAACAAACAAGCAAACAGCAATAACAACCCCAGGGGGATCAGATTCCAGAGCCACTATGTTACCTAAAATGTGCAGATTCAACAGAGTACTATGAAGCATGCAAAGAAATAGGTAAGTATGTACAGTCAATACACAGGAGAAAATAATAATCAACAGACGGTGTCTCCAAGGAGGCCCAGATGTTAGACTTAGTGGACAAAGACTTCCCAGCAGCTATTACAAATATGGTGTTAAAAAAAAGAACAGAAATCATGTTAAAAGAATTAAAGGAAAATATAACAAATGACTTATCAAATAAAAAATATCAGTAAAGAAATGAAATTTACAAAAAAGAAATGAAAATTCTGCAGTTGAAAAGTACAATGACTGATATGGCAAATTCACTAGAAGGGCTCAAAGCCAGTTTGAGCTGGCAGGAGGAAAAAATCAGCAACTTTGAAGAAAGAGCAATAGAGATGCTCTAATCTGAAGAACAGAAAGAAAAATGACAGAGCCTCAGAGACCTACGGGGGTACCATCAAGCAAACCAACATATGAGTGAGTAATAGGAGTCCCAGAAGAGAAATGAAAAGGGGCAGAAAAAATATTTGAAGAAATAGTAGCCAAAAATGAGCTGAATTTCATGAAAAGCATGAATCTACATATCCAAGAAATTCAACAAATCCAAAATAGGATAAACACAAAGAGATCCACCACTAAGACATCTTAGCCAAACTGTTGAAATATAAAGACAAAAAGTCTCGAAAGAAGCGAGAGAAGAGTGACTCATCACATATGAAAGCCACAGTAAGATTAACAAAGGACTTCTCAGCAGAAATAGTGGAGGCCAGACAGCACTGAGATGATATATTCAGAGTGATGAAAGGAAAAAACTCTCATCCAAGAGTCTACAGACAGCAAAACTGTCCTAAAAGTGAATGCAAAATACACTCCCAGATAAACAAGACTGGAAGAATTCATTGTTAGCAGACCTGCCGTGGACCTCAGGATCAAAGGAAATGACACCAGATGGTAACTTGAATCCGTATAAAGAAAAAGGAGCACCGGTAAAGGTAATTACATAGGCAACTATAAAAGACAATATCATTTTTTTCTCTTTTCTTAACTGATTTAGAAGGCATAACACAATAATTATAAAATTGTACTGTTGACTTTACAAGATATAAAGATGGAATATGTATGATGATAAGAGCAAAAAGGACAAGGGAGGAAATGGAGTATATTGGAACAATTTCTATATTTTACTCGAGTCAAGTTAGTATTACTCTTAAATAGTGATAAGATAAAATGCGCATTGTAATTCACGCTGTGAAACTATCAAGAAAAAAATTTTAACGTAAAAAAAGTAACAAAAATTAAAATATTACATTAGAAAATATCTATTTAACACAAAAGAAGGCAGTAAAGGAGGAACAGATGAACAAAAACGACCTGAGACACAGAGAAAACAGTAACAAAGTGGCATATGTAAATCCAACCACACCAACAATTACATTAAATGTAAAAGGATCAAACACTCCAAACAAAAGGCAAATATTGTCAGAGTGGATTTTTAAAAAAGGTCCAACCGGATTCGGTCAATGAGATGCACTTTGGACTTAAAGACATACATTGAGTGAAAATAAGATAGGACAGCAAAATAGTAACCATATGCCATGCAAATAGTAACCAGAAGAGAGCAGGAGTGGCTGTACTACTATCAGATAAAATGGACAGTAAGACAAAAAAAAAAAGTTACCAGAGACAAAGAGCAGCATCTCATAATAAAAGACTCAATACATCAGGAAGATATACAATCATGAACATGGAGACCTAATACAGAGCTCCTAAATGTATGAAACGAACACTGACAGACTGAAGACAGAGGAGACAATTCAACAGAAATAGTTAAAGCCTTCAACATTCTCAGTAATGGACAGGACGAGACAAAATCGGCAAGGACGTGGAAGACCTGAAAACACCAGCGACCACTCTGGCCTGACTGACATCTCTACAGCCCTACGCTACGACGTCACACTCATCTTCTCACGTGAACACGGAGCATTCTCCAGGAGAAACCACGTTCCAGGCCATAAACAAGTCTTAATACATGTAAAAGGACTACAATCATACCAAGTATGGTCTCTGACCAAAGTGAAATTAGATGAGAAATCAACAACAGAGGGAAACTTGAAAAATCCACAAATGTCTGGAAAGCAAACACCACCCCACTGGTGGGAACGTAAAAATCACACAGCCACTTTGAAAAAGAGTTCGGTGATTTCTTAACAAGTGAAACAAATTTACCACATGACCCAGCAATTCCATTTCTAGGTATATACCCAGGAGAAGTGACAATGTGTCCTCACAAAGGCTTGTGTGCAAATATTTATAGGGAAACAACCCCAATGCCTATCAAATGGTGAAGGATAAAGGAAATGTGGTGTATCCGTGCAATGAAATGCTGTTCAGCAATAAAAAAGGAATGAAACCCTAAGAGACACGCTACAACAGGGGCGAACCTCAAAGATTATGCTAGCTTAAAGAACCCAGATACTAAAAAAAAAAAATACATTTACCTGAAACTACAAAAAAAACAAAAACAAACAAAACCCCACAATTATGCGATTCCCTTTATATGAAACATTGAGACCAGGCACATGTATAGGACCACAAAGCACATGAGTGGTTGGCTGGGGATGGGAATAGAGACTGACTATAAGTAGACACAAGGGATTTTTTGTGGGTGATAGAAATGTTCCTTAAATTGGATTGGGGGGATGTTTGTGCAACTCTAAATTTACTAAAAATCACTGAATTGCACGTTTAAAACAGGTGCAGTTTACGGCTTACAAATTGTACCTCAAACCTTTTTAAGAATTACAAAAATAAAGACTGAGGTGGCTCTGTAACTGCTCCTGTGAACAGACATCTAAAATGCAATGCGAAGTTTAACAACCAAGTAACAGAACAGACACACACCACGATCCCATTAAAAAATGCACACAAACCAAAACCGGTTAAGAGAGACCTCCATTTTTTTTTACTCTGTTTTCATCTCCCCTGTTTGAGGTTTTTACAAATAGAATGAATTCAGGTATTATAGGTGTAATTAAAAAGACAAAGGAAGGAAGGGAGGGGGAGAGAGGAAAATGAGAGAGCAAGAGACCAAGACCCGGCTGTCAGGCCCCATGGGGGCCTGAGGGCCTGGGTGCCTGGCTCACCGTAGGGAGTGGTGGGCCCCAGCTCACTGGCCGCTTCTGCCATATACTGAGCCAGCAGCTCCCCGTTGGTGACTCGCGAAGGTACCTTCCTGTCCAGCTTCTCATACAGGAACTCCTCCACTCGGGCACCTGCGGGGCAGACAGAAGCCAAGTCACAAGGCTCTTTGGTCCAACCCAAAGATAAAACCCATAGTGACAGACGAGGGCCTGGCCACAACATCACTGAGCCTGGTGACTTCCAGAATGTTCTCTCATGGATGCCCACTTCATTCCTGTGAAACTGGCCCTCGAACCTGTGGAACCCCTCACTCTGGAGAGGAGGAAGTCGGCTCAGAGACAGGTAGTGCCTGCCCCAGGTCCCACAGCGTGGGGTGACGGGCCCAAAGTCAAGGCCCCCCCACTTTTCCCTCCTTACAACATGGCTTCACAGAACATAACACACATACGAACACCGCTGGCCCTGCACACAGTGGACTTACAGGCAGACTTACCAGCATCTCCACCCCGACGCCCTCTGTTCCCACAGGCTCCCCCCTGCAGTTTGCTTCTGCTGGCTCCGTGCTCCGGTGTGACTCCGGGCAAGCCCTCTCCCATCTGTAACCCCACTGGTGTTTTGCCTGCCTCTTCTCCCAAGTGTGTTTCCGTTTCTAGGCATTTCTTTAACTCTGTGCAAAACTTAGCATTTCCACTGCCCCCGAGAGTGCATCTTAGAGCCCAGCACTGACTCTGCTATTTTCTTTCATTGGGACCCCCCCAAAGCAGCCTTAAGCCCCAAAAGTCCAACCCAAATCTCACCCACGGCTCAGTCCCACCTGTGAGGCTCGGCCACCAGCTTCCTGCCCTCACCCCAGGAGCAGCCCCAGTCCACTCACTGGGGTTAGGCTGCAGCAGCACCTCCGTCTGCCTCAGGATTTTCTCCGTCCAATTCTTGGTGCTGTCTGCCCGGGCCAGAAGGTTCTCAAAATGGGCATCAAGCTCGGTCTTCTCGGCCTGGCCGAACTTCTCTTCTGTGAACTGTGTGGGGTCCGGGCTCAGAGAGGGTGGAATGGAGGACTCCTCCTATCCCGCCCACCCACCCCTTCCCCACAGCTGGAACCCAGGCCCCGAGGTCAAGAAACCTGCTGCCTCCAGCTTGCTCTGCAACCTGATCGAGTCAGGGCCCTGCTCCAGGCCTTGGTTTCCCCTCTGTGAACCAGAGTTTGGGGATCACGGCTTCTTTTGGAAATCCAATGAAAGCTATAGATCCCTTTCCCCAAAATAAAGCACATTTATACAAAATCTGGCTCACAACTTAGAGGCATAAGGAACCCTTGGGGACCCATCGCAAAGGGTCCTCCGAGTCTTACTCTGAAGGAAAGTACTGGGTAGAAAGTGCTCAGGGAACAGATGGCACACAAAGCAAGGTCTGGGGTTACTGGAGGCTCAGTGGGGGGTTGGGAGCCCCTGCGGGGTGTGGGGGACGCCAGGGGAGTGAATGGTCCCTGATCTTAGAGTCTCAGTTCTGCTACTGATGAGCTTTGTGACCCTGGGAAAGTGGCTTTGCAGGAAACGCATCAGTTTGCTGAGCTGAAAAATGAGGATAATAAGTCACAGCAGCCCCTTCGTAGGTTGTGAGGGTGAAATAAGGTAGACGTGGGTAAGACGTGAAGGCCAAAGTCTGGCAGGGGGTCGCTGTTCCACGTGAGGTGCTCTGCTCCTGTTAAGAGCTGATGGCATGAGAGACAGCTGGGAAGGAAGGAGCGTGTGGGCGGAAGACCACATGGCTGGCCTCTGGTCACCTGGTGTGGTGGACGGGGAACACCGCCAGCCCATGGGAGCCAACTCAGCACACCCAGGGCCCAGAAAGCTCAGAAGCTCCACCCCAAGGCCAGGCAGGAACCAGGATGTCACATGGGTCCCCCACTAGAGCTGGCCGAAGCCATGTGGGTCACGGAGGAACAACCAGAAACCAGCCCAAGTCCTGGCCCCTCTAATCTAGGAGGGCCCTTGGACAAATGTCCCCATTTTCCAAACAGGGATGCCAAGGCCTTCCCCAGCCAGAAGAAACAGCCTATTCAAGATCACAACCAAACAGCGAAAAGGTGAACACTGCAGGAATAAGATCAGTAATAACAACAAATACAGGTGACTGTCTCTGCGGCCCAACCCTATGCTGAGGGCTTTATACTGATAACCCATCCATAACTCCAGCAGCCCTCCAAGGAAGGTCAGGCCAGGTTTCCCATTTTACAGATGATGCCACTGAGGCTGAGCAAGGGGCAGGCAGTGCTGGAGTCAGGGTCACTGTGGACTGGGGTCTGGAGGCCCTTCCCACACTATTTGGCAGCGATGAATTATCCAGAGAGCAAGGACAGCTCTGGCTGCAGGGCGTGGGAGGCGGCCACCAATAGTCATGCAGCTGGTCAGGCTGCTGGGCAGCCATCAATTATGCAGCAGGGCTTGGGTTTCTCCCTGCAGGGCTGGGCGGGCCTGGGTGACAGCCTGCAGCTCCCCACTCGGGACCAGCTGCTCCTGGCCTCCTCCGACCTCGCCCCACTCCTCATCCTCCTCATCTTCCCCAAACTGAGGCCTCCCGCAGCCAGGCTCTGGACAGGCCTCCCCACCCAGCCCTTTGAGGCGGTGGCATT
The DNA here is from genome assembly GCF_057876585.1 of Rhinolophus sinicus. NCBI lineage: Eukaryota > Metazoa > Chordata > Mammalia > Chiroptera > Rhinolophidae > Rhinolophus > Rhinolophus sinicus. The sequence continues at coordinate 6,269,968 of NC_142516.1, read as the reverse complement.
AGCCCCATTTTCCAGTTGAGGAAACCAAGGCACAGAGAGGCAGTACCTCTCTGGTCCTCAGTTTCCCACCTGGAGAATGGGGATAACAGGACCTATCTGACAGAATATGCTTAGACACGGTATAGGTCTGATTAATGTTAGCTAGTGTCGTCATCATCACCATTAATAAAAGGCCTCCTTCAGGTCCCTCCTGGGCTCTTAGGAGCTACCTAAGGACCTCCTTACCCCAATGGTACCAGTCACTCCAGTTTAGGTGACACGCACCTTAGCATCTCCCTGCCTTACCAGGGTTAATGGCAGTCCTCCCCCCGAGCCTCCTGGCCACCGGTCCCTGATACCCCACGCCTGCCCAGGTTCAAAGTCCTACCAGGCTTTCCCCATGTCTTGGGCATCCATCCCATGTCCACGGCTGCCTGCCTGGCTCGGATGATGACCATGGCATTGCCTCCCGGGTTTGTATTATTAGGACTTCTCCTATTACTATTACTGCAGTTACTACTAATAGTATTAGTACCGTCACTTCCACTGCCCATCCCACCCCCACTGGCATCTTAGGTTTTCCTGCCTCAATGCCCTTAGCTGGGCTGTTCCCACCCTGGACCAACTTCACAAACCCCTCCTGACTTTGGAGGCACAGTTCAGGGACTAGGAAGGCATCCCAGGATCACTCATGCAAAAGGGTCCTGCCCTCCAGATTCTTTCGCAGGGCCCAGGTCTGGTTCCCTACCGGATGGGAGTGCGGTGAGACTCTAAAGGCGTCCCCGGTACACAGAGGGTCTGAGGGCTTCCCCAGCATGTCCCGGGACCTATACAGAGGAGCTGCCCACACGTTGATACTAACGCCCGCCCCCCACCCTTCCTGGCTGACTCGGATCCCGGGCAGACTGGCTTCGGGTGGGTCCCTGGAAGCTCCTCTCCTGCTCAGTTCACATTTCAGGCCCCTCTCTCCTCTGGCCTGCCACCCTGCCCCATTCCGGCCCAGTGCTTCAGAGGCTGCTGCTTGCAGCCTGAAGCTGCTCCCTGTGAGATGGCAGCAGTAGGGGGTGGGCGAGCACAGCCAGAGAAAACCTCTATTTATAAAGCTCCCAGCTCCCTCCTCCACCCTGGAGGCTGGGGCCTGGGCGCTGGCTCCCACTCCAGTATGGGCAACCCAATGGGCCTGCCCCCACCGGGCGAAGCAAGACCACAGGGCCCAAGCCTCCCCACGCCCAGGCTCTGCAGGCCCTGGCCAGGTCAGGTGCCGGAGCCCCACAGTAGCAGGAAACCAGATCAAGTTCTTCCCAGATGTGCGAGATAGTACGGTTGCCATACCAACACTGGGGAGGATTCCCTGCCTTCCAGATGGACCGGGGCTGTCCCAGGGGGCTGTCCCAGGGAGTCCGGGGTCCTGGCATTCCCACTAGGGCTGGGGTCACCCACAGGGCTGGGAACACCCAGCAGCAAATCCTCAATCGGACACTGTGCTTTCTAGTAAACATGGCAACATGGGCTTCCGAGAGACGGTCTGGAGCTGGGCTCCTCCAGAGAACCAACAACACGGCAAGGACGGACAAACACAGGACCTGTTCCCAGAGCACTGCTACTGGATGCCTCGGGAGCAGACTGGTGTTACACCCGATTGACAGGAGATATGGAGGCTCGCAGAGACGTGACTTGCTCAAGGTCACATGCTGCATGAGTATAATATCAACCACATTACCTCCAATAGTGAGCCTGCCTTTAGTGAACTCAGACACGCACAGCGCCACAGAACCCTCACAGCCATCCTCGGAGAGAGGGATTGCTAATCCCATATTTCAGATTGAAAAACTGAGGCCCAGAGAGGCGAAGTCCCTTCCCCAGAGTCACAAGAGGGAGCATCCAAGCCTACAGCTAACTCTAGGTCTTCACCATTACATTCAGCTGCCTCAGTTTCTTGCTCTGCCTCCAAGTGAATAGGACTTGTTCCAATCCCAGCATCACTGGCCTGGACAGCCTCCCAAGGAGGGCCAGCTGCCAGCCCTTTCCCCATTCCCCAGGCCTGGGCAAATAAGAGGAAACAAGCCTCCCAGGGAGCAGAAAGGAAATAACTCCAGCCCTCCTGGCTTCCGGACTGACTATCCAAGCGTGTAAAAGGGACATGGGGGAACCATGGTACCACCAGCCCATTGCACAGGTGCGGAGACTGAGGCTCAGAGCAGGGGTCGTGGCGGATGCATGAGTCCCTGTGCTTGGGACTCAGCCTCCAAAGGCCTGCCGGGAGCCAGAGTCACTACTGCACAAGGGCAGGGAGGCAGGCCCGCTTGGTGCCCTCTCCGCTCCTCAGCAGAGTTCCCACCGGGTCCCTGAGCGGGCCCCAGGGCAGCTGGGTAAACCCGGCCGGTCAAAATGGTGGACACTAATAGCTCCACCGCAAGCAACAGGGCAGAGGCCCGGCTCGGTCCCCAGCACCGGGCCACGCCGAGGGTGCGGCTTGGCCGGCCGCCCGGGGCTCTTTCTCCCGGGCAGCGCAGGAGTAGGGGATGTGGAGGGCTGGGATGTCCGCGAAAGGGAGAACAGGGCGGCAGCCTCGAAGGGCTTCCCTGGCGCCCCGGAATCTGCTGCAGGGATGCTACCGTCCCGTCCCACATCCGGGCCCCAGAAGCCGGCCGCGCGGGGCCCAGGGCGCACGGCCTCACCTGCACCGCCCGGGTGAAGAAGATGCCCGCGTCCGACGCCAGCTTCTTCATGTTGAAGTCCATGGCGCGCCGCACGGCCGGCCGCGCCCGGCCCCAGCGAAGCCTGGCGCCCCCCGCCCGCCGCCGTCTGCCCGTACCCCGCCCACCTGCTGCCGGTGCGCCCGCCCTCAGTGCGCCCTCCCGCCTGCCACCGCCACCGCCGCCACCACCGCAGCCACCGCCGAGCTGGCCCGAGCGCGCAGGGCGGGGCGCCGAGTGCGACGGGAGGAGCCTCGGAGCGAGGTGGGGCGGGGCGGAGTGGCCGAGCTGGATGCTGCTCGCTGCCGCCCCCTACGACCTCCGCCCGCCGCCTGGCCGGTATGTCTTGCTGCCTCGTCTTCTAGCCCCTCGCCCATTTGTGCCTCTTCAGCTCCGTTTGTCCATTCTCACACCCCTCGTTTGCTAGGCCCTCTAGCTCCCTACTTCTCGGCCTCTTTTGCCCTGGGTCTCTTTGCACCGCCCACCACCACCACCTTGACCTCTCCCGCACCCCTCTTCTGCCCCTGACCATGGTGACACAAAGGACAACTGAACCAGGAGACAGGCTAGCTGGGACTCTCGTTCTTCCACCGCTTGGGAAGAGTTGGCTTGTTTGTCTCCCGGAAGTCTTCTGGGTCCCCAAAGTTGGTGGAGGATGTGTGGAGGGGTTACAGTGAGGAAGGGAAGAAAGGGGGGGGAGGCTTCGGTTCTGACCAGGAGAAGGAAGTGATTCCCTCGGATAATGGACATGCGCTGACCTTGAACCCAGCTCCTCACAGCCTCAGACAGGCAAGGGGATAGCCTGTATATACATTCCCCCTCCCACGGGGCTTGGAAAGAGACTTATTAACTGTCTCCACCTGTTCTTGTTCTTGACCTCTAGTTCCTGTTCTTGTTCCTGACTCTCCTAGTCTTTTAACCTAATAGAGAGCTCTGGTCCTGAACTGGTACCCTTTCCTCCCTGTATTTGTTCCCTGGATGCCTGGCTTCTTTTATCTCCCTACACTTACCCAAGTTCCCCATCACCTACCCAGCCTGTCTGTGCAGGGTGAGCCTGGAATCTCCTGGGAGTTTGTTCATCCTGGTCCCATTTCCAGCCCTGGTTTTTTAAGTGCAGATGGGGCTCAGGCAGGTAAAGTTTTGAAAAGCTTCCAGGTGATTTTGCACACTCCAGGTTCAGAACCGTTGATCTGAATTATTATGTGTTTGGAAGCATCGTCAACTTTCACGTCACTCACAAACCCTCAGTTCATCATCTCTATGTGTTTCTTTGTCTATTTCTGTGTTCACTCTATTTCTATTTGTCTGTATTGATCATTGACTCATTTACCAGTGTCTGTCTATAGCTGACCATATTCTTTTAGCCAACATCTAGCTATGTCATCTTTCAACAGGCGTATGTCAATATAGTGACATATCCATTGACTCAATAACTCACATTGAGCACTGTTAAATAAAAAAATATTTATAATCCTTGTTAAAGATGGTAAAGAAGACTTTATTCAAGAGAGACTAGTGCAGCATGGGTTTTGCAGTAGGGGAGAGATTAGGCTCAACTCCAAATACGATAAGGACAAATGGAGATTTATAGCCAAGGAGCAGGGTGGAGACAGTGGATAAAAAAATGACTAAGAGGAACATCAAGGCTAGCAGGATTCTTGTTGAAGGCAGACCAGGGTGATAAGCTATTAAGGGTGGAGAATGAGGAATTTGTTTAAATATGGAGGTGAAGCAGATACCAAGGATGACGGATTTTTGCTAAACTGAATTATAAGGATTCTTGTTAAAACTGGACTCTACATGGGTAGAGATGGAAGCTCAGGGTCAGGTACGGTTCAGCAGTGGGCTTGAAGCAGGGCCTGGTTGGTACCCCCACAGTAGAGGCTTCTCTGAGTCCCGGGCCTCACCTTTTCTTGACCTACCTATAGCTTAACAATAGATCAACCCCTTGTGGCGTGAGCTCGGAAGGTCCCCTGTCCCACCCAGTTCCCTGTTTTAGAAAATTACCCTGAAATTTAAGATGAATACCCTTAGGCTTATTGATCACATCTCTGTGGTCTAGCATTCCTTTCAGGCTAATCCCATCACTGTCCCTGGGTTGCTGACTCCTCCACAGAATCACATGGCCAGAGGGAAGGCTCCTTGCAGACCCCCATAACCATCACATAGCTTCTGGAGGAATGCCCAAGCCAGTCTGAGAATGTTAAGTCAGTTTTTGGAGGTGTTAACCTGCTGCCTTCTCAGACCACCGGTGCTCTGATGATGCTTATTCTACTACCCAACTCCTGTGTCAATCTACATCTGCTGAATGTTACAGGCAGCATGAGTCCTGGACTCGTTTGGCCTTCGATTTCAGGCTCATGAGCTGATTCAGGTCTGGTCAAGGAGAAAGTCTTTGTTAGTACCCATTATGTGCCAGGCACTGTTCTAGGTACCAGGGATGCAGGAGTGAACAAACAAAGGACCTTCTCCTCTTGGGCAAACACATATATAACATGTCGGGTAACACGTTCTGGGAAGAACAACAGAACAGAGTTAGGAGAGAGAGCGAGACTCTAATTGCTATTTATTGCTGATCTTATAGCTGTCCCATTCCAAATATTTCACCTATTTATCTAACTTTCCATTTGTCTATTGCAGTTTTTCTAATAGCAATGGCCAAAATGTCCTGAGCCCATACCAGGTCCAGCACTGAGAACTTGTAAGGGAATAATCACCTAAGATCCTCATAACAGCTCAGAAACTATCATCCTCCTCATTTTAGGGGTGAGGAAGCTGAGGTTAAGAGAAGTTAAGAGATTTGCCCAAGGTCACAAGGGAAGAAGTAGCAGATTGGGTCAGAATCCAAGAAGTTCAGTGGTGGAGGCTGCTTTCCTTTGCTCTGGTTCCCTCTTCCTTGGCTCATCTGCTGCCACTCTCCCCTCTCTCTGCCACCTTGAGTCAAAGCTGCCAGGTTCTCGCCTCTGGATCACAGCCCATGCTGTTGCTGGAACTCCTTCCTCTGCTCTCTGTCCAGCTAATTCCTGCTCATTCTTTAAGTGTCTGTTTGGATGTCCCTTTATTTCAGGTGTCTCTCACCTACTCATGTGAGCCCAGGTGTCCCCTCAGGGCCCTCGCATTCTTGAGTTTCTCCCCACTAGAGAAATATCACACAAGGTTGTACTTAAGTATCTGAATTACATGTACCTTGTCCACCACTATGCCCTCATGTCCAGCCAAAGGGCTGGCCCTCAGAAATACTAGTTGTTGAATGAATGAAAGACTGTGAGCTTACTGATAATTATACTTTAAAAACTTAGATGTACCCAGCATTTTGCAGTTATAAAAGGGCTGCCACATTGTTTTCTTCCAAGGGACACCAAAGTCCTGTGACTCTGGCAAAGCAGAGTCATTCCATCCCCATTTTTACAAAGGGGTGAACCGAGTAAACTCTAGAGAACTGAAATGACAGAATTTGATTCCAACTCAGGTCGGCCTGATTCCAAACCCAGTGTTTTGTACAAGAGACAACTGGATGGTCAGAATTGAATCACTTGACTCCAACTATCAGAGAGAAATTGTCTGGTAGGGGAGACGCGCGGCACTTTTGCAAACAACAAGAGTGGAAAGTGTTTAATAGTGGGATGCGGTGGGAGTCAGAGTAGGTAGCATTTGAAAATGGGCGCTTGAAGGGCGGGAAAGATTTGTTCCCTTCCCGCCCTTCAAGCACCCAGTGACCAGGTGTGGGGACCGGCAGATGTAGAGGACACAACAAACACGTGGGCTCAGACCACCGCAAGTTCCTTCAACAAAACCTCGATGATATCTGATCGAACCTCCTGAGGCCCTTTAAGAGCGGCCTCGGCTCATTCAACCACCTCCCGTGTCAATCTAATCCCGCTGGCCAATCATAGGAAAGGCAAGATCACTTCCGCGCCTCAACCGCACTAGGGGGCGGGGCAGAGGAAGGGGGTGAGTCTAAATTCGTCACGTGACACACCCCACTGTCTAGAGCCCGGAGAGGCAAGGAACGGTTCAGCGACACCCATTGGCCAAAGAAGGGGTTGGCCCTGCGTGAGGCCACGCCCCCCAGCGGCCGAGAGGTTGGTTGCGCGGACGCCGGGAAAGGAGACGCTGCCCTTCCGCAGCTATGGGATCCCGGGTGAGTGGCGGCCGGGGCTGAGCCCGCCGGGCGGTTGGGCGGCGCGGCAGGCCCGAGACTGAGACTTGCAGTAGGCGGGAGCCGGGCCTGTGCGGGGGACTGGGTAGGGGCGCGGGTGTCCGAGCTCAGACGGACTAGACGGGCCCGATTGGAATGAGCAGATACCTGGCCGTGGGCGGCGCGAGAAGTGGAACGAAAAGTACCCGGTCAGTGAGGAGATGCCCGGGCCTGGAATGTTGTGGGGATCTGAGCAGAGGCGTACGTCCCTGACCCGGGCAGGGAAAGTACCCGGGCTGGAAGGAGCAGGTGCGCCGGCCGTGGGCGGCGCCAGTGGGCACCTGGATGACACTCAGGCATATTCCGGGGGTCGGGGCAAGAGGGGAAGGGGCCTCACTTGGGCTGCTCCAGGAGATATCCGGGATGGAATAAGCAGATTCTGAAGACCGGGAAATTGCTGAGGTTCAGTGCGGTAGTGTCCGGTGCCCGGCTTGGTCAGGTGAGGTGTCCAGGATGGAATGAACTGACACTGGGCAGAAGGTGACTCAAGGGAGTGCCTGGGCGAGGGTCAACGTGCTGGGCGGCTAAGGCCAGAGTCATTAATGGGATCATCCAGGGCAAGGGAGGAGGTGACCAGGGGGAAAGTGTAGGCATCCAGGCTGAGTGTTGTAAGTGCCATGGTGGGGGTGGAGTGAGTAGGTTCCTGCCCAAGGTTATAGGGCAGGAGAGGTGACTGCCCAGGTGGGGATGGCATTAGAAGTGTCCCCAGGGTGAGGGCATTGCCATGGGCTTCTCATCATGGAGAAGAGGTGGAGGCTTCTCCCTGGGTGGTGCCAGGGGGATGGATAGGTCAGGGTTGGGCTGGATGTGGACCCATCACTGGAGTGAAGCAGGCTTGGGGGCAGGCTTGGGGACAGGACATATGCCAGGACTCTCAGCACTGTCTCACTCGGGGAGCATGTGTTCAGGCTCATCTTTATAACTCCCATGTGGACTTTTCACCTGGGGACCCAGAAGTCCTTCAAGTGTGGCCTAGAGGGAGAGGTGGCAGTTGTAGCAGGCAGCTCAGGGGAGACGACATAGCCTTGGGATCCCCATAGCTAAGGTCACATCCCAGCTTGGCCATTTACTCATTGACCTCGGTCAGGTCACTTACCTCAGAGTCTCAGTGTCCTCATGTACAGTGGTGGTTGTGAGGGTTCTACAGGTGACGAGACTCAAAGACCCCGTGGAGAGCCTGTTCCAGGCCTGGTCTGTAGTAAATAAGTGCGTGGGAAATAGCTGCTGAAGGGGTGGCTTATGATATTAACCCTGGCCCTGACCACTGGCATCACATAGCTCAGTAGGCAGCCTCCTGGCAGGATGTCTCCTACCCATGACAATATGAGTTTCCTCAGCCCGAGAACATTTCCTTGCCGCCCCCCTCACACACTCACAGCCCAGCCCCAGAGCTAGACTGATAGGATCGTCCTTTCCCACTCACTGGAGATATGCTGTGTCTCGTGCTGGTCCAGTGACTTTGGCCACCGTCCCAGGTAGACAGAGCCTGCATATTCCTTCTGCTTGAGGTCCCAGAAGACTTTGAAGGCATCGCTTGCCTTGGTGGCGGCGGTTGGGGAGCCCCCTGCAGGATCTTGGGGACTGGGCTATCTGTGGTTAAGTTACTTATTCACTGGCCTTGGAATGGGCAGTGGGGTACCTTGGGGGTCTCAGAGGACCCCAGGGAAACTGCCCTTGTACCCTGTGGTTCGTCTGGGGCTTGCCACTTCCGGCTCCATGTTAAATTTAGCAAAAGGGTTGAATTAAGCACAGAATCTTGATCCAAGTCCTGACTCTACTGCATACCAACTTTGGACTCCCAGCAGCCTCTGTGAGCCTGTTTCCTCATGGGAAATTGGCAAGGGTGGGGGCGTGGGAGAAGTAGAGAGCATCCACTTCACAGAATTGTAATCATTCAGTGAAATAATGGATGGGAAGAATCAGCACAAAATATGCCCCAATGTGTAGTGGCTATTGTTATTTGAGGAAATAACCTGCTGTTTTCATAATTCAGTCCCCAGGAAGTGAAATATTCTTGGTTTTGTGAGAGGTGAAAAAGATGTAATGGTTCTCAGTCAGAGGCCTGACTCTTTAGAAGCCTGAGATTGTTTAGCAAATGAGCCATGAAGTCTGAGAGTGACCCACGCATATCCATCTCCTTGGTGGGAAGAGGGTCAGTGGGGCATTGGGCTGCTTTCCTGCTGGTGGGTGCAGAAGGCTGGGGCCCGGTTCCAGGCCTGGCATCTCACCTTGTCCCCCAGGGCACTCCTGTGTGCATTTCTCTGTGCCCACATGTGCATGTCCTTGTTTCTGACTTGGTCATCTGTCTCACAGCTCTGTGGAGGGACCCTCTGGTGTGCGTATCCCTGCCTTGCTGGGGCGTGGATGGTGCCCATGACCCAGCCAGCAACCAGTTGAGGACATTGTCTTTGGAAGCACTTGGCCCCGAGGGCTTCTGCCCGGGGTGCTGGTCCTGCCATGGCGTTCCGGAGGACAGAGGGCATGTCCATGATCCAAGCACTGGCCATGACGGTGGCCGAGATCCCTGTGTTCCTGTACACGACGTTTGGGCAGGTAAAGACTGGGTGGGTCGTGGCCCTGCCCTTTAATCACTTTGGTTCCGGAAACACTGAGTCCCTCAGCTTCGGGAAAGTGGGGCCTTCATTACTGCTGCCCCAGGCGTCTGGTATCTCCTCTTGGAGCAGAGTGAGAAGGACTAGGTTAGAGTCTGGAGGCCCCAAGCCCAGTTTTCACCTGCCAACCTTAAATGTCTGTGCTGACCAGACCTCTTGACACTTCCTAAAGCTCTGCCCTGTGGGATGCAGCCCCGTCCGAGGGGCTCCCAGTCCAGCAGGCAGAGTGTGAGACGTGTCCAGATGGGACAGCTGGGTACAGTGAATGTCGTTGTCTTCGAGGAGTCCTTAAGAAATGGAGCTGGCAGAATGGTTTTGATTTCTGTCTCTCTGTCCTCTTGAGCATGTGTCTTAATCTTTGTGAGCCTCCGATGCCTCACCTGGGAAAGGACGGGCATTCAGACAGGTAACATAGGTAAAGTCTTAATGCAGTGCGTGGTGTAGTAGGTGCTCAGTCACTGCAGCTGTTAGAATCATGACTGATGGTGTTAGGGACCCCTGCTGGCCCCCAGATGTGATCTCCTTGGCATTACCTTTTGCCATCCCCAGTCCCGTCTTTACATCTCTGTGTTCACATTTCAGAGAGGCTGGCCAGGTCTCCCCTCTAGAGGTGGCTGCCTCTTCATTGGTCCTGGTCAACAAATATCCCTGGAGTGCCCGATGCATTCCCTGTTCCTTATTGCTCCCTGGGCAGCTCTGCCTGCCTCGAGACTCTCCTGGGGAGAGGTCACCGGCTGCTTCCCTCTTTTCCTGCAGTCTGCTTTCTCGCAGCTGCGGTTGACGCCAGGCCTGCGGAAGGTTCTCTTTGCCACAGCCCTGGGGACTGTGGCCTTGGCCCTGGCTGCCCACCAGCTGAAGAGGCGACGGCGGAGGAAGAAGCAGATCGGACCCGAGACGGGAGGCGAACACCTGGGTACTGTGCCCCTTCCCATCCCCATGGCCAGGAAGGTCCCGTCGGTGAAGAAAGGTAGGTGTGAGTTGGTGGGAAAGGGCCTGACCTCAAGTCAAGTCCCAGCTGGGCCCCTCTTAACTGTGGGATCTTGGGCTAGTGACATCCTATCTCCAAGTTCCTCTCATCTGTGAAGTGGGATTGGGACTAGAACCTTCTTCCATGAGTCATTGTAAGGCTTTGGTGGGTGATGTGGCCGGACCCAGGTCCAGTAGGTGGCAGTTGTTCTCATTATTTGAGGACCCTTTGGGAGCTCCAGGTCCAGAGAGGGCTGGTCGGATGCCGCTCCTGTGTCCAGGGAGGGGTGTCCCTGGCTCAGGAGCAGAAAGAGCCATATGGTTCCTGAGCCATGTGGCCGTGTGGTATTCTCCTCATCCCCTTCTTTGTTTTCAATTAAGGTTTACTTTGCATACAGTAAGAGTCACCTTTTTAACATACAATTCTATGAGTTTTGGCAAACATATAGTCATATAATGACCACCACAATCAATAACTTGTTCTCTTCTGCTCTAAATCCCCTCAGGTCCCTTTGGAGTCAGCCCCTCTCCCTTGCCCCCAGCCTCTGGCAGCCATTGATCTGTTTTGGTGTCTGCTGGTGTGGCTGTTGAAACCGCTTATGGCCCCTGTTAATCTTGTCACCCAGCAACCCTGTGTTTGCCACACCTGAGTGTGTTCTAGGCCTCTTTCCAAGGCAAGGAGTTCTCATAGGCTCCCATCTGGGGAGAAACCTGTTTCAAGAAGTCTCCTTGTGTGAAAATGAATTTTCACTATGAATTATCATTGCAAAATGGGAGTTTATCTTTACAGTTGCAAAAAGTTTTCAGATGAGTCTCGACCAGGTCCTGAGAAATGCTGATTAGCTGGTTTCCGTTTTGCGTTGGCCCCTGGGACACCGGAGCCATTCCGGCACCAGCCTCTTCCTTGCCCACCCTGTACAAGGAAGGAAACCAGCCCCTTTGGTTTCGCCTGATTTTCTCTTCCCTACTTTTGTCACTTTTTAAAAAAAATCTTTGGTGCATTTTTAAAAGTTGTTGCCTCGAATCCTTTTTGGAAGGAAAATTCCAATCAGTCACTCAGCCAGCAGCACAGGGGAAGTGACCAGACCTCACGCTCAGCCTTATCCCGCAGGTCTGGGCCCCTCGTCCCAGCCAGGCCCAGTATCGGTGACAGGCACGCGGTAGTGAGCGGAGTGACAGGCAGGGCCACTCTTCTGCTAAGTATATGCGCTTGGGGTGCTCTGCCGTCACCCTGACTTAGAAACTCAGGGCAGGCTCCAGATGGGGAGGAGAGTGGGGCTGATCCAGAGCCGGGAGCGGCTTGTTCAAAGGCTGGGTGCAAAGCCCGCATGACCCCTGCCCTCCGATTCCTCACAGGCTACTCCAGCCGGAGGGTACAGAGCCCCAGTAGCAAGAGCAATGACACCCTGAGTGGCATCTCTTCCATCGAGCCCAGCAAGCGCTCAGGCTCCTCCCACAGCTTGGCCTCGGTGAGGACAGGGGAAGAGGGGAGGGTGCTAGGGTGCCTGCCACAGCCTCAGGGCTCAGTCCCCGGCCACTGAGTGGGGCCTCGTTTCTACCCTTAGCGGGCTTATGGAGTGGTAGGAAGGTGGGAGTAGAGATTTCATTCATTCATTCATTCATTCATTCACTCATTCAGTCACTCATCGTCCATCCATGCAGGCTTTTGGAAATGGTCATTGATCATTCACTGAGTACCAGGCATCAGTGAGAGAAAGCTGGACAGGAGCAGGAGAGAAGCTTATGGCCCCTTGGGAAAGATACTTTTCTGTGAAAGTTCATTTATTCATGCATCAGACATTGAGCGAGCACCTGCTTTGTGCCAGGGACTCTGCTAGGTGCTGAGCTAAGTAAAACCAAGAAAAGTTTATTTTCTCTTGGGGAATGGCTTTTGGCCCATTCTCTCATCTAGTTATTCATTCAGCCAGCACCAAGCCCCAGCTCTGAGACAGGCCTGCCCTGGGGACCCAGGGGCAAGCAAGAGATGGCTGTTGTCCTGGAGGGGCCCACAGCCTGGCAGGGTGGGTGGCCACTCGTGGGAGAGAGGTGTGGGCGACAGTGGGCCCTGGCTGGCGCGTGTGGACTGGGGGCTCCCTCAGTCTCCTTGTCAGAGTGGTAGCGGAGTCCCAGAGGGGGGAATGGGCCCAGGGCAGGTTTTGTAGGAGGCTGCTGGGTCCTGACTAGGCCTTGGCCTCGGTACCTCCTCCTGCCGTGGCAATTTCCGTGAGGCGTCGTCAGGCGCTTGGAGTTGGCGGACCAGGCTGTGCTGACGGCTTGGCCGTAGCAGTCAGGCTGGCTTCAGGCGTAGTGTCTGGAGAGGCCGTGTGGCATGTGGTCAGGCAGCGGGGGAGGCTCGGGTCCAGCAGAGGGTCTGGGAAGGGCTCACCCCTTGCCCTCGGCTTGGCACCCAGATGGTGGCGGTGAACTCATCCAGTCCCACCGCTGCGTGCTCGGGAACATGGGACACCAGAGGGATGGAAGAGTCTGTGACCACCAGCGACGGCAACGCCGAGAGCCTCTACATGCAAGGTACAGGCCAGGCGGCACCTCGGGCTCCGTGGGGGCAGGGCTGGCGGGGGAATACCCTTCGGGAAGCCCAGACCGGGCCCAGGACACCTCTCCACATGCTGCTTTGCAACTCCTTTCCCTCTCCTCACCCCAAAACCCTGGATTCAAAGGTTTCCAGCCCTTTCGGGACAGGGGACAGTCTCTAGGAATAAATCTGGTCTGAATGAAGGCCTGTCAATTGGTCATCCTGGAAAAAGTGATCCGGACCCTGCCCAGGCCCGTCCTGGTGGTCCTTTGGGGCCCTCCTGCCTCCGCGCTCTTCTGAGCCCCCTCTTGAGTAGCACTGTGTGGGGCCTGGCTGCTCTCCCCCTGCTGGGGGCCTGACTCTCCCTTTTCTCCTACCTGTGCTCAGGCATGGAGCTGTTCGAGGAGGCTCTGCAGAAGTGGGAGCAAGCACTGAGCGTGGGGCAGAGGGGGGACGGTGGCAGCACCCCCACACCGGGGGACGGTCTCCGGAACCCCGAGACTGCTTCAGAGGTATTGTCTGAGGTAGGTGGTCCCCTGCGCCCTGGTCATGGACAGGCTTGGTGGGCAGCCAAACTCTGGGAGGCAGCCTAGCGGCCGTCCCTTCTGCCAGCCAGTCACGCGGCCCCTTGGATGTGAGCTTCCCCCTGGACCAGGATGGCAGTACGAGCAAGTAAAACGTTCACGTAACGAGCTCACACGGTGATGCTTGTATCCTGATCCCCAGCGTGCGTTCCTGCAGGACTGGGGGGAATAGCCTGTGTTCATCGTCGAGGGGATCACACGACCTTTGTCTTGTCTTTTGTGCTTTTTGGGGGGCACCGTCCAAGTTTTCTGCAGTGAGCATTTAATTCAATATCATGAAAGAGAAATAAAGTAAAAAAGCTAAAACAAAACATTTTTGTGAAAAGCACACTAAATATATATCCCAGGATGGATGTTCACTGAAACATTATTTTGTAACAGTTAAAAAACCATGAAAAACTGGAAACTGTTTCAGTGGCCATAGGTAGGGGTCTGGAATACTATGCAGCCATTAAAAGGCCAAGGGAAGCTGTGTGAGCTGATAGCCTGCTCTCTCCACGATGTATCATTAAGTGAAAAAGATAAGTTTAGAATGTGGATAGTATGGCCCATGTTCCATTTTAAAAGACATGCGTCCTGCGTCTGTGCACTCTGGGTAACTGCTAGTATGTGTGTGCATTCTTACTTTCTTACATTCTAACAGATACACAGGAAATGGTAACAGTGATCTACAAGGAGAGGGTCTGCAGGGAAAGGTGGAAAAGACTTTCATTGTACTTTTCTGTACTTTCAGTACTTTACTGTTTGACTTCTAATTTTGAGCACATGGCTTGTGGGCAAGGTTTGTATAGGTGGTGGCATTGTGGGCTGTTTCTGTTTTATTTGTTATACTTTTCTTTTAAAAAAAATTTTTTTTTTTTTAAAGATTTTTATTGGGGAAGGGGAACAGGACTTTATTAGGGAACAGTGTGTACTTCCAGGCCTTTTTTCCAAGTCAAGTTGTTGTCCTTTCAATCTCAGTTGTGGAGGGTGCTGTTCAGCTTCAAGTTGTTGTTCTTTCAGTCTTAGTTGTGGAGGGCGCAGCTCAGCTCCAGGTCCAGTTGCCGTTGCTAGTTGCAGGGGGCACAGCCCACCATCCCTTGCGGGAGTCGAACCGGCAACCTTGTGGTTGAGAGGATGCGCTCCAACCAACTGAGCCATCTGGGAGCTCAGCGGCAGCTCAGCTCAAGGTGCCGTGTTCAATTTTAGTTGCAGGGGGCGCTGCCCACCATCCCTTGCGGGAGTCGAGGAATTGAACTGGCAACCTTATGGTTGAGAGCCCACTGGCCCATGTGGGAATCGAACCGGCAGCCTTCGGAGTTAGGAGCTTGGAGCTCTAACCGCCTGAGCCACCGGGCCGGCCCCTGTTATACTTTTCTGTATTAAAAAAAAACCCCTATGAACTGGCCCTTGCTGGAGCGAGGTCGGGGGAGGGGCATCTCTTTGCGGGGAGGTCTGACAATATCTGGCAAGTCAGTCAGGGGCTGGCCAGGAAATGGGAACAACTTCAGGTGTTGAAAAAAGAGGCGTTTTATTTAGGGAACTGGTTGCACAGGTGAGGGAGGAGCTGAGGGGTCCCAGGGCCAGAGGGGTGTGCCCAGAGCCAGGACCAACTCCTGGAACTAGAACCTAGAGCCATGGCAAGGCCTCATTTTGGGGAGGGTGGGGCAGTGATATGGAGTGAGGCAGGATGAGTTTCTCTGCCCACTTCTCCACCCCCTTCTTTCCTCCAGCTGTGCCTCCATTGGCTGCGAGTCTGGGAAACGGTATGGAACACCAAGATGGGAACATGCCTGGCACAGCCAGTAACAAGTTGAGGGTGTGTGTGCCCTCCACTTTAGTGGGGGGGCATTAGCTCAGAGGCCTGTCACACAGGTATGACCCGTAGTTCTGGGACACAAAGGTTGGGAAATGCCTGGGGTACAAGAACCCCTTCAGTGCCCTAAGGCACAGCTGTATGAGGTTACCTCTATGTGTGGGCAGATGGAGTGTGTTAGGGCAGAGGGAGGTGGAGGGAGGCGGCTTTATTTCTAAGATTGTATTTGTCACTAGCACTGCATCTTAAAATTATAGAACTTTCATTGTTTTTCTTATTGTGAAAACAATGAAGTATTCCTTATAAAATAGTGAAGACTACAGAAATTGAAAAGAGGGGGAAAAAAGATCCCAGACTCTGATCAGACAGTTCATGTTGTGTGATGTGGGTAAAACCCTCGACCTCCCTGAGCGCTAGTTTCCCTCAGCAGGACACATGCCAGCCATGTGATCCAGGCCCATAGTGGGTGCTCAATAAATGATCTTTGTCATCAGTATTATTGATAGAACCCTTCATCCAGGTAGAACCGCTTGGTATCCTTCCAGCCGTTTTCCTATGCTAAACATTTTTTTTTTATTTTTTAAGATTTTATTGGGGAAGGGGAATAGGACTTTATTGGGGAACAGTGTGTACTTCCAGGACTTTTTTTCCAGGTCAAGTTGTTGTCCTTTCAATCTTAGTTGTGGAGGGTGCCGTTCAGCTTCAAGTTGTTGTCCTTTCAGTCTTAGTTGTGGAGGGCGCAGCTCAGCTCCAGGTCCAGTAGCCGTTGCTGGTTGCAGGGGGCCATCCCTTGCGGGAGTCGAACCGTCAACCTTGTGGTTGAGAGGATGCACTCCAACCAACTGAGCCATCTGGGAGCTCAGCGGCAGCTCAGCTCAAGGTGCCATGTTCAATCTTAGTTGCAGGGGGTGCTGCCCACCATCCCTTGCGGGACTCGAATCGAATTGGCAACCTTGTGGTTGAGAGCCCACTGGCCCATGTGGGAATCGAACCAGCAGCCTTCGGAGTTAGGAGCACGGAGCTGTAACCGTCTGAGCCATCGGGCCGGCCTCTATGCTAAACATTTTAAAACAAGTTTATTGAAATATAATTCTCATACCAAGAAATTCACTAATTGGAATTGTACAATTTAATGCCTTTTAGTATATTCAGAGTTGTATGAATATATCACATAATCACAATTTTAGAGTATTTTTATCACCGCAAGAAGAAGTCCCATATTCTTACCAGTCATACGTCCTCTCCTAGTCCTCAATCTCTCCCTTCCATCCCGAGGCAATCACTAATTTACTTTCTTTCTCTGTAGATTTGCCTATTTTGGATATTTCTACAAATGGAATCATATATGGCCCTTTGTGACTGGCTTCTGTCACATAACAATGTTTTCAAGGTTCATTCATGTTGTAACATGATTATTGCTTCGTTTCTATTTATTGCTGAATAAATTCTGTTATGTGGGTGGACCGCATTTTATGTATCCATTCATCAGTTGATGGACATTTGCTTTGTTTCCACTTTTCAGCTTTTATGAATGACACTGCTGTGGATATTTATGTATACTTTTTTTGCATGGACATGTTTTTAATTCTCTTGGGTATGTCCTCAGGAGTGGAATGGCTGTGTCATGGGGTAACTCTCTGTTTAGCATTTTGGGGAACTGCCAGGCTGTTTTCCACAGCAGCATTTTACACCCCCACCAGCAGTGTAAAAGGACTCTAAATCTTTACATCCTTGCCAACACTTGTTTGTTGCGTCCAGTGCAACACAGGCAGTGAGAGAACGAGAAGGGGCAGTGAAGGGTTAAGAAAGAAACAGAAATCAAGAAAGGTATGAAACAGGGGGCCAAGGGTCTCCCAGCCTCAAAGGACTGAGAGCCCCGAATTGGGCTGCCTTCTGGCTTTTATTGATACACACACAAGAAAGTAGTATTGTTTTCTCCATGGTCTGTGAGTCTCATACATCACACCAGAAAACTGATTCAAATCAATCACCCTTGCCTGCAAACAGCCGGAATAGAAAGTCCCATGATGTCTTAACAATTACGGTATGTGCCTCCCCAGGGACAAATCCTTTATGCTGAAACTTATTGATAAGAATGGAAGGAGAACTGATGTTATCACATCATTGGCTCACTTCCCACGCAGGTTGTGGGAAGGAATACAGCCACATAGGCAGAAGCTCTCCTTAGCCGGGAGAAGGGGGGGCTGTGCCCACCTCTCTCGACCCCGTGAGTTCTCCTGGTGGTCCCCGCGCGGTTCCGCCTCTCTTGGGTTGTTCCTCCCGTGAGGAATCTTACCCGTCATTGGCTGACCAACCATCTTTTGGGGGCCAAACAGAGAGACAGGAAGTGTAAACGCAAAGGTGAAGCAAAGTCCCTGAAAGGAACAGTCTCACAGACTCTTCTTTCTTTAGGGACAGGCACCAGGGGACATGATTAGGCTACTGCGTGACACTTGTTATTGTCTGACTTTGATTCCCCATCCTATTGGGGGTGAAGTGGTCTCTCATTGTGGTTTTGATTTGCATTTCCCTGATGGCTAATAATGTTGAGCATCTTTTCATGTGCTTGTTGGCCATCTGTATATTTTATTTGGAGAAATCTCTATTCAGATCCTTTGCTTTATTTTTAAATTGGTTGTCTTTTATTATTAAGTTGTAAGGGTTCTTTAGATAGTCTAGATACCAGTCCCTTCTCAGAAATAAGATTTGCAAATATTTTCTCCCATGCTTTTCACTTTCTTGATGTTGTCCATTGAAGCACAAAAGTTTGTAATTTTGATGGAGTTCAATATATCTGTTTTTCCCTTTGTCATTTGTGCTTCTGGTGTCCCACCTAAGAAACCCTTCCCTAACCCCAGGTCACTTCACAGAGACAGAACTGGCAGATCTCTGCCAAAGCTCATGGCCCTGCCGGCCACATGGCGCGGGGTCTGGCCCTGGGGAGAACTGAGCAAAGTGACCAGTGGGTCTGGAGTCCCATTGGCCTAGGGTCGAATCCCGGCTCTGCCAGGCTCTAGCTGGATCTGTTGGGCTTCTTAACCTTCTCGAGTTTTCTCTGGGAAGTGGGGTTGTAGTATTACCTGCCTTTGAGGGACACCAGGAAGCTGAACTGCGGGGTCCCTGGTCCAGGGCAAGCTCTCTGAAAGGCCCCCATTTCCATCATTATCATCTGAGCTCTTTTCTCCCCAGTAGCCTCAGGCCCGAGTCGGCCCTTGTCCTCTCCCTGGGGTCTGATTATGTCAAGTGCAGGATTCGGTAGCCTCCGTGGAAAACAGAGTTGGGTCTGCCCGTGCCTTGCCCCTCAGCCCAGATGCTCCTAAGGTCAAAGGAGCAGTGTCCCCTTCTTCCCCATGCCCTGTCCTGGGTAGCAAGGTTACTGGGGCCACAGGCTGCTGCATCTTGGGTGCAGTGCCCTCTGAGGCACACACAGTTCATAGCCGCAGCAGGGCTCGAGCCCAGCTCTCTCTGGGCTCCTAACTGCTCTCATATTACAGTGATAGTAACAAGTACAGTAATTATTGGAATAGCTAACACTTACTGGTTGCCACCACGGGCCAGTCTTGTGTAAAGTGCTATGTCATGCTTTTCCTAAGATCCTAGGAAGTAGGCCCTCTTATCTCAGTTGACAGATAAGGAAGCTGAGGAAACTGAGGCTCAGAATGGAGAAGTTGTTTGCTGGAGGTCACACACTTCAGAACTGGTGAGACCAAGGTCTGAAGTCAGGTCAGCTTGGGCCTAGAGCAGTGCTGCCAGTAGGAAGCCACGTCACCTCATTTAAAAGTTTCTACAGAGCACGTTAAAAAGAAAGAGGAAACACATGAAACTGATGTTAATAATGTAGTTTATGTAATGTAGTATAGCCAAAATATTTTCATTTCAACATGTAATTGACACAAACAATCACTGAGACAATAAAAATAATTAATTTATTTATTTGGTACCAAGTGTTGGAAATCCAGAGTGTATTTATATTTACGGCACATCTCATTTGGGACTGGCCACATTGGGCAGCTCAGGTCTAGACCTCCTGTCCCCCAGGTGCTGGGATACATCATCGATGGTGAGAGAAGGGGCCATTGGCCTGGGGAACCGGGAGGGCCCGGGTTGATGGGCATTGTTGTAACCGCAGCCGGAGTCACAGCGAAGAGAGTTTGCGGAGAAGCTGGAGTCCCTGCTGCACCGCGCCTACCACCTGCAGGAGGAGTTTGGGTCCACCTTCCCGTCTGACAGCATGCTGTTGGACCTCGGTGAGCTGGGCCCCTCCCAGGCTGTGGCGGGGTGGGCGCAAGCTGCAGGTGGAGGTGGGGAGGTGGGGAGAGACCTGGGGCGGGACTCCCTCAGTGCATCAGGGAAACCGGAATACCCAGGGGCTGACAGCACCCAGGGAAGGGGCCTCTCACCTTTTCCGGTCCAGTGCCTTGTTGCACAGAGGGGGAAACTGAGGCCCTGGAGGGAGGGACAGAGGCGTCCTTTCTATGTGGCAGGCAGGAGCAGAGCTGGAATGAGCCCCTGGCCAGTGTGCCCTGCCCCATCCCCTTGGGGGCAGGCCTTGGGCTTGTGTGGCAACATCTCCCTGAGGGCTGTTCCAGGCCTTTGGTCTGAGCCCTCCTACGGGCACAGCGTGGCCTGAGGGAATGGCTCACATGGAGAGAAACCCAGAGCAGGCCAAAGGGCCAAGAGTAAAGTCTTGCTGTTACCCTGCCCTACTGAGGTAAAGGGGTGTGGTGTCACCGAGGAAATGAAGTTACTCAGCCCAACAGCCCGTGTTGTCCTAGTGTCCTCTGGGAGCCAGACTCTGTGCAGTGAATGCGATGACCCCCAGGGCCCTTCCCTGGGTGCTGTCAGCCCCAACGGGGAGCGATAGACTCCTGAGTGGCCAGCATCCTGGCTCTACCAGTGGTGACACAGGCCCAGCAAGAGCTGGCCACGGTGACACATCCTCCCACAGCCTCTCCCTGAGTGGCTCTCATAGGTATCCTGCCTCTCATAGGTATCCTGCTTCCTCCAGCCTCCCCATGTGGCAGAGAAGGCTGGTGGGGCTTTCAGGGCTGTGGCCTCTGCTTACTGTGTTTCCCCGAAAATAAGACCTAGCTGGACCATCAGCTCTAATGCGTCTTTTGGAGCAAAAATTAATATAAGACCTGGTCTTATTTTAATTAATATAACATAATATAGTATAATATAATATAATATATGAGACCGGGTCTTATATAATATAATAGAATACAATATAATATAATATACCGGGTGTAATATAATGTAATATCTAATACCCAGTATAATATAATATAATATAATATAATATAATATAATATAATATAATACCCGGTATAATATAATACCAGATCTTATATAATATAATATAATGTAATATAATACAATATAATACAATACCCAGTCTTATATAATATAGTATAAGACCGGGTCTTACATTAATTTTTGCTTCAAAAGATGCATTAGAGCTGATGACCCGACTAGGTCTTACTTTTGGGGAAACACGGTATTTGTTCCACAAGTCTTTCCTAAGCGCCCTTGAATGTCCAGACCCTCTCAGCCCTTGAGCGGGTGGTGATGGGAACGCCGAGTAAATGGCCCATGGACTCCCTTGAGCCTTTTAGTCTCAGCGGCTAAGTTTCAGCTTGTCTGGGAGGGAAGTGACTGCCCAGGGCCACACAGCACAGCAGAGCCTGACCCCGCAGAGCTTGGGCCACCAAGCCTCGGGGTCCAGCAATGTGGCTGTGGGCATGTCCCCTCAGCAGCCTCGTTCCACACCTAACTGCCCACCTCTGAGGACATTGTAAGACTGAAGGAGGCGACGAGCCCAGGGTCTTCATGCACAGCGCTCAGTAAATAGGAGCTTTGTACTTGTCAGCGTCATCCTCCCAGAATCGGGGGTTCTGGGCTCTGCAGACGTGCGCCCCGCTTGGTGATCGCGGGAGTCTCAGCTCAGCCCTTCTCTTCCTGCTCTTCCCAGAGCGGACCCTCATGCTGCCCCTGACCGAGGGCTCGCTGCGTCTACGGGCGGACGACGAGGACAGCCTGACCTCAGAGGACTCCTTCTTCTCTGCCACCGAGGTGACGTGGGATGGCAGATGGTGCAGAGGGGTGGGTGCAGTGAAGGCCTGGCTTCTGTGCGACCCTCGGCATGAGCACTGGGTCGTGGGAAAGTGGAGTTCTTTCCTCCGACGGGAGCAGAATTTGGCAGTCACCAAGTGCTGCTCCCCAGGGATTCCATACAGTTGCTGGGGACAGGGAGGCCTGAGAAGCCCAGGGTCATAGGTCCTGGGGGTGAGGTCAGGGGTCTGCTCCTGCCAGCTCCAGGCCAAGCTGACCTCTCCCTTCTCCGGGCCACGTGCCTGTTGCTTCGCATGAGTCTCCTGCCATGGTCACGTGTGTCAGGCCCGGCTGTCCTGGCCTAGGGTGAGAGGGTGTGGGCAAAGGTCCAATAGATGGTCCCTTTGGGATGAGCCCCTGGAGATGGGGACAAGGCCAGAGTTGGACTTGAACCCAGGCCTCCTTTCTCTTGGGCTAGTGTTCCCCCTGGCATCCCCTCTGACAGTTTGGCCTCTAGGATGTCCACTGGGCAGGCGCCCTCAACCCCTGGGTGCTGTTGACACAGGCTTTGACAGGCTCTTCCTCTCCCTCTGCACCCTCCCCCAGCTCTTTGAGTCCCTCCAGGTCGGAGATTACCTCCTGTCACTCTCCAGGCCCGCTGCCGCCTATGAGGAGGCCCTGCAGCTGGTGAAAGAGGGGAAAGTGCTCTGCCGAACCCTCAGGTGAGGGTGTGCGGTAGGAGAGCGGGGGAGGGGCAGCTGGCGTGAACCCTGTCCCCTTTGGAGGAAGCTGGAGAAGCCAGCCATGCTTGGTGAGGACTCAGTGGGCCAGGCTGGCTGACAGCTGTGATGGGTCCCTGTCCCGCCACGGAGGGCCTGGGGTGGCCCAAGTACCGAGACAGGCAGGTCTGGAATGAAAAGCGACCAATTCATATAATTAATGAATAAAATAACAAGAGTTTGTACTTGTTCAAAGTTCTTAGGGTCCGGCCACGGAAACACAGTGGGCGCTGTTCCTGAGCCCCAGGTGTGATACAGCCCCTCTTAGCAGCGGCCCAGAAGCCAGGCTTTGGGGACAGACAGACCTGAGTCTCTCCAGGTTCTGCCACCTTGTAGTGTGTGGCCCTGGACAAGTTGTCTAAATCCTCTTAGCCTCCATTTTCTTACCTGTGGTATATTCAGGTTTCTTATTCATCTTAAACTAATTTTTCTGTGTGATATGAGACTCAGAACTTGACTTTTCATCATGATTCCAAATTTAAGTTACGTGTGTTTAAAGTTCACTGACTAAAATGGTTGAAAGCTCCAGTGATTTGAATAAAGGATGGCCAGACCAGGGCACCTCCAGCTGCCCCAGAAAACCCTGCCCAGGTAGGCGGCAACCCCCTGCCCTGGCTTTCTGCCAGCTTGGAGCAGTTTGGTCATTTCAGTTCTTTGCCAGGGAGGGTGTTTTGCTGTTTGGGGCCTAAAGGAGGCCAAGGTCAGTCCAGCTCCCAGTGACCAGACCTGCCAGCTGTGCCCAGTGCCATTGAGGTTGACACGTCCTCAGAGAACATCCAGTCAGCCTCTCCCTTTGGTTTGGGGAGACTGAGGCCTAGAGGGGGTCAGGCACTTGCCCAGGGTCACCCTGCCAGGCAAAGGCAGGGCCACCTGGGGCTCTACCCAGACCCCCATAGGGACATCGCTGGGTGGGGCCCAGGGGACCTGACTGTGTGCTTCCCCTCAGGACAGAGCTACTGGGCTGCTACAGTGACCAGGACTTTCTGGCCAAGCTGCATTGTGTGCGGCAGGCCTTTGAGGTGGGTGTGCTGCGGGGACACCAGGGGCGGAGGGGCTGGGGGTGCGGCCGGCAGGCAGGTCTGCTGCTGGGCCTGCTCCCACACCTGGCCCCTCTAAGCAGGCAGACGCCTGTCCTGCTGAGCATTTACTGCCCTGTCCTTGGCGGGGGGGCCTGCCAGCCCGGCAGCTCACTCCCCTCCCATCATTCCTAGGGCCTTCTGGAAGACCAGAGTAACCAGCTCTTCTTCGGGGAAGTTGGCCGGCAGATGGTGACAGGCCTGATGACCAAGGCTGAGAAGGTAGCGGGAGGCGGGGGCTCTGTTTTCAGGTTTATTCCCCCCTAACCTTGTTTTTTTCTTAAATTTTTATTGGGGAATATTGGGGAACTGTGTTTTTTCAGCACCCATCAGCTCCAAGTCAAGTCATTGCTTTCAATCTAGTTGTGGAGGGCGCAGTTTGCTGGCTCATGTGGGAATCGAACTGGTGACCTTGGTGTTATGAGCACTGCGCTCTAACCACTGAGCCAACCAGCTGCCCTTCACCCTGTTTTATTTTTAGTTTCTTTTAACTTTTATTTGGTTCTAAAAAAAAAAAAAAACGAGGGAGGGAGGGAGGGAGGGAGGGAGGGAGGGAGGGAGGGGAGGGAGGAAGGAAGGAAGGAAGGAAGGAAGAAAAGCCAATCTGAAATGAAGCTGAGGAGCTTTGCCTTCATTCTGTAGGCTGTGGGAGAGCGGGGGAAGGGTTGGGGTTTTTTGCCATGTTAATTGAAAAATACGGATGTGTGTTACGTTTTATTTCTGATCACATTATAATATAGCTTTACAAAATTCACTGACTATGAAATGCAAGCCATAGACGTTCTCCCTGAAACCCAGCTGCCCAAGCGAACCATTGCCCACAGTCGTACACGAGTCTGTCCTACTTAGTTTCATGGACTGTAACTCTTGAACTTGTTATTTAATTTTCAAGGCTCAGGTTGTGACCCTCAGACTGTTGTGCAGACTTGTTTTGCTGTATAAGAGTGTATGTGTGTCAGTCCATGCAGTTCCGTTGACCGATTGTATCGTATCCCGTCGGGTGGCTGGCTGTGGCTTATCCGGTTCTCCTATGGCTGGGCATTTGGCTTGTGTCTGATTTTTCAGGGTTACAGACACCACTATTATTATCAGTCTCTTCCAGATCTTTCTAGGTACCTGTAAGGTTTACTGTGGGGCAAAGCCCTGGACGTAGCAATACTGGGTCCTGGGCTCGGATATTGAAAACTGGCAGATCTTGCCAGTTTGCCCTCCAAAATGTTTTAACAACTTAAGTCCCTACTAGTAGTATAAGAGTGTGTCTCCTTATATCCTGGCAGTGCTCAATATAACCTTTCTAATCTTTATTTTATCCATGCTTGATGTTTCTTGGATCATTGATGAGGTTGCATAAATGTCACTCATTTCTTTTCTTTGAAGGGTTTAACTAAAGCTCCTGAACACGCCTTCTCCCCACTCAGGCCTTCCTCACCTGCGGAGTTATGGTTCTAAAACCCACCTCTGACCTCCACACCCAGCTGCTGAAGCCCCTCCCACACTCCCGCTCCCTTGGTGTAGGTGTAGGGACCCAGCTCAGGCGGAGGCCTGCTGCTCTGCGCACTTTGCGTCGTCCGGACAGAAGGGCTCAGGCTTCCAGGCCCCACCAGACGTCCTCCCTGATCAAGGCCTTTGCACATGCTGGTTCCTCCGTGCCCGTCACACTGTTCTCAATTCTTTGTTGTTAGCGACTTTATTGTAAGATATACACGCAAGAGAGTGCAAAAGTGTATCTGTAGGGTTTAATGAGTGAAAAGATGACCCGCTCTGTACCTGGCAGCCAGGTTAGGAAGTGGAAATATACCAGTACCTGGAAGCTCCCTCCCCCCTCTTCCTTGATCACCCGCTCCCGGCCAGCTCTTTCCCTAGGAGGCTTCACCTGCTTTGTCCCCTAGGGCCTAAGCGCCCTTGGGCTCGGCCCACCCAGCGTGGCCCCATCACCCCACATGCTGCTTGCAGTTGCCTTGTCCTCATGACTCCAACCCAGCCCTATTCACATTTTGGTGAACATTCGTCCAGTGCCTCCTCCTCCCGTGGTTCTGTATAAATGGCATCAACCTGTGTACGTGGTTCAGTGTCAGCTTTCCACTGCCTGGCTCTTGGGCACATCACTGATCTGCCGAAATCTCACTATTCCTATCTGTAAAGTGGGTGTAATATCAGAATGCCCCTCATAGGACCATATGAATTAAATGAGTTGATCCATATTAGAATAGTCCCTGGCATGTATCAGCTCCCCATGTCCATAAGTGCACACCCACCCCTGCAAATTGTGCCCCTCTAAACCTCTCAGTCCCGGAGGGTGAAGACTTCGTTCTGTGTGCTGAGTTTTATACCAGCAGCAGCAGTGTTATACACTATTTATTGCTGAGGTCCAGGCACTGGGTTGATTCCGTGACGTGAATGAGCTCATTGACTCCCCCACAAAAGCCCTATGACAGTGGGGCTGTAGCTTCTCCCAGTGAGGCTCAAGGTCATAGAGATTTGGATCTTTGGCTACCTGACTCAACCTCACGTCCTCACCCATCCTCCCAAACTGAGCTCGTGCTGTGGCATGTGTGTCTCTCAGTGGGTGCTCAGGAATGAGCTGGTTGGAGACATTGTGGGGTGCCTGGTGTTGGATCTGCCCTGGAAATGCCCTGGTCTCTGCAGACGCACTTTGAGGTGGGCCGGGGACCCTTCTTGCCTTGTTTTCTCCGTGGCTGCTGCCCAGGGATAGGCCCTGCCGTGGCGTGTCCCCCATCCCCGCGGATCTTGTCTAGCTGGGTCTTGGGGCCTCTTCAAGAACAAAATAGGCTCTTTTTTCCCTTACTTAATTCTTACTTCCTTAATTCCCTTACTTAATTCTCCCCAGAGCCCCAAAGGCTTCTTGGAGAGCTACGAGGAAATGCTGAGCTATGCCCTGCGGCCGGAGACCTGGGCCACCACACGGCTGGAGCTGGAGGGCCGCGGGGTGAGTTGGTTGGTGCTAAACACCTGAGATGCTTGAGCGGGGGTGGGAGGCGTCCTGTGCCAAGCTCTGCCCTGAACCTCAGGATCTGAGTTGGCTCCATCACTGCTACAAGCCCCCAGTTCCTGCCCTGCCCCAGGCCCAGGCTGTGAGGGAGATGGCCCCAGCTGCACGCCATTGCAGCGCGGAGATGTGTCTGCTCACCCACATGTTCCCATCAGGCCCCCTCCGGCCTGTCTTCCCATCTGGACTGGCCCCGCCGCTCAGGCAGCCGGGCCCAGAGCAGCCTCGCTCCCGCAGGTGGTGTGCATGAGCTTCTTCGACATCGTGCTGGACTTCATCCTCATGGACGCCTTCGAGGACCTGGAGAGCCCTCCGTCCTCGGTGCTCGCCGTCCTGAGGAACCGCTGGCTGTCGGACAGCTTCAAGGAGACGGTGGGTGGCTGCCCCCACTGCCAGCACTCACGCACATGACCCCGTGCATTGGCCTGGACCCCGTTTCTGCCCATCCCTGGCTTCCTGGGGACGCCATGGCTCCCCTCAGCACCACTTTAGAACCAGCGTGCAGTGCGTTTTCGTTCCATGCTATGGTTTCCCTTACTTAATTCTACTCATTCTATGCTGTTATTAATTCTATTCAATTTTAATGCTTCCTATTAAATCAAGTTAAAACATGGAAAAAGAAGAGGAACAGCAGGAAAGCACTGAGCTCTGGCCCCTGCAGGGCAGGCAGGCCACTCAGGCAGCAGTGCCAGGTGGCAAGGGGGTGGTCCGGAGAGGGCTGGGGCGGGTCTTCACAGGCAGTTTCCAGGCCATCACTCTGGATCCCACAACCACTGAATGAGGTGGGTGCTGGCTCACGGCCATTCTACAGAGCAGGAAACTGAGGCCCAGAGATGTTCAGTGGCTAGTCCAGAGGCCCGCAGGGGTAAACGCTGGAGTCAAGATTCAGATTTAGGTGTGTCTGATTCCAGTCGAGGGGAGAGAAACAGCAGAGCTCAGGCACCAAGCCCCTATTCCTGCTGGGGGTGGGGTGAGCTGGGGGTGAGGGTTTGGTCCCAAGCTAGGGATTGGATAGGGGCTGCCAGCCTGGCCTGTTACTCTGGCACCCATTGGGTCCTGTCTTTGATTTAGGCCCTTGCCACTGCTTGCTGGTCGGTTCTCAAAGCCAAGAGGAGGCTACTGATGGTGAGTGACCTGACAGGACCCCCGGGGGTGCCGTGTGGGGGCTGTGGGTGTGGTGCCCAGCTCAGCTGACCCTCCTTTCAGGGTGTGCTGGCCCCTGGCCTACGGGGAGACAGGGGCTGGTACAGGGAGGCCTTGCGGAGCCCCCAGGCCCATCTGCACCTTTTGGCCTCTGTTACAGCACTGGCCACTCATCCTGCCAGTACCTCTCCCTTGACTAGGCACAACTTAACCTCTACCCCCCGCAGGGCCCAACACAGAGTAGGCCACCAGGAAATGTCAAAGGAACCAGACACCACAAGAGGGGAAAGGGCATCCTTAGAGGCAGAAAGGACTCAGGCAAAGGGTGGAGGCTGGTTTGGTAGAGGCGCCTGGGTGTGGCAGGCAGAACGGCCTCCCTCCACCATTGGCCTGCCGTGATCTGCACCCAAGGCAGCAGCTGGCTGTGCTATCTGGGCTGCGATCCATTCTTCCCCTCTGCCAGCCAGGCTCTGCTTCCCAGCTGTTATCAGTTGCCTCCGCCACACACTCCAGGCACTTCCTGTGCTGAGCCCACCCCCGGCCTCTTCTTGTACAGTCCTCACAGCAGCCCTGAGGTCACCCCCATTCTGCAGAGGTGAAAACGGCCTTCCCTAGTCATTTGCCCAGGGTCACCCAGCAAGAATGTGAATGAGCCAGGCCTCCGTCTAAAGTACAGCTCTTAAAATGACCCCAGGGCCAGCCTGGGTTCCAAACTCAGCCTTCCTGCCCCCATAGGTGCCCGATGGCTTCATCTCCCATTTCTACTCCGTATCGGAGCACGTTAGCCCCGTCCTGGCCTTCGGCTTCCTCGGACCCAAGCCTCAGCTCGCTGAAGTGTGTGCTTTCTTCAAGGTAAGCAGGGAGTGCTGTGGCCACTGCTGCTGCCTGGGCCCTGCCCTGTCCCTGGGATTGGAGCCCTGGGAGGTGCCAGGAGTGGAGTGAGGGCCTGAGCCTGCTCCCTGAGAATGGGCGGGTAGGGGTCCCTGGAGAGAGCTGGTGCTGCCCCTTCCACCGGGAGCCTGGCCCAGTGGGTCTGGGGATGCCCTGGGAGGGCTGGAGCCTGAGACTAAAGAGACTTGGCCGTGGGGGGGTCTGGAGGCCGTCAGTGGGGGGCCGGGGCTCGAGCCCGGTCCCAGCCAGCCCTGTACCCCAGCACCAGATCGTGCAGTACCTGAGGGACATGTTCAACCTGGACAACGTGCGCTACACCTCGGTGCCAGCGCTGGCGGACGACATCCTGCAGCTGTCCCGGCGCCGCAGCGAGATCCTGCTCGGCTACCTGGGGGCGCCGGGGGCCAGCAGCGTGGGCCTTAACGGCGAGCTGCCCCGAGGGAATGGCCCCCTGGAGGAGCTGGAGTAGTGACGGGCGCAGGCTGGGGAGGGGTGGCTGCCAGGGCCTCGTCCACGCAGGTGATGGCAGACAGAAGGCACCCGCTCCCTCCTTTGAGTTGACATGGAAGGGCCTGGGCGTCTGTGGCCATCAGCCGCAGCAGAGCCCAGGCCATGGTGGCTAAAGGCAGTTGCCCATGACCCTGGCCCCTCATCATCTGTGGATCCCCAAGGCTTGGGGGACAAACTTCCTTGGAGAGGGATGGAGCTGCTAGGGGCCTGCCTGACAGGCTGAACCAGTGGCCAGTGGGGCCTGAGGGAGAGGAAGGTAGTGAGAGAGACAGAGGAAGGTGTGAGGAGAACTGGGAAAGGCAGAGCCGGGATGCCCTGGGTGGGGGACCCCAAAACCTCCCACCATCCCAGGGCTGCTGACAAGTGGGGCTGGGGGGTGGAGGAGAAAGATGGGGGTGGCAGGGCTCTGTGGTGAAGGTCACTGATGCCCCGAGCCTGAAGGAACTGGGCTGGACAGTCTCAGAATCCAGGCATCTGGCTGTCCAGTCCTGATGATGCTTACCCCGCCATCACCTAGAGAGTTTGCAGCAACAGAGAGGGAGGTTGGGGGCCTCGGAGTGGGGCTGGGGGCATGGTGGTGGGACAGAGGAGGGACTGCTTTCCTTGTGCTGACATCTGTGCAGGGACTGGGCCCTTGAGAAACCCAAGCACGAAACCAGGACGCTGTCCTCTGACATTCCCGTTCCCTGCCAAAGACTGTCATTTCTCCTCCCACTTCTGCCATCACCAAAGCCAGAGGAGGTGGGGCTGGTCCCTCTGTGCGCCGCCCCCTCCCCCACCGTCCTCTGTGAACCCGAAACTCCCTGGG
The DNA here is from genome assembly GCF_057876585.1 of Rhinolophus sinicus. NCBI lineage: Eukaryota > Metazoa > Chordata > Mammalia > Chiroptera > Rhinolophidae > Rhinolophus > Rhinolophus sinicus. Next base: position 6,240,337 of record NC_142516.1, on the reverse strand, counting down.
TGGCACTAGGCACTGAACTGGAGGTTCTGACCAAGGGTCAGCTCAGGCCTGTCACCTGTGCTGCTGTTGGTGGCCCCAGGAGTGAGGGGCCCAGGGACCACGTCGGGGAGGTCCGAGGGTGTAGCTGAGTGGACCAGCTCCCCAGCCCTCACTAGGACAAGAAACTGCCCAGCACTCAGCCTTCCACTGGATGCACAAATGCTCTCGAGCCACGCAGTGGTCCCCCCACTGGTCTTCCAGATGGGGGTGGTCAGCACTTGCTCCACGTCGTTTGTCCCCACGTTGCATGCAGGGTTTATCAGCCCTGCAGACTCACTTCTCTTACGGTGTTTTCACCTGAGCTGGGATGTTTTATTTATTGCCTTAACACTTTATTTTGAGGCTCTGCCCCTGTCCAGGTTGAGAGGCCTGCGAGAGAAACAGACCCCTCCCAGTTCTCTACTGCCTGGGTTTGGGGGACTGGCTCCTCAGACCAGGGGTTCCTCTCCCTCAATGGCAAAAGGGTGTGGGGGGTGATTGTGCCCATATGGGGCGGGAGGGAGAGGGAAGATGGGAGGAGATGCTGGGCATGGCCTATCACCTGTGAGCTCACTCTCCTCCCGGTACCCGCCCCCCAGACTAGGGGATGGTTGTGCACTAATCTTGGTTCTGGCTCCAAACCCACCTCTCTGAGGTCGAGGTCAGTACAATGCTAGGGACCAGGGGTGGCCCTCCTCCATCCCAACATTCCGTTCATTTGCACTTACCCTGCGCTATGAATGTAATCTTGGGCCTGGGCCTCAGCCCACTCTGATGTGTTCCCAAATTACACAGAAAGTGGCATTTTCATTTTGTCTTTGTTTACACGTCCTTGCACTGCCTCTGGCACTTATCTGTCGCAGCTTCAAACTTTTGTATGGTAGAGCGTGTGTGCATCAACTTCAAGTCAAATAAATGATTTGAAGAATTTCCTTCCACGTTGCCATGCTGCTGGGTACATGTGTGGCTGTTTGCTTCCTGGGCCAGAGCTGTGGTCCCACTGAGCTATAGTTGGTGGAGGTTCCAGGAGGGCAAAGGTCGAGGGCAGCCTGGTGGGGGCTGTGAGTCAACTTGGGGCTCTTGGCTGCCTGGCAGGGAGGCCCTCAGCAGGGAGGGCCCCTGGCAGGTGGGGGGACAGGGGGAGGAGCCAGTGAAAAGCTTAAAGACAAATGGGTGGGTGGCCTTGGTGTGGATCAGCTCAGGCAGTTTAGGTGAGGTTGCTTCTTATCCCCGCTTCTTCTGCCTCCCCCCCCACACACACACTCTGGTTCAAGCTGCTGTTTCTCAGTCTAGGTGTGTAGGACACTGCTCCCTGGTCCATGCTGGTATTATGAGCCTTGTGCTTCCTCCCACCCCACAGGCAGTCAATCACTGGTCATCAGTTGGCCGCTCACAGCAGCTCATGGCAGCTCTCGCTGGCTGCTGGCTGCCAGCCGCTCACGCTGGCCACCAGCCACTCCTGGCAGCACACAGTAGCCCACGGCAGCAGATAGCAGCCCACGGCAGCTCACACCACCTCCAGCTGCTCATGGCAGCCCAGCTCTAAGGAGAGCCATTGTTCACAATCTTAGCTGTAGAGGGCGCAGCTCACTGGCCCATGTGGGAATCGACCTCAGTGTTAGGAGCATGGTGCTCCAACCACCTGAGCCACCGGGCTGGCCCCGAGGTGGCTTCTTTGAGCCTCAGTGTTCACATCTGTAAAATGCGGGTGTTGGATCAGGCCGGAAGTATAGACTCAGGCTCAGTCACTAAATGCCTGAGCCGGTGAGGGGCTGGGACAGGTGGGAAAGAGAGCAGATCTTAGCCTGCCAGATCTCCACATGTTTTCACTGGCAATTGGAACAGCGCAATGTTTAATTGAAAGGTACTTGTGAAAAACTTCACTTTGAAAATTTCCAAACGTGTAGAAAAGTTAAAAGGAAAACCATATAAAGAGTACCCAGAAAACCAACATCTTGAGTCAGTAATTAACATCTTGCCATTTCTTTTAAAAAATATATTTTAGAGTAAGTTTCGGACATATACTTCACCCCTAAACCCTTGAACAAGCAGATCTTAAAAATAAGGTAGTTCTTTGGCATAACCACAATACCATAATCACACCTAAAAAATGTATCAATAATCCTCTAATATCTACTGGGATTCTGGAAAGTGTTTTTCCTGATTAATTGGAAGTGGACTCAAATTCCACCCGGAAAGGAGAAATGCTTGACTCTTTCCCTTTGCAAGCTGATAGTCACCTCCAAATGCTGGCAAATAGGTTTGTTTGGTTTAAACAGCTTTATTAAGGTATGATTCGTATGCCATAAAATGCATTTGCTTTAATGGTTTTTTAGTAAATTTATGGAGGTGTGCAACTGTTAGCACAATATAGTTTTAGAACACTTCCATCACCCCCAAAAGCCCCTTGTGCCCATTTGCAATAAACTCACACCTCCTGCTTCTCAAAAAGCTAATAATGGAAGTGCCTGAGGTAGCTGGTGGTAGGTGACAGGGAAATGGGGCCAGCTGACGGACCAGCCCAGGCTGGACCAGGTGGGGAGATAGCTGAGCACAGCTGAGAAGGGTAGAGGGCGGGGGTGGGGGGGGAGGCCCTCCTGGCTTGCTGGTGGGCTCAGTCACCATCCTTCCCCTGCTCTTTGCTGAACCCACAGTCCTGGCTCCAGCTGTCCTGCAGTCTTGCAGAGTGAGCCATTCTGGTCAATGGGATTCCTTAATTTATTTTCACTTCTCACAAGTATTTATGTCATTTATCAGGTTCTTGTTCTAGGTCTGGCCTGGGCCAGGCTCAAGTACATAACAGGCCCTGTCTTCATGGTGCCCTGGGCTTCTCTACTTATAGCAGAACCCCCAAAGTACATAAAAAGCACATAAGAAGCAGACTCCAGGGCTCCAACCCAGATCTACTAGATCAACCCAGACCCCAGTGGGACCCAGGAATCTGACAAGCTGATCTTGGTGTGCCTGAAGTCAGAACCATTTCTTACAGAGAGACAAAGAACTGATTACACAGTCCCGTGTGATCAGTGCTGAAGTAGGAGAGGGGATGGTGGGTATGAAGGTGTGTCTGTCTACACAGAGAGGAGTGTTTTGGGAAAACTGAGGTGTAGGTGGAAAACCGGCTCCTTGTTTAAAATGCTCCCATGATGCCTCATTAAATAGCATAAATGTGACTGAATCAATAAACACTGTTACTTGAATGAAAGAAGGAAGGAGTCTTTCTTAACTTCAATTAAGCTTCCACTTTTAGCATCACTTCAGAGAAAATAAGCCCCTCTAGATCTTTGGCTTCAGTTTACCCATAACTAAAAGTGGGTGGGTTCAGACCCCGTCGTGCCAAGTTTGCCCCCTCACCCCCATGTGAGCATGCGCTCTGATGGGTGCCTAGGTCTCGCCGACTCAGACCTGGGACGCTTTCGCTAGGCGCAGGTACCAGCTAAACCAAAGCTCCCACCGAAGTTCAACACGCCCCCTAAGCTAGCGCCTGATTGGTCGACCCTGCCCACACTGCGAGCCAGCCTCACCTTCTGGTTGGCTGTTCCGCCTTTAGTTCTGTGCTGGACCCTCCTCTTCTCTGATTGGCTACTAACCCACCTGCACTCTCCCTCAATTGGGCGCCGGCTTGGCCGGTTCGCAAGCTCCTAGGGGCCCCACTCTCTGATTCGCCGGTTGGTCCAGCCCCACGGCCTGAACGCTGAATGGCTGCACCGCTACCTGTATTGGCCTCTAATTGGATACGCGGCGCCTCCCTGGCGTGATAGGTCAGGACCACCGCCCCCCTGGCTCCCCATTGGCTACTCGGCAAAGCCCGGTCTCCGGGTAAGATGGCAGCGGACGGACAGTGCTCGCTCCCCGCTTCATGGCGGCCGGTGACCCTCACCCACGTCGAATATCCTGCAGGTAAAAGGCGGCCCCGACTCCGAGGACATCTTCCCGGAGCCAGACCCTCAGCCCCCGGAGCTCAGGCCCGCGTGAACCTACGGAGGGGCGCCGGGGGATCGGGGTGGGAACTGTCAAATAGTGAGCCATGGAGGGGCTCGGCCGGCGCGCGCGCCGCGCAGGCGCAGTGGTGCGGTGATGAGCTGGGCGAAATTGTGAGCTGCTCGCTCGCGCACTCTGCGACTGCGCGGCCCGCGTGCTACCCCCGGTCCCGGGGCGCGGGTGGACTGCAATGGGGAGGGGGGGTCTGTGTGAGGCGGGAAAGGATCACTGGCCTGGACCTGGGCCCTTCTTCCCCGCCCTCCCCGAAGCCGGAGAGGCTGACTGGGACAGTGCCTGTTTCCTTCAGACAGCGTGTTTGGACTGCCTGTAAGAGAGCTCCCCGTTGCTGGGAGTGTGTAAACCCAGGTCAGGCAGCTATTTGTTGTTTGAGGACTTCTGGTGTGCCACGCCCTTGAGCAGGGCCGTGCTGCACAACAGAGGGGACCCCGTAAGGGGCAGGCAGCTTCTAGAATCTTGATTTCTGGAGCTTCGCATGAGACATAGGTACTACCTAGAAGCACAGCGTTTTCCAGCTGGGAAGTCCTTTAACTACCATTCTGGAGGCGGTCTAGTAGAGTAGTGCAGAGTTTGGGCCTTGGAGACAGAAGTGTCTGGGCTTAAGTTCAGGCCTAGGTCTTGTGCAAGTGACTTCACCTGTCTGCCCCAATTACTTCATTTCTAAAGTGGGACTAATCTCAGTGCTTCCTTTCTAGTGGTGGTGTGAGAATCAAGTAGCAGGGGGCGTGAGAATTGCTGAGTGCAGTGTCTGGCACACCGTAAGCATTCAGTAAATAACTGCAGTTAATATCCCACCTTCCCAGGGCCCTCTCAAGCCCACCCTACTCTCCCTGGGTAGGATGGTTGGGTGTCAAGTGAGCCCCTCCTTGAGTCCCCGTTGTCCTAGGAAGGACCTGCTCATGCTGCTCTTTGGGGCGGAGGTGTGAGAACCAGGCCCTGCTGAGGGCCCCAGGGCTGGCTGCCAGGGAACTTTGACCCTGGGTGTTCTGGGTTATACTGGGGGTGGAGTGGCCCTGCCAGGTGCTTGGCCCTGCCTGCCCGCCCACCCACCCTCCCATCAGCCTTCCATCCATCAATTCAGCCAGTATCCACTGAGCGCTTCCAGAGTGCTAGGCCCTGGGCTGGCTCTGGGTTTAGAATGGTGAACAGGCCAATAAGTCCCTGTAGTCCTGGATTGTGAAAAAATGCCACTTCACAGGAGGGAAACCAAGACCTGGAGAGGGGAAGAGGCTAAGGCTTCAACACTCTTGTGACTTCCCTTCCCTGGCCTTGGAGTAGCTTCTCTGAGTGCTCCCAGCCTGACAGGCGAGAAGAAGGAACCCGGCAGTTGGGAAGAGCGTGACGCAGGCTGTAACGAGGGACCCTTTGTAGGGACTGTGGGTGGCCGGAGGGGGGACCTGGTTGAGCCTAGGGGCATACCATGAGGTCAAGCCTCCGCTAACTCTTCTATGGCTCCCCACACTTCTTCGTGCCCCTCATCACACTGATCCTTGCTTCCTTCACCCATTCTCCATTCGTTTACCATCATTTTTGAGCCCAGTTAAGTGCTAGGTGCTGTACTGGGCTTGGGGGATTGAGTGGGGTGTAGAGGGAGAGACAGACACAGCCCGGTATCTACACTAACAAGCGTATCATGAATGAGGCCGAGTTACCCCCCACCAGGCCGAAAGCTCCGCAGTGGCAGAAACATGTCTTTTTTTGCCACTGTGGTGGGTACTTAATTTATGTTAACCCAGACAGCATCCCAGATGGGAAAAATGGTGTGTGCAAAGGTCCAGAAGTAGGACAGAGCACTGTGCATTGAGGGAACTAGAGTTCGGTCCCTGGAACTGGAGCAGAGAGTGGGAGGGGAGCAGCCCAATGAGCTGGGCTGAGGTGGGACTTATCCCAAGGACAGAGGGACCATGGAGGGGTTTGGGGCAGAGTGGTGAGGCAGCATCTGCAAGAAGGTCCCAGATTAGTGCCAGGTGTGGGACAGGCCATGGAGATGGCCAAAGGTTTGGGGGTACCAGCCACTTCCTGTCCTCATAGCCCGTACCCTGGACATCAGCTGGACAGCTGAGAGATCCAGAATCTCAGGGCTGGAAAGGGCTGGGCCATTTTGTGGGTGAGGAGACAGAGGCCCAGAAAAGGGAAGGGCCTCACCCACTGACCCAGCTGGCCTGTGACAGCCCTAGCACTTGAACCTAGGTTGATGGCCTGTTCTCCCAGGTCAGCTCCAAGCCAGCCCTACCCTGGGTAGGTGTGGGTGAAGCCAGGTGTGTGCTCATCTCTTCAGCCAGGAATCTGGGCTCAGCCCTGTGTGGGCACCTTCCCTGCTGCCTGCATGAGGCCAGGTGGGTGGTGTGGGCCGTTTCTCCCATTAGGTTCTCCTAACCTCTGAGTGAGCAGAGCCCCCAGCGTGGAAGTGTCCAGGGTGCCGGGGATTGAGTTAGGTGTCACACAGGCCCCATCTCATTAAAGCTCACACAGCTGTAGGAGGTGGGTACTAACATCCCCAGTTCGTAGGTGAGAGAGCTGAGACTCATGCAGGTGGAGTCTTTACCTGAGATCGAGCAGCCCGCGAGTGCTGGCACAGGAACTGAACCCTGCCCTCTAACCTCAGAGTGGCCACATAGCTGCCCTGTCTTGAATGGTGAGGGTAGTTTTGAGGCTTGGCATCAGCCCTGCTCTTAAGCAAGGGGGAAAGTGGTTCTCATCGCTTGGCTGTGGTGTCCTCATCTCTCAAAAGGGGCTGGCAGTCCTCACATTGCCCCCCTCTCTCCCTGGCCTGTTAGGCGAGTGAAGAGCGGGTAGTCAATAGGTAGCCAATTTCTCGCCAACAGAGAGGCAGTGAGAAGCCGTTACTGCAGTGGGCAGCCAAACTGGGCACCACAGTCTCCCGCCCACCCTTGGCCTTGGTCCTTGTTGGAATCTGTAGCATAGACCCCAGCTGTATGGTGGCCAGAGAATACCAGGATTTCCTGGAGGCCCTGGGGTAGCCTCAGCACAGCACTCTGCGTTCTAGAGGTACCTGCGTGCCTGCCAGGCCATCTCCTTGTACAGGGCCCGGCCTCAAGGTGAGACCAAGCAGGGTCAAATTCCTGATTGGGCAGGGTGGTGGGTCTAGTGTCTGGACCAGGCCAGAGCCTTGGATTTTAGTCCCGCTCCCACCCCTTTCTGGCTGTGTGACTTTGGGCAAGTCCCACAACCCCCGTGGGACTCAGTTTCTTCGTCTATAGAATGGGAGCTGTGAAGGCACCTGCTTAAAACTCAGGATCTATGAAGTTTAGTGCTCAGTAAACAGACACAGGTCACACCTGTGACTGAGTGGCTGTGGCCCGCTGGGAGACTGAGGTGTCCACAGCTGCCTGGCCCTGTACTCCGGGCCCTGCTGGGACCGTCTTTCTGGCTCAGGCCCTACCGTCTCGCGGGGGGCCAGCCCTCTTCTGATGCCCATGCTCTGTCCTCATCCTATTCTCCCTGTCTCACCCAGGTGATCTCTCTGGCCACCTCCTTGCCTACCTGAGCCTCAGTCCCGTATTCATCATCGTCGGTTTCGTGACTCTCATCATATTCAAGCGGGAGCTGCACACGGTGAGTGAGTCGGCCCCCCCCCCACCCCGTTCCCCTCTCCACACTGCTCCCAGGTACCCCCACCCCTGGGAGGGGTGCTGTACCATTTCATCTCAGGTGTTTTGCCTTTCCTTCCGGTGTGTGGAGCCTCTTGGCTGGTTCCAAGTTATGTACCAGTTGGGCTGGAGGTTCAATTGGAGACCACGGTCTTTGGGGCTGGGCGGTGGCCAGCAGGCACACAGAGGCCCAGCTGACCACACAGCTTCTTGGCAGATCTCATTCCTTGGGGGCCTGGCACTGAACGAGGGGGTCAACTGGCTGATCAAACACGTCATCCAGGAGCCGCGGCCCTGTGGAGGTAGGGCCCAAGCCTCAGGAGTCTGGGGCTCTCCCAGGTCGGGGCATTACTGGGAGGCCTGCATCCTCCTGTCCTGCCCTTTCTCTCTCCCCCACAGGCCCTCATCCGACAGTTGGCACCAAGTACGGGATGCCTTCCAGTCATTCCCAGTTTATGTGGTTTTTCTCTGTCTACTCCTTCCTTTTCCTGTATTTAAGGTGAGCTTGTGTCCCAGCTGGAGTGGCCCTGAATTGGCCTAGGCCAGGCCCTGCCTGGGTCTTGTCACTTGGCCACTGCTGGGGTGGGAGGAGCTGCATCCAGGACAGAAAGTACCCAGGGAGCATATGGATGGAGCCAAGGGCTGTTTGGGAGGCCTGGGCTCCAGGATGTGGGCTGAGGCTATCTGATAGGCCTGCCTTCTAGGATGCACCAGACGAACAATGCCAGGTTCCTGGACTTGCTATGGAGGCACGTGCTCTCCCTGGGTCTCCTCACCGCGGCCTTTCTCGTCTCCTACAGCAGGTATGCAGGCAGGGAGAACCCAGACCCCACACCCTGCCCGCTGGTCTTGCTGGATTCTTGGGCCCTGTTGGAGCCCGCTGTGGACCCGAGTCCCAGAGCCTATAGGGCAGGGCTGGGAAAGTAGTGCCAGTCTCATTTTAAAGGGTCAGAGCTCTGCTGCCCCTTCCAGCTCAGTCCTTGCTCTCTCTTCTCGGCTGAGCCCAAGGATCTGGGGACACCGCCATACATCAGCCTTCTGTTCCTAGCATCCTGGAAGAGCCCCTTGCAGACTTGAAGGGCTGGACAGAAGGGAGGCAAATCCCAGCTGAGCCATCTCCTTACTTCGAGTCAGGAGAGCAGCTGTCGTGATCCAACCCCCTGCCTCCCTCTGGAAGTAGATCTGAGGCTCTGTGTGCACAGGAGTTCCCACCTGCCTCTGGCTGTCTCCCTGTGTGCACACACAGGTCCCTGGGAAGCTAGTACTTGGGCGTGGGGGATCGTGCAAGCCTGTCTCTGGCTGGCTCTCATTAACTTCCCTCTGTCCTTGGCCCAGGGTCTACCTGCTCTATCACACCTGGAGCCAGGTGCTCTATGGGGGCGTCGCTGGGAGCCTCATGGCCATCGCCTGGTTCGCCTTCACCCAGGAGGTCCTCACGCCGCTGTTCCCCAGGATAGCAGCCTGGTAACTACTTCCTGCTGCTGTCGCTGTCTCTCGCACCTTCCAGGCACCATGGTCCCTGCCCCCTCAGTGGGAGGACGCAGGAGTCCTGACTTCAGCCTCAGTCTTCTTGAGAGGGCCCTAGTGTCCAGGCTTCTGGTGGGCATAAGGCTGCAGGCCCCACTCACCTGGCTTCCACCTCCCCCAAGTGCCATTCTCTGTCCTCACCTAGGCTCTCAGGGCCTTAGAAAGCAGCCTGAGTCCTGCTGGGCTGTGTGTACTGTGGGGCAGCGCTCCTGCCTGCGTGTCACCCAGGTGACACATCTGAGTCTCTCAGTGGCTCGGGGTCATAGGCCAGGCAGACTCTGAGCAGTGGAGGAGGGTGCATTGCTGGCCCCAGGCACTGATGGGGCAGTCTGGCTTGATGACAGTCTCATGCCCTGATGTGGTTCTGGGTGTCTGTCTCTCCAGGCCTATCTCTGAGTTCTTCCTAATACGAGACACGAGCCTCATTCCCAACGTACTGTGGTTTGAGTACACCGTAACCCGGGCAGAAGCCAGGTGAGTTAAGGGGATAGCAGTCACTGGGTCCTGGCTCAGTGGGGCACAGCCTCAGGGCAGCTGCTGCGCTCATTTTTTGAGGACTCCCCAAGAACCAGGCACTTGCCTAAGCACTTTTCTTGTACTGTTGCGTTGGAGCCCCCTGGAGCCCCATTTTACAGATGAGACAACTGAGGCTCAGAGATGAGAGGAGTTACTTGACTGATGACTTACAACTCGTGGGTGGGGGAGCTGGGCTGGGAACCCAGTCTGTCTGGCCCTCTGTGGCCCAGAACCAGAGAGCTGGGCAGCTGAGATTCTCAGGGCGCCAGTGTGTAGACACCCGAGGCTGTTGAGTCCTGATACTTTCCTATAAATGGGGAAACCAAGTGCGATTACTCAGCAAGTTGGTGCCAAGCTCGGCTTTGGAGCCTCCTAACTCAGCTCTCCCTCCCCACTTATTCCTAATCCTGGGAGGGGTTCCAGCTGGGGTGGGGAAGGCCTGGTTCCCTGGGTTCAGAGGGGAGCTGAGGTGAGGTCAGGCTCCAGAGCAAGCCTGGGAGGTTTCCCCAAGGAGCTGGTGAAAGGAAACATGGGGAAGGGGCAGGGCAGGGCACCGCATCGCAGCAGCTGGGAAATGTGTCTAGTGCATCATGATCCAAATTACCGTAATGAGCTTACGGGTAAAGCCCTGGGTCCATGAGGATAGGGGATTTGAGGGGGTTAGGGCAGCAATCCCATTAGTAGGGAAAGGCCCCAGCTGGCCCAGGCTCTCTACCTGGCTCCCAGAGTGATCTGCCAGGACTGGCCCGCCTCTCCTGGCTGTCCCACCTGGCCCTGCCCCGCCTGGCTGGCCACCTCCTGCCTTCATTTACCAAAATTTCCATGGGTATCTTCTCTGTGCCAGGCTGTGTGCGTGGCACAGAGTGAGACAGTCACAGCAGTCAGGGAAGACTCAAAGAATACGGCCCCTCCCTATGTGATGAGAGCTTGTGACAGAAACATGATATGGGGGTGGGGTGGTCGCGCCTGCTGCCTAGGGGAGACAGACCTAAACCTGGAGAAAGTACGGGCCTGGTAAAATTGGGGCTTAGCAGGAGAGTGCTCTCAGCAGAGGGAACAACGTGGGCGAAGCTTCTGAGGCAGGAGGAAGTTGGGTGAGTTCACCAAACAGAGGCAGTGACTAGAGCCCAGGGAGCAAGGGGGCAGGGCATGAAACGAGCTTGGGGACACATCACGCTGGACCTGAGGGCACCGTTAGGTTTCTGAATTTTAACTGGGACTCTAGAGGGCCCCATTCTCTCCTCTGAGCCTCAGCCAGCCCATCTAGAAAATGGGGGGACTATCTCTGCATCCTTCAGTTTTCTGGGCCCACTATTGCTGTAACAACACCCCCAAACCAGGTATTCAGATCCCTTCTGTAACTGCCATCACTAGTTCTACCTTTGCTTACATACCTCCCCGATGGAGAACTCACTGCCTTATCGTCTGTTGATAACAGAACCCTGCTTGTGCTGGCTTATCTATAAAGGGGAACTCCCCATAATTAGTTGGAATCCAGCCGTACCTCTTGCCTCCATTCTCATCCTGGCCCCCACCCTGCCCCAATCTTCTGGCTCTGTTCCTGGCCTCCAGAGCTGAGACATCTGTGATACGGGCCAGCTAGAGAGATTGACCTGCTTTCAGTCCCAAGTCCCAGGTGTCAGGGCAGGGCTACTGGGGGTGGGCATTCAGCCCTTTGGATAGGACTGTGGGTAGGGAGAGGACAGCTAAGGGGGTGGGTCACCGAATGCCAGAAGTCCCCTCATCTGACCCGCCGAACCCCATTTTGCAGGAATAGACAGCGCAAGCTGGGGACAAAACTGCAGTGACTGGTCAGTGTGGCTGGGTCCGGCCTCCAGATCTGGCCTGCACGATGCCTTGCAGGACGGACAGAATGACAGACAGAGGGATGAAGCAGAGACCTCTACAGACCCAAGTCACCAAGTGGAGCCTTTTTTTTTCTTATTTTAATTTTAATGAACAAGGTGGACCACAGGGCCGAGCCGGTCCGTCCCCCAGGACCCTGGAGGGCCTGCTGCCGGGGGGGCCACATGGCCAGAGACCCTTGCTGTGCTGCTTCCAGCCCGGGTCGGGCGGAGAGTGCCCTTGGTGTGGGCACTGGGGTGTGGGGAGAGGAGGGCTTGCGCCTCTGGGCGAGGGGCCAGGAGATGCAGGTGGCGTGAAAAATACACACTATTTATTTTTCGGTTTTGTCAAAGGCAGATGGGAGAATGGAATGGGGCTGAGAGCCTGCTCTGCGGTGGCTGCCCAGGTACAGAGGGGCCCGGCACAGCTTCCCAGGCCCTTTGCCCCGAGCCCAGTGGGCAGACTGCCTCTCCCGGGGTCTGAGAGGTGGCCTGGGGGCCCAGGAGAGGGAAGCACCTCCCTGCCACCATTGCCATTCCAGAACCTCATTCAGTGTTTCCTTGTCTGGGGGCCAGGGCCCAAAGAGAGCACGCATCTGGCGGCTGCTGTCGTGTGTCCTACCCAGTACCCCCCCTACACCACAAGGGCTTTCTCTGGTCCCCTGTCCCCAAGACAATGGTCCCTTTCTGACAAAAGAGCCTGCACATGTGGGTGCACAAACCCAAGCTGTTTACAGCTCTTTTTTGTCCTGCCATCCGGGAGCAGTTAGTCTTCATCTCCACGTGAACAAAATGCAGAGGAACCAGTAGCTGGGTGAGAGGAGTGGGGTGGTGGGTGCCCAACGCCCTGCCCTTCCCTTCCCTCTGTGTGCTGTGAACATTCCTTGTCCTTCTGACCCCCTCTGAGAGGCTGGGAACCTCTCCAGCCTGTGTCTGGGCTGTGGTTCACAGATCCCCACTGTCCAGCTCAGAGGACGACAGCCCCTCCTAAAGGGACGCGATCTCTGAAGTCTCTCTGAATCGGAGTCGTGGAGCGCACATGCTTCCAGACTCTTCGAAACTTCTAGGACTGAACCAGGCTGCTTGGGACCTGTGTTCGAATCCCTCCCCCCTTTTCTTTGTGGAGGTTCCTAATCTGCTGCTGAAGCACAATATTTTGGTGCTTTCTTTTCTCATTTGTTAAAGACAGTGTCCAAAAGCCATTCCAGATGCCAGGACCAGGGGCCTATTTCTGGGGAAGGTTGGTCAGTCCCCACATTTTCTTCCCCTTCCCTTCTTATTTTTTACTTTTTTGCCTAAGACAAGCCAAGTGTGAGGTGGTTTAAGAAAAATCAGTGAAATTGTTTACTATTGTTTTAAAATAAAATATTGAACTCTGGCAGCTTGAGCACATTGACTGAGCTCATGAGAAGCGGCTGGGGCGGCTGTGGGGACACGTGACCCTGAGAGACAACTACATAGTTGAGACCATAAAATCGTAAGCATCTCCAAGACGTCTGGTCTCTTCCAGCCCCCAAAGCCATGGTTTCAGTGGCCTCTATGACATTTCCCACCAGAGTCTGAGGAGACCTGCCATGTAGATTTTGGGAAGTTCCCCTTTTTCAGTCCCAGTCTGCCTACGTACGTGGTCTCGGCTGGCTCTGGCTCTGCTCTCAGTAAGCCTACTTCCTCCTCCATGTGACGGCCCTGGAGGAAGGAACAGCCAGTGTGCCCCTCCTAAGCCTCTGCACCCCCCTCTTTGTTTATTTCAGTATTTCTTGAGTGTGTGCATGGGTGAAGACCTTGCTTTGGAAGAAATAACTGCAAACTGAGCTGGGTTTTTGGAGGCCTTGTAGGAGATGAACATAAGTCGAACTTAAGGGTTGGCCAAGGTGGGAAGTCTAATCCTTGATTCACTGAGCTGAGATGCAGAACGGCTACACCCTAAGGCGAGGGGCGCAGAAGTAAACCGGTTCTCACATGAGCTTGAAGGCTGGGTTCGGGCCCCCAGCGGTCCACAGAACCTTGACATTCAGTACAGGTGACCTCACCCCAGGTATGAGGCACTGAGGAACCTACATCCCAGCCTTCAGTTATTTGTATGAACAGGTTTTAAATTTCAATGAACAGAATATAGACAAAGATGACCGGGTACAAAAGGAAATGACACCATGACTGAGAACAAGCAGAAATTAGGTAATGGAAACAAACCTGCAAATACCTCAGATGCTGGGATGATAAGGCACAGACTGTAAATTTAGTTTTAAAGAAATAAAAGGGGCCAGCCAGGTGGCTCAGGCGGTTGGAGCACTGTGATCCTAAAGCTGAGGTAGCCGGTTCGATTCCCACATGGGCCAGTGAGCTGTGCCCTCTACAGCTAAGATTGTGAACAAAGGCTCTCAGTGGAGCTGGGCTGCCGTGAGCAGCGGGAGGTTGGCGTGAGCTGCTAGAGGCTGGTGTGGGCTACCATGAGCGGCTGGTGGCCAACGTGAGTGGCTGGCAGCCAGCATGAGTGGCTGGCAGCTGGAAAACAGAGCTCATAGCGACTAGACATGAATTGAAAAAGTAAAACGGGAATAGGGCAGAAGAAATCGCGAGTGCAGCATGGAGAGAGGAAGGGGCTGTCTGGTGAGGCCTGAGTGTTCCCTGAGTCCCAGGCAAACTCATTGCTTTCACCCCAGTTGACACCCACCCACATCCGCCCCCGCCTATCACCCCACCTTCAGGTAGCCCAACACCTTTTCCAGTTCAGTAGGTCACCAAGCCTTGCTTACCACCTCATAAGTATCTTTGAAACGTCCACTTCGCTGCCTTGGCCACTCTGTGGGTCCCCCAAGTCCCTACCTGGAGGCAGCAGAGCCTCCCCACAGGTTTCCCTCTTCCCCACGTCAGGCCCCTTCGGTCCCTGCCATAGCATCTTCCTAAACACTCAGTGTCTCAGATAAAGCCCAGCTCTCATGTGGCCCTTGTGTGGACCCGTGTGGTCTGGCCCTTCCGTCCCTCAGCAGGCTCCCTCCAGGCCTGTCCTCACGTCTGGCCACTGCACTTGCCCCCTGAAGAGAGCCAAAGTCAAGTTCATGCTAATCTGGATAGAAAAGCTTCGGGGACCTAGGTAAACGCCAAGTAATCTAATTCATTAACTTATTACATGTTCAAATTTCAAATAATGCATAAAATATATTAACTTAGAACAGTTCTTTTCCACTCATATTTTTAAAAACGTTTTATTTAAATGTGTTTTTCCAGGCCCCATCAGCTCCAAGTCAAGGAGTTGTTTCAATCTAGTTGTGGAGGGCGCAGCTCACAGTGGCCCATGTGGGGATTGAACCGGCAACCTTGTTAAGAGCACCGCGCTCTAACCAGCTGAGCTAACCGGCCGCCCCCTGCACTCATATTTTGTAAAAAATAAAATCAAGTTCATCTGCTTCATTGGCATCAGGGTCTGGTTGCCTGTGGGGTCACCTCTGGGTCAGCTGATGGAATTCTCCTGGGTCCTCTGGCTAGGCAGTTTGAGCTACAGCAGCATTTTCTGGATTTCATGCATGATGCTGTCACCAGAACTTTTATCCCAAGCCACAAGTGCCCACTGGCATAACAGTGGATTTTACGAATCAATCCTGCAGGTGTGTGATCACCCCCACACTTACCTCCCAAGTGTCCAGAAACCTTTAAAGCACCTACTTGTCCCATATCCAACACTTCAAAGTGTGAGGTCACGGGTCACACCCTCAGGAAATTACTGAACTGTTTCTTTCCCTTCTTTCCCTACCAGTGCCACCAGGGACCTCTAAGCAATTCATTTAACACTGACAGGTTGTTTTGGTGCTAAATGAGTCTCCCAAAAGTATATCTGTAACAACCCAAATGCAAGGGGATGCCCTCACTTCTGGAGAATTTTGGGGGTGAAATCCTGCAGTCAGAACTGTGTGGTTCTTAGAACTTGAGTTTTGGGAGTCTTGTCTGTGCAGTGACCTTGATGGCTCACTGTCACCTGCCTTGCAGCCCCACTCTAGTGTTTCTCACACAGCATTCACTCAACTCCTGCTGTGCCCCCCCTTCCTGGGACTCCCAGTAACCCCTAGAGGGAGCGTTTTCACCCTCATTATACAGACGAGGACACCCAGTCTGTGTACTGTCCTGCTCACAGGGCATGAAGGGGAATTCGTGTAACCCCGAACCAATACCCCACCTTGCAGACCGTGCTGGGGCCCTAAGGAGTGACCAGGCCCAGGGAAACACCCTCTACTCCCAAGATCGGGGTTCTGCCTCTTGCTCCCTGGGACTTTGGAGCAAGTGGCACATCCTCTCCATGTCATCGGAGAACGAGAATGGCTGTGGGAGATTCGGTGAGGCCCAGCAGCCCCAGTGCCCAACACAGGTTGGTTCCACCTGATCAACGCTGTCGTCCTGCCAGCGTTTTCCTGCACCGCCCGGGCTGTGGCTCTCTGGCTTCCCTCCTCACAGGCTCATGGGCCCGAGTCTTGGGCGGTTTCCACCCACAGCCTCTCTCTTTCTTCACCCCTGCCCTGGGTCTGGGTGGGTGTGGCATGGGGCTAGGGGCTTGGCTATAGGGGCTCCCCATACCCTGGCCTGAAGGAGACAAAGTGTGGCCTCTGAGAATCTCTGCCATTTAGTAGCCTAGTGACCATAACCTCTCTGAGCCTCAGTTTCCTCGTCTGAAAAATTGAAGACGACCACAGGACCCATCCTCACGTGCCTGTCACAGGTCAGGCAGGCCATGAGGCAGCTCATAGGCTGGATGAGTTCTCCCACCCCCACCCCACGTCATCTGCTCTGGGTTTTCACATGTGCTGTAGGGCCAGAGTGTCCCTTGGAGGGAGAGACTCTGCTTTCCACAAACAATTCAATGAACTTTGGCCAGACACGCTGCTTCTGCCAGGTTCCTGAGGGTGGCAGGCAGGTTCAGGGTTCCCATCAGGTGGCCCTGATAGGGCACCTTCTGCTGGGCTCAGTGGGAAGCAGCAGGATGAGGCCTTGGGCCCTGGGGGTCAGCCACACACAGCCCACCAGCCCCAGGCCTAGGGGTTCCAGGCAAGAATTCCTGCCCGTTCTCAGGAATTTTTTTCGCTTTCCTGTTTCCCAATCTTGAGAAAAGTTGATCGGGAAAATCAGCGCCTTGAACCCAGGTGGTTGGTAGTACTGGCCATCACTGGAAACAATTCATCGTGGAGAACAGAAAACAGTTTATATCTCAGGATTTGGGAATGGGAAAGCTAAAACAATTCCTGAGAACGGGCGCGAATTCCCACCTGGAAACCCTTCTGAGGTCTATAGGGCCCCACAGCCCCTGGGAGAGTTGTCCCCACCCACAGCCCAGGTCATGGGTGGGTGGGACTTGTCTTTAAGAGTGGAGTCCTGTCTGCTGCCATTCTGGCCCAGAGCTCTGAGGTTGGTGCTGGCCTTGGCTCCTTGATCTAAGCCTGAGTGAGGGTCCCTCTTCTTGGCTCCCCCGGGAGCCCTTAGGTCCATTGGTTGCTTGGACACCAGCTCCGAGATGCAGGGAAAGCTGGAAGAAGGGCAGGCGTCCGCCCCCATCTGCCTGTCTCCTCAGCTGGGATGCCTGTTCACCAACAAATTTCCCCTTTATTAATTACCTCACATGTTACTATTAGACAACCAGGAACGTGGATCAGGAATCAAGCTGAGTGGAAGCAAGCGAGCCGGAGCGCCTCAGACACATTCTCCACAAGAGCATGGCAGTCCAGTGGGAGACGGTACAGGGAGAGGTAAGGCGGGGCCCCGGCTTCCCCTTCCCTTGGGGAGGCTTGGAGCGCCCGGGCGTTCCTGTCTATAGGGCCTTGGGAGTTTGGGGATCCAGGTACAGACCCGGGCTGGCTGTGCAGATGGCAGGGACTGGCTGAGCTATGGAGAAAAGGACTTCCCCGTTCCCGCCCTGATGGGGGATGGGCTCACCTGGTTGCTTTCCCAGGAGGAAAGTCTGGGCCTATGTCCTGCTCAGCCTCTGAATACAGCCCAGGACACAGCCCCAACAGGTACTGGGGATGACCCATGGAAGGCACTTGGCTTGGGCCTGCAGGCCCCACTGGGGGTGCCGTCCCCAGCTTGGTCAGATCTCCGGGGTCCATGGGTAGAGGGAGCAAAAGTGGAGCCCTGGTGAGTGGCCCACCCGAAGGTGGCTTGGCTGTGGCAGCGGCAGGCCCGAGCACGGGAGGCTCAGAGCTTGGCCCGGGGGTGGCTCTGCAGCAGCGCGCGCATGTCCAGGAGCGCCTTCTCCAGGTAGTGCCCCAGGCGGGCCGCATTGGTCTCAGCACAGCTGTTGTAGGCCGACACAGAGAAGTTGATGTGGGTCTCCATGGGGTTGTAGCACACACCGTAGCCGTCGGGGACCACAGGCCCAAAGGACATGACGCAGTCTGTCTTGGCAGGGACCTGGGGGCGGCACACGGCTAAGGCTCTCGTCCTCACCCTGCCGGCCCCCTTCACCCCCATGGTGGTGCCTGCCTGCCTTCCCACATCTCTGCTCCCACTGTGCTCTGCCCGAGATGCTCTTTGCTCTTCTCCATCCCTCTCATTCCTCGGGGTGCTGTCCTGGTGTTACCCCTCAATGGAGCCTTCCTTGACCTTCCTGGGGGGCCTTTAACTGCTCCCTCCTCGGGACTCCCCAGAGGGCCCTCATTGCCTCAGTCCCTGTGCTTCCAGCCTACACTGTGAGCCCCTGGGGGCAAGGACAGTGGTCTGTCCCATGTCTGCCCAGTGAATAATGAAGCTGCCTCTCCCCTGGGGAGAATCAGCCTGCCTGAGCTGCAGTGACACCCCCGGAGCCCAGCTCCTCTGCTAGAACTCAGCTGCTTCGGCAGTGGCCTGTGGTGGCCTGTACGGGCCACACCACCACCGACGTCTGACCACGTTCTAAACCTTGGCTCTAGTCAGTGCAGCGCTTGTTCAGCTCCAGCTCTGGTGGGTTCCTTTCCATTGCAGCCCAGGGCACCTAGGGCAGTAGCGGGACCCGGAGGGCAGGGACCGTCAGACGGCCCTGGGGCAGGGGCCCACCTGGCTAGTGGAGAGGTTGAAGTGCATGGCGATGGCGTACGACGTGTCCATGAAGATGTCAGGCATGCTCACCAGGTCCTCAATGGCCTGCAGCTTCAGGCCCAGCAGGTGCCGGTCAAAGGCCTCCCCGCGGATGGCCTGCGGAAGGGGGCACTGTCAGAGCAGGAGCTGCGGGCCCACAGGGCGCCACTGCCCTCCTCCGAAGCCTGTGGCAGCAACACCTCCTCCATTCACTGGTCCTGGGATCCCCGAGGCCAGAGCGTCCAGGCAGGAGAGCCCTCACTTCACAGATGGGGCCACTGAAGCCCAGGGCTCTGCCCAGGGAGGCAGGAACTGGAGGGTGTAAGAGCCCAAGCCTGGAGCTGAGCATCCTGGCGGTGGGACCTTGGCAGGGCATTTATATCTTGGAACCTCGGTGTTCCCATCTGTAAAATGGGGATAGTCACTGAACTCCCCTTGCAGGGTGGCAGTGAGATCTAAATGGACATCTGTGTAACATGGGCAGAGCCCGGCACACAGGTCTCAGAGAGCCGGGATGGGAACCCAGGCCTCCCCACTGGAGCCTGAGGTGTCAGATGGCATGAACCCTGAGGTCTGCCCACCTGTGTACACCCTCAGCATCCTGGACTCCAGGGCACTGGGGACAGCATGACACACACTCCAGAGGCTCACCTGAGGCCTGGGGCCAGGGCAGTCACTGGGCCCAGCCTCAGTTTCTCCAACTTTAAAATGGGGATGTTCAGCTTTGCTCCAAATACCCCAAGGCTCAGGGGAAGGGTGGTTCAAGCCAAGGTTGAGCAGCCATTTGCTGCAGGGATGGACAGGCAGATGGATGGACAGATGGGCGATGCCACGGGTCAAGCAAGTAGGGACAGGAAGCGCTCACTCACCTGGTCGGTGTAGGCTCGGTGGGCCTGCACGGCCTTCCGCAGCAGCTCCACCTTCTGGTGCTCCTGGTGAGGTGAGGGTAAGAGGGAGCTGAAGCACCGTCCCTTCCCCATTCCTGTCACCCTTCTCAGTGGCCCACTCCCCACCCAGCACTACTTTCTGAGCAACTTGAGAGGAGGAAGTAGAACTACCATCACTATAGGGCAGATGCTCACGGCTGAAGAGTGAATGAATAGTTCCCTTTTTCTCTTTGTCTGCCAGGAAGCTCGGAGCTAAATTCCTGGCTCCATCTTCTGTTACATTTCCAGTGCCCACCATAGGGCTGGAATACAGTAGGTGCTCAAGCAATGTGTTTTGAGAGTGAACAGAAAGGGAGATAGCTCAAGCAAGCCCAGCTCACCTACCCTCGCCATGAACCTCTTACCGTCACACTGGAGTCATCCATGGCTTTGACAAAGGTCAGCGAGTCCATGGAGGCCGAGCGGATGGTGTCAGTACGGCCCAGGTGAAACATGCGCAGGGAGGCGCTTTCGTATGTGGCACATGCCTGCCCGTAGATCCTGGGTGGGAAACGGGGCTGAGCACACCTGTGGCAGGTCGTCCCCACCTCTGCCCCAGGTTTTATCCATCCTTTATGGGCAGGCAGGGTGGGCGCACCTGTAGTAGGCCAGCTGTAGTGCTATCTGGATGAAGGCGTCGGGGCTCAGCTTCTCTGACTTGGGGAAGTCCTTCCCAAAGTGGTGGAAGACCATCACAGTGATGTCCAGGTCCTGGATCATGCTGGGGGCGGGGAAGAGGCAGGTGAAGAGCAGGCACCTGGCAGCCCCTGCCAAGCCCAGGGAGGGCGGTGTCAGAACGAGCTGGGTACAGTGACAGACCCGGAACGGGAGCTCAAGGGGCCTGGCCCCCCACCCAGCACCCAGCGCTCACATGCCGAGATTCTGCTTGGCCTTCTCGATGTCGCTTTTCACCTCGGGGGTGATGTTGAACCGCAGCTTCTTGGGCATGGGCAGGGGCACCATGGGAGACCGCACGGGCTCGGCCTTCTTCCTGCATGGACATGGGGGCCTCAGGCTCATGCTCGCACTGGGCAGCCCAGGTCCACTCCTGGGGTTGGGGTGGGAGGCTGGGGCCCTGAAACTCAAGGGGGCCAGCCCAGGGAGACTCTCGGGTTTGCTCTTCTGCAACTGCCTTCAGTCCCACTTTCAAGTAGCCACATGGAGGAGGCCTGGAGAGGGGACGGGACTTGTCCAAGGTCACACAGCTGGGAAGGAGCAGAGCCAGAATTCAAACCAAGGTCTGTCTGGCTCTAAAAGCCATGCCCTCTCCTGGCTTCCTTTGAACAAGGGAGAATGCCATTCTCCCACAAGCTAGCCGGTTGTCTTTGTGTCACCTGTCACCAGGAAGTGGGGCAATGAGTAGAGGATGGGAGAACCACACTCACGTGTACTCAATGACATGGTCTACAAGGGTGACGATGGGCGGCCCCTCTGCTGCCGCGTGCTCATAAACAAGCCCACAGGAGCCATCTTCTGCCACGATGATCTGTGGAGGGGAACAGGGACCTGTCAGCTCCAGGTCCCTACAGCCATGGGCACCATAGGAAGCGCCTCTCTGAAGCCACCTCAGGAGTTACACTGATTTATTACTGTTATTAACAAGAACTAACACTCGCCAGGGCCCTGGGGCCCGTTCCATGCTTGTACACCTCATCGAGTCTCTGCTACTCTTCTCCTGAAGAGCCCCCGCATTTTACAGGTGCAGAGACGCACAGCCATGGCCAAGATTGCGCCGCTCTGCTTGGCCCCGCATCCCAAGCTCTCTCTGCTGTGCTGAAGGAGTGTGTTGGGAGTGACAGCAGTTTCTGGGCCAGGCCCAGTAATGACAGGTTGACTGCCTGGTAATTACTGCTGCGTCCACCTGCTTTACAAGCTGGCAGTCCAGGGACGCCCTGGTGAGGGGCAGGAAGTCCGGAGGCTACAGGGGCCATGTGGGGGTGTGTCTGGGTGGGAGGCACGGCCCTGGCAGGCCCTCACCTGCAGCGTCTTGTCAAACCAGCGGTTGCCGCTGTTGAGCTTGCTGCCGCCCCCGTGTAGCATCTGGCCGGCCACTTGGCTGCGGTACACGTCTTCTGAGACCCGAGGCACGGGTGCGTCCAGGCACACGGTGAAGATGCTTTTCTGGATGGAACGCACTGACTCCCGGTTCACCTTGTCTGCAGGTGGCACAGGTGGGGGTGTCAGGCCTGGGAGGCCTCTAGAACATTCACCAACTGCTGTGACAAGCTTCAGAGCTTTACACTCCACAGGGCCCTGCAGCCCCTCCGCACCCCGAGAAGCAGGGCCCAATGCCTGGCCCACTTTAGAAATGAGGAAACAAGCCCAAGATCTCACGGAGAGCCAGCTTGGCAGTGAAGGATCCCACAGAGGGGTCTGACGCGGGGACAAGGCCCCTAACACGGGGTTTGGAGGGGCTATGGCAGCAGAGGTGGGCTGTTACTTAACAGAAGGAAATGAACTTAACCTGACTTTCAGTTTCCTCATCTGTGAAATGGGGCCAACACCACCCGGTGAGTTGAGGATTCAGTGAGAAATGTGGCCACGCAGGGACTGGTGTGGGCCCCCCACCCCAGGGGCACCTCTGATGAGGTGCTGTCTGCCCTGGCCCAGGAGCCGTGGTGATGGGAGGTGAGAGGACTCGGTGTGAGCAGGAGCGCGATGTCCTCATCGCCCATACCTTTGATGAGGGTGTTGTACGCCTTGGCCCAGGAGTTGCGATGGTTGGAGGTAAGGATGCCCACGGGCTCTTTGTTGGCTTGCAGTGAGGAGTTCCAGATCTTCTCCAGCTGCACGAAGATCTGATCCGAGGTGAGGGGCGTCCCATCACTGTGGTACACGTCCAGCTCGAAGAACTGTCCAGAGCAGGCGGGTGGAGAGAAGGGGGCGGGTAGGGGTCTCACACTGAGAGCTGTCACCTCCCACCCCGGCCTCCTCCTGGTCCCAGCAGCCCAGAGGTCACAGCCAGTGCTGTCCCGGGCCCAGCTGAGGGGACGGGGTCAGGTCAAGGCTCAGAGATGGGAGGCTGCCCTTGCATGGCTCTCCCCAGGCTGGGCAGGCCCACGGCCCCTCCTGGTCTCCGAGGCCGGGCAGCCACTGGAGATGCCCGGGGCACGCCGGGGAAGCGGACTTCCGGTCCTGCCCCGCCCTGCAGCAGTGTGGGGCTGAGGCGGGCGCCCACCTGGTAGTTGTGCACCACTGTGATGTGCGTGGGTGGCTTCTTGGTCTTGCTAAAGTTGACAACTGAGTCCTGCTTGGGGCCTGGCACGCGGCAGGATGACAGGATCTGATAGTACTGGTTCATGCACAGCGGCTTGCCACCCAGGTACTCCACGGGTAGGCTCTCACTGTGGGGCAGGGGGACAGTGAGAGGCCACGGGGCAAGTACGAGGGGAGGAGGAGCTGCTGGGGACGGCTGGGGCTGGGCCAGGCCGAGTCAGGGTCACACAAGCAGTGTCAGGCTCCTCGTGTCCCCACTTTCCCTCAGCCTATGCGGGGGGCCTGACAGAGCTGGGCTGGGGTCAGGAGGCCTGTTGTGAGTCAGCCTGGAAACTCCCTGCCCGTCTCGGGGTTTAGCTTGCCATTCGGAGATGAAGCAGCCAGTCAGCTCCCAGGGCCCTCTTTGGCTGGGACGCCAATCCCAGGGGCCTCTTGGGATAGGATCACAAGGGGAAAGTCCCAGCAGCTGGAGCAGAGGACCCAGGAATCCCAATTCCCAGGCTCTGTCTCCCCAACCCCAACAGAGGCTGGGCCAAGGAAGTGAAAGCAACTGAGCTCTGGGCCTGCCCAGCACCCATGGCTTGGGGTCAGGCTGGGCCAGGCTGGAGTGACTGCTAATTAGGCAAGCAGGGTGGGGTCCGGCGGGGCTGCTCACTTGTCAACCATGGCCTTGAAATCCAACACGCCCTCGATGAATCTAGCAGCAAACCTGAAGGAAACAAGTAGAGATCAGAAGCTGTGTGGACACCCTGAAGAAGCGCCCTGAGTCTGGGACATGTGTAGGAAGTGATCCATTACTTCACTCCTCGCTCACTGCTTGCAGAAGTCTGAAGGAGTTCAAGTTCAGGACCTGTGTTCAAGTCCCAGCTTGCTCTTCTGAGCCTGCTTTCTTGCAATCTCTAGAGGGAGGAAGGCTCAAGGAAAACCTGTTGGCCAATAAGTGCCTGGCAAGACTTAGGGGCTAACAATCGGCAGCATGAGTGCGACTGGATTACGGGTCAGTGCTGGCTGCTTCCACCCACAAAGGGCCTGAGGCTCTGAACCATACTCTGGAGACCGGAAGGAGGTCACCTTCCTCTCAGGCATCAGTTATGGAGGGACCCGGGACCATAGGGGAGGGGAGGACGCATGGGCGGGCAGAGGCTCCTCCGCTAGGTCCTCCCTATTTCTGGGCCTCTGTGTCTCCCAAGCCACCTTTCAACCTGGCCTTCCTCCCTGGACTGTCTAGGCCAGGTATATCCAAACTTTTTTCAACGGTTTTCACCAAGGGCCATATGCAGTAAAATACACAAACAGCCGGGCCACTCACTTGAGGTGAAGTACATATTGCCTCACCTGGTTTATTTAAGTAAACTAAATATATTTTTGGAATTTGCTGCGGGCCAATTAATGGATTGTGGGCCGCAGTTGGCCCGCGGGCCGCAGTTTGAACACACCTGGTCTAGGCCATACCAGTCATGCCCTGGCCCCCACCATGGGGACCACCAGCTAGAGTTCCTGGGCCTGAACCCCCAAACCTTCCCAGGGTCCCCTGGTGCCTTTAAGAGAAGCAGGTGGTGGCTGTGAGTGGCGGATACTTGGGGAGGAGATCCCTGTCACTGGTATTTTTATCGCTGGTAGGACTGGAACAGAGGCCAGGGCAAGTGACATGGCCGAATGTGGAAAAGGGGACTGTGTACAAAGGTCAACCCTGTGGCCAACTGAGGAAAGAGGGAAGGAGGGGTAAAGTGCCAGAACTGGGGTGGGGGATAGCTTCAGGTTTAGGGGCAGGGAGGGAACCCAGTCCGCAGTGTCGTGGTGAACAGTTCTGAGGCTTTGGAGCTGGGAAGTCCCTGCTTCCTGTCCCAGGTCAGCCAATCCTGAAAGGGGATCTTGGGCAGACCCTCACACTGCTCTGAGCCTCAGTTTCCCCATCTGTAAAAAAGGGATGATGTTCCCTACTTCATAAGGCTATTTGTGGGGATGAAAGATAATGAACAGGGCTGGGGCCCCTCCAATCTCCTAGGGGAAGTAGACTTCAACGCGCTCCCCCACGCTCAGCCACTCACCGGAGCTGGCCCTGCAGATCCACAAAGTCCTGCCTGGGCAATACCAGTCCAGGGCTGGAGTAGATGACCAGGGGCTGGCGGTACTGGAGGTAGGCCGTCTTCAGCCACCACTCAGACAGCTGGAGAAAGGACCAGAGCCTGTCAGGAGGGGTGGGCAGGGACCTGGTGCCCCTTCCCCCCAGGGCCAGGGGACCTGACTGGGTACCCTCTGGCCCCTCTGTGGAGCACAGATTCTCAAAGCGAATGCTCAGACCCAGAACCCTCTGCCCCCTCAAACCCACCAGCAGCGTCCCATCATCTTGCCCTTAGCCTGTGCCAATCAGCGTTAGCAGAAGAAATCAGGCACCACTGTCAAGAAAAAGATGCGAGAAGAAAAAAGACTGGCAGGAAACCTGGGATGGGGGAAGAAAAGAGGCAAAAATGTGAATCATGTTTATCTTATAAATTTTTGATTGAGTTTATTAATTTTAGAAATAAAAATTTATGCCTGATACGAAGGAAAAGAAGAGAAAGACAGAGAAAAAGAAAGTCTGATGAATGAGGTTTTGCTCGTCTCAGGCGGGCATTCTGCAGGAAGGCGGGAGCCCAGGCGCAGTGTAGCCCAGGGGGCTGTGGTCCCTTGTGGCCTCAGTTCTGTTGGTGTCAGACTGAGGAGTGGACACTCACTTGAATATCAAGGTCAGGGCTGTCTGGGGGAAGCTCACTGTGAGGATAAATCATTGTACTAGTGACACATGCAGCATCTCCACTCAGCAGTCTGTCCTCTGCTCGGGGTGGGGCTATTTCTGGTGGGTGGGCAGTGTCTCTCTGGGGACCCACCATGGACATGTTACAGGCTCCTGTTTGGGGGCTATGCAGACTCCCAGGTAATTGTCACCCTCAAGCTTTATGTACTTGACTGCGACATTGCCCCCACTCCTCCCAAGCACATGTCCAATACACCTCTCTCTGGCAGGTCTCTTAATCCTTAGGGACCTGGGCCCCCACTGTGCTTCTGTATCCCATCTCAAACAGCGGTGGGACATATCTCGTCAGCACACAGATTCCCCTTGGGGAACTGCTGGCCTGTGGCACCAGGCCATTAGGCTTGGGCTCTTGGCAAGGGACGAGGGATGGCGCCGTGCCCAGGTTGCAACAGCAGGCCAGTGGGTGACTGCTGTCTGCTGACAGGTAGCCTGAGGACAGCGCCCCTCAGCCAGACCCCCCTGTGTCGCTCGGAGCCTCCTGGAGAGCTGCTGTGTGGCTCTGTGCTTTTATCTCACTGGGCCTGTTTCCTCCTCTGTAGATCAGAGGGGCGGACAGGCACTCCTTCCCCTTGGGGACAGTAGAACTGCCCTTCTGCCAGGAGCCCCCCCTCTACCAGGGATCTCAGAGCCTCTGACCAGACCTCGGAAGACAAGGGGAGACCCCGCAGATGTGGGCATTCCCCCAGTGAGAATCTGGGCAGACCCTGTAAGTGGAGATGGGGTGCTCCCCCTTTAGCCAGAAAATTGTATTTGACGGAATTGTGGGCTAAACAAAGTTGGAAAACTGCCAGACTTCAGACTCTCTCAGCTCCCGATTCCAGAATGCAAGGCCGAAGCTCGCTCAGTACGGCTGCCGCCCAGCTGATGACTCCCACCTCCCATGTGCAGCCCCCACCCTTGCACCTGCCTCCTCATAGCACCTCCTACTCTATGGGGCTAGACCCGGCTTCGGTTCTTTCCTGCAAACCCACCTCTCCCTCGGTCGTCCCCTTCTTGGTAAATCCCCCTTCCTTTCCCCCTCACAGTCGCTTCAGGGCAGGACCCCCTCCCACCACCCCCATCAGCAACTACCATTGGGACCAAAACTTATTCTGGACCAAATGACTTTCCACCCTCCCCCTGCCAGCATCTACCTCGGGGTGATGGCACCAGCCTCCCCACCCGCCTCCTGCTCCCACTCTTGTTTCCCCACAGTGGCCAACGCAGTCATTTTGAACTTTATGCTGAGGTATAAGACACATACAGATGTCACCCCAATAAATTTAAAAAAAAAGAGACACATACAGAAAACTGCACAGACCATTAGAGTAGACACATTTCCATGAGCTGAACACCCGCACGACAGATTGAGACACAGAATTCAGGTGATCTGTCACTGGACACTAACCCCCTGCTTGAAGCCATCTATGGCCCCTTCCCACTGAGCTCACTCTAGCCTCTGTCTGTTCCTGAACTCTCCAGGCTGTTCCTGCCTTTGCCAGTGCTGTTCCCTGTCTGTCTCAGATCCACCACCACCATCTCCCTGGGGCGCCTCCCCCACTATTCAGAATAAAGATGCTGCTGTGCTCCGCTCCTCTTTCGCGTTGCCTTTTATTTCTATGGAATTTCACTGCCTGAAATGACCTCATCCACCCACTGTGTCCTGTTTAATCACCTCTCGCCCATCCTACTTGAACATCAGCTCCAAGAAGCCATCAACCGTGTCCATCTTGCTCATGCAGCATTCTCTCACTGCCAGGCACACAGTAAGCACTCAAGAAACTCTGTGGCACCAGCAAACACCCCAGAGCAGCTTGTACTGGAAGATTCTGTGTGCAGCAGCAACAGGCCACAGTGTGGGACGCTCGCACCCTCCATGGGAACTGGGGGACCGGGGTGCCCTCGGTTCTCACTCACCCAGTTCTCCGTCTTCCTGGCCCTGCGCTCCAGCCCCTTCTGGAGGCGCTCTCCTACGCCCCCCGCGGTCTGAAACTCTTCCACCAGCTGCTTGGTGTGGGCCCATTCCTCCTCACTGACGATGGGCTGCAGTGTCTTAAGGTAATGGTCCAGAGACTGCTGGAGTGGGGGCACGGGCAGCCGGGGCAGTGAGTCCTGGTGCGCCTTGAAGCGGCCAGAAACCTTCGTCAAGGAGGATGGCTTGAGGAAGCCCAGGGGCTTCACCTGCAGGCAGCAGAACATTCTGCTCATTTTCTCACCAGCTCTGGGAGGCCCTGCCAGTCCCACGCTGCAGCCCTGGGCACTTATGTGCCCATCCCAGGATCAGAGATGGTCTCTTGGGTGGTGCCCGCCCTGGCTTCCCAGCCCTCAAGCTATAGGTGTCTCCACCTATCAGGAGCCTAGAGATGCAGGTAGGGGTGGGGGAGGGTGGGGTGTGGCCATTGATCTGGGCAGGGCTCAGGTGAACCAAGTCAGGATGAATGGCACCTGTTGGGAATGGCAGAGGTGACAGGAACCTCTCACCTGTCTGAATGCTCAGGGTCCCGTCTTTCTCACCCTGGGGTGATGAGCCAGCCAGCAGTGGGGGCCCTCCCAGAGGTCCCCACCTCCTTTTCTCCCGCCCTTGCCAGGTTGAGAAACAGGAGTGAAGCAGAGAAAATCAGGGAGAGCCAGATGATCACAGAACCTTTAGATGAGGATGAAGCCACAGATTTGTTTCCTGTCTGTGGGGTGGGGATAGAAGTGGCATGGGGGCGGCGCTGCGGCAAGAGAGAGCTGAGTGGCCTGGCAAAGAGGGTGAGAGATGGCAGAGAGAGAGAGAGAGAGAGAGAGAGAGAGAGAGAGAGAGAGAGAGAGACTCTGGTAGACTGTGGAGGTGGGCAGAAAAAGAGACAGGAGGGTCCAAGGCTGCTGGCAGCAGTAGGCAGGCAAGCGGCAGAGGCTCCGGTCCATACCTTCTCTTTCCGCTGCCCGTCCTCCATTGCAGGACTGAGGTTCTGAGCCCTGTCTGTCTGCCTTGGGCTGGATCTCTAAGCCTAACTGTGCTACCAAGTGGGTGAGCAGAACCTAGCAAGAGGCAGCCACTTGCCTGGGCTGGAAAGAGAAGACAAGAGCCAAGATTCAGGGGGGAGGTAGAGGTGGCAGTGGTGATGGCTATAGTGGCTGTGGTGGCATGTGGGGTTGTGGCTGTGGCAAGAACAGCTGCTCCACTTGCCCTAGCTTCCAGAAGTGGAGGATTGGGGAGTGGGTGAGAGGGCCGGTGGTGGGAACTGGATAGGAGCAAGCCTGGAAAACTCTCCTTCTTCTTTGGATGGGCCCAGAGCCAGGGAGGCAGGCCAAGAAGTATTAAAAAATCCACCTGTTAGAATGTGCGTAGGTCTGATGAAGGAAAACTTGGCTGGAGGGCAGAAACTGCCTGGCTGCTGAGTATACAACAACCCTGGAATTAGTCCTGAAAATTGGGGTTGGTGCAAGGGAACAGACACTGGAAAAACTCTAAGTGGACAGTGGCTCCTAAGAGCCCCGCCCATCCCGTTTCCCTTCAAGATTCTTGGGAACCCTTCTAGGCCACCCTTCTGCCAAACCCTCATTCTCTCGAGCAGTGGCTCATTCAGTTGGGGGCCAAGAGTGGAGGACTTTGGGCATTAAAAATAAACCAAAGGACTCTTTGGGATTGGATTAAATTTAAGTCAGCACATCCAGGGGATTCTAGCCAAGTCTCTCCTTGCCTCAGTTTCCCCAGCAGGAAAGTGATCAGGCCACCCAGCAGGTCCTGGAGGATGACCTAGAGGCTGTTTGAGGGGTGGGGACACAGCTCAGGTGACAGCGGCAAGAGTGAGGTGGAGCCTTAGGATCCTGGAAGACCGGGTAGAGCCTCTCGTCCAGAGGCCAGCGGATGAGTACCCTCAGTTATCTGTGCCTGGTAGTGTCTGTTTGAACATTCTTCCTTGCACAGAGGGAGATACAAGCAGAGGTATGCTTGGAATAGAGAGAAAAGGAACTCAAATCAGGTTTGCAGCACCTCTTGCTCTAGGCTGCCCTCTGGGGAGTACTGAGGGTGTGGGGGGGTAGACGTGACAGGTTAGGGGAGAAACTGGCAGAGAGGGAGGGCATGGGGCTGCCAACCTGCCACCTCCTGTCAATTCTCAGGACTTTCTGAGCAGCCCAGCTTGATGTCTCCATGCGAGTTTCTCTGGCCACACACAATTACCCAGGGACCATTTGATAAGCCCAAGCAGGCTGACCAACTGGATGGGGTTGGAGAAGTGGCTCTGGCCTGGGCAGAGATGGCTTAGGCTGAGCGTGGGAGAGAAGGGTGTGTGAGTCAGAGAATAATGGTGAGACACTCCTGGGCAGCGGGCTCCTTGGCTCCAGGTCTAAGGGTGGGAGTGTTGCCTGAAGCCAGGGTGCCACTGTCTTTTCTGGGTCGTCAGAATTTAGCTCGACAGGACACGGGCTCCATCCGGCCTCTGACCTTGAGCCTCAGTCTCCTCCTCTGACAAACGAGGAAGCCCACCTGCCACCCCACCCCAGCAGCTGCAGGCTGAGCTGGACAGCGGCCTCCCCGGCCCTATCGCCTCAACAGCCTGTGTGCCCGTTTCCCTATTCGGGCGCAGCTGCGTGGCTGGCCCGGCCCGCCCGCCTAGTCCAGGGCCCGCCAGGTCGGGCTCCGGCCTCACTTACCACTGTCCTGGCCGCGAAAGCCAACATCTCTGCGGCCCGCCAGTGGACACACAGTCCGCTCCGCCCCCGCGCTGGGCAAAGTCCGCGTTGCCACCTCCGTTGGTGGGTCCCCGCTAGAGTTTCCTAGCCAAGGTCGCCGAGTCACCGCCGCGGGCCGGTAGAGGTGGCCCCGCGCCCACCCACCGGGCCTGGCGGGTGGTGGGCCGGCGGCTAGTCGGCTGGAGGCTCAAGGAGGCCTCTCCGGGCGGGGCCACGGCCACTTGCTAGCCCCCGCGGCTAGCAGGGTGCGCAGGGCGGGGCCACAGTGGCGGCGGGGGCGGGGCCACAGCACAGGGGCGAAACCCGGGGTGCAGTTAGCGGGTTGCGTTCACAGTGAGGTGGTGCAACCGGGAAGTGGGGAAGGCGGGGGCAGCGGTCCAGCTCGCTCTCCCCACCTCCGAATGCCGTCCAATCTGTTGGAGGCAGTGGCGTGCACCTCTCTCAGTCCGTTTGGTGTCCTTGAGCGCTACTCTCATAGTGGTAGGAAAACACAACCGTTTGACAGGAGAACGTCTTCTAATATCCCTCAGGATAGGGTCAGAGCCACGCACAAAGATGACAGGTGGAGACCGCCCCGCAAAAGCATGGCTGCGCAACTTCCGTCGCCCGCCCCGCAAAAGCATGTCTGCCGCGCTCCCAGGGCCCCGCGGGCGGTTGGCCTGACGGTTGGTTAGCCCGCCGTTGGTGCGCATGCGCCGGGCGCCCCGCACCAACATGGCCGCCGCCTCCCAGTGAGCCCTGCAGCCGCGAGCCGGCCGTTGCTGGTCATACTCCCTGAGTGCCCCGCACGGACATGGCGGTCGCCTTCGCTGGGGTGACTTTAATTCTCGGTTTTCGGGTATAGCCGGCGGGTGCTCATCTCTCTTCAGAAAGCTCTGAGCACGGGGAAAAGGAAGGGTGGGTGCGGAGGTGAAAAGTGAGGTCCAGCGCCTGACGGAGGAAGATGGCTGAAGGCGAGCGGCAGTCGCCGCCAGGTAGGGCGCGTCGGGCCCGGCCGGGGTGGGGGAGGCGGGGGCGGCGGCAGGCGTGGGGGCGGGGAAGAGGTGTGGTGCGGGGGTCTTAGCAAGGGAATGACCGCGAGATGGAGGAACTCGCCGGGCAAGAGCTGATGGGCCCGGAGGAGGAACTAGAGATGAGGGGCGCTGCGGGAGAAGTGGTGAGGAGGGGACCTTCCTGAGCGGAGGGCAAGAACTCGGGGCTGCGAAGGGGTGGTGGGTGGGGCGCAGCAGCCGACTTGGGGAGCCCCGGCTGCCCGTGGGTCGGGTGGGCAGCGCCTTGGCCAGAGGGGGGGGCCTTTTCCACGTCTGGGCTACGCGTGCTGAATTGAGCTCTTGATCTGGTGAGGACGACGCGAGGGATGCTGGGCTTAGGTGCTCTGTGGGCCTGGGCCTGCTCAACCCGGTTCCCAGCCTCCTCCGTGCCCTGCCCCCCGCGCATCCACCTCCCCTCTCTCTGGGAAGCCGCCTCTGGAGTTTGTAGTGGCGGGGAATTGCCTGAGAGAAACTGGTCCGCTAAACCACTAATTTAAAAAGGCAGGTTGTGCAAGGAGATGAGTCTCTAGAGCATCACCATCTGTAACTTCTGTTTACACTGTGGCTGGCCTCTTTCTAGTGCATCTCCAATACCTGGGATGGAGGTGCTAGGGAAAGAATCTGCTCTTAGAGAACTGTGTAGGGGAAGGCTGTTTGTTGACATTCCCTCATCAGCCCCCCCACCTTGAGCTAAGAAAACTTTAAAAATTCTGTTGGGAGCAAATAGATTGGACAAACGTAGGTAATGTTTTGAAAGCATTTGATAGTCCTTCTCTTTTGTCGTGCATTCTGTGATCCCTGGGAAGGTCTCATAAACTCTGAAGATCAAAAGAGGGCCCCCCCCCCAAAAAAAAAAAAAGAGATGAACAAAGAGCTGACATTTGTTTGGTACGAAACTTCTGTGCGTGTTCTCTTAGAAGTCTTGGTATGACGTCAGGAGATACAAGGCAACCAGAGTTGTCACTGAGATGAATGTCTTTGAACATGGTGGTGGGGCATAGGGTGGGGGAGGGAAGCTGTGTGCTGGCAGAGAGGAAGGCTCTGGAGGTTAGCGATGGCTGGGAAGATCCAGGGTCCCTGCACGTGGCCCTTCTTTGAAGTTGAAACAGGCTGTTTTGGGACAAGTGGAGAGAACAACTTAACTCAGACAGTGTAGTGGTGAAAACCTTGGATTTCGGAGTTACATAGACTCTCTGTAAGAGAGGCTCTTACAGACATAGAGAATCTGCTTGGCCAGTCGCAGCCTCTGTGAGCCTGTTTTCTTATCTCCTAAAATGGGGGCTACTATACCTTCTTCACAGAGCTGTAGTGTGTGTTCCATAGATGATGTGGACGAAGCATGGGACATGGCGGGTAAGTCAGTCAGTGTGGATTACTGTGAACCTTTTCAGAAGTGGTACAGGTTGTACATGTGGACTGGCTCCCAAATGTATTACACATTATACTTACTCTCTGGATTTTTTTTTTTTTTTTAGGAACATCTCTAAAACTGGATGTTTCCATCTTATACCGAGAGGTTTTAGGGGATCCAATTGTCCATTGGTCCCTTTGTCAGAGGCAGAATCTGACACTGGAGAGACTGTGGGTGTGACTTCATTTATCCCAGTCCTGAGTTTGAAGGCTTTTTTTTTGTTTAGCATTTTATGTTCTGGCGATTTGTGTGTGTGTTTCATCAGTGATTTGTTGCAATGCTTCCTATAAGGTAGCCTTTCCTCTGGCAATAGAGCCTGGCCTGGAGGTTTTCCTCCTTGTGAAATAATGTCAGGAGGGCTATCCCCTTGCAGGAAATAGTTCTTTCCAGCTTACTCACAAAAGGGCTCTGTTCCCAAAGATCATTTGCAAGTTGATTATTTGGAATGTGGAACACATTTTCCCCTAAAAACAATGTGGTTAGGTTACCAGCCTGACCTACAAAACTTTTTATTTAGCATCTTAAAATAGCAATTTACTAATAGTAGGGGGGTTCTCAGTTTTGGGTGCTGGGAACAGGGCTTGCAGAACAGGTGCGAGGAGGAAGAGAGTTTTTCTGCTCTTTCTTGGACGCTTTTTGAATTTTGAATTAGGTAGAGGTTTGCCTTGCTCTTATCTCAGATTCTCTATTCTTCTCCTTAGGTCTCCAGGTCTCCTGGCACTTTTATCCCTCAACAATTGATACCTTAACTTTCCTTGCAGAGAAAGGAATGGCATGAGGCCAGTGGGTTTGGTTCAACTAGCCAATACTCTATCCTGGGAGTACATGTCTGTCTGGTTTACATTAGGGCTTGGGTATTGTAGTCTTGGTTTAAGAGAGAGCGAGAGCGAGAGAGCGAGAGAGAGAGAGAGAGAGAGAGTTAGTTGGAGGGAGGGTTTGATTTATCTCTTTCCTTTTTCATTTTCTTTGTCCAGATTCTTCGGAGGATATCCCTCCAGCCACTCAGAACTTCATCATTCCAAAAAAGGAGATCCATACGGTTCCAGACATGGGCAAATGGAAGCGTTCTCAGGTACCAGTAGTGTCTGCATTGTAGGGTCAGAACTGGGATGAGAAACTTGGGATTTTTCAAAGGCAGTGTTTTGTAGACATGACTGGGGTTCTGAGCTCCTGATCCTTCTTGCTCTTGGAGCCAGAGCTGTTAGAGGCTAGGGAGAGAGGTGACAGGGGAGATGACGGTCCCTCCCTGTCCAGGCCAGCACTCAGAGATGCTTCAGTGGGAAGGTCCCTGGGCGCCGGGGCCAGGTAACCCTGGAGAGTTCTACTCCTGGTTCTCTTGCACCATCGCCCCTGGAGTGTTGTTATATTGGCTGGACGTGAATACCCTAAATGATGGAGTAGGTCACTTTGATTCTTGGTTACAAGTAACAACAGAGTTGGGGAGCCAGTAATCAAAGGGAGAGGAGGTGATCACATGAAATCCTAGTGCAGGGAAGTGGCTGAGTCTAAAAACACCTGGGAACTGGGACCTAGAGCGTGGGGTAGACCAGCGTTCTGTGCTGCCCAGTCCACGTGGTGGGCAGATGCTAACAGCTTATACTTCCCGGGCTATGGTCAGGCTGTGGGAAAAGACCGGGACTAAGATAAAGAAAGGCAATTTCAAATCCCCAGGGAAGGCCTTGGGGCCAGCTCCGGCCAGGTGCCAACACCTGGTCTGGTCGGCTGGGGTAGGGAGTGTCACCTGTAGAAAAAGTCAGGCTCGGGAGGTCCCTGGCAAGTTTGGCAGGTTCTTTATGAGGAGTCTGCTGTGCTTACGTTGGTCTAGGCCACAGGTTGGTAAATTGTTGCCTGCCAGCCTGATCTGCTCTCTTCCTGTTTTTGTAAATACAGTTTTACTGGAACACAGCCACACTCATTTATCTGTTGTCCATGGCTGCTTTCGTGCTACAAGGGCTGAATTGAGAATTTATGAAGCAGACTGTATGGGCTATGGAGCCTAAAATACCGGGGGTACCAAAAATATTCGTACACATGACTTGTATTCTTTTCTTATCGGTATGTATTGAGCATTACAATTTCAATACAGTTTTTTCCTTCCTTAAAATGTGTACACCTTTTTTTGGCACCGTCTGTATTTACTGTCTAGCCCTTTGCAGGCAAAGTTTTCCAGCCCTGCTGTAGGTAGCAGCACTTTTGGGGAAGCGTTGGCCACTGTTTCTTCCGGTGTGCGTGTTGAGCATACCTAATAGAAGCCTTCACTCCCTCTGAAGCTCACCAGCGAAGTGCGTGGACCTGTTGTGACCAGGCAAGTGACTCTGCTGTGGCCCACAGTTTCACTGGGCAGCAGAGCGCAGTGGCCAGGAGCATGACCTGGGGTCAGAGGGTCAGGGCTTGAAGCCCGGGCTGCCATTTTCTCTTCTTGTGACGTAGGCAAGGTCTAACCTGGTCAAGCCTCGGTTTCTTCTACTATAAAATGGGTTGTTTGGAGACTTAAATGATTCAAAGCCCAAAATGCACCTGGCCCAGTGCTAGACATCCAGTGAGCAGTAGGTGTGATTTTTTTTATTCTTGTGATGACGATGATGATGGCGGCGTCGGTGGAGACTTTGCACACAGTCATGTTCATGAAAGTGTCCTGAGTTTCAGTCACTAAGAGACCTGGACCGGTGTGGGAGCAGGGCCTGTGGAGGGTGACGCTGTCCCTTGCTGCTCCCTCCCCTTGCATCCCAGCGTGCTTTGCCAGAGTGAGGACGAGAGTTCAGACTTGCTCTGGGCTGGGAGAGTGGCTGGCTGTGTGTGACCCACCGGGCCTGCCGGGGACCCCTCATTCCCCCTGCAGCCATTCCTTAGACGCGCAGGAGGACCAGGCTGTAGGATGTTCCCTTCTCGGCACTGAGGGTCGGTTCTCACGGCTCATCTCAGGGCCTGCTGCACGTGCTGCCGGCATCCGCAAACCCTGGATGAGGAGGAAGGAGGAAAGTGAGGGGCTAAGGGATGAAGAAGAAAGAAGCCTGAACACGAGTCGCTTGTTCCCAGGAACTGCCTCTCCAGGGGCCTGCAGCTCCGTGCTTTTTTATCCCTGTGCTGGGGACAGCCTGCAGCCCAGGTGTACGTTGGGGTGGGTGTGCTGAGAGACCTGGCCATGGGCAGAAAACAGTTTCTTCTCGTGGGAGCAGGGCATCCGCACAGCCGGCAGACAGCCTGGCCCGTCTGGTGCAGGAAACATCTGGAAGATGACCAGGGGAGGAACCCTTGGTGGTTTCCTTGGACTCCTGCTGGTACAGTGCCGTGGTCACGGACTCGGCCGTGGAGTCTGGCCTCCTGGATCTTACTCCCCATTTCATGAGATCTCGGTCTTGGGAAACTTTGGGCAAGTCACTTTCCCTGAAGCCTCAGCTTCCTTGTTTGTAGAAAGGGGACAGCGATAGTATCTAGGTCATGACATTGTTGTGTAAGAAACCGATGGCAGCACTAGTGAGCAGAGTGAACTGGCTGGACACCCAGGTGTTGTTGGCCTGCCAGTGGTTGTGATGGAGGGCGGGGTGGCTGCTTGGTGTGACCTTCCTACTGCTCCTGCTTCTGGGTTAGGAGCCAGGGGCAGCTTGGAGCAATTTTGTAACCGGGTGGAGCTGGGGGCCGGCTGGGCTGGGGGGAGTGGGGTCTCAGCCGTCTCACGCCCCACCCCCCTCTGTTTGGTAGGCGTATGCCGACTACATCGGATTCATCCTCACCCTCAACGAAGGTGTGAAGGGCAAGAAGCTGACCTTCGAGTACAAAGTCTCTGAGGTAGGCAGGGCCGGGAGCCTCCGCAGGGCCTGTCCAAAAATAGCCCCAGAGGCACGTGTGCTCACTGCCCACAGCAGGGCCAGTGCTGCAAATAAGGTCCCCAAGCACATGTGCAGGTGACATTTTGCTGTCGATATTTCTAATCTTTGTAAATCTGTGAATAGATGTATATTTATAAAATTGGATCAAGGTAAATATGCCATTTTATAGCCTGCGTTTTTGCTAACTGGTGTCTTTATGTAACTTTTTAAATTAAGAAAGATCACAAAAGAGGAAAACATGCTGACTGAAGAGATTACTGATAGAAATGTAGAGCATTAACCAAAAAGCTGACTTCTTCCCATAGCCCGCCTCATACCTGACTCCCAGGGGCAGCCTTGTTAGTTTGGGGAGTGTCACCCAGACCTGTCCTGTGAGCTGCTCCTCTCTGCCGTGGAAATGGCTGCCTCCTTGAGCCATGCCCTTATTTGTTTAAACTGCTCCGTAACCGTAGACTTTTAGCACTGCTGCTCTGAATATTCTTGCACCTGCATCTGTGGGAGTTATTTCCCAAGGATTCAGTCCTAGTGGTGGAAATACTAAGTTGAAGGGCACGCACTGCTAGGTGGGTGCTTTTGGCTGTGTTTCAGAGACAGGCTTGTTTGTGGAGGGAGGGCAGGAGCTGTGGGGAGGCTGATACCCATGGGAAGGTGTGGTCTTGCAGGCTGTTTGCTCTGCTGGATGCCATCTTCCAGGGCTGAGTCCCAGGCTGCTAGTGGCCTCTTGGATTCCTGTTCCTGTGGCCCAGAACCACCGTGAGCCTCTTATCTCAGACCCCAGGGCCTGGGAGCCTCTCTTTGCTGCTCTATGCTCTAGCCACAGCCTTGCCTGTTGAGTAAGGCCGGGCCCTGCCCTCGGGGCCCAGCCTCTCCTCCTGTCCTGAGGTTCACGTTGCCCTGTTAACCCTCCTACTCTTGGGCCCTGATTGCTGGATGTCCACAGTCCTGTTCTCTCACTTGTGGGGAGCCAGGCCTGTGCTGGGGATTGACAGCCTTCTCTTGGGACCTGGCCCACCAGCAACTTCCTGGTTCCTCTTGGGCCCACCCATTGCTATGGGACTTTCGCCGTGGGCACAGATGGCTGAGGAGAGAGAGGGCTCCTCCTTGAGCCGGTGGCAAGGGGTGCTCAGCTGTGCTGAGTGGGCTGGGGAATGTGGTGGGGAAGGCTAATTAAAGGGGAGCGTTCTAATTACCCCAGCAGGTCCTGAGCTTCCAAATCCTTCTCAAGCCCCTTATTTGCCCTTGGGGCTTTGATGGTAGCTGTCCACACCAACCAGGTATTGTCTTAGCCCAGGAGCTGCCCTCTTGGCAGGTGTGCAGCACGGATAATTGCTGGGGTTCTAGAGTCAGGCTGACTGGGTTTTGATAACCTCTCACTTCTGAGCTGAGTGGACTTGTCCCCTCTGACCCTCTATGTCCTCATCTGTAGAGTGGGAAGAGCCACAGACCTACTCATGGCCCCTGGGAGGATTCGCTGAGATCCCCCGTGCAGGGCGCTGTTTTGCACAGTGCCTGGCACAGACTAGATGACATTGTCGTGACTAGCTGTTTTCTGCTTCTCATTGGCAGTAGTGTGCTTGCTTCAGTTAGGGTTCTTCCTGAGCGGGGCTTCATCCGGTGCCGGGCAGTGGGTGCTGCTCAGTTGGTGGACAGAGGGGACGAGTTTGGTCTCCCAGCTTCTGCCCACAGCTGGCAGGGGCAGCAGCAGGCCTGCTCACAGCGTGTGGCCTCGGCCCACAGGTGGGGGCTCTTCTGGTGCAGCTTAGGTCTCCTCCTCCTCGTCACTCCTGCCTCCTAGGGCAGGGATGGCAGCTGCAGCTGGGGAGGGAGCAGCCGGGCTGCGGGGGGCCTCCAGACTGCCCACAACAAAGGGACAAGATGGGCGATGTGAGCTTGTCTGCACCATGTTAGGAGGG
The DNA here is from genome assembly GCF_057876585.1 of Rhinolophus sinicus. Lineage (NCBI taxonomy): Eukaryota > Metazoa > Chordata > Mammalia > Chiroptera > Rhinolophidae > Rhinolophus > Rhinolophus sinicus. The sequence continues at coordinate 6,202,013 of NC_142516.1, read as the reverse complement.
CTCGCCTTCATTTTGAGATTATGTCTGTCCTGTTCTTTGGGGGTTAAAGTGTTTGCAAAATAAAGGTGATAATAGATAGGAGACTGGTGTTTTGTTGTTGTTCTGTTTGATTTTTTTATTTGATTTTTTTATTGGGGAACAGTGTGTTTCTCCAGGGCCCATCAGCTCCAAGTCGTCGTCCTTCAATCTAGTTGTGGAGGGCGCACCTCAGCTCCACGTCCAGTTGCCGTTTTCAGTCTTTAGTTGCAGGGGGCACAGCCCACCATCCCACGTGGGAATTGAACTCGCAACCTTGTTTTTGAGAGCTCATACCCTGGCTGCCCCTCTGTTTGATTTTTAAAATGAGGGCAAAATAAAAAATTGGTAAGTAAAATTTGGAAGAAACTTTTACTTGTCCATGAAATCCGAAAAGGAAGCAGTGGATTAGGGAGAAGGAGTGTGGCTCAACGTGTACTTCGTGCTTCCGAGGGGCTCCAGCCCACGGTGCCGCCCCTTTCACTTCCCTCCCAACTAGCCAGACAGCAGAGACAGCCCCCAAACCCTCTCCAGAAGGAAGAGCTCGGAGCATTTTAATTATTGATTGGCTCAGCTGAGCTGGCAGCTGGGGCCTGGCTGCTTTCTCCCGTCAGCCTCCCCCAGGCTGGGATCGCCGGCATTGGGCCTTGCGGGTGTTTCCTGGCGCCCGCTCATTGCGCCGGCCCTCCCACGTCCAGTGCTGCCCGGGCTCAGGTTTGCTCTGTTCTTACCGGTGTTACTGGTTCTTGGCAAAGCCAGGCTCTGGCAGCACTCTGTCACATTTCAGCAAGGCAGCCTTCTGTCACCCGGGCTCTCTGCCTCAGCCAGATATAACAGGAACGTTCTCTTCTTACAGGTGTCTTTTTCTCTCCTCCCCGGCCTCAAGCATGGGGAAAAGGGAGGTGAGGGAGGGCCGCCGTCAGGTTGAGCAGTGACCGGAGGTACCATTTTCATGGATAGCGATGTGATTCGTGCCTCCTGGATCTACGCAGCGGGGACACTGGCTAACTTGTATTCATTAGCTCAAGCCCGCCTTTCCCACCCCCCAAATACACACACAGCTCTCGGGAAGCTTCCTGCAGGAAGCTTTCCTGACCATGTCTTGCCCTCCTTGTCACAACTTTTCCTGTGGGCAGCCACCCTGCTGGTTCCTACCAGTGCCAGCAGGAAGTCTGGGAGGCATCTCCTTCTACCATCTGCCCAGTAGACACAGGGTCCCTCCTCCCAGGGCCGCCGCCTCACTTTGCATGTCCCCTGCGTCGGGCGCTCCCCGAGCCCTTCGTTGCCCCACGTTTGGCCCGTTTTTGTAAGCCACGTTGGAGAGGCAGCCTCACCTGATTTCCTCACCGAGTAACATTGTGTGCCAATGCTGCCCTGACCTGTGACGCCCGTTGCACTCCTGAGGCCCGCCTCCCGTGGGAAAGGTAGACCTGAGGGGTGGGCTCTCGAACACTGGCAGCCCTACAGGGGCGACCCCTGTTCGTGCCTCTGACGCAGCATTTCCACAAAGGTGAGTTGCCAGGTTTATCATGGTGTTGTTTGTGGTACTGAAAAATTGGAACTAACCCAGGCCTTTAACAGCAAGGATAGCAGTAAATCAGTTGCAGTACTCGGTCACAATGACGTATTCTCCCTCATAAAATGGTACTGACACTTGACGTGGAATGAGGTTCTTGAGGAAACAGCAGGCTCCAAAGCTGTGCGTGCCCTGTGAGCCGTGTTTCGACTCCATGTGTGTAACCACACCCCATTCCCCTGTGCCGGGCACTGTTCACGGGTGGCCGTGTGGTGCTTGTCAGCGCCTGAGGCGGCATCTATCGTCGTGCCCGTTTCTGAGATGAAGAAACAGGCTGCGAGTTCAAGTCACTTGTTCAAGGTCTTGCGACAACTAAATGGTGTTTTAGCCGGGATTGGGGTCCAGCAGGTTCAGCTGCCTTCCAAATTCTCACCCTGATAAGCAACAGAAAACACTAGAAAAAGATGAATGTTAAGAGTATGTTATTAATAAAAGGTTAGTAGTGTTTACTTTTGGTGGCTGGATTACTGGTCCTTTTGGTTTTTTTCCTTTTACATTTCTGTTTTCTGTGATGGCAGGTGTAGGCCCCACAAAAATCTATTGAAGAAGGTCAGGGCTGCAGTTTGCGCTTACCCAGCAGCTCCTCTTGGATACTAGCTAGCGAGACGACCCAGGTGCCGAAGCCACACCTGTCCCTTCCACCTGGTGCTGGTCCCTTTCGATAAAGCTCGCTATGCTCCCCTGACCTCTTTTTCATATGGAGCATGGTTGGGAAGAAGCGGGGACAGCAAGGAAGATGCCAGTTAGTGCCATGCCTTGGGTTCACTTTCCAACAGCAGTTGGGACTGCCGTCTGTGTCTCTAGCTTGGAGCCACTGGTCACTGTTAGCTTGGCCCCCTCTACTTTGCCTCAACAGGCCATTGAGAAACTGGTCGCTCTTCTCAACACGCTGGACAGGTGGATTGATGAGACTCCTCCAGTGGACCAGCCCTCTCGATTTGGGAACAAGGCCTACAGGACCTGGTATGCCAAACTCGAAGAGGTGAGGCTGCCACAGACAGGCGTGGGGGCTGGGCTGGGCTGGGCTGGGCTGGGCTGGGCTGGGCTGGGCTGGGCTGGGCGGAGCTTCCCTGCATATCAGAATCACTGGCATCTCTGCCCCCGCGGGCTTCCGGGAATCACCATGTGGGTGCATAGTCCTCTGCACAGGGCTGTTCAGTAGCTCACTGTTTGTATTGGCAACAGATTGAAATGTCCCAAGTGTCCATCTGCAGGGGAGCCATTAAATAAACTAGTACTGCCCGCGGAGCACTATGCAGCTGTAAGAGAGGAGGAGGCTGACAGGGAACTCGGGGAAGGGACTCTGATGTATTGTCAGGTCAAAGAGCAAGGCCTGGGACGCACGTGGCGAGCTGCCTTTTGGTAAGAGGGAGAAGAAAGTGTGTTTGCGTTCCTCGGTTTGCATAGAGAAACATCACTGGAAGGACACACAAAAGACCAGTGAAGCTGCGCTTTCTTTTTGAGGACGAGAGGAGGGAAGGGTGGATGGGGACTTCGCAATGCATCCCTTTTATTACGTGTTTGTTTCTGAATCATATGATGGTGATACCTGTCTAAAGCAAACAAATGCAGGATCGCAACCCCCTCCTTAGAAAAGCAGAGTTTGGAGGTCTGGAGTGGGGCCTGTGGATCCAGGTTTTCACCAGGTCTCCAGGAGGGTCTCATGCCAGGGGTCCATAGACTGAACTTAGAGAAACTTGGGTCCTAATTGCTCGGGAGTCGCAAGGACCCAGCAGAACACTTTCTCTCCCTAAGAGTAGCTTGGTCTGATTCTGGATTCTAAGATGGCACATGGGCTTGATTTTTGTTTTGTTTTTTTAAAGGTTTTTATTAAGTTGTAGCTTAAAGCTGACAAATTATAGCTATACAACTCAACGTGATTTTACCCTCGCACCCACCACCCATATCAAGCTTTAGAACATTCCAGCACTCCAGCAGCACCCTTGTGCCTGTTCCTAGTTGATATCCCCCCAGCTCTTCTGATTTCTTTCCCAGAGATAGATCTGTGCCTGTTTTTGAACTTCATATAAATATCTGGCTTTTTTGCTCAATGTTACGTCTGTGTGACTCATCCACATTGCTGTGCATGGCAGTGGGTCTTTTTCATTGCTGCATACTATTCCAGTGTGTGAACATACCAGTTTATCCCTTCTCCTGTTGATGGACGTCTCAGTTGTGGGTTGTCTCCATGTTTTGGCTACTATACATATGTAATCCCTGCATACGTCTTTTGGTGGACACATGGCGCGAACTCCCTTGCTGGAAGTATGAAGAAAGATGACATCTGTGGGAATGTCGATGAATTACCTAATGGGAGAGTTGAATGGCTTCTTTTCAGATCCCTGCTGTCTTGCCACCAGAACCTTGTCACCTGGAGGAAAGGTCAGCAGGTGAAAAGCCACCCCAGGGTAGTCTGTTGTGTAAGAATAAATGTTCTTCCCCCTCTTCCTTCTGTGGCCAGTCAGAGCAGGGAGCCAGGCCACCTGCTGTGGCAGTCTGGCCCCTAGCCACATGCTGCCCCTGGGCACCCGCCTACCAGGATGCTGCCTAATCTGCTGCCACCACTTTGTGTCTCTTGTGTTATCAGGAAGCAGAAAACTTGGTGGCCACGGTGGTCCCCACCCATCTGGCAGCTGCTGTGCCTGAGGTGGCTGTTTACCTAAAGGAGTCAGTGGGGAACTCCACGCGCATCGACTATGGCACAGGTACCTGCCATGCCCAGCACTTTCTTCGCTTCACGGTGGTCTTTTCTTGGGCTGCTTCCTTTTTGCTCTCGGGTTGTCTCTGGGGCACCCCTGAGCAAGCAGCCTGTGGGGGCCCCCTGGGGTGCAATGCTGCTGGGTACAAGGAGGCCTTGTGCTGCCCCTGCAGCCCTGGCTGGGGCCACCAGGGGGAGCTCATGCCATACGTGTGCTGCCTGTATGCTGAAAGCGATTCCTGTTCTAAAGATGGTCTCTCTGTGAGAGACCATCATCTCCAAAATAATGGTTTACTGAGCACTTACTGTATCTCAAGGCAGCTGCTTCTGGAAGCCTTGAGAAATGAAAGAGGTCGGTGTCCTCTGGCATCACTGTGGCTTCCCTCTCCATACACCTCTTGCTCTTAGCCACGGTCCCTGTGTTCTTGAGCTCCCAAGGACAGGGAGCATGCGGGCACCCTAAAAGGGTGTTCTCTAGGTCAGGGGGTGGCTGAGAGGATCCCTGCTTTGGTAGGCCCGCCTTGCCTCTCCTTTCCACCCTGAAGCAGGCAAATGCAAATGCTGCTGCCCCTTCGCCCCCCCACCCCCCCCCCCCCCACACACACACACACTCGTTGCTGGGGCTTGGGAGCCTCAGAAGGAGCCATGCTACAGAGGCAGGCCCGGAGAAGGGCCCCCTTGGACCTGGGCCCTGGGGAAGTTTTGTGTCTGCTCCTGTGTTGCTAGCAAACAGGTTTATCAAGTATTTTGAGACTTTCTGGGGTAGAGCTATGACTAAGACTAACAGGGAAAGACTCTGGAGGGGAGAGTGGCCAGGTCAGCAGGGGGTGGGGTTTTCTTCCACTCTCAGGTGCTCTCAGGTGTGCAGTGATGTGACTTGGACTCTGGCTGCTCATGATCAGAAACTGCAGGTGACAGTAACAGTTCACAAGCTTCCAGGCCCTTGGAAAGACCTTCCTTTTGCAGAGCTAGGACAGGAAGTCACTAAAATATTTTCTCTTCACCTCCCTCCAAATACATTTCCTATGACACTATGAACCATGGGTTCAGTCCAGGGTCCAGTCAGTGGGTTCTGTAGTGCTGACCGTTCCTATTTGACGTGACTGGGAAAGGAAGGGGCGTGCCTTTTGACCCTGTAATGTGACCCTGCTTAGAATGTGAGCTGCTGAGAAGCCTTCAGTGGCTCCCCACTGCTCTCAGAATCAAGTCTGAGCTTTTTACTATGGCTGTTCAGGTCTGTCTGATCCCTAATCTCACCTTGTTACACTTTCTCCCTTGCTCTCTGCCTTAGCCATACTGGCCTTCTTAGGGTTCTTCAAACACATCGAATTGTTTCCTTGCCTCAGGGCCTTTGCACACACTGTTTCTTCTGGCTAGAATGCTCTTTCTGCTTTCTTCACCCCCATGCCCTGCCAATTCTTATTCATCTTTCCAATTAGCATTACTTCCTTAGGGAAACCTTGAACCTTATGTCAGGGTCTGCCTGTGATATCCTGCAATTATCACGATATCCTTTTTTAGAGCTAGAATCATAGAAGTGATTGTATATTTAATGTCTGTCATAAGCTATGAAACAAGGATGGGGCCTTCCTCCCTAGTGCCTGACACCGACAGTGACTGTCCCCATAGTAGGTGCTCAATAAATAGGGTGGAATTGGTGAGTGAGATAAACCTACAAAATGAAATGTAATGCCTGTTTTAAGAAGTCAGCAGCCTGGGCCTTTTCGGAGTAGAATTATAGTATTGGTGGTTCTTAAAAGACCCTAGGTCTTTCTAGATGGGGAAGAGGCCCCATTATTTTCATGTTGACCTCCCTTCTTAGAGGGGGCAGTTATCCGTGATTCCTACACTGGTGAGACCAAGAACAATCCCACTCCTTTTTCTGGAAGACTGTCAACCTCGGCTGTTTTTACTCCCCCAGGACATGAAGCAGCCTTTGCTGCTTTCCTCTGCTGTCTCTGCAAGATTGGGGTGCTCCGGGTGGATGACCAAATAGCTATTGTCTTTAAGGTGTTCAATCGGTGAGTGAGAGGAGGGCAGGAGGGGTGGCTGCCAGTGGGCGGAGGAGCGAGGGGGTCTCTTTCCTCCGTACGGTCAGACTGGGGACAGGGTGCTGGAGGGTTCTCTCGTCCTGTCCTAATCGAGCTCTGGCTGTGGATGGCGTGTCCAAGCCTCCTCCTTCCAACAAGTTCAAATTCAAGTAAAAACAAGTGAAGGAAAGGTTACACACCGACCGCTAACACTTCCATGGTGTTCACCACGCGGAGGCACGCTTTACACACAACTCGTTTACTAGGCTGTAGCATCGAGGTTTGCGGACGCACACTGTGATGTTCGCACAACGGAATCACCTCGCGATGCCTTTCTCAGAACGCATCCCGGTCGTTAAGTGGCGCAAGACTGTAATTCTCACAACAACCCTAGGAAGTAGCAACTGTCATTTCCATTTTTAGATGAGGAAACTGAGGCTCAGAGAAACGAGATCTGTTCACTTGAGGTTACACAGCTAGGTGAACCCAGGTGGTCAGGCTGTGATCTGACCTCCTCCCCTCACCACCCAAACCACCTGCCTGGCAGCACAGGTGAGTTTCAGTCCCCAGAGGGCGCTGATGGTGCCCATTGCAGGCCCACTGCCAATGCCAGTGCTGAAGCTCCACGAGGACTGGACATAGCTCCTTGGAGGATGGTGCTGAAAGGACCTAGGAGACAAGCTTCTTCACTTCCTAGCCACTTTCCGATGGGTAAGGCCGAGTTAGGGCAGCTGAGACTCCTGCCAAGGGGCTCACGTTGTCAGGAGTTGATGGCCCTGACTCCCTTTCCCAGGTGGTGTTTTGCCCCTTTCCTGGGCCAAAAGCAGGCCGAGTGTGGGAGAAAAAAAGAAAGCTACAGTATTTTGAGAGTACCAGCTGATCATAACTTGTGCGTGTAGGTTTTCACTGAAATAGAGACCAGGCACATTCTTAGGTGCTTATTTCCGGCTTCCTTGTGCTTCCAGCGGGACTGTCTTTTTCACTTCTGCTGCCTCCCCTCTCCTCCCCATCCTCCTGTGCAGGTACCTTGAGGTGATGCGGAAACTCCAGAAAACATACAGGATGGAGCCAGCGGGCAGCCAGGGCGTGTGGGGCCTGGATGACTTCCAGTTTCTGCCCTTCATATGGGGCAGTTCGCAGCTGATAGGTACTGAAGGGGGCACGTACTCCCCCACTCTCCAGAGTGTGTTCTGTGTCCCTCCCCCCAGCCCCCCTCCCCTCCTTCCTTCTCCTGCTGCCCAGACAGTGACAGCTTGTAAAGCAGGCATTAGACTGGCTATTCACGGAGGCTGCGAGCTGTCGACCTTCTGCCACGCCAGCGTGGCAGGCTGAGGGAGGCGGAGGCAGAGCGCCACCGAGATAACGGGACGTGACATGGGCTGGAGCTGGGGCCCTTGCCTGGCGCAGAATGGACTGGTGTGAAATGTGCCCAGCTCCTGGCAGCAGCTGTGGGGTTTTAGGTTGAAAATCAGGGGCTCTTTGACTTCGTGACCAACGTCATGCACTGTCATCATTGAGCCGTGTGTGTGGGGCCATCAGAGAGCTGCCACCAAGTGCTGGACGGTGGGCTGCTTGCTCGGGGCCCACTCTGGTGGTTCTCCCACTTTCCCACGTGCAAGCTGAAGTGGGTGAGGGGGCGGGGATGACTTCTGTTTCCACGTAGCACTAACTGCCGACAAACTCGGATTAATAAGTGACTATTTGCTGAGTGTTTGCTCTGTGCCAGGCGCTGCTCTAAGGGCTTCAGGTAGATTATCTCCCCAAATCTTCTCAGTGCCCCTGGGAAGCATCTCTGCCAGCACTGACTGACACCTGTGTACGCACCGTGAGTGTCAGGTGGCACTCAGCAGCCTTGCAGGGGAGGTACTGTGCTGATCCCCACTGCACAGAGGAGGGGACCGAGTCGCAGGGCCAGCAAGTGGCAGAGCTGGAGCTTATTACACTAGAATGTACACACGCACAAGGCCGGTTATTGCTCCTTCGCGGTCCTGTGTGGGGTGAGGTGCCCCGGTGGCGTGAGCACCTGGTTCTGAAGCCGGCACTCTTTGCTGTTCCCAGATCACCCGTGTCTGGAGCCCAGGCACTTTGTGGATGAGAAGGCCGTGAACGAGAATCACAAGGACTACATGTTCCTGGAGTGTATCCTGTTTATCACTGAGGTGAGGGGAGGGGGAGCGGGAAGCCCGCGGCAGCCTCCAGGCTGAAATGGACGGAGGCTGGTGGCTTTGGACAGGAGCCAGAGCTGCGCTCACAGGTGGCAGGCCTGGCCCCAGAGGCAGGTGATTGAAAAGGAAGCCCCACGAGGCCTCTGCAAGGTCAGGTCATCTCCTGACCGCCCAGATCTCCTTCCCCATCAGGGGTCCGGGGTTTCTCCTTGCGCTGCGGGACTAAGACTCGCTCACTAGCTGGACTTGGTGACCGATGCAGCAGGTCGGAGGGGGGGATGGGTGTCAGCATCTTGCAGGTGGTGCCACAAGGTCCACGTTTGGGGACATGTGTATGAAACCACGGCAGGAGTTGGAGAGATCCTGGAGCAGACAGCAGGACAGAGTTCTGCTGCAGGGGCACATCTGTCAGTGCCTGAGGACGTGGGCCAAGGATAGTGCTGGAGGTGTAAATAAGCAGGCCTGGATCCCCAGCCCACCCCACAGGGGTGGTTTAACAGCGCTGTTGTCCCCTGCTAAGGCAGGGGACAGTGCAGCCTTGAACTGCTCCCTGAAGATTGTCTGCAGATCATGTTAAATGCACATTCCTAGGCACCACCCCAGCGTTCTGAATCAGAATCTTGGGGGACAAGGGCCAGGAACCTGTATTTAAACATACTTTTAGGTGACTGCACATGAAAGTTAGGGACCCATTGCTCTCAGGGCGTCTCTTCCAGGAGGTACCAGGACATTGCGTCCTCCCTGCTGAGTACCCGCCGCCCCCGCAGACTTACAGAGGGTGCCCTGGCTCTCCTATCTGGAGAGGGTCTTGCCTCCTTTCTTTCTTGATGCCCACATGCATGTCTCCTGGCCTCGGTGCCACGCCTGGCTACCTGTGGACCCCCACCTGTGGGACTGCTGTCTTAGCTGCCTATTCTGAGCCCCCCTGCAAAGGGGAAGAAGCCTGGTTAAGCAGCCGTAGCTCCAGGCTCCCCCTGGTCAGCATTCAGCTCAGGCTTCCACCAAGCTCCAGAGGCCAGAGGGGAATGACATGTTTTTCCAAGTCAGCAAATGGACCCCGGACTGAGGGCTGGGCGGCCACCGCTTCATTCTGAGATCTGCTGCCTTCAGCAGTGTAGCCGGCCCAAGGTCGGAAGGACTCCGGGGCAGCCTGGCTCACTGCCGAGAAAGCCAGTCACGTGCTGCTCTCTCTGGAGTGAAACTCGTGGATCTTCGGAGCCCCAGAAGACCCCAGGAGGAGCAGGGGAGGGAAAGGGGTGGTGCACCTTCTCTGCTCGGCTGTGGCTTTGCTTACTGGGGGTAGACGGTTAAGCTGTTTTGGCTCCGCCGGGTGGTAGACCAACCCCCTGGGTCCCTGTCAGTAACTAACAAGGAGGAAGGCCAGGTGGGGCTTCAGGGAATATGGGACTTGAATCCAGGTTAAAACTTTGTGTTTTTGTTTGTTTGGTTGGTTATGCTGGTGTAAAAACCCAAATGCTTTCACAAAGTTTGAGACCCAGTTCTTCTGCTAGAGAAAAATCCTACAGTGGCCACTAGGTGGCACTAAAGGCACATTGAACTTGGAGACGGCTCGAGTAACATTTACTGGGGAAGAGGCTTGAACTGGGAACGGGGGCAGGCCCTAGACTTCGGGTTGTTCCGCAGCCTCTGCAAGGCCTGCTGTTCACTTTGGGTCTAGGTGCTTGGGTACACACTGGACGCTAGCAGGTAGTGAGAGCCGAGGTGACAGTAGTGAGGGCCCCTTTTCACCCACTTGGTCGGGCTGCTGATTACAGCGCACGTAGTGCTAGTTCTCCAGAACTTGTGTCTGGGCCACCCGCCACCCCTCCCCTGCCCACCTCAGTCCTGCATTTTGCAGCCCTTAGTTGGTGAGTGAGCCACCTGGCCTGGCACCCCCTAACAAAGGGAGGCCCAAGGTCTGACACTTTGGCCGGGACCAGGAGGCCCGTGTGGGGTTCTGGGTGCTTTGGTCTGGAAGGGGGCGGTGTTCCCTCTGCAGACCTGGGATCACTAGGGCTGGTGCAAGCAGGAGAGGAAACCAAACAAGAAGTTGGAAATGGAACCAGGCTTCTCCTCCCGCTCTCCTACGGGGTTGGGAGACCAGCTTGGGACCTGGGCAGCTACCCGTGGGCATCGCAGACGAGGGACTGCATCTCACAGGGCTTCTGCTGCCTCAGGAAATGCAGCCCTGGCGCCTTTAAGAGCCCAGGGCAGGCAGGAAAAGAATTTCAGTTTCAATCTGGCTTCTAAATTTGGAGTTTTGGGAAGGGAGGGATCAGATTTCAGCTGGAAGGGAAGGAGCTGACAGGAAGGTGCTGTGCAGAGCCTCCCCCACCCCCGCCCCATCCCCCCTCAGTTACTGACAGAGGAACCATTTACAAAAGGCCGATTCTCTTGGGAGTGGAGAGGCAGGAACGCAGCGTCTGTGAGTAATTTCCTGCTCAATATGGCTGCTCTGACTCACACGATTCCCCTGGGGTCACTGCGGGACTGCAGCTTGCTTGCTTGTTCTCGCTCTTTCTCTTCTCCCTTTGTGGCTAGAATGAGCTAATTTTTTTTTTTTTTTTGGTCTTCTCGCTCCCATTGCTTTTTCCCCCTCATCTGTTTTCCTTTCCCAGAGTTGCAAAGTCTCCTTCTGAAGGACTTAGGAGATCTTGGGACACTGAAGGTCTGGGGGAGGGAATGGGGCAGCCCCTCTAGAGAAATAGCATCTCTAGCGTTCCCATGGGTGGGAGGGCAGAGCCACTGAAGCTCTCGAGCTCAGGCTCTGTCAGCAGTCTAGAGAGACCGCCCCCTCCCCCCCATGCCCTTAGTGGGTGAGGCTGGCCCAGGAAGCAGAGCCTCTGGTTTCCCAGCATCCATAGGCCTGCCTTGCTGAGCACTCCCCAGGAGCTGCTGCTGTGGGCCGAAGAAAGCAGGGTGCCTCCTGGGTGGCTTGCTCACGGAGCCCCGACCAGAGTGAAACTGGTCACACAGCTCCCATGATCCCTGAGCTCAGGGCCTGGAAGTGTGCAAGAGAGGGCTGGAGCCTGGCCCTTGTCCCAAAGGTGCAGAGAGCATGGGGAAGGGGCGGGGCGAGGGGGATGGGGAGGGATGGGGGTGGAGCCTGCTTGAGTGGGATCCTTGGAACAAAGCTCTGTGAAGGCCAGGCCCACTGCAGGCGGGGATGCCTGGTTGCCCTCCTGGAGGAGGGCGCTTTAGATAGAGGAGGGGAAAGATTCTGGGTGAAGAGACTGGCACAGGATAAGCCCCGTGGGCACCAGAGTGGGTTTATCCAGCAACGTGGGCTGTGGCCTCACTGCTGGAGGAAGGAGTTTGTTACTGAACCTGGGGGGTTGAGACAGGCTTTTGGGCCAGGGGAGGGAGATGACAGGGGTAAAAATGAGCTTTGTAAGAGTTGCCCTTACTGGAGAAATGGAGAAGCCGGTGGGAGTGGGGCACTGGGCAGAGACCACAGCCAAAGGGCAGGGGCTGGGGTGAGGGTGGTGGGATTGTGAGCCTTTATTCTTGTGATGCCCAACATGCAGAGAGAGCTTTGGACCCCTCCTTTCTCCCTAGAATCGCTCTCCCTCAGGCCCGCCTCCAGCACAGCCTCTTCTGGAACCTTCCATACACTCAGGGTCCAAGTCTATGCTTCCTTGCCAGCTTAGCCTCTTTGCTTTGCAGACTTTGTTCTGAAGCCTGGGGCTCAAGGTGCTGGATGGACCCTGATTCCCCAGCATCAATACTGCTTATTGGCCGGGGAAGGGAGGCAGCATAGAAGGGGACCGTGAGCTGCCTGTTAATCTGTGCAAATGTGCTGGCCTCATGCTGTCTGAGGGGCACACTCAGGCACACAGACTCCCTGTCTCTGTGCTGTGGCTTCTGATGTCACGGTAACTCCCCGGGGCTTGCTGCAGAATTGCTCTCTTCCTTCCCCGAGGCCAGAGTTTTGGCCAGAGGAGGGACCAGGAGTGGAGCTGTCCTTGCTCCTGCCTGTCCCTGCCGCTGTGGTTGCCACCCCTTTCACACTTCCTGTCGAGGTCAGGCTGGCTTTCTAAAGAGACCTTCCTCCTGAATGTGCTGCAGTCAGTGCCTGGATTTGGTCTGACCCCCTTGGCCCTCCTCCAAGCTGACCCCTCCCTCGACTGTTCCACCTCTGCCAGTGGCAGGTGGAGACCAAGTGCCCTGTGGCAGACCCACCCTGGATATGGGGCTGGGCTGGGGGGTCGGGGTCCAGGCTGCTCCTGCGGATATCTGAATGGGGGAGGGTCCCTGTGCTGGGGGGACCTTCTTTGGTTCAGGAACTCGGAGGGAGCCGCACCAGGAGCTTGGATGGAGATTTGATTTTTCTGAGGTTGCTCGATTTAGTGGATCGTGGGAATCAGGCCCCGTTTTTTTTGGCTGTGGAAGGAAAAGGGTGACTGTGGGGCTTATGTTTTCCCAGTGGATCTTGCAGGTTAAGGGGGACCCTTGTCCCTGGCACTTCTGTGTGCCTGTATGCGTGTGCGGCCTGGTCCCCATGCGTGCGTGCTGACGTATGTGCGTGCGTTTATGCGTGCATGCATCTGTGTGTGTGTGTGTGTGTGTGTGTGTGTGTGTGTGTGTGTGTATATACGCTTGACCTCGCTGCAGGGGAGCAAGGGCTGGGCTCCCAGGAGGCCACCTCTCTAGCTCGTGGACTCTTTTCCAGATGAAGACGGGTCCCTTTGCCGAGCACTCCAACCAGCTGTGGAACATCAGTGCTGTCCCCTCTTGGTCCAAAGTGAACCAGGGTCTCATCCGCATGTATAAGGCCGAGGTGAGTGGGGGCTGGCTGGCTGGCGCTCCCGGTCCTCGGCTGCTCCCCCCCCTCCACACTCCACTGGTTTGCTCTGAATCTTAGGCCGGCTCCGCTGACACTTGTGGCCTCAGAATCTCCATCTGTGGGATGGGTTGTCAAAGAAGCACTGGACTGAGGCCCAGCTCTGCACTGAGTGAGGCAAGGCCCTGCTGCTGGTGGGGGGAGGGGGAAATCTCCATTCCCACTTGTCAGATGGCTGGAGGCCCCTGGCAGCTGTCACCTGTGGGGACACAGAAATGAAAACACGCTTGGGAAAGGGTTTTAGCCTTTGAAGGCATGACCCAAAGTGGTGCTTCTCAAACTTTGGTGTCTGATCGCTGGGCAGGTGGGAGCTGGCATTTTTATTTGACCACTTCAGGTGGTCTTCCCTGCTCAAGTCAGAAAGGCAGGGAGAGGTCCAGGTTCCGGAGCTGCCCCTGCTGGGAGGCAGCTGTCCAGCTCCTGAGGGGGCTCCTGACCTCTCTCCTCGTCCATGGTGCCCTTCTCCAGCCAACGAGGTGGCTTTTTCTCTTGCAAGTGGGGAGGAGACATTTGCTTTCCACCCTGTCATTCCCACTTGCTGCTTCCACATCTTGGGCAGACCAGTCCTGGAACTGCTTGACCGTGGCTAGGGAAGGGCCTGGATGTGAAGTCCCTCACCTGGAGCAGCGGATCCCCAGTCTCCTCTTTTCGCCTCAGGCTGGCGTCTCAGATGTTGTCTGCGGTGCCCATCCCGCTCTTGGTCGTCCCTCTCCGTGGCGGGCGGAAGGGAGGTTCTCAGGGTTTTGCTGCAGTACACCCAGAGCCTACTCAGATCGCATCAACAGAGTCGGGGGGCAGAGACAAAAGGGGGTTTGCGGCTTGCTGTGGCTGGGCCTGGCTCGCTCTGCATGGCCCTGAAGGGGTTAATGGTGCTGGGACTGACCAGGCCTAGCCCCCTCTTTCCCTTCCGCCCCTCCCCCTCCATCCCCTTCCTCTGGACTTCACATCCTGTGTTTAGGTTCCAGCCCACATACCTCTCTAATCTGAGAGGAGGCTAGCTGGGCTGCACCTTCCAGGCAGCCGCCAGCACTCTGCTCTGGCTCTCTCACTGCCCTCTGGGTGTCCTGTGGTTCCTGACACCCCCTGCCCCCACCAGTCCCCCAGTGGGTGCTGAGGCGGAACTCAGTCACCTTGCTGAGCGCTCCCCACTGCTGGGGGCTGTGCTCAGGGCCCCCTTCAGCCTCCCACCCCCACCCCAGGCAGGACTCGGGTGCCTTTCCTGCTTGGGTCTTAAATGCTGTCCTTCCTGCAGGCTCTCACTTGGGTGACTAAACTTATTGTGACCTGGGCCCCTAGAGGCAGACCAGGAGACCCTGCCACCCTTCTCGACCTGCCCCTTCCAGAGGCAGAAGAACTGTTGAGTTGACAGGATGAGGGAGGAGCAAATGAAGATTGGAACTGGCTATAGTGCAGCCAGGACAAAACAGCCTCAGGTGTTAACAGTTGTCAGTATTTCTGCGGATGTTGAACACTAGGAGGACAGTGACTGAAAACTACCTGCACTTCAGACAGAGGGAGACGAGCAGATGACCGAGTGTCCTTTCTGAAACGGAAAGTGCCAGCCCTGGGTGCACAGGCACAGTGTGAGCTGGCAGCCTTGCCAGGCGCTGTGTGGCGGAAGCCGCGTTGGCAGGACAGTGCTGAACTCCCGACTTTAGTGGAGGAACACCAGTTCTCTGTGACAGTCGGACTCCAGCAGGTGGCCCTTAGTCTTTGGTCCCTGAGAGTCCAGGGGGTCCCATGCTCCCTGCCCAAGGGGAGGCCCAAGGGGAGCACTTGCTGTTTCAGGCAGTTCTCGGTCTGCGGGCGAAGCCCACCTGTCTTCAAGTCTGGAAGGGGTTAGCAAGGCCAGGCCTGCCAGCCAGAGCTGGCTGCTGAGGGGGACTTGAGCTGGCATTAGGTGCCTCAGGATTTGGGACCAACTGTACATTTCCAAGCTGTCTGGCCTTTCTGAACTGAAGAACCAAATGCTTTCAGGGCCCTTGTGTGTGGCGGGGCGTGTCCTTGCCGAGGGCTGTCACTGGGCTGGCGTTCCCCTCAGAAGGACCTCCTCAGGGCCCGGAGAGCCTCTGCTCCTTCTGGAGTCACCAGGCCCCGAAGGGCCTGCAGGCCTGCGCCTCGAACCTGAAGGTCTGTCTGGGGACAGGCTCGGCCTGGTACACAGGTGCACAGTTAGATGGGAGAAAGGCCTCACCGGAGAGGCCCCTTCCGCTGTCAGCCCTGGAGCCTCTCCTGTCCTGTGGCCCCAGGGAAGCTTGTGCAGGGTCCCCGAGGGCAGAGTGGGCAGAACTTCTGCCCCTGCCCCCTCCCCCTAAGCCTCTTGCCTTTGTGGCTTCTCTCTGAATGAGAGCTAGAAGCAGGTTGACCTTTGACTCTGGAATTCCAGGGCCCTGGCTCCCCCTTTTACAAACTCCCACCACTTCCTTCATGACATAAGCACAATGGCAGCTGCCTTTCCCTGTGGCCTAGATCTGCTCCTGCTCCTCCTCCCCACCAGGGACCACCCCCAGCTGCCTGCTCCCCACTTTCTCTGCCCCAGGCCTGGGAGCCTGGATGTGGCCTGGAGTCCTGCTCCCACACTGAGCGTGGTTCCCCGTCCTTCCACTACACAAACGGTTTTCCTTCCCTGCTCACGTTCTGGCCTCCCTTCGGTCCTTGTGGACTACCCCTCGCCCCGATACACAGCTGCCTGAGACAACCTCGTTTCTGCAGCTGGTCGTGGAACTGAGGGAACCTGGGCCAGTCACCGCATGCCTTGGCCCTTCGAAGGTAGTTTCAGGTTGAGACCCCAGTCACAGAATGGGGCTCTCACCCCCTCTGAGGCCATAAGTTTTGTTCCACCCCAGCCGGGAGGTGCCCACCACATTGTGGTAGTTTCTGTGGCCAAAGCTGTGAGAGGAGGCAGATCCGAAGATGCCTGGAGCTGCTGCCTCAGAGTTCGCTGGTGACCAGGGCCTGTGCAGTAGGCACAGCAGGGCCGGTGCTGGGAGCTAGGGCCTCCCCACGTCCCATGCCTGAGGGCAGAGGGGTGCGGGCCTGCGGTCCGGCTGCCTGCTGTGGTAGGTCAGTTGCTCTCTCCGTCTTCCCTCTGCCAGAGCTCTGGGGCTGAGGCACTGGTGGGCAGGGTTTGGGGAGTAGGGCCACCCCCCTGCTCAGGGCTCTTGTTCTCTGCCCCACGCACAGGGCTGCTGGGAATTGCCCTGGGGGTGGGGGGCTGTCAGCTGGTTCTTATTGTCTCACTGTGAAGTGCCAAGATGCCTTTTTCCGTCCAAAGAATTGAAAATTGGAGAAAATAGGTCTTGGGCCCTTCTCATGCTTGTGTCCCGGTGTCCCCACACCTCTTGTCCAGGGCTAGGACCTGGGCTAGAAGGTCCCCAGTGATCGGGGACCTTCTTTTTGCCTCTGGTCCCAACTCCCCCTCTGGGCCGTGATGTCACTTGACTTTCTTCTTGGCTTATGCTTTGTGGGGTTGGGCTGCCTCTCCCTCTCCCTGTCCCACTCCCACTCCTCACTCTCATTGTCATTATTTGGTGGATCTGATTGTCATGGAGTGGGGTCTTTGGATGGGAGGGGGTGGTCGGGAACAGGAAGGAAGCCTTGTCCTTCCCAAAGGCCAGGGGGCAGCTCTGAGACTGGCCCACTGCCTGGGCCCTGGATGGACACCGTTGGGAACTGTGCTGTTCTGAGTGCCCAGAGTTGTCCAGGGGTCCCTGGGAGGCCCGATGAGGCCTCGGCAGGTGCAGTGCAGGCCTCACCTCTCCGCTCTCCCACCTCCTTCCTCACAGTGCCTGGAGAAGTTCCCCGTGATCCAGCACTTCAAGTTCGGGAGCCTGCTACCCATCCAGCCTGTCACTTCGTGCTAGGAGGCGCTGAGCAGCCAGAGCGTCCCGGCTGCAGTCCCTGTGCCCGCCCTTCCCCACCCCAGCTGCGCCCCCTCCCACCCCCTCCCTCTGTTCTTTCTGTTTGATGAGAGGCTGTTTACTGGGGTGGGTGGTGAGCGCAGGGTTGAGGAAGGTTCGGGGCATAAGGCTGAAGGACCCAAGTTGGGAGAAGTGACCAAAGTATGGCCAGTTTCCTGACTTCCCCTGTGGTGGACAGGTAAGAAGAGGGGCTGGGACACGGTCCCTGGGCCCTGCCCCTGCTCCCCGCCTTCTTCCGCTCCCTGCTGTCCAGGCCCTTTTGGAGACACCTGCTGTTCTGCACCACTGTGGGGAGAGGGAGGTATCTTGCTGCTTCCGTTGCTTTCCCTTCCCATGTCCCATTGCCTTTCTCTGGGTTGGAGCACTTGCTCCCTTCAGGGTGGGTCAGTTTCCCAAGCCATGTTTGGGGCGGCCGTCTGGGTGTCCTGAGGGCTGGAGGCTGAGGCTGGTGGCCAGGCCGGGCTGGCGTGGGGCAGTGGGCAGCGTTGGCGCTTCTGGCCGGTGACCCTCCCAGCTCCTCCTCACGGCTGCCCCTGGGCCTGCGGGCACCTGTGTCCAGTGCCTCATCCAGCTTTTCTGTTCTCTGGCCCTTGGCTTTGCGGGGTTTCCTGCCATAGGCACACCTGTCCTCTCCCTAGAGTAGCCTCTGGAAGCTGCCCTTGGGGTGGGCGCTGGGCTCCTGGGAGAGGCCCAGCAGGACTTGCTCAGGGCTGATTGGGTGAGGCCTGCCTTTGCCAAGCGTGCTCTGCCTGGGAGGGGTGGGGCTTGGGGCCAGTTTTGGTTGGTGAGAATCTGGATTCTTCTCGGTACATTCTTAGGGCCGCTTCTGTTCCCTCCTCACTGCTGCTTGCTTCTCCAGGCCCTTGGCCCTGCTTCCCTGGCTCTCTGGACGGGTTGGAGTGGCAGTGGGGTGGGGAGGGGAGCTGGCCACAGGAGGGCTTCGAAAGCCCACTCCCTTGTCCTCCCACCTCCCTGAATTCACCTGTTGGCCTTCCAGAATGAGCTAGTGATGGCTCCCTGAGCCCGGGCTTTGGCTCTGAGGAGGGGCAGCTGGCCTGGGCTCCGGAGGCCTACCCGAGGGGTTAGGGATACTGGTAGCAGCATGCCGGTTCCAGAGTTTTCTTCTAGGGCAGCTCCCAGGCCTGGCTCTTGCAGACTCTCCCCTGCCCAAGCCCAGGCCTATTCTCACTATCCCTTCCTCGTATCTGGGGCCACATAACCTTTGAGAAGGGGGAGCACCCAAGAAACACAGTTCAGGGGCTTGACCCTTGGATGTGGGCTGATGGCCTGGGCGGAAGCTGGGACATGAGTCACAGAGACAGTTTTCCAAGGAGAGGTTCCATGCCTGCCTCTCCTGGGGTCTAGACCAGTGCCTCCTGGGCCCCTCCTTCCTGTGCCCCCACGGCCCCGAGCCCCTCGCACCTTCATTGCTGTTTGGATTAAAGCCTCTGTTTTGCACCTGTCACTGTGTCTTTTCATGCCACGTGCTTGTTCCATCTCCACAGGACTCTTTGTTCTCCCATCAAGATCCCTTCCTTCATGCCACGGAGTCTGGGACTTGAGCTGTTTCACTGGGGTCTGGGGTGAGCCTTACCTGGGCAGTGGGAATGCACCCTACTGCACGAGTAATGCTTGCCCAAGCAGGTGTGGGAGCAGAGCCCTGGGCCCAAATCCTGGTTCTCTCTATCTCCAGCTGTAAGGTCTCAGCTTCCTCATCTAATAAATGGGGACAATCACAGGGCGACTGCCAGGAGTGAAGGAAGGCTATGAAGTTGACAGCCCAGGGCCTGGCACACAGCAAATGCCCAGGGCTGACTGTGGCAGCCCTTCTGGACTCCTGGGTCAGCCCCAGGCTGGCCTGAGGGAGTCTTTGGACTGGACTTGGCTATGAAACATGCCCCTGCAATTTTTAAGGGGTACGCCCTCCATTCTCCCTCCTCTCCACTCGTGTCCCTGTCATGGCGGACTTGGGAGTCTGGGGGGGCTGCTGTGCTCGAAACTTCTTAGATACTTCTTTAGACACTCCTATTCCGGGGCTTCTGTCTTCAGATGAGTCTTCACAGGAAACCAGAACCCTTGGTCTTTCTCCTGGCCCTGGAGGCCTTGCACAGCACAGGAGAGCCGCTGTCTGAGAGCCCTGCCTCGAGCCAGGCTGACCTGAGTTCAACCTGGGGCCTGCCACTTAGTCGTGAGGAGACCTGATAATTGACTTCATTTTTGAGCCTCAGCTTCCTGATCTGAAAAATGGGCATAATGATATTTAGATCATAGATTGTGAGATTCATTCATTTCACAAATATGTCGTGGCTGCAGATTCCTCATTCTAGTGTGGATGACAGCAGTAGATGTAAATACACCAGAATGTTAGGTAGGGGTACATATTATGAAGTAAGTAACGGCATTTAATTAGGCTGGTGAGGGGCGTTTACTGGAGCTACAAGGGTCAGGAAAGACACCTTGGAGGGCCAGGGGGCAGCTGGGCGAGGGTGGGGAGGTAATGGGAATGAGACATGGAGATGGCTCACGGAAGCAAAGAGGTCCCTCGTCCAAGTCCAGCAGCTGAAGGCAGGAGTGCGAAGGTGGGCAGTCTGGCTGCAGAGCAACGAGCTGTGATCAAAAAATACAGTGAGTGTTAAAATTATTACAGTAAAAGACACATTGCCATTAATCCCCCGCAAAGTACTCCCCCTCGCTTCAAACACACTTATCCCATCACTCTTGCCACTTTCTGAAGCAGTTCTGGAAGTCCTCTTTCGTGAGCGTCTTTAGTTGTGCTGTTGTGGCTGCCTCAATGTCCTGAATCGTTTTGACCTTGGGGAAGAGCAGAAGTCAAACAGTGTCAGATCCAGTGAATAAAGTGGATGAGGACACACCGTAATGTTTTTGACAGAAATTGCCATATACCAGAAACGATGTGTGACACGGTGTATTGTCATGATGGAGGATGATTTACGGCACACTTGAAAACATACCTCCTCTCAACTGTAGCTCACACCTGACTGACTGAACCAAACAAGTTGAAACTTGTCACACACTGGTACTAAGGTTCGACGTGCTGCTTCGCTGCCTCTCTCTGGGATGGCACTTGGCAGCAGCATTCACCATATTTTTTGATCACACCTCATATGCTCTATCTCGACACGTCACTTCCGCCTTTAGTTTTGTTGTAAAGGGATGAAAGCCCAGACCCAGGGAGTGGGCAGGGGCTCGAAGTGAGGAAGGCTTTTGAAGGGGGTGACGTTCAGGCCAGTTTGCGTGCCACGCCCTGTATGCTGGGAACATCAGGGAGTGGGGAGGAGGCTGTGATGCGGGTGAGGGGAGAACAGATGGGAGCAAGTCCTTGAAAGGCGCCAGCCTGCCCGTCCATTCTACGGGGCGGACGGCAGACCCTCAGCGCCTGTGTGGCGCGTGCTTCTGTGTTTACTTAAGAGAAATGTGAGTCGAGGCTACAGGCTGCCCATGAGGCAGGGTGAGGGGAAGGGAAGACATGGCCTAGGGCTTCAGGGCAGGGTGGGAAGCCTGCTGAGGACCCATGGGATGGAGCAAGGATTCGCACTTCCTGCCCACACTGCTCTGAAGGATGTCTGCTGTGCTGTCATCCCTAGAGGGTCAGTGGGTCCGAAGGGCACCTGAGTGGGGCTGGTCCCCAGAGTTGGGGAGGTGGGGTTGGCTTCTCTCCATTCTGGGCCAGAGAGGCCCCAGGGAACGGGGAACTCCAGCTGGCTCTCAGGTCCCAGGTCACACCACGCCCACAGGAGGTGAGGGCCAAGAGGCCTCCTAAGAGAACAAAAACCCTGCAAGACAGCGTTTAGGTTGGAAGGACAAAGGTGAGGGCTCAATGCGCGAGCCACAGCCAAGTCGGTGAGTCCAACAAGTATTAAGTACGTACACACAAGGCATTCGGGGGACACGGAGATGAAAATGGTGAGCGTTCTGCCTTCAAATACTTCAACCTGGTGGGGGAAACCGATGGCTGACCAGCTGTGGAGAAAAGGGGATGATGGACTCCAGGGGGAGCTTCGGGAACACTCTATGGAGGAGGTGGCATTTGAATGGGACCTTGAATGATGGGCACAGATAAGGGCATTATGGTGAGTTAGCAGAGGTGGGAAGCGTGGGTCACAGGAGGCAGAGCTGGCCTACGGAGGGCACCGAGTGACTTCGTAAGAGAGTTCCACAGCTCTACGCTGCGCAGCCCCTCAATGCGCAACACAACTGTCTTTAATTATCACGTGATGTATGGGGTTAATGTCTGTCTTTGCTAGAAGGCAAGCCGCAGGTGGGCAGGGACCCACTCGCTGCTGTATCCCAGTGCCAGGAGACTGGCACGCAGCAGGCACCAAGAAACATTAAATCAGGACCAGGAAGATGTTTAACTGCTGGGGGCAGGGGGCAGGGCTTGAGATTTAGGAAACTCCGGGCTGTCCGGGTGCTGGATCAGAAGCTCGATGTAGATGACCGGGCTGGGGCCTCGACCCAGGTAAGAGATCACGAAGGCCCTGTGCAGGGCAGAGGGGGCCTGGGCTGGGAAGCGGGAGATCCAGGTAGGATTTGGTCCCAAGGAAGGAGGAGTTCTCGACAACGCTGGGGACTCCCTGCTCTGTACCTGGGAGGACCCCAGGGGAAGAAGCAGGCCAGGGGGTGGATGCTGTGCTCAGCTGGGGTGCTGAGTTCGCAGAGCTGTTGGGTAGACATTTGGACCTGGCTGATGGTGGGGCTGGCACGGCTACTGAGACCCAGCCCAAGGCCGGTGGGGGATCCCGGGCTGCAGGGACTCCCAGGACCCCCTGGGCCCTACCAGTGCTCCAGCCTCAGGCTTCCTTCCCTCCCCCTGTTCTCTGGTTTCAGCCACACTGGCCTCCTCTCTGTTCCTCAGACTCCCTTGGCCACTGAACAGTTGGGGTCCTCTTCCCAGAATCCTTTTCCCGGCTAGGAACCCCTGGTCATTCTTCAGGGCTCAGCTGAGTCCTCACTTCCTCTGAGTTATCACCTGGCTCCCTAGACCAGGGCAGGTGTCCTGGATGTGCTCACATGCAGCCCACCTGTCCCAGCTCTCAGCACACCTTAGCTGCATGTGTCTGTGGCGTCCGCAGCTCCAGGATCTTTAGGGGGATTGTTGAAGGGGCAGCCACCTAGTTAGAAGATGGGGGTGGTGGGGGCTGTTTGCAGACACAGCTTCTCTTTACTTGAGGTTGCTTCGTGGGGGGGGCTGAGGCCTGTCCCCCAAATATCAGCACCGTCCACGTCTGTCCTAGGAGGGTGCCACACACAGCAGGAGCTCAGGCCATATTTGTGAATGTCTGTGATAGAGTTAGGAACCCTCCTGTGGAGGGATGATGGCAGCACCGAGGTAGATCAGTGTCATGGGGGAGCGGCCTGCAGGGTCTCAGCTCCCGCTCCCCACATAAGAACGCAGGACATGGTGAGGCCAAAAAGGAACACCCACAGAGCCATAGGTAGGGGACTCATACCACTATATTTTCGCTGGCGGCTGGGTTGGAGACACAGGAAGCAGGAGCCACACTGTCTGCAACCCGCCATCCTAACTGCAATCCGCGCTTGCCAGCCACCCTCTTCTTGCTAGCTCCCATTCTGCTGCTAGCATAGCCACGACAGTTATATTATTGGCCAATGGCTCACTGGTTACAGCTGACGGCTATCCAATCACAGTTGATGGCCACTTACTACCCTATTGAGCACCTTTCCACGTGAGACCGAGAGCCTGGAAACTGCACTCCTGGCTCTGTCCCCACAATCAGAGTCCTGCGGGAGAGGCTGCAGGTGGCACACAGCCTGGAGGCTGGGAGACCAGCTGGTGGCAGAAGGGGTGCTCAGTGTCCCCTGCTGCCTTGAGGCCAGCAGGCCAGCACTGGAGTTGGGGACTGCAAGGGACCTCAGAGCAGCTCTCAGGGCACTGGGGTTGAGGCAGAAGTGCCGTGGGCTAGGGAGAAATGAGGGTGCAGTTAAGGTGGCAGAGAAAAAAGGGGCAGGAGGAAAGAGCAGAGCCCAAGGTGGGCTGTTGGAGCAGCCGTGGGGATCCTGAGTGCCACTACAGGCTGAGGACCCGGAGTCCTCATGGGGATAGAGCAGGCTGGAGAGGCACTGGTCAGCGCAGAGCTGGGGGGCTGCACGCTGTGGCTTGTATTGGATCACTCGTCCAACAGACATTGCTGGAACCTTCTCTGCTCCGAGCTCTGTGCCAGGTGCTGGGATGCTGCAGAGAATAGGACAGACAGGGCCCTCCCTCCTGGAGAATATTCTAGCATAACTTATCCTGATGAAACATTGGAAATACCCTATGTGTCCAGCAGTTGGGGATTGTTAGAGAATGGAGCAGTCATACGACGGGTCATCAGATGACACGCTTCCTGTTTTTTCTTCTGGAAGCTATTTATGACCTGTTAAGCGGAGAAAACAGTCACAATGACTGTAGGTAAAGTACAACTTCTTTTTGTAAAAAAGCAAAAAATCAACATTTTTGATCCATCTGTCTCTGTCCATCTACATGGACAAAGGACCAGAAGGTTGTTTCTCCAGGTAGTAATATGCTTATTTCTTGATGGTGGGATGTGAGGGTTTTGGGGAAATCCTTGTTGCTTTTTCTGCTCTCAAAAGATGGTTATAAACATGTTAAACATTACTGAACCACAAAAGAGAAAGCGATTGTGGGTAAGTTTTAACTTCACTGTTTGTTTTTCATATTTGATTTTAAAATCTCTGTCCACAGTTTGTAATAAGAAAGAAGAAACTGATTTTGAAAAATTTCCCCCCCCCAAAGATCCCTGGAGTCTGGTTACCTCTGGCGGGGAGACAGGAGGGAGAGGTGGGAGTGGGGACCCTTGCTCAGATATGTCAGGATTAAGTACCAGGAGGTGATTCTCACCAGGCGCTTTGGCTCAGAGCTTCCCTGAGAGGCAGGCAGGCAGGTGGGCTCGGGAGCTAAGGGGGGATCAGTGATGAGGACCAGCGGGCTGGAGGGGAGGCAGTCAGGAGTCCTCACAGCCTTTGAATGGGGAGAGTTAAGGAGAACCAGTAGTTCCCTCGTGGCCATCGGCAGCCTAGCTGGCCTGGCAGTGACCTCTGGGACTCAGAGTTCAATCCCATAATCGAGGTGCCCTTTCTTCTGCCTATGGCCTGGATTGGAGATGGTGGTGGTGGTGCTGCTGGTGCTGGTGGTTTCAAACCAAGTGACAAATGCTTGCGATACTGCAGGGGGCAGTTTCCCAAGTCCCAGCAAAGGGCAGAGCTCCTGCTGAGTCCTGTTTCATCCACCACGCTCCTCTGGGCAGAGAGCATTGAAGACACTGTGCCCAGTACCAGGGAATCCTGGGACATCACAAGGTCTCTATGAAATGTGATGGTGGAAAGGACCCAGGAATCAGGCAGACCTGTGTGACCTGTGACCTGTGTGACCTCTAAGCCTCAGTTCTCTTACCTGCACATGGGTGGCAGTCCAGAACAGTGACGCTGAGATCGAGTGTCCACGGTGCCTGGCATGAAGGTGGAGCTCCAGGAACAGGAAGAGGTGGGAGGTGGGAGACATGTCCCCTTCTGGCAGGGCAGCGAGCTGTGTCCCTGGTTCTGGTCTTGATCTCCGTTATCTGTGGCCGTCACTCCACGATATTTACCACCCTCTCCAGCTGGACCTTTGCTGACCTTTAGATACACCTCTTGGCCTGGCTATGAACAAATCCCCTTTCCCTCCTTATTTGCTTGGGACTAGGTTGGGTATTTCCAGAAGGGATACTTCAAAGGCAGGCAGAGTACAGACACCTCATTCCCAGATAACTAGAGTCCAGCCACAGGTGGGAGGCTGCAGGTGGGCCAGACTGCTTAGACCTCCACTTGGGGACATTTGAATGGGCACTGCTACCTGGGCAGACCCTCCGAGAGCTGGCAACCTAACCTCGGCAAGGCATGGGAAGTGTAGTGGTCAAGGCATGCATGGGCTCTGCAGTCAGCTCTTGCACTTGACACTATGTGACCTTGAGCCAGTTACTTAACCAGTCTGAGCCTCAGTTTCTTCATGTATGAATTGGGGATAAGTAAACACGGTCTTACAGGGGTTATTGCATGATCCATTGAAGGGATGCACTCAGCACAGGGCGTTGCCTGCACTATGTCACCCTACGGGGTGGGTATGCAGTGGGTGACCAAGGCACAGAGGGGTAAGGACAGGTAAGGATTTCTTGGTATGAAGGGACCATTGGGACCCAACCTGGACATTCTAACCACTGAGCTCAGTAATGGCCTTTAGGTCCTTGTGGAGGTTTCAGAATGATGTACGAGGCCCTGCAGAGAGCAATGGGTACTGGAGAGGATGGGTGAGGGTCTCTAGGAGCGAAGACCCCTTGGGAAGGCTCTGAGGTGTAGCTGAGGTGATTGTCCCACAGCTGACTGCTACCCCCAGCCTGGACCATGGTGGCCTGCTGAGTCCTCCCTGGCTCAATGAGGTCCCTTAGGAGTGGCTCCTACCCCAACCCATGCAAATTCCCACCCCTCACCATGTTCTCATTTGCCACTGCTACTCCAGGCCCCAAAAGCTGCCTGCACCCTGAGCCCTGGGGGTTCCCCAGAGACCTTGGAGCTGGTGGCTCCTGAGCCCAGCCTGTGTGTCCGGCCCTGGGTGAAGTGCTACAAGCATGTCCCACCTCATGCTCACCACGGGCTGACTATGTCTTCATTTCACAGAGGAGGAAACTGAGACTCAGGGGGGTCAACTCACTGTTGGGCAGGGGAGGTGCTGAGTCTCTTTACGCCCAAGCTCACATTCCTATAGCCTCTCCCTGGGGCCTAAGGTGGTCCCAGCTGCCTTGTATTGTCCCCACGCAGGTGGCCCAAGAGGTTTCCTCTTGCTGCTGCAAAGCCCAGGACTGGTCCCGGGCCCTCGCCCTGTCTGAGAAGTACCTCCTCCTGGAGCCCAGTTTCTTTCCAAGAGGCAGGGGCAGTCTCCACAAAGATGGCAATGAGGCAGGACAGCAGGGACAGTAATGACAATTTTGGCTGATAGCCATGTGTCAGCCTGCAAGACGTGCTTTACGTGTCCCCTCGTGGAATCCCCATGGTGAGCTGAGAAAGTGGCATTGCTTTCCCACTGCAGGGATGATGAAATTGGGGCTTGGAGGGTTTTCGTGACTGCCAGGGTCTCCGCTCATCCTGCGGCGTCAAAGTGGAATCAGCTTTGTCTGACACGGATCCCACGTGGGTCAGCAGGATGAGCACTTCTGGCTGGCCAAGGAGAAGACCTCTGCAGTCAAGGAAATTGCTCATGGCCAGTGGGCTCCTCGTTCCGCCCCAGGCCCAGGCCGCCCATCTCAGTGGGCAGCAGCCATCAGGCCCCAAATCCAAGTATTATCCTTACTTCTTTTTTCCATGCCCCAAATCCAACCCGTGAGCAGGTCCTATTGGATCTGCCTCCAAATTATAACCCAAATCTGGTCACTTCTCTCTTACCTGTACTGCAGCCACTTCACTCTTAGTTGCTGTCAGCTCTCACTGGACCACTGTGCTGCCTTCTCTCTGGTCTCCTGGATGCCACACTGAGCTGCCCGTTATATGAGTCCCATCATATTCCTCAAGCGGCTTCTCGCTGCCAACACCACAGTCCACCACGTGATCTCACCCCTCTGACCCTTTACACACTCCCCCCACTCCTGTGCTCCAATCACACTGCCCTCTCCCTGGCCCTCTAAGATGCCAAGCTCATTGCTGCCCCAGGGCCTTTGCACCTGCTGTTGTCTGCTTGGACTGCCTGGGCCGCGTGGTAAGTCTAGTTTAGGGCTCAGCTTAGATGCCATCACCTCCAAGGGGCCTACCCTGCTTCTCTGAGTTGCTGCCGAGGGAGTCTCCACCACACCAGCTGTTCTCCATCCCGCCCTCTGTTCTGGTTGCCTTCATGACACTCCTTATGATCTGAAAGCTTATTATCTGTTGACTTGTTTCCTTGGTTATCATCTCCTCTCTCAGTAGAACGTAAGCTTGGTGAGCTCCTAAGTCTCATCTGTGTGGTCACCACTGAATCGCTAGTACCTGGAACAGTGGCTGCCCCCAGTAGGTAGGTGCCCCACAGCTATTTGTTGAGTGAACGAATGAGTAGAGCTCCCTGTCCAAGGGGTTATCCTAGAGCAGGCTGGAGAATGGGAGCTGGACAGCGCCCTGGTGCCAAGTTGCCCCTCCCCCACCCCACTGCAGGCGCTCTGGGGCCCCATGGAGGGTCACACTGGCAGGACGACATCCCAGTGCCCCAAGCTCTGAGGTTTTATGTTCACTCCCAAGTTTGGGAAGCACAGTTGATGGAGGCAGACTGCGTGGACTTGGCATTGGGTAGGCTGAGGCGGGGCAGCAGGAACAGAGACCAACCAGCAGCTGTCCGGCTTTTGATGAAGATGCCACCTGACAGAGCAGGGTAAGGTCCAAGTGGTCACCTGGGCACTCAAGGCTCTCGCGGGGACAGTCGGGTCCTCTCCACACCTCTGGGCTTCCCCCTGGGGCCTCCTCTGTCTCACTGATGGGGGACCAGTGTTCATTCATGGCCATCTTCCCAGTGCCTGCCTGACCCCAGGCAGTGAGTTCGTTCAGCCACCAAAAGTTTATTGAGCACTGACTGTGTGAGGCCCTGTTCTCTCCAGGGGCTGGGGACGGTGCAGGGAGCCCTTGTGGAGTTTACAACCTAGGGAGGAAGACAGACGAATGAACAAATAAATACGCAGTAAAACATCGGGCAGCAATAAGGGCTGTGAACACAATGAAGGTGAGTGTGACAGAGAGGTATTATTTTAGAGGGGCAGTCAGGGCAGTTTGAGCGGAGGCCTGAACAACTGCTGGCAGAGGGAACAGCAAGTGCCAAGCCCCTGAGGTGGGAACAGCCTTGACAGCAGGAGACGAGGAGGAGGCTGGAGGGCACCGAGTGTGGCGAGAGTGGGAGAATGAGCGGAAAGGCAGCCAGGCTGAGTGGTGTAGAGCCGTGTAGCCCGCAGTGAGGACGCCGTATTTTGTTCCAGGTGTGCTGGAGGCACTCAGGCTGGCTTTTCGAGAGCGGATTGTGCACGTCTCTTTCCACAGTCACGGATGTCACCTTGGTAGCTGGAAATTGACCAAGGTGGGAGCATTTACACCACAGAGATCGGTAGATGCTACAGATGAGCTTTGCCCCCCAGTCAGTTTTAGATGGTTACACTCTTGGGGAGTGAGTCCAGTTTACTAAGCTGGGAAGACGTTATTCCCCTGAGTTGGGGAGTGCCATGGTCTGACTTAAACATGTAAGAGAATGGAGAGAAGGAGAATGGACAGTGGGGGGGGGGGGGGCAAGAACAAAAGTGGGAAGACTAGTGCAGCGCTCCAGGCACGAGGCGGTGTGGCTGGACGGGGAGGCAAAAGCCATGATGGTAAGAAGAGCGCGGGTCATGAATATTTTCTGGAGGAGCTGCCAGGCTTTGCCGATGGACTGGATTTGGGTTCATGAGAAAAGAAGGAGAGAAGGTGTTCTGGAGTTTTGGGCCCGAACAACTTGCAGGCTGGTGGTGCCATTGACTGGATGGGAAAGACTGGGGCAGAAGCAGGTGTGCGGGGGCTCTCAGGTGAGCTCTGAGATGGCTGGTACTCCAAGAGGAGAGGTGGAGCTGGGCTGGGACCCCGAGCTGCACTCGGCATACACTCTCAGCTGGAGACAGAACTGTCAGCGGGTTGGGTTGATGAGACCACATGAACTGCACCGGGAGGAGGTGGCAGGAAGGGAGAAGGGGACCAAGATTCGAGCCTGGGTCCTCCCCAGCATTTAGAAGAAGGGGTGGAGGACCCAGCAAAGGATACTGGAGAGACAGGGGCCACAAGAGTGGAACTAAATTGCTCTCTGCCCAGCTGGTATTTTTTTTTTTTAACTAAACATGAGGGCTGTGTAATGGAAGGACAGTGAGGGTTGGTGGCTGTGTAGCCCCCATTCCTCTGGAAATAGAATCCCTCTTCCCTGTGGAGAAGCCATTAGAAGGGGCTGAGGTGGGCTGACCAGCCCCCTAGTCGGGATGGACACATGCTCAGATCTGGCCAATCAGAGGGCCCCTGCCTCCCCATTTGCTGTGATTGGTTCAGGAATGAGCATGTAACCCAGGCTGTGCCAATGAATGTCATCCCTGTTACTTCCTGTTGGAGCTGTTGGGAAGATGCCCCTTATGCCAGGGTTGCTAAGCTGGGAAGATGTTATGCCCAGGATGCTAGTGGCAGGGCCAGCTGTGTGATTGTGGGGCCCAGTGCAAAAAGGAAATGCAGGGCCCCTTACCCAAAAAGCAGGAGAAAGTGCCATTAAAGGTACATAGAATGCTTTTCCTTCCTTCCATAGGCTTTCTCTCAATTTGTCATAGTGTTTATTATTTGCTATTTAATGTCTTTCTAAGTAAAGAAAAATTAAACTGTTAAATGATTAGCACGAATTTTACCATTTATCTTTATATTGTACAATAGCAGTTTTAAGTGAAAATATCAGAGCATCTAATTTGTGTGGAATCACCAAAATGATACAACTTGTATTTTGCAGCTTGTCCCTGAGGGTGCCTTGTACTGACCAGAAAAGACTAACAGCCAGACTCAGGAAGGTTCTGGGAGGAGGAAAGGATCCCCAGGCATGTGGAGCTGCCGAGGGAGTGCTTCCGGGCTAGGGAAGCAGCCTGTCCCGGCACCCCTCCACCCCGCCATGTGCACCCACATACATGCTCCCTCGCTCCCTTGGGCTTGACAGGTGCTGAATTACCCCTCCCACCAAGCACCAGACTGATGTCCCAAGCCCTGGCCCAGGGAAGTCGACCAGGCACCTCCACTTCCCACAGGCCCCCACCTCAACCTGCAATAGAGGGGTGATCCCCAAGGATCTCGGGCCCGAATCAGATTGGGAGTAGGTGAGAGGCTTGCCCTGCCTACACACAGTCTCTGGTTGGCTGCCAGATGGGCTGTGGTTCTGCCAATCCAGGGCAACGATGGCTGCCATCATGCCCTGGGAAGGTGCTGGGCAAGCATGTCTGACCCCAGCCCTCTCTGTGCCTGTGCCAAGGGTGGAGGGGGCAGTGGTCAAGAGGAGGAGGAGGCCAGGCAGGACTGGGGTGCCAGTGGGTAGGGTAGTGGGGCCAAGAACCTGTCCCAGGGAGGCAAGGAGGTGGCAGGAGCAAGACAGCATGCGAGTCGAAAGCTCTAAGCCCTCAGCAGTGCTTCACTGTCCCATCAGACTTACAAAACACAGATTCAAGGTCAAAATGATGATGGATTTCAGAAGAGCATTAACATTAAATCCCATGAAGATAGCGGAATATTAAACCCCAAGCATGGGGTCCTTTGAATGTGGGCCCTATGCAATTGCCCCGGTCACATGACTGTGAGGCTGGCCCTGGCCCGCGGCCATCTTGCTCATGCCCCGGAGAAAACCTAAGAAGCCAAGGAGAGACAGGAAGTGCCAAGGGACAGTGAGCAAGCCCTGATGACATCATGGGAGCCTCTGGGTCCAGCTGTGCCCTGAGCTAAAACACCCATGGACTCCCCAGTTCCTGAGCCAATCGATGCCCTTTTTGTTTAAGTCAGCGTGAGTTGACTTTCTGAGGCCTGAGCAGTGCGGGACCCACGGAGGTGGGGATCCAGGCCTGGGAATCTGGCACCGACTTCCCTTCTTGACTTAAAGCATTTTGGAACTGTCCATCGATCGGAATGTCTGCAGGTCACTTACAGATCTAACTGCTTCCTCCCCATGTGGACCTGTTCTGTTCTCAGCCAGGTCCTTTGTCTGTCTTAGACCTCCAGATTTTCCTCGGAACAAAGGGAAGCTTTATTCCTCAGCCTTCCCAGCGTTCCCCAGGCTGGTTGATGTGTCAAAGGAGACCCTCAAGTTCCACCCTGAGGTGGGGGCTGTAGGTGTGTGTGTGTGTGTGTGTGTGTGTGTGTGTGGTGGCTTGGAGTGTGGCTGGGAGCTAGAGAATGAAAGTGGGAAGGTGCATGGAATGTTCAAGAAACATCAGGAAATGACTGGGTTAGGGGGCAGGAGGGGGCCACTGAGGGAGATGGGGATAGGGAAGGGCCTGATTGGCGGAAGGCAGACAGTCTCTCAGCAACTGTTTCCCCTTTAAACCACTCCCTGGAATGAATAATAGTCCATTCATTCACCCATCATTCATTCATTCATTCATTCATTCATTCATTCATTCATTCATTCAATTGCCAAGCATACGTGCTGAATGAAATTGTTAAACACTCACTGATAAATGTTGACTGTCAGACATGGTCAGGCTCTGAAGATACCCACACACCTTCCTGGAGATTAACCTTTTTGAAAACACGAGTGCCAATTTATGGAAAGACAAAAAAAAAAAATCCAACAAAGTTTATAGGGCATTTCCTCTGCTCTCCTTTCTTAGCCCCAGAGTAAAAAGATCTTGATTGGGTTGCACCTTTTTTCCAAAAGATGCAGCTCTGGAAAAAGGTTCATCTTTTTACTTCTTAGGTCACCAATTTTGTGCAACAGCAGAGAGTCAGAAGGAAAACCATCCTGCATTTTGCAGTGAGAAGTTATTATCTGGGCAGAGCTGACTGGTGACAGTATTGCAGCTCTCGTTTATTGGGCACCTACTATATGCTGGTGGGCACCCACCATCCTCATTTTATAGACAAGGGACCAGAGACTCTGAGAGGGGAAGTGACAGTCCATCATCACCTAGAAAGTGGCAGTGCCCAGTTTGTATTGGGGTCTGTGGCTGAGCTTGGAACCATGAGCCTGAGCTTTGGAAGGGCGCCCCAGATGGGGGTGGCCCTGGTGGCCCCGGGAGCCCTCTGGTGCTTGGCCTATGCCTGGTGATCCACATTCACTCATGTGATATTAACAACTTCCAGGGAGGATGTTGCACCAGGAACCTTCTCGCAGCCCTGGAACAACCCCTCCCATCCTCCCTCTTTGCTGAGGGTTCCTTGGATGGGTATGTTCATGAGGTCCGGTCCACTGGGAAGACGGACAGAGCCTGGACTGGCGTGGAGACTCAGCCTGCCCGGCAGGACCAAGGAAACTGGTTGGGGCAGCTGTCCCAGGCTGTGGTTATGCTGGTTTGTCCCTTCCCTCAGCCCCCCAGGCACTCTCTCCCCATTGGCCTGGGGAAAGGAAGGAAGCTCCCTGAAATAACCACACGACAATTGCTACCATTTCTTGAGTGCTTGCTGTGTGCCAGGTACTGCATAAAGTCCCTTCATGGGTCGTTGTAACCAAATCTTCTTGTCCTTGCCTTCCTTTGTGGCCCTGTCTCCTGCCACTTTCCCCCTTGCCCTTTGCCTCAGCCATGTCAGCCTTCTTCCAGTTCCTTGACCACGCCGGATTAGTTCCTGTGTGAATCTTTGCAACTGCTATTCCCTCTGCCTGGAATGCTCTTCCACCATCGTTCGTCCAGCTGGTATGGTAGAGATTCCTAGTGCTCACCCAGTTGTGATTCACCTGTCCTTCCCAGGCCCCTTGCAGTTGGACGGGTCAGAGGACCACTTCTGGCCAGTGGGCTCTGAGTGGAAGGTAGGAGAAGCACCTCCCTTGCAGGACTCTAGCTCCTGAGTTTCTGTCATGGAAGATGGCGGCCTAGGAAAGTTGTCCCATGTAGTCAGATTTCGCATGGTCAAGAAATCAGTCCGTTGTGTAAAATCTCTGAGATTTGGGGACTCATTTGTTACCGCAGCACAGCCTATCCTGTACTGACTAATATAGCTGACTCAGCCAGGCCTCAGCTCAAGTATCCCCTTCCCTGGTCACTAAATCTAAAGTGGTGGCTTCCCTCCTCACCTGTTTTTTCTAGCCCTGTTTTAATTTTTCCCCACAACACTTAACACCTAATTAACACCTAATTATTTATTGATTCACTTGGGTATTGTCTCCTCCCCAGAATGTCAGCTCCATGAGGGCAGGGCCCTTGTCTGTCTTATTCATGGCTGCACCCTTGAGGCCTAGGACAGTGCCTAGCATGTATACGTATTCAATATATACTTGAATGAATGAATACATTTATTGAAAGAGTGAGTGAAATAGGCACATGACCATGCTCATAGGTAGATGTGGAATATGATTGCCACCTGCGTTTTTCTTACTGTGATTGGACACAAGCCTCCAATCATCAAAAGGCAATGGTTGCTTTTTTGACTGGTAGAGCGTCAACCCTGGTTTAGGACCACCTGCCTTCTCTCCTTACACTCTATCTCTTCAGATGAGGGAATGTGGACCTTCTAGGAAAGTGACTCATCCCGGGTCCCAAGGAAAGCCTGTGGCTGAGTCACGACCTGTCACTGGGTCTCCAGACTCCAGGTCCAGTGCTCTTTCTGCCAAACTTGGCCACTTCCTCCTCAGTTTCAGCCTAAGTTGCCGAAAACGTTTCCCAAGCGATTTGCCTCTTACAACCCACCTCGCCAGGTGACCTAGCAACTCTGAGCAAATCATTCTGTGATGACTGATGGTGAGACTGGGCAGAGCTAGGACGGGGGTCAGAGATGAGAGTGAACAAGCCCTCTTTCCAGAATGTCTCCATCCCTCAGATGAGCTTGCTATTTGTCTTACACTTCTTTTAACAAGGACAGAGTGCAGGAGGGTGAATTCTGGGGAATTGAGGCTTGTTGGCTGAATGTGCTAGTATCTCGCATGGGTTGACCCTGCCCCAGACAGGCTGAATATGGCTGCTCCCCGTCCTGCTCTGTAGCACGCTGTACATCGGTTATAGCACCTGTCACATCACATTTTTTTTCTCTGAAAAATGTAATGTTAATTTTTTTCTTCTAAATATAAAAGTGATACATGCTCCTTGTAGAAAATTTGGAAAATACAGAAATGCATGAATGATAAAACAAAGGTCATCTGTAATCCCCCAACAATTTCAACATTGTCAAATTCGATTCAGCCTCTTTTACCTGCACATGTGACTAGGTCACGTTACCTGGTCCCCAGATGTCCCCAGACCCCACCAGCTGGGGGTAGAAAGATGGGCACGTTAACCTGAGTGCAGCCTCTCCGCGTCCGCCCTCTGGCCAGCACCTCGCCTCCCCTCAGAAACTTTCCATTATAGCTGGGAGGGCCTGGAGGAGCCACATCTGAGCTCCAGTCAAGTTCTTCCACTTTGGCCTCTTTGTGGATGTCCACTGCCCTAAGTCCCCTGAGGGTGGCCCCTGTCACTGCCCCTGCCATGGAGCCTGCTGGAACAACCCAACCCCCTCCCCTGGTGATTCCTGAGTGGCAAACCTGAGCAGCACCAGATGGCCCTAAAGCCCCATTGTCCTGTTGAGGGCCAAGGACAACTTTCCTTCCCCAGAGCTGTGTGGGCTGCACTCATCCCCCAATGCCCTAGGCAGCCATGCCTGTGCCCTGTCGCCCCAAGTCCCACATGAACACACCTCCTTTAGCTTGGCTTATAGCCCCTCTCTTTGGAGGACATCTTTGCCTGTCACCCATTACCACCCTTTTCTGAGAAGAATATCCTTTCTCTGCCCATGAGCTTCCGGTGCAGGGCTAGCAACCATCCTCCAACCTGGCCACAGGTTTGGGACAGGATAGAATCCTATCCTGAGATTTTCTGAGTTGGAAATAAGAGAAGTGGCTGGTCCCTTTTGGGCGGCAAAGTTGTGAGATGAGATGCCAAGAGCTGCCTCTTACAGGTCTAGTGAGAAGTGGGCCTGCAATAGAAGACTGGGAAGCTCAAGTGAAGGAAAAAAATCACAGGAGAGAGGGAGAGGGAAAGGCAGAGAGGGAGAGAGCGATAGCTAGAGATTTGTGCTTGGATGCAGTTGTACCTGAAGCCAGCTGCACCACTGCCCACTGCCCAATTTGAGCCATGAGCCAAGAAATCCCACCTTTTGCCCAGGCTGGTTCCAGCTGGGCTGCTGTCCCCTACCACGAATCCTGACAGACACCAGGAAAAGGTCAGTCCCTGCCCTGGGTGGAATGGGACACAGACACCTCTGTCCTGTGTGTCTCTTTATCCCTCGATCCCAGGACCTGGAGCATGGAGCGTTGGGGGAGGGAGGTGCTCCCAACCTGCTAGTTCAGCTTCAGCTAGAACTTATCAATGTTACTATTTAGACAACATCAGGGTCGTTCGCCAGCTCATGTTATATGTTTTAAATTCTTTCCCACTAGACTATGAATCCCAACAGGAGGACTGACAATTTAGTTGTGTGACTTTGGGCAAGTTTTCTCATTTCTAATACAAGAATGCTAAGTAGTGTCTATTTGAGAGAGTAGCTGGGAAAATTAAATGAGTGAATCCATACCGAGGGATTGTTGTAACTTTTCGTGGTGGTCAGCTCAGGGCTCTGCATAGGCCAGGCACTCTGTACACCTGCCCAGTGGAGATGCAGAAAGACAGCTCATGGTGTGCACAACACACACGATAGAAGCACTCAGATCTCAGTGCCCTGCGCAGTGGCCCCCTTGGGATCCTAGGGCATCCCCAGCCCCTGGCTTTCTCTGGAGGCCAGCTTGCAGCTCTCACAGGCTCTGGGCTGTCATTCCAGCAGCTCCACGTGGCTGGGAGTGCAGTTTGGAGCCTAGCTCAGCCCTATACCACATATCAAGGGCAGCAGGACCTGCAGTGTTTTAGGAGCTGGGGCAGTGTTTGTGTTTGGGGGGGGGAGGGGAGGGAGGATGCTAGTTGACCTGGGGGCACCAGGGGTTTGCTGGAGCTCTCCCTTCTAGAGCCGCTATTCTCTGGAGGCTCCCCCTCATCGCTCCCTGAGTCCCCCAGTGTCTTCCAAGAAGCTTCCCCAAGTTCTACCTGGGGCTCTTGTGGGGTCTGTTTGGTCTTTTTACTGGAGAGAGAGAGGCTTGCCTGTGGACCTGGGTCTGTGGACTCCTGGTTTGCCAGGCTGCCTGCCTCCTCTCCCCCTTTGGAAGACCCTCATGGCCAGGCATATGTTCCCGTCACACACACACACACACACACACACACACACACACACACACACCCCGCCCCTTCCCAGCCTTTCAATAGTGCTATACCCGGAGTAGTATTAGTCTCTCAGAGGTTCTGGATGGGCTTGCTGCATGCTGCACCAGGACTAGGGGGGTGGGGGTGGGGAGGGGGGTGAGTGGCGTGAGGATGCTACTTAGAGCATCTGTGTTGGGGACAGTGCGTTTGGCTGGTGTGGCCCCCAAAGCGGTGTGCAGTGTGTAACATCAGGGCTGGGCTTGTGTTACCGTTTTGCGTGGCATGTCTCTGTGAGATGCAGATGGCCGCCGGTGGGTTGTGTTTTGGGTCACTGCGGATTATGCTCAGGGCATTAACCCTTTGTGTGGCTGCCCAAGGTCCCTGGGTCCTGAAAAGATAAACGGGTGGAAGGGCAGCTCTCTTCTCGATGCTCTTAGAGCCCTCCATCCTCATCCCTTCACTTCACTAGATCCTAATGTGCCTGACTCTCTCGGCGCAGCTGAAGCTCAGAAAACATGGCAGAGCGGAGGATAATTCTGGTCTGGGGTCCTGTTAGTTCGGAGCTCTTATTTTGCAGCTCACCACCCACACTCGTTTGCCATAGGGATCCGGGGACGTGTGGGCAGTTCTCAAGCCACTTGGCTGATCCCTTCCATTCCCAGGTCCACGCCCCCAACAAAGGCGGCCGACCACGTGTCCCCTCCTCGACGCCCGCCTGGAGTGGGGACACACGCGGCCCCAGGCTCCGGTTCCATCCGCCGCTAGATCCGGACGCGGCGCGGCGCCCCAAGTGGGCGCGCAGCAACCCCTCGCAGCCCCGCCGCCCCCGACTGTGCCTCGCCCATTCCCAGCCGCAGTCACTGCAGCGCCCTGGAAGCAACGCTAGGGGGAGCTCTGGCAACTGGCTTGGTAGATGGAATCAAAACCAGGCATGCAACAGCGCGATTCCTGGGATTTGCAGGGGGAAAAATGGAGAGAGGGGAGACACACCGTTCCCCCTCCTTGGCAGCTCCCGACTCTTCCCATGGGAGGCAGAGAAAACAGCCCTCGGGGTTGAAGGTGTCTTTCCTTCCCGTAACTCAAGCCTCCATAGCCTCGTTCTTCCTCCACCCCCAGTGCAGACCTTCGCCGCCCCCTGCGCTCTGAGGTGTCCCTGAGAACTTCGCCTCGCGCGACACCGGGACCTAGAACCTCGCGGACCCCTGGGATTGGCTTGCGTCCGCCTTTCAGAGTCTGGGGTGTGGGCCTCTCGGCAGCAGCCCCTCTTCTTGCTGCCAGAGGCTTGAAGGCTCGGGTGGGGGGCTTGCGTCGACTTGCGGAGTGGATGGTGCAGGAGGGGGAAGCGCAGGGGTGAGAAAGCGAGAGCATTGGGGAGACAGCCAGAGACAGAGAGACACCGAGAGACAGATACTATGAAATAAACAGAGCAAGCAGCCACTTTGCTTTTTTCTTTCTTGCTCCCCCCCCCCCCCCAGTCTTTCTTTCCTATCCCCTCTTTGCAAAGCTGGAACCACCCCACACGCCCCCGGGCCCGAGCCGCGGCTCCAGATGTGAATTTGGTTCCAGTGGGGAGAATGCGACCTTCCTCGGGGCCTTGGCACATTCTCCCACTCTGAGGTCATTCCGTAGGTGGTCAGAGGGGAGAGCGGGCCTGGAGCCTTCCTGCCTCCATCCACTGGGGAGGGAAGAGAGGCGAGCGGGAGGGAGGGGAGAGGGAGAGGGGAGGGGCGCGAGGAGGGAGGGAGACGCCGCCAGCACACCACCAAGTGGCACCGAGCAGTGATAACAAACTCAACTTAAAAAAAAAAAAAGGAAAAGGAAAAAACTTCCCTAAGTTGCAGCCCGAGACTTGCGGACGTGCGGGCGGAGGCTCGGGGAGGGAAGTGTGGGTGGCCCAGAAGCCCCCAGGCGTCCCCAGGCAGCTCTCCCCTGCCGCAGAGAGCTCAGACTTGAGGCCGACCAGACCCTTCGCCTCTGGCTGGGCAGGAAATGTGCTGGAGGCTTGCTCAGCTTCCTGCAGGAGACCCCGGGGCGGCCTGTTCCCGTGGGGGGCAGGCTCCTTTGGGGAGGATGGCCCCGAGGCGGGCAACACTGGCTTCAACCCCAGCAAACAGCAGCCACCCTACCCCAATCCGGCTCCCCACTCCTAGCCCTTGCGGATGTGGGCAGATCTCAGCCGCCCAGGCCCAGGAGAGCAAGGATTTGCATGGGGGCAGGGGTCTCTTTCCACCTCCATCCTCCCGCCACCTCCAGGCCTACTTGAAAACAAGGCACCACCATCCTCTATAATCGACTTTTTATTAAGATTATAAATTTAAACAAATAATCTGAACAGTTTCACCCGGTGATGTACAATTCAGTATGCACAAAAATACAGGAGAATGAGGGAGAAGGGCCAAGAAAGGAAGGGTTGGCAACTTGTTTTGGAGTCCACATGGTACTGATGGCAGAGAACCAGAGGGGCTGCAGAACCCCACCTTTTCACAACAAAAGGCTTTAAATTAAACAATCTATCGAGCTGAAGACACAGGACGGTTTCTCACAGGCTCGAACAATGCTGGTTTCATGAAATGCAACTGAAGGCTGACCCAGAACACTGCAACTTAGAAGCACACACACAAACACCACATCTGACCAGGAACTTAGTGAAAAGTCTCCGACGCAGTCGGCGGTCCCGGCCCCTCCCTCCCTCGGGGCCGCGGGGGATCCAGGTGAAGGAATCTACTTCCTTTTTTGTTTAGTGAGGACCGCAGTGCTGGGCATGATGGGAAATGTAGTCCGCGGTGCCCGCCCCCCACCCCTTCCCCAAACAG
This sequence comes from Rhinolophus sinicus, assembly GCF_057876585.1. Classification (NCBI taxonomy): domain Eukaryota; kingdom Metazoa; phylum Chordata; class Mammalia; order Chiroptera; family Rhinolophidae; genus Rhinolophus; species Rhinolophus sinicus. Next base: position 6,163,048 of record NC_142516.1, on the reverse strand, counting down.
TGTCCGAGTGTCGGGGTGTCCGGCGCCACCCCCGAGTCCGGGAGACGGTTGGAGGAGGGGAGGAGAACGGAGCCAGAGGGGCGGGGAGAGGAGGGGTTCAAGACACCCGCCCCGGGAAGAAAAGAAAAAAAAGTTGAAGTGTTTTCATTTCTGCCTTCTCATTTTGCGAACTTTGGAGGCCGCCCCCAGAGAGGAAATGTGACCCAAACGTCCCTTTCGGAGATAGAGTTTGCCTTTGTTTTTCCTCAGGATTTCACAAGACCCATTCCTCACCCCACGGAGGGATTCGAGAGAACCGAGCGCCGGGCTTCCTGGGTCTGACAACTGATTGGGATCGGCGTCCGGGGCCCCGAGCCCTCCTGCGCTGCGCCCCCGGCGCGCCCCGGTGGCCCGGGCTCCCAGCCTCGTCCCCGGCTGCCCCGCACCTCCTGCGGGCAGCAGCCTTGCCTCACGTGGCTGGTTGCTCGCTAAACACCACTGCAATCACTACAATAAAAAGAAAAAAAAAAAAGAGTAGGAGAAACACAAAGCATACTTAAATAGGCGCTTTTTCTCTCTGCAAAAATAAAGTCCAAGATCTTAGATTTCTTTTTTTTTATTTTACAATTTATAAAACATAAGCCGCCTCCCCCTGGTCGTCCCCAGCTCAGCCCCGAGTGGCCGGGCGCCCGTTCCTTCCCTCCTCTCGCCCCTTGGCCGAGTCTTTGTCTGGCCCCAGCCCCGCGGGGCCCCGGGTCCCCGTGCCCTCAGGGGTCCCTAGAAGGCGACAATGGCTCGAGTCCAGGCGCCGAGGCTGGCGAGCGCCTGCTTGGCGCACAGCTGCCCGTTGAGCGGCGGCGGCTGCTCCGAAGAGTCCGGCTGTCGGCTCACCAGCCCCGAGAAGCCCGAGCCAAAGATGGAGATCAAGTTTGAGATGTTGGACGCGTCCGGGGACGAGTCCGGGCAGAAGTCCTCGAAGCGGGCGCGCTTGCAGGGGGCAAACGGGGCGACCCCGGGGGGCTCGGCCCCCAGGTCTCCCGCGTCCTCGTCGTCGTCGTCCTCCTCCTCCTGGCCAGGGTAATACTTGCGCTTGCAGCCGGCAGCGGACGCCAGGCCCGGTCCCGGGGCGCCTTGGCCACAGCAGGGGCAGTGGGCGGAGGCGCAGCAGTCCTGGTGCAAGTAGCCGTTCTCCACCGTGGTCACCACGTGAGTGTCCAGGTCCAGCACGGTGGTCTGGCTGCTGCAGTGCACGCCGAAGTCCGAGGGGGCCGGGTACGCGCCCCGATAGAAGCCGGGGGAGGAGGCGGGGGCCGGGGAGGTGGGAGGGGAGGCGGCGGCAGCGGCCTGAGGGGCGGCCCCAGGGGGCACAGAGGGCGCGGAGCAGGCGGCCGAGGCGCGAGGGTCCCGCGGGCAGAGCGCGGCGGGCGCGGGCGGCGGCAGCGGAGCAGGACCCGGCTGCAGGGGCTCCAAGGGCTGCCCGCGGTGGGGCGCGCCGTGCGGCGGCTGGAGCGCGGCGCACCCGGGCAGCTCCGAGAGCGCCCCCGCGCCGCCCGCGGGCGCCCCGGCCGCCGCCGCCGCGCAGCCCCTGGGCGCCGGGTGCTGGTGCTGGTGCAGCTGCTGCTGGAGGTGCAGCTGGTGGAGCTGGTGGAGCTGGTGCAGCTGGTGCCGGGGGGCCGGCTCGCGCGCCTCCGCGTCCCCGCAGCCGCCAAGTTGGAGCGGGCCGAAGTCGGCCGCGCTGGCCGGTATGCCCGGCGCTGCGTACGCGAGGTGCTGGTGCTGGTGGTGGGGCGGCTGCTGCTGTTGCTGCTGCTGTTGCTGCTGCTGCTGGCGCCGGTAGAGCTCGGCGTAACGCTCGCTCAGGTAGAGCTGGCGCGCGTTGCGGAGCACGTAGGACACCAGGAGGTTCTTGTGCAGCTTGATGCCGCCGCGCTGGGTTCGGGAGCTGTGGATCTTGCGCAGGGAGATGCTGATCAGGCTCTGGGCGTCCAGGGCGCACTCCATGCTCCCGCGGAGACGGCGGCGGCGGAGCAGCCGCACCCGCTGCTGCTGCTAATGCTGCTGCTGTTTCGGCCTCCAGCCGGCCCACGGGACGCCCCGGGCAGGGGAAACGGAGTCCGGGTCAGCAGGTCGGCTGCGCTCCGAGAGGAGCCGCCACCTTGCGCTGCGCGCCACCCGCGGGACCGTGCTCCCCAGACGGCGCCAAAGCAATGAGCTTCGGCCGGCCCCGGCCCCAGCTATTTAGCCGGGCACTCAGACCCCGCCCCACGCCGGATAAGCCAATAGAAATGCCCAGAGCTTCCCGAGTGACAGGCGCTGCCCGCCCCGGGGCCACTTGGCTGGCCAATCAGACCAAGGCGGTTCCTTTGTGCTATTCAAATACCGAACGGACCCCGGGCTTCTAACGCCGCTGCTGCCTCGAATGTTCTCCTGGGGCCGCCGCGCTGCGCGGGACTCGGAGGCGCTGGGGCTGCCGTCTGCAACATGGGTCGCCTCACAACCGCCACGTTGGAGCCCGCGGCCGCCCGCGGCCTAGCTCCTGGGAGCTGGGGGTCGGCTCACCTGCGTGCCGCGGCGACGGCTCCTCCCCCTTCCGCACGGCTGGGCCTCACCTGCGGCAGGTGCGCACGTCTCCCCGCTCCTGTCCACGCGACAGTTCCTTTCGCATTCTGTCGCCCCCCCTCCCCCAGGTGACCCGTGGTACCCAAGGCCAGGAGACTAGGGAGGCCCTCAAGAGAGAAACGTTTGGAGGTATCCTAAACCGTAGAGAATTTTAGGCCTTACCCCTTGACCTTTTTGGCTGAGGGGCCTCAGGGAATACTTGGGGAAGGACCGTCCTCCCCATTTGTCTGATGGGAAAACCCAAAACCTCTTGAATTTGGTCTCCTCCGACAGAGGAGGCTTCGAGGCATGCTTCGCTGAGGGCTTTATACCGGCTGAGGTCCAAAGTCGCTGTGAGAGCTAACACCGAGTGTCCCAATCACCAGTTCTGTAACCTTTCCTCTCTAACTACTAATAATGACAATAGGGACTATTATGTTCCTAGTATGGGGCAGGTCCTTGCCAGAAACTCCCTGAATCTCTCACTGTGACTGCTTCCAGAGCAGGGACCTGAGTCTCAAAGGAGTCGGATGACTTGGGAATCACACGACTCTGAAGGGGCAGAGCAGGATTTGTGCCAGGACTGTGAGCTCCAGAGGGGAGGTGAATACCCAGGGCTGAGGAATTCACCGACTTAACTTTTGTTGACACTGTTTTCCTTCTTGTCCTGAAGCATTCATGGACCACCTCCTCCCAGCTGGGGACTGAGACAGAGAACAGACGGACAGGATTGTGATCTTGGGGGGGCGCTCCAGATTGGGAGGCCTGCAAGGGGGCTGACTGCTGCTCAGAGAGGGGGGTCTGAGGTGCCTGGGGTAGGGGTGGGTGTCTCCTTAAAGTGGTCAGGAATTTTGCCTGAAGAGGGGAGCCCTCGAAGGAGGCAAGGGCTTCACAGAGACTCAGAGCTAGGCGGGCCTTGTGGGGGCCATGGTGGGAGATGCTCAGAACTAAATTTCCTGCTGTGTCACCCTCTCCTTGGGGTTTCTTCGGAGTCTCTTCTTCCCTTGAGCCTGTTGTCTTCAGCACGTACTTCGTCCCTTGGCAGGAGTGGAAATACCCAGCCGACCCATCCTGCAGTTTCTGGGTCTCCCTTTAGTCTTATGAGTTCTCCAGATTTGTTTCCTCAAACAAATTTTCAGCATCTACTCAGTGCCAGGGTGAAAACAAAGTTACAGAGTGTTTACCCAGTTTTACAGATGAGGAAACTTGGGCACTGACAGCAGAAAGGACTTGTCCAAGGTCCCACGGTTCCAGGTCCAGTGCTCTGTCCTTTCCATGCATTCTACGGACAATCTCAAACTGGTCTGATCCCCTGTGACTAGTAGTAATGTTCCCTACCCCCAACCAGAGAAGCCAGGATTGACATTTTAGGGGGACTGCAGAGAAAGGGCATCTTAATTCCATTCTATTGGTGATGTGATGACAGGGACACACAGGTGTGGAACTTGTCCTCGTGATAATACCTGTAGGAATAAAAATATACTTTTCCTTACTTCCTTAGAGTCTGTGTTAAAGGCACACAAAGTCTTTATTTATTTTTGAAGTTTACTTTTGCTACATCACTGACATGTGGAGGGAAACAGGAGGTCCTATCTGGCTTTATAACTGTGAGGACGCCATATGCAACAGTTAAGTCTGGGATCCACGGTTTCTGGCCCATAACAAGAGCCCAAGAATGCATTATTAATGCTGACTTTGGCCTTTATTCTGTCCTTGTCCAGAACTCATTGGTGGAAAGTAAGACTTACAGTTTATTGTCTTGCTCAAGGTCACACAGCCAAGAATGGATGGAGACGGGATTCGAACCCCATCTGTTTCTGGGACCAGAGCTTGCTGTAGGTTCTTCAAAATTAGGTGCTTGCTTCTGCCATTGGTAAGTCTAAGTCCAGTTCTCAGGGTTCAGCTCATGTGAATGTGACCTTGATTTGCTTGACATCCCACCACTTTCTTGCCAACTGCTCCAAGACCAGGGCCTGCAGGAGCCCATGAAGAAGCCAATATCTGTCCCAGCCTCAGCGCATCATTCACAGCCATTCTCAGAGCTGCACCCCATAATTCTAAGGGCCCAGATCAGGCTAGGGATGATGGTGGATCCTCCATCCATAGGCTGGGGGCTGGGGAGCCAGGCCCTGGCTCCCTGGGCGGCTCCTCTTGGCACTTCCCAGCCTACCAGCTTCACCTCTGCCCCAAGGTGAGTTTGAGTTCTGCTAAGGCTCTTTCCCTCCCTGGGCCAGCTGACAAGTTATCAGTCCATGTACAGGACCCCATTCCTTGGGCCCTCTTGTTTGGGGTCCATGCTCGCTTGGTCTCCCCTCCTCAAGAATCAAGGGATGGGCTAGTGGGGAGGGCTAAGCAGTTGTCTAGCTTAATAAAAACCCTTGGTCTTTTTTTGGGGTGGCCTGGGAGGGGGAGTTGCCACAGCTGTTGTAAGACACACTTGCCAAAGGAGGTAATGGAACAGCTGAGCTTTGGTGCCCCTAGGAGCAGTGAAGCTTGGGGGGCACACAGTAGGAATTCACAAGTGTTTATAGAATGGGTGGGTCGCAGACAAGCTTCTGTTTGGATGCACAGTGGCTCAGAGCAGGGTGCTATAAACGACTCAGGGCAGCAAGTGTGCACGTGTGTGTATGAGACCTGTGTGCATACCTGTGGGGAGGAGGGTCCCTCAGACCTGCATCCTGTGCAGGGGGTCAGGTCCCAGTGAGACAAGGCTTCTTGGGATGAGGACTGGACCTATTTGGGTACCCGAGAAAGGTTGGGGCACTAACCTTTCCCCTGGTGCTGGGCAATTACATCTGGCGCTGAATCAGTGCTCCCTGGAGGAAGTTAATTAATGCTTAAATATTGACTGAGTGTCTGCTGGGACAGCGTGGAGCAGGGCCCAGAACCAATCAGGACCTGGGTTCCCGTCAAACCACAGGTGTTGTCAACCCCACCCCAGAGCAGTTAACACCTCAAAAATGCCACCCATGCCTTGTGGGCACCTTTTGGTCACCCAGCTCAGAGGTGGGAGACATGTCTAGGAAGCTTCTTGGTTGGCAGTGGGAATTGCCCAGTGGGCTTCCAGGGATTGCTTTGGGGAAGAGAATGCAGGGACAAAAAACTTAATTGAGGGCCTTGTGTTGGGGGAGGATTGGGGACAGAGTTTTGGAATTCACGGAATCATTCATTTGTTCATTTGCCTAAGAGATATTTCCAGAAACTTACTCTGAATCCCTGCAAAGGGATCAAAGAAAAAGACATGATCCTGCCCTCAGGAGGCCACATTTAGAGGGAAGCAGACAGATAAATAGACCGATACAGAGTGAGGAGTCTGTGAAAGGAAGAAGGACAGGCGGGGGGAGGGCCGGGAGGGGCCTCAGAACTGGTCAGGGAAGGCTTCCTTCAGGAAGCTGAGACTTGGAGACCAAGAAGGGAGAGGGGCCTTTTAGCCGAGAGAACAGCAAGGGGCCCAGCATAGGGCTTGGTACACAGCAGGCACTCAATAAATTCTCGTGGAATAAACCAGTCAATAAATATAAGTATGCAGGAGACACTGTTAGAATTGGGAGGCCCCTGAAGATCAGGTTGCCTCCATCCCTAATTTCCAGACAGGTAAACTGAGGTCCAGAGAGGAGGAGGGAAGCCCTGAGGGGGTTGGCCTGGAGCTGGGGCTGGACCTCAGATGTCCCACCTCCCACTCCAGCCTCCAGCTGCCCCAGCTCACTGTCTCTATGGTTTGGAGTGGGTGTTGCTCTGTGGGCACTGAGCCCTGGGACTGTGAGCAGTGGCAGAGAAGGCAGTGGGGTGCAGCTGACCGCAGGGGTCACTACTGAGTCCTCTCCGAGGCCATGGAGCCACTGGTGCTTGGGTATGTGGGAGCCCTGCGCTGCACCCCAAGAAGGCTGTTCTGTTGGCCAGTGGGCACTGGGGAGCTGTCTGGGGTCCCGGAGCCCAGGCAGCCCTTCCTCCTGCCCCAGAATCTGTACCCTGTCACTGTCCCCGGTGGAGGTTAATGCCCCCACTGGCATCTATGCTAGCCCAGCGTGGGCCTGGGCAACAGGCTCAGTGCCCAAAAGACATCATGACCCCTGGCTTCAAGGTCCTTAGGAGTAAGGAGAAAGGGTGACAGCAGCTTGGCTTTTTGGATCACTTGCTCAGTGCCGGGCACTGGGCCAGTGTTTCCCCTGGTGGTCTCCTTGAATTCCATGAAAACCTATAGGCATGGTTGGTTACAATTCCCATTTTAGGGACGAAGCAACTGAGGCACAGAGAGCCTCGGTGCTGTGCCTGGGGTCACACAGCAGGAAGGAGAAGTGACTCCAATCCCAGCGCTCTGGGGAAGTGGGAGCACCATGAGCAGCTGGAGAGGAACGGAGCGTGCTGCTCCTTTTGGATTCATTGGCCTTTTGAATGAATTCAGTGCTTACCAGTGGAATGCGCATGAGGGCAAATGTGGTCTCCCAACTAGAGGTCTCTGTCCAAACACCCGGCACAAGTGGGGTGTCCATTTCTTCATTCACTCATTCATTCACTCAGTCACCTAGGACTGAATGCTGGCCAATGTGCAGGAGCTGTGCTACCAGCCCTGGGGTAACACCAGGCAGCTCCCGCTGCCCAGGGCAGGGCTGAGGATCCCTTTAATCTCCTAGGCCAATTCTGATTGATTAGTAGTGTCTGCCTGGAGCCCAGGGTTGGAAGGGATTTGGCACATGCCCCAATTGATTAGTGATGTCTACCAAGGGCTCAGCTGGGAGCCTTTATGGCAAACCTGCTGGGTAGCTGCTCCCCAGATGAGGATGGACTATCTGTCTGTTCAGTGCTTTGCACATCTGGGTGAGGGCGCCTAGCAGACAGAGTGGGGCCCGGAGGTCAGGAGAAATGGGTTTTAGCCCGGCTGGCCTCTTGTCCTGGGTAATATGCATCACTACTCTTGGCCTCAGTTTCCTCGCTAACACCTTCCTCCTGGGGGCTTTGTGAGCATCAGATAACTGGAAAGTGATTTGAAGAGTTGAGGGGATTAGGATTGAAATGAAATGGAAAACTTTCCTCTCCCTCTTTCCTCCTTTCTCAAAGTCCTGCCAGAGGCTAGCAGACCGGGCAGGCCAGAGTTAATCCTGGGCTGGCCCTGGATGGGGGTGTGTGTGTGGGTGGGTGGGGGGCAGCTCAGCGGTTCCTGGCTCAGAGTTGTTTTTGTAACTCACTTAGTACAGACCTTTGTCCCCACACAGGGCTCAGCTGGGAGTTTCTAAGGAGAAGCTCCTTGGATCTTAGGAACTGAATCTTAGAATTTTTTTTTGTTTTTCATTTGAGTGGTGGGAGCTGGTGTGTGTTCTGCCTGCCTCCCCCATCTCCCCACTGAGTGACTGAAACTACAGCCCATTGTGCCAGACACAGAATTATGTTTAAGAGGGATTTTTCATTACTGCTCCAAACCATCTAACGAGGTGGGTAGTAGTACAATCCCTGTTTTACAGCTGAGGAAACTGAGACCCACAGAAAAGTTCTGAGGTCACATCTTCTGGCTGCTGTGTGGAGACCAGTCTCTGGTCTGAGTGAGGGCAAGATCCATCGTTGACCAGCCTTGCCTTGCCCTTGCTCCGTTGTCCATTCGTTTAATTGTTCGTTTATTGCCTCATCCATTTGTTCTTTGACAAGTATTAAGGGCCTACTGTGTGCCAGGCTGTGCTCCAGCTCCTAGAACTATGGCAGACCCTGCTCTCATGGACCTTACTGACATTCCAGACCAGATGGGAAACAAACAGAAATAAGTAAGCAGATAAATAAACAAGATTACTATGAGGGCGATAAAGGAAGTAAACGAGGCTGGGGGGAGGGGAGAGTGACTATCCTGGCTTCTCTGGACCCAAACTCTCCAGCAATCTGTTCTGAGCTCAGGCTGCTCTCCTGTCCCTCTTGCGCCCCACAACTGGTGAATTTTTAATGCTGCTTACGTGGAACAAAGCAGAGTTTTTGTTTTGAGAGCGTTTCTCAAAAAAAAAAATTGTTTCTCAAGTGTCTGTGGAGAGTGAGCGAGAGACAGCCCAGTGAGTACTGGTTGCCTGTCCTCAATTCATCTCCTGAGGTTCTTTTATTTTTTTATTTTTGAAAAAAATGGGGCCAAGTAGGATTTCAGTTCTGGACCTTGTACTGGTGAAAGGGCACCCGACAGGGCCCTGGACATCCACGTCCTCAGTGAACCCACCCAGGCCCTTGGGGGCCCAGGTACTATCATCACCTTTGTAATACGGATGAGGAAACTGAGGCACAGAAACAAGAAGCTTCTGTGCCGGGTCCTCCTGCTAATGAGTGTGGAGTGGGGGGCAAGATTCCCACTTAGGACACTAAGCTCTTTCTGCAGCTTCACACACACATACGCAGACACACAGACACACACACATACACATACACACACTCAGGATTAAGTGAGTTGCCCTAAAGTTGCATCGTCCTCTGGCCTCAGGACGATGGAAATGAGAGATGGAGCCCGGCTGGTGACCTCACAGTGGCGGATAGGAGAGTGGACCTAGTGGTTTGTGCCAGGGCGGGGGAGTGGGCAGAGCCTTTCCCCAGAACTGACCCGAGGATGTAGAAGTGGGTCTCTGCCTTGTGTTCTTGGTGGTGGCTCCCAGTGCCCTCCTCTTAGCTTATTTATTGAGCACTTATTGTATACTAGCCACTAAGTTCTTTACATGAATCACCTTGTTGTCTTTTGGTTTTTTTTAAAGTGAACTTTTCAAAACAATTTTTATTGGGGAATATTGGGTTTCTCCAGGGCCCATCAGCTCTGAGTCATTATCCTTCAATCTAGTTGTGGAGGGTGCAGCTCAGCTCCAAGTCCAGTTGCCGTTTTCAGTCTTAGTTGCAGGGGGCACAGCCCACCATCCCATGTGGGAATTGAACCGGCAACCTTGTTGAGAGCTCACGCTCTGACCAACTGAGCCATCCGGCCACCCCTCCAGAAGCTCAACGGCAGCTCATTGTCTTCAATCTAGTTGTGGAGAGTGCAGCTCACTGGCCCATGTGAGAATCGAACCCACAACCCTGTTGTTCAGAGCTCACGCTCTAACCAACTGAGCCATCCGGCCGCCCCATGAATCACCTTGTTGAATCCTCATGACAGAATCTATGACTGAGGTACTGTTCTTATCACACCCATTTTACAGACTAGGAGGCTGAGGCTCAGAGAGGTGACGTGACTGCAATCTAGACTGCTTTGCCTCCAGAGCCGTTCTTTTAACCCCGACACCTGGCAAGCAGATGGCAGGAGGAAGAAGGTAGCTTCTAGGAATGAGAGCTGAGGCTCATGAACTTCCGTCTTTGTGGACCTGAGAACATGGGATGCTGTTCTGGCTTATCTTTTCAGCCCGATTTCACTGGTTTTTAGTGCTCAGAGTCAGGAGGGTAGTTTGGCCCATCACTGCTCCTCTAGGCATAGCAATGGCCCCAGGAATGTCATGTCCCCTTTGTGCTGCCTCCGTCTTTCCTCGTGTCAGAGACTCTCTCTAGTGCCTGCTTTTCCTCCTTGGCAGTGAGGACATCTTTAGTCTTACTCATAAGAAATGGGAGTGATTTTTATAAAGGGCTGTGTGAGTTGGATTATGTCCTGCTGCAATAACAAATAACTCCTGAAATCTTAGGGACTTGACCCAATAAAAGTCTCTTGTTTCTCATGCTGCAGTTCAGTGTGGGTCAGGCAGCTTTCTTCCAGGCTCCTCCCATTGTCGGTTCCACCATCCAGATTTTTTTTTTTTGTTTCTTTGTCTGTGTTTTTTATTTTCTATTTTTATTGGGGAACAGTGTGTTTCTCCAGGGCCCATCAGCTCCAAGTCATTGTCCTTCAATCTAGTTGTGGAGGGCGCAGCTCAGTTCCAACTCTAGTTGCCGTTTTCAGTCTTTAGTTGCAGGGGGTGCAGCCCACCATCCCATGCGGGAATTGAACCTTGTTGTTGAGAGCTCGCGCTCTGACCAGCTGAGCCAGCTCGTTGTCTTCAATCTAGTTGTGGAGGGTGCAGCTCACTGACTCATGTGGGAATTGAACCGGCAACCCTGTTGTTCAGAGCTCATGCTCTAACCAACCGAGCCATCCGACCGCCCCCATCCCAGATTTTTTTGCTTCTAGCCTTGCAGATGGGAGGTGAAGCAAGTATGTGGATGATGCTCCAAGATGTTTTATAGTGAAGGCTGAATCAGCATTCCTCCCTTCCATTGGCCAGACTGGAGTCACATGGTACCACCTAGCTGCAAGGGAAGCTGGGAAATGTAGTCCTCAGGTGCACCCAAGAGGCAAATGGTTAGGTTCAGTTCAGTGAACACACAGCTTTGCCACTGACATAAAGGCCTTGAAGAAAGCAAAGAGGGAAACTTGACCCATTCTTGGGTCACCAAAAGAAACTAAAGCACTCTTATTTGGGGGCCAGGAGGGCTTCTCATCTCATGGCTACCAAGAAAAGTTTCATTCAGTTTAGTCTGTCTCCCCCACTAGACTAAACTCCCTGTGGGCAGGGTATAAGTCTCTGCTTGGCAGCTTAACTAGTCCCTAGGAGATGATAGGTGCCCACCTACTGTCTGTTCAAAGATAAACATGGTGTGTGTGTAAGGATCTGGATGAAGAACTGCTTTAGCTTTGCATGTATCAGGTGTGTACAAAAATGTATTTTAATATCAGTCTAGCATGGAAGTCTCTTCTGAAAAGAAAAAACAGTTGTAACCAGTCTTGACCTTCCCTAGTGGTGAATAGTTTTTTTAATCAACAAGCGTCATTGATTGTTGGTTCATTCATTGATTCTTTGATAAGTGGAGGGATAGATTGAGTGACTCAACAGATATTAGTTGAGTATCTACTGTGCTAAACCCTTTACAGGTCATTAGAGAAGGTGAAAGGACAGTCAGCTCTCCGATGGCATGCAATATACTCAGGGAGACAAGGGTATCCCAAGGTGGTGAAATCAGACGCTGTTTAATTCTATGAAACCACAGCTTAATTTCTTACCTGTAATGCCACAGAATGAATTTTATCTATTCTAAAGCACCCACTCCCCACTCACCATCACCCCCGTCCATAGTTAACATCTCTGCCAAGCGAATGTGTCTTGCCATGGATAACACCTTAGATTTGACAAAATCTGGTATTTCACTCTTTGGGCTAATTAACATTTATAAGGCACATCATACAATATACCCCATCATTCCACATTAGAGACTAGTTCTATCCCCATGTTGATTAAGGCAGCCTCTGTGGTATGTTTAGGGTTGCAGAGAAGAGGAGGGAAACATTCTTTATTGAGAACTGAGTATCTACTAGGCACTGCGCTTGTTGGTTTACAGCATGGAAGTTTTATACACGCATCAGGCAGCTTGTATCATTCCCAATTTACAGATGAAGAGACCAAAGCTTTTTCTAGAATCCCTCATTGGAAGGGATTCTCTAGAGCCATGCTCTGCATCACCTCTCTACCTGTCCATGCACATGCCTACCTGTGGTGTAGTCATTAGCCCCATTTCCCAGATACAGGAACTGAGGTGCGTTGCTTAAATTCACAGAGTCAGAAAGTGTCAGGGCTGGAGTTTGAACTCAAGCCTTTTTTTCTTCAGAACCCAAATGCTTCATGATGCTAATCTCCTGCCTTTAGCTTCTCCATGGTTTTGAAGATGAGCCTGGACTGACTGGGGAATCCCCCTGAGCCCAAACCTTAAAGCAGGTTCTGGATAAGGACGCCCACAGGGCTAGTCTTGGGCCAGGGGGACTCAGAATACTGATGAAGCCCAAAAGGCAGCTGGTAAAATTAGTGATGCCAGCCTCACTTACAGCACCAGAGGGGCCTGAGTAATGGGAGGTAATCCCTGTGGTGAACATTTTAGTGGGACGTAAGTAATTTGGGGAACTCAGGAACTAAATCTGATGGCTAACAAGAATGTGTTCAACACTAGTAGTGGGCTTTGTGGTAAAGTTCCTGACACAGGTTCCAGTTCTTCTCCATCCAGGAACAGACCTGTGGTTTGGGTGGTATTGGCTCTATCCCCAGCTCCAAACCTGGCAACCCCATCTCCCCACCAAGTAGCGGTGGGAAATAACCCAGGTCTAGAGTCAACCAGTGCAGGATTCAGGTACAGTTAGGTAAGGGCAAAGCTCAGGACTTTTGTTCCATGAGGTAGGAATTTTCTCAACCCCACTTTACAGACAAGAAAACTGAGGCTAAGAAAGTAGGATAGATTGGATTATCGTTCAGCAATCATTCACTACCCTTCTCCATGAGGCAGAATAGATTTTCCTGCCTCACTGCTTTGGCCTTGGCCACATGACTTGCTTTTGCCCAATGGGCTGTGTAGAAGAGACAGCACACCTCTTAAAAAGAGGCTTTAGGAGATATCATATGTTTTTGCCCTATGTCTTGCATGTTTGTAATCTGTCATGACAAAATATATCCCATTTAGCTTCTGATCCAAAAACAATGTGGAGACACATGGGGCAAACTTGGACCCAACCCACAGCCTGAAGCCACGCTCAACTGACCCACAGCCTGAAACAGAACTACCTAGTTGAGTCCAACCTAGACCAGCCAATTGCGGTCAACATACAGACCAATAAGTATGAGAAAAAATATTTGTGTAGGAAGCCTCTGAGAGTTTGAGGTTGTTTGTTACACAGCATCATTATGTCAAAAGCTGACTACTACATTAATGTTAAGTGAATTGATTAAGGTCACACACATAGAGTCTAGAATTTTGGCCTCCTTATTCTCTCTATCCAGTGCTTATCTGGAGGTATCAGGTAAAGGCATCCAGTAATGAGAACAGAACAGGGAGAGAGGGTTCTCTGTAGGCATTACGGACTTTCTCTAGCTTCCTTTCTTTGTCTGTCTAATGGAGATAGTCAAACCAGTATATATCAACACATCTTGGCTACTTCTGGAATTTCATCACCATACATCTCAAGTTTGGAGATGCAGAGTTTTTGGAAAGAAAACCATGTATTAGCAATCTTTCTGTTGTATGAGCTTTAAGGAAACTTGGTAAAATGATTAGACAGAAGTTTCTCCCCTTATCAAGGGCTGTCAGATGGGTAAGCCAACTTTCTGTTAAAATAATCTCTTTCTTAGGAACTTAATACCTTTTAGGTATATTTATGGATATGAATTTTCCTTTGAGTATTGCTTTGGCTGCATCCTCTAAGTTTTAGTATCCAATGCTCTCATTTAATATCCAAATAGTATGAAATGTCTAAGTAATATGTAATTTCCTTTGCATTCCCTCTTTATATCAAGTTATTTGGAAAAGTTTTCAAATTTCCACCAAGTTAGATTTTTTAAAAATCTCTAGCTATTAACTTAAATTTTTTATTTCACTGTGTTGAGAATGTGTTTTACTTTGGAATTTGTTGAAATTGTCTTTGTGCCTGAATACCATGATCATTATTTAAGTGCTCTGTGGGATTATTATTTTCAAGAGTGCAAGTTTTTGACAGCTCCAGCTACTTGCAATACAGGTAAAATTAATCACTCCCCTGCCCCCCTCCCCCCCCACACACCTCTGCTTCTTGGTATCAGATACAAATAACTGAAAATTGGGGTGCATTTTTTAAAGAAAAAAATTCCCCAAGGTCCAGTCCAGCCAAGTGGTATGGGTGACTTTGGGCTCCTCTGAAGAGATGGGGTTTGCTGGTTGGCTCCCGCAGCATTTGTTATAGCAAACAAGTGAATTCTGCAAACGGGGTCCAAGTGGAAGGAGTGGTTATTTGACTCCTGCTGGGCGTGTTTAGGGTGGGGAGGAAGCTGATTTTTTGTTTATTAACTTTTCTGCTTTCCCCTCTGCTAATTACTTCATTAGGCTCTCCTCTTTGTTGGTAAAATTTGCATTAAAAAAATGATCTGGGAGATACTGAACAACTATTTGGTCATAATAAACTTTTCACAAATAAAATGGAATTTCCTCCAGCTTCTTGCATAGTCTCTGGACCTGAGCTTTGTAGAGGTCAGGGCCATTGCTTCATTGCTGTGGCCAGTTACTGGTCCCGTGTGTGGAATAATAGTCACCATCATTTATTTTCGGGGCTCTTTCCCCATGTTAAACTCACCATCATCACAGCTTTGCTGCAGGGCTGGGACTTATACTCCACCATTTTCCAGATAGGGAAACTGAGGCCTGCACAGGTTGAGTCAGTGGTTTTCAAACCTGGCTGTGCTTCAGAACCAATCAGGAGCTTGTTAATAATGAAGAATCTTGAGAGGGAGAGTGAGGTCACACAGATTCTAACATGAGCCAAACCCTTCCCTCTCGCCTCCCCTGCCAGCCAGCACTTCCTGCCTCCTGGAGGAGTCTCTGGGCTAGTGGGACTGTCATGGGTTCAGAAGGTGGGAGAGGCAGGAGCAGGTGAGAGCCCATTAGAGAAGGAGGTGCTTTGTAGGCCAGGCTGGTGCCCTTCAAGAGCTTCTGCCCTCATTTCCACTCACCCTGAGGTGCCCTGGGACCCAGTTGAGCCTCATCCAGTCTCCTTCCCTCCCTCCTCTTCTGTCACATCCAATGGCTGGACTTCAGCCTTCCTCCCTCCCCTGAACCCTGACCTGTGCCAAGTGCTGAGGAAGATTCTGGAGGGGTGCGTGGTCTGATGAGGGAAACAGAGTCATGTGTGGGCTGCCTCCACAGTCAGCCTCCTTCCACACTCAGAGAACACAGTGAAGCGAGTGCCCAGCCCTCCTGTGGGTTCTTCGAGCGTGAACTACAATCCCTTCAAAATGTCCCCTTCCAAGGCTGCTTCCTCCAGGAAGCCTTCCTTGATGTCCCCATCAGGACCATTCACTTCCCTTTGTTCCCATGGCTCTGAGTATCGCTGCTTAACAAACATTCCATGGGCTGGATTGATATGGGTGTCTATCTAGCCTATCCTTTTCCCCTATCAGTGACCAGTTCCTCCTGGGAAGGGGATGCTATGCTCAGGGGCACCTGCTTTGGAGTCAGAAAGACCCGGGGTCTGGCCTATTGAATTTTCCCCTGGAACTTTGGAAAAAATGACTTCACCTTTTGTGGACCCGCATAACTGGGGATTGTAGTTATGTCCAGCCTCATCTCTTCAGCTCTCCAGTCCTGGCCCTGCTGCATATTCACCCTGAAAATTAGGCCAAGCTATTTAACCCCCAAGCCTCAGTTTCCTCATTTATTTTTTTAAAGATTTTATTGGGGAAGAGGAATAGGACTTTATTGGGGAACAGTGTGTACTTCCAGGAATTTTTTTTCCAAGTCAAGTTGTTGTCCTTTCAATCGTAGTTGTGGAGGGTGCAGTTCAGCTCCAGGTCCAGTTGCTGTTGTTAGTTGCAGGGGGCGCAGCCCACCATCCCTTGCGGGACTCGAGGAGTTGAACCGGCAACCTTGTGGTTGAGAGCCCACTGGCCCATGTGGGAATTGAACCGGCAGCCTTCAGAGTTAGGAGCACGGAGCTCCAACTACCCGAGCCATCTGGCCGGCCCCAAGTTTCCTCATTAGTTCAGTAGGGATCATGAGAACAGCGCAGTTCGCAGGGTGTGAAGATTCAGAGAGATGACCCATAGCGTTTGGCACAGGAGGAAAGCTCAGTCAAGGCCAACCCTTCCCAGATAATAACCAACCCAGCAGCTTCTTCCTCTATTGTCCCCTCTGTGGAATTTGATTTTGAAGATGAGAGGAGCCCCCATCTTTCCCCATTAGAAAGAAAAGAAAGAAGAATCGTGGAGGGAGGTCGGAGCACTGCCCATGAACCTGGCTACTTCTCTTGCAGACCTACCCAAAGACCACCAATCCCACATACTAATTTTTCAGATAGGAGAACAGGCTCAGAGAGGAGAAGGAACTCGCTCAGGATCACACAGCATGGCTCGGGGAGGGCTGGGCCAGGAATCAGTTCTCCTAACTCTGATGGAATTGTCTCACACTTCCTTTTTGGGCTGAGTTTGCAGTTCAGGCCCTGTAGTCCCAGGGCTGTAGGGAACCTGAGAGGTCTGGTCGGTCTCATCCATGCATTCACTGTCGTTCACTCATGTTTGTTAAGCAGCTGCTCTGTGCTGGTTCTTTTGCTGAGTACTGTGAGGGTCTCTGAGGTGGCCTGGTGATGAGTCAGGATTTCTCCACGTCACAGAAAGCTGACCACGGTGCTTAAGCACAGAACCCAGACAGACCTACAGGAGGCAGTCAGAACTGCCCCAGCCTCTCGTGATGTCCTTCTGTCTTTCTGCTCCACTGTCTCTAGCATGTGGCTTTCATCCTTGTGGCACAAAATGGCTGCTTTCCCTCCAGGTATCATGACAGCATTCCAGGCAGGAAAATTTGTATGAAGATTGGAGAAAGGTGAGGGGCAAAAGACAAATGGTCCCTGCCAGCTGATTTCCTCTTTTTATTTGAAAAACAACTGATTTCCTGGATGTTTTCACCAGGAAACTCCTAATTCCACCTCACTGGCCAGAATGGGTCTTTTGCAACTAGGTGCAAAGGAGTCTGGGAGGTGCATATTTCTATCTGAGCATATTTGCCCACTTGAACAAAACCAAGATTCTGTTAGGAAGGAAGATGGGGAAATGGACACCCAGTTGGCCAGCAGTGTTCTTACCTGCTGAACAGGGTCTCTGTCCTCAAGGAGCCTGCGTTTGGGGACCACACAGATTTGGACCTTTCACTGTAGTACGAAGTAGGAAGCAGCTGGCATATGCCCAGAAGAGACCCCTCAGCAATCTTTTATCATCCTTGGAGTCAGTGTCCTGTGCCCAGTGCAGTGCCTGGTGCACAGTAGAGGCTCATTCGATATTTGTTGGGACAGAGTGGAGGAGTTTCTAGAAGGCAGTATTGCCAGGGCTTGTACAATGAGCCAGGCTAGCTTTTTGCAGTGGTTTATGTGGTGTCCTCTGGGCTTTTAGGTTGGGCCTTATTAAATGCCCCCTCTGTAGATGAGACGGTGTGGGGTGTGAAGGCGGGGAGGGCTAAGACCAGGCCCTCCCTCGGGGAGAAGGCTACCACACCCCACCTTTTGTGGTGCTACACAGGGCTTAGTACCCTACATTGAGACCTTTGCCCTACCTTTGCATGGGAAGCCAGGGAGGTTGGGAGCTGCCCCTTTTGCTGAGAACAATGCTGACTCTCAAGTGCTCGGAGCTTTTCATGCAGCATCTCACAGACCACTCACAATTCATCCTGGGAGAGGCCGTGCCAATATGGCCCCATTCTACAGATGGGGAAACAGAGTCTGTCACTTGCCCAAAGTCCTCGAGCTTGTAAATGGCAGATCTGGGATTGGAGCACAGGTCATCTAGTCCCAAAGCAACCACCGTCTGTCCCGGGTGGTTGACGCCACCTGTCCTCTGTCAGGAGGCAGTGGTCACCGCGCCTTTGGCTGTGGCTGTGTATAGGGGGGTAGGGATGTGGGGAGTGGGGGTGGAGAACTTTCCAGTGGTGGAAAGGCAGGGGGTCAGGAGGGAGATGCAGGAAGAAGTGCCAGTCTGCTGGGGGCCATGCTCCAGCAACTATACCCCCGTGGAGGGCTAGGGCCCTGGGCAGGGGACAGAAGCTCTTGGTGCCACCTCCCTGAGCCTGGCACCCCTCGGCTCTCCTAGTTCTTGGCTCTGACACTGGCTCAGCGCTCGGCTGGTCTTCGCCAGAGGCAGCGTTTCTCTCCTTCCTTCTTCCTTTTTTCAGAAACATAGTGATCTTGGCTGTGGCGCCACATTCGCTCTATGGGAAAAACTTGTTTTTGTCAGTAAACTCTGGCGCTATGACTCAGAAGACACCCAGAGAGCAGCCTCCTGTGTCAAGGGGCTGCTCTGCTAATGAGCCAATGTTTATAGAGTGCTTTGAAGACGAAAAATTCTACCCAAGGGCTGAGGGCCTGGGCTGTTATTTGGGGGAGAGGGTAAGGCAGGAGGATGGGGTGGAGGGAAGGGGCGGAATCTTCCTGAGAAACAGCCCCAGAGCCCCTTGGGCTGTGCAGCCAGGATGGCTCTGCTCAGTGTTGCTGATGCAGGCGCCTGTCTGGGCAGAAGCAGCAGCTGCCCCTTTGTTCAGAACAAGGCAGATCTGAACCCCACATGCCGCTTTGATTTCGTTTTACTTGTAGCTGGGGGACACGGGGGACATAAATGGTCCCTGCCCTTGAGACCGAAATCTTCTAGGTTGGGACAGTGAACTGTCATTAAAGTAGCCTCTTCCCCAGTGCTTGGCACACAGTAAGTAGCTCATTCATTCATTCATTCATTCATTCATTCAATAAACACATCTACCTGTGCCAGGCACTGGCCATGGAACAAGGAACAAAGAAGACAGTCCCTGCCCACTTGGAGTTTGCATCCTGGAGGGGGAGATGACATCTGACAGATGAAGATGCTAGTGTCCTGCAATTATGAGTGTGAAAGCGCAGAGGAGAGAGACATTGACACGGGTGGGGGCACCAGACCTGTCCCAGTCCACGTCCCGTGGTATCAGGGAAGGCTCCTAGGAGGCGGTGGCTGGAAGGAAAGAGTGGGAATTTCCAGTTCCCAAGCAAAGAGGGAGAGAGACCACATCAGGCAGGAGAGCAACATTCATTAACACATTAATAAATCCAAAACCTTTAGTGAGTGCCTACTATGTGCCATGCACTGGGGATACAGAGGCGAGTGATATAGGCAAAAATCCTGACCCTCTCCCATGAAACTCACATTCCGTATAATAAGCAAATGAAGAATTAAAGATAATGAGAAAGTGTCAGATAGCAGTAGGAATGGTGGTAAAAATAAGCAGGGTCATGTGATAGAGGTGCCTGGGAGGCTCCCTGAGATTGTGCTATGGCCAGGGAGGGCCTTTCAGAGGAGATGGCATTTAAGCTGAGAGCTGAAGGATGGAATGAGCCAGCCATGAGTGGATGTGGGCAGTGCAAAGGCCCTGAGGCAGGAATGAGCTCAGCATGGTCAAAGAACCAAAAGAGACCAGTACAGCAGCTGGAGTATAATGAGCCCAAAGGAGAGCAATAAGATTAAGCTTAGCAGGGGCCGCTCATTCAGGGTCATGTATCAAATAAAGAAACTCTGCTACAGCAGCTTAAACAGATAGGGGATTTGACTTAGATAACAGTGGCCTGGGGTGAGAAGTCACTGTGAGGTGACTTATAAATGACACCAAGCACCCTGGCTCTCTTTCTTTCCACTATCCTCAGATGGAGAACTTGAACTCACATTGCTGCCTCATGGCCACAATTTAACTGCTGAGCCCCCAGGCCTCATGTCTTTGTTCCAGGAAGGAACAAGGGGAAAGAGGAAAAGGACGAAGAACAAAGGGTAAAAAGGCCTTTTCCTCACCAGGCTCCATCTTTTTCTTCAGAAAGGGAATTGCTTCCCAGGGATTTCTGTTCTATCTCATTGGCTAGAACTGGGTTCCATGGCCACCTTGAACTGCCAGAGAGGCTGGGAAAATCAAGTTTTAAAATTTTGCTTGTCTCTATCATAGAGGAAGGAAGGGGAGATGGGATTGGAATGCCTTTTGGGTTGCCAGTCCATAGCTTAGGCCAAAGGCCTGCAAAGGCCCCTAGGAGGGGAGGGTTTGAAGGGGCAGAAGGTCGAGTGGGCAGGGGCCAGGCTGAGGAGTGTGGGCCTCACCTGGAGGTCGGAGGAAGCCATGGTCAGATTTGCAATGAAGCTCTGCTATTTAAACAGAGCACCTGTGAAGCGGAGGGAGACACATCCCATGCTCTCCTTGGAGACTTGACTGGGGAGTCCTCAGGGATCAGATTAAACTCCTCGAGAAGGGGAAGGGCTTCCAGCCCCTAGGGTCTCTCTCCTTCGTGCACGTTCCTCCCTGGCAGCTATCCCCCAGTTGGCACTCAGCAGCAGTCCATGGATAGCTCCTGGCTATCCCATAGCATCACATTAGGGCACAGAATGGAAAGTGACTCACGTTGGCACTCTCCTGCTTGTTAAACGCCAGTTTCATAGCCATTGTCTTTGGTTTTTCTGTTGAAACTACCTCACAATGTGGGTGTACGGTGTCCTTTCATTGATGGGGAAACAGGCTCAGGGAGGTGAAGACCTGCACCCAAAAAGGCTGGGCTCTGCCACCCTGAGGGAGAACCCAAAGGCATTAGATGTCTGTGTCCCTTCCTCAAATGCACTGTTTGCAAAGCTGGGTGAGAGGTTGTGTGTGTGTGTGTGTGTGTTGGAGGGGGCTCTAGAAGACACATAGGACCCAGGCCCTGTCCTGGGGGAGTTTAACATGTGGGGCTGCCTCCTTGGACCAACTTCTTCTTATGTGCTGTGTGACTTCGGGCAAGTCCCATGTCTCTGGGCCAATTTCTTCTTGGGGATAATGAAGGGGCTGGCAGGGATGGTTCTGGATTTTCCCACCCTACCCATCAAATTCACCCTTTGAATTTCAAAGATTCCAGTCTATTGTCTACTCTCTGTGTCCGTCTTTGGCTCAGAAAATCATCATCATCACCTTCCCTGTCGCCCCTGCTATTTTAACTGCTCGCTGCACTGCTTTGGATCCAGCACAAGTAATTATTTGTGCGATTAAAGGTCCCATGTCTGTTTCCCTGCCTGGACTGTGTGCCAGCAAAGACGGGGTCCATGTCTGTCTTTGTATCTGACCTCCAAGAGATTAGCACAGGGCCCAGCACATAGTAGGTGCTCAGTAAATAGAGTAGCTGTTGTGATGGTGATAATGGTGAAGAAGAAATGATGTTTGGAGAGATAGCTGCTGAAGTGAAAGGAGCCTCAGCTGGGCAGCAGGCAGCCAGTGTCCGCAGCCTTTCCCTGCTAGTGGCCGCTGAGGCTCCCCATTCCGGACTCACCTCGCCCCCGGCCCCCAGAAAACTCCCATGCGCCTCAGTCTCCAGGCTCGCCCCTCTGGGGAGAACTACAATCCCCAGAAGGCTGCGAGGGGCGATGCCACCGGCGCTTGCTCCGCCCAGCCTGCCGGGTAGTGCGGCATCATGGGAGTTGTAGTTTAGCCCGGCGGCCCCGGTGCGGACTTGGGCGGAGCAGCTGGGCGCCCTCGGGTCTCGCGATTGGGGGACCGAGCGCAGGTCCCTCTCCACTGTGGGGTCCCCGCCTGTGGAAAGCCCTTTGAATTAACGCCCACGACGCCGGGAACCCCCTGGACAGCTCCGTCGCGGTCTACGGGAGCCCTTTAAGGGGCGGGGCCGGGTGCCTGCCCCATCCTTGACTCCCCCACCCTCCTCTCACAAACGTCAGCCCCCGGCGGCGTCTGATCCCTCTCTTTAAAACCCGTGATCTCACTGAAACTTTTCCAGCCTCCGTTGGCCGAACATTGATTGTCAACTGTGCGTCAGGCCCTTTGGGGTACAGCACTTACGGTCAGGGAGGGCGTGAGAAGGGGGATCACAGTCAACCATCAATAACACATCAGATGACCCACCTGAGTCGTGGGGAGGGCGGCACAGGGACCTGAACTAGGACCCAACGTATGGGCAAGGCTTTCAGGGGACCGTGACATTCAGACTGGGCCTGGGTTGGCCAGGTCAGGAGCAAGGAAAGGTGTTCCTGCCAGCAGGAACAGAGGGCTCTGGAATCAGAGGGGACTTGGGGCTTTTGGAGAAGCAAAAGAATGGGAGAGGGCTGGGGGCAGATGGCAATGGGGAGGCGGCAGTGAGAGAGGTGGCATGTCTACTCTGGGCATCTGGAGGAACTGGAACCACAGTGAGGAATGTCCATTGATCTCAAATTAATTGGGGACTGTTTCTTAGGCAAGATGACCAAGTTTGACCCGAGCTTGACCAGGGGTTAATGGCAGAGCCTGGACTCAGCCCAGGGGCATTGTTTCCAGGTTCTGGCTTGTCCCTGGGGGCAGGGGATGTCCCAGGAAAGGGTTGCAGCAAGAGCTGGCCCAGGGCTGTCCCAGGAGCCAGGCAGGGAGTGGAGGTGGGAGAAGGCACAGCACGCTGGCTACTTGAAGGGGAAACTGAGACTCTTGGCAAATGTCTGCTGAATGAGCTTCTATGTGAGATCCAAGAAAAGCCTTTTCCTGCTCAGATTCTTCAACTGTCAGGGACCAGCCCTGGGAAATAGGGGAGGGTCATTTTCACATCCTCCCCCCATCCCAGATGTGACAGAAGCAGGAAGGATTCAGGCCAGATGTTGGGGGTCCACAGGCCCAGCAAATTGCCTGTGTTTGGAGCTCCGCTGTTGAACATGAACCCTAATTGGGTTGCTATTCTGGTTTCCCCTACTCTGGCACCAATGGCCAAGAGACCTCAGGGGACATGCTCTCGGGCTCTGGTCACATCTAAAGAGAGAGACAGAAGGTCCAGGCCTCTATGCTGATAGTACCTGGGCTTTGCTTCTATGGGAATCTTGCCAAACTGTTCTCGGCCTGCTCTCCATTCCCTCTGCCCTGAACCCAGGCTCCCTGCCTGGCACCTCGGGCCCCTGGACTTCTGAGAAGTGTTCTGGACACTTGAGAAAGCCCCTCAGGAACAAAGCCCCAACAGAAACATCGGATGTCTGTGTTCTGGGCAAGGATGGCATCTTATGTGGCCTCGTCCCTCAGATCAGAGGCCTGGCTGGCTGTGGTTTGTCTTTGATTAATAAAAAATGGGGAAGCAAATCAATTACCCCTTCACAAATGTAATTCAGACGGTAGGAAAAAATATCTCTTGAGGCTTGGGGCCTCTTCTTCATGAAAAGATTGGAACACACAGAAAGCGTTGGTCTGAGACTCCCCAACCCCCCCCAAAAAATCCTGGTGGAACAGCACATCTGTGCTTAAACAGGAAAGGGACCTGAATATCTAGGTCAAAAACTTAGGGTATGTGGGACCACAAAGAGGGGCAGGGAAGGACGGGGGTGGGGGGGACATTGTCCCTCAGAGGTCCCTTTCCCAGTGGGACTCTTGGGCTTCTGAGGATTGGAATTGTCTCCACCTGAATCTACCCGTTTGGTGGGATTTCTGGGCTGATATTCTGGAAACCAAATGTTTCCCCCCATGCCTGCTGGTCTGGCTGTACCAGAACCTCTCAGGAGGCGGGTTACCGGAAGATTCCCTGCCCTTCCACCTGTCATCCTGATGCAGAAGGTCTGAGGAGGGGCCCAGGAACGTGGATTTTTAAGCAGCTCCAGAGGCAGTGGTGCCGAGCATCTGAGTATGGAGACCACTGCTCTAGAGTGAAAGGAAGCAGCGAAGGGTTCCCCCAGACCCAGGCTCCAGGCCCAGCTCAGCCTTACTGTATGACACGGGGTGGGTGACGTCTCTTCTCTGATCCGCGGGTCATTGTCTATCGAGTGGTTATAATGCCAGCCGCCTCTCACGGTTGCACAGGGTGTGCATAACCTTCAGTATGAACAGTTATTGTTATTGTTATTGGGAGGAAAGAAGAGGAGGCAACTGCTTTTGAATGTATTGCCATCTAAATGACTCCAGTTCGCCTCAATTGCACACTATGGGATGTGGTACCTTCCCTTGTGCTCAGAGGGAAACCACCCTCCAGAATCAGGGCCCGTCAGAGCTGGAGGCTCCTGGCCTTCTCCTGCGGGGGTCTGGGGTGTGGCTGGAAACATCTGCTAGTGGAGGTGGGTGGGACAGTTTATCCCTGTGGGAGGAGGGTCCAGGATGCCTGGCGGTGGCCGGGAGGAGTACAATGGCCCTCCACACCCTGCTGGATCTCCTCCTCAGGACAGCCCCCCACCCCGACCCCCCAAGCAGAGGCTGCGGCTTCCAACGCAGACACCTTCTGTGGCCCATCTGCTCAGCGCTGATGGCCGCACGCATGGCTCCTGGTGTTGTGTTTACTGGCTGCTTTCCTCTTTGGGGCCGAGTTCTCTGAGCAGGGTCCTCTGCCCTCTGTCTGCTCTTCACTCTCCAGCCACGACAGGCAGCGGACTGCACTCCCCCAGACTCAGCTCACAGTTCCACCCCCCGGGGATGAGACTGGGATCCTGGGATGTGGCTGTTGTTTCTACTACCAAGCATCCCCCACTCTCACCCTCAGGTTGTTGGTTCAAGTGGTTCCCTGTCCTGTGTCGAGGTCGAGCCTGTGGTCCTGGCCTTGGTGGGTGCTGTCATGTGACCTGAATCAGGCCAACCCGAGGCAGTCCTGGGACTCGGGCTCAGGTAAGGGGCAGCCTAGGCTGGTAGGAGGCAAGGCCAGGGTTGCTAGGGTCAACCTGGTGGGCAGCCTGGGCAAGGGTGAAGCCAGCGCAGGAGAGAGCAGCGCTGAGAAGTGGAGACAAACAGGAAGAGACGATACTGTTTGAACACCTGGATCTAGCCGTGCTTGAGCCAGGCTTCCCGCTTTGCCTTATGGCAGTTTGAGTTGGGTTTCCGTATTTGCAATGAGTTCTGAATAATGCGGAAAGCTTGTCTCACCCATTTGTCTGTCCATCTGTCCACCCATCCATCCCACATTTGCTGAGCTCCTGCTCCACAGTGGCCCCTATGCTGGGACCTCAGCCCTCACAGTCTGAAGGGAGAGGAGACAAGGTGACACAAGCTTTCTAGCCCATGGGAAACCCACAGTCACCGCAGAGGTGAGGCCTGGGGTGGTGGGTGTGAGTGTTGTGGAGAGAGGGAATCTGGGCAGGCTTTGCGGAGGAAGTGACCTTTTGGCTGGGCTTTGAGGCACAGGCAGGATTTCACTGGGTTGAGAGTCAGGGAGGGGACCTATCAGAGCAGAAGGAGTCACAAGAAGGCAAGTGGAAAAGACCAGGAACAGTTGAACCCTGCTGCCTGGGGTGGAGGGCCTGGGATTTTGTGGGCTGTTGGGAAATATGCAATAGTAATACTCATTACTACTGCTGATAACCAATAACCACTGTTTGTTGAGCAAGCACTGGGCTGGCACTTGATGTTTATTTTCTCATTGATTCTGTCCTCCTCCCTGTAGAGGAAGCACATGCATTTGCTCCATTTTATTTATTTATTTATTTATTTATTTATTTATTTATTTATTTATTTTAATTAAATTTATTGGGGTGACAATTGTTAGTAAAATTACATAGATTTCAGGTGTACAATTCTGTATTACATCATCTATAAATCCCATTGTGTGTTCATCACCCAGAGTCAGTTCTCTTTCCATCACCATATATTCGATCCCCCTTACCCTCATCTCCCACCCCCCACCCCCCACCCCCCTTACCCTCTGGCTTGCTCCATTTTACAGGAAGGAAACTGAGGCCCAGAGAGGCTTTGCAAACACTAAATGGCCCAGCGGGGCTCTCTAACTTCCATCCCAAGTTCTTCACCATTCGGGCCCACGTGGGTTCTGCAGCAGCCGAGCAAATTTAGCCCCGTCTTCCTGAATGCCTTGGCAGGAGGGTGGGTGGAGGCCAAAGAAGAAGCCCTGGAGATTTCTGGCATTTCCAGTGCTGGGGGTGGAGGCGGGGCTTGCCCTGCAGGCAGGTTCCTAAGATGGGGATGGAGATGCTCCCTGTGGTTGCAGTGGGACCCTCGGACCCCTCTGCCATCCTCCAGCCTGCCCCCCTCCCACTTTCTAGGGCATATCTGCTGAGGTCTCTCTGTTGCTGAACAGTCTTCAGTGGCTCCCTAGTGCCCTGGGATCAAAGCCAGACCCTTCCTCTGTGCCTGCAGGCTCTCAGTTCTCTGGCCCTGCCCACCTCTCAGCCTCTTTTCGAGCACCATGGCCACCTCCCCCTCCAAGTCCCTGGAGGCAGACCCTTCCACCCTCTAGGAGTCGGCCCAGGTCTCCCCTTTCAGTGGGGTTTGTACTCACCTCACCGCCCCCCCCCTCCCCCGCGTTCCTTGCTACACTGCCATCAGGTGTGAAGGCCCGGGCATGTGGCGGCTCACCGTGAGGGGTGGAACGCACTGTCCCAGCTGTCTGGGGTTCTGAAGAGAAGCCATCACAGCTTCACCAACTACGCGCATCTCCTGGGCACTGATTAGAAAAACGGAGAAAGAGGCACCTCAGATCACCCCTGAATTTTGCCTGCAGGTTATTCTCCTGTGAAAGGAGAGGTGACCCCAGAGTTTCGCTCGGCTGGCTGGGGCTGACAGCTGAGGCTGCCTCATCCCAGGGCTCAGAGGAAGGTACTGGGAGGGGACTAGAAGGTCGCTTTCCTGGATGGGTGCAAGACAATGACATTGATGGGGACGCATGGAATGTCTACACTGTGATCCTCTGCTTGGCTGGTGAACTTGTTCCACCTCTGCGAGCATTATCCCCTTTCAGCCAGAGCTCCTGAAAGCACAGGCCTGACCCCAAACGCTCTGTCCCTCTGACCTGTCAGGCCCCATGGGATGGGCAGTCCCATTAAGCCAAGGGTGTGTCCGGTGCCCTTGCCGTTTCCATAGTGACTGGCACGGTGCTTAGCATTTATCAGGTGCTCAATATATTTTAGTTTGAATATTGCAGGCATGCAAGGCTATGAGTTCCCACTTCTGGCATGGAAAGGATGGCTACCATCATTCTCTTGTTAATTAGAAAACACAACAACAGACGTATGTACACTCATGGTCACGGCAGCATCATTCACCACAGGGAAAATGTGAAAGCGACCCAGGGAGCCATCAGCGGATGGTGGATAAACAAAATGGGATCCCTCCACACCGTGGAATATTATTCAGCCTTAAAAAGGAAGGATATTCTGACACATGTTACAACATGGATGAACCTTGATGACCTTATACTAAGTGAAAGAAGCCAGTCACAAAAGGACAAATACTGTATGATTCCATTCATGTGAGGTCCCTAGAGTTGTCAAGTTCATAAAGACAGGGAGTAGGATGATGGGTGCCGGTGCTGGGGGCTGGGAGAGGGGATGGGGAGTTAGCGTTTACTTGATACAGAATTTCAGTTTTGCAAGACAGAAAGCGTTCTGGAGATGGAGGGTGAGGATGGTCGTACAACAGTGTGAATATAACAATGGCACAGAACAGTACACTTAAAAATGGCTAAGATGGTAAATTGTATGTTATGTGTATTTTACCATAATAAAAAAATGGAAAACAATCTTTAAGTTTTTCACTATGGGAGTTATTTAGCTTTAACTTTTCATGATGGAATTGTCAGACATTTATCAAAAACAGAGAGAATAGTATAATGAGCCTGTGTGTCCATCACCCTGTACCAACCATGTCTCACGATGGGTCTCATTTCACTTTTGTACCATCCTCTTCTTTTCCCTCGTCCTCTTTACTTTGAAGCAAATGCCGGACATCATATTGTTTCATCTGGAAATACCTCAGTATGCAGCTCTAAAAACTAAGGGCCTTTCAAAACGTAACACAAAGCTACAATACCTACAAAAACCAAACCAATATATCACATTTCTCATAAGTGTAAATGTATATGAATGTGTCTTTCATACATGCTTATATTAGGTTGGTGCAAAAGTAATTGTGGTTTAAAAGGATAAAAATAATTGCAAAAACCTCAATTACTTTTGCACCAACCTAATATGTGTAAAACACATGTGTAGTATCATCAAACTTCCCTTGGTCTCAGTTTATATTTATAAGTATACTGGGGGTGCCAAATAAATGCATACACATGACTTGTATTCATCTTTTGTTATCGGTATATATTGACTATTACAATTTTAATACAGTTTTTTCCTTTCTTAAGATGTGTATGATTTTTTTGGCACCCTCTGTACATTTATATTATCAGTATATTATAAGCATATAAGTATAATATATAGCTGTATTGGTATAAAATAAATATATTAGCTCTATGTAGCTCTAATATATAGTTCTGTTATAGCTCTATTTAATACAATATTTAGTGTGTTCATATGTTAGATATTTAATATGTAATTATATTTATGTGTTTAATATGTGATTCACGCCATATAAAATATAGACACCACCCACTCATATGTAATTATTTTCATTTGAACCAAGATCTAAATAAGAGCCACACATTGACATTGGTGTTTAAAATCTCTTTGTCAATAGGCCCCGGGGCCTGTGTTTCTTTCCTTGCCACATGTTCGCCCTGGAGCGTCTCCCTCAGTATGGAGTTTGCTGACTATCCTCCCGGTTTCGAACCTGTTTCTCCACTCCCTGTATTTTCTGTAAATGGGCATCAGGTCTAGAGCTTGTCCAGACCGGGTTTGCCTTTTTGGGGAAGGGGACATCTCGGGGGTGGTGGGTTTCCCCCCAGGGCACAGTACCCTCTGGTGTGCGCCTTTGTGGAAGGTCAGCAGCCGGTTGCCCATGGCTGCTAGACCCATTGATTCTCGAGGTCTGTGAGGGGGAGACAGCCCAGTGCTGTCTGTCCCTCCTCCTCTGCTAGCTGGGATGTTTCTCCTCTATGTTCCAAAAGCAGGTGAGGCAGGGCAGTGCTCCGTCTTTCCCCTTATCCACCACTTTCCCCTCCCCCCCCCACCTTTTTGTTGTTGTTTTGACTGAGGAGTAAGCTGAGGCTCTGAGGCAACATGTGACCTGAATTGTGGGTGACAAAGCAAAGGGGTTGGAAGGGCTCCACCGGGCAATGGCTAGAAAGAAGCCCACGATTTTCCACTGGTCTCTTCTGCAACCCAAGAGATCAAAGGACAGGTGTCACATTGGAGTTGACCTTGGGTTGCAGGCTTGACCTTCCCTGAATCCCGCAGCCTGCCCCACACTCAGTGCTGTTTCGGGTGTGTCACCTTCTTCGCATCAGTGTGTGAGACCGTTGGCACAGCTCCCCACAAGCAGTGGACCCACCTCTCTCCTTACCGCTGGCTGCTCCGTCTGCAGGGTGGCCATACTTGCCTGCTCTCAGCCTTTGGTTCTTGAGAGGAAGTGGGCCTCCCTTTGGCCTCTCCCCCAGAGGCAGCCTCACCCCCCACCCCCACCCCCATCCATGACCAGCCCCTAGGGAGGTCACTGGTTCTCGCTGTGGACGCTGAGATCTTCAAAAGCAAGTCTTGTACCAGGTACTAACATTTCATTCACTGACTGATGATTTTTTTTTTTTTTGCCTGTACAGTTTCTTTTTAAAAACAATTGAACAGTTGCATTGAATATAATTGACATGCAATAAATGCACCTATTTGAAGTGAACACTTTAACAATGAACTCATAATTAATTGAGCACCTATTATGTAATCAGGGACTTGCCTGACAACCTATGGGGGCAGAGCAGCTTTGATGTCAGACAACATGGGTCAGAATCCCAGCTGGAATCACAGTAACCAGCTGTGTGACTTGGGCCACTTGTGCCTCTATGTGAGGCCCTGGGTTCTCATCTGTGAAAACGCTAGGGGGTAGATTGGATATTATTCTCAAATTTTCATTCCTTCCTGTAATAGAATTATACATCCATGTTCTTTGTCACGTGGCTTTGCAGTGCCTCCCTCTGAAGTAGGCAGAGTATATTTCCCCAGCCCATTGGCCATATGACTTCCTTTGACCAATTTGATGTTAATGGATGTGACAAAAGTGTTGGCTTAAAATACGGTTGTTTTGGTTTGGCGGCTTGAGCTTCTGCCATGTGCTACAAGGCAAACATGTCCCAGGTAGCTGATGGTTCTAGAAGGAAACACTAGTGAAGCTGACCTGACTCTAACCTCTGGCCTGGAGCTAAATCCAGGTGACCCACACAGTGAAGCAGAGTCATCCCAGGTGACCTGCAGACCTACAAAAGAGGAAGAGAAATGTGGCACTGGATTGGTGGGGATTTTTTTTGTTACGCAGTAGCATTGTAGCAGAAACCTGACTAATCCACATGTATGATAATAGTACCCATTACAGATTGTTGCGTGGATTAAATGAGATAATATATTTAAAAATATATAGTTAACCTATTAAAATATTGTGTTAGAGTCTGACCCGTAGTAACTCTATACAATATTCGATAGTATTAAGCTTTTTTCATGTAAAAGTAAGTGTTTTTCAATGTATCACATGACATGCTGATACATTTATTTAACTCCTTGGGGTTAGTTTTTTTCTTTTCTAAGCCTTTAAACACAGAGTAACAGTGTTGCTTACTGAAACTGGGACCCACAGCTCATAGCCTGGGGTGTGAATCACAGAACTGAAATGGCTCAGCATTGAGACCAAAAGTCCCTCTAGTTCACTCCCACCCCCACCCAGTGCAGAACCCTGCCATTCTGTCCATCTCTGGGGGTTGTACAGCCTCTGCTTGAATGTTTATCGCAATGGGGAGCTCCCTGTTTCATATACCAGCCTGCTTCATTTCTGAATCTTCATCATAGTGAAGAAACTTCTCTCTCTTTGCCCTGATGTAGGATGACTCTCTTGGGCAGGACTGGAGATTATTAATAGATTATTAATAGCAAGAGGACAGAGTCTGGGGTCAGATCAGACCTGGGTTAGAATTTTGGGTCCCACACTTAGTGCAGTGTGACCTTGGGCAAGTGTATTCACCTCTCTGAGCCTTAATGTCCTCTGTAAAGTGAAGTAGGGGAGATAGTAAAAAATCCACCTCCAAGGGTGTTGTGAGGATCAAATGAGAGCTACCCAGTAGGTTCCCAGCAGAGGAGGGCATATAGAGTGTGCGTTTAAACTAAAGTTCCTAGGACACAAAAATCCCATCTGGCTGTACATCTCATCTGTTTCTTCTGCTTCACATTCCCCTTCTCTAACTTTTCACATCACCCACAGTGTTCCAGGTTGCTTTGGAATGTGGCTTGGAGAAGCCGTTCGTGCCTCAGTGGTTGTTTATCCAGTGCTCATGGGTGACAGGCCCCTGGCTTGACTGCGGATGTCAGATGTCGCAGCAAACTCTCCTAGTGGAGCATGCATTCTGGAGGGGGAGGGGGGAGATGGGCATTAAACAAACCAACAACGTTGAAGGGAAGCGTCATGGAGAACATTAAACTGGAAGGGGACTAGGGAGTGAGGGGGTCTGGAAGCCTTGGGCATCATTCTTAGGTTACACTAAGAAAGTGCAATCTCGGAACAAGGAAAGAATGTCTTCTTTTCACTCTCCCTGCTCAGGCCAAACTGGCATGTGGGGGTTCTGTTCTGAGCATCGGTTACCCCTTAGCGATGACAGAAGCAAAGGGGCGTAGGTCCGGAGAGGGGAGACCTGGATGGAGAAGGGACAGGTGTCAGTAATGCCACGCTCGTCAGTTTCCAGCTACCAAAGGAAAAGTTGTGGGGACAGAAGTGACAGGACCTGGTGTTGGACTGGACCGAGGCGAGCTGAACAGGCTCCAAATCCTGCAGCTACAAATCTGAGGGTCCTGGGATGCTTGAGGACCCTTTGGGGTCCTAGCCTGTACCTGTCATTCTTTTGCAAATGTTAACTGAGTTCCTGCAAAGACGTGGCTTGTTCTAGGCCTTGGGGGCCTCTGCCCTCATGGTGTCCCCACCTGGGACCGCTGGTCTCAGAAGCAGCCACTGGTCATGCCCATCGAAGCGGTCCGTCTTTAAGGTCAGGAAAGGGCAGGTGGCACTGGGAGGCAGGGCCGTATCAGTGAAGAGCCTGGTGCTGGCCCCGCACACCCCTGGGTTGGAGACCCAGCCTTGCCTTTCACAAGCGTGTGATCTTGGGTGTGACATCTGCCCCCTCTGGGCCTCAGTTTCTCCCTCAGGCAAATGCAGAGCTGGGACCGATGAGCTCCGAGGTCCTCCCAGCTTGGCCCTTCCTCCATCTACGCCGCGTGTGGAAACCCAGCCACACAGCGCTCCTGCCTGCACACGCTCCCCTGCCTCTCCTCACGCTGCATTGCTATTTAAAGTGGCGGTGGTTTGGCTCACTCTTTTTTTAAAACCCATTCCCGTACTCGAGCTGAGTTCCACAAGGCCAGCTGTCACCACTAAAAATGTCTGTCGTGTGACAGCCACCAGTGAGGAGGTGGGAGGAGGCAGGAGGCCCCGGATGGGACCACAGAGTGGCTGGATTAAAAAAAAAAAAAAAAAAAGACAAAAACCAGCACTGTGAGGAAGAAACAAAAGATGGGGGTGGGGGGGTTTCCTTTTTCCTCTTTCTCCACCCCTTGTTTGCAGGCTCCTCGTGGCACTGCTGGAGGACTGATGGCAGCAGGCGCCACGTGGCTGCGATGACAGGGGTGGTGCAGCGCCCTGGCAGACAGGCCAGTCTTTGCTGCTTTCGAGCCCCGAGCCCCTCCCTGTGTCCGGCTTGGTGAGCACTACCCCCTGCAGGTCCTCCCAGCCTCCCCCTCGGTGCCTCCCCCACCATCCTTATCCCATTCACAAAGAAACTGAGGGAGTGATCCGTTCAAGGCTGTCGTCCCAGTGAGGGGCTGTCACAGGGACGGAAGGAGATGAATGTTTGATGACACCCTCCTGGGTCAAATCCTTCTGTGAGTCACATTGTAAGTGATTAAATGTTTACAATAAACTTGAAAAGGAGCCTCCTGCCCCCCCCCCATTTTATAGATAAGAAAACTGAGGCTCACAGGGGTGGAGCACCTGGCCTAAGGCAGTACGCTGTGGGGACAGAGTGCAGATAGTCTGGGCACGATTTCTGTCTTGGGACACTCTTGCAGTGTGATCTCAAGCAAGTGATTCTCCAGCCTTAACTTCCCCAGCTGTGAAATGGGGCGATAAAACACAAATGCTTCCTGAAGATGCTGTGAGGATGAAATAAGACTAGGCATGTCAAGTAGTGGGTAAGGTGACTGGGGCATAGAATGTGCTGGAGGGTCCGGAGCTGGCACAGGATCCAGGGCTGTCAGATTCCAGAGGCTGATTCTTTCTGCGGTAGGTTTATGGCCTCTGATGTCTGCTGGGGGTGGGCCTGGAGGAGCCTTGGGGTGGGGGGTTGAGAGGCGGTTACTCCCTGCGTTCCCCAACCCCCAGCACCTATGTGTGGCCCCACTGGAACCTGGGGAACTATGCGCTGCCTGATCACTAGTCTAAACCTATAGCTTCTCTGATGGGGGCTCCTCTCCATAGAGTTTTTTGGGGCGACTTACAGCCAGGAGGGCAGGCAGGCAAGCAGAGACCCACATGAACGGAGATAGTTTGAAAAGAAAAAGGAAATTATACAATTATTGGAGAAACACTTCAAAGAAGACTTTGGTGTCTCTGGAATTGTTTCCTCTTTTCTTCTCAGGGTTCTCTCCTGGCCTCACCCCTTCCTCTTGTTCACAGAAAGAGGTCCAAGTAAGTCATTTACACTTTAGTAATAATTAGAGTAGCTACTATGTATTGAACATCGGCTCTGTGCCAGGAGCTCTTCTAGGTGCTTTCCTCTTAAAAAGCTTTGCTTATCCCCCTGGAGGGTATATGTTCATCTATTAAAAGGGTTGTTGTTGATTTCTTTTTAGACATCCATTGCTTTATTCATTCAACAAACATTTATTGAGCACCTATGGTCTGCCAGGTCCAATCCTCAGTAAGCCCTGGGCAGTGCGTGGAGGTGCATACAGCTGGGCAGAGGAGCCTCTCTGTGACAATTTTCCCTCTTCCCCAGGGATCCATTAAGTACCTCTGACATGGTGCTGGGACAGGACATGGCTCTGTGCTCACAGGGTGACATTCCAATGGTAGGGACACAGTAATCAATCAAATACACA
Source organism: Rhinolophus sinicus (assembly GCF_057876585.1). NCBI lineage: Eukaryota > Metazoa > Chordata > Mammalia > Chiroptera > Rhinolophidae > Rhinolophus > Rhinolophus sinicus. The sequence continues at coordinate 6,129,089 of NC_142516.1, read as the reverse complement.
CTGAAAACGATGACAGTTGGTGATAGGATTATGAATGAAAATAAAGCACGTGAGGGCACGAAGAGTGGTGGGAAGCGGCAGTTTTAGTAAGGTTGAACCCCTCCAAGAAGGTGGAGATTTTAAAAAAATGTATCCATCCATGTATTCATACTTTGTGTGTGTGTGTGTAAATATAAGAGCATTCACGTGGTTCAAAACCCAGAATAGAGAAAAAGCTATAAGGGGAAGCCCCTCTTTTACCGCTGTCCCTATGTGCCTGGTTCCCCGTCGCAATAATCACTGTTGTTAGTTTTTAAAGAATCTTTCAGAGTTTCTATTGGCAGATACAAGCAAATATAAATATTCTCTTCAAACAAAGGAGTCAGTACACAATAGGTACCAACATTTGCACTGAGACCTGAATGAGAAGCCAAACCTGGGAGAGTTCCTGGTAGAGGGTGGGGCCGGGTAGGGGGCAGGGCTGAGGGCATGGACAGGCAGGGCTGGGAGCCCCTGGGGCCAGTGTGCCTGGGGAGAAAGATGGCTACTTGCCAGGAGGCCACTGAGGGCTGTCAGCTGGCGAGTGACCCAGTGAGACACAGGTTTATACAGGATCCCCTGGCTGCTGTGGGGGTGAGGGTAGGTACAGGGAGGCTGTAGGGAAGTCCAGAATTCATGCACAATACCTGTCGTTCACTGAGTGTTTAGTGGGTGCCGGCACACATGTATTTTTCCATTAACACCCCTGAGAGGCAGATGCTACTATTACCTCCCCATGAAGATGAAGGAACTGTGGCACAGAGAGGTTAATTAGCCTGTGGAAGGTCACACAGCAGTGAGCAGCAAAGGTGGGACGGAAGCTCACTAGTCTGACTGGGGGGCCTGAGCTTTTAAACCCTGCCCCTGCCAGCCTCTTCTAATGGTTGCACAGGGCACCAGCAGAAAGAGGGTGTAAGACCACACAGTAGGGAAGGGGTGGTGGTGAGACTCCCTCAAGTCTGTCAGGCCCCATAGCTGGAGCTTTCCACCAATACAGTATTAGGCAGTGACACCCTGCCTGACCTGCTGCACCAGAGTCACCTGAGCTGCTGGTCAAATGCAAATTCCTGGGCCTGGGCCCAGACTGATAGAATCAGAGCCTTGGGGGTGGGGCCTGGGAATCTGTATTTTAAACCAGGAATTACCTTCTCACCCCACCCCATGCCCTTATATGCATCCTGAAATCTGAGTGAGTGGGGATGGGAACCCACCCACTCACCCAACGCAAACCCTTCCCCTGTGGGGTCTAAGCCCAGCGCAGCCTGCGCTGGGAGGATGGTCTCTGCAGGCCAGGGCAGAGTGCTGGGCCTGCCACTGCCCCTTGGTCCAGAAGCTGATCCCCGGTGGTGGGCTCCCTCCTCCCTGAGTCACCCGCCCCACCTGCCTGGAGCGGAGCTCCTGCCACATCCACCTGGAATGATGCTTCCTCTTGGCTCACCACTCCCACCTTGAATCCTCAAGGCAGGGACCCCGCCCTTACTCACCTCTGTACCCCACTCCCAGCACAGGACCTGGCACATTGCAGGGCTGGGTCAGTATCCTCTGAAATGAACCCAAGTCTCAGTGGCCCCCATTGAAGCACATTCAGGCTCTCGGACATGTGTGTAAAGCTCGTCACCAACTGCCCGGGTGATTTTGACAGCCCTGCTCCGCCCCTCTACCCCCCACCCACATGCTACTTTTCCTTTACAGGAGAAAATGCAAATGAGAGCACCTAGCTCGGGCACCCAGCTGTCAGTCAATGCATCACCTTGTCCTAGCTTCTAGTGTCACTGCCCTTTGCCACTGCCCGAGCTCACCCCCCTCCACCCTAGTCACACACCTTTGCCTCTGTCCTCCTCCTGTCACCAGGGCTCAGAACTCACTTGTGTCCCCTGCCTGAGCTTGCTCTGTCGGATCCTGCTCCCTCCCCCAACCTCTGTTGGATGTGGAGCGTGGGACAGTGGACTCAGATGTAACTGACAGGAGCCAGATGTAACGCAAGGCTGAGGTCTCCTCCCAGGGGCACGCTGGCCTAGACCCAGGCTCAGACTTGGGTCCCGTGCTCCCTCCACATCTTCCTGAGTTAATTTGTGGGTGTATGTTTCCCCTCTCTATACTGAGACCTGTTGCTCTACCTCTTTGCACCTCAGTTTTCTCATCTGTAAAACGGTTACAAGTGTGGTGTCACTTGTGGGTCACATGGTGTGAAAAAGGCCTTGGCACCAGGTGAGTGCTCAACAAATGGTGGGTGCTGTTATTCTGGGTGTCAGGGAGCGGGGCTGCTGGGGCCCCCAGGAGAGAAGGCACCTCAGTCACCCTGGGAGCCTCACACCCCAGGCCGGTGGCCTGACATGGTCTCGAGGCCAGGAAATGGCAGAACTAGCATTTGAAGCCAGGGCTGCTTATCCAGACCCCCTGTTCCTTCCTGCAGTGCCAGAATAAGAAGGATCTTCCTCATTCATTCATTCTTCATTCATTCATTCAAACGTGTTTATCAAGTGCCCAGCAGGTGCCATCAGAGTGGGGACAAATCGCCCTGAGCCAACCACATGCTCCCCTCTGCACATGGGTGAGGGGCTGCAGGGGCCAGGAGCTAATACAGGCCTGGGCCCACCTGGCTCTGATTCTGTCCCCTGATGGGGGTCCCTCTGCTGCGTAGGCCCAGGGGCTCTGGGTGGCCCAGGCCTCTCCCCTGGTCCAGGTGCACCGCCCATCGCTCTCTCCTCAGAATTACAACTTGAGGGCAGGGTGGGACAGGACCAGGAGGCAGCTTGGGAGAGAGGGCGGCCAGGAGATGCTTGATGGCAGACTCAACCCCTCTCCTCTGGGTGCGCCCCTAAATCTCGAAATAAATTAGGCAGAATCAAAATCAGACCCTCTTCATCAGGAGAAATTACTCATTTCAAATATTTGCAGCCGCTTGAACTGAAATTTAGCGAGATGAGGACTTAGATGAATAATCTGGGGCCTTTTCAAAGATAGCTTTTGCTCAGCAGTTTTCCTGATTTCAGAGCCCTCTCCTCCCGCCCAAGCCCCTTCCCCGTCAAGGAGCCCCCTCCTGTCTTCTCTCTTGGGCTCCCTCCTGTCGCCCCCAATCCTGGCCCATCTCTCCTTTCAGCTCCCTTCTCCTTCATGTTATTTGCTAAATCTGCACATATTTCCGGAGCGCCTCCTCCTGCTTGGCACCAAGCTTTGTCTGGGGACACAGCAGGGACAAAATGGTCCAGCCCCTGCCCACGTGGAGAGCTGAGGTTCCTTGGCTCAGGACCTGCCTATCTGCAAGCAGGGAGTTCATCCCGCTATTTGCCCTGGGCCACTTTTTAATATTTGCAAAAATTTCCTTCCCATACTTTTAAAAGAGGAACCTTATAATAACCACCTCCCTGGAGGGAGGCCCTTTGGAGGCTGGAGGAAGTCTGGAGAATTCCTCCCCTTCTCCCGACCCCCTTCATCCTCTGCATTGGCTTGTGGCCTTTGGGATGGGTAGCATTTGAGGGAAGCCAGGCCTGCACTCGACCACCCAGAGCCCTGCAGGAAGTGGACAGGTGTCGGGGTAACCAGAGGAAGGGGACGCTGAGAAAGCAGTGAGGTTGACGGATGGGCCATCTGCACCTCCCCTCAGCAATGGGGGAGACAGACCTTGAACACATCATTCCCCAAGTAACTGAATGAAACTGATCTTCCCCAGGTGAGGGAAGCCCAGGGTCACTTGGGGACCTGGCTGGTTCTGGGGTGGTGGTGAGGGAAGGTCCACCTGAGGCAAGTCTTAAATGGTTGGGTGTAAGTGCTGAGTACATAGCACCCCATAAATGCTGGCTGTTGCTGCCCTGATCCCTCCTTTGGGGGCTTCATCCCTGCAGTACCCCAGAGTCACCCCCAAGCTGGTCTGCTGCCAGCCTGAAGGCAGAGAGGCTTGTGGCCTTGGTTGTTGGCCCCCAATTCTGGAAAGCAGGTCTCTCCCACACTCCCCCCCTCTGCTGAGAGGGTGAAAGCCCGGGGCAGCTCTGCCCAGTGACGCTTTTGGGAACTCTCTGAAGTCAATGGTTCGGCTGTGGGTTCAACTTGAAATGCCATGTGAATCTTTGGGTCCTTTTGATCTGAAACCAGGGGTTTCCCACCCATGAAGAGAAGGAAGCAGGGAGGAGTCAGTGGCTTAAAACAAAAGGAAGTGGCTTTCAGGCTGAAGCCTGTGAGGGGATGAGGTTCATGGAGGAAACCCCCGGTGGCTGCAGAGGGAGGGTCGCCAGCCCCCAGAGCGGGGCTTGGCAAAGAGCTGGGCTCTGTCACTGGGACATGAATGGAGGGCTGCTCTATTGCCTTTCATGTCTCCACGGCGTCTCCTGCTGAGACTGGCTCAGAGGCAGTGGCCACACCACGCAGGCGTCTGTGTCCCATGTTCAGGCTGGACTTTGGCCTAAGACACTGGGAGCCATGGCTCGATCTTAAGGGAGGACGTGACGTAAGGACATAATGGGATTAGGGTGGGGTCGCCACGCAAAATACAGCACACTCCGTTAAATTTCACTTTCAGATAAACAATGAACAATTTTTTAATATGCGTATGTGCCAAATATTGCACGGGATATGTTTGCACTAACATGTTTATTTGTTTATCCGAAATTCAAATGTAACGAGGCCTTCTATATTTTTATTTGCTAGATCTGACAACCCCAAATGGAACGACCTTTTCCCAAGCCTTTTCTTGACCTCTTGTAATCCACCCCCAGTAGTCTAGGGGGTGAGATGCAGAGAGCAGAGAAGGGAAGGAGACCAGAATTTCCTGGGGGGTGCCCACCCCTGTCCCTGGCATCACAGCCTGGACGGGCCATGGAGGTGTGGGCACTGCCGGGCTGGAGTAGAGGAACAGGAGGGCTTTCACAGTGTGTGATCCCACGGGCCCTCCCCAGAGCCCGGTGAGGTGGGTACCACGTGCAGCCATGTGTCCGTGAAGGCTTAGAGGCTGGGAGGCCGACTTGCCCCATCACACAGCGCTCAGTGGGGCTGGAGCCCACCTGGGTCTGTCCGACTCTAGGGCCTGGGCCTCTCAATCCAGCACCCTTTGCCCCCTCCCAGCCTTGGGGTCTCCTCTCTGACCCCTGACCTCTTGCTGGCCTGGCCTTGGCCTCTGCCCTGACTTTCACAGCCTGCCTGCCCTGGGCCTGGACTCTGTCTCCTTGCATCCTGCCCTCTGAGTGCAGTGCCTGAGAGGTGCCCTTCATTTCCTGGGTGTCCCAAGGCTCGCACCCTCCCCGCCATGGTCCCCTAAGCCCGAAGACGTGCTGGCAAGGCCGTTTCTTCCGTGAGCCCATCACAAGGGGTCAACAGACTCCTACTCTGCCTGAAGAGTAATGCTTATCGCTGGAGTCTGTCAAACACTTGTGACGCAGGCCCAGACTGTGCCGTGTGGCCCCCTGAAGCCCCACACTGACTCTCTGAGGGAGGCCCCCAAGGCCCCCATTTTACAGGTGTGGAAACTGAGGATCAGAGAGGTGGGGTCATCTACCCAACTTCAGCCACTGGAGAAGGTCGGTGACATTAGGTCTCAGTTTCAGTGTCACCTCCTTGGGGAAGCCCTCTCCTCCCCTCCAGGCTGGGTCCTCTGTGACATGCCTTTTCTGCACCCTGTATTTCTTCATCTGTCACAAATGTAATGAAGTCCTTAGTGAGTTGTGCGTGCTGGGTTTATGTCTGTCCCCTGCTAGCTGTACTCTCGGTGTCTTGCTCACAACTGTAACACCAATACCAAGCTCAGTACCAGGTACGTGGTAGGAGCGCTCTAAGGCTTATGAAGGTATAAGAGAGGCTTCAGAGGTACCATTTGTGTACCCGAGATGACTAGAGGTTGGTGCCCAGGTATACCAGCTGCAGGCTTGGGAGGCGCTATGGACTGAATTGTGTCCCCATGCATTCCGATGTTGGAGCCCTAATCCTCAATGTGGTGGCATTAGAAGGTGGGCCTTTGGGAGGGAATTAGGGTTGGATGAGGGCATGAGGGTGGGGCCCTCAGGATGGGATTAGCGCCCTTATGAGAAGAGGGAGAGAGAGAGAGAGATCCTTTTTCACATGAATACACCCAAGACAGGCCATGTGAGGACATAGTGAGAAGGCAGCCTTCCTCAAGCCAGGAAGGGAGCCCTCAGCGGAACCCGACCATGCTGGCTCCCTGACCTCAGCCCCCAGCCTTCAGAACCGTGAACAATCCATCTATGTTGTTTAAGCTCCGTGGTCTGCGGTGTTCTCTTCTGGCAGCCCGAGCTGGCTAACACAAGAGGATAGCAGTCAGTGGGGCACCAGAAGACAAGGTCTTGTAGGTGGGACACAGCTTGGTGTGTTTAAGGAACCACCGCACAGTGAGCTGAAGCAGAGTGGGGGTGGAGGAGAAGGTGCAGGAAAATGAGGCTGGAGGAGGTGGGGTCCAGCTGAAGTGGCCGGGGCCCCGGGATGCATTTGGACTAGGTGCCATTGGGGAATACTCTTAGTTCTCATGTTAGGTGATATCATGAAAGCAGTCTTTGCCTAAATGGGAATTTACCCGCTTTCCTGAGATGGCTTCTAGAGGCAAAGTTGGCTCAGTTTGGAGCTCCCTGTATCCCTTAGAAGTGCCTTAAGCTGTAGGTATCAGAAAACCTAACTCCCAGAGGCCAAAACCATAAAATTATTTAAAGTTTACCTCCTAAGAAGATCTGCGATGGGGCTTATTCAGCCACAGGGTTGGGGTCAGGGTCAGGGCCCTGGGTTGCTTCTCTGTGATTATCTTGGCCTCATGGTGACAAGATGGCTGCTCAGCTCCAGGCATCACCCTCATGGTGACAAGATGGCTGCCAGAGCTTCAGGCTCCGTGTCTTCACTGAACCAAATCCCCAAGAGGGAAGGGAGAGGATGTGTGTGTGGTGAGAGGGTGATCTCCTCCTGGGCTTCTCCCCTTTTATCAGGGAGGAAAAGATCTTTCCCTGAATTTCCCTGCAGACATTGCCTTATATACCATTGGTCCTATGGCCTCTGGGAAAGTAAAGAAGTGGCTTTTTTAGCCTCTATGATGGGAGGCAGGTGGGGAAGTAAGGCTTTGGGAATGGATGGGGGAGAGCTGACCTTTAATGTCTGTTAGCATCCCTTTCACCGGGATGTGACCCTGTTCACTCTTTAAGGTCAACCCCAGATATTCCCTCTTCTGTGAAGTCAACATTCCGGGAAGTGTGTTTTTCAATTTAGTCATTTCACTTCACAGTTTCCAACCCAGTTGTCTGGATTACATCCAGAGCACATCCAAAGGAGGGTCAAGATCTGTGGGTCTTGGTGGGTCTCGTGACATCTGCCCTTAGTGGCGTTATGCCCACGACACCCTCCCTTCCTCCCTTTTTGCTCATGGTCCTGCCTTGCATTTTTCAACTCATTTTTATAAAAGAAGAGAAAATTCAATAACACGTTTTGATGGTTCCCACTAATAACCACGGCAGTCAAAGATGGTGAGGAAAACCCACAAACACAGGGGACATCTGTTTGTAGGCCAGTGTGGAAGCACTTTGCTGATACCACCTCTTAACCCTTCACTCTACCTCAGTGAGATGGAGACCACCCTTCTCCCCACTCCACCAGTGAAGAGCTTGGGATTCTGGGGGGTTAAGCTACACGCCCAAGGCCACGAGGCCTGGGACCCTACCCTAAGAATTCACGTGGCTGCTTGTGCAGGGACGGTCAGGCTCACCAAACGTTCCATATGTGCTCTCCCACCTCCCGGACAAAGTGACATGTGCCCCTTTGGGCTGAAGTGTTGACTTCCTAGTTGTCTCTTTCCCTATTCTGGTGACTCAGAAGGCCAGCTACCTGTTCCAGATGGGGAGCTCTATGAAGGGGGAGCCCTGCATGGGCTGGGTCCCTGTGTGGAGCAGAGTGGTGGCCATATAGCATTAGTTAGAAACACGTGCTGTGTGGAGCCATTGCGATCTGGGGCTGTTTGTTCCTGCAGCAGAATCTAGCCTCACCTGACTAACACACAGTCTCGCACATCCAAGGCCCGCACCCACTACATGTGAGAGGATGGGGGAACACTGTTCCACGTCCCTGCCCTGGGGGGAGGCCCTGGGAGCGCCCAGTCATGGCTTCTTAGAACTGTCTCCGTGAGGCTGAGCTGCACAGCTGCACAGGATATTCCAGCCTTTGCAGATGTGGCCTCTGGTCCACGCCAGCCCATTGGCAGGACCTTCAGCTCAGGGCTGGCACAGGGCAGCCTCCCTTCTCTGTTGGGCTTTTTTAGACCTGGCAGAGCCACATGGAAACTGGGCACAGCTGGGGTCCCTCCTGTGTGCACCCCTCTGCAACCCCAGGCCCTTCCATAAAAGCCCCAGCTGCTGCTGGCAGGGTGGAGGGAAATCTGTGCCACACTGGTCCAGGTGCTTCTGCCAGTACCAGAAGCCAGTCGTCACCCACAGGCCAGTGAGTGCCTGGCTGGCAGGGACATGGTCTGCTGAGAGTTTGTGGCGCTGGGCCCCCAGGCTCATCCCTGCCCGTCCCCTCCACTTCTCCCACCTGATGCCATCTCCATCTTGGGGTCTTTCCTGCCTTGTCTACCTGGTAAGCACTCACGCCTTCTTCCTCACGTCTGGATGCCTTCTCCCACCCCTCATGCAGGGGGTGCAGGGGACGCCCTCCTTTCTTCTCCCGCGGCACTCAACTCACTTCTGCCACTTTGACATGACCCCTGTCCCTTGGCTTTCCCCCCTGGGGTGGACTTGTCCATCTGCCTGAGGAGACGATGGCCCTTGAGGATAGCGACTGTCCTATTCTTGGGGCCACGCCTTGGCGCGGCACGAGATGGATGTTCTCTCAACCATGCGTGGAGTGGATGAATGGGTGCCCACCCTGAGCTGTTAATTGAGCACCTGCTACATGCTGGGCCTGTCACATACCCGCTGTGCCTGGGCTCCAGGACGTGTGCCAGTCGGCTGTGTGGTCATCACATAGGCTTATAGGGGCTGAGCCTGGCTTGCTTTTCATCCCTGTCTGAGCCCGGGTTGCCCTGAAAGCAGAGACTGATGAGGACCTGGGTGCAGATGGTTTATTGGGAAGGGCTCCAGGGCGCTGTGTGAGGGGCGGGAGAGGGAGACAGAAGACCGTGCAAGGGAAGGTTGTGGGGTTGCTCACCACTGTGGGCAGCTGGGCCTCCGTCCTGCTGGGCCCTCTGAAGCTACCTGGTGCCTTCCACCCAAGCACCCTCCCCTCACTGATGGAGGGTTGGCCTGGGGGGTGAGAAGTTCCCTGCAGTCCCCGAAGCATGCCTTTGGGAGGGCTCCCAGTGGCAGGGGTCACGGACAATGAACTGAAGGATGCACGGGGGCGGGGTGGGGGGCGGGGTGGGGGCTGCGCGCAGGGGCCCGGTGCTGAGTCTAAACCTGTCCCCACCCTGAGCTCCCGGGAGCAGGGATGAGGCCAGAGGGACGTGAAGTGGGCCCAAGAGGCACCTGATTCAATTCCCACTTTACAGGCAAACACACCAAGGCCGCAGAGGTGCTGTCACTTGCCTATTTCCTACTGTCACGTAATGGATCGGCAAGCGCTCTGAAGACTATAAAATTCATTCTTTCATTATTCTACACAGCATCCCCAGCACGCCTGCTCTGGGCCCTTTGCTGCACCTGGACCATAATACGATGACTGAGAGGCTCTCAGGCTGCTGCCGTGGCCTTGGGTCCTGTGGGTGGGACTCTTAGGTGCTCAGATCCTCAAAGCTCAGAGTGGCCCCTGCCTGGGGCTTGGGCAGCACCGTGTGCAATCCAGGTGCAGCCTTTCTGATCCTTCTGTAAAATGGGCACATCACGGTCTTCCCCTCACTGGGATGTCTAGGGGAGGGTCCCATGAGCCAAGTCACGGATGCACTAAGCTCCACAACGAAGCTCCCAGGTGCCAGTGGGTCCTTGCTGAGAGGTGTGTGTGCAGTCGGTTGTACTTTCTTGGGGGCTGGACAGTCTCAGGGCTGGGGAACGGCAGGCTCTGAGGGGGTGGGATGGGGCGATGGGGGGAAGGGAGGATGCCACAGGTGGGTAGGCAGGCTGTGGGCAGAAGGGCAGGCTCTATGCTAAGGACTTTTCACACCTTCTCTCAGTTCATCTCCCAGCTGCCCTATGAAGCCTGCACCTTATTATCCCATTTTACAGGTCACAAGTGTAAGGCTCAGAAGGATCGGCCACTTGCCCAAGGTCATGCAGCTGGCTGTGGCTGAGCCAGGCTTAGAGCCAGGTCTGTTTGCCCTTGACTAGCACAGGGCAGTTGGGACCGTGAGACCAGTGGTGGAGGGCCCAGCACCCAGCGTGGTTCCCAGGACACAGTAGGTTATGAGTGCAACCTCCTTGGGGTTAGGGTCCCAGTAGCAAGGGGAAGCCAGGGGCCCCACCTAAAGTGAGGCCTGTGTGTGAGCTGCTTAAGCAGCTGCTGGACCTCGAGTCGCCCCAACAGCTTTCATCCCACTGATCTGGCTCCCACCTGATGGGGAACCCCCGCCCTAACCCCGTCATTTCCCTGCTTGCCCTGCAAGGAACCAACAAAGAGGCTGCTTCTAGCTCGGTACCCACAAAGACAGTGTTTGACCAGGACCCAGTTTGGGGAGCCCCCCAAGTTCTGTACCCCTCTTCTGCATGCTAGAGGGGCCTGGGGCTTGAGAACAGGCTGGTTTCTAGCCCACCTCCCTGCCTCTCCAGTCCTTTGCCTGCCCAGGTACTGAAATTTTAAGCAGGCACATACTTGCTGCCCAATTTTCATTAATTGGATCTAAAAGGGTTTCTATTTTCTCCCTGAACGCTGATTGATCCAAGCTGAGGTAAACAGCAGCACCAAAAACGGGGGAGGGGGGGCTGCTGAGGGAGATGGGATAACTAATGTTACTTGACATTTACTCAGAGAGGAAGGGAGGGAGGGAGGTGAGTCACGCAGGAGTCTCAGCCCACAGACTGTAGAAATGAGCAGCCGGAGGCAGGCGGGAACAGGAATGCTTGGAGAAGCTTCAGTCCCCCCAGTTTCACAGGCTTTGGGGATCCCTGGGGGTTCTTGTTCCTGGGAGGAGAGGCTCTTTCTGTCCTTAAATGGCGGTGCCTTTAGCTCCGGAGGTGGGACACCTGAGCACGCCAGCAAGGCTAAGCAGATGGCTTTCCTGTTTGTAACAGGAGAGATATGAACATATACGTATGTCTCTGTGGAAGCCCTTTGCGGGGTGGGGTGGGGGGGTGGCAGGGAGTCAGGCAGGAGAGGCTGGGTGCTTGATTTCTCCTTCTAGTCTTTGCTGCTGCCTGCCTCAGTTTCCCAACTTGGTGCTACACCTGCTGGAGTTTGCAGGAGGCATAATTATGGTTTGGGAATCACAGCTGAAGGGGAGCAGGGGTGGCTAGCACTCGGCACCAGGATGGAAGAGGGAAACAGGCAGAGCTCTGGCCTCAAGTGGCCACCAGTCACGACCACCGGCTATGTGCAGGGCAGTCATTCCTGTATTTGTTCATCAAGTGTTGGCTGAGCACCTGCTACGAGCTAAGCTCTGCTGGTTCCTGAGGCTTCGGGAGGAAATACCCTGCCCGCCTGGCCTCCCTGCCCGGCCTTCATCTCTCCCGGGGCCTCCGTCACTCTTGCTGCATTCTGGAGCCATGGGTGTTGGGCTCGGCAGGCATGCCCTCTTGTAGATCTTCCTGCCACCTGCCCTGAAGAGCTGGTCGTGTTACCTCTTCATCGGGGAATGCTTCCTGTCTTCTTCTGCCCAGGTGAGTCTTCTTCCTTCGCGTACCACTGACCTCGATTTTCTTGATTACCACATTCAAAACGAGGCTCACCCAGCTCCCAAACCTGCTTCTCTTTGGTCTCAGCTCAGTGGGGGCCTTCCGCCCAAGCAGCCCCTTGAGCCAGAGCGGGCCTCCGTGCCTCGTCCATCATAAACAGCCAACCACCAAGCCGTCCTGCTTCTGCTCCCTCAGCATCTCAGGCCTGTCCAATCCTCTCCTTCTCTATTGCTGCCTACCTGGTCCAGGCCACCTTCACCTCAGCTTCTGGCTGGTTTCTCGGCCTCTGCTCTGGCTCCTGCACTCCATTCTCCACTCAGCAGCTGGAGTGTCCTTTCATTGCACACAACACTCCATCCAGGTGGGTAGTATTTCCCACGGTGTCTGGCTTCCATTGTTGCTACAGAGAAGTCAGCTGTCGTTCTTACTAGGGTTTCCTTGACTGTGAATCTGGCTTTTCTTATCTGACTGCCCGTAGGTATGTCCCCTCTTTACTTTTGCTTTTCTGCAGCTTCACTATGATGGGTTGAGGTATGGGTTCTTTTTGTTTATCTTTCTGGGAACTCTTCGGGTATCTTGAATCTAGGGTTTGGTGTCTTTGGTCAGGTCTGGAAAATTATCAGTCTCCATCTCTTTTTGTGTGTGTTCATTTGTTTGTTTGTTTGTTTTTTCTTCCTGGTCTCCACCTCTGAAACATTGCCTCTGCCCATTTCTTTCTCTCCTAGGACTCCAATCGAACTGTGTTTTCAATCCGTTCTGTCTCTCTTCTGCTTTCCCTTTTCCCATCTTTGTGTCTGTGCAATACATTCTGGATATTTTCTTTTTACTTAATTCTTTCTTTGGCTGCATTTAATCCATTGTTAAACCCATCCATTGACTGTTTTCTTATGCTTTATTATTTGGAAATATAACACACATGCATGAAATGCATACGTTATAAACATACAGCTTTGTAGAGAGTGAAAAATAAATGTGCAGTTTAATGAATGATTAAAAGCCAAACATGTATGGGACCATCACCCACAGGTCAAGAAAGTCTCTGCATTTTAAAGTGCAGTTGTCATAATGTTCATTTCTAGAGCTTCTATTTTGTTGTTTTTTGGGTTTTTTTGTCAATTTGCTATATTACATTTTATAGTTTTATATTCTTTGGTGATGTTTCATGCTTGTCTTTTTATTTTTAAAATACAGTAAGCATAGTTGTTTCATGCTAATTCCAATACCTGAAACATACTTTGTAGGTATGTTTCTAGTGTGTTTCTTTTTCTCATAGTGTCTTATTTCCTTGTGGGCCTTGTTTTATTTGTGCATTGGTCATAGTATTTGAAAAATTAAGTACAGGGATAATGCAAGGCGTGGATGAATTTACTTCCCCCAGAGAGGAGTTTGGTTTCTGTTGACCATATATTTGGATGTATTACTTATCTGGATCCATCTTCACCCAAGCTTGAAGTTCCCTGGTCGACCTGAGTCATTCAAACCAGCTGTGTTTCCTCAGCAGATCTGGTCCACTTCTGATCACCTTCTCCCTGACGATGTGGCCCTTGGGATCCCAGCTAATTGTGGGAAGAATCTCCTGCTAGACTGTGGGACCTGGGCTTTTCTTGTGCCCCCTTCTTCTTCACAGCTGGCAAAGGGAAGGCTCCTCTGAGCTTGTTCAAGCTCCTTAAGCAAAAGGCTGCCGTGTGCACTCCCTTCTCAGCGTCAGCATTCCTCTTTTGTTTTTGGAAAGGGCTTATTATTTTTTTTTTTTTAAATTTTTATTGGGCAATATTGGGGAACAGTGTGTTTCTCCAGGGCCCATCAGCTCCAAGTCAAGTCACTGTCCTTCAATCTACTTGTGGAGGGCGCAGCTCGGCTCCAAGTCCAGTCATTGTTTTCAATCTTTAGTTGCAGGGGGCGCAGCCCACCATCCCATGTGGGGATTGAACCGGCAACCTTGTTGAAAGCTCGCGCTCTAACCAACCGAGCCATCAGGCCGCCCCGCGGCGTTCCTCTTTTTGCTTCAGGTTTGGTTTGGAAATTTCTTACTCTCTTGTAAACTTTTAATGCTTTTGCAAATATATCGCTATCTCTGTATTAAATATAGCTATTTCAGCTTTTTAAAGTTACCTTCAGCCTGAAGCTTGGTCAGAATAACACATCCCATCCTTACCAGAAGTCTGAGTTATCTTTCTAAACAGGAAATCTCACCACATCTCTCCTCTGTTTAAAAGTCTTCATGGGCTCCCACTGTCTTCCAATACAGATCCCACTCTTGAGTGCGTCTCCCAAGGTCCTGGCAAATCTGGCCCCGGCCACCACCCCCTCCTCCCTGATGCTCTCTGTTTTGGTCACACTGAGTTGTTCTGGTCCCTGAAGGCCACTCACCCCTGGTGTAGGCAGTGCTGTTTGGTTCCTTCAGGCTGAGATGATTTCCTCATCTCTTAGCCTGGCTAAGTCCTGCGCACCCTCTAAGTCTCAGGTTAGACAGCACGTCTTGCAGGAAGCCTTCCCCGATATTCCCCGATACCCACCCCCAACCTCTTGCTGGGTCAGGGGCCTCCTCTGGACTCCCACTGTGCCCTGTGCACCCCCCTTCACAACATGGGCCACAGTGGACTGGAATTACTTGCTTCCCTGTCTGTCACCCCATTAGACTATGGGCTCAGTCAATGTTTGTAGAATGAAAGATTGGATGATGGATGGATGAATGGACGGATGGATGGGTGATGGGTGGATGGGTGATGGGTGGATGGATAATGGATGGATAGCTGGCTCTTCTCACATCTGCCCTGACATTATTAATTGTTTTGGCTTTTTAGGGACCTGTCCTCTCTCCCCCAACTGAACTGGCAGTGCTGGGACAGAAGGGCTGTCCCTTCTTCATTCCCCCTCCATGTCCCCTGCCGAGTCCTTTGCACGGAGTGACCCCAGGCTCCTTCTGGCACACACTTCCTTTGAGGCTCATGCCTTCTCCCTGACCTCTAAATCAAGAACTGGGGTTGTAGGTCCCAGGAATAGGAGAATATATCTGAGGGGGCAATTTTAAGTCAAACTACAGGAAACCCTATTTCATGTAACGTTCGTTTCTGTGCATACAAATTCCAAAACCCTCTGCTAAGAGAAAACCAGGCGGGGAGGCGTACAGTCCATCAGTGATGTCCAAGGGCTCTGGGTCTCTGACTTGGGTTAGAATCCCTGACTGTGGGACGTTGAGCAAACAACCTAACCATTTATTGCCTCAATCTGCCCATCTGTAAGACAGGGGAAACCATATTATTTATCTCAGAGCATGGACGGGGGCCAGCCAGATGGGGATTTTCGCTAGATCCCATCTATTGCCTTTCCAGATACCCTGTTCCACCTGCCACGTCCCTTCCTGCCCCTCTGCCTTTACTAGCACTGTGCCCATTTCCAGGATGCCCTTCTCCTTCCTCCAACGCATCCTGCAAGGCAGGCTCTCGTCCTCAGGAGAGCTCGTGCCGACTGTCCTGATCCACGAGGCCTTTGCTGGCATCGTGGGCAGCGATGCGAGGAGCAGCTGGAGGGGTGGGGCATCACCATTCATTTGGAGCATTGACTGAGCACCTCCCACATGCAGGGCCCTGTGCTGGGGGCGGGACAATGAGTGAGATTTTCAGGGCCCGCGTCCTCTTGTTCTTGGTGTGTGTCCCAGACTCATCAGCAGAACAAGGGCTCTTATAAAAGCTGCTTATCTGGCCTCTTGGTGGTTCCCATCTGCCCGGATACCTGGCTGTCAATCAGGGGATGGTGGTGGGACTCAGGTGGGGGGTGGGGATGGCAGGGAAGCATGTTTTCCTATTGGTTTTGGAAGGGTGATGGTAACATTCCCAAATATTGTAAAGTGCTTTAAAATATATAAAAGTGCTTCTCTTTTACTCCTATACCTGGTCTCAGTTACAGATGGCAAGGAGGCTGGTCATTTTAGAGACAAGGAGACCTGAGACCAGAGAGGGACAGAGACTGCCCAAGGTCACACAGCTAGTTGGCTCCCTGGATGAACCTGCCCTTCTGGTCCTGGAGATCATGTCCCCTGAGGCTGCAGAGCCGGGCAGAGCAGTGGTAACCATTCTGAAGGCCAGAGATAGCGTCTCCCCGGTGCCCAGCTCAGGACCTGGCACGCTGGGTATAAAGAGCATGCCTTCAAGTGCAGGGGTGGCCCAGGAAGAGTTTGCAGCCAGGAAGGCACAGTGTCTGTGTGGAGGCTTAAGGTCACAAGGTTGGGGTTAAGGAGGAAGCTGTATGGGGAGACCGTTGAGAGCCGTCTAGCAGTCGGGGGGACTTGGTAACAGGTTGGACACGGGGGCTGTGAGGCAGGAAAACTCGAGGCTCTGCGGCTCTGCGAGGACAGCTGAGAGGAGAGTGGAATCGTCTGCAGAGCGAGGGGCCCTGGAGGAGGAAGCTGTCTGGCTTGGGGCGCAGGAGGGCAGGATAATGAGGAATCTGGCTTTGGCCAAGGTACAACTGAGGCACCCAGCTGTCCAAGTGGGGACATCCAGTGTCCACTGAGGTTGCTGAGATTTAGGGGTGAGCGATGACTGGTGAATCCCCCTCCCTGAGCCCCGGCCTCCAGCTATGTTGGGACTTGGGGCCTGGTCCTTGGGGTCTCAGGAACACACAGACCTCATTTCCTTCCCAATAGCTTTCCAGGAAGGAAAACACCCAGGGGCTTGGTTGAACCTTGGAATTAATTTCACTTGCAGTGCGGCCCAGGTGTCTGATCATGTGGGACTTTCATAATAAGATTATTAATCACATGCTTACTTGAGAGGAGGGCGGCATGGCCCCAGGTTGGGGGTGATCTCTGAGGCCCACTGGCAGTTCCTACAGCCTGCCAGGCCTGGCGGTGCATTTTGGATCAAGTCCCTTAGTGTTCCTGGCTGCCTCAGTTTCTCCACCTGTCTTGGGAATCCAGACAATCGTGGCAACAGGGAAGATGGAGCAGTAGATGCAAATGACCCTGATCTCCCAGTGGCGACAGCCATGAAGTATTGACTGGTCCTCTCTCCAAGGCGCTTGGAGCAAGGGGATCTGCGAGCGTGTCCTACTTGGCATCTAACATATGGCAGGTTTTCCTCATTGCCTGTTGTCTCCTCACTAGGATGTAAGCCCCATGAGGGAGGGAGTTTGTGTCTTTGGTTCATCAGTGCCTAGAACGTGCCTGGTACATGACAGGCTCTGTGGGAGTTGAATGAACAAATGTCTTCTCATGTGTCTTAAACCCAGGCCGTGGACCTTCTGCTTCTTTCTGCGTCTAACGTGAGGGCCGTGAACAGCTACCGACCACCCACCGTCTCATAACAGAGCTGATCACCATACAGCCTTCAGGGCAGGATTCCTGTGGGGGTGAAATGGGACAATTCACGGAGGACCTTGGGCACAGCAAAGACTCAGTGGTGTCGACTAGGAGTGCTATTTTGGGGAGTTTACGCCCCACCCCGATTTTGCCGAGACTTCAGGATGACCACATTGTGACCGTGCCTCAGATCCCCTTCAGCAAGAGGAGGACGTGACGTGACCCCACTAGTCACCGGGAGGATCCCCATGGCCCCCGGAAGCCTGTGAGTAAATGCTTTGCGTTTCAGGAGAAGCAGTTTCCTTCTGGCATCTGGAGGGCAATGGTAAGACTGGTGCACATTGCAAGTGCTTTAAAATCCATCAAATGCTTCCTTTACATTCTCTTCCCTGGTCTCAGTTACGGAGGACAGGGTGGGGAGGACCATTTACCAACCCAAGTCCAGAGAAGGACCGTGACTGCCCGACGTCACGCCGCTAGTGGGTGGACCAGAAGCCATGTTTCTCCCCCACTTCCCCCGCCAAGTGGGGCAGCAGGAAAGAGAGGCCCAGGGGAGGGTTTGCCTGCCCCTTCAGCTGGCCCCCTGTCAGCAGGCCCCCCTGTTGGGGGTGGACATGTCCTGAAGCTTCGGAAGTGCCTGTGGTCCAGGTAAGAGAAGTAGAGGAGAGTGGAGTTGAGAAGTTAGTTCTAGGACGCAGCTGTCTCTCCAGGCAGAGACCTGGGGGCCATCTCAGCTTCCTCTCTTTCTTCTCCCCCCACATCCATGTTGGTCCGCATCTCTCTCTACCCCTGTGGCCACCATCTTGGTGACTCACCACCAGCTCCCTCCTGGAAGACTCAATACAGTGACCTGAGTGATTGTCTTAAAGGGACAACAGGGCATGTCGTGGCCATTTAAACCCCAGCAGCCTCTGAACCCCTCCTGCTTTCAGCCTGGCTCCCTGACTGGCACGGTCTGGCCTGGCCTCACTGCCTCTGACCCACACCCCTGATCGCTGCACCGCAGCCACACCAGCCTTTGACGGGCCCCTGCCTCAGGGCTACAAGCTGGTGGTTCCACTCCCGGATATGCTGTTCCATGTGCGCCACACACCTGACTCCTCAACCTTGAAGTCTCAGTATGAGTGTCACCTCCTCAGAGACTCCCTCCCCAAGCAAGGAACTTAAAAGAGGTCCCTCTTAATGCTGTTTTTCTCTGCGTTGACCCCGCAGTGTTGACAGCATCCTGACGCCCTTTCCTCCCTTCCTTGTCTTTCTTCTCTTATTCGGCGTCTGCCTCTCCTACTGAGAGAGACTTCCAAGCAGGCAGCGACCTGGAGAGTCTCGGTCATCCTGTGCGTCCGCCCCCTTGCACAGGCCAGGCCCTTAGCAGCTGCTTGATGTATATTTTTTGGATAAAGAAACACAATTGTCTGTGAAGTAGTGATGACATGTACTTCATGGGGTGGGTGTGAGCTTTCAGGGGCTGGTGCCCGAAAGCCCTAGGCACACGGCTTCTGGCACCGAATAGGGGCTTAAAGATGGTGGTTTGTAGCACCCTCCGCCCCCCGCCCCCACCCCGGACTGGGAGCTCCCGGATGCCGGACCCTGAGTCCCAAGTCTCCATCTCGCCTGGCACAGCTAGGCAGTCAATCTGTTAAAAGCTTGAATGAGAGTTTTACAAGACAGAGGAATAGGGTTAGTCATTGTCCTCAGCGATTGTTTTTGTTGCCTAGGAACCCCCACCCCCACTCTCAGAGGTGAGTGACTTTGTGGGTGAAAAACAAGGACTGAATGAAGGAGTGAATGACCCAGAAAGGAGAACAGCCTCGGCTGCAAGCAGATGGGGAGAGGGGTTTGGAGGGCGGTTGTCAGCTCTATAGGGCCTAGAGCTGGGGGAGGTGCTGGTTCCCTGATTGGGCAGAAATGAGATTCACAAAAATTTCCCTGGTGTCCGCAACTTACAAAGGGAGTTTAGCAAAAGGAATGTTAACTTCCACGTTTTGGCTCCAAAAGTCATTTGAAGGTGGGGGTAGACAGGACCTAATGACATAGGCTGTCTGGGAGCTCTGGGGGTCTGGGGGTGGCTACAGAAGAGTATGGGCCACCAGAGGTACCCAGATGGTCCCTCAGTCCCTGAGAGCCACCCAGGGCAGAGTCTTTGTGGGTGCTGGGGTCAGCACTATAGATCCTGAGCACCCAATACAGCACTCCTGCTGCCAATGTGGGTGCAGCTTTGCCGTCCTGTCCTGGACTATTCTGGGAGCACTTTTGGATGTCTACCTGGGCCCTCGCCTCCTTGTCCCAAGGTGACTTCTTGAACTTTCCAACTTCGCCGGTGGCTGGGAGAGGGGTGTAGCCCAGTAGGTAAGAGCAATGACCCAGGTTGAAATCCCGTCTCTATCTCTTATAAACTAAGGGACCTTAGGTGACTACCGAACTTCTCTGAGTCTCGCTTTTCTCTTCCATAAAATGGGGACAATAATGATCGTTCTTCCCTAATGTGGTGAGCATTTCATGAGGTAATATCCCTGGAATGCCTGGCGTGGGCCCCACTGGGGCCATTGGGTGCCTTCTGAGTTGATAAGGCTTCTGCTGTGGTGGAGGAAGCATTGGGGGGCTTCGTTTCTCAAGCTGGGTCCCACGTGGGGTACGGCATGCACAGGAACTCAGGAGCTCTGGGGCCACTGGGAGTCACCAGACAAAATCTAAACATTCAGAAAGGTTGTTTCTCCCCTGGGGATGCTGGAAGAGCCATCATAATGCCAGCAGCAGCAGTATAAATGACAGTAAGAGTAACAGTGACAATAATAAAGGCAATAATAACCAGAATTTATGGAGGACCAAGAATATGCTTTATGCCATGCTGAGCACCTTACAAGAATGATCACGTCATCCTTACAGTGGCCATAGATGGTGGATTTTGTCATTATCCCTATTTTACGGTCAAGAAAACTCACACTCAGGGAGCTGAAATGACTTGCCCAAGGTCACGCTGTTGGTACACAGTGTGCGAGAGGGGCAGGCTTGAACCCAGAAGTCTAGCTCCCAAGTCTGTGCTCTCGACATTCCCACTTGGCTGATTTCTTTTTGCCCATCTTCTCCCTCTTCCCTGTGCTGATATCCGCTGTGCTTCAATGGACACCATCAAGAAAGTGAAAGGCAACCCACAGAATGGGAGAAAAATTTTGTAAATCGTATATCTGATAAGAGATTTGTGTCCAGAATATATAGAGAACTCTTATAACTCAATGATAAAAGACAAATAATCCAACTGAAAAATCGGCAAAGCATTTGAAGAGACATCATTCTTCCAAAGAAGACATACAAGTTGCAACAAACACATGAAAAGATGCTCAACACCATTAGTCATTGGGAAATGCAAATCGAAACCGCAGTGAGATCTCACTTCACCCCCACTAAGATGACTAAAATAAAAAAGTTGGGCAATAACAAGTGTTGGTGAGGAGGTGGAGAAATTGGAGCCCTCATACACTGCTAGTGGGATTGTAAAATGGTGCAGTTACTTTGGAAAACAGTTTGGTGGTTCTTCAAAATGTTAAACATAGGAGGTTACATATGACCCAGCAATTCCTCTCCTAGCTATATACATCCAAGAGAATTGAAAACATGTATTCACACAAACATTTGTACATGAGTGTGCATAGCAGCATTATTCATAAGAGCCACAAAGTGGAAACTGTCCCCATGTCCATCAACTGATGAATGGATAAGCACGTGTACATTCGTACAATGGAATATGATTTCACAATCAAAAGGAGCAAAGGACTGATAGATGCTGTAACGTGGGCAAACCTTGAAAATATTATGCTAAGTGAGAGCAGCCAATTACAAAAAACCACATACTGTATGATTCCATTGATATGAAATGTCCAGAATAGACAAATCCGTAGAGGAAGAAAGTAGATTGGTGGTTGCCAGGAGTTGGGGGAGCGGTGGGGGGAAGAGTGGGGGTGACTGCTAATGGATACAGGGTTTATTTTGGGGGTGAGGAAAGTGTTCTTAAGTTGGATAGCGGTGATGGTTGTACAACTCTGTGAACATACTGAAGCCATTGAATTGCACACTTGAAAAGGAGGAATTTTATGGTATGTGAATTACATTTTAATGAAACAGTTGTTTAAAAAAGAAAGGGCTCGATTTCTATTATAGTTCACAGGAAATATAGGGATAGAGGGACCAGTTAAATGAAACCATGAGGAAGCGCACAGACAAATCCAGGATGTGGATATTCAACGAGACAACAGACTCAGTTTCTTTAGTAAGTCAACGGCATGAAAATAAAGTAATGGGACACAACATCAGAACGCCGTGTGTAGACCTTACATGGATCCGAATTCAAACGAATCACCAGGAAACGGCATTGATGAGACTATCAGGAAAACTAGATTCTATCCTGGACAGTTAGGTGATACCATGGGACGCCCGTTACTTTGGCTAGGTGTAATGAAGGTATTATAGTTATGTGAGAACGTGTCTGTATGTGTAGAGGGACGCTGAAGGGTGCTGCGAAATGAAATGACATGACAACAACAAAATAATTGAAAGGGATAGATAAAACAGGTATAGCAAAATCTCAGTGATTATTGATTTGAATGATGGGATATGGGAATTTATTATATTCTTTTGAGTATGTTTGAAAATATTCCTAATGAAAACCTTTTTAATGTTTAAAAAAAAAAAATCCTGCCTGTGTGGCCTCAAGCAAGCCATTTCTCTGAAGCTGGGTTTGCACATCTATAAAATGGGGGTGGTGTTTATGCCATTTTGCAGATGGGGAGACTGAGGCTCAGAGAGGTGGCATGAATGCCCAGGTCTTACGGCCAGTCATTATCAGAATCCCAACCTAGCTGGCCACAAACCCCGGCTCTCACCTCCTTGCTTCCCTGTGGTGGCTGTCCTCAGCAGTTGTCACCTCTGGAGTGTGTGTGTATATGTGTGTGTCACCTCGGGGTCTCTCTGAGGCCAGCCTGAGACCCGACCCAAGGTGGAGTCTGTTTTCTTTCTCGAATGGACACAGTAGACACTAGATGTCCTTTGAGTCAGCTGCAGCTCTCACATAGGCCCTCAGTCCACCCTGCCCTAGGTCACTTTCTGTCCCTGACTCCGGATGTCCCGGAGCCAGGCTCGGCGGGCCCAGGCAACTGGACAATGGGCCCTTTGGAGGCTGGGCCAGGGCCTGGGCCTTGGCTGGGGCTGTGGCTGAGGCCACCACAGAAGGCCACTTGTGGTCGGCCCGGCTGCAGCCAGAAATAGGTCTTGCTGGGCACCAGGCTCCTGAGGGCCCCGCCTTGGGTTCGGCCTGGGAATGTGGGTATTTGCAGAGCTGAGGGGAGGAGACCTTCGTCAGGAAAGCAGGTCTATTTTGGGGCCTTTGGGAGGCAGGGAAGAAAATCGACCCCGGCCCTTAGCTTCCATCTTCAGCCCATCCCTTTAGTGCAGATGTGGAAGACCAGGTCCCTGAGTCCCCTGGGTTCAAATGCTGGCTCTGCCCCAGATAGCTGTGTGCCCTGCATGCCCTGTGGTGGGTCATTTCCTTCTTCAAGCCTCGCTTTGCTCATCTGATGATGGGGACAGATGGTGATAAGTCATTCATGGGGTGTAAGGATTCAGGTGCTGTGTGCATGGCACCTGGAACAGTCTGTGCGCATAAAGCACCTAAAGTGTTTGCTCCCCTTCCTCCTCCACCCCTATTCCTGTGCGGAGTGTGTCAGGGGGTGTACCTGCCACTGGGGTCTCTCTTGGCCCCAGGGTGGGCTCTGCAGCACCTGGTTTGGGGCACACATTTACATCATCATTGGGGGAATCAGAGCACTGGAGACCTGGCAGAGGCTTGACACCCCCTGTGCTGGGCTCCCCTGCCTTGCCGGGCTCCCCAGGCTCCACTCGGGACTGTAGGCTTTCTCATCCTCCCATCAGGCACCGGGCCCTGCCAGAGTCATGCTCAGGGCTGGCAATGGGAAGGATCTCAGCCGTTGTCCCGCAGGACTTCCACATCTGCCTCTCTTGGCCCAAAGCGGGGTGATGGGGACCGCTGACTGAGGAGCTCTGTGAGTTTAGGCCCGTGGCTCATAGACAGACACAGACCCAGGTTCAAATCCAGAGTCATGTGGGCAGTAGGGGGCCCTTAGAGTGGAGAGATGGGAGTCGTGTGTATCTAGTTCTTCTGCAAGCTAGGAATCCGTTCTCCCCCCTCCCGTCCCCTGTATGTCCTTGAGGCTATTTTTATGCGTTGCTGGAAACTAGAATTACAGCCAGAGCCAAAGCACTGGGAGGTTTCCTGAGCACCCCGGGTCTTGCCCAGGGGAGCAGGGGTCATTCCCAGCAGGCTGGTGGAGACTGTCCAGAAGCGCCTCTGTGTGGGTGGAGGAGCCTGGCACTCTGGCCGCCGTGAGCCTGGAGCTCGTTGTGGCAGGTCCCTGGCTGGTTGGCTGTCACAAAGGTGAGGAGCAAGGACTTAGAGAGGCCGTGTGAGGGTCTAACTGCCCGGGGTGCTTGAGGCCCGCGTGAGCATCCAGAATGCTCGTGGAATTCAGTAATCCATCCACTCGCCACCGACCTCTTCACTCATCACATATTTAACTAGGATCTCCTAGGTGCTGGGGTCACCCCTAAAATACGGAGAGTCCTGCCTCCCAGGAGCTCACAGATCTCACCCTCCAGCTCAAACAGTCCCCTGCCTCCCTATTGCCCTCTGGAGATGGTGCAATGTTTATACTGTGACAGAGACAAGTCACAGAACTTTCTCCACCCACCTAAGCCTCCTAAAAGAGAATCTCTCTCTCACTCTATCTCTCTTTTTGTTTAGCAAGAGAAAATAACCAAATTTAATACATACATATGTATGGAAACCCCGCATACATGAGAGAGTCAGAGACCCCACATGCACGAGAGGTTCCCTAAGAGAATCTTCACTTTGCCTGCTCAGCTCTTCCTTCTGACCTCTGCAGGGAGCCCTGTCTTTCCCAGTCTCATTCCAGGGAGAGGCAGGGATGCAGAGCAGGGGGAAGCCCTTGCTGCGTCAGTTCCGGGCTGTTTTGTTGGGGGCTCTGCAAAGTGGGGAGAACAGAGAGGGAACAAAGAACTGGAAACCCTGAGGCTGTAAAATGAAGAACTGAATGAGCAGAGAAAGGGCAGGAAAGGCACATGTGAGGGGCTGCAAGTGAGGGGCTGCAAGTGAGGGGTTCTGAAGTAGACCTGATGAGGGAGCCCTGCAGGGAAATGTGATGGGATTGAGAGCCGTGGCTGAGGGTAGAAAATCGGACCCTCCTTAATATTCTTTGCAAGACAAAAAGATATTGGCAATCCCCATAAATAATTTGTGGTGGCTGTCCCAAGCTTCTTTTAATGAGAAGGGACAAGGCCACATGGGTCCTACGAGTCACTCCGGGTGCATCTATATGGCTTATAATGCCTTCTGTAATCTGTGTTCTGCCCGACTTTTTAGCTTTATTGCTTATCTCTTCACCTTTTTTCTTTCTCATCTACACCCCACTTCCAGCCTGATCTTGTTCCTTTCACCTCCCCCCGAGCCTTGCTGTGGCTTCTGCCAGAACCCACCTCTGCCCCCACTCCTCGGCTGTTTCCAAGTATTTGGTCTCTTAGGCCCTGAGTTCCCCTCCCTTAGTCGCCGGCTTGACATGCACAGATTATTTCCTACCTTGGAATAATTTCAGTGCAGTCTTAGAAAGAATATAAAATTAGTGCCCGATGAGTTTTACCAGTCTGTTCACACTTCACAAAACACAGACAAATAAGCAGAATGTCCAGGGAAATGACATTGCCTGGCTACTTTGTCTTTCGTATTCACAATAAACTACAAATTAATATTCATTGGGCACCTACTATGTCCCAGCTATTCCGTCGGGTGCTAGTGCTATAAGTGTATTTAATGGAGCTGAAGTCCACAACCCAAACCCTAACCCAGTACCACCCCTAAGCCCAACCCTAACCCCAATCCTGAACCCAACGCTAACCCTAATCTAACCTCAACCATATCCCAGCCCAAACCCAATACCAACTCTACCCCTAACCAAAACCCAACCCCAACTGAAAACTAAACATCTAACCCCAAACCCAACCTCAACCCCAAACCCAAACCAAACTCCAACCCCAACCCTAATTCTAACCTTTGTGTCAAAAATCTTTCAATAAGTGTGTGGTTCCTTTTCCGTCATAGTCAGTGGAGCACACTGAGTAATAATGAAACTCATCTGATTCTGGATAATCCAGTAGTTTCAGACTGGAAAAGATAGAAGGCAAGTGAAACTTGATTTCATATGAGCTGACTTGAGGAGATAACTTGGAAAAACAGGGGTGTGTTTTCATGTAAATTCCCACAAGCCTATTTTGTGGCCATTTTCTAAAATCAAGATCTTCTGTGTGACCCTGTCTGACTCAGCTGTTGGCCTCTGGGCCATGCAGACCCTCTCCTTCCGTGAATGCCCCAAGCCTCAAAGCATCCATATGCTGTTCCCTTTGCCTAGAATACCTTTCCTTCCCTCCTCACCTGGCTGACTCCTGCTCCATCCTCAGCTCCCTCTAAAATGTCACCTCCTCAGGGAGGCCTGCCCTGTATGCTCTCTCTCCCAGACTCATTTTTTGTTTTCTTCATGCTCATGGCTCATGCATTTTCCTTTCAGGGCATTCATGGATATTTGTGGTCACGTGTTTGTTTGCATGTTTATTTCCTGCATGTCTGTCTCCCCAGCCAGATGGTGACCTCTTTCAGGGCAGGGGCTGTGTTTTGTTCACTGCTGTAGCCCCAGTACCTAGCATAGCACCTGACACACAACAGACCCATAGAAAACTTGGTTGAGCGAACAAATGAATGAATGAATACATGCATTTTCCCCTTCTTCATGAAGCTGAAAGAAACATTCCAGCTAATGGAAGCTCCTGGCTAAGGGATGTTTGTCCCAGGCCCTGCACTGAGCCCTGGGGAAGCCAGGAGAGAGGAGCCAGGTCTCTCCCAGTGCAATTTGCCATCCGTTTTGCTTCCATTGACCTGTTCCAGGCTTACTTGGAAACAGAGGTTTTTTTGAGAATCCATTTCCTCATTTCAGATTCTCCACCACACTGAGTGGGAGGTCAGCAGGTACCGTCCTCAGTGTTTTACAAGACACTTTTGCCCACAGAGTGAAAACACTTGTGTGGGTCACCCGGCTGGGTGGTTTGGCAGCAGGACCAAAACCCTATTTCCTGGCCCCCAGCTCTTGGCACTGAGCCTTCCTTTCTTTCTGCTTCTGCTCCTGGAGGTGCTCAGCTCTGTGTCTGCCTCCAGCAACTCAGCAGCTGGGATGCGGCCATGTGGACCCTGGCAGAGGCCAGACCCATCTTCCCATTTTGTTGACAGGCATGTTAACCAGCCTTGGGCAAATGAGTCAGAGGTCTGCACCCTGGGAGCCCCCAGGTGAGAGGGTGGATTCTTCACACCCATATGGGGTCCTCCTTTCTGACTAAGGTCAGAAAAGGACCTTAGTTATAGGGTCACTGCTGTTTATTGAGCACCTACTGGGGCCAGGCTTGTGCGAATTGCTTACTTATTTATAATTCTCGCTGGAGCTTCACAATTACTCAATTTACCGGATGGAGAAACTGAGGCACAGAAAGGTTCAGTGACTTGTACCGCGCACACAGCTAAGTGTTTCTGGTAGGATCTGAACCCAGATCTGCTGGACTCTAGAATCTTAACCTTATACTTAAAGGCAAACAAAATCCCAGGAGTGCCAAGGAAATGCTGTCAAGATGTTATCAAAACTGCACGGTACAGATAAAAGCGAGAGCATCCTGGGCACTGAGGACTGCCCATGGTTGGCGGGTGTCCTCGGTTTTCTGAGACCAAGGCCCCGCCCAGCGCCCCGCCCGCCCCGCCCTCCTGCTTTAGCTTCCTTGGGCTCCGCCCCCGCGGGCTGTGCGGGCCTCCCATTGGCTGCTGTTTCCATGGTTACGCGGGGGCTGGCTCTGAGGCCTGCTTTCCAACACGTGTCCCCGGGAGCCGCCCGGAATTTGACAGGAGACCATGTGCGCGGCAGCGCGGGAGTCAGACAAAGGGCCGGGGGAGGTGGGGAACGAAGCCGGCGGGGAGGCCAGCGCAGCCCCGGCGGGGAAGAGCCCCGCGCCCCTCCTGCAAGCAGGAGACGCCCCCATCCCCACGCTAGCCTTTTGTATTTTGAAAGAAACAACAAAACAGAATTGCTGGGGAAAGTGAGGTGGGAGAGGTTTCCAGCCAGTCCCACCTGCTTTCTCTTTTCCAGGAAAACCCGAGTATGCGGGCATCTTTTCCCACCTGAGAGCCCACAGTGTCCTTCTGTATTCCCTGGGCTTGTAACCCCACCTTGACTTGGGTCCTCCAGGTTTAAATTCTCTTTCTCTGGCTTGTTCAGGGAGCAAAAGCTTATCAAGTGTGGTTGTTTTGATGCTTGAAAAATGGGACCGAAGGAATTGTGGGGGATCTCGTCATCCATCCCTCCTACAACAGCTACCACACCCCCAAATGTGGTGATGGAAAAGCCATCTCCCCCTTCACTGGGAACCCTGGGCTCTGTACCTAGTGAGGGCCTGGGCTGGGCTGCTCAGGTCAGGTCAGTAGAGACTTCGCCTGTCCCACGTGTTTGTCGTCCTGTGGCCTCTCATGGTTGGCATCCCCAAGCCAGATGCCCTAATGCCCCTTTCCCTCAGCCCCATTTCCACCACCAGTTGTATCAGTTTCCTGTTACTGTTACAACAACTCACCACAAACTCAGTGGCTTAAAACAACGAAAATGTACAATCCTAGAGGTCAGAAGTTTGACACAGGTCTCACTGGGCTAAATTCAAGGCCCAGGGAGCCTTGCATTCCTTCTGGAGGCCCTGGGGGAGATTCATTTCCTTGCCTTTCCCAGGTGTAGAGGCTGCACACATCCCTTGGCAGGTGACCCCCTTTCATCTTTAAAGCCAGGAGTGGCCAGATGAGTTTTTCCTCATAGTGACGTTGTCTCTTCTTCCGTCTTCTACATTTAAGAACCCTTATGATTGTGTTGGCCCACCCAGGTGAGCCAGAATAAGCTCCCGGCTCAGAGTCAGCTGATGAGCTACCTTTCGTCTGCAACCTAATTCTCTCCTGCCGTGTGACATAGTGTTCACATGTTTGGGGGTTAGGACGGGGGCATCTTTGGAGACGCTATTCTGCCGACTGCAGCAGCCCTGACAGTTTCCCCTCCGAAATCTCTCTGCAGTCCACCTCCCCTCTCCTCCCTTTCTGACTGCCCACCTCTCTGCCAAGGTGCCCACAGTAGCCACCAGTCCATCGTCCTCATCTTTCTGACCCAGCTCTGTCCACAGCCCTCAGGGTGAGTGCTCCAAAACATACATGCTGCCATTTCCATGGTCCTTGTCACCTGCAGGGAAGAGTATTTGGGCACACAGGCCCTTGACCTGCCCCCGCTTCTCCAGACCCATCCTCTCCATCTCTCCGCCTCACACCCTCTGTCCCAGGAATAGCAAATCACTGCTGGTCCTCTTTATTCCCCAGGGCATTTGACACCTCCTGGCCTTTGCCCGTGTGGTACCAGCTCTTGGACTGTCCTGCCCACTTTTATTTTTTGCCCGTAGGAAGACTTCTCTGACCCCTAGGTCAAGTTGAGGGCACCCTTGTGGTCCTTCCCAGAACCTAAATGTGCTCATCACTGCCCACCTTGGTTCAAAGACATCCCAACTCACGTCTTCCTCCTCGTGTGTCCAAGAACCCGGTGGGTGAGTCCTGCGTCCTGCTCGCCTCTTTGGCCACACGGCCCAGCGTGGGCTCGCTCGGTGGCTTGGTCTGGGATTGGCAAGGCGACCCGCTGGGCTATTCTGGGAAGCAAAGGGTAAAGTTGGATGGCAAAGCCTTTTCCCTCACCGTGCATGAGGACCTTTGCTCCGCTTCTGGCTGCTGAGGTGGAATAATAATATAGCAACAACAGTGGCGTCCAGGCCAGGCATCTGCTAAGTGCTTTACATGTGTGTTATCACCGGATTCTCACAACAGCCTTAGGAGACACCAACTATTTTCTGCACCCCCATTTTATAGATGAGAACCCTGAAGCTTTTGAAGTTACCATGAGTGAACTTTTGATGAGACCCCGAGAAAGCAAGGTGTCTTGGTGGTTCTGGCCCCCATTTGGAGAGGTGGTGGGATCTGTTGGGAGGGGTGACAGTCGTTGGTTTGATGGAGAGGCGGCCCGGCTTCTGGCAGGAGGCTGTGACTGGCCATGCCTTGGGTGGGGTTGGCCTGGCCCCTTAGCGACTTCCTGGAAGAACTTCCCTGTAGCCTCTACTTCCCTCTTATTTCCTGTTTCCTTTTCCTCATTATTCTGCCAGCTATTGTCACCTTCTCTCCTCCCCACTTGTCCAACCAGGATGTTGTAGGTAGGAGGTTCATTTTCAAAAATAAAGGAAAGGGAGTGGCGAGGTCGTGTTCAATGGGCACAGTTTCAGTTGGGGAAGAAGACTCGGGCAGAAGGGGTAGATGAGAAAGAAGTAGGTTTGGGATCTGTTTTGAAAGTGGAGCTGCCAGCATTGGCTGATGCTGTGGAAGGGGGTTTTTGAGAAAAGACAGAGTCAAGGATGACTACAGTTTTGGGCCCCAGCCACATGCTGGATGAAGAGCCATGAACTGAGATGAAAAAGCAAGTTTTGGGGGCGAAGAACAGAAGTTCTATTTTAGGCATGTTACATTGGAGATGCCAAGTAGACAATCGGGTAACCACTGGCAAGAAGAGCCCAGGCTCAGTGGGGAGGGCTGGATGGAGAGGTGAATGTGGGGCCCCTGGTTACAGAGGGGTACTGACAGCCATCAGACTGGAGGACACCACCTAGGAAGTGAGAGAGAAGGGGCCTGATGGATTTCCTCGGGCTGCAGTAACAAAGTACCATGGTCCCCCCTTCTTTGTGGTTTCAGCTTCCACAGTTTCAGAGGTCAATTTCAGTCTGAAAACATTAAATAGAGAATTCCAGAAATAAACAATTCATAAGTTTTACATTTTGAGCCATTCTGAGTAGTGTGATGAAATCTCGCGCCATCCTGCTCCTTCCCGCCTGGGACACGTATCATCCCCTTGTCCAGCGTGTCCACACTTACACGCTCCCGCCCGTTAGTCACTTAGGAGCTGTCTCGGTTATCGGATCCACTGTCCACCATATCGCAGTGCTTGTGTTCCAGTCGCCTTCACTTTAGTTAGTAATGACCCCAAAGTACAAGAGCAGTGATGCTGGCAGATCAGATATGCCCAAGAGAAGCTGGAAAGTGCTTCCTTTAAGTGGAAAGATATGTATAGGAAAAAAATATATACTATATAGGGTTCAGTGCTATCCATGGTTTCTGGCATCCACTGGGAGTCTTGGGACATATCCCCTGGAGATAATGGATAAGGGGGGACGACTGTCTGTCACAGAGTTGTAGGGAGAATTAAGTGAGAACAGGTGTGAAACATCATTCACATGGTGTCTGGCATGAAGCGTGCAGCAAAGGGCACCCACGCGACCTTTCCTGGTGCAGTCACTCTCCCCTCTCCTCGCTTACCATTCTGTCCTTTCTCCTGGATCCCTAGACTGTCAACACTATCTCCTGACTCTCTCCCCTGATGGCCCTGCTTTCTATTTCAGAGGGACATAAATAAGCAGAATATCCAGGGACTGCCACCACTCCCCTCTGGCACCTGGCCCACTCCCTCTGCCCCCTCCTGCTTCAGAGATGCCCAACCTTGCCTTGGGCACCAGATTCCATCTCCTGTCCTTCAGGACAAGCCCCTGCTGCCTCCCTGTCTGTCCCCTCCCTGCTGGATAATTCTCATTTGAATACACACGTGCCATAACTGTGTCCGTCTTTACAAAACCTCTGACTGCACATCTCTCTCTGCTATCACCCTATTTCTCTTTTATGACAAAATGTATCAAAGAGTTATCTGCCTGCTCTTCCTGCTTCTTCTCATCCAAGTCTCCTAGAACCTACTCCAATCAGGCTTCTTTCCTCCTGTTCCACTGGCATTGCTGCTGTTGAGGTCACCGGTGACCCCCTCCCCATTGCTAACCCGATGGTTGTCTCCATCCTCCTCTTGCTTAACCCTCAGCAGCCCAGGCACCAACCCTCACTCCTTCCTTGATACCCAGGGCACATTCCCCTATTTCCCTCCCATCTGTCTGTCACTCTTCAAGCTTTGCTGGTTCCTCCTCAGGTCTATGCCTCTTAACATTGGAATGACAAAAACTCAGTCCTCTGGCCCCGAGAATGGGTTGAATTGTGTCCCCCTAAAAAGATACACGTATGTTGATGAATATTATTCAGGCTTAAAAAGGAAGGAAATTCTGACACCTGCTACAACATGGATGAACCTTGAGGACATTATGCTGAGTGAAATAAACCAGTCACAGAGGGCAAATACCGTATGATTCTGCTTATTTGAGGAACGTAGAGTTGTCAAATTCACAGAAACAGAAAGTAGAATGGTGGGGGCCAGGGGCTGGGAGGAGGGGTCAATGGGAGTTAGTGTTTAACTTGCATAGAGTTTCAGTTTTGCAAAATCAAAACATTATGTGGATGGACGGTGGTGATGCAACAGTGTGACTGTACTTAAGGCCACAGAACTGAACACTTCAAAATGATTAGGATGGTAAATTTTGTCTTGTATATTTTTCCACAATATAAAACAAAGATAACATAAAATTTTTTTTTTTGGATGTGTTTTTGTTTACTCTGAGTGGTATGAAGGATAAATAAAGATGGTAATTTGGGCATTCAGTATTTTTTTGAGGTATAATTGACATACAACATTACATTAGTTTCAGGTACAACATAATGATTGAACATTTGTATACATCATGAAATGCTCACCACAATAAGTCTAGTTAACATCTGTTACCATACGTATTTACGGAATTTTGTTTTCTTGTGATAAGAACTGTTAAGATCTACTCTCTCGGCAACTTTCAAATATACAATACAGTATCGTTAACTATGGTCACTACATTTTTTTAATAAATAAAATTTTAAAGATATGTTGAAGTCCTAACCCCCATGCCTTCGGATGGGACCTCATTTGGAAGTGGGTGATTGCAGATGTGATTAGTTAAGTTGAGGCCACACATGAGTGGGGTGGCCCTTTATCCAATATGTCTGGTGTCCTTATAAGAAGAGGACATAGACACACAGGGAGAAGGCTAAGTGACAACGGAGGGATGGGGCTGTAAGTCCAGGATTGCCAGCCACCACCAGAAGCTGGGAAGAGGCAAGGAAGGATTCTGTCAGAGACTCAGGAAGCGTGGGTCCGCTCACTGACACCTTGACTTCAGACTTCTAGTCTGCTGCACTATGAGAGAATACATTTCTATTGTTTTAAGCCACAGGCTTTGTGGTACAGTATATATATTTTTTTCCACTGACAGATGTGGAGACTTTTAGGCTTTCGAAAGTGATGTAACTTTCCTTGGATCAGATAACCTGTGAGTCTAACTCGAAAGTCTGATGACTACACAATCCTGTCCACATCCTAAAAGAAGCCTGGACACTATTTTGTCAATTATTAAATTACATTTTCTTCCCTCTCTGCAAAAGTCGTAAATGTTTATTTCAGGGAATTTGAAAATTCAAAGAAATATAAATATGAAAAAAAATTAAATACCCATAATTTCACCACCCAGAAATAATTACTGTTAAAATGTGGTGATTTCTTTGCAGTATTTTTTTCTATGCATATAAACTGTGGCAGATATATGTTCAGCAAATCCTGTTTTCCCTTCTCTTCCTGGCACACAGCTAGACTGCATTTCCCAGCATCCCCAAAGGGTAAGGTGGCATGTGATTGGTGTGGAATGTGGAAGGAAGTGATGTCACCCACTTCTGGGCCTGGCCCATAAAATCTTCTGCTCTTCCATGCACTCACTCTTTTCTTGCTGCTCATGGGATGGAAGGAACTCAGTGAAGAACTCCAAGATCACAGGAAGCAGCCGGGTCACTAGTATGAAGGGCCTGGGTTCCTGAATGACCCAGTGGAGTAGAAACCCCACCTTCCCCTGATAGTTCCAAGAGAATGAAATAACCCTTTGTAGTGTTAAGTCATTGAAGTCTGGGAATTGTTTGTTAAAGCAGTTAGCCTGATACAGTAACATCACATAAATATTTCAATCACACTGTAGATACAATGTTTTAGGCTGATTTATTATTATTATTATTACTACTTAGCATTTATCATAACCTTTGCCCCATATTATTAAACAATCTTTGACAGCATGATTTTAATAGTAATTCATTATAATTATTTATTTACCCAATCTCATATGGTTGGGTATTTAGGTTACTTCCAACGTTTCTCTTTTATGTCATGCTCTGGTGAACATCCTCATGATAAATCAGGTCACCCCATCTGGAGATGCACCAGTTCACCCCACCTCGGTTTACTGCCTCTGAGCCTCTCCTCTATCGGTGTTTAAAGAGGTGCCCCAATTCCATGGAGACTCTTTGTAAAAACAAGTGTAGTGGGGTGAATGTACATTCTCGGACGAAGGTGTGCAAAACACATTGATTTTTCTATGAGCAATCTTATTTTCCCCTTGCACCCCCCTTTCCGCTGATGTCTTGGTGGTGGGGGCGGTGGGGGGGACAAAACTGAACGTCAGTCTCTCCCATTGTAAAACAGTCCTTTTCAGGCAAATAGCTGATCAATTCCAAGCCCTCCCTCCTTGTAAGGGTGGTTCCTTGGTACTCAGACTGTCTCCCTTCCGTTTCCTTTCACAGGTGGTGTCGGACTGTGTAGAGAAGCTCACATGGCTTAAAGGGATTGGGGAGGGCACGTCTCATCCTACTTGTTGTCGTTGGACCTGCTCGGGTGCGGCTAGTTTGGTCTGCACTGGTCTGAGGGCATCATGCTGGCATTCACCGGGGACCCAGTTCTGCCCAAACTTCTCATCTCACAGCCAAGCCGCTCCTTATCTGTATTAGTCTCCTGTGGCTGCTGTAACACAGTGCCCAAACTGGGTGGCTTAAAACAACAGTCCTAGAGTGTAGGAATCTGAAGTCAAGGTGTCACCAGTGCCACACTTCCTCCGAAGTCTCTAGGGGAGGATCCTTCCTCGCCTGTCCCAGCTCCGGGTGGCCCCAGGCTTGTTGCTTCAGCACTCAGATCTCTGCCTGCACCTCACTTAGCCTTCTCCTCTTCTTAGAAGGACACCAGGAGTATCATTAAGATCCACTCTGATGGCCTCATCTTAACTTGATTACATGTACAAATACCCTGTTTCCATATAAGGTCGTATTCACAGGTACTGGGACTGAGGACTTCACCTTATCTTTTGGGGGATACAATTCAACCCATTACGCTGTCCCTGGATCCTCTCAGCTCCTGGGCTTGCTCGGCTCAGCCGCAGTGAGGGTCTCTGTGGGACTGTCCTCAGTCCTACCTGCCTGGGGACCCTCAGCCATTTCTACTCTGCTGTAGCCTTGCCATGTGGGGTGCAGTGTCAGCCCCAATGTGGACACATCCTGGGGGGCACAGGCACCAGCTTGACTGTCCTCACATCCCCTAAGTCTATCGGAATCTCTCTACTGCCCCAGGACCCTCAAGGGTGACCTCCCGCCTCCCTCCCCTCTGTCCTGCCCTCCCTCCCTCGCCTCTCTTTCATTCCTTATTACTGTCTAAGGAACTCTCCTTATGTTGGAACTTCCTTCTTCCCTACTCTGTGGTACAGATTTTATCCACTGGCCCTTCATGGGGCAAGAGCCTCCTGGTTTACGTTTCATGGTGGTGGCTAGAGAGAGAGAGGAAAAAAAAAAACAGAATTAGCAAAAGGGAAGACATAGCATGAAAGTTTCAATGATTCTACGCCTGTTAAAATATTTTTGACATTAAGCCCTATTTGCCTCGACCTTTGAAAATCTCAACAGATAAAAACTCTGCTCACCCTTTATCTGCCAGCCGTCTCTTCCTTCAGTGAACCCAGGTCCTACTTCCCTGTCCATTCCCCCAGTGCCTCCTGGCCCTTGCTTTTCTTCTGGGACACTTTCCTTCTACCACCTTGCTGGAGCAATCCTACTCATTCTTTGGGTGTCAACTTGGACTGCCCTTCCTCAGGGAAGCTGTCCCTGATGCGTCAGACACGTAACACCCCTCCCCCCCCCCACACACACACACGGCTGCCTTTACCCATTGCACTTGTGACTGTGTTTTATGTCTGCGACCCTCAGGGGGCTACAGCTCCACGAGGACAAGAGCCACATGTGTTTTGTTCCTCTCAGTATCCACTCACCAAATGCTGGGTGAAGGGAAGAAAGCCAGTGGAAGTGACATGGCACCATTTTGAATTAGGTGGAACCATATGAACTTGCAGTCAAGTTTGGCCATGTTGACCTACAAAAAATGTAATTGCTTAGGATTGAAGCCTTCCCCAAGCTCTCCTTGTTTGTAGACCCCAATCGTTTGGAAATGATTAGCTCGTCTGCTGGGGAGGGGAGGCTGTGGATGTAATTGCCTGGGGCTCCCCTCTCCTTCATCGCATGGGCAATCATCCCTCCTAGGCCCAGCAGATTCTGTATCGGGCAAGTCTTCATGTGTGCGCCAAAATAGTTCACATGGTTTAGCCAGTTTCTCCAATTTCCAATTGTTCTCCAATTTCTCCACTTCCTGGTGAGTTACCTTCTTGCATCGTGTCTTGGAGCAGCTTGGAGGGGACCACTCTTGGAGCTGGTGTAGCGTAGCTGTCAAGAGCAATGAATTTGGTATCAAACAGCCCCTAGTGTGGGCCCTGGTACACAGTAGGTGCTCAGTAAATGCTTGTGGGATTCTGGGAAACAGATTGGAATTTGAATCCTGGCTCTGCTATGTATTGGCTTTGAGACCCTGGGCAAGTTACTTATGCTCTCTGAGCCTCAGTCTCCTCATCTATAAACTGGGGCAGCCAGGTACCCACACCTGACCAGGTAAGCTGAGATAATGGCGGCAAAGGGCTTGCTTGGCCTGGGGCTGGGCTCCTGTGAGGCTTCATTGCAGTTAGAGCTGGTCGTGGTAGGAGTCTCTCAGCAGTGCCTTCTCTTCTCCTCCAGACGGTTCTAAGCATCTCTCATCTGGCTTCCCACCCCTTTCTCTTCCTCTCCAGCCACCCTCTACCCTTCACCCAAGGATTAATCCGTGCTCTTGTCTGTGGTCCTATCCCTTTCTGCTCAGAGCTCAGCAGGAGCTCCTTATTCCCTCTTGAGGGACATCGAGGCTCCTCCCAGGGCATCCAAGGGTCTCCAGCCACATTTCCAGCCTTATCTCTGACGACACTCCTGCACCTCAGCCAGACTTGTCACTTGCTGTTTGGGCCCCCAACCCCGCCCAGTTTGCAGGTTCTTTGCTGCCTTCCCCCTGGGATGCCCTTGGTTCACCAACTGAAACAATGACTGCCAATGAACTACTATCAAACAAACAAGGAACAACAAGTATTGGCGAGGTTGTAGAGAAATTGGAACCCTTGTGTACTGCTGGTAGGAATGGAAAATGGTGCAGCTGGTGTGGAAAACAGTTCCTCAGAAAGCTAAACATAGAATTACCGTGTGATCCAGCAATTCCACTTCTGGGTATGTACCCAAAAGAATTGAAAGCAGGGTCTTGAGATATTTGTGCTCTCGGTGGTCATGCAAATACTGTATGAGTCCACTTATATGAAGTACCTAGAATAGGCAAATTCAGAGAGTTAGAAAGTAGAACAGCAGTTGCCGGGGGCTGGGGGAGGGGGGAGAACGGGAAGTTGCTGTTTAATGAGGACAGAGATTCAGTTGGGGAAGATGAAAGAGTTCTGAGATGGATGGTGGTGATGATTACACAATAATGTGAATGTACTTAACACTGGTGAACTGTACACTTAAAAATGGTTAAGATGGTAAATTTTGTGTTATGTGTGTTTTACAATTAAAAAAAAAAAAAAAGCAAAGACCTTTGAAGATTGCCTTTGCCAGAAGCCACCATCAAGGGATGTCCTTGGTTAATGGGTCAGAGACTGGTCTGCCTGGAGGCCTCAGGCAGGGTCCTTCCTGCCACTGGAGCTAGGCCACAGGAACTTTCCCAACCCTCCCCACCCCCGACGCCACCCCCTAACTCCCCCCCAACAGAATAGGCAGAAACCCCCGTAATGAGCAGGGCTGCTCCGGCCTGTCTCTGTCCTCGTCCTCCCCTCACCTGCCTTCACCTCTCAGTTTCCTGACATCGTCTCCTCCAAAGACATTTCAGCTCCTACCTCGCTGCCACTTCCATGGCCACACCTGCATCTTGGCTTTGCCAGTAACACCCTCCCCATCCGTAACCCTCATCTCTAGCCTCCCCTTCTTGGACTCCTGTATTTCCTGCCTCCTGTCTTTCCACACACTTCCTCTGTGACCTTGATGCCCACGATTCTTTGTCCCCTGCCATCTTTGATCCCTTTTCCCTTGTCTTTCCCCTCCCCGCCTCCTTCTCACCTCACTCGAGTTACAGGCTGACCTGTCAGTTGCATACACCCTCAGCCCTGCCCTCTCCCTCTTCCTGGTCAACTGGCAAATCCCCGTCCTGGTTGAGTCCAGTGGCTACCTCTTGTGCTCGGGCACCCAAGCCGTGGCACCTTCTCATTCCTTTCACTTTCTCAAGGCTTACTCTGCAGCTTTGCCCCATCTCTCTCCATCATCATCTGTCTCCCCTCTCCTGGACTGTCCCCATCAGCATGCAACAAACATGCAGGAATGTCTCCCCTATTTAAAAAAGCCAGACCTCGACCCCACATTCTCTCCAGCTTCGCCTGCTTATCTGAGCCCCTCCTTTGCAAGGTCGCCCCCCACCTTGTGATCTCGAGGCCCTGCCCGGCAGGCTCTCCACCCACACAGCCCTTGCCAGGGTCAGTGCTGACCACTACGTTGCTCACCCCAAAGGTGACATTTGGTCCGAACATTACTCTACCTGCCAGCTGCAATGGACATAGCCAGTTACTCCTCCCATCTCTGGACACTCCCTTCTCTTAGCCTCCCACCTTTCCAACCACCCATCCCAGTGCAAATTGCCACTTGCTCCTCTTGTCCAGTTAACCTGGATCTGCCCCGGGGCTCTGTCCTGACCACCTCCCCCTTCTCCAGTCTGCCCTCTCCCTGGGTGGTCTCTTTGTTTTTTGGGGCTGAGAACCAGCTTCACAGGGACACTCCCCAGAAGCCTGCCTCCAGCCCAGCTCCTCCCCTGAACTCCAGGACTGCACAGTCCCCAGACCCCTCCCAAGGGATGGCTCGTGGCTCCTCACACTTAACCCGTCCCAACCCATGCTTCCGGATCTGCTAACCCCAACCCTGCTCTTCCCACAGTAAATGGAAGCTCTACGCTTTCATTTTCTCGGGTCCAAACTCTTGGAGTTGCCCTTGACTCCTGTCTCTCTTACATCCACATGCAGACCAGCATCTACCCAGCCTCTCTCTAGGTCTTCTGGGACCCCCGGGGCCAGCAGCCACCCCCTGTTTTAACTGACTGTCTTCCTGCTTCACCTTCCGTCCATTCTCCACACTGAAGCCTAAACCATCCTTTTAAAATGCAAGTCAAATCTTGTCTCTTGCTGGCTCAGAATTCTCCAGTGGCTTCTCATCGCAGGGAGAGGAAGATCCAAAGTCCTTGCCGGCCCACCAGGCAAGACCCGATTCCACCTTTCTGTTACCTGGCTGTATTGGTTGTAGAGGTTTCCCTGCACGGTGACCCGAACCCAGGCCACACATGGTACAACTTTGATGAATAAATAAGTGAGGGACAGGTAACTGCACCTTCACGGGGAGGCTCTGCCCTGCACAGGAGCCGGCCCGGCCTCCTCCTACCCCTGCCTGCCCTGGCCTGCACCTGGCCACTGCCCACCCCCATAGCCAAGTGTGCAGCCTCAAGAGCTATTCCTTTTGGTGGTCAACTCCCCTCAGTGAAGGCGGTGGTCCAGGGACCGAGGTTTTGTGGCGCCCCCAGATCTACATGAATCCATGTGAATCTCCTCACACTGCCCTGGCCGCTGTCCTGGTCTCTCCTTTCACCAACCCCACCTGGTGGGCGTGGCCAAGTGAGCAAAGGCCACGCCCTGCTGCGGCCACGCCCCTCTCCAAGCATTGCAAGAGCCAGAAAGCCAGAATTCCGCACAAGAGCTGGTGCTTGAGAGTAGGAACCTCGGGCTTCTCACCTCTGCTCTGAGGAAGGGGCGGTCACTTGTCCAGGTTGAGGTACTGGGATTCAAATTCCGAGCCTGTGCTGGACTCAGTGCCCATGGGCACGTGCTCTCCACCCCCTGCATTCCCGCAGCCTTGCTCCTCGCTTGTGACATGACATTGCACCAGGAGCTGCACAGAAATAGAGCTGCAGGGATCGGTTCCAATCTGCAGACTAGATTGAATTAATGCATAGAAATTCTCAGCTTTACATTTCTTTACTTAATTTTTTTCTTATATGTTTAACACCTACCAATGCGTGTCTGTACGTGACATTCGATGATGATAATGGCTGTCATCTACAAACTTTATCTACATATCCCAGGCATCGTGTGCTTTCCGTACGGATGCATGGAAATTTCCAGAAAACCTGTGTTTGGTTGGTGCTATTGTCATGCCTCTTTTGTTGAGGAGGAAACTGAGGCTCAGGGAGAGGAAGTAACTTGCCCGAAGTCATGCTGGAACAGGGGGGAACTGAGATTTGAATGCAGGTCTGGATAGCACTGACCCCCCTGCTCTACCCACCACCCTCTCCTGTCTCCTCTGCCTCCAAGCTGGCACCAGAGCACTTAGATGTTTTAGGAGATGGCTTTCCCATTTCCATCTGGATTTTGTGCTGCCCTAGGGAGCCTTTGGGGGGTGGGTTCCTGTTTCACTTGCCTGGACCTTGGGGCAAAGATCAAGAAGATTCAAGGTGGCAATTCCTCAGGGTGACCTGAGGGGTGGAGTGGGGTGCCTAGGGGCTGCCCCTGCCAATCACGGCCCCCCCTGCTTTCCTGCTCCCTGACCAAAGGACCCTGGGGGTGGGATTCTGGGACTGAGTGTTTCTCAAAAGCACGTGTATGTGATGAGGGGTCTGCTCACAGCCCCTGGCCAAGCCCTCACTTCTTCTAGGCTGCAAAGGGCTGGGCTCACCTCCAAATTCATCCTTGAGTCTAATTCAAGTTTAAATTCAAGTTGAGTCTAAGGTCAGATCCTCCCAGGCTGAGACTGAGAGCCCTCAGGCCCGCGGACTTGATCACTGCTTATGAGCCCCCCTTGAATAACCTTCTCCCTACCCAGGGCTCATCACACTCTGTGGAGGGGAGGGAGTGGGGCTCTCGGGTCTCCTGGGACTAATGAGGGCATCTAGATGGGAAGGGAACCAAAGAAGTTGTGGGGTCAGAGTAGGGGTGTTATGGGCTTCGGAAGTGGGTCATGGCCAAGTGGGGCCTGTGTGGACAGAGGCCTCACAGTCCCCACTGGGCCAAGTGACAGATTTGCTGCCTGTGACATACGCCACCAACTTGCATGTCTGGCCCCCAACTCAGCCAGCCAAGTCAGAGCATGACCTGTTTCTGGTTTTGTGGGGATGTGACAAACAGCTAGCAGTCTTTGCATGGGTGAAACGTCACCTCCATCCTTGCTGGCCCCCTGCCCAGAGGACCATTTGGGGACCATCCTGGCACTCTCATGAGTTTCTTCCCCCCTTCTTCACCACTGCTCGTTTTAATTCCTTTCTGAGACTTATACTTGCATTCTCATAACGGAAATGGTTAGCGTATGCAATGACTGTGACCCGACCAGCCTGCTTCACTAAGAGGGGGTGGTTTGTGAGGATTTGGGGTGTGACCCTCCTTCCCCACCATCTCTGGGCCAAGCTCTGGGCTGTAGTGGAGGGAGGTGACAGTCACTGGGGTCCTGCAGAGAGTTTTGGGTCCCAAATGGCAGAGCTTCCCTGCAGACACCACAGTCCTGAGTGAGACGGTGCCTGCCCTGGAAAGCCACTGTGGGTGGGGGAGAGGCCTCTAAGTGGGCGGGGTTGAACAAGGGGTGCTATGTGGGGATGGCATCCCCGAGGAGGGGAGCCCCCCCCCAAATATGGAGCATTTGTAGAGAACAGACCGGCCCATGCAGGGAGCAGAGGGCTGAAGGCTGTGTTCTGCCCACTTCCAGAGGAGGCCATGGGCCAGGCCTGTAGCCCAGGGCGTGGTGTCATCTGTAGCTGGGCCATATCGGTACTTGCCTTAAGCCGGGAGGTAATAATGGTACCTGTCAGCATTAAATGAGATCGGGTCTCTCCCTTGCAGGGAGCCCCGTCCCCTGGTTCAATGGCCTAGGGGTGTCCCCCACTGGTTGGGGTTTCCCAAGTGTGGGGTGGGCAGCCCTGGTGAAAAAGGAGAGGCGTGATTTCCAGAGCCACACAGACTCACACCACACAAAGGTGATGCCTCTCTCCATTCCTTTCAGCCCCTCTGGTTTCCTGGAGAAGCTCGTACTCCCCAACCCTGTAGCAACAAGGAGCTATTGGCAGGCAACAATAGCCAGGAAGAATTTAATAACATTGCTGATTTTCATGGTAATTTATTTTTACTTTTATCTTCTATTTATGGCAGGGGGTCTTAGTAGTCCACTTACAGTATCCATATAAAGTTTCCTGATAGATACATTTCTTTAAGTAAAAAGAGTGAATCCCTTTAAAGAAAAATATTAAGCCAATAATATAATGAGTATGATACAGACAGAGCAAAACATCCTGAAGGTGGTATCAGAAGAGCTGGGTCAAGACCAGGGCCAGACAGACCTGTGGGTGGGTGGAGTCTGCTCTTTGTAATTCATTCATCAGGAGACAGTTGATTTTCCTTTTGTTAAGTTTGCCCCAATGGAAAAGGAAACTGTAGGTGGTGACACATTTGGCAGGAAGGGTTTGGGTCCCATCATGTCTTCCTTGGGCCCCCTCCTCAACTCTGCCCATGGCCTGCTGCCCTGTGAGACCCCCTCACATTTTTAACGGAACCCAAGACAGAGGTAGAAGTCTCAAAGAACTTTTGGCTTTTGAGGCAGCTTCCCTCAAAAGTTCCACCTCCTATCAGGAAGGCTACCTGTGGGCCACATTATTCTAGACCTTTCTCTCTGCAGGCTGGTGTCCTATGCAGCACACCCCACCCTTCACCCCTTTTCCCTGAGCTCCCAGCCCACAATTCTCTTGGGGTGCCTTGGGCAGCCTCCTCAACAGGACGCAGGAATGGGCTGGGGTTTTCCTGATGACCTCGCCCCTGCTTGTCCCCACCTGGGAGGGCCTAGGTGCAGGGCGGGTGGGGTGGGAACTGTGA
Source organism: Rhinolophus sinicus (assembly GCF_057876585.1). Classification (NCBI taxonomy): domain Eukaryota; kingdom Metazoa; phylum Chordata; class Mammalia; order Chiroptera; family Rhinolophidae; genus Rhinolophus; species Rhinolophus sinicus. The sequence continues at coordinate 6,086,774 of NC_142516.1, read as the reverse complement.
GGGGCTCGCTGATCAGCAGGGAGTGGGAAAGGCCAAGCTCCTTCCCTCTTGCTGCAGGCCCAGGGCGTGGTGGGCTGTTGTCTCTCTGCCAGGGCCCACCCCACCCTCCACCCAACAGGGACCATGGGACCTGCCCTCACCTGCCCCTGCTGTCCCAGCATGGACACTTTGAAGCCCACTAACCCGCCCCCCATTGAAGGAAAGGCGTTTGGAATTACGTGAGGGGGTGCAGAGGGGAGAGCTAGTCTTGAGGTCACATAGCTTCAGGTCCTTTGACCCCAGTCCCTTCTTTTCTAAGGTCCCCATAGAGCAGGGAATATTACTATTATTTTTTCACAAAATTTCATCCTTGTATTCTTGGCCCCTCCAGTGGTGTCCCCCTGAGGGTGAACTACCAAGGCTGGAGCTCTGGGATCCCTCCTGCCAGGAGCAGCTGTTTGCAGTGAGTCTGGGGAGCATCCATGACCCCTCATTGGCAGCTGAGAGCCTGACGTCCCCTCCCGTCCAGCCTGCTCCGGGGCCTGGCTTTCTCTGCACCCCATCACTTCTTTCTGCCCTGTTCTTGGACTATTGACTGCTTTAGGAGCAGGGAGGGAGGGGGTCAGTGCAAATTCCTGGGCCCCCTTAAGGAGTCAGACTCCACAGGGCTTGTGCATTTTGTTAAGATCCCTGTGGTCCTGTTGTGGGTACCCTGAGAGCCACACTTTGAGGACCCCGGGTCCATGAGCGGCTGTAGTTAGGGGCTACTGTCAAGTGTTTAGCACAGAGCTGGTGGGGCTTTGGAGCAGGGGTAGCCAGACATTGTGCAGGGGGTTAAGAGGAGGGCCACCCCCCCCCCCCCCCAGGAGCTCATGGTCAGCACCAGTGCTTCTCAAACTTCCATGCGCATCAGTCCCCGGGGTTTTATTAAAACACAGATCACGGGCTGCACCCCAGGGTCTCTGGTTCATGGGTCTGGGCAATATCCTGGGCAAGATCCCAGGCTGCTGGCCCCAGGATGACGCTTTGAGAACCACTGGTGTACACAGCTAGCTGTGGTGGTCCTGGCTGGGATGGGGGGCAGAGACCACATCCTCCCCATCCTCAGCAGCTGCCTCAGCCCTTGGAGGAAGGAAGCAGGACATAAACTGGCACAACATGAAAAAGTCCATGTGCTACCCGCAGTGCCCACAGGGCGACCTGGCACGGGGTGGCACTCGCTCTGAATGTGTGCACTTGGTGCTGGGTCTGTGCTGAGTGCATCTCCCAGGGAGCCCATCCATAGTTCTACAAGGTGGAGGCTGATGTGATCCCCATTTTATAGGCAAAGAAGCTAAGGCTCAGAGAGGGCAACTGACCTACCCAAGGTCACACAGCCAGCAACTTAGGGACTGGGGCCTGACTTCATTTCGCACAGTGAGGGGTCTAGTTGTTGAGGTGTCACTTCCTTTTACCTTGTCCTAGTCATTTGGGAGGGGAAGGATGCGGAGACATAGGAGTGTGTTGTGGCAGAGAGGGGCTGGGTGACAGAAAGGGGCCCTGGAGTCTGGGCAGTGTGCATGGGTGTTAGAAGGAGCAGTCACTCAAGGTCACGGGGTGAGCCTGGAACCCAGGGATCCCGCCTTCGCTGGATCTGGTGCCCACCACCCCACTCCATTTTTCAGGGGTCTCCTTTGACCAGGTGGCCCCGCCTCAGTACTGCCCCCAGGGCACACACACATCAAGGTAGGGGTGGGGGCGTGTGGAGGGAGAGGCAGCTGTGCTCACATCGGTGCCCACTGCCCTGCACACCTGGGTGGGCCTAGAGGGGCCCTGGGCGCCCGGGTCTGGTTTCTGGCCTCAGAGCAGAGCTTTGCACACCCCTCTCCCCACACCCACAGGTGTGCACACCTGTCCTGGGTCTGACTACAGGGGCCTTTGCTGGGCAGGGGGCAGTAGAAAGAGGGGGTGGGGCCTGGTGTCCAGAGGGGCTTCAGCAGTCTGATGGGTGGGGGTGTGGTTGAGGGCTCCCTGCCTGTCCTGGTATCCATGCTGTGTGCCCACCCCCACTTCCTTTTAGGAGAGGTCCCAGGAGGCACCAACACTGGGTCCCGCCCCAGCTGTGTGGTCAGAGCGTGTTAACCCCTCAAAGCCTGGAGCTGACACATAGTAAGTACTCAGTAAACACTACCCAGGTGTTATTGTTAACAAATTGCTTAAAAAGTTGGAGGGGTCAAGAGGGGCCCTTTGAGCAGTTGGTTGTTTGAGCGGGGAGTCCCTGTCATTCAGCAGGAGCTGGGTGCCAGGAAACAACACGGCAGCAGTAAGGGAGGAAACTTGTCCTTTCTCTTCCTTTCCAGGCTTCAGGTCCAAGCTCCAAGGTCAGTCAGCCTGTTTGAGGAGCCTCCCCGGATGACCCTGTGTGGTCACCTCGCAGGCCATGCCCCTGTTCATTATCTGCTGTCTCTGTGGGAGAACAGAGGCCATGAGTCCCAAGACTTTCTCTATAGCTTCAGCCTCCTGTGGTGCCCGGCATGGATTAGCTTCTCCCCAGACCTTTCTGTATCAGTGAAGGGCAACATCACCATAATCGAACCGTGCCTCACAGAGGACACTGAGGCTCAGAGAGGTGAAGCTACGTGCCCAAGGCCACACAGGACGACGGGTCAGCGAGACCTGAAGTCCTTGTGGGATGGCCTCCCAGAGCCCCTGCCTCAGCACACCGCCCCCACCCCAGGGGAGCCAGGATTTTACACCCCCTACAGGCCCAGGGGGCTGAGAACAGGGGGCTGGAGAGTTGGGAGCTGTGGAGCCCATCTCTCCTGCTGTACTTGGCAGGCAGCTGGGCTGTGTGGGCCCCACAGGCTGAGGAGGGAGCAGGAACTCCCAAACACGCTAATTATTGTGGACGCAAGAGCCATGGTTCCCATTAGGGACCAGGAGGCAGGTTTCTTTTCTTAATGTTTATTACCTTCTAAGTGTGGGACCAATGGTTTCTGGATGAAGTCCTATTAACCTCACATCTGTGTCTTTCCTTCCTTCCTTCCTTCCTTCCTTCCTTCCTTCCTTCCTTCCTTCCTTCCTCCCTCCCTCCCTCCCTCCCTCCCTCCCTCCCTCCCTCCCTCCCTCCCTCCCTCCTTCCTTCCTTCCTTCCTTCCTTCCTTCCTTCTTTCATGCATCCAGTAAAATATTCTCAAAACTGAAAGAAAACCACCTTGGAGATGCCTGTACTTCCCCTGAGTTTGTCTGCAAATAGGAAAACTATGATGGAATTGATCCCATATTTATTGAGCGCCTACTGTTTCTGGGTCAGATGGTCTAGTTCAACCCTTACAACACCATCTTTGCTGTCTATTTTGCATCTTGTACTTTTCACTCACCATTCTAGTGTGTGAGTTTCCCATGTGCCAAAAGCCTTTGTAAGAGGTGGTGTCAAGGCTGGGAGATGATGCCACAGGGGATTGCCACCTGGGACGGGGGACTATCCCCTTCCCATACTGGGGCCCCTCAGCCCCTCCTCTCCGTCCAGCTACCTTGTGCTTCCAGCCTCAAGCCTACCTCCTCCATGAAGTCCGCTATGCCCTCCCCCCCTGGCCTGTGCTTTTCCCCGAAGCCCCGGCCTCTTACCTTCCCAGGTCTACTCCCACTTCCTCTTTTCCTAGAAGGTAATGTCCTTTCTCTTCCTTTCCAGGCTTCAGGGCTGAGCTCAAAACTCCTTGTTAAGGGGCCTCTCGGGCCGCCCTGCGGGCTCATCTTGTGTGCTTGCCCCTCTCTTCATCCTTGAACCCACAGGTCTCATTGTTCAGGAGAGAGACTTCTGTGGAACGTGCCGGCGAATTTCCAAAAGCTGAAAGGCCTGCTTTGTAGGGTTGCCAGATTTAGCAATAAAAAGAAAATAAAAATACAACACACTCAGTTAAATATGAATTTCAGAGAAGCAAAAATAACTTGAGTATAAGTATGCCCCAAAGATTGAATGGGATACACTTATAAACATTTGTTTATCTCAAATTCAATCTAAGTTGGCATCTTGTATTTCACCTGGCCACTTCCTACCATCTTTGCCCCCCTTGTCGGGCACACTCAACAGCTAGACCACACCTTCCAGGCTGCTGGTGTGTGTGTGTGTGTGTGAGAGAGAGAGAGAGAGAGAGAGAGAGAGAGAGAGAGAGAGAGAGAGAGAGAGAGGAGGCAGTGTGGCTTCAGTCTGGGGGGCCTCACATGTTTTCAGTTTATCACCTGGCTGGGGAAGAATGGCTGTCCTTGCTCCTGGCTCTGTTTTCCCAAACAGTCACCACTGTCCGTCACTTGTGCTTGGAATAAAATGCAAACTCCCTGAGTCTCACGAGGCAAGATGGCTTCTGCCACTTTGCCCAGCCCTCGTGACCCCAGACCCCTGGCCACTCCCACTCCCCCAAGCTCTCTCCCGCCTCCCAGGCCTTGGCCTGTGCTGTGACCTCCAACACAACTCTCTCTCCTCGGCTGGCTGCTTCCTTCTGCTTCCAGTTTCCTCAGAGAGTTGCCCCACTGTCTGTGGACACTGGGCGTCCTCACACCCCCTCTATGTCCTCTTAGCACCTTGCTTAGTCCTCCCAGCCAGAACAGAACCTCCTCCAGGCCAGGTCTTTACTTCTTGTCCTGCCGCCCTCCCGCCCCCACTCCCCCAGTATGTGTCAAAAAGAGAGTAAGTGGGCTGTCATTAAACCCATATTTTTGTTTAGAGCATCTTTCTTACAGTGCACATATGCATTCATTTATTTGTTCCTTCAACAAAAAACACCAGGCACTGGGAAATTCAGTGTAGACGCTGGTCCTGCCCTTGTGTGTCTATCCAGCCAGGTGTGTGGGGGGAGGGGAGGTACAGGCCAGAACGGAAAGGAAACACCACCTGGCGATCTCTGGGGTCCTCCTATTCCAGGTGGTGCTGCTTTCTCCCACACATCCTCCCCTGTGGCTGTAAAGAGATTAATATATGCAAATACCCTTCTCCTATGGTGGTTCTAGCCTTGAACTCTGCGGATTAAGTTACTTCATTTAAATAAATATTTGGGCACCCTCGACACCACATATACTTGTATAAATCCTAAATAGTAAATAAAATCCCCTCATTTCTCATGGCTGTAGAGCTTCTAATCCCAAGTCCTGTGGGCGTTTCGACAGTTAAGATGGTTCACGGGTGCTGCTGAGATTTTATTTGGAATATCAAATACCTACATTCTATGAGATGCTCCTTAATGGGCCTTGTTAATACCAGCCAGAGGGGGCAAAGGATAAGGCGGGTGCTGGAGGTTTGCTGGGAGGGGGCATCTGGAGGGACACAGGCCCATTAGCAAGCCAGAAAGGAGGTGACTCCCGGAGGGTTGTCAAGTAGTCAGGAAAGTGACAGGGAGGGACAACAGGGCTTGGATGGTCGGAGGCCTGGTCAAGACTGGGTTCCTGAGACACCTATAAGGAAGTTTTGGGAACAAATGCGTTCAAGGATGAGACCTGAAGCAAACATTTCCCATATCCATTGGGGGGCACCTAGGGGGTGTGTTCCAGATGGTGGGCAAGGCAAACAGGTCCCGGGTTTGGGAAAGGGGATGGTTCACTCTCAGCGGGTCCAGAGGGCAGCCTGGACTGGTAACAGGAAGGCTGTCTCCCCAACACTCCTGTCACCCTGGGACCTCAGCCTCCCTCCAGCCTCACACCCCCAGAAGGGGCTTGAGAATCACCTGCTGGATTGTGTGCACTTCCCAAGTCTCGGCACAGCTTTAGCAGACACATTACAGCAATGCTCACCGTCTCCTAAGACCAAGTGGCCTGGAGATGGTCCCCCCCATGTTGTTCCTGCCCCCCCCCCCCCCGGACCTTCCTTTGTTCCCTCTGCCTGGAGTTCTTCCCCAGATCAAGGTGGCTCCCTCCCTCCCCTCCAAGTCTTGGCTCAAACATCACCTCTTCAAGAAGGTTACCCAGAGCAACCTGCCTCAGTCTCCCCTCCTCAACCCCTCTCAGAATGCAGCCTCCTCTGGCTCTCCAGGCTGCGGGGGTCTGGGTTTGTTTTGTTTGTTGATGTATCCCCAGGGCCTGGCACAGGCCTGGCACACAACAGGTGCTCGGTCAATATTCTGTTGACTGGATGAACTCGGCAAACATTGCCTGAATCCTTCTGCACCCCTGGCTCTGGCCAGGAGCCCGTATACCCAGGCAATAACCGCCTTTGGAACCAACAAACCATCAAGAACCCATAGAATCTGCCAGTCTTCACTGAGCACCTGTATGGGTGCCAAACCGAGGTCCGGGTTCCGAGGTGGGTGGAAAGCTGAGGACAGGAAGACCTGCCCGGCGGAGGGCAGAGCCGGGGTTCACACAGCTCTCGCTCATATTTGTATAATGCGCCAGCCCCCCCCCCCCCGCCCCCTGTTTGTATGTGTCTTTGTCCATCCATTTACTTTCAATCTGTGCCTTTGTATTTAAAGTGCAACTCTGCATTTTGTTCCTCTGCACCTCCTTTCCTGCCTTCTCTGCGTTATTATTATTAATTATTATCGTTTAGCGATTGCTTAAGGGATTAAAATATACATCCCTAACTTTTCGGTTAACGTAGAGTTAATATTGAAGTGCTTCACATAAAATGTTGAATCTTTGTGACTGCGAAGGTCACCCTTCATGCTGGAGTTGTCGTGTGTCTATGTGTGTAATTTTTGCTTTAGATAGTCCTATATAGTTTCCTATATGAGTTTTGAGAATTCTTTGTATAATCTAGGTACAGGTTCTTTGTTAGATAAGTGATTTGAAAATATTTTCTCCAAATCTGTAACTTGTCTTTTCATTCTCTTAACAGAGTCTTTGGCAGAGCAAAAGTTTCAAGTTTTGATGAAATCCAATTTACCATTTTACAAAAAAATGATGTTTTCTGTTTACCCAAGTATTTATCATTTCTCATGCTCTTCTTATTAATCTGAATTTCCATATTTACCCTTTTCCTTTTAGCATGGCTTGTAGTCCAGGTCTTACGATGAAAAAATATCCTCGTTTAAAAAAGAAATTTGTTTTAATCTGAAAATGACTATTTTACCTTCATTCTTAAAGGATGTTTTTCCTGGATTTAGAATTCTTGGGTAGAAGTATTTTTCTTTCCATCCTCTTCAAAAGAAAAGACACTTTTTATTTTGAAGTAGTTAGAGTCACAGACAGTTCCAAAAATAGTCCAGAGAGATCTGGGTACCCTCAGCTAGTCTCCCCCAATGTTCATGTCTTACATAGTAGCACAAACAGCAAATCAAGCAGATCGACATTCACACGAGACATGTGTATAGTTCTACGCTGTTTTATAACACGTGTAGAGGCCTGTAACTACCATGGGAGTCAAGATACAGAGCATTCCATCACCACAAAGAACTCCCCTCACATTGCCTCTTATAGTCACACACTCTATCCCCTGGCAACCACTCACCTGCTCTCTATCTATACTTTGTCCTTTAAAGAATGTTATGTAACTGACATAGTACAGCACATGATATTTTCAGAATGGCTTTTTCACTCAATGTGATGCCCTTGAGATCCATCCAGGTTGTGTGTATCAGTAGCCCATTCCTTTTTGTTGCTGAATACTAGTCCATGGTTTGCTTAACCATTTGCCTATGTTTTGGTTGTTTCCAGTTTTTCGCTATTACAAAGAAAGCTGCTATGGACATTCGCATACAGGTTTTAGTGTGGATACAAGTTTTCGTTTCTCTGAGATAAATGTTCAGAAGCTTGATTGCTGGGTCATATAGTAAGTATATATTTACTTTTTTGAGAAACTATCAAACCATTTTTCTGAGTGGTCATACTATTTTCTATTCCCAACAGGAATACATGAATGACCCATTTTCTCTGCTTCCTTGCCAGCATTTCATGTTGTCACTATTTTATTTTTAAATTTTAGCTGTTGTAATAGGTATGTAGTGATGTCTCATTGTGGCCTAAAATTGCATTTCCCTAAAGGCTAGTGATATGAAATATCTTTTTTGTGTGCCTATTTTCCATCTGTATATCTTTTTCAGTGAAATACCTCTATACGTGTTTTACCTATTTTCTAATTAGATTGTTTATGGGTTTTTTACTCTTAAGTTTTGAGAACTGTTTATATAATTTAGATACAAGTTCTTTGTTAGATAGGTGATTTGAAAATATTTTCTTTCAGTCTGTAACTTGTCTTTTCATTCTCTTAACAGAGTCTTTGGAAGAGCAAAAGTTTCAAGTTTTGATGAAATTCAATTTATCATTTTTTTTCTATTATGGATTATGTTTTTTGTGTTGTCTAAGGACCTCTTTGCCTAACCCTAGATACTGAAGATTTTCTTTTATGATTTTTTTCATAAAGTTTTATAATTTTACATTTAAGTCTGCAATCCATCCTGAGTTAATTTTTGTATAAGGTTTGAGGTTTAGTTTGAGGTTCAATTTTTTTTGTTTGTTTTATCGATGTCCAATTTTTTCAGCACCGTTTGTTGAAAAGGCTATCCTTCTTGCCCTGGATTATTTCATACCTTTGTGAAAAATCACTTAGATGTATTTGCGTGGGTCTTTTTATGGTTCTCTATTCTGTTCCAGTGATCTACGTATCTATCCTTCCACCAATACCACACAGTCTTGATTATTGTTGCTGCATAATATTTTCAAATCAGGTAGAGTGATTCCTCCCATTTATTGTTCTTTTTCAAAATTGTTTTAGGTATTCTAATTCTTTCGGCTTCCCATATTACATTTTAGAATAATACTGTCTATATCTAAAAAATATCTTGCTCGGATTTTGATAAGAATTGTGTTAAACTTATAAATCAACTTGGAGGAACTGACATTTTTACTATGCTGATTCTTCCAATCCATGAACATGGATTTGTCTCCATTTATTTAGATCATTTTAAAATTTTTTCATCAGTAGTTTTGTAGTTTCCAGCACACAAGTCCTATACATGTTTTGTTATTTATACTTATTTCATTTTTTGAACAATTATAAATATTATATTTAAAATTTCAGTTTCCATGTGTTCATTGCTAATATACCAATATACAATTGATTTGTGTGTGTGTGTGTGTGTGTGTGTGTGTGCGCGCGCGTGTGTGCGTGTGTTGATTTTATATCCTGTGACCTGGCTGAACTCATTTTTTAGCTCTGGGAGATTTTTTTGCAGCTTTCTTGGAATTTTCTACGTAGACAATCATATCATCTGCAAATAGGGATATTTTTCTTTCTTCCTTTCTGATTTGTATGCCTTTTATTTCCTTTTCTTATCTTACTGCTCTGGCTAGAACTTCCAGAACTAAACATAGATTGTTGAGAATGGAACCCTTACCTTGTTCCCAATCTTAGGAGGAAGACATTCAATCGCTCAACATTGTGTTATAGATTTTTTTGTAGATGTTTTTTGTCAAATGGAGGAAGTTCTCCCTCTACTCCTAGTTTTCTTAGAGTTTTTTGATGATAGGGTGTTGACTTGTATCAAATGTTTTTTTCTGCATTAATTAATATGTGATTTTTCTCCTTGAGACTGTTATGTGGTGAATTACATTGATTGATTTCAAATATTGAACCAGTCTTATATCCCCAGAATAAGCCCTACTTGGTCACAATGTATAATTCTTATCATATATTGCCAAATTTTGTTTGCTAATATTTTGTTAAAGATTTTTGCATCTATGTTCATTAGGGATGTTGGTCTGTATTTTTCTTTTTTTGTATCGTCTTTATCTGGTTTTGGTATCAGGGTAATACGGCTATCATAAAATGAATAGAAAGTGTTCCCTTCTCTTTTTATGCATTCAATTGCCTTAACAGTTATAGTGTTATTTAAATGATTTATTTCAGATCGGATGAGTTGTGATAGTTTGTGCTTTCCACGAAACTGGTTCATTTCATCTTAGTTGTCAAATTTATGAGTGTAGAGCTGTACACAATATCCCCTTATTATCCTTTTTATGTCTTCAGGGTCTGTAGAGTATCCCCTGTTCCATTACTGATATTGGTGATTTGCATTTTCTCTCTCTCTCTTTTTCCTTTGCCAGTCTTCCTAAAGTTTTCTCAATTTTATTGATCATTAAAAAACACAAACAGCTTTTGTTTCTATGATTTTCTCTATTGTTTTTTTGATTTTAATTTTATTGATTTTTGCTTTTATATGTATTATTATTTTTTTCCTTCTGTTTGTTTTGGGTTTGTTTTGTTCTTCTTTTTCTAGTTTCTTCCTTTTTTTTTTTCCTTTTTTTTAACTTCACCAGTATAATACTATTAGATCAAAACTGGATTTAAAGTTTATACTTTCTAGGTGGGATATTTCATCCACCTAAATTTTTTTCTAAAGTCTAGTTTCTTAAGGTAGAAGTTTAGCTGCATGATCTGAGACTTTCTCTTTTTCTAAATATTTAGTGCTATAAATTTCCCTCATCACACTGCTTTAGCTGCATTCCATGAATTTTGATATGTTGTATTTTTGTTTTCATTTAGATCTATGTATTTTTTTCAATTTCCTTTGATCTATAGATAATTTAGAAAGGCACTGTTTAGTTTCCAAGTGTTTGGAGATTTTCCTGTTATCTTTCTGTTATTGATTTCTACTTTGATTCTCTTATGGTCAGAGTATACACTCTGTTTGGTTTCAATTATTCAAAATTTATTGAGATTTCCCACATGCATCCTGATCCCACACATGCACAGCCTCCCCCATTATCAGCATCTCCCACCACAGTGAAACATTTGTTATGATTGATGAACCTGCATTGACTCATCATTATCACCCCAAGTTCATGGCTTACATTAAGGTTCATTCTTGGTATTGTGTATTCTGTGGGTTTGGACAAATGTATGATGACATGTATCTACCATGACAGTATCACATAGAGTATTTTCACTGCCCCCAAAATCCTCTGTGTTCTGTCTATTCATAATTCCTCTCCCCTGTTCACCTAACCCCTGGCAACCTTGAGACTGTTATGTGGTGAATTACATTGATCTTTTGCTGTAGTCATAGTTTTGCTTTTTCCAGAATGTCATGTAGTTTAAATCATACAATTTGCAGCCTTTTCAGATTGGCTTCTTTCACGTATAATATGCACTTCAGTTTCTTCCATGTCTTTTCATAGTTTGATAGCTAATTTCTTTCTATCACTGAATGATATTGCATCGTCTGGAGGTACCACAGTTTATTTGTCCGTTCTCCTACTGAAGGATATCTTGGTTGCTTCCAAGTTTTGACAATTATGAATAAAACTGCTATAAACATCTGTATGCAGGTTTTTGTATGGACATAAGTTTTCCACTCCTTTGGCTAAATACCGGAGCATGAGTGCTGGATAAAAGTATGTTTAGTTTTGAAAGAAACCACCAAATATCTTCCACAGTGGCTGTGCCATTTTGCATTCCCACAGACAGTGAAAGAGAGTTCCTGTTGCTCCATGTCTTCGTCAGCCTTTGGTGTTGTCAGTGTTCTGGATTTTGGCCATTCTGATAGGTGTGTAATGGTGAAAGTGAAATTTTTAAAATTCCATTTATAACAGCACAAAAGTATAACATACTTAATAATAAATGTAAGAAGAGAATGAAATTAAAGAAGACCTAAGATAAATGGAAATTATCTCAGAATGTTCACGGCTCGGAAGTCTCAATATTGTTAAGAGGTCAGTTCTTCCCAATTGACCTATAGATTCAGCATGATCCCAGTTATAATCTCAGCATCCTTGTGAAAATACATACATTGTCAAGCTGATTCCAAAATTGATATGGAAATGCAAAGGACCTAAGGTAGCCAAAAAACCGGCTGTAAGGCAGAGAACTTATACTACTTGATTTCAAGACTAAGGAATCAAGACAAGGCAAATAGATGAACATAACCGACTAGCGAGTCCAGAAGTAGACCCACACTTACACAGCATGTTGATTTTTGACAAAGGGGTCAAAGCATTTCAAGGAGGAAAAGAAGTCCTTTGAACAAGTGGTGCTGGAACAACTGAATCTCTATATTGAAAAAAATGAAACTTGATCTTTCACATTATACACAACACTTAAGATGGATCATAGATCTAAATATAAAAGCTAGAACTATGATGCTTTTTGAAGAAAACGTAGGAAAAAATCATGACCTATGAGCCGGCCAAAATTTATTAGATGGGACACAGATAGAAATAACCATAAAAAATATCGACAAATTGACTTCATCAAAATGGAAAACTCCTGCTTATTGTTAAGAAAATGAAAAGGGAAACCACATACTTGGAGAAAATATTATAAAACACAAAGGACTGGTCTCCAGACTATATAAAGTCTACAACTCAGTAATCAAAGGGCACACACCCAATACTAACAGTCAAAGATGTGAACAGATACTTCACAGAATAATGTATACAGAAGGCCAACGAGCTCATTTAAAAGTGCTCAACACTATTAGTTATCTGGGAAATGTAAATTCAGGTCCATGAGATGCTACTACAATATCTCATGATTAAGATATTTTATGATTAAAATTCTTTTTAAATAATTTTTTTATTGGGGACTTTTGGGGAACAGTGTGTTTCTCCAGGACCCATCAGCTCCAAGTCGTTTTCCTTCAATCTAGTTGTGGAGGGCACAGCTCCAAGTCCAGTCGCTGTTTTCAATCTTTAGTTGCAGGGGGCGCAGCCCACGATCCCATGTGGGAATCGAACTGGCAACCCTGTTGTTCAGAGCTCGCGCTCCAATCAATCTGAGCCATCCAGCTGCCCCTATGATTAAAATTTTAAAAGATCGACCACATCAAATGTTGGTAAAGAACAACCGGCATGCTCATAAATTGTTGCTGGGAACACAAAATGTTCCAAGGACTTTGGAAAAAGTTTTACTGGTTCCCTATAAAGTAAAGCGTACATACACCTACCCTGTAACCCAGTAATTCCACATCTAGATATTTTCTCGAAAGATGTAAATACATATGTTCACAAAAAGATTTGTATGTGAATGTTTATAGCAGCTTTATTTATAAAACCCCCCAACTGGAAACAACTCAACTGTGCATTAACAGAAGAATGGGTATAGAAAGTATGGTGTATCCATACTATGGAATACCACTCATCAATAAAATGGGAATTAACTATTAATACACACAACACAGATGAATCACATTGACATATTGAATGAAAAGAGCTGGACACAAAAAGCACAGACTATATAATCCCATGAAGTTCTGGAACAGGCAAAACTATTCAATGGTGGAAAAAAGATCAGTGTATTGGTTACCTTTGGCAGTTCAGGACTGTCTGGGAAGACTCAGAGGTAGTTTTTTGGAATGATGGAATGGTTCTATGCCTTCATAAGTGTGTGGGTTATACAGGTGTATGTATTTGTCAAAACCCTTAAATTGTACATGTGAGATTGGTACATTTCACTATATGTAAATTTCACACACAAAAAAAAACACACCCTGAACTGAAACAAACAAGCCAAGGTTCAGAATAGCACTAAATGGGTCAACACACATCACAGCAAAACCATGGCCACTGTTCATGCAGAACCCAGTTAGTTCCATCTTCGCTTGGCCGCCCTCAAGCTCGGTTAGGGCACAGCTTTCAGCTGCCCTGACTGTACTAGCTTAAATAATCACAAGGCAAAGCTCTCCCACATTCTGGAGACAGGAGGCGTCCCTTGGCACTGTCTCAACGCTGCTCTGCCTTTCAGTAGCTGGGCTCAGCTCCCGCCCGCTCTCCATCACAGGCACAACCTGCTTGATTCATGTCTCCTCCGAGATACCAAAGACAAATGTTATGCCTGAATCACCCGCTCCCTGGAGAACTTCAGGCCCCAGCAGGTGAGAAGCCACTGGTCTGCTCCCTGCAATCAGAACTGGCCTGGGAATTGGGCTCCTTGGTTGTAGTTACAGCGTGTAAGACTTTCCCTGTGAAATGCGGAGCACTTTCATTCATGTATTCACGAGTCACCAAACAGTCATTGAGCTGCTCCTATGTGCCAGGCCCTGTTCTAGGTTCTTGGGACACATGAGCAAGCAAATCGAAGAAAATCCTTTGTCCTCAGGGGCTTACATTCTACTGGAAGCATACTGATTGTGGTGGGCAGAATAATGACCCCTCCCCCCAAAGATGTCCCGTCCTAAGCCCCAGAACCTGTTAATATGTTACCTTATGTGGCCAAAGGGATTTTGCAGATGTGATTAAGTTAAGAACCCTGAGACAGGGAGATTGTCTTGGATTATCTGGGTGGGTCCGATGTCAAGGGTCCTTATAAGGGAGGCAGGAAGGTCAGAGTCAGAGACGTCAATGTGACAATAGAAGTCAAGGCTGGAATGATGCATTTGATGAAAGGAAGTCATGAGCCAAACAATCAATGTAGGTGGTCTCTGGAAGCTGGAAAGAGCAAGAAAATGAATCCCCCACAGAGCGCTTCCAGAAGGAACAGTATTGATTTTGACCCAGTAAGACCCATTGCAGACATTGGCCTCCCAAAGTGGTAAGAGAATAAATTTGTTTTGTTTTAAACCACCAAGTGTGTGGTAATTTGTTACAGCAGCAACAGGAAACTAATATACTGACTTCAACACCGAACCCAATATATAAGCAAATTATCCATGATGTGTTGGAAGGTGATGGGCCAAGAATTCTGGGCTCTTCTTTGCCTTAGGGGGAGGCAGGTCTTGGGACAAATGTCTATTTGCAAACATGGTAATTGGGCAACCAGTGCTTGACAATTCCTTCAGCTCCATTAAGGAGAAACCTTTGTTTATTGATAGGAGAGTATCTAACCACAGTGATAAAATACCATTGCGTGTTGAAGTTCAAGTAAAATCCAGATGGCGAAAGTGTAATTGGCTTTGTACATGGACAGGGTTTCATTGTATTAAACTGTGCAAATGATCATACGTAGAAAACTCCCATTTACCAGATGGAGAGATGGAGGCACAAGCGGCAACAGGGCTGCACGGTGAGATGGTGGCATCTTACCTCCATTGGGCTGGCAGTTTGGGCCTGGGTTTCCCCTCCACGTGAAAATTAGTCTTTCTTGCACACCATACAAAGGCACTTTGCCCGCTCAGACACCTTTCCCCAGAGAAATGACCCAGCCTGCTCGTTCTGCTAGTGTCAGACTGTCCAAGCTGGAAGGAGGGGTGAGCTCCCGGAAGCCTCGCCCTGCGTCCGGGCTCTTGTCCTGGCTGTGACCTCTCTGGGGAATGCCCTTTCCTTGTTTAGCTAATCCATCTCTCTTGTCAGGAAGCACCCCCGGCTCTCTTCCTTTCCTCGGAAGCTCCCTAGCTTTCACTGTCCCCTGGAAACATCACAGGCTCTCTGGCGTTGCTGGACACTTACTGTGTCTCCTCAGCTGTATTGGACACTATCTGAGAGCAGCGCTCCTGCCTTCCCCCCTCCGCAAAGCCAAGTGGGGGGCTGGATGTGTGGATGACGCTAGCTTTTGTCACTTGAAGGCAAAACTGGAATCAAGTTTCCTGCGTTGTGATAACTATATGTTATGATCCAGGTTCAGCTGCTATAATGTAACCCAAAACAGCAGGGACGTAAACGTGATAACCAGTCCCCAACATACGCAGCCCAAGGTCGATATGGTGGCTCCTCAGTGTCAGGGACCTAGACTCCTGCTAGCTTGCTGTTCTGTCGTCCTCAACTCACAGCTTCCAACCCGGGATTTGAAATGGTTGTTCCTGTTCCTGCTGCTGCATCCTCATTCCGGTCAGCAGGAAGCAGAGATGAGAAAGAGGGCCCCTCTTCCTTTTAAGGGCAGGCCAGGATGTCGCACACATCACTTCCAATCGCATGTCACTGGCCAGAACCCGGTCACGCCAGCACCCTTAGTTGCAAGGGGAGCCGGGAAATGTGATCTTTTGTGGGGTGGCCAGGGACAGCCCCATCTTGGAGGCTGACCCTTGACTATACCCTTTAGCCCCTGGAGAGCAAGTCTTGCCTTATTCAACTTGGGTTTCCCCAGGCCTTGCACAGTGCAGGGTGGGGAGTGGAGTCCATGCTCAATAAGAATGTGTTGGAAGAATTAATGAATGAATACAGTGTCTTATCTAATGAATACAGGGTCTCACAATAATGGCATCTCCCTCTTAGGGCCTTTGTAAATAGGATAATGTACAATATACTGAGTCTGCGGGAAGAGCTCTGTGCCAGATCTTGCTATTATTACTGAAGATATCGCCTAATCGAATCTGATGTCCAGAAAAGGTTTTTTGTAGACAGGTGATTCATTTCATCCCATCGGCCCAGCCCCAATGAATCCGAACTGTGGAGAGTCAGTGGTGGTTTGGGGAACTTGGGAGAGCGGGGTGACTGCTCCCAACACTTTGGGCATTGATGAGAAAGGATCTAACAAAGGATTTGTGATGACTACATGGAATGAATGAATGAATGAATGAATGAATGAATGAATGAATGAATGATTGAATGAATGAATAGATGAATGAATGATTGAATGAATGAATAGATGAATGAATGATTGCATTGGAGATCTTGAAGAATTCCTTGCTTGGCAATGAAATTCTGTCTCCTTGGTGTCTCAGGGACCTAGAAGGATTGGGGAACAGAGTACTGGACAGGGCTGCTGCAGCCAGGCCCAGGGAAGGCAGGACCAGTGTGCCGATGCAAAGCATGTTTTCCCGGCCAGGGGAAGCTCAGAAAGAGTGGACAGTACCGTATGGCGCATGTGTCACCAGCTGGGATTGTCCATGGACCCAGACCTCTTGTTGATGCTGGTGGTTGGCGGTGAGGTGGCTTCCTTGCTTCATATATGATCGCCCAGGTGCCTTCTTGGGGGCTGAGGGCTCCTTCCCCAGCCTGTGGTCCCTGCACCCCTGGGGGAGAATAAATGTTGTTTTGCACAATCCAGACTCCATGGAAACCGCCCAGACTCCATTAATTCCACTTTCCTTGCTTCATGCAAACCAGGTTTGTAGGAACCTCTGAGATCACAGTTGAGGTGAAAGTACTGGTTGGCCTCAGGGTCTGCCCACACCTTAGGCTGGAGGTGACATTCGCCCGTTGTGTTTTATGCAGTGAGTGGACTTTACTCAGTGCAGCCTCTTGTTTCTGTTTTAGCATTGTGAGGTTTTGGGCAGCTAAGTAATTAGGGGTCCTGGAAATGCCTCTCCATGGGAGGCAGGGCTCTGCTGATCTGAGACAGACGTAAGAACTAGGACAAATGGTCCAGCATCCCTGAGACTCGGTTTTCTCATCTGAGAAGTGGGAATGGTGACGACAGCACATCTCAGGGGCAGGATGAGGGGCAGTAAGCGCTCAGCCTGACACCAACACACAGCAGATGCCCCCAGATGACAGCTGTGATGGATGTCACCGGGCACTGGGTTAATAAGCCACCCAAGATTTGCAAAGCCATGGTGGGTGGCAGAGACACTCCCTGCCCCACACCCTACCCCACAGAAGCAGCCGTGAGTGTGACTGTGGGTCTGGAAGGGACTGGTGGGTGTGGGAACAGATCAATTACACCACAGCGTGAGGTCTCTGTGCTTTCCAAACTTTCCTTCAGGAGTGTTTATTGCTTTGATAATTGGTGGGGGGGGGGGCGCCCAAAAGACCAAACAAGCCGTGTAATGAGGGGGAGAGAGAGAGAGAGAGAGAGAGAGAGAGAGAGAGAGAATGAGGCCTGGGCTGTGGCGTGTTTAATAGAAGACAGAGAAAATCCTCTTGATTTGGGGATTTTAGATGATGCCCTAGGGAGAGGAGACATCCTGGAAGAGGTTTGTTCCGAGGCCTGAAGAATGAGGAGCGTGTGGACAGTACCCTACGGATTTGGGATTGATAAAATGGGGCTGGACCAGAGGGCAATGGAACCCACCTGCCATTTGCTGGCTGTGGGGCTTTGGGTAAGAAGTTAACCTCCCTGTGCCTCAGTCTCTCCCTCTGTAAAATGGGGATGATGGAGATCATTGCCCCTCCACCTCTCGGAGTGGTCATGAGGATAAAAGCAGGGATCAACCATCGGGGCTTGGAGCACAGCCTGGCAGGGTGGGCTAATAAATAAAAGCCCCACCCACCTGCAGTGTGCCCCAAATGCCTGCAGGCCCAGCTGCTTGTTGGAACAGGCCTGTGGTTCAAGGCAGGTGTCTCCGTTTTCTCTTCCATCTTCTTCCTGTCACCTGCCTTGTCCCAGGGGGAGGGGATGCTGAGCAGAGCATTCTCCCCACTGCAGGCTCTGCTGGTGATGGCCTGAGGTCCCTCCGAGAAGGTGGGGTGAGTGGGTGCTTTCGAAGCCT
Organism: Rhinolophus sinicus; assembly: GCF_057876585.1. Taxonomy (NCBI): domain Eukaryota; kingdom Metazoa; phylum Chordata; class Mammalia; order Chiroptera; family Rhinolophidae; genus Rhinolophus; species Rhinolophus sinicus. The sequence continues at coordinate 6,068,589 of NC_142516.1, read as the reverse complement.
CTGTCTGTGGTCTCATACTAACAGGTTGGGGAGAGACGTTAGGGACCTCAAGGCCCCAGAGACCCCTGACCTGGGGGAGAGAGGCTGACAGTGACAGAGCCTCTTCCCCATCAGGCTGTGCCCTCATCTGAGCGCCAGCAGCCAAAGGGGCGGGGTTCTGTCCACGCGACGGTCAGGAAGCCGCTTTGCAGAGATCCTTCCACCAGGTCAGCTCAAACCAAGTGGCGCCACTGTGAGGGACCTGCTGGGGCCATGGTGACCTTAGCCTCTGTGGGGTGGGCTGAGAGGGGGCCACTTCGAGAGAGGTGGGGGTGCAAAGAGCTCAGAGGCCATCTCAGCCCCCAGACAATTGAGTAAGTCCAGGCCTCAGCCTCCACGTTTCCCTGTGGAGACAGTGTACCTCCCTGACCCCAAGTTCCATAGGTGGGAGAAATTAGAGTGTCAGGTGTCTGTGGCCCAGAGCTCGATGACATGTCTGCTACACTAGGGGACCAGGGATGGAGGACAGGACAGCCAGGACAGCCCCAGAGCTCTGAGCTGCCTTTCTGAACACAAGGAGCCAGGGGTTGTACAGCCCTACAAGGGAGTGTCCTCACTCCCTGGCTGCGCTAAGGGACACGACCAGGTCAGCACTTACGTGTAATGCCCCTACCAGAGACGGGCCTGGGCACCTCCTAGCGTAGCCCTACACCTTCCCCTTCCCATCTGCTTCAGTCAGGCTTCAACTGGAGACTCAGAACCAATAGGAGGGCTATGTGAAGAGATTTATTGCAAGGAATTGGTGATGCGATTGCAGGGCCTGGCTAGACAAGTCCAAAATCGGACTGGCAGGCGGGAACTCTGGGCCTGGGCTGACACTGCTGTCCCCACCAGAACTCCTTCCCCATCAGGAAAGCCTTGGCTCTGCTCTTAAGGCCTTTCAAATGACAGAGTCAGGCCTACCCAGAATATCGAAGACGGTCCCCCTACTTCACGTCAATCGATCATGGGCTATACTCTCACAGGACACCGAGATTAGTGTTTGATTGAAGAACGGGGACTGTAGCTTCACCAAGTTGACATTGACTATCACAACAGTTTTCCTCTGTCTAGCTCCTTCCAGCTCCAGCACCTACTCTCAGCCGGTGGCCCCTGCTGGGGAGGCGATGGGGGGAATGAATTCAGCAGCCCTCCCAGCTCTCCTGGGAGGATTTCTCCCCTGGACTCTGCTCTCGGGCCATGTGTCTTTTGCTTGTGGAATCTCTGTTAACCCACTTAGTGAGCCCATGTGAACCCAGCCTGGTGTGGAGCCATCAGCCTGCTCGCTGCCCTCCTGGGGGAACCCCAGAACCCAGAACCCAGGTTTGCGTAGTTTTGCTGGCCCTGCAGCCATGCTCTGGGCTAGACTCCCTGGTTAGGCCCGGCTCTAGGCTGCAGGAAACCAGCCCCTGGTTGTTTTGTTTTGATTGCACAACCCTGGTGCAGGAGGCCAGAGCAGACATCTGCTGTTTCGGCCAGCCCAGAACCCACCCCCATCCCCGATTTCTGGCAAAGCCCCCCAAGTTCCTCATGGGGAATTCCCCCCGTGTGCAGCCTGGGGAGTGGGCTGTCAGTCCAGGTGCCGCGGTCCTTCCTTGTCAAGCGATGAGCCTGTGGCCCCGGCTGGGTCACCAGCCCGCCTTCCCTGAGGACAGGTATTTGTTTTGCATCCTGATGGCCAGTCCCTGCAGGTAGTTACAGAGTGTCCCCTGCTCTCCGAGATGCCCAGGTTGTGTTCTCACTGGGGCCCGCCTGCTCTCCACCTCAGTCTGGCGATGAAGCCCTTTTTTGCTCAAGGCAAAACAGTTTATTTCTGTTGCTCAAACCTGACTGACTAAACGTGAGTGCTGGTCCTGCTCTGCTCAGACTCGCTGTGTGACCCTGGGCAGATGGCCCCTCTCTGGGCCTTAGTTTCTTCAACTGCGTGTCTAAGCTGGCCTCCAATGCTGACACCCCAGGCTCCCATGGCTGTGCAGCCAACTGGGACTCTTGTGGATCAGCTGAGGTCTTCTCTGCCCTGAACTAGGGCTCCCTGGGGTGTGTTTGGTGGGGGAGGGGAGGTGGTAGTTGGGGAATCCTTAGTTCTACTTCCTGCCATGGGTACTGGGGCCATAAGGTTAAGGTACTCTGTACCAAGACCTTGCTAAGTTGACTTCGCACAGCTAAGCTGTTACTTTAATAAGACAGTGGTCCATCTCTCTTTAAGCCATTATGCCTTAAATTTTTGAGAATCTGATGAAAGCTGTGGATGCTCTCCCTACCAAAAACATCTCTCCATCCATGTCTCTCTCTCCTTCTCCCTCTCTCTCTTTTTCTCACACACACACACACACACACACACACACACACTTACTTTAATGTAAAGTTTCAGGAAGAGGGTTAGGAATAGCCTTCAGACACCTGTCCTGTCCTGACCCTCAGGTGAGCCACCTCTGGGTTTATATGACACATAACCAGCTTTGGTACACATGTCAGTGGCCAGGCCTACGTCGGGTCCTTTGTGAGCATCAGCTCATCCACTCAAAGAGGATAGCATTTGTGGTAGAGATTGTTGTTTTCACCAAACCCTGGTTCATGATTTTCCTCCTTGGGCATGCAGAGGGACTACATTTCCCAGCCTGCCTTGCAGTTAGGTGTGGTCACATGACTGTGCTCTGGCCAATGGAATGTGAGCTGAAATGATGTGCCCACCCCTGTTCTAGCTGGGTCCATAAATTCCTTCCATGTCATCCTCCACTCTTTCCCCTTCCACAAGATTATTGCAGAGGAGGGTAAGGCCCTAGAAAATGACAGAGCCCCAAGATGAAGAAGCCTGGGCCCCTGAGTGACTGTGTGGAGCAGGACCCTGGCTCCTCCCCTCCACCAGCCCAAAGTAGACTGTACCATGAGCAAGAAATAAACTTTTATTTGGAGGCTGTTTGTTATAGCCGTTGGCCCATTCTAACTAAAGTAACATTTTTATTCTCCCCATCCAGGGAAGTGTCTTTTTATTCTAAAGGAACCCATCTTGGGTTTCCTTTAAAATAGCAAGCTCCCCGACTACCTTCAGCCTGGGATCCCCCAGGTTGGAGAGTGTGCACTGCTGGCCTTGTGCCTGGTGCCCACCTGAACTCAAGGCATCTTCTTCAGGACCCCAATTTACAGCTTTACCCCTCGCCCTCAGGCCCCTCCACCCCAGCTTTCCTCATTTTATTATGTCTGTAGTCTGGGGCTCTCTTGTTCCATTTGGTGGCCTCCCATTACTTTGGCTGTTGTCTGGGGTCCAAAGACCAGGGTTTGGGGGCAGCTGTGTCTGTGTTTTCCTCCCTGACAAATAGCTCCTTGAAGGCAGGGCCTGAGGCTGGTTCACTGCTGAATTTCCTTCTGCCCACCAGAAAATGAGCACACATTGGGAGCTTCTGAAATGCTGAGAGGGTTGTTCCCAGAATCCCATTTTCCTGAGGCACCTTGGATTCCTGAGGAATAAGTTGGCCTCTGCCTATGGTTCATTTCCTAAATGGGCTATAGCAAGGCTCGGGAAGGTGGAGGCTGGGAGCCTGGGCTGCCTCACTCTGGCCTTATTTACCAATCACAAATTGCACCCCAGCCCCTGCTCTGGGCCCCTGCATACGGGGAGACCGAGAGGTCAATTATATCCCCACTGTGGGCAACCCTTTCCACCACTGTCCCTCAGAGGGAGGACCACCCCCTACCCTTTTAACTATTCAACCGGCTTCCAAACTAATGTTAGCCTTTTACAAACCCTTTCGCCTTCAGTTATCTTCGAAACAATAGTATTAACTACTTGCTGTGTATGCCAGGCCCCAGGTTAAGCCATTTACATCTTTTTAATGCCTCACATCATGTCTTGGAGACGGAAGCCCTCATTATCCCCATTTTACAGATGAGGGAGTTGAAGCTCCAAGAGCCCCTTTCCAGCAGCCCCCGGGAACAGCTGTGAAGACAGTGGCTGGGGTCTGGCCAGGCAGGCGTGCTGTAGTGGACAGGGCTCCCCAGGGCTGCTTTTCTCCTTCGGAGCAATGAGAGAAAAGCTTCTGGGAGAAGAGAAGGGCGAGCTCCCAATCCCACCCCCCTTGGATCCCTCCCCTCCTTTGCTCCTTTCCATGGCTCCTAGACCCTCTGCCCACACCACCAGCCACTCTGACCCCACCCGGAGCTCATCTCCTCTCCCTCTCCAGTTCCCACCATCGGAAGCTTGGCTGTTTGCTTTCTCCCAAGCAGACCCAGGGAGCGATGCTTCTCCGAGGTTGTGTGTTCACTTTGCAAAACAGCAGAAATTTATAGCCCAAGTAATTGATCGCGGTGCTGCCGCCTCTCTCCATCTCACTCGGTGTCCTCATTCTTTTCTCCCCACTCTCCTTTCCCTCTTTTCTCAGTGCACCATCTGTGGTGTCAGAGAAAAGGAAGCCAAGAAGGGGGGGTTTCTAGTCACAGCTCTGCCAATTACGAGTCACATGAACCTCAGTTTCCCCATCCGCAAAACGGAGTCGCTAATAATACCTGCTCACAAGTGTGCTGGGCTCCGTGGATGCTGGGGCTGTGGGGAGCACGTGTACAGTGTGACTTCACTCCCCAGAGCAATCCTGTGAGGTGAGTGGCTTTGGGGTCCACCTTCCAGTGGGGACGCTGGGGCCCAGAGAGCGCAGGGTGTTTGCAGGCTCACAGAGCTGGTCAACAACAGCCCTGGGGCTTGAACCCACATCAGTTGTGTTGCAAAGCCCAAACCATTAGGCTACACTGCCTTCCTTTCCCCCAGGGTCAATCAGAACAGAGGTGATCCTCACCAGGCATCCCCATCTCTATGTTACTTCATCCTGGGGCTAATTATGGGAAAGGAACAGAGGCCCTTGAGGTGAGGGGAGTGCTTTGCAAACTGTAGAGTGCTCTGACGGAAGGAAGCTTCACAATCATTTCCATCCCTCAAATGTCTGGGAGCCGCGCTGTGACCTAAGAGCTTGCCTGGGCCTCAGATTCCTTCCATCCTTCCTTCCAGAGACTCTGCGTGAACAGGAGCCTCACACCTGTCAGGCCCCCACACCTGCCAGCCTCCTGGTACCTCCAGGGAGGTCCACAGAACCTTCTGGAATGACCCACAAAAGGACCCTGGAGAGCACTTCACTTGCCCTTCACAGGGTAGATGAGGCACCCAGGCCTCGGAGGGGAAGCCCGAGGTCCGCAGGACTGGCTGGAAAGGCCGGTCCAGACTCCCACTCAGTGCTCACGGTGCTGTCAGCCATTCCTGCTTCTGTCTGTTCGGTTCTGGGGGGGAAATATTTCCAGGGCACGAGAGCTTGTTATTTTTCCTTCCACTCTCTTCTCTTTCTTGTTCTCAGCCTAGCTTCGTCTGTCTCTGCATGTCTCTCTGTGTCTCTGTATCTCTCTCCTAGCTTCCAGCCTGCAGGTGAGGACTTGCTTTCCTTCCATGCTGGGCCTCAAGGCCAAGTACAACTCCTCTCCCACTCCCTTAGCCTCCAGGGCGCCTCTGCATGCAGCACCCAGTCTCCTCCCTTCCCCATCGCAGCCCTGGGGGTTTGCAGCTGGGGGCAGCCCGTGCGTTTGGTTCCCCCCTTTCTGTAGGGATAGGCGGCTCCAGCCCCTCTGGCTGCTTGCTCCCGCCTGGCTGGCGGGTGGAGATGAGAGCCGGCTGCAGAGCTGGGAGCCAAGCAGCAGCACACAGAACAAACAGAATTTTTTTTTGCAACTAGAGGGGGAAGCACAGAGCTAAAAATAAAACGAAAAGATCAGTATCTGTCAGTCTGACAGCTGATTGGCTGCTCGGAGATGCATATAATTACCAGCAACTGGCGCTGGGTAGGCAAAGCCGGGAGAAACTGCTGAGACGAGGTTAGGATTTAACCTTTAAATTCTGGAGCCACCGGAAGCCGAGGGGAGGACGACAGGCGTCGGTGCTAATGAGGCTGGGGGGTGGGCGGTGGGCGGTGGGCCGCCGAGTCCGGGGCAGGTCCGGGGGGGCTCCTCCGGTAAGGCCCTGGGAGCCCTCCGCCCTGACTGCCTCCCCCATCAGACTGGGAGTGCGTCTGATTGGGCGGCCAGGAGGCGGTGGTCCGTCTGCCCGCCCAGGTGGGGGGTGGTGTCTTCCGGGAAGTCGGGGTCTCGAGAGTGAGTGAAAGGGCAGCCTAGGGTGCTGTTCCCTGCCCACTGGCCTCCTGGAAAGGCCCACCCCCATCCCCACCCACATTCCTCTGCTTTCCCCTGCCTGGTGTCCGTTTTCCAACCCATCCCGGCTCTCCGTCCTCCTTCGCTGGGAATCACCCAGGTCCTGGCCTTTTCCTGCTCTACCTGGGGAAGGCATCTTGGCACCTCCGACTTGTCCTAGGTCCCCAGGGATAGAAAAAAAAAGCAGGCCTGGAGGGATGTTGTGGTCTCACTAAACCTCAGTTTCTTCATCTGTAAAATGGGGGAGATAATAGGTCCGCCTGACCATTTATTTGGCTGATGCTAGGGGTGCATTCGGCCCAGCCTTGCATCTTGAGTCTTACCTGAGCCAGGAGTTAGGAGATGTGGGCCAGAGTCCTAGCCAGGAATTGTCCTTGGCTTTCTCTTTGAACTGGTCTCCCCATCTGTGAATTGGGAGTAAGAGCTCCTGCTCTCTGACACAAGGGGTAGGGGTGGAGGTGGAAAGTGGGAAGGGGAGGGTGCCAAGTGAGATGGTGTAGGTGACAATGCTTGGTAAACTGCGCCTATTGGGGGAGGTGGAAGAAAACTTCTCCTAGCTCCTTGAACCCACCTTTCTCCCTTCCAGGCCTTTGCCCAGGCTGTGGCCTCTGCTTGGAATGCCTTACCTTCCTCTCACTCCAGCCCTTCCCTTCAGTGCCTCTTCCTCTGGGAAGCCCTCCCAGACACCCCAGCAGCTTCTCTCCCACCGCCCCCTGGTGTCTCACCTCATAATCAGACCCTGCTTATCTGCCTCACACAGGACTGTAAGCCCTGTGAGAGCAGAAACCACACACCTGGCAAGGGCCTGGCCCCAATTCCCTCAGGAAGTGAGACATTCAAATGCCTAATATGGGTCCTATGGCCCTAGAAGCCAGAAGGAAGCAGAGCCACGCTGCCCACGCGGCCTCAGTTGTTAGGGAACCATCTTTCCCCAGTGCTTCAGCAGGCCCCAAGTTCCTGGGGAATACCTGGCCCTATCCTCTGAGCAGGTGACACTCAGGGGAAGTTGCCCGGATGTGCCTCTTGTGGAAGAGGGAGAATGCCACCTTAATGCCACAGTCCCAGCCCTTGCTGCTCCCTCCTCAGAAAGTGTCAGAGCTTTGCTATCAGTCCTGGCCCTTTCCCTGTGCTCGGTGGGGCGGTGGGGGGAGCTGCCGCTGGGTGCTAAGACCTAGAAAGTTATTGTGGGGAGCTGCCACACGATAACTCATTGAAAACTGTGTTGTTGTTATCCACATTTTGCAGATGAGGAAACTGAGGCACAGAGTGGGTAACCAACATGGCAGAGCCTGGATACAGCCAGTCCCATGTCTCGTGAGGCCAGGCCCAGCAGCCCCTCCCTCTCTGAGAAGGATAAAAGATAGGTGCCAAGAAGGGAGTTGTTTCTAGAGCTGTTACCGCGAGACCTTCGGGCAGATAGACTGTCACAGAGTCTTGAGAATGGTTTTGTGTGTGGTGTGCAAAGGAGGTCCCATTTGGTGTCTTTTTGAGAGACCAGGAAGATTTAAACTGCTTTCCAGTGATTTGCGGATGTCAGACTGGTGTTTCTTTTGCATGTGACGTGATTATGAGACTGGGCCCCTCAGCAGCCCAGTTTTATTCAGGTTACAGTGGTAACAGAAGGAACGAAAGCTATTTTCCTGGACTGAGCGCTCACCGTGTGCTCAATGCTGGGCTCAGTCTTGACTTGGATGCACACTCTGAGCCCTCACCACCAGCCTGAAATAGAGATTATTCTCATCCCTGTGTTATTTCTATAGAGCTGGTATCCGAATCTGTTAGTCTCTACATTCACTGTCTCCTGTTAAACAGTGAGCTTGGTGAAGGTCCCAGTCTGGTCTCTCCAATTCATTGCTGACTCCCCAGCACCCAGCACCAGGTCCACAAAGAGCAGCTGGACAGTAAAGCTTTGCTGGACACACTTCAGATAAAGAGACTGAGGGTCAGAGAGGTCACACATCTTGCCAAGAGCGCACCCCAGGTTTCTGTGGCTCTAGAGCCCAGATTCTAATCACTACCTCATGCGGCTTTTTGAGAGACCCTCTCTGAGATGCACACCTCAAGAAAGCCACAGAGCATGAATCCCCTTACTCACACCCCCACCCACCATTCTCAGGCCCGTACTAAAACCCAGGAACCAACTGAATCTTCCTCCTCCCCACCTTATCCTGGCTTGTGGACTTGGATGAAAGTTGGCCCGAGTTGGCGCAGTCTTGGGGCAGTTGCACTCTTCTGGAGTTACCTGGCTGTTTTGTGTGACTTGATTCCAGTTTTCCTTCCTTGTCACATTGGTTCCCATTCAGAGAAGTCTTTGAAGTGAATATACTTTACCATGTGATTTCTGATTCGGTTAAGTGCAGTTGATCACTGATCTCTGTGATGGGTCACCTGGTGCTGGGGAGTTAAGCAAATGTCTTAGAGAGGCTGGGGTTATGGAGCCAAGACACTGATGGTTAACAGCTTGACTCTACCACTCTGTGACCTTGGGAACCTCATTTGACCTCTTTGAGCCTTGGCTCCCTCATCTGTAAAATGGTAACATGTAGGGAAAGTAACCGTCCTGATGCCTGGTAGGAGGTGGGGAGAAAGAGGTCAAGCTTCCTCTTTTAAAAAATCCCATTTTCCACAAATAATATATGATTCTTATCCTCATACTTTAAGAGATATTTGCTTTAAAAAAAATCTGAACACCGCTCAGTACCTGAGCGCCCAGCATTACGTAAGTTTGGCCCCTGGAAGGCTAGATGGTGAGACCCCACTCCATCCAGGTGTGTCCAGCACAAAACTCACCTGCTCAGGCTGTCCTTACACAACCCCAGCGGTGCCAGTGATTGGGACCGCTATTGTCCAGGCGAGGAAAATGAGGCACAGAGAGGGGGTGGTTAGGGTTTCGCAGTGAGAAACTGATGGGACTGTCTTTGGACCTGGGTGCTCTGTTCTGCTGATGAACAAATTGGGGTCCGCTTCCAGCATGGGCTAGGGAGTGACATCGTCCCGACTTTGGGTCTTGACTGCAGGGCACCAGGAGAGCTGTCAGGGCACAAAGATGAACCACAGGTGGTCCCTGCCCTGCGTCTCTTAGGAGAAGGGGACACGTGGACAGACCAGTGAAAACGTGGCAAAACAAAGGGCACCCAAAGCTGTGTAACTGACCCATCCCATAAGGAATTGCTGGAAAGACCCCTGCAGGACCTTGGCTTTAAAAAAGTCCCCTAGTTGGTGCGTCGATATCAGAGACCTAGGCCCTTTGCTGTGGCTGATGGATGGATGGTGCCTTTTTTTAATACCTCAAAGTGGACTCCTCTTGGGTTATATTTGAAACACAGTTGGCTTGTCCACTGTGGTGTTCTAGTCCATGGTCGTGAGACCTCTGGCCCAGGGTCTCCAGCTCCTGCTACTCAGACACATGAGGATCATTTTTAAGAAGAAACTGTGTCTGTCTCTTCCCCCACCTCCCCAAGCCCTGTGCCCAGAGGTGACTTCAGGTCCTGGATGGGAGGATGCCTTTCAGTTATGAGCTCCAGGGTCTCCACAACCAACGAGATGTCTCTAGACAGAGGAAGAGCGCTCAGGCGAGGGGCTGTGAGGTGAAGCTGTCAGTTGATTGCAAGCCCCCTGCATGCATCGGCCTTCAGAGCCCGGCCATTGACCTCTGAGCTCTCCTGACCAGACCCTCTAAGACCTCAAACCTCCTGAGGGTTGAGGTGGAGGTCGGAGGAGTGGAGGGGAGGACTCTGCCTACAAGGAGCAACCGAGGCACCACCATGGCTCACAAGCACACGCGGCCACACCCGAGGTGCGAAGGGAGGTGCAGAGCTGAGGAGAAGCTGCTCAGAGAGACGCACGCCTGTCTTGTTGCAGGTCGCTACAAGAACTTCAAGTGTGTCCATGGCTGGTTTCCTCCAGGCTCCCCTGAAAACCTGCAAGCAAGAGCCTCCACATTGTCCTCAAGGTCAGGGTTCATGGAGAATGTGGCATGAGGAGCATCTGGTGAAGACCAGGGATGGGGGCACAGTCGGCCCCTTGCGTCCTTGCCTCCCAGGCGACTCAGCCCAGCCATCCCATGGGGCTGCCTCGGCACCCCCAGCACCAGTGGGGCTGGGTGGGGGTGGGGAAGCACTTGCTTTGTTTTAAAGAAAATATAAGAAAGCGGGTGTCACCGCTGAAAAATAATTGAGACAAATGCCCTCCCTTTAGTAACTCAAGTTTCTAAATGAATTCCTCTCCACATTCCCACCAGAAAAGTCCCTCCTGCTGTTATTGGCCCCAAGGCCCTTGTTTGCCCAACAAGCAAACTGTATCTGTTGAATAATATAATCTTTCTCATTTGGGGTTAATCGGGGGCAACTGTGATGCCTGCTCAGCTCCCACCAGCCCAGAGAGTCTGAATAGGCACAGTGGGTTGGTAGAATCCTGCCCAAAGCAAAGGAGTATATGTAGGTCGTGGTGGCCCGGCTCTCAGTAAAGGTGCAGTGACCATCAGGGACTTCAAGAGGCTGTAAATAGCCTGGAGCCCCCCCAGACAACCTTTGAGGGCCCCCCAGGGAACTCCAGACTGGGAACCCCTTGGCTAAACCAGTTGGAATGGGGGTGCATCTCTTTGACAACCCATGCAGCCACTCCCATTTCCCCAGAAAGGAAGTCCTGGTCACACCAGCAGGGTGTCCTGTCTGGGGAACTCTCAGTGGCTGTGGGGTCAGCCTGACTCTGCCATTTACTGCTGTGTGACTTTGGGTAGATGGCTTCCCCTCTCTGAATCTCTGGGTCCCAGTGCCTACCACCTGGGTTGTGGGTATCTTTACTGTTGTCACTACCTCTTGTGCAGGTCTCCTGACTTCTCACTCTGCCATGCCGTGATCATCTTACTGGATTTCTGTGATAAAATGGGGATGCAAAGGTATAGGGAACACACAGAACCCCTCTGAGAAGCAGTCTGCGATGGGACAGAGAACCTGAAAGGGGAGTAAGCAGAGCAGGCATGGCAGCCCATGAGAGGGCAGGCAGAGGGTACTTTGAGACGATAGTTCTGGGGTGCATCTGAGCACTCCCCACCTTTAACATGCCTCAAATCATGTGGGGATCTTATTTAAATGTAGATTCTGATGCAGAGGCCTAGGCAGGACCTCCCAGGTGAGGCTGATGCTGGGCCAGCCTCTGAGTAGTGAGGCGTCCACACCAGCACCTCTGGCCTGAGGGAAGAGGACAGGATACTTGTTTTCTGGAAGTAATGGCTCCAGACTGGCCCGAGAGCCGCAGAATGTCCACTTCGGGAAAGATGAAGCAACATGAGGGTAAAGCGATGTTTTTAACCAAAAAAAAAAAGACCTCTGCTTCCTATCAAGTAGAAAGATCTCTGTTCCCACCCCCCATGCAGCCCCAGGGGCCCGAAAGAATGTGGTTTTCTGAGCACAACCTTCTCTTGCTGAAGGGGGTGGATTCACTCTTAAAAACTTGCCTGTAAAATGAATTGTTCTATATCAAATGCTATTTTCCAGTGGTTCGTGTTTTAAGATCATGGTTGCATTCTGAGGGGTGGAGAGTTCAAGGGTATAGTGTGGCCCACAAGTCATGGCTTCGGAGCTGATGAGAGCTGGAGCCACAGAGTTTGGGAACCAAATCCTGAATCCCAAGTGGGTCCCCAAATGGACTGTGGTCCAAGGCCAAACACTGGCCTAGAACCCTGACCAATTGTAAGAGTGATGGGACCAGAGGAGACCCAGGGCAAACCAGCCCCGTAAGTGGACAAGAAGCATAGACAGACCATCGGTTATTTTTGGCCGGCCATCTTGCCTTTATGTAAAATCCCGGGCTGCACTCTGAACATCAGGTTGGGAGTGGTTTTGTTTTGATACCGGGCACAATCATGTAATGTGCTCAAGGAGCCTGCTGCTCTGACAGGTCGGCTATTTTTCCCAGAGGCCTTTGAAGCAATGATGCTGATGTTCCGAGAAGACGGCTGAGAAGTGTTGAATTAGGAGAGTGCTGGGTTTCCCGGCCCACAGGGCTCTGCGCTGGGAATCTCGAATAAGAGACCCACGTCCACATTCTGCCTACATTGGATGGACTTTCGCTTTCCTGAGCATTTTCTGGGATCAGTATTCCGAGGAACACACTTTGGGAACCCAGTTAATGAAAGGTCCTCAGAACCGGAAGGTCTCTCTGGTTCTTCTATTAGTAACCTCATCAGTAATGAGTTACCTGCATAACAAATCACCCCAAATGTAGTAGCTTCAAACAATAAGCATTTATTAGCTCACAGTTTCTCTGGGAAAGGAATTCAGAAGTGGCATAGCCGGCTGGTTCTAGCTTGCGGTCTCTTTTGAGGTAGCAGTCAAGCTGTCAGCTGGGGCTATGGCCATCGCATGGCCCGACTCAGCCGGAGGATAGACTTCTCAGAAGGTGCACTCACATGCTTGGCAAGGCGGTGCTGGCTGTTGGCAGGAGGCCTCGCTTCCTGGCCTAGGGGCTTCTCTGTAGGGCTGCCTGAGTTTCTTCACGACATGGTGGCTGGCTTCCCCCAGAGGGAGTGACGCAAGAGAATAAGACTGAAGCTACAGTGTCTTTAATGACCGAGCCTTAGGCAGCACATGTGGTCATTTTCTCCGTGTCCTATTGGTCATACAAGGCCGGCCTATTCTTTGTGGGAAAGGCCTACAGAGACCCGAAGACCAGGAGGTAGGAATTGTTTGCAGACTGTCTTGTAGGCCGACTAGCATGGTAACCATCACTTCAGTACAAGAAGGACAGGTAACTTGGCTCATTCACACCGTTGGTTTCGTATCATTTAGTGCCAGTTAATAACTTAGAGAAGTGAACCTGCTAACCTGTGACGTGAAGGGCAGAGGAGGAGATCAGGTATTTATCAGGCACGCCAAGCCCTAGTGAGCAACAGCGAGAATAATAATCCAGCCCCATTTGTTGAATGCTCACCTGTGCCATCCCTGTCCCCAAGCAGTAGGTTCCACCAAAATTTCCAAGTTAGGCCACTCATGTCTACAACATGCATAAAATGAGATTTTTGGGGGTGTCATGACCACTACAGCAACACAGGCTGCTCTGCGTTCTGGAAATTCAGACAAAATCAGTGACTCGCGTCAACCCAGGTGGAGAAGATTGGAGTGGAGAGTAAACAAGATGGATAAATGCCGAAGATATACAAATAATAAACAGGTGAGATCAAATATTTATCTTGTGTACATTAACAAGACGAGGCATCAGGGTGAGCCAGGGGAACTTTTGGTTTCCTGGAGCCCCATCGCTATGAGAACTGGTCACATCTCCAGGCTGGGAGGCAGTGAGGCCTCCGTAGTGAGAGTGTCCCCCTGGGTGCCCAAGGCACCTGTATCCAGGCCTGCCCATGTCTGCCATTAGCGGTGTGATTCAGGCAAGTGACATCACGGTCCTCAGTTTCCCGTCTGTAAAGTGGGGTGATCCTGGCAAACTCTTCTGGTTGTGAGGAGGATTCAGGGAGACAATCCCTGCCTGAGGGCTCTGGAATGCTTTACCACGGCAAAGCTGATGGGAGGTCACCGAGGTGGTGGCACCAAGGTTCAAAGAATGCTTATAGAAACACGATTGCCTGGAAGGAGTCTTGCTCTGTGACTGAGGATGGACCCACAGCCACAACATAGACATTAGCAGCTGCTCAGGCCTCCTACAGGGAGGCTGACCTCAGCAGGCTGGAAGGGACTCAGCCCCTCCTTTCTGGGGGCATGTGCAGGCACAGAGCCCGCCTAGCCCCTTCCTGTCCTGTCCAGCAAGATTTCAACACAGGGAGCGTCCTGGGCGTGTTTTCCGTTGGGAAGTCCCAACTCACTGAGCAGGACTTGGGGAGCTCTGGCTAAATTTGCTGTCCTAACAAACAGACCAGGCATAGAAAAGCTGGGAAAACAGAAGGCAGGTGCTGGCGCCTGATCCTATAGCCTGGGCCTGGGCTGACAGAAATGGTCTTTGGGTGGGGCTGGCCTAGGAGCACCTGCCTACATCCCTCAGGGCTGTGTGACTCTGGGCAAGTGCCTCCCCCTCCCTGGGCCTCAGTTTCCCCGGCCCCGGGCTGGGCTTCTTGCTGGCCCTCAGTCTGTTCTGAGGAGTCTGGGGCTGGCCAGGTGGACACAGAACCCACAGAGTGTGAAGGGGGCGGATCTAACACACCCCTTCCTGTCCAGTCTGGGCAGCTGCATTTCATCTCTTTGGTATGTTGGTGTTCTGAGTAATACTTCATGAAGAAAACTAGAAGAAGGAAGAGGAGGAGGAGGAGAAGAAAGGGAAACGTATCCATAGCAAAAACCATACCGTCTTAAAAGTTTCCCACCGACTTACTATGTCCCCTGGCTCATTCCTTCAAGCCCTAAGGGAGCAGAGGTGTTGACTCCCTCCCCCAGCTGGGTTTAGTGACTGCCCATTTCCAAATGGTTCTTAGTTGTCTGGACTTGAATCTCTATTTCTTTGGGCCTCTGCCTCCTGAAGTGACCTGAGGCTATGAGAGATGGGGAAAGGAAGGGGGCTTTGGTTGCGGAGGCCGTAACCTTGGCACGCTACCCTCCTCTCTGGACACGTGCTATGGGCATCTGGGAAACATGCCTCTTGGGCCCCCTGTGCCAGAGGCATATGCACAGGGGCCCGTCCAGTGCTGCCACCCCCACTTCCAGTGGAAACCTGGACCAGCCGCTGCCGCCTCTGGGTCCCAGTTTCACCTGTGCAGTGAGGAGGCTGTGGGCCTGGATGATTGCTCAGCTCCTCCCAACTTCAACACTAATTGCTGCATTTATTGAGCTCCAGCTGTCTGTAGAGTGGTGTCTAGGGTGTGGGAGGGGAGGGCCCCATTCTGGGAGGAGGGGCCAACCTGAGCCTGCTGCCTCCAGCTGGCCTGGGGAGGGCAGGGCTCAGAGCGCCACGCACCCCCCACCCCAGCAGAACCTGGTGCCAGGTGCAGGTGCCAGGCTGCCATTCGAAATGTCTCCTGTTGGTGGCACTTTGGCGTGGTTCAGGTGTTCTGGTCTTAAAATATATTGGTTTGTACGTGAAAATGTGCTGGTTCCCTCTTTCCATTAAGGTTCTGTTTTTCATTCGAGTAAATCTCAATGCCTAGAGCTGGACTTGACCTGGTCATTCCCCAGGTAAAATCCTCCCATGGCTCCTCACTGCCCTTAGAAGATAGTCCAAGCCCAGGAGTGGCCCCAAAGCCTTCTGCAGCCTGGCACAGACCAAACTCTCCCACCTGGGGGCTCTCCACCCCTCACCCCCTCTCCTCCAGACACACAGGTTGGAATGTTCCAATCTCTCTCTTCTGTCGAAAGCCTCACGCTTGCTGCATCCTCCCCCTGAAACACTCTCCCTCTCTTCTTCTCATGGCTCACTAAATGTCACTTTCTCCAGGAAGCCCTCCCTGCCTAATTTTTGTTCACCCTCTGGCTCCCCCTGTACTTCTCCTTTGTAGCACCCCTCATTGTAATGATCTGAAAACGCCTGTTTATCTGACTCCCCCCACCACTCACCGCAGCATGGGCCCCGTGAGAACCTCCTGGTTAGATTTTCATGCCTGGTGCCAGGCACAGTACCCAGCCCCACGGGGGAGCTCTGGAAATGTCTGCTGAGTTGAATCTGTGGCGAGAGACTGTGTGAGCATGACATACGGCCTGCTGATCCCTGTTGGTAACCTGGGGCCAGCCAGGGCTGCCAGGGATTCACCCGACCCTGGCACTCAGAGCCTGGGAACCCTGGCACCGCCGCCCAGCCCCATCCTCCTGCCTGAAGGCTCTGCCTGGAAGGCGGGAAGGGGTTAAGTGTTTCTGGCGGCCTCGTGCTGTGTCTGCGGCAGTTCCCCCTTCCGGGGCTGCAGCAACCGAGGTTGGCCAGGAATGTTTGCAATGCAGAGCTAGGAGGGAGGGCGGGCTGGTGGAAGTGGGGGCCTGTGGAGGCTGGCCGGGCCAGGCTCCCCAGTTGAGCAATCGCCCAGGCCCAGCCGGTTCCTGTAACTCCTGCCCCTCCCGCCTTTTCCCGCCCTGCTGGCTTCCTCCACCCGCCTGCCTGCCGGGCAGTGGGGGCGGCCGGTACTCTGGGGCTTGCAGAGGAAGGTAGAAGCCAGGGGTAAAAGGGAGGGGCTTCCAATGAGAGACAGAGAAGGAGTGCAGTCAGCTCAGCCACCTCGGCCCAGAGAGGGTGGGGCCTTTGCCCAAGGTCACACAGCAAGGTACCACCGAACTGGGCCGCACCCTGGATTTAGCCTTTATTGTACCCATGGCACCAGAATGCAAGTCTACAGAGCGGGGAGGTCATGTTGCCACTCAGGTGGGAAGCTCTGAATCTCAGGGGACCTTCTCCCTCCAGCCCTGGCCTGGCTCTTCACTCAAGCCCTGGGGTCTCAGAGAGGATGGCGACTCTCATCGGGCTGGGTGCTGCCCACCATGACCTCCCAGCACTGTCCGCTGCCCAGCCTGTCTTGGGGATACTGGTCACCTCCATTCCTTGCTTCCAGGAGCATGGAGTCAATGGATAAAGGCCAAACTTGACTAGTTTTCCAAAGCCCCATTTCCTTCTTTCTTCCAGTTCCCTTCAAGGAAGGACCTTCATGGGTGTCAAATATTCATTTGAACTCAGGCACAAAGGGATTTCTTTCTCCACAAACACATACTTTTAGGGGAGCAGAGTTCCCTGACACTGCAGATGAGCTCTCTCTGCTGACACAATTTACAAGCGACCTCTGGGCAAGAGGTTTCTGCAGTCATTCAGACCCGATTTGAATCCCAGCTCCACCACCTTTGAAGCTTCGTGGCGTGGCACCTCTTTCTGGGCCTCAATTTCCTCATCTAGAAAGTAGAACTCAGAGAGGGGCCAGGTGAAGTGGGCAGCGCCAGTCTGGCTCTGCCAAGACTCTGGGTCACTTGCCTTTCCTGGTACCACAGACTTTCAGTCCGTTTGGGGCTTGTCAGAGTGTCCCCCGCCCATCTAGGCCCTGGGTTTTGCCTAAGCTGCCAGGAGATGACGGGCTCAGCAGCCCTCAGAAGTGCCACCTTGCCACATCTGGCTGGAGTCAGCAGTGGGGTTCCTGGGAGCCCACATCTCTGGAGGGTGGGGTAGATGATCCGTGTGAGCTAGACGGTCCTGTGAGAATCAACACCACATTTACAGGTAAGGAGGTTCATGGGAGGAGTGGCTTGCCCCAAGAGAGGGATTTTAATCTACCCTTTGCTTCGCCCCTCTTTATTGAGTCCTTACTGTGTGCCAGGCAGTGACTGACCTATTTTAATCCAACACGCCTAAGAGGGAGATATCCATTTTTTAAAATGAAACAGAGAGGTTGATTCACTTGCCAAAGGTCACACAGCTTGTACTAAATAGAGCCAGACTTTGAACTCAGGCCACCTGCCTCCAGAGCCTGTGCTTTTGGCCAGTTTCCTCCACACCTGGCTTGGGATCCAGGCTCTGTATAGAAGGGCTGGACCCCCTTGGGTTAGTAGCTTAAGCCCCAGAGCCACAAAGTGAGGGGGAACTCTCCAGCACCCACTGGGGGTGGGGCTGGGGGAGGCACTGTCCTAAGTTATCACGATCACCGATCACCGGGTGGGGCGAGCTCAGAGGGGCCCAGCCTCTCACTCTAGGGCACATAGCCCCCTGAGCCAGGACTCACGCCCAGGGTGATGATGGCTCCCCTTCCTCTGGCTCCCTGTCGGTGGCTCCACCGAGGCCATGGCTGGGAAGGACCCCCACAGCTGGCTGGGCTCCGGGACAGATGGACAGATGATGGCTGCCTGCTCCCAGGGCCTGCGGGCTTTGCTGCTTCGCCACCTCCTCCTGAGCAGGTTTCCTTTAAGAAACCAGAAGATTGATTTCCTGGCCGGCTCTGCGCCGAGGAGCCCGTCCAAATGGTTTGCATGTCTGCATTTTTTACTGCTCCGTTTAATATGTATGCAAATGCCGGCCGGCTGCGCCCGCCGCGCCGCACAGTCACACGCGGCGCCCCATTAAAGCGGCCGTCCGGGCGCGCGCCTCATTCGAGGCGACGGGCTCAGCGGCCTGATAGATGGGGTGCGGGGACGGAGACAAATGACGGGCTTTTGTAATTTCTTTCTCCCTTTTTTGGGGGGAGGGAAGGGGGACTCAAGACTGGAAACAGCAAAGGAGATTTAAATATATGCAAAATTGTTTGTGGGGCTTTTTTTGGGGTGGGGGGGTGGAAACCTGAACTGGGAGGAGAGGATTCAGTGTTTTCCTCGGTGGGAGTCGGGCTGGAGGCTGGAGGAGGAGCCAGAGCCCCCACAGTCACCTTCTGGCGGAGAGAGCCTCTTTGCTCCTGATAAGCTGTCGCGATCCTATGGGAAGCTCGGCTTCAGCCTCAGAGAAAAGGAAAATGCTGCTGCTTTTCAGCCGGGTTTGCCAGGGAGGCCACTGACTGCGAGTTTTCCCCATTCCACCCCCCTCCTTTCTTTTCTTGGGCTTATAGGGCTTATAATGTGAAAGTATGATGTCATTTAACTCACCTGAGCCCTGTGAGGTGCAGCACACCCATTATACAGATGGGGAAACTGAGGATCCCAGGAGCCAAGTTGGCAGGGTGGGGGTAGTTGGGACTCAGAGCCTTATCCTTGACCCCCACAGCTTTCAGTCATCTCTTGCTCTGTAGAGTTTGCTCCAGCTATGGATGGTGGGGCAGGATTGGCCCCCACCACAACCCATGCTCTCCATCCTGCCCACCCCCAGGGTCCTACCTGCCCCCACCTGCCGGGTAACACAAGCCCACATCTGACTGAGCCTGAGGACTGAATCCCAAATTTTCAAAATACTGTGTAAGCCTAAAATTTGAGGTGTGAGTTTTAAAAGAATTTTTCCTAATTTCTCAGGATTTTAGGTGACATGTGGCAGTGGGGGGGGGGGCAGCCTGGAGGGTCATGTGAAGATGGGAACATTTCACAGAGGAGGTTCCAGCCTATAGAGAGGGCCGTTCTGGACCAGACAGCTCAGACCCACTGGAGAACCAAAGTTCCAGAGTTCTCTGTGTGTGTACCTGTCAGTGTGTTACATCGGTGTATATGTGCAAGTCATTGTGAGTGTGTCAGCATGTCTGTGTGCCAGTGTGTGTGTGTCAGTGTGAGGGTGGGATTGTGTGTGTCCGTGAACACACGTGTGTGTCTGTGTGCACGCATGTGTGTTGAGGTGACAGCAGCTGAGAACTCTTGTCCTCGGCTGGCGAGGAGCTGGAGTGTGAATTTCCCTGTGCGTTTGCATCTCCCTGAGGGTTAGGCCTCCCTTCTCAGGGACAGACTCTGGCCTCCCTGTCCCCCTAGCTGGGTCTGCTCCCCTTTGCAGCGAAAGCCCCTGTCATTTCAGCTGCAGAAAGGGGGTAGGACACCCCACCAGGCAGCTGTGAGGAGGGGAAGATCCCCCAAAGGCTGAGGCACCCTGAATGCTCTGCATGGATGAGGACTTCCTTTAACGTGGGGTGAGGTTTAGCCTGCTACCTGGTGGGTAAGCCTGGGGTTTCTGGGCAGGAAACCAGAGGTGCACACAGCTCTCTCTGAGAAGCTCTCCGTGTGTGTGCGTGCTCGCACGCGTGAGTGTGACAACCTGGATTTTCACAGGTCGATTCATCCAAATAGGGAAATGGCTCTCCTCACTCAAATATCTTCGGGATGTAGGGGAGGTCCTTTTACATCTGACGAGCTCCTCTGGGGTAGACGGGGCTTTCAGAAATGGCCCTCCTGACCACTGGCCAGTGGGGAGCGTTTGGGCGCCGCCATCAGTCACATGAAGACAAACCTGGGGAGACGTCCGAGGGGTTCCTGAGCCCTGGTGGGGGTGTAGGATGTGTGTGTGCTTGAGACAGTGTGGGCGAGAGTGAGGGTGTGTGTGTGAGACTGTGGGGTGCACACGTGAGTGACTGAGGGGGGTGTGCCTGTGTGTGCCCGGCCGGTGGAGGGGGGCATGAAGCATGAGGCTCTGCCACATTCATCTCTGAGTTGTCTTCACCAAGAACCAGACTTTGGTGGACTCTCTGGGATCCTGTGTCCCCTCCCTGCCGGCTCAAGAGATAGCAACAGCCCCCCCCCCCACCTCATTGCCTCAGTGACCTTGTCCTTCAGCCTCCCTTTCTCTCATCTCTGCAAATCCCATAGCGCCACAATCCCACTGCTCTACCTGGGACACCCCATTCGAACACTGTAACCTCCCCTTCCCCCAGCAGCCAGGATGGGCCCTGACGGCCACCTCCCAGAGTCCCACTGCAGCCTAGAAAGTTCCCTCTGACCTGCCCCCACCCTTCCTCCCTCTCCCACGCCCACTCTCCTTCCTCTCAAGTTCACCAGCCCTGGAGTCCCAGGAGCCATCTCTCCGGGAGTTTCCCCCTAGACATGCTCACTGCCCCCCTCCCCTCAGGAATCCTCCCTGACCACCCGCCTCCCTGGCCCTGCCACCTCTCACATCCCATCTAGCTGCTTGTGTTTCATTTGTCCACTCTCATCTACCACACAGGAATGTGAGCCCCAAGAGAACCTAGAAAGTGGGGGTGCTCAGTCAATTTCTGATGTCTGTGAGCGTGTCGGGCCCCCGCTGCAGGCCGCACTTCTTCTCCCAAGTGCAGGTCCTTGCTGTGGGCAGGGCGCATGCACCCACCGAGGCCCAACCAGATAGTGAGCCCAAGTCCTAAGGCCTGCCTCCACTCACCTATGTCCTGAGACTGTCCACCCTTCTTCCAGGCCTCCTCCAGGTACTTCCTTCCCTGGGCGGGCCCCCACCACCATCACAGCCCCAGCGGTGCTAACCGTATCATCACCTGTAGCCTCTTTGCACTGCTGTGTCAAGAAAGTTCTTTCACTAAGAACCATTCTGAATGGACATCAACAGGCCCTTCTCTGAAGGGCCCCTCTCCAGCATCCTATAAAGCCAGCCACGCCCCCCATAGACCCAAAGCCCAGAGAACCAAGGGTGGTGAGCCTGGGGAGGGGGTGGAGCCTTGGGTCTCCCCCCAGAAGGAATTACTGTGTTTGTGGAACTGCTTGTTCAGCACCCTTCTCTGGCTACAGGAGGGCAGGACCTGGTCTTCACGAGGACCTCCCCAAACCGGCCGAGAGCATAGTCGTCACTCAGCGCATTATCTGGTTGAACTAGATAAGTGAGAGCATGGAGGAATCAATGACAGCATGGGCTGCGGCAAAGCCTGTCTGAGCTTCCTGCCCTGGGGCCCCCTTGGGGTCCGCACCCTCACTCCCCATCTGGTTGGGGGGCTGCTATGTGTGGATCAGCTGAGTCAGGCCCTAACCCTGGGCAAGGGGCCACCGTGGCTCGGGCTGATTTTGCTGACGGGGCTGAAAATGTTCTGCACCTCCCTCCGCCACCCGCCATTACTCATGGTTGGCATTCATCCCCAAGCAAGGGGGTCCCGTGGAGCAGCCCGAAGCTTCCCGTGTGTTCCGAGGAAGGGGTGGCCGGAGGCTGGGCTGTGACAAGGCACAGTAGGAATTGTGAGCAGCTGTTCTGAGTGCAGTGACCACATTTTCCTGAGCTGAAAAATTAGGACACAGGATGTAGCTGAGGGTTTTCTCAGATTTGTTCATTTAATGAGTAGAAAAATCTTAACAAAGGCAAAAAGTTAAAGCATATTTAGTTATGTAGGTAATGGATTGTCTTAATTGAAAAGAATCTGAGTTTCCCAGATCAGGAAAATTCTGGAAATTAATGATTTGATGGGAATAATATTTGGGGAGCTCCTGGGTCAACCCTGTCCTTTGTGCCTGCACTCTAATGGGGAGCAAAACAGGCGTGATCCTGGCCTCAGAGAGCTCATGTGGGGAGGCTGACATTCCTCACATAATTTCACAATTCAGTGCTGTGAGCAGCCTTGAGAAGTGCTACAGGGGATTTACAGTTCCCATGTGGACGGGGGCGGGGACGTCCAGGACTTCTCTGAAGATGTAATGTTTTGAGGTGAGACAGAGGCTTTTAGGAGTTAACTATTGAAGGGATGGGAATGGAGTAGGTGGGGGAAGCCCATTTCAGGCAGGAGGGAGAGCACATGCAAAGGGCCTGTGGCAGAAAGGCACGCTGGGTATTGGAAGGAAAGGAGGGCAGCCCGGATGACTGGGATGTGATGAGTGAGGGGAAGCGAAGCCTGGAGATGTTGGCAGGGGCCAGTCTAGGCAGTGCCCACCAGTGTGTAAGAGTGTGGTGGACTTTCTCCTGCTGGCAATGGGGCGCCATGGACAGTCTGACACAGGCGTGGCCTGGTCATATGTCTGGATGTTGGTGATAATGAGGATGATAGTATGTTGGTAATTATACAAATGTTTAGTGAGTACTTACTATGTGCCAAGCACTATTGCAGTCATTTTACAGATTTAAAAAGTGAGGGCTGGGAGGGGGAGTGACTTATCCAAGGTCACACAGTTGTCAAATGAAAGTCAGCCTGAGCCTGTCTGGCTCCAAAGTCCCTGCTCTTGTCCCACACACAAATCTGCCCTTATCTGGACACGGAAGGCCAAGGGACATGCAGCTGACCCCCACTCCTGCCTTGCTATGGATCTGCCTCCGCTGCTCTGTGTCCCAGGCCTGGGTGGGGACTCGAGGTCACAGGGTCAGCCGGGGCTGGAAAGACCCTGCTCAGTTCCTGCCCAGGCCCAGCTGGGGAAGTAGGGGTTGCAACATCAGGCTGAAATTCTAGAGAAGTTGGGCCCTGAGCCAGGGTGGGGCCTCCACCCCAGCCTGTTCACTGGGGCACAGGTCACATTGCAGCCCCAGGAGCACAGCCCACTCACCTGTTTGGGGGTCAAGGACTTTGAGATGTGGCTGCATTATTCCCAGTAGCGGGGCAGCACCCGGCCTCCTGCTTCCTCCCTTAGAAGCAGGCACAGATGATGGCACCACTATAGACCCACCAGTGGCTTTAAAAAGTCCTTATTTCCCCAGGGATCATCAGGGAAATGCAAAGCAAGACCACCTCACACACCTGTCAGGGTGGCTACTACAAAAAAGCAGAAAACAACAAGTGCTGATGGGGATGTGGAGACGCTGGAAACGTGTGCACTGTGTGGGAAGGTACCACGGTGCAGAAGCTGCAGAAAACAGTATGACGTTGCCTAAAAATTTTTAAATAGAATTTACCATATGATCCAGTAATTCCACTTCTGGGTACAAACCCAAAAGAACTGAAAGCAGGGTCTCAGCTATACGTACAACCATCATTGCAGCATTATTCACAATAGCCAAACGGTGGAAGCAACCCAAGTATCCATCAACAGACAAGTGGATAAACAAAATGTGGTGTATCCATGTAATGGAATATCATTCAGCCTTAAAAAGGAAGGAAATTCTGACACCTGCTTCAGTATGGATGAACCTTGAGGGCATTATGCTAAGCCAGACACAGAAGGACGAATATTGTATGATTCTACTGATATTAGGTACCTAGAATGGGCAAATTCATAGAGACAGAAGATAGAATGTTTGCCAAGGCCTGGGGGGCGGGGGAAATGGGGAGTTATTATTTGATGGGTACAGAGCTCTGGAGATGGAGGGATGGTGGGGATGGTTGCCCAAGAATGTGAATGTAGCTACTTAATGCCACTGGACTGGACACTTAAAAATAGTTAAGATGGTAAATTAAAAAAATAATCCTCATTCTAAGTTCTCTCAAGTTGTTAGCAGTGGACTTTCTTTTAAGTTGCATTTATAAGAAATAAAGTGTCAGATGGCAGATGTCGTCAGGGCAGTTAAGAATCACAGATGCTGATGCTCCTGGGTAAGTGACCTCCCCTCTCTGAGCCTCAGTTTCCTCATGGAGGAAATGGGGATAATGGTGGTGCCTCCCTGCTGGGGCCACTGTGAGGATTTCATGATGCCACGGAGGTGGTCTGCCCAGTGGTGGGTTTCCAGAGAGCACTCAGCACCCTACAGCCTGGCAAATATTCCTCAGGTTTCGGGGTTTGGGAACATGAGCAGCACGGGCCCAAGTGGAAGGAGAAAAGACCCCTTACCCCACAGTACACATGGGGAAATTGAGGCCTGGAGGAGT
The DNA here is from genome assembly GCF_057876585.1 of Rhinolophus sinicus. Lineage (NCBI taxonomy): Eukaryota > Metazoa > Chordata > Mammalia > Chiroptera > Rhinolophidae > Rhinolophus > Rhinolophus sinicus. The sequence goes on along the minus strand of NC_142516.1, from coordinate 6,044,396 downwards.
CAGGAGACTTACCCAAGGTCTCTTGGCTTCCCTGGAACCAGAATATGGTTTTCCAAATCTGTATTGGTTAGCAAGGCTGGGTTGTGTTGCAGTAACAAATGATCCCCTCACCAAATTGTCTCAACACAGCAAAAGTTTGTTTTGCATCCAGTCTGCCATGAGGCCGGGTGATTCTCCAGGCAATTGCCCTCCATGGGAAAACTCAGGGATCCAGACTGCCTCTGTCTTGTGGCACCTCCATCTCTGGGTCACTGAGACAGAGAAGAGCGTCACTTCCTCCCACAACACATTGGCCAGCACTGGTCACAGGGTGTCAGGTCCTGAGGAGGACTGGCTGTGGGTGAGACCTGGAAATTTCTATTCACCATCTAAGTGGGGTGAAGGCCAGCGGATGGCTGTTTCCAGGGCATACACTCCTAGTGAACCGAGTCGAAGAGAAAAGACTTTAAAGCTGGAATTATTCCCCCTCCTGCCTAACCCCCCAGCTCTCTTCTTGGGCAACCAGTCACCAGGGCTATTCTGTGGGTTTACAGCAGGGTGAGTGTCAAGATGCCCCTCTTGAAATGTAAATGAAGGTTTATTGTTCTTTTTCCCTCCTTGAAAAAGCAGGCAGGTATTTGCCCCTTGCTCTTCCTTTGGGCAGCACGTTCACATTTATATAATCAGTCCCCAGATGGATGTCTAGGGGGTTTCCAAAGTTCTGCTATTATAAACAGTGATGCAATGAATTTCCTGTGCCTTTTCCCTTGTCACCTGAGCGAGTGTTACTGTGGTATAAATTCCTAAAAATGGAATCGCTTGGTCAAAGGGCAGGTGCATTGAACATTCTGACAGTTCTCTGGCAGCAGCTGCGGCCTCCAGGGTCAGGAGTTGCTTTTAAGAATAGTTGCTAATGGAGCCCAGTGAGTTCCAGGGACCAGGTGAGTTCTCTGTCCCTGGGGGGTTCCAAATGGGACACTGAGGAGGGGAGGTGGAAAGTGGGGGTGCCCTTCCCATCTTGACTCTGTGATCCCAGTTCTAATAGTGCTGCTCTGCCATGCCCATTGTACAGAGAGCAAACACTGAGTTCCAAAGAGGTTGAGTCACTTGCCTGCAGCTGCCCAGCAAGCAGCATTTGAGCCATGGTGCCCGCCTGGACTGGGCTCCAAGATCCCAGCTCCCAGCTAGACACCTCACAGGTCCTTTCTTTACTGGCTCCTCTCAAAGGCACTGATGTCCCCCCCAGAGCTTTCTTCTGTCACGTTTCTGAAACTCGCCTTCACTTCCTTGGGACTTGCTGAGTCCAGGTCTTTGGCTGGTCCGATTGCAGAACAAACAGCCTGTTCCTTTTCCCCTTTGTCGTTTTCGTATCTGCTTCATCTCCTGGCAAGAGCATCTTGTTGTTTACAAAGTTTATTCTCGTTGATTTTTAAATTTTCTTTTCTTTTTTTGGTTAACATCACTATTGTTTCTGGGGTGGGGGAAGCAAGACATCCTTATTATAAAATAAATAAATAAATTCAAGCAACACTGAAAATTATAAGCAAGAAAGTGAAAATCACCAACATTCCCCACTCAGAGAGGACCATGGTTAGCGTTTGGGTGAGCCGCCGATTCTAATCATTTCTAACTACCCCCACTAATGATAATGAAAATCTCTACCTTTCTCACCACAGGTGGGGTGTATGAGTCACCAGGGTGGGCCTGAAAATCACCATTAGTTCCGCCCCTCCAAGGCCCCCCATCCTTCACCCCCAGCCTTGCCCGGGCCTCCCGTGCTCCTGCTTCCAGGTTGAAGCAGCTGGTCCAGCTCTGGGAGCAGATCCTGCAGGGAGTGGTACCAACCGAGAGTTCCCCCACCTCCAAAGAGAGTTCCATCCACTCCACACCTCTCACCTTCCAGACCGCAAGAGGCTGAGACCCAGCGGAAGACAGGTTGGTCTCTATCTGCTCTGTTGTTCCCTCCCATCCCATCCAGCATCCATTACAACATGGACGTTTTCTAAGCTTGGGCCTGGGTGTTCCTGGTGTTCAGTGCAGTGGGAGGTGGGCCATTCCCAGGCTGCTTCCACCGACCCCCTTCCTGGGAAGACTTCCACCTCTAGGGAAGAAGGGGCCACACCGCTCAGGACTGACCAGGGCCTGGCCTTATTTCTCCCAGAGGAGGCGTGACTTGAGGTCAGAACACAGTCCAACTCAAGACGCGAGGGAGAGAGAGAGCAGCAAGGAAAACAGACGTGTTCTAAAATGGGGACCCTAGCGACCTGCTCTGAGGCCTCTTAGGGGCACAAAGGCTCTGGGAACAAACATTCCTCCAGGAGTGGCAAACACGGCTGTCACCCCCAGCTGGGGCGGCAGAGGCCCCTGCCTTCAGGGAGGGTAGGTGGACAGCATGGCAGTGCCCACAGCAGGGGCAGTTCTGCCCGGGGAGTGTGGCTCTCTCAGACCAGCTCCTGAGCATCTGTGAATCCTCCCTGGTATCCAAAGAAACGCTTCAGGACACCTTGACACTGACCGTGAGCAGGATGGGGGAGAGAGCCAATGACACTCACAGGGTGACCCTGCAGCTTCTTCAGGGGAGGGCGCTCAGTGTCAGGGCATGGGTTTTGGAGGCAGACAGACCCAAGAGTGTCCTAGCTGAGTCTATGCTGGCTGTGTGACCTTGGGCAAATTACCTAAGGTCTCTGAGCCCCAGTTGCCTCATCCACACTGTGGTGGGCCTGTTTCAATCACTGAATGCAATGACCTTGTAAAGCATTCCGGGCTGTGGAGTTCTGGGAGAGGCCTCCTTACATCCTAGTTTTGTTTTTGTCTCCTTACCCTTGGGGTGACTGCTGGGAAGAACTGAGTTACGTAAGTGGGGAGACTTCAGGAAGCCTCAATTCTCTGTCCCACCTGGCTCCTCATTATTTACAACAGCAAGTTTCAAACTGGTTTTTTACACCCATCTTTGCATCTCAACCTCGTGCCTTATTACTTCTCAAAATAAATCTTACCCAAGTAATCAATACTGAACCAAGCAGGGGTGAGGGATGAGAGCCCAGCCACCTGCTCCCTTTGCACCCCCTGCCCCCAAGCCCCCAAGGGTTTACGAAAGGATTGAATCACTATTTTAGGCCAGTGAGGGTGACACTGGCCACGGGAAGTAGAAGGGCAGATAGATACCCAGAGGGGGTCATTTTCCCAACACGCTTCTCTCTGTGCTTGTGTAGAAAGACAGAAAGGAGAGAAGTCTTCAGATCAAAGACCAGTGTGTCTGGATGTCCGACGGGACTGGGGTCACCAAGCTGGGGCCCCCAAAAGCCAGCCTCCTTCTGGGTGGCACTGACATGGCCTAGGATGTTCCCGTGGGAAGCACAGGGATCTGGGTGATGACATCCCTCTGCATCACCAGAGCAGACTCAGCCAGAACCCCATCAGCCGCGGTCCAGTTGCCTGACCTGGGGCAAGTCCTTGCCCTGACCTTCAGCTTCCTCATCTGTAAAATGGGGCAGTAGTCATTGGGCCCTAGATGACAGGGGTGTGGGGAGGATGAAAGTTGTTGTAAGGCTCAGAGCACTGCTCCCGGCACCTAACAAGTAAGGGACCAGTAGCACTTATTGTCGTTAAAAGCAATAACAGGGATCTTAATCAGGAGTGGGCTGAAAGGAACCTTGGAACTCTCACCCCAGATGGGAAACGGACTGGATTAAGGTCAAACAGCAGGGTCAGGACTCAAACCCAGGACCTGACACCCGTGCCTCCTTGCCCAGCCTTAAGGGGAAGGCCAGTTGAGTAGAGGCAAAACTCCACCTGCAGCATCACTTGGGATGGAAGGGTCCAGATCCCTGAAGGCTCCCCAAAGATTTGCTGGTGACTTCCTGGCTAATCTCAGTGGCAGGAGAGCCTCGATCCAGTACTCCCTGCACCCCGTCCCCCCCACCCTTGGTGTTGGCTCCTGTGGCTGTTTATTCTGGGTAGTCAGGAGGGGTTGGGTGCAAGGGGTGGTCAGATAGGGGTGACATGGAGCAGAGGTGACAAATGCTGCTTAGACACTGACATGTGTGTAGTATGTAGCAGCTTGCAGGGTGGGAGCACTCATCCTTTGTCAAGGGAAGGGAGGCATCACCGGCCCACTTCGCAGATGAGGAAACTGAGGCACTCTGCTCAAGGCCACAGACTGATAGTGGGTGTGGCCTCTCTACGCAGCACACTATGACCGGCGGCTGGGTCCTTGCCTGATTTTAGGAACTCACATCATGCTTTTATGAACTGTACCCTGTTCATCCTTTGTGCCTGATAAGCTGTGGGAAATGGTCAGAAGGGCCTTGAAATCTTCCAGACTCCCAAACAGATGTGAGAGAGGGTTTGGGCCGAGAGAACAGTTAGTCCCTGTCCCCATCCCACAGAGAGGGAAACTGAGGCTCAGCAAACTGAGGGGCTTGTCCAGGTCCCATGGGAAGCAATGTGGCCTCTAGCTTCTGTCCGGGGCCCTCCTGGGACCGCAGCCTCCTCCTCCAAGGGCACCCACCTTTCCCCCCAACTCCAGTGTCCCCAGCCCTCTAGAGGAATATTTCTGTGGTCCCGGTTGGGGGTGCCAGACTGCCAGCGACGAGTGTTTTTTTAATCCCAGCCCTGCTGAGTTAGACGATTATTCTTATTTAAGGCGGGGAAGAAATTGGAGAGCATGGCAGCCGGTCACCTCCCAGTGGCAGTGGCCCAGCCTGCCTGCCTAGGTGCCCAGCTCCAAGCTGGGCTGGGGGGGGAAGGGAAGGGGGAGGTAGGAAGGAGGAGTAGGAAAGAGGGGGAGGAGAAGGGAAAAGGGGAGGAGGATAGAGGAGGAGGAGGAGAATGGAGGGGGAAGGAAATGGAGGGGGGAAGAGAGGGAGAAGAAGTAGAAGGGGAGGGGAGAGGGTGTTAGTGGGACTAGAAAACGGAAGGGGAGAAGCGGGAGTAGGAGGGAAGAAAGGGACAGGAAGGAGAGGATTAGGGAGGGACAGGAGGAGGGGGGAGAGGTGGGTGGGGAGGGAGAGGAGGAGGGGGGAGGGGGGTGGGGAGGGAGAGGAGGGGGGAGGGGGGTGGGGAGGGAGAGGGGTGGGGGGAGGAAGACGGGGAGGAGGAAGACGGGGAGGGGGAGCACAGCAATGAACACCCCCCCACCCCGCTCGGTAAGCAGATAGGAGAGAGGAGTTACACAGATGAATAATTTACTACGAAAATGCAAAAAGAATTTAGAAACTCAATTTATAAATATTTATTTTCACAAGTTCGCGCCCTTCCGACTCTCTCCCCCTTGTTTGCCCTTGTCTTTATCCTTTGGGGGTCCCCCTCTACTTCTCCCCATCTCTGTGCTGTCTCTCTCCTCCAGTCTCGCCCTCTCTGTCTTGGTCTCTTGGTCTCTCGTACTGTGATGGGGGCGGGGTGTGTTTTCATGTCTCTCGTGTCTCTTCTCCGTCTCCATTCTCTCTGCAGCCTGTGTCTCTCCCTGACTGTGTTCTTCTCTATCTCTGTCTCTCCCTCCCACTGTCTCTCCACCTGTGGGTGTTTCTCCATGTCTGTGTCTCCCCCACTCTCTCCTATCTGGGGCCCCAGCTCCCGCCGGCCGATCCCGGAGCTGGAGGACACCGGGCCGGGTGGGACCAACGAGGGGATGGGAGACCCCTTTGAAGGGCCGGAGGGGGAGAGAGGTCGTTTCCCCGGCAACGAGCGGGCGAATGGAGGAGCCTCGGGGGATGCGGATTAACAGGCCGACAGGGACCTGCGGGGGCGGGGAGAGGAGGGAGCCACGCCCCGGCCACGCCCCCTACCCCACTGTGGGTGGGGCGCACCTGGGTTGGGATTTTCGAGACTCTTGGAGTCGGCGGTGGGGCGAGAGGTGGGGCCTTGGCAGGTAATCAGTCAATCAGTTAGTCAATCAGTTAATCGGTGGAGCAATCAGTTAGAAGCCCGCATGGCAGGAGAGGTTAAGAGCTCCTGGTGTGGAGTGAGACAGCTGAGTTCTAATCGCTCTTTGGCCTCTTCCTGGCAGTGCGGCCCTGAGCCAGTCTGTCCCTGGCACCTCGACAGCCTCCGGCCTCCCCTCCGTGCAATGGGGCTACAGCAGAACCTGCCTGCTGGGCTGACTCTATGCTGTCACCATCGCCCTGGTCCGCCCCTTTAATTCACACATGGCAAATGGAGGCCCTGAGAAGAGAAGTGCCTGGGGAGCACGGTAAGGGAACTGGGGCTGGGGGGTGGGGTCACCAGCCGTGTAACAAGCTCAGCAACACTGACTTCCTCAGGCTACCCTTTGTGAGCCGGAACCTGGGCGCACAGAGGTCATCCCGCTCTTGACAGCAGTTGGCTCCGTGCTGCACCCAGAGCTGGCCCTGGTCTCCACTCCTCCACGTGTAGGGAAACGGTCTCAGGGGGGCAAGACGGATGGTATGTTTGCCTAGACCCCAGAGTTGGATGCCAGCTCCTCCCCTGAAGCCACTTCTGAGCCTGCCCTATGAGCTCGAGATTTGGGGTCAGGGAAGCATATGGTTAATAACGAGGACTCCTTAGGGTCATCGGGGGAGGGGCTTCCTGGCCTACACTCGCCATCCCTGCAACTTAAAACCAAGTGTGCCGTTTAATAGGTAGACTGTTTGGCCGCAACCCTTCTGATAGGTACCAACTCCTCCTTGCCCCCCTGTTGCTGCTGGGCTGGAAGATGGTGAAGGGGCTGATAGAATGTCCCCCCCCCAGGGAGGACTGGGAAGTCACCTGGGTGACGGCTATTTATAATTTCAGCAGCCCCTTTAAGCCTGAGCTGCAGGCCCATTGCCAGGCCAGCCCTGTTTGAAGCTCCCAGCTCTAATCTGGCTGCAGTAGTGCTCCCAACTCAAGGTCCTGGGGTTACTCCAGTGGCAGGGACAGGCCTGGCCTGCTCTCCCAGGACTGGGGACAGCTGCAGGGCCCCCCACCTCCTCCCTGTTCCCGTTCTCCACAGCAGGCATATGCATCACACACACACACACACACACACACACACACACACACACACACACGCCTCTCAGTGCAGCAAACACACACTCATCCGTGCGGCATCCAGCGCTCTCCCACGTGGACCGGCGTTGTGTGTCTGAGGCCTGTGGGCCCCTAGTCCCGAAGCCTGGCCTGCTCACCCAGGCCACTTCTCCTGCCGGGAAGGATTTCTCCAGAACCCTCTAGGCTCTATGTCCCAAAGAGTCTAGACTCTCTGTCCCATACCCTCAGAGCTCCAGGACCCCCGAAGTGTGTTCAGAACCCTGAGCCTCCCAGAAACTGATGGGAAGCAAGGGTGATGGGGAGAGGGGGGGCCAGATGCCCCGTGAGGCCCAGGGCTCTCCATGCTTCAGCTCGTCCTGGTGGAAGTGCTCTGACTCCCCTTTTCCAGATGGAGAAGGTGAGGCTGGGAGAGATAACCTACCCAAGATTCCCCAGCTGGTGAGAGGAGTGGCTGGGACTTGAGCCCAAGTCTCTGGGGCTCTAGACTCTATCCCACACGGCTACGCTTGCAGGCTGGGGGAGCGGCCAACATCCTGCCATCTTTTCCCTAATGCTAGTTTGGGGTTTCCCCAAGGCCTTCTGGGGTTGGCAGGACAGCTTGTATCTCTGCCTGGCACACTACGGGTGTCCAGTTCATACTCCCTGGCCGATGACATCTATGGGAGAGAACAGAGGAAAGAGAGGCAGGGAGGACCCTGCAGCGAGCTGGTCTCACAGTGGAGACAGAGATCAGGCTGTGGGGTTACCTGTGTCTCCAGTGGGCACGAGAGAGATTAGAGAGGTCAGAAAAGACCAGTCTGACCTTCATGTCAGACAAGGCACGGGATGGGAGCTGAGACCTGGGATCCAGTCCCAGAACTAGCTGTGTGACCTTGCGCAAGGCCTTCTACCTCTCTGGGCATCACTCACAATAAGGAATCTCCAAGGATTCTTCCAGGTTCATCCTCCCCCAAACCTCTCTTAAACACCAGCAGTTTCACAAAGGCTGTGTGAGCAGTGAGCTCTGGGGAGTGGGTTCCTGGTCTGGGGGAAGCCAGAGTGCAAATGACACACTCCCAGCCATGTGGCAATGGAAGTGTTAAGCAGCTAATAAGGTTACCATCTATTCAGCACCTACTGTACGCTTTACCCTGCTGTCTTGTTTCATCTGTACAACAGCCTCATGCAGGAGTTACCATTATTATTCCCATTTTCCAGATGGGGGAATTGAGACCCAAAGAGGCAAATAGTTGACTGAGTTCATACAGCTCAGTCAAGTCAGAGCCCAGGTGGATCCCAGCCTTGGGACGCTGCAGCTGCCTTGATGGTTGTTAGACAAGCCTTTAAAGTGGAGGCCTCCTAGGAACTGAGGCTAGAAGGGTCTTCCCAAGTGGAAAGGGAGGCAGAAGGGCATTCTAAGCAGAGGGCACACCTGCGCAAAGCCGTGGTGAGGCAGGCGAGCGCCTGCATGTGGTAACGACTGAAGGGTCTGGTATGATGGGCAGTGAGGATGGGGTGAAAACCTCCTGTTAGCACCCAAGGGGTCTACAGGACACGGTTCCAGTTACCCAGTGCTGTGTGCCAAACCACCCGAGCGCAGTGGCTTCAAACAGTAGTTTATTCATCTCTCTTGTGATGTGTGTGGAGGTTGACCAGGCTCAGTGGAGCGGTTTTTGCTTGGGGTCTCTTGTATGGTCGCGGTCAGCAGCTGGGGCGGGCGTTATCTGAAGGCTCCACCGGGCCGGTGCCCAAGATGGCCTCATCTTGGTGCCTCATATGCCCTAGACTGGATTTCTTATATTGCAGCTCAAGACTCCGAGAGGCAGCGGGTAAAGCTGTCAGGTCAGTTAAGGACCACCCCTGGGACTGCCCCAGTGTCACTTCTGGCAGCTGATGCTGATCAAAGCAGTCCTGCGGCCCACCCAGATTGAAGGGAGGGGAGACTAGACCCTCCTCTCAATGATGGGAGTGCCAATGAATTTGTAACTATGTTTAATCTGCTACAGATGCTAGTATGTATTTCATGGTAAAAGTGGAGTTCATGGTTAAATCAATGGTGGGGGAAGCTGGATTAAGCAGAATCGAGTAGGATTCCTTCCTGCAGGACTTAGAACCTTCACATGCTGATGGGGATTGTTGGTCTCCAACATAGGGAAGGAACTTGGAGAATTTTCCAACCCATATTTGGGAACTGATTTGGTTTGACAGCCGAGGGGGTCCCCTCTTGGGTGGGGCTACCCAGCCTGGGAGGCTGGGAGACTGAGGCTCCTGAGTACCCCACATTGGACAACATTGCTTCAGAGCCTCCAGATCTGGCTTCTGGAGCAGCACGCATGGAGATGTTAAGATGCAGTTGGGTCTGTCTCTAGCTGTTCCCACCTTCCCTGGGGCCCCTGGGTGTGTGCGGAGCTGCCAGGTCTGCTAGCCAGGGCCATCCACCTCTGGCAGGTCACAGCAGCTCAAGTGACCACAGCCTCAGATCACCCACACCCCTCTCTCTTCTTCCCTCTCTGAAGCCTCCAGGCAGCTCCCCTGTGAAGGGGCCCGGTGGAAGGCCAGTGGAAGCACAGGGCAAGGACAGGGACCTCACTGCCTGCTGTGTGACCTCGCCCAGTCTCACTCCAGCTGAGCCTGCTTCCAGCTCGCTCATGTGGAGTGATGTGGGCACCTCTTTCCAGTTGTGTTTGAGGACATCACTCAAGGAGCTGGTCTTTACCGGATGTCTACACGGCAGGCAGGCCTTGCACCTAGCGAGGTTTGGGTGCCAGCTCATGTCATTTTCTCCGGGCCTCAGTGTCCTTGTCTGTAAAATGGGTTGGGAGTAGTATCCACTGCATGAGGTTTGGTGAGGATTAACTGGGTAACAGGAGTGGATTTAACAGATGGAGTCCCAAGCTCTCCCAGCCCCAAGGTCTCAACCACGAAGGGCTGCGCACACCCCGGTCCAGGCTGAGTGGGGGCCAGGGGGCGGTGCCACAGTTTTGGGCAGTGGCTGCTGGGTACAGTACCTGCATGACAGTGCGTAGGGTGGGCTGTCTGCGGTCCTTTCCCAGGGGGCCGGGGAGCACTGCCAATGAATGCTGCAGTGTGGTTTGTCTCCCCACCCCCCTCTGCAGGCTGTTCCTCTTCCCTCTCCAGTTCCTGGTCCAGGGCCAGCTGCCACTATTGCTTCAGGAGGCCATGCCCCACTACTGGATGTCCCTGGACAGAGGCAGGCAGGGGAGGGCTGACTCCTGGAGAGCAGGAGTCACAAAGCACTCCCCCCCACACTCCTCAACTCTCACTTCCTGACCTAGACCAGCAAAATGTCCCTGGGGAAAGTCTGAGCCTCTGAGACACATCTCATCCCTCTCCAGCTGTGTCCTTGGTCTATGACATCAGGCCTCAGTTTCCCCCTCTGTAAATGACCCAACGAGGCTAGAAGGAGGGTTCAATGAGATGCTGTCCCTCCCTCAGCTGAAGGTAGCTCTGGTGTCCTTTGGGCTAGCACTTTTCTCCCCAACCAGGGGTTCTAGCCAGAGTCCCATGGGTGGGGGGTGGGGGGCCCAAGCCACAGGAGCAGGGTCCAGATTTCTCCAGCAGACAGGTCAGAGGACCAAAGCTAGAGTGTGGGACATTCAGGGCACCCTAGAGTGGGGGATCCCTCCATGCTGCCCACACACATCCCCATAGAGCCATTGTTGAGTCCCCCAGACCCCCCCCCTGGGAACCATCGCCCCCTGGGTGCTCACAGCCATCCTTCCCGCCCTTCTCTCACCTCCCCCAGCCTGCAGCCACTCTTCCCCAAGGAAGCACACATCTGCCCACTTCTCCCAGCCACCACCCTTCTACTCCTCCTTCACTTCCTGCCTGGACCGCACACCAGCCTCTTCCAGGGCCCTGGCCTCCAGGATGTCCCCAAGGACCTGGCCCCATGCAGGGCCCTGCAGGCCTGATGAGGTGTCCCCCCCCCCCCCCCCCAGCTCATGATGCCCCAGTCACTCCTGATGAAGTCTGCTCCTTCCCTTGGCTTTGAACGCTCCAGGGTCCTGGTTCCTACCCAGCCCTGCAGCCTCCCGCATCTCCACCCCTTACCCCTGCTCCAGCCAGCCCAGTTGCTTTCCAGGCCTCTGGGACCTTGCACATGCTGTCTGGAGACCTAGACTGTCCTCTCTTGTCACTGGGTTAGCTGTTCATTGTTTAGGACTCAGCAGGGGCTTCCCCTCTTCCAGGGAGCTGCCCTTGACTCTCCCTCTGGCCACGGTCTGTTTACTTGTCTGTGGCCCTACTAGACTGTCCTGGAAGCGTGTGTGTCCTGTTTGTCTCTGATCAAATAGCCGAAGGCCTGGCCAGAAGGTGTGGTCACCAGGGCTGGTGGGCGGATGGCTAAGTCCCACCCTGTCCCACTCCGGCCCTGCCCCATCCCTGCACCCCTGTGCTTCCCGGGGACTCATTGGCTTTTCCCCTCTCCCCATTCTCTCTGCAACCTAGCACTGTGCTAAGAGCACCCAATTTGAAGTCACGTAGATCTGGATCCTTATCGCAGCTGGGCCACCTCATGGCACTGAGCCTCAGTTCTCCCATCTGCAGAATGGGGAGAACCCCAGCACACCCGCCCTAAAGCTGTTGTGAGGATTAAGTGAAGCGTGTCTGTCACCTCCTTGGAGGCCATAGGGGTTCAGTAAATGTTAACTCTTATTGTCATTGCTGTTATTGTTATGAATTATCCAGCCCAGGCTGTTGTAATACCTCCTAGCGCATGTCTGGGCCTCCTGTCGTCACCGCAGCTCTCTGCTCCAAGCTGCTCAGAACTTGAATCATTTCTTCTTCATTTGGAACACTCAATGGCTCCCCATTGCCTCCCCCGCCCCCCAAGGATATAAAATCTCCAGCTAATTTTTGAAGCTCTTCATTACCTGTCTTTCTGGATTTTCCAGTGAGGCTTCCCTGACTAGTGGCCAAACAAAGACCTTCAAGGAGGAAGGGGCTTCCTCCAGCAGCCCCTCACTCCCCACCCCCCACATCTACCCCCCAGGGAGCTGGGCAACCCTGGGTGGGGTACTCACCTCCCAGAGCTCCTAGTTCCCTCCCTGCAAAGTGGCACTAATACCAGTCCCTGTGGTGATGGTCCCTCCCAGGGGTTGTGGGGGACGGGGACACAGAGCAGAGGGCTTAGCATGGTGTCAGGCCGGTGCCGAATGCTGGAGCCTTGTGGCCCAGTCAGTCTAGCCCATGGCCCTCCACGCAGGCTGTGGACCAAGGCCAGAACCCACACTGGTCCTCGTCTGTCTTAATCCCCATCTTTCCAGGCTGAATATCACCCTGATTGTGTTGTAGGAAAAGGAAGAGAACATTTGTTCTTCTTCTTTAAAAAAATGACATTTTTCTCCGTTTGTAAAAGTAGTCCATGTTAATTGTGGATAATTTTGAAATTAAGGTAAACTAAAGAGAAAATTCTAAGTGATCTGTAATTCATCACCCATCTAAGAGCACTTTGAGCTTCTCACCTCCTCTGTGTAATGAACGTGGACTTCTAGCTCTGCTCCAAGCCCAGGAGCGGGTCACAGAGCACACTCTGTTTCTCCACTTGAGTCTTCCGTTCACCACCAGACGCCAAACTTGTACAGCATCAGGTGCCTCCACCCACCTGGTACTCAGAGCACCCCCCTCCCAGCTGTGAGGATGTGAGGAGTGTGAGGTCTCAGCCCTGAAGCCCCAGCACCTGCATTTCCCCAGGATTCCCAGGGGTTCCTAGGCGCAGGGCAGTTTGGGAAGCAGGCCCCCTTCCACCTGCGGCCACGTGTCCCACTGTGTGGGTACGCTCACACTTATTTATTTATTTTTGACTTTTATTGAAGTGTGTTTTTCCCAGGACCCATCAGCTCCAAGTCAAGGAGTTGTTTCAATCTAGTTGTGGGGGGCACAGCTCACAGTGGCTCATGTGGGGATGGAACCGGCAACCTTGTTAAGAGCACCGCGCTCTAACCAGCGGAGCTAACCAGTCTCCCCACGCTCACGCTTATTAACCAGTCCTCTAATACCGAACACGGTGGTTTCCAATTTGTGATATCATTAATAAGGTCACAATGACGAGCATCATGAAGAACTAAACCTGGCACATCACGGATATTTTCCCGGAGTATTAAGGAGTAGCCCCTAATTCTGCTTCCCTCACATTCGCTCTCCTTCCCAGAATGTTCTGATGGGGGTAGGAAGGACCATCTTCATCCCCGTTCTGCAGATGAATAAACTGAGGCTGGGGGCAGGGTGACCACACTCTGTACAGTCCCACAAATGGTGGCCAAGCCAGGACTTAACCCAGCTTAGCCAGGCCCTTTCCCCCACACCCCGTCTTACTGGCCTCTGCTGTAGATGAGTTTCTCATCCAGAGTGTCAGCTCCTGTAGGTGTGACGTGGGTCTCATGCCCGCTCCAGGCTGGGTGCCAGGCAGCTTCCAGCCTGCCCCGTCCTTGCCCAATGGGACCAGTTTGCCCTGATGACAGATGAGGCATGATAGCGCCATGCTTGGCTGGGCAGGATGGGGCAGCCTCACTCCACCGGGCTTTGGGGAGGGTTAGGAAATGGCAGAGGAGTGAGAGGGGCTTCCAGATCGTGGGGGAGTGGGGCTCAGGCCCAGAAGAGAGGAGGGGCTGGGAAGGACATGGGCAGGAGAACTTCCAGCTTTCCCGTGTCCGGTGCCCAGTGCCTGTGGCAGTAAACACAGCCACGTGAGCGTGAATCCTTTTGGGGGAAACCCTTGGTGGGGAACAGAATGTGGTGATGGCAGCAGATTCTATTAAAAGCAATTCTCATTACTGTACCGTTAATTATTAATAGCATTGGGCAAATAAAGGATGGGAAAACCCAGCTGGGCCTGACTCAAATCTTGCCTCCGAAGCAAATGGCTTTTGGTTCATATCCAGGAGACCCAGCCATGAACGTGCTTGTTGGAAAAGTAATGACAACTGGAGGCTGCCTCGGTGGGACAGGCACCACTTATATCTGCTTTAAGAAGATAAAGTAAAGAGCAAGCCAAAGAAAGGAAAGCAGAGGAGGCACTGTCTGTGTTCCTGGCTTAGCTTTTAGGCCTAGAGGACCTGGCTGTCCTTTGCTTTAGGACGCAGCCGTCCACTGGAATAAACACGGCGGACTGAGCACGGCCCAGACCCTGGGGTGGTTCGACCTTGAATGAGATCCAGAGAGGAACTTTCTCCATGTAGCAGCAGAAACCACAGTGAGAACAAGGCCGAGAGAGGATCAGGTTTTGGGCTGAGGAGACCCCTGAGAGAGAGACTTCACCCTTCTTTCCTGCTCCCTCTCACCTTATCTTCACTGAACTCCTATCCACCCTTCAAAGCCCGGCTCAGATGGCCTCTCCTCCAGGCCGTCCTACCCAGTCCCAGCTGTGCTAACAAGGATACTGTCCCTGCCCTCCTGACAGGAGTCTAGCGAGGTTATTAACCAAATAACCATCATTAACCATGAGGACAAATGGACACCATGCTCTAAAGTGGGAGATGAAAACCAGGTCCCATGTGGGCAGGAATCCCCACGATTCTATCTCCTTTGCGCCTAGAACTACCTAGTGCCTGGGTCAAAGTATTATAGCTGCTCAATAAACCTGCCTGATTTCATAGACTGCTAATTGGGGGGCACAAGAATAAAGTCTGCGAGATGGAAAGACCCCTGGGGAAGCCAGCTTTGCAGAGAAGAGCAGGTAGGGGCTGGGGCCTGGGCCTTTCCCCCACTCCTCCATCCTCCATCCTCTCCTGGTATATTAGCCGATTTAGCTCAACATCCCCCTATGAAGCCAGATGGTGAAGGCACTACTCTTTTTTGGAATAAATAAACGTGAATAAACGAGCAAGTCTGGGTTGAAAAACAAATCCATGGATTTCTATGTAAAATGGCATCTAACTAGAAGCCCCCTGATACAGCTGTTCTTATTTTTCCACAGAATGCCCAGAAAAGCAGAGAGAAAGATGAAACCTCACTCAGTGTAGGAAAGAGCTGCGAACCTCGTGCCAGAATCTGGAGGAGCAACGCTGACGATAATGGTGGGGGACAGTGTTGGAGGGAAGCCTCAGGACACAGACACCAGGGACCGAAGTAGGAAGGTGCTCAGAACCTCCTCCATCATTTGCCCCCACTCAGAGACTCGAATCTGTGCCAGTCTGAAAACTTGACAGTGTCCCTTCTCCCACAGAAACTAGCCTGCGAGGTGACTTGAGTAATAGTCCCTGGTCATTCAGAGAAAGTGGGCAAGGCAGGGGGCTTTCAGGGTGCATGGTATTCTGGGAAGCAAACAAGATGAGTGTAGGGGAGGGTGGGTGCGGGGAGAGCAGCAGGGAACGCTCCAGTAGCAGTGCATGCTGGAACTTTTGCTGATATCGTGGGTTCATAATATCCAAGAACCACCTAGTGGGGCAGAAGAGATAGAAAGCTGCCGTCACTCAGCTGAGCTGCAGTTGGCAGAAGCCTGCTGGAAATGGGAGCTGGATCGAGCTAAGTCCCCTGGATTCTGCTGCCCAGAGCAAACACTGAGACTGGGATGTAGCCATCAGGCAAGTAACGAGAACAGGATCAAAGGCAATTGACATACCGTCTACTTATAATCGTGGCGTGTGGGTTGACGTTTCTGCGTTTGAGGGACAATATAGAGGAATAAGCATCAACAACAAAGGACTCTGAAAAAACTGCAGAACATGGAAAAGAAATTGGCATTCTGCAACAACCGAACAGCAGGCTGTTTGGCTGACAGCGATTTCCTGAAGGAACCAGAAGAAGATGCCAGGAAACTGAGGGGCAACTTTAATGGCAAAACAGGACCAGGGGAGCACAGGGAAGCCCTGACAGATGGGGAAAGGCAGCATGAGGATATGAAGAGGGACGTGGATGGTGTAGTGGGTTGAATTGTAGTCTCCAAAAAGATATGTCCAAGTCCTAACTGTCGGTTCCTGTGAATGTGGCCTTATTTGGAAAAGGGTCTCTGCAGATACGAAGAATCTCAAGATGAGATCATCGTGGGTTAATGGGGTGGGTCCTAAATCCAGTCGTAAGTATCTGTATAATAAGAAAAGACACACGAGAGGAGAGACAAGGAGACGGCCTTGTGAACATAGAGGCAGAGACTGAAGTGACGCAGCTGCCAGCCAAGAAAGGCCAAGGGCTGCCAGCAGCCCCCAGAAGCCAGGAGAGGGGACCCACCCTCATAGCCTCCAGAAGGACTAACCCAGCCTACACCTGGATTTCAGACTTCTGGCCTACGGCACTGCTAGAGACCACCTTTCTGTTGTTTTAAGCCACCCAGTTGTGATAATTTGTACAGCCCCAGGAAGCTAATACAGATGAGGGGAGGAAGGATGGCAAGGAAAGAGAACAACATAATAGCAGAATTGGAATCCACACAAGAGGCAGTAACAAACAGAAACTATAAAGCAGCAAAATGCAGAGACAGGGAGGCCAAGCTGAAGACACTTTCTGAAAAGTGTCACAGAAACCAAGAGATGAAAACAAAGCACGGGAAGGTGATGAGGAACGGGAGGCAACAGACCCATAACGGGAGTCTTGCAGAAAAGGTCAGAGTAAGAGATAACTTAGACTATAATGAATAAAACCTCACCTGTGCCTTAAAGTGAAGCAAAAAGATCTAAATATACAGATTGGAAAGGTTCGCTGCATTCTGGAGGAAATTAGTAGAGACTCCTACCGAGACGTGTCCTGGAAAACAATATGAATTATCCAAATAATGACAATGTTGTATGTGCCTCCAGGAAGAAAAGTGACTTACCTGTAAAAGAACAAACCCAGGCTGGTTTTGATTGTGTCATACTGGGTGCTAAGTGATACGGAGCACACGTTTGCAAAGTGGGGGAAATACTGAAGCATTTATTAGCGAAGTTTGGAGGGAGTATTGAAACATTTATTACTGAAAGGTATGCTCCCACCAGCTGGGAGTCCAGGAAGGATAAACGGGGGCTAAAAAGTCTGGGCATTAGCCCTGAAATCAATGAAAATATAGCAAGTGTGTGGGAGGGGGTAAAAAAATAATAATAAAATAAGAAATAAATAAATATAGCAAGTCTAAAGAATTATTATAAATATCATTTATAGATCAAATAGAAATATCAAAAATTATTCTTAAATGACAAATTGTAGTATGGAAAAATAATGATCTAACCATGTGATCTAAAACTTTAAGTCACATCAATATGGGTCGAAAGGTGGCTGGGACCTGACAGGCAGGAGGGGCTCCGGGGGCCCTGTTTCAGAGTCCATTCAGATGATCAGGCATCTGTAATACATAGGGGTCTTTTTTAGTATAAAGATGACTTCTAGTGCAATTAGAAATGAAATATCTACTAACCAAAGTCTGGAGAAGACTGAAAATTCAGAGCCCAGAAAACAAAAGGAATCAGTTATAGGATAAACAGAAAAGACTGAGCCCAGCCTTTTCACCGAAATGAGATCCGCTGCGTCAACGTCAATAATGAATGAATGTAAATGCATGATGTTTTCCTAGTAAAATACCAAAGATTCTCAGATCGGATAAAACAAAAACCAAGATGGAAATTCAACTATATGCTGCTTATAAGAAATAAACTTAAAACCGAGGGACACAAAAAGGATACAAATAAAAGATTGGGCAAAGTTATATGAGGCAAGTTCCAGTCAAATGACAAGAAAGGTAATAATATTTATATCAGATAAAGAATCACAGGCAAAAATCATGAGATGGGATAGAAGGTCATTTGTATTGATAAAGAAGAACACAAGTCAAATAAAGATCTGATTGTCATGATCTTTTATGTCCTATATAGCACTAGACCCACCCAGGGGAAGTAATAACTTAGACATACATAGAAGAACAAACGAAAAAACCACTGGAGACATAACACACTTCTGTCTTTGATGTATTTAAAGAGAATCTCCCCACGCTAGTGTAGGATCAGAATCCTATAATTAATAAGGTTGATTTAATAATTGAACTTTGTACCCTACAAATAAAAGATACTCATTTCTTTGCCAGAGTCCATCAAACATTTATGAAAATTGATCATATATTAGGTCATAAAGAAAAATTCAATATAATCCCCAAAGTAGATATAGTGAAAGTCTCATTCTTTGACCACAGTGCAATTACGCTAGAAATTATTAACGAAAGTTTAAATGAAAAAGACAACCATTTGAAAATTAAAAACCACTTTGGTAAATAACTCTAAATAAAACCTACATGACAAGCTATTTACAAAAAAAAAAAAATAACACTGCAAATACCGCACATCTAAACATATGGGAAGGTGGTTAAAATGTTACAAGGAGGAAAATTCATAGCTCAATGTTGTGAATTTCTTAAATAAAGAAGCTTGGAAGTCAATAAAGAAAAAAAAAACAGAATTTAAATTACAGAAGAGAAAACAATAGAAATAAAAGATAAATCTATGAATTGGTTCCTTGGAAAGTCTAATAAATTAGGTAAACTTCTGGCAGATCCAAAGATAACAAGCAGAGAGAAATGAATACACAATAGGAATGAAATTTTTTAAAATTATATTAAGTAAAGCCTTATGATAATAAATTTGAAAATATGAATAAGGTATTTTTACAGGAAAACACATATAACCAAAACCAATTCAACAAGTAAAAGGAAACCAAAAAAGAACCTATTACTACAGAGTAAATTGAAAAATAGGGAGAGAGCTACTTCCTAGAGAAGTGTTAGGACCTGACAAGTTTACTGGCAAATATTCAAATATTTCAAATATTCTGTTTCAGGACACCGGAAAGATGGAAGTTTCCCCAACTATCTTAAGAATGTAGCATAACCCTAAAATGAAGAGCTGTCAGGTAGCACAAAACCACAGCAGTTCAGCTTAGGAATATGATAAAAATCCTAAATAAAGCACCAGCAAATTGTTCTGGCTGAGACTCTTTGAGTCATAAGAAACAGAAATCTGCTCAAATACACTCAAGAAAGGGGGAGACCCCTTAAAAGGACTCAGAGACCTCGTGGAATTAAAGGGGAAAACGGGCAGCCAGGCTCCGATGGAGACAGAATTTGTCAGGGCCTATAAATCACCTTTTGCTGTACATGAGCCTTCTCCACTACTCATCAGACAGCCAAGGTCCAAGGACTTTTCAAGTTGACCTTTAGGGTCTTTCAGCTTCCTTAATATGGTTATGGTGACATCTGCAATGCTTGCCAATCTTTCTAGACCTCTTTCCAGGCTGGGATTGTTCTTCCATGGGAGTTAGGCAGGACCATGTGACATTACTTCCACTCGTGCTCCATTTCTAGGTAGAAGCACTTAATTGCGAGTCTCTTCAATTCTATTTTCTTTGCCTCAGTAAGTGGGGAAGCATTTGATGATGTGGAGGTGGATTGCTGAGCCAATCACAGCTGTAACAGAGAGAGTTGCTGGACCCACAGCTGACTTCATATGAACAAGAAATAAACCTCTATCAAGCCATAAGATTGTGACTTTTTGTTGTTATTATTGCAGTGTAATCTACCTTATCGTGACTAATTCAATGACATAGAATATTTATCTCAAGCGGAGGGCACAGTTCAACTCCAAGTCCAGCTGCCATTTTCAATCTTTAGTTGTAGGGGGCGCAGTGCACCATCCCATGCAGGAATTGAGCCAGCAACTTTGTTGTTGAGAATTTGCGCTGTAACCAGCTGAGCCATCTGGCAGCCCCTCGGGGGCTCAGCGGCAATCTAGTTGTGGAGGGCACAGCTCACTGGCCCACGTGGGAATCGAACCAGCAACCCCGTTGTTCAGAGCTCACGCTCTAACCAACTGAGCCATCCGGCCGCCCCCCCACCAACATCAGATTTAATGATGGAAGCATTCTCAGTAATGTCCAGAATAAGGCAATGATGCTTAATAATGCCTCTATAATTTTACATGGTTCTGAAAGTTCTAGATAATGCAATAAGACAAGAAATATAAATTAAAGAATGACCACTAAAAAGGAGACAAAATTATTCTTATTTGTGTATAATATAATTGTCTACATCAACACCCAAGGGAAACAAATGAAAAAACTTAAATAATAGGAAAATTTTACAAAAGTGGTCAGTTACAAAATACAAAAAGTTAATGGCTTTTTTCCCCTTCCTCCTCTCTGTTTGCTTCTATTGGGCTGATTGTGGATTATTTCCTTTTTCCTCTATTGGTTTGAAAGTTATATATTCCTCTTCTGCCTATTAGAGGTTATCCTTAAATTTTTATCATGTATAATTGACATAACACAATCTAAATAAATATTCTCCACCCTCCTCCTAGACTATGTAAGGTCATAGAGTGATTTAACCCCAGTCATACCTTCCAGTCACCATACATGATTGCCTAGTATCTTAGTTCCCTCTTGTCTTGGAGCATACATTTGTCATTATTATTACTGATGTGTACAGCCAACTCTCCCTTAGATTTTACCCATGTTTTAGTATCTTTGCTAATTATTCAACACATCCTTGATACAGGGCTCAATTTCCTTCTTCCTTAGGTAATCCTTTGTTCTTTGTGAGTGGTACAGCTCCTCAGTCTTTGTCTGAAATGTCTTTATTTTGCTTTCACTCTTTTTTAAAATTTTATTTATTTTTATTTTTTATTGCTCTGACTCTTGAAAGTTTAACTGAAGGACAGCTGAGATTGACAAGCATTTTCTTTCATCATCTTGAAGATATTATGATTGCGTTGTCTTTGGCTTTCGTTGTTGCTGATGGGTTTTGTTGTGGCATCCTGGTTAAAGTGTGTGTTCTGGAGTCCTGGGCCACCTTGGCCCTGCCATGAATCATTGTGTAATTTTGTGCCCTGTTGGCTACTGCTCACAATTCTGCTACTTAGGCTGGGCTCAGCAGGACGGTTCTTCTGCTGGTCTTGCTTAGGGTCACTCATGTAGCTGCTCTCATCTGGGGCTTGATTGGACTGGAGGATTCAGGATGGTCTCACTCAAAAGCCTAGCAGTTGGTGCTGGCTGTCAGGTGGGTCACCTTGGTTATCTTCCACCAGAAGTCTACAGTGGGCTTCTTGACATGATGGTGGATGTGATCTAAGATAGCAAAAATGTAAGTTACAAGACTTTTTAAAGGCCTGGCTTTGGAAGTCACACAGCATTGTCTCTGCTGCATTCCATTGGTCAAAGCAAGTCTCAAGCCCAGTCCAGACTCAAGGGTGGAGAAAGAGACTCATGTTTTCCCTCGTGGCAAGAGTGTCCTCTTGGAGGGAGGAGAAGCGAAGTCACATCACAAAAGGGTATGGTCATGGGGAGGTGTGATTCTTGCGGCCGTTATTGTAACAAAAATTACTTACATAACTAGATTAATAAACATTACTTGAACTTTCTTTGCCTTGACTTTTCCATCTTTAAAATGTGGATAATAATAATACTAAGAGTATTGTTTTGAAGACTTAAAGAGCTAATGTGTAAAGTGCTAAGAACACTATGCTTTTATTAATGGTGTTAGGTAATCTTTCCTTCTGGCTGCTTTAAGTTGTTTCCTTTGTCTTTAGTATATATGCATCTCAGTGTAGATTCACTGTTATTTATCTTTCTTAGGATTGATGTACTTGGGAGTTGTGTCATTTATCACATCTGGAATATACACAGGTATTATCAGGTCAAATACGATCTTTCATACATTCTCTTCATAATATATCTCCTTCCAGGTCTTCTCTAAGACCTGGACTTTTTCATTGCATTTTAATTGTTTCCCTTTTCATTCTTTCTATCTCTTTATCTTTGTAGGCTGCACTCTGGGTAATCTCCTCAGTTCTGTCTTTCAGTTCATGAACATTTCTTCAGCTGTGTCTAATCTGCTATTCAACCCACCCATTGAAATTTTAATTTCAGTGACTGCATTTTTCATTTTTAGAAAATCTTCATTTTCTTACAAATCTGCCTCTTCTTTTTTCATGGTGTCTTTTTATTTTCTTATGGTTTCTTTTTTTTTTCCCTTTAATAAGTTAAAGCACACTTGTTTTATAGTCTCTTCCAGACCGTGCAATTAGCTCAGTTTCTTGGTGGTCAGATGTTCTTCTTGTGGTGGGTCATTTCGTCCTGTGAGTGCCTCTTCCCTGAGGACCTTGCCTTCTTGTTGGGTCCTCAGTTATGGAAGAGCTTCTGGCTCTGGTTTTCTCTTCCCAACCTCCAGCACGTGGGAATTTCCTATCTTTCTTTCAACATCTATTATTTTTGTTGTTCTTAAATTTTGTTGACATCCCTCAGCAGGAGGAGTAGCTCAGTCTACTAAGTTACTGGAGTCGAATTGAATGCATTATAAAGGAATCATTTAAAATAGGTAGGAAAAATATGGACTATTTATTCAATGACATTAAGACAACTGTTCAATAATTGGGAAGGAGGCAATTAGCCTTAACAGACACCATAACTAAAATAAATTGCAGACAGAACAAAAACTTAAATACAAAAGTGAAACTGTAAAAGTGCTAGGTGAAAATAATGTGAGTGAGAAAAGCCCATTTAATTATTCAACTGATGGTAAAATTCTCTCGAGGCTTTGATTATAGAAAAGTTTATAGGTTATGTACATTGAAGAAATATTAAAAAAAAACCTAAAAAGCAAGTGACCAATTAGGAAGTTATTTACAAGATATAATAAAAGTTCAACATCCTTAATTTACAAAGGGCTCTTACACATCTAGACAATAATACCTAATAGGGAATTGGGCAAAGGACAAGAAAATAAAAAATACAAATGACCAATAAACATATGAAAAGAGATTCCTCTCCACTAATACTAAAAGAAATGCACATTAAAACAAGACATCCTCTTTACCTTCTGAAATTGGCCAAATGTTTTTAGAAAGATGAGAATATTCTATGTGGTGAGGGAAATGGAATTCTACATGACCCTCTTTCCTTGGTAGTGTGTCATGGGTTGAATGGCAACCTCCAAAAGATATCACCATGTCCTCATCCCCAGAACCCATGAATGTGACTATATTTGGAAAAGGGGTCTTTGCCAATATAATGAAATTAAGGATCTTGAGATGAGGAGGTCGTCCTGGATTATAGGACAGTATCCTTGTGAGAGACACGCAGGGAAAATGACAGAGGAGGAGGCAACATGACCACAGAGGCCGAGACTGGAGTGATGGGGTTACAAATCAAGGAAGGTGGGTAGCTGAAGGAAGCTGCAATGTGCAGGAAGGCTCCTCCCCGGAGACTTTAGGGGGAGTGTGGCCCCGAGACACCTTGGTTTGGGATTTCTAGCCTCCAGAACTATGAGAGAGTAAAATTCTGTTATTTTAAGCCACCAAGTTTGTGGTAATGGGTTACAACAGTCCTAGGAAACTCACGCAGTGTCATCAGAACATTTCTGGGGGGCAGCGTGGCCATGTCTAGAAACGTGCACTTTCCTCATAGAAATTACTCAAAATTAGTAGTTGAGGACTTGTCAAAGATTTCTTGGCAAGGACAGTCATTGAAGCCTTCTTTAAGGGAAATTGAAGAAACAAGCTCAATGTTCAAAAATTGAGGGTTGGTGAAAGAGTGATGATTTAACTATACAACGACAAAGATAAAAAATAATGATTCCCACAGTTGATGGCATGCTTTCGATGGAATGAACACTGCCACTTTTCTCATGTAATTCTCACCACCTGCTGTAAGGCAGGTGCCAGCAGCCCCACCACACAGAGGGCAGGCCAGGTCAGAGTGTGTGGGCCACCTGCCCGAGGTCACACAGCCAACGGACCAAGAGTCTGACCCCAAGTCCTGAGCTGTGCATGTCCATCACCCAACTCAGGTACAATGGTGTGGCACCAAGTAAGGAAAGAAGGATGTTGATGGCAGAGTTAGATGAGTAAAGCAGTCGAGCATGTCCTAATTTTGCGAAAATAAAAAGTGCCTTCGATGTGTAGAGAAAAAAGATTGGAAGGATTTCCTATGCACGTTAACAGGGAGGTTACCTCCGGGGTGGATTCGGTGATTTTCCTTTTCTCCAATGAACATATATGACTTTTATAATCAGAAGAAAATATGAAAAACAAAGCCACACCTGCCTCTGAGTTAGTTCTGGGAGATGGGGAAGAGGCCACAGCCCCCCCAGGTGCCTGACTTCCCTGCCCTTGGTCTCCTCTCCAGCGCAGGCGGGCGGTACCTTCCTTGCTCCACAGTTCTGAGCACATCGATTTTTCCATCTTTCAGAGAAGTGCCTGAGGAAGAGGAAAGAGCATCTTTGGATCAATGAGCAGAGCCTGCAGCCAGGGTGTGTGTGTGGGGGTGTCGTAGGGCACTCTGCTTGTCACCGCCAAGCCAGGACCTGAGGGGGCAGTCAGCTAGGGGGAGGGTAAGACTGTCTGGACAGCCCAAGGTGGTCTCATGTGGTGTGAGGAGTGGTGTAGGGTAGGTGTGGTGTGAGTGTATATGTGGGCGCAGCGAGTGTATTGGGGGAGTTGTGTGTGTGGTGTGAGAAGGGGTCCTGAGAGGGTGCAGGGTGGGGATGTTTTTGCCACATGCGGGGCACATCCGGCCCCATCTTTGCCTGGAGGGATGGGGAGTGACCCAGGCCCCTCTGGGAGGCAGTCTCCCATCAACTCACCTCACAGCTCTGAGGAAGGTACCCACGCATTGCCCAGATAGGGAAACTGAGGCCTGTATGTGAGCAAAAGAGAGAGGGGGGAGGAGGGAAGGAAAGCGGATGAAGGAATAAGGGGAAGGGGAGGGGGAAAGGAGAAGGCAAAGGAGGGAGGGGGCAGGGGGAGAGAAGAGGAGGGGAGACACAGGACGTTGCTTGCTTGCGGCCACTCCCAGGCTCCTGCGTAAGGGACTAGGGACTAGGCACTCACCTATGCTGGGTCCTTTGAACTCACAATGGGGAAGGGGAGTCCATGTGTGGGCACTCCTGGGCCTGAGCGTGCCCCGCTACCCCATACCCTTCAGGCCTGTCTGAGCCTCTCCCACTTACCACACCTACTTCTTCCTTCCTGACCTGACTTGTCATTTGACCAAACTGTAGTCCCCTCACTCATGGAAACACACCTTCTCTGGGAAGTTGCCACAGACCAGCTCACCAGACTCCCCACAGCATCCTACGCTTCTTCCTCCAGGGCCCCAGAGACAGATGTCATTAAAGATTTTAGTCCACTGTTTACTGTCGCTTCTCAGCCTAGACTGTGAGCTCCCGGAAAGCTGGGCTGGGACTGGGCTATGGGTCCTCTTGGCTGGGTGTGCAGTGCCCACCGCCTGGCCAGGCACTGAAAATGGCTCAACATATGTTTGTTGCATGAATGAATGAATCATGTAACTGCTAAGGAGAGAAATGTGCAGATGGTCTGTTTTGAGGTTCTGGGAGCATGTTTTGTGCTTGTGTCCATGTGCATGTGCATGCATGTGTCCACACAGGTGGGTGTGGTGCATTTGTGCACGCGTGTGCAGATACGCATGTGCAGGGTTGTGTGCCTATGTGGGCAGTGCATATAGTGCTTGCATGTGTGTGCACGGACTTGGAGGCTGCATGTGTGCATGTGTGTTTACCTGTGTGTGCATGCATGTGTGCACACCTGTGCCAATCGTGCACACTACTTCTTGCTCAAGGATGGAGGACTCAACATATCTTTCTCTCACCATTGCTCTCTCCTTGACCTGCACTCAGCCTACCTTCCTGCTTTTGACTTTTTTTTTTTTCATCTTCCAACCCCGGCCCCCACCGTCCCACCCCCAGCAAAGACTCCAGCTCCATCTGGGCTTCCGCTCTGACATTCCAGCCAGCCATACATTTCCCAGAGCTTGCATCCGACTTGCATCTGAGTGAGGGCACATCAAGCATGCACTCTTGGCCGGATGCTTTTGCCTTGTTCCGTCTTCTCCTCTGTGAAATGGGCACTGAGCTCGCAGCCACACATAAAGGGCCTGGCCCAAAACCTGGCACATGGTGAGTGCGCAAAAAAACGTTACCCACCACGATGCTGCCAACGGTGAGGACGGTGACGGTGCTCCTCTGGTGGCAGCAAACCAAGGTGATCCAGAACACACCACACATGTGGGAGTCACCAGGAAGGCAAGCCAAAGCAGCTCCCGGCCCGGCGGGATGATTGTATCCCTCCCCCCTGGCCACAGGGCTCCTAGAAAATGCTGCAGCCAAAGGAATCAGGGGGGTGAAGAGATGTTCAGCCCACGTGCTCATCCTGGAGCTGCTTCTCTGGTTTTCTGTGGTTCTCCCACAGCCCACAACAGCTGTCCCTGCCCTCTCCATGCCAGCTACACATGATACTCACTTGAAATCAAACCCCAACCCTTCTCCAAGGCCTAAGCCCCCACACACCTCCCTCTGCTCCAGCCCTGCAGGCTGTTTCTCTGTTCTTACACCACACCAGGCATGTTCCTGCCCCAGGGCCTTTGCATTGACCATTCCCTCTGCCTGGTTGGTGCTCTGTCCCCAAATCATCTCAGGGCTGAACCCTGCTTGTCCTTCAGCTCAGAGGCCCCATCCTCAGAGAGGCCCTTGCTAATTTTGCTCTCTCAGTCCCCCTGTCACTCACACTCATACCACTTAGCAACAGCTAAAATTATCCTCACACTTGTCTACTGGGCTCTTGTTTGTATCTTAATCACCATGTAGAAGGTATTCAATGTACAATTCGCAGGAAGGCAGGGAGGGAGGGGCAGTGGACACCGGCCGGCTCCCTGGACTCCAATCCTCACAATCCCCATTTACTTAGCACCACTGTGCTCAGGCCCAGCCCAGACTACAGCCACCTGGGTGACCCTGCACCTCTCAGATCGCCCGTTTCTCCATCTTTAGAGTGAAGGGCAGCCTCAGTTTCTGAGGGATCTTCACCTTTATTTTAATGGCGTCTACAGCTTTCTTCTGAGCCCAGGTGTGTGGGGCCTCTGGGGTCTGCAGCCTCCTGAGACGGCCCGCTCTCCCACATCCCTGCCTTTGCAGAGAGCACCTTCTCAGTCGCCATGTCACCTCCTCTGGGATGCCTCTCTGCCTCAGTGCTCTTCTTGGGCTCCTGACCACCCTAGTTTGATTGTTCACTTCTCTGTCTCTCATCAGGCTGTGAGCTTTGAGAGAGCCGGGACCAGGTGTGTCTTTCTGCATCCCAGCTTAGTGGAGGACGTCCTGCGGGTCCGAGTCCTGGACCTCACCCAGCTGAGACAAGGTCTGGGGTGAGTCTTCCAAGTCTCCGAACAATTTGCTCAGCACTGGGAAGAAGCCATGTCCTTCTCTGTCTCTTGAGACCCTTTAGTGCCCTTTACTGCCCACCAAGAACATCAGCTAATCCTTGCAGTACTATTCATGGTTTCTACCTGGTATCTATCCAAAAAACACGACTTGATGAGCGTCGGTGCCTTTTTTGTTAAGGCTGGGCCTGATTTCTGTTTATTTCAGCTGTGAGGGTCCCTGGGGCCCTCTGGAGGAGAGGGGTTTCGGAATGGCAGAACACTATGTGGGCAACCAGCTTCCCAGTCTTTACTCTTCCCACCCAAGCCCCAGGGTTTGAAAACAATCTGCACCAGCCAGAGCTGGAAAATGCTGCTGAGCTGGAAAAGCTGGTTCTGGAAAGGAGACGATGGGGGGGGGGGGGGGGGGCTTCCGAGGCCCCAGGGCCCCTGCTGCCGAGCTGTTCTCATCAGCCAAGTGGCTCCTGGTCTCCCAGGGCTGTCACTTGGAGGTTCCTTCTCTGGGAGATGGGTTCTTGCTAAGGCCACCTGAGCAAGGACCACTGCAGGGCTGGCGCTCCTGGGAGCCGCTGGGAAGGAACAGTTCGTGCAGACGGGTGGGGAGGAGAGGGGGCAAAAGTTCTCCAATGCTAAGGGCCTTTAGGGCGCTACGTTAAAGCCCAGGCGGAGTAGCACGACCTGACCAGGTGCCAGGGCCGGGGATTCGGTCCGGCGAGCGTCCAGAGCGCCCGCTGGGTGCCAAACACTGTGCCCGCCGGGCGTGGAGAGGCGAAGGCAGGCAGGAACCAGGGAAGGGAGGAGCCTTGTCGCCGCAGGGCCTCCCGACGCGCGCGAGCCCAGTGACGGCCCCCAGTGGCGTTTCCTCCGTGGGGGCCGCCGAGCACGCGCCTAGCTGCCGGGATCGCGCCGCGTGTGCGCGCCCGGGCATGCCCAGCTCGCCGCCACCGGCGTAAATTCCCGAGCTGTCTGTGCATGTCTCTTTCTTTCACTAGAGGTT
The DNA here is from genome assembly GCF_057876585.1 of Rhinolophus sinicus. NCBI lineage: Eukaryota > Metazoa > Chordata > Mammalia > Chiroptera > Rhinolophidae > Rhinolophus > Rhinolophus sinicus. The sequence continues at coordinate 6,016,312 of NC_142516.1, read as the reverse complement.
GCTCACTTTCACTTCTTGGTTCCTTTCGGCTCCTCTGCGGGCTCCGTGCGAGCGCGCCTGTGTGCCTGCACTCTCCCCGCGTTCGCGCCCCGGCCCGCGCCGGGGGGGCCGCGCTCGGGTCGCCGGGTCCCAGCAGCCTGGCGTCAGGCGCGACGTGGCCCAGCCGCCCTGCGCTCTTTATAAGGAAGGGTGTGAAAGCGCGCTTGGGGCTGGCCTTCACAGCCCTGCCGCTCCGTCGGCCCCAATTCCACCCCTGCCTGCATTGCCAGGAGAGGTGGGTCCCGCTGGAGTAGACGGGAGAAAAGGCCCATTCTCATCACTGCATCCGGGGCCAGGCATCCGCCTTTTGCCCCTCCCGCCTCCTCTCGCTTTCTAGGTCTTTGAAAAACAACTCGCCCCTGAAGCTGCTGCTACTTCTCCTGACTCCAGAGGCCCTTCTGTGACCCTTCCCCTCCAAACAAGAAACCGAGACCAGAATGGATGGAGCCTCGCTCCACTGAGCAGGAAGCCAAATCCGGTGGAAGGTGGAGCCTTTTGCTTGAGAAAGTAGGATTTGGATGTGGCTGAGAAGGGCCTCTTCCACTTGCCCTATGGCCCCAGCCTGCTTGCTTCCGGACAGTTCTTCTAATGCACCCTGTTCCTAGGTCCTGTCTCAGGGCCTCGGCACTGGCTTTGGGCTCCAAAGGGCCAGAAACCTCCATTCCTCACTAGCTCTGTGCCTTGGGCAAATGACTTAACCTCTCTGAACCTCCATTTCCTTGTCTGTCAAATGGGTTCATAATAGGATGCTTCAGGGTTCAAGGTGATGACCAACATAGAGACAGGACTGGACATGTAGGGCACAGGGGAGGGCGAACTTCCAAGAAACGTGCAGCTTGATGGGTTCTGCCACTCACAGCCAGCCTTAGTCATCAGTTGCAACAATGGGGATGCTTGAGGCACCGTGACAGCTCCCAAAGGGAGCATATTGGGGAGGAATCATCATCAACTTCACTGACGACTAAGGCCTTGGCCTTGGCTGTGGCATGTGACCTTCCTCAGCACTGCCACCTGCCCTTCACCTTGACTCACTTTTGCCTCAGTTTCTCCATCCTGAGCAGCAGCCCCTTAAAGTCCCTACATGGGTGCTTCACCAGAGATCAGCCAGGCCCCAGGTCAAACCCGCCATCTGTCCCCCCACTTCACTCCTTTATTATTGACACTGCCACCAACCCAGTTCTTCAAGCCACAAACGCACAGCCAACTTGTTTGCTCAAGACAGAAACACTAGCACCAATTTTGTTGCACACTCATTGTAAAACTGCAAACAATATAAAATACGTACATTGGAGAATGAAAGTTCCCTCATTATTTACCCCCCAGAAACAGCTACTGTCTATATTTGGGGAATTCCTCTATATGTTTGAACTCTTTCTGCTGTAACAGACAGAAAATCTGGAATTGTGAGCTCATGTAATAGAATGTGCAGAGGTGGTTGTGGGTTTCAGGCATGGTTTGATCCAGAGATCCATGCTATTGTTGGGGCTCTGGCTTGGCTTCTCTGCAGTTTTTGTCCCTCTGTCCTCCTCCTGGTGTTAGCTGGGTCCAGTTAGTGTAGTAGCAGTGACTTTGGAGTCCCAGGTGTTATCCTCATGTCGCTCCATCAGAGAAGGCAAGACCAGCTCATCCTTGGAAGATGAAGAGGTGCCCCCTGGAAGAGTGAGGAATCCTGTTTCTCAGCTTGTTTCTAGCCTGGAGGGGAGAAGACTTCCTGGAGGAGGTAGGGCCTGAACCAACCTTGAAGAAAGGCTTAAAGGGAGAGTTGGGCTTTTGTGGTTTTTTTTTTGTTTTGTTTTGTTTTTTTACATATGAGAAAGCAAAGTGTCCTTTTACCTCTATTGACGTTCTTACTTTGCAGAGAGTTTACACACAGTGAAATGAAGGCAGCAACAGACTAGCCTACCGGGTTGTTCGGTGGGTTAAGGCCTAGCCATTGCAGCCACTCAGTAAACATGACTTGTTTTTCATATTATTGCTATCAGTGCCTTCATTATTACTGCCACTTTGGTAGACCCCTTAGCACAGTGCCAGCAGCAGCAGGTGCTGGAAAGTAATAGCTGGGACCCTGACCATCATCCTCAGATTCCTGGGACCGAGCAGGTATGGCTGGGCCCACCTGAAGCCCACTCACTCAGAGGCGTGACACTTCCATCGTCAATGAGCAAAGGTGTGCTAAGGGACAGGCCCGGACTGGTACCAAGCTCAGGCAAGGCAGCCTCTCCAACAAGGTCCTTCTGCCTGCATCTGCTCACACCCCAACTGCACATGTCTGAAGGAGGGAGGTTTCCAGGCTGGGGCAAGTCCCCCCACCCCCTCCTTCCATCTGAGCCTGGCTCTGTGTCTGGCTAACCAGCCATCCTTCTTTCTCCCTGGCGGGCGAGCTAGAGCCATTAAGCACCAGGCCCCAAAAGCACTAGCCTGCAGCCTCAGCATTAAGTGCACTCACAACCATTAGTAAGAGGCCCCAGCCTGGCCAGTCAGGGCTAATGCACAGCCCACCCCTCACCCCCGCTCCCTGAAGGCTGCTTGTTAAAGCTCCGTCCTTGGGGGAAGAACAGAGATTGAGAAGGAAACATAGGGGTTCTGGTACCCACATGGACATTTGTGTAGGTAGTTCACTGCACAAAGGTACCACTCGGGGCAGAGGGAGCTGCAGTTCCACCAGCCCTCCACTTGCCAAGCTGAAGGCTCTGGAAAGGGCTGTATTCCACACGGGAGGCAGTACCCTTTTCTAATCTGTTCAAAGGAGCTGTAGGGGAGAGCTGTGGCCCGTGAGGGTTGCTAGAAGAAGCTATCTGAGAACTCGAGGTCCTGCATAGCCTTTCTGTTAAATTGCATTTTTATTGACTTCTTTTTGGAGTCCAATTCTATGAATTTTATTGTAGATATAAATATGTGTGACCCCCACTGCAAACAGGATACAAAACAATTCTATCACCGCAAAAAACCCCCTTGTGCTGTCCTGTAGTCATATTCTGCCCTCACTCCTAACCCAACAGCCACTGACCTATCTCCACGGCTCTAGTTCTGTCCTTTAGAAAAGGGAACCATACAGTATGTGATCATCTGAGATTGGCCTTCTTCACTCAACACGATGGCCCTGAGAGCCATCCAAGCTGTGTGTGCATCCATAGTCTGTTCCTTTTTATTGCTGAGTAAGAGTCCATGATAAGGATGGACCAGTGTGTTTACCCATTCACCTGCTAAAGAACATTTGGGATGTTTCCAGTTTGGGGCTATTACAAATAACGCTGCTGTGAACATTCATGCTTCTGTGTCTCTGAACACACACAGCTTTGCATGGACCTAAATTTTCATTTTTCTGGGATAAGCACTCAGAATGGCTGTATCATACAGCAAGCGTAGGATTAACTTTTTTTTTTCTTTAAGATTTTATTGGGGAAAGGGAATAGGACTTTATTGGGGAACAGTGTGTACTTCCAGGACTTTTTCCAAGTTAAGTTGTTGTCCTTTCAGTCTTAGTTGTGGAGGGCGCAGCTCAGCTCCAGGTCCAGTTGCTGTTGTTAGTTGCAGGGGGCACAGCCCACCATCCCTTGCGGGACTCGAGGAGTCGAACAGGCAACCTTGTAGTTGAGAGCCCACTGGCCCATGTGGGAATCGAACTGGCAGCCTTCGGAGTTAGGGGCACGGAGCTCCAACCACCTGAGCCACCGGGCCGGCCCTAAGATTAACTTTTTAAGAAGCTTTCAAACTGTTCTCTTGAGCAGCTGTACCCTTTTGCATTCTCACCTGCAATGGCGAGTTCCAGTTGCTCTGCATACTTGGCAGCACTTGGTGTTATCAGTATTTTTATTTTAGCCCTCCTAGGCGTGGAGTGGTAGCTTATTGAGGTTTTCATTTTCATGTCCCTGATGTGCTTGTTTGTCATCCATGTCTTCTCTGATGAAATGTCTGGACAAATCTTTTGCCCATTTCTAAACTAGATTTTTTTTTAACTTTTGAGTTTTTATATTTCATTATATATTCTGGATACAAGTCTTTTGTCAAATGTATGATTTGCAATATTTTCTCGCAATTTATGTCTTGTCTTTTCATTCCCCTAACAGTTTTGCTCTCAGAGCAAAAGTTTTTAATTTTGATGAAGTAAAATTTATCATTTTTTTCTTTTATGGATTGTTCTTTATTGTCATGTCTAAGAACCCTTTGCCTAATCCCAAGTCCCAAAGGTTTATCCTCATGTTTTCTAAAAGTTTTATGTTAGAGATCTTACATTTAGATCTATGATCCTTTGTGCATTGATTTTTTTTCCTGTATTATGGTGTGAGGTAAGAGTCAAGATTCTCTCTCTCTCTCTTTCTCTCTCTTTCTCTCTCTCTCTCTCTCTCTCTCTCTCTCTCTCTCTCTCTCTCTCTCTCTCTCTGCCTATGGATGCCCAATTGTCCCTTAGTATTTATTAAATGAATGACTGAAAGGCACAAAAGATTGGGTAGTAAGGCCAGGAAATTGGGGGAGGTCAAGATTGTATACTATTCAACGCATAAAGGATACTTTTTTCAACAAATGGTGTTAGAACAGTTGGATGTTCATTTTGTTAAAAACTGAACTTCATACCTTATACACAATTTAACACACAGTGGAATTGATTTAAAGGGAAAGGCCACCAGCAACCACATCTCTGTCATACGAGGTTCTCAGCCTGGCGCGACTGTCGAATGACATAGAATTATGCAACACAAAGTGTAGGTCAAGAGAGAACCTTCTGGAGCTGCACCTGACCTGTCTGTGGGTTTGAGGATGAGAGTGAGGGAGCCAACATTTATGAAACATGAGCTGTGCACCGAGTACACCAACAAATGCTATCATTCCATCATGTCATCTAATCCTAAAACACATCAAAAACCTTTTTGAGGTTGGTGTTTTTATGCCCATTCTATGGGTAAGGAAATTGAGCTCAGAGAGGTGAAGAAACTTGCTTAAGGTCACACTGTAAATGGGGAAGCAAGGTTTGAGCCCAGGGTGTCCACTTCTGCTAGAGGCAGGCAAGAGACAGCGGGGCCAAGCTAATGGCTGGATCTACATTGTTGCCTCCTGGTTATCTGCCCTTGGTTGGGGTGGGGATGGGGCATGGGAACGTTTCTCCCACGGTTCTAGGAAATCAGAGGCCTCCATTCTTACGAGAGCCTCAGCTCCGTTCCCCTCATGATGCCTCCTTCTGGATGGCTCTTGTTCCTGGGAACTCATCAAACCCACCCCTAACAATGGGGAACCATCCAGGCCTGTGATGGTGGATGCCTCCATGTCCCATTATTATATCCTCCTGATGGTACATACACATGAGTGTACATGCCAGGCCTGGGTACATCCTTCGCCCTGCACGTGGGGTCCCTGCCTCCTGTGACTGGTCATTCCAGACCACTGACCTTCTCCTTGTTCCTACTCCATTCCCACACCTTTGCCCAGACTGTAACCCTCTACTTAGCATGCCCTCTCCACTTCTTCTCACGTGTTCAGATGACTGCTGTTTCAGCATTCTGCTCAAGTCATGCCTCCCCCAGCAGCTCCTGCAAGCTCTCTCTCTTCCTGCTGCTGATAAATACAGTCTAGTCCCATATGGTCTAGAAAGCTGGCATTCGGCAACATAGCTTTCTAGAGACACATGGACCTTCCAGAGCCTTCTAGGTGCCCCCAGAGATAAATCCAGAGTAGTCTCAGCCCCAAATAGATTGTGAGCACCCTGAGAGCAGGGGCTGAGTTTTAATCCCCCTCTCTGCTTGGCACGGAGAAGACTGGCTTCCAGCCCATGGCTGGAGCCCAACAGACTCACCTCTGCCCCTTTCTTGCTGTGTGACATGTCATAAATGCTGAGACAATGGGAAGAGTTGCTGCTGTTGTTTTTGTGGCTGTTGTTTTTATTCCCAAGATGTTTTCCAGAGTGCTCTAGCCAGGTAGGGAAGGTGAGAGGGCCCTGCTCTCAGGATGGAAGCAAAATCCTACTATAGCAGGAGACCTCCCTCCTTTCCACGTCCTCCAATCACTCAACCTCCCTGGCTTTTGTCCGCCTTGCCCTGCTGGTGGCTTGCTGCTCCTTGCAGCTCACTTTAGCCTCCTCCTCCTCGAGGCAGAGCTGAAGCTCCTTGGGGGTGGGAAGAGGGGAGGAGAGAGGGACCAGCTTTTCATTCTTTCCCCCCTCATAGCCTTGAGTTGACCCTCAGTATGACAGTGAAGGGCCCCAGGGAGGCCGGGGTCAGGCAGAGGGGAGCAGGCTCTTGCCTAATGAAGTCTGCCTAGGCCTCCTGCAGCCCGATTAGATTTTATGATCCCAAAGGAGCACCCTGGATCCTTGCTCACCTCCAAACCTCAGCAGCAGGCCCTGTCCATTCCAGCCTCTGAATTTCAAACACAGCCTCTGCTGGCAGCTGTCACTGTCCGGCCCTAGCCCCAGCCTCTGACCCTCCCACCTGGACACGGCGCCTGCCTGGCCTCCATGCTCCCCTGGCCTCTCCTCTCTTGCCCACTCTTGCCCAGTAGCTGGAGACATCTTTCTAGAACACAAATCTGATTGTGTTCCCTGGCCCCCATCAGAGACTCCACTGTCTTCTGCAGGGGCTTCTCCAGCTTTTTATACATAATTATTACAAGCGGGGAACCTATTAAAATATAGCCATATGAAGAGTAAGATTTTCTGAGTCTGGAGTGGGGCCCAGGAACGCACATTTCACAAGTCCCCTTTTGGGGCTGGGGTCAGAGGCCCAGGGCCTGGCTCTACTCCCATTCTCACATGCTGGCTCAACATTCTGAGGACATGATGATATAAAGGTGAACCTGGCCTTCCAGAGCCTTGTGAGGGTGTATGTCAAGGGGACAGCCAGAACGACGGGTTTTCTAGCCAGATCGCTAACTGGTAAATGTCTAGATGTTTTGTACACTTGCCCTGGGTCTCACAAATGCCAAGGGTGGCCCTGCTTGGACCTCAGCTCTTTATTCCCTTCTCTACAGGATGAGCTCCAGGGGCCTAACTCAGTGAGCAAAGACCCTCAGGGCCCTGCCCCCGTGGGTTCCTGCTGACTCGGATGCTTCTCCACATTACCCTCTAGCATCCAGCTTATTATCTTTGAGTGCACCAGGCAGGTTCTCTCCTCTGTGCCTTTGTACATGTTCCATCTGCCTGGAATGCTCTTTTCCCACATGTCCCCTTGGAGAACTCCTATTCATCCCTCAAAACCCAATTTAGATTCCATGATTCCTGAGATCCCCTCCTCTGGTTGCAAGTGCTCTGCTTTGTTATAATTATTTTTGTTCAGTTGCTTCCCTGGAGGCAGTTTATTATCTTTACCGTGATGGTTTTAGAATCAGGGACTTGGTTTTGCCTCCAACCCCTATGCTTACCCGGGGTCTGAACTTGCGTGTTGTGCACCCACCTCTCAGACCTTTTCATTACTGACTAAATGGGGATTCAAACATTACTCTCTGCTTTGGGTGGCCCTGCCGTTTAACTGAGGTGATGCGTGTGAGGGGCTGAGCACAGTACACAGCATAGAGTACACTTAGTTATTGTGACGTCTTCCCTGCTGGTGAGCAGACTCTGTGAGGCCAGGGAGGGCACACTTGGGGGTCTAGGATAGGACCGCTCTCAGAGCAGACCCCAGGAGAGCGGGCTTGTGGGCAGCTCAGGGCTCTGCTCTATCCCTGGAAACTGTCCCCACGCTGAGTGTTGTTGTTGACTGTGCTTAGGGAAAGGGCCTGTGTCCCTCTTGGGGTCTCCATCTGAAATGAAGAAGCCAGCCGGTCCCACGGGGTGAGAGAAGCAGGGGTGACAGTGGATGCTCAGCCCCAGCCCGGGAGACCTGTCTACGTGCTCTGTTGTGTGTTGGAGGGTACCTTCCCCTATCCCATCCCTTAGGGGCCTACCCAATGGGGGTGGAGGGCAAGGTGTCTGGGAGGCACGAGGACCGAGGACTGGCCCCAGCTGCAGAGCTGGAGTGAGTCTCTTGATCTCTGGCTCTACAGAGAGGCAGAGGCAGCCAGGGCCCTGGAGATGGTCTCCATGACAACCGCTGCCACTCACTCCCCATCTCAGATGTAAATTAGTTACAATTTTATTAGTGTGCAGAATTTCAAGAGGCCAGATCCTGCCTTGGAAGGGAAAAGGATGGTGGGGAGGACGGGGGAGAGTTTCCAAATGCTTCATATCCCCACAAGAGCCCCAAACTCCAAGGTGGTCCATAGGAGTGAATTGGGCCACATGCCCTCATTTGTCTGGCCTGTCAGATGATCTGGGCTGGGCAAGTCAGCCTGTCTCTGGAGAGGAGGGGACACACAGGCCGGAGAACCAGCAGCGTGCCCGGTGCTCTCCCTGACTTGTCTGGCTTCCTCCTCTCAGCAGCCTTTCTGCCAAGTTGACAGGGGAAGCAGCTGAGGGCCCCAGGTCATTACCTGGCTCAAGGGTGCCTGGCTCACCACTGGGCAGGCTATTGCTCTCCCTTCTCTGCTCAGCTTTCTCCCAAGGTGGGTCACGAGATGTTCCTGGGCTTTTGGGCTGATGAATGAGGGCACAGCCAGAAGTTTGGCTGAGCAAATGTGGGGACCTGGCTGCCAGCAGTCAGCATGTGGGGCTGCTGCAAATGTGGCCAGGTGACCCCCGAGTCAGTCTTCTGACATTTGGTGCTCTGAACCATGTGTGCATATATGCATGTGTGCGCACACACATTTCCTCCCCCAAGGAGGAAAAAATGGGAACAGATTTGTCTTTTTCCTAAGGCTGTTGTTAAAATTAGTTGTGTCCCCCAAGGCACATCCCACTGTGTGTGCCCTCAAGGTGGCCCTGCTCTCTCCACTGCAGAGAACGAGGCCCAGTGAGATGGGGGGCCGGCAACACCCCCTGGGTTGCTAGTCTGGGGCTGGCATGGTGGGGGGCACTCTGGGGGCAGAGGAGTTAGCACAGCAGGGACAGCCCAGGCGCAGAAGGAGAGGGGTGCAGAAGAGATCAAGGGAAGCCTCTCGCAAGTATGAGTGACCAAATAATTGTGTCCCCTGGACAAGTGACATAATTTCTCTGAGTCTCAATTTTCCTGGACGGGAAGGTGGACGGGAGCCCTGGTGGAAAGAGCAGTGAAACTCGGGGCTCATACGTGGAAAGAGCTTAGGACAGCGCCTGACACACAGTAAGTGCTTAATAAATGTTCACTCCATTATTTCATCCCAGTCCTGAACTCGGCCTTGGGGATGTGGTGGTGAGTAAAGAAGTGCTGGGGCTGCCTTCACGGTCACAGAGTCCACTGGGCAAGGTGATCAGTCCGGATCCAGGCACCTCTTGTGAGGGACAGAGAAGGGGCCCCAGGGTGGCCTGAGTCGGGGGGAGAAGGAGGGGAAAGGAGAGGAGGGCAATGCGTCAGGGCTGGGGCCTGGGATCCGTGTCGCTGGAGCTCAGGACAGGGTCATGGAATTTTCAGATGAAAGGGAAGAGGGCCAGGCATGGCCCAAAGGGGTGCCAAAGCCAGGAGCAGGGGTGAGGGAGAGGGTGGTGGCTCATGCAGGGGAGAGAGGGCGCTCCACAAGGTTGGACTCATGTGAGGTGCTTTTAGATAGGGGTGCCACTCCAACAGCCTCTCCCTCGCTCAGTCAGTAACTAGGACCTGGCTCCCCCACCTCTTTGGACCTCAGTTTCCCCAGGTGTACCATGGGCTGGAAGACTCCTAAAGGTGCTTCCTGATTTGGGATTCCATCAGTCCAAGCAAGCCTCGTCCAGGAGGATGGGAGCCCAGCGTTACGGTTCACCTCTCCTGACTGGGGTCAAGAAGCTCCAGCCAGGCCACAGGCCTGTCCTCCCTCGGTCCAGCCCTCGAGTATGAGAGAAATGAGAGTATTAGGGTTCCACAGGACACGTCCTGCTGGCTTCGACGGGGCTCCGGGTCTACGGGGTTGTCCATCTGTGATTAGATTGCTGCCAAGAGGTTGGGCAGACCTTGTAGCAAATAGGCCCTGGGTGACCATGTCCTGGAAATAACGTACTTATAGAGAAATCACTGATCCTACAGAGAGAACAAGGCCGCTCTCTAATCCTCGCTGCCCAGTCTGAGGTCCTGTGAGGGTGACAGACTCCCTGAGTTCCATCTGGGCCCAGTTTCTGTCACCAGGTATGTGGTGGGTTCCTTGCAGGGCCTACCCGGCTCCCCTCACACAGACAGAAGCCCGCAGAGCCAAGGAGGTGAGTTCCAGCTGGCTGGCCCTGGCCCTTCCATCCCCATGTTACCACTTGGTATATTTTGTAGCCCGAGGGCTGAGAATTCTAACAGGCAAGAGCAGAGATGGGACCGCCCACCCTGTTCCAGTCGTGTGTCGTACTAATTATGCCACACACCGGAAAACTTAATTAAATCGATTCTTGGTGTGTAATTTCAACTAGTTTGGAAGTAGGGGGAAATCAAACAAACAACCACCCAGCCCTGCCAGCCCACGTCACCTTGGCACAGTCTTGGGTCCTGGGTGCTGGGGACCAGGGCGCTTGTCCAGCCCTGCTCAGCTGTGGGGAAAATGCCTCCTTCCCTCTCAGCCCCCATAGAAAGTGCCCGTTCCCCTGACTCCCCAGCCCCAATCTCACACCACACACACACATACATACACACACACACACACACTCATACCATACACACTCACACACACAATGGGAGCTGCAGAAGGGAGCCAGGCAGCCCAGGGGGACAAAGAAGGGGGGAAAGCCTAAGAATCAGGGGCTGCATTAAATGGTTAGTGAGACAGTAGGATGAAAAAATAAGGAAAGGCCAAATATTTTATATATATATATTACAATTACAAGAGGTGCTCAAAGTGGTTCTCATCAGTGCCCAGACACTTCAGACTTACGGCAAACTACTGCTTGAGCAACGTTGACCAAAATGTCCACTTGTATAGATTTTTTTTGGCACCTCTGGTATAGTAAACGAGTGTGTGTATGTGTGTGTGTGTGTGTGTGTGTGTGTGTGTGTGTGTAATATATATATCTGAAATACAACTTAAGTTCAGCTTCCAACTCTCCTGGTATTCATTTCCAGGTCTCTCTCAGACCCTCCTCTTCCTTTCTGTTCCTCTTTGGGGTCACATCCCTGCTCTGTGTTTTGTGTGTGAGGGGACCCCAGCCTCAGGCTATCGTTGTCCTACTGGGGGCCCGGGGTGGTCCGATGGGTAGGGAGGCAAAGCCCAGGAAGGGCAGCTGCAGAGGGGACCTGGAAGGTGCAGAGATGGATGGGAAGGGGACAGGTAGAGCTCAGGCAGGTGCCACGCTGAGCAAGCAGGAGTGGGCAGGGAGGATGGGGCTTCCTTCTGTTTTGTCCCAGTGTGGTTTTGAACTATGTACTCTGTCAGAGAAGAGGGTTTGGAGAGAAACCAAAGAGGCAGTGCGAGGCAGTGGGAGACACTCATGTCAGCATTTACTCCACAGCCTCCACCACCACCACACAGAGAAGGAGCTGCCGAGGGGCCCGGCCCGAGGTGCAGTGCAAGGATAGACAGGACCTGCTCCAGGAGACTCAGGGTTGGTCCAGTGGGGGAGACGCAAAGGACACCAGATCACTGCAGAGGGCGAGCATGCCATGGCCTGGGCCAATAAGCTAGACCCTGGTGCCAGGCACCGATGGCTGGCAGGGTTACCTCCAACTCCCTTATGAAAGCCCCATGAGGCAGGTACCATCACCACCATCGCCTTTGAGCATGGGGAAACTGAGGCAAGGCAGTTAAGTCACTACCCAAAGCTCCCAGTGGGCGAACATCACAGCTGGACTGGACGCTGCTGCCTCTCCTAGGATTATAACTGCTGTAGAGAAACAAGGCAGTGGAGAGTGACCGGGAAGAGGGGAGCAGGGCAGGCCTCTTTGGGGAGGGGCTTTTGAGCTGGGGCCCCACTGCCTGTTTGCTCTGGGCCAGCATCGGCTTTATATGTAGGCATCTCAGCAAGACCTCACTGGAGCCCCATTTTAGAGATTAGGGGACTGAGGCAGACAGAGGTTAAGGGACAGGCCTGAGTTGTCATGACCGGGGAGAGCTGCTCAGGGGTCAGAACGCAGTCAGCCCTACTGCCCCAGACCACCTTGCAGTCCTGCCTCCATAAGGCCATAGACAGTTCTAGCTCAGCATGAAAAAGATTGGTGAATGAAAGGAAAGAGGCCCTTCTTAGAGAGGTGAGGTGGTTTTCCCAATGTCACACGCCCTGCCAGGCCTGGCAGTGTCTGTCCCAGAGGCTGGCATATCTGCCCACTGCCACAGGGCCAGCCTGTAGGTTGTGATGTGCGGGGATATGAGGCCCCCGCTGCTGCTGCTCCCACAACTCCTGGGGCCCAGGTCCCTTGGCTTCCCTGCGTCCCCTGGAGGTCGCCCAGCCCTTGGTTCAGGAGCTGCAGGTGAGCCCGGTTACCTGCCTGACTACCTGCCCGGCTTGAGGAGGTGGGGTCAGCTGGGCCTGGGTTTGAACCCTGCTGTCTCACAGCCTCAGTTTCCCTCTTGGGTACATGCCTCTGGATTTCAGTGGCTCCTTGCCACTCAGATTTTAGGTTCCCTGTCATCTCCTGGGACCGGTCATCATGAGCACCGCCTCCCACCATTACCCTGCTGACCTCTCTCTCTCTCTCTCTCTCTCTCTCTCTCTCTCTCTCTCTCTCTCTCTCTCTCTCTCTCTCTCATGTTATGGGCCTAAAGACAGCTTTGTCCATGTGCGGCAGACATTTTTCTGTCTTGTTCTTCCCTGCACCCACAGTATCCGGCCCAGAGAAGGTGCTAATAGATGTTGTTGAAAGCAGGAGTGAATCTGTCCAATGGGACAACACGGTCCCTCCCTCTCCAGGACGTTCTGAGTATTAAACTAGCCAGGGCACCAAGGCTGAGCCGGGGCTGGGCGGGGGTCCTGACAGGTCTTCTCCAAGGAGCCACACCTTCAGCCAAACTCCCCAACATCCAGGGCCAGTGGACAGGGAGAGACCTGGCCTCCATGTTTGGTGCCCTGGAGTCCTGTGCCTCAGAGCCCCAGGGACATTCATCCACCTCTTCCCCACCACCCGTCCTCTTCCTCTATCCCTCCTCCTCCCTCTCTACCTGTCCTTCCTTCTCCCTCCCCGTTCTCCCTCCTCCCTCCTCCCTCTCCGTCCTCCCTTCTCCCTCCCTGTCCTCCCTCCTCCCTCCCCATTCTCCCTCCTTCCTCCCTCTTCATCCTCCCTCCTCCCTCCCCGTCCTCCCTCCTTCCTTCCCGTCCTCCCTTCTCCCTCCCTGTCCTCCCCCCTCCCCATTCTCCCTCCCTCCTCCCTCTTCATCCTCCCTCCTCCCTCCCCGTGCTCCCTCCTCCCTCCTCATATTCCCTCCCTCGTCCTTTCCACCCCTGCCCTTCAGAGCTCTGCTCTCCTAGATTTCCCTCTTTCTCAGGTTTCTCGCACTCTGCCTCTCTCCTTTTTCTCTCTCCAGCTCTTTCCTCCCCACCTCACCCTGTCCAAGGGGGGGGCCGCCAGGGGCCGGTGATTTGCAGTTCCCAAAGCAGTCATCTCTCTGCAGCAGCACATCTGGGTCATTAGGACGCTCTGGAACACCGGAGCCCGGACCTGCAACCCTGCTCCCCTCCCTCCTCTCCCTCCTCCCCATCCTCCTCCCACCCTCCTCCTGTCCCTCCTCCCTCTGTCACCCTCCTCCCTTCTCAAGCCAGTATTTTTAGCTTGCTGCTGTGCGTTAGTGTGCAGGGGCGCTCTTGGTGAAGCCTGGATGAGGTTTTATCTGTTGTGACAGCCCCAAGGGCAGCTGGCAGACTTTCTCCCTCTTAAGTTTGGAGCATGCTCCCTCTCCCGAGGGTCAGAGCCTCAGCTGGCTGGGGGCAGGGTCTCAGCCGGCCGGGTTTGGAGCCCAGGCAGCGTCCAGGCTGCCGAGCTTTCCTCTCCCTCCTCCTCCCTGCCACCTCCCCCTCTCAGCTCCCCCCCCTCCTTCCCCCTCCCTGGGCCTTCGGGCCTTTGTCTCTGGAGCGCCTGCCTGCTGCACGGTGGGCTCCCGCAGCCTCTCGCAGCTCTTCCCTCCCTTCTCTCATTTACTCTTTTCCTTGGGCTGCTTCTCACAGGTTTCAAACCCTCTCCGTTTGTTCCTCTCCTTCCCTGCCTCCCTTTCCTGATCCCTCTCTTTCCTTCCTTCCTTTCCACCTCCCCCTCTTCTCTCCTCTCCCCACATCCCTCCTCCTTACCTTTACAGAATGGAAAAAAATCTTCACAGTTAGAACCAGACCCCAGCCTCCTTCCCTGTCCCTATTTCCTTCTGCCCTTGGCAGCCTCCTCCTGGGCCACAGGATGGGGGGATGGTTAGAGACTCTGAGGCTTGGGGGTTCCTGGAGATCCTGTCTGCAAGTTTAGCCTTCAGGGGGTCCCACTGCATGCCCATGCCTTTCCAGGACTCCCTAGGGTCCAGCCTGGCCCCAGGGGGACCCCTGCTGCCCAGGCGGGAGTCCCCAGGACAGACTTGCTGCTCCTGGGGCAGCCCAGCCCGTAGATCCAGGCCACAGTCTCCCTACCCAAATGGTCTGGGTCCCTTAGTGGGTTCTCAGTGCACTTTCCTTCCCCTTCAGTTTTGTATAAATCTGACTTTACCTTTGAGAATGACCATTTAAAATAAGCAACCTATTGTCCCTAGCTCTTTACCGCTTACACGTTTCTCAGCAGACCCTATTTGACCATCCCTCACAACAGAGAAGGTACGCGGCTCTAGAAGACCAGCACCCTGGACACAGACACTCGCCAGCCCGAGTGGCACCCAGGCCTGTCTGGGTCTGACTCTGCAACCCCCCTGGCGTCCTCCCACACTAAGCTCAGCTCTCCTTTCATGGGGCTGGAGGCCCAGAGAGGCAAAGTCCCTGTCCAAGGTCACACAGCCCAGGCTGATACAGGGAGAAGAGGGGTTTGGGGGCTCAAGGGCTCAAAATGAGACCCTAGAAGATCCCACCACGCCCTTCCAGGCTGGTATCCTCATGCCAGTCTTCTCCCCAGGGCATTGGGGGCCAGACGGGGGCTAGGTGACCCGCTTTTGCCTCCCACCTAGCCCCAGACTTTTCTGCAGGGCTGACTCAGGATGTTACTGTGGAGAAGGCATGGCTTTGTCCATGTCCCCATCAAAGACCCCCAGGCTCAGCCCCATCCCCCACTCAGGGCCCCCAGCTGTATTCCGGGTTTGGCTCCCACCTCCTCCCTCCGTTCTCTTTTCCCTTTTCTCCCCACATCCAGCTCTTCAGGGCTCTGCTTTTATGATTCTGCTGCCGGCTGGCCCCTCGCTGGTCTCCCCCTCTCTGAGTTCCTCTCTCCCCAGCTGTATTTCAAGCTTTCTCCTCTCTGTGTATTGCCATGGCTGTCTCTGTCTGTCACCCCAGCCCTCTGTTCTGTCTGTATCTGCCTTCCTCCCTCCCTCCCTCTCCCATCCTGCTGTTTCTGCCCACCTCAACACACAAACACGCACATGCACACACACAAATACGCGTGGAGACACACACGGACAGTGACATGCAAAGTCACACACACAGACCCCTGCCCATTGGCTCTGCAGCAGCGATGAGGGTGAGGACTGGCCCCAGGAGGAGGCAGTGGGAGGAGACCCCATGGCCCTTCCCTCTGTCCCCACCCCTGGAGGCACCTCCTGGCTCAGCCGATGCTGGGCTGGGGTCCTGGGCTCCGTAGACTCCAGCAGCTTGGCAGCTGCATTTTCTGAGGTTGTGGGGTAAAGGATACCCCTGACCAGGCCAAAGCTTCTGAAAGGCTGGACTCCCCAGAGTGCCCTCCCCGTGGTCACCATACTGCAGAGACCCAGCAGTGGAGGGCAGCCCTGAGGGCAGCGGGGTTGGGTCCTGGGGCAGCACGGATTGTAACAGTGACGTGATGTGAGAAGACAATAGCTGGGCTGGCCACTGGGGAGCCCTCGGAGGTGCCCAACCCTCCATGCTCGCCATGTGGACACAGGGAGGCCTGTGCAGAGAGCCTGAGGGGCCAGAGTTCTCAAGACCCCGTGCCCCTAACTCGTCCCTCCTGTTTTCCCAGGTACATGGGAGCCTGGGCCTTCCCATCCAAGAGACCTAGGCTCAAATATCTTACCCTCTCACTACTTTGCAACTTTGGGAGTAACTCACCCCTTTCCTGGGGCCTTGGTTTCTTCACCTATAACGTGGGGCTAATGTAGCGGCCCACCCTCAGGATTGTTGTGAGGACCCAGTGGGGCCCTCCATGTAAGGCACCTGGCCCACCCCGCGTGTGGGAGCCTGACGGAGCTGCTGCCATTACAGCTGTTCACCTGACTCCCAATTTCTCTGCCATTCTGCCAACACCGGCTTAATGTCATTGGCCCTGTGCTGGAGTCCTGGTTCTCCCACCTAAGTAACTCATTGGACCCATGGAGCCTCAGTTTCTTCCTCCATAAAATGGAGCAAGTGATAGTTCATCCCTCATGGGTGCGAGGCTGCCCTGAGATCATCCAGGGATACGTTTAGCTCAGTGAGTGTCGAGGGTTTAAACGGAAGTGGCTGCCGGTAAATTTTTTGCTTTATCTGCTGGGCGATTTTTTCTTTTCCCCTTCCTTTCCCTTCCCTTCCCTTCCCTTCCCAATATTCAGCCCGACTCTCTGCCCTCCAGCCCACATGAAGTATTCAGTCTCTGAGGCCTGGGTCTCAGGGACCCTGTTTCCCCCAACCCTTAGTATGCCCAGGCAGAAGATGGGGTGAGGGGAGGTAAAGGGGTGAGGCCTGAAGGAGCTGAGCCTGCACCCCACGGCAGGGGGCTGTGCTGTGAGCTCCTCCCCAGCTCTGACATAGGCCCCTGGGCATTCAGAGGTTGCTCTGCTTGCAGGCCTGGCTTTGCCCCAGATTGGCAGCTAACCAAGAAAAGGAGGGGTGAGGACTCAGAGGGAGGGCCCAGCAGCGTGGGGAGGAGAGGGTAGGGGAACAAAGGTTCTGGAGCTTGGGAGCAACGCTCTCTCTGCACAAGAAGCCTGCCCTTGGCTATGGGAGCCCCCACATCTCCATGAGCCAGGGAGAGGGTGCACCAGGGGGACCCAAAGAGCAGCCAACAGGGCTTGGTCCCCAAACTCGGAGTTACCATTCCAGCTCAGACCAGGAAACCCATCTTTCTCTGGCCGGCCACACCTCCTTCCTCCCCATCACACCTGTACCTCTCTACCTGACTTTACCTGACTTTACGTTTATGATCTTTAGCTTCTTTTTTTTTTTTTTTTTTTTTTTTAAGATTTTATTGGGGAAGGGGAACAGGACTTTATTGGGGAACAGTGTGTACTTCCAGGCCTTTTTTCCAAGTCAAGTTGTTGTCGTTTCAATCTTAGTTGTGGAGGGCGCAGCTCAGCTCCAGGGCCAGTTGCCCTTTTCTAGTTTCAGGGGGCACAGTCCACCAACCCTTGTGGGAGTCGAGGAGTTGAACTGGCAACCTTGTGGTTGAGAGCCCACTGGCCCATGTGGGAATCGAACCGGCAGCCTTTGGAGTTAGGAGCTTAGAGCTCTAACTGCCTGAGCCACCGGGCTCGCCCTGATCTTTAGCTTCTTGATGCACAGGACTTGGTCTCATTCCATGCTGCTCCCCAACACAGAGTAGGGTGCGTTGAGGATTGCTAATAATTGTTGACTGCGTGCGTGAGGGAGTGAATGAATGGCTCACAGGGCTCAGCAGGGCTATTTCTGGGTGATAGGATTCAGCGGTGCCAGAGGGCAGATGCCGCTCTGCCCTGGGTCTCCTTGGAGGCCACAGGCAGCGCAGCCTGGGGTGGAACAGCCTGGTGCTTTAGGGCCCAGCCGTGGAGTCAGCCCTGGGTTTAAGTGCTGATACTTACAGTAGAGGAAGAGGGAAGAACTTGGGGGTTCCTCACCTTATTTGGGCCTGGGCCATCCGTCTCCTGGTTTCCACTGGGTCAAAGCCTGTACTTGCATGTTTCAGGTTTGGCGGTCATGGTCTGATGTCCTTCACGGAGCTCCAGGGCTGCTCGCCTTGTGAGGTGAGGGCCCCTCACTGCCTGCTTTGGTTTGTTTCCCCACTTCACTTGCCTCTGGCCCCTCTTTGTGGCTGGTTTCTGGGGGCGCTCCGGCCCCCTGGCCTAGTCCTGGTGCCACCATCCAGCCCTCTCCCCTCCCCACTGTGCCACCAAGAGATACTCTGCATTTCCTGTTCTGTCTGCTGGGAACGCCATTCCTCTCTCTCGGCTGGGCTGCCTCTGAGAGGTATCCCCCCTCCGAGGCAGCCCCACGCACTGTATAGCTCATGTCCCCTCTTACTGCCACTCTTTCCACTGCCCTTTCACAGTCTGTGAGCATCTTGCGTTGTGCTTCTCTTTGCTTGTCACCTGCCTGCCTCCTTAGAAAGTCAGCTTCCTGTGGTTAGGCCTGGTCTGGCTTGCTGGCACACCTTCCAGGCGCCTGCACAGCGATTAGCTCGATGTGCTCAGAGCAAGGCTTGGCATGCAGTGCATACAGCACTGAATGAATGAATGAATGAATGAATGAATGAATGATTGATTGAACAAGAGGATGAGCTTCGGAATTAGAATCCGTGAGGATACATGGGTTTGTATCCTCATCAGCTCTAACCTGTAGGCCAGTTTCCTCTCCAGGCCTCGGTTTTCTCATGTGTAAAATGGGGATAAAAATAGCACCTACCTCTTAGGGTGGTTATATTGACATAGGTGTATAATCTACCATAGGGTGGATTAAACGACAGTATCTGATAGCTCTAAGTGCGTGATATGTGAGTATCAAATAGGCTTTCTGGACATAATGTGTCCGAATGCCAGCTCTTGAGCGCCCACCCCACCCGACTTCTCCTGTAGTCTTTCTTCAGCTCAGGAAATGGTACCTCCCACCACTCAAGACACTACGGTCATCCTTGACGTTTTTTTCTTTCCTCCACACCCACATGCGATCCTTTGGCAAATCCTGACGGCTCTACTTAAAACACACCCTAAATCCAGCCATTTGTCCCTCCCCCACGGCTGCTGTCCTCAGGCCACCACCATCTCTTGCCTGGACTCCATCAGCTCCTAACTTCTCTCAGCTTTCCTCCAGCCTCTTCAGTCTGTGCTCCACTCAGGAAACAGAGATCCTTTAAACACACAAACTGGCCCTTGGCTGTCTTTTGTCCTCCCCACTCTATTGGTTTCAGGAACACCCAGAAAAAACCTGAGACTTTGACAAGACCTGCATGCACTGCCCCCTCTCCTTAGGGCACCTCAGGACTTCGCACTTGCTGTTCCCGTGCCCTGAACCTCTCCTCCTAGCCCTCCACAGGGCTCACTCCCTCATTTCACCCAAGTCTCAGTCCATTGTCACCTCCTCACCTGAGTGACCTCCCTCTCCAAACTCCAACCCTGGCGTTCTCCAGCCTAGGCCCTCCCCGTTTTCGTTTCCTCTGTAACTTGTCTTGTGCCCTGGATCCTGGTATTGCCGGTTTCTTTGTTCTTTGTCTCTCTCTTCCCTAGAATGTGAGTCCACTGTCCCCTGACTCATGGGACAGTGCCTGGAAGAGCTCATGCCCCCTGATCGCCATGACTGGACAAACGAATGAATTATGTTATTATTATTATCAGTCTTGCTCTGTGAGAGCTGGAAAAAGATAGGGTGAGGAGGGAGTTAATGTCATTGTGTCTAATAAGAAAAAAAACAGTGGCCTGACCCTGCCTGTTTTCTGCCAGAGACCAGTGGGCTTTCTGGGGTCAGGGCTCAGTCTGCCTACGCTTCAGACTCCAGAAGAAAGGCGAGGTCAAGCTGACTCTGCTATTCTATCCAGTTTGTGGCACATCTTCCTTGAGGGGCCCAGGGTCTGGCGGAGAAATATCACGTTCAGAAACAGGTGGCCACCCCGCCGTTGTGCCCAGATGGAAAGAGAAGAGAGGGAGTTGATGTTCTTTAAAACAGTCCATGCTCAATCCGCACGTGCGGAGGGCCGGGCCAGGCTCTGAGGGGCCTCACAGATGAGCAAACATGGTCCCTGCCCTCAGGGAGGCTTCTGGCAGCTGGGAAGGGCCAGGAGACAGCACTGACTTAACTGTGTATAAAAATAGCAGTGCTAGCACGTAAGAGGGAGGACGCATGCGCACAGGGAACTGGAGGTAGCCGCTCACACGCATACCTGTCCCCTCCTTCCTCTGTCCACTCGCCCTGCCACACTCTTCCCTAGCCTGAGGTGGCTGGGCTCCTACTTCAGCACACAGGGAATCCCAGACTCTCAGCATCCTGGAGCTGAGCAAGTCCTTGCAATCAGATCCGACCCAAGGCAAAGAGGTTAAACGGTTTGCTTAAGGCCTCACACCTGGCAAATGGCAGCGCTTCCAGAAGGGTGTCTGGATCTTCCCATGGGACTAACTTGGCAATGGAGTCCTGGGACCGCCTTTTTCATTTCTCTGCTCCTGTAGCTGGACACTCCGACCCAGCCCTTCACTGCAGAGAACAGGTCCCTGACCTCCAGAAAGCGTTGTAAACTGACCACTGCTCCCTAAGGAGCTCCTACAGAGTTTGGGGGTCCAAGGCTGAAGCCTATTACCATCATCTCCATCATTACCACTGTTACGGGGTGAATCGTGCCCCCTGAGAAGATATGTTGACACCCTAATGTCCAGTACCTGAGAATGAGGCCTTATTCGGAGATATAGGATCTTTCGGAGCTAATCCAGTTAAAATGAGGTTATTAGGATGAGCCCTAATCCAATATGACTGGCGTCCTTATCAAAAAAGGAAATGTAGACACAGAGACAGACACAGAGGGGAGATGACGTGCATGGAGGATCGGAGTGCTACCTCGACAGGGGACACCTGAGCTACCAGAAGCCAGGAGACAGGCCTGCAATGGTTCCTTCCCAGGAGGTTTCAGAGGGAGCGCGCCCTGCTGGCACCCTATTTTGGCCTCCCAATTTGCTGGTGATTTGTTCGGCAGCCTCGGGAAACTCATACAGACATTACAAGCATCACTATCACCGCCATTATCATGACCATTGTCACCACCACTGTCACCAACCATCATTACCATCACTCCAGCGGCAAAGCCAGATTTGCCACTGTATCAATTTCCTGTGGCTACATAACAAATGACCATAAACCTGGTGGCTTAAGACAAGATTATTCTGAGTGCTGGAGGCCAGAAGGCCAAAGTCAAGGTGTCAGCAGGGTTGTGTTCCCTCCCAAGATGAGCAGAAGAATCCTTCCTTGCCTCTTCCAGTTTCTGCAGCCCCAGGCGTTCTGTGCCCTTGGCTTGTGGTTGCGTCACTCCCATCTCTATCTCCATGTGCACATGACCTCTTCTGTGTTCCTGTCTTCTCTTCTGTCTCCTATAAGGACACTTGTGATGGCACTGAGTCCCCACCTGAGTAATCTAGGGTGATCTCATGTCAATATCCTTACCGTAATTACATCGACAGAGACCCTTTCTCCAAATAAGATCACATTCACAGGTTCCAGGGATTAGAACGTGAACTTTTTTTCTTGGAGGCGGGGGGTGCCAGTCAACACACTACAACCACCAGCATCACCACCAGCATCAGCATCATTGCCAACATTAGTTAAGTACTAGTATATACCAGGTGTTTTTCCAGTTGGTTTTCCTGCACTATCTTCTTTATGCCTTAAGACAAACTTAGGGCAGGTACTATTATTATCTCCAGTTAATACAGAAGACAATACAGAGGCTTGGAGAGGATTTGTTTGTCCAAGTTTTCCCTTAGAAGTGAGGATTTGAACCCAGGCAATCTGAATTCAGTGCCTCCTGCCTCGCCATTGTTATCTCCACCTCCCCAGCTCCTGAACTTCTGTTCATTCAGATAATTCCACAGAAGAATCAGAGTGCGCAATGAGCTCCTGAATGGGAGGCAAGGTACCTAGGTTCTGGTCTAGGTGTTGCCACTAACCAGTGACAGATCTCAGGCAGGTCTCTTCCTCTCTCTCTCTGGGCCTCGGTTTGCCCATCTGTATAATGGGAAAGCGGGAATGGTTGGTGTGGGTAATCTCCAAGTCCTCCCAGCTCTGGAGTTCTGTGATACTGGGTGTCATTTGTCATCTTGGTAATTTTCAAACACTGACCAGGGACATGACTCTCATCAGCTAAACTCCTTAAACCTGCTGCCAGAGATGTTTTGCTTGGAAGGCCAGCCCATGGGGTGAGTGCTGGTGAGAGAGGAGTGGAAGGAGCCACTGCCCCCCACCGCTTTTCTCTGCCTTCCCATATTACAGAGGTGACCAGCAAAGTGCTAGGGAGGACTGAGGGGGAGGGGCACTCGCTTTTTCTTGGGGCCCGGACTTTTGTTTGGTTCATGCATTCAAGGAGGGCTCCGCACTTGAGAGCTGATGGGTGCTGGCAATGGAGCAGAAGATAACTATCTTGCTGTGATGCCCCAAACCCAGAGGGCTTAGCCAGGAACTGGCCTGTCCACTAGACTCCAGAAAGTCTGGAAGGACGATTCTGGGGCTGGAAAGCCCTGTTATCATCTAAGGCCAAAAGACTGGGAGAAGCCTCAGTGACCAAATCCCAAGCCTTGTGCCCTTAGAAAGGGGAAAAACAACCCATACAAAACAGGTCGAGGGGGGCTCTGAAAGTTCAGTTTCCAAAACCTGGTCTGTTCATTGGGAGTGTTTGTTTAAAAGTATAAACATGTTTTTAAAAATCTTTTACAGTGTGAACTCCAGAGGCCTTTTTCCTCTGGCTTCTCTGTCCTGAGCAGGATCGTTGGCATTTCAGCTAATAATTTTCAAGAGTGGGGAGTTGAATTAGGGACAGTATTGCAAATTTTAATTAGCAGATGAGATTAACATCCCAGCAGGGGCTTGGGCGGGGCATCCTTCAGGCCCATCTGATCCCAGTAGACACACCTCCCACAAACCCCGCAGCTGAGGCTCGGTGGGGTTAGCAGAACCCAGGCCAGCTTAGACTTGCCGAGTTAATCTCCCCTGGACAGGCCTCCAGCTGAGCCTGACTCTCTTCCAAGGCTCCTAGCCCAGCCACTGGCTTTTGCTCACCAGCCTCTGCTGGTTTTGATCCTGAAGGATAAAAACTGGCTGTGTGACCTTGGGGCAGTTGCCCAGCCTCTCAGGGTATTGGAGTCTAAATGGGGAGGTTGCTGGAAGCCAAGCCTCAGCGGGGAAGGAGGAATTTGACCCTCATCTCTGAGCACCCAGGGCTCACGCGCCACCAACCAGCCTGCCCTTGCCTGGTCCAGACAAGGCTGAGAATGTTCTGGTCTTTATCTGGTTTAGTTTTAAGTGCTTCCAAAGGCAGCAGGGCTGTTCCACCACGTCCCCAGGAAATTGGTCCACGTAGGGCAGAGCCTTCCCGAGAATGAAGTCATCTGTTCCTTTTTTATTTTTTGTTGCCTTTCTCCTGCAACACGAGACATCGGCATCTGCAGTCTCTCCCCGCGCAAACACGCCCCTCCGAGGGGTCGGCCGGCGGGCTGCGAGGAAGGACCCCAGGGTGCCGGGTCTGCCGGCGCCCCCTCGCCGCCCCGGCCCCCCGTCCTTGCGGAGCCCGGCCTTCCGCTCCCACTCGCGACTTCCCCAAGACCGCCCGAAAGGTGAGCCCCCCGGAGGCCGCCGCGCTCCGGCGCGGCCCGCTCGGCAAACAATAACAATAAATAACGCTCCCTTGTCAACGTAATAAAAACGGAAACGGTTACAATGTTTTTTAATAAGCGTCCCCCATCAATCTCCTTCCCTGGCCACGGGAACTGGCGGCAGCGCGGGGCGGAGATGGGGGGAAGGACGGGACACCGGGGCGCGCTGGGTGGGGCCGGGGTGCTAGAGGAAAAGGACCCGTGGGTAAGGGGGAGCACGGCGAGTGAGAGACTAGGGTACGCGAGCAGCCGGGGTCACGCGCGCCAGCCGTGCCGGGAAGCGGCCGCTGTGAGTAACATGGTTGCCATGGCGACGTGGCCGCGAGGAACAGGAAGCGGCAGAAATAGCTGCCGCCGCGGCCCGCGCCGCCCGGCCCCTCCCCCGCGAGCCCGTTGCCAAGGAGACTGGCCAGAGCGAGGCTGCGCGGGCGGCCCCGGCCTCCTGCGCCCCGCCTGCACATGCGCCCGGGGTCTGCCCCGCGCGGGCGTCGTGGGGCACCCGCCATAGACCAGGCGCCGCCAGGACCCCAAACCTGCCCGACCGCCCGCTTGGGTGGAAAAAAAAAAGCAAAACTGTTGGTTGTTTGCCTTTGGAAAGCAGCCCCGCCTTTGTTCCTGGCGGATTCACTGGTTCCCAGGCGTTGAAGGCGGGGAGCCGAGGGGGCTGGGGCTCATCAGCCAGCGGTCCCACATGTTTTCTGAGCGCCGGGCGCTGGACCCCGGACGCCGAGGGGATTAGGGCGCCTGGCCTTACCCTCCCGCAGGCCCGACCTGAAACAGTTTAACCAGGCCCAGGGCTGACCTGCAGCCTTCTCTGAGCCTGACCTCCCCAGGGGATTGGGGGGACTACCCCCCTCCCGTGTTTCCTGAGCCCTTTCTCTTATCCCCTTCCCCAAATTCTAACCAGCTCAGAGCAGGAGGGAAAAATGAAATCCTGCCAAACCCCAGGCTCCCTCTCTGCTTCCTGCTCACCAGAAAACTATGAAACAGTCCACCCCTCCAGAAAAAGTTGAGGGAAGCCTAAATGTTGATCATAAACAACTCACCCTTCAATAGCTTGTTTATGTGGAAGCCTGGCTGAAGCCTTGAATGTCTGAGATACGCGTGTTGGTGTGTGTTGTGGGGGGACACGATCATCTCTGAAGCTGTTTGTGGAGGACTTTTTTTCTCCAGATTTTGCTTGTTTTGTTTTTAATAAGGGTCAGAGGTTTGGGCTTCTGTGGGGAAGGGTCACCTCAGATGGACAGGCCAGGAAGTCCCTGCAGGACAGGTCATGGGGCCTGCAGACTGGGGCACAGGCCATGAGCCAGAGCCACCCCATCTGGCATTGCTCCGGGCAGGCGGTGGGGTGTCCATCAGGCTCACCAGGCTCCTCCCTGGGGTATGGGCCCCAGAGAGGACCTAGGGACCTCTCTCCCGTGGGCAGGACAGCTGCCGTTTCCCCTTCTCCTGCCCTGACCACACTGGCGGAAAGAGAAGGCAAGCAGAGCAGCTGGGTCTCGGGTTTTCTAGAATGGAAACGAGATGCTTTTGTTATTTGTACTGGCAGACGTAGACTTTGAGCATTCAGGCTGACCAGATGGGAATGTAGGGAGTGTGTGCGAAAGGAAGGGGGGAGTACTGATTGAAAACTAACCCTCCTCAACCACCAAGCCTGGTCCCCAGTGTGGCCTTGTGCAGGCTGAAGGGCTCTGGCCACTCAGCCTCTACAGAGCTAAAGAGAGAGGGAGGGGCTTGAGTGATGCGCCTTCCTTTCTCTTCCCTCCCCTTGCAACATGTGAAAGAGGCACCCCAGCCCTCAAGGGGAGGCTTGTCTGATGTCTAGAAGACCAGGAAGACTTCTGGTCCCTATGGCTGACATGGCATTGTATTTGTCCTTCTCCTTCGAGGGGAGGAGGGAGCTGGGAACAGTTGTTACAATAAACACAAGCCCTCACCTCTGTCCAGAGGGCGTAGCATGTGCTGAGACACGGGCTTCAGACCCGGTGCTGGTGCTGAGCCCTGCTCGGCCCCACCAAAGTTTGCGCATCTGGATGATAGGACAGTACCATGCCCACCTCCCAAGTTGTGATGGTTCTGTGAAGTGATGCATAAAAGCTCTTAGCACGGCGGCGCCTGGCGCAGAGTATGTTCTCAGAAGTTGGTAACCATTATTGGAGCTGGAGGAGGTTTAACACTCTGCCTGGTGTGATCCAGGATTACCGCCTTAGGGCCTCGAGACTGGACCTGGTTGTGCCCCATCTGGGCCTGGCAGGTCCCTCTTTGGCACAGACTCTGCCCCCCACCTATTGTACAACCTGAGGCAAGTCACTTACCTTCTTTGCGTCTCAGTCTTTCCATCTGGCAAATCGGGCAATAAAGGGCAACAACCACTAATGGTGAACTGACTGCCAGGCACTACACTGAGGCCAGTGCATTTCCTTGTCTAATTCAGCCTTCAGAACAATCCTAAGAGCTAAGTACCATGGCTATCCCAATGCCACAGATGGGAGGACACAGCCTCAGACAAGTGAAGTTCCTCGCTGGGGCTCACACGGCAAAGGCCTGAAGGCCATCACGTGCTGGATCCTCACGCCCATCCCTAGAGCAACTATCATGTTGTTTGTATTACTGTCACCACTCCACACACACCCTTCCTGCTCATCCTCTGACCTTTTTTTGTTAATCTGACCACAGCCTTCTCTCTGCATTTGCACCCTGGGGTTCAGGCATTCTGGACTCTCCTGAGACTTGGGGGGGAACCCAGCTCTCAGGTGGGAGACACCCTCAAGAGTAGTTGGGGGCTCAAGGAGAGCCAGGTGGGCCCCACACAATCCCTGCAGTCAACCCAGCCGCTCATGACAGTTCTCCCACCCACTTTATCCCTCCCTGCCATTTATACCGAAGGGTCGGGGTCCCTAGTGGACGTGTGGCATCCAGATGGTGCAGTTAATGGGCACTGGAAGCCGTAAATCTCCGTGATTGTCCCAGCTTCCCCTCTGCTCTGCTGTGCGGTCACCTCCAGGCACTGGGGGAAGAGGCGCCCCCACCCGCCCCACCCACCCGCCCCAGGCTTTGTTCCCACTCAGTAGCCATGCACAAAATGGCCTAGTTGTGACGTCCACTGCCTACATTTGAATTCTGGCCTTGTCACTTCCTGGCCCTGTGGCTTTGGCCAAGCACTTAATCTCCCTGTGATGCTCAGTTTCCTCATCCATAAATTCAGGATGGTCACAGCACCTGCTGTCCCACAGAATCAGGTGGCTAACCCATGGGAGAGCTTCGCCCTGCCTGGCTCCCAGAGATTCCTCGGATGTTTACAGCAAGTGCTCGCTCTGCTGTTTGATGTAAGGCATTAGCTCAGTGAATCCTCAAACAAGCACATTTTAACTCCATTTTATAAGTGAGGAAGCTGACTCAGAGAGGGGAAGTAAGTTGCCCAAGGCCACACAGCCAATTAGCAGAGGAACTGAGATTAAACCAGGCAGGTCTGAGCAGCGCTAAAGCCCTCCCTGTAACCTTAGGTTACCGGCCCTCCCCGCTGGAGCCCCTCTGGGGCTCAACCAAGGTCTCTAGTAGCAGGGTTGTTAGTCCTACCCAGAGCTGCTTCTATAACCCAGGCCTGACAGACGTTGGGTTAATAGGTCCTTAATAAAGCCAGCGGAGGCGTCTGTATCTTCCCCGGCAGGGGCCAAGGTGCAGCAGATGTGTCCTAATGAAAATGCTGGGGATGGGAGAGGGGGGAGGGGAGGGGCCATGAGGTGAATCGCCTGCTCATGTGTCCGAGTCCATCCTCTCACCCTCCATGCCTGAGTCACTGGATGCCCCCTGGTGAAGGGGGCAGTCACCCATCACTCACTCCATTTACCCATTCGATCTTTCTTTCTTTCATCCATCCATCTGTCCACCCACCCACCCAACCTTTCTTCCATCCATGCATCCATCCATCCGTCCATCCATCCATCCACCCACTTATCCTTTCTCCCTCCCATTCTCTCCATACTTCTACCCATCCATTCATTCATCACTCTACTCATTTCCTTACTCCCTCCCTCCCTAACTTCCTTCCCCTTCTATTCATCCAGTGTTTATTGAGCACTCATCTTGATCCAAACCTTACATTAGGTGCCCAGGATCCCTCCCTCCAGGGGCCTCACATTCTGAAAAAGACACTAACAAAACAACTACCTATGTGTGCACAGGACATCAGGAGAAGAGAGGGCATCTTAGGGGCCCTGAGACTGGGCTCTGCGAACCCACCTCAGCCAAGCGTGACCTTGGGCAGGTTGCTCAGCATCCTCTGCATCCAGAGCTCTGTGCACACACAACCAAATGGCATCTGTCCCAGTGTGGTATCCATGTTTCCCTCCCGTCTGATCCTCCTACGTCAGTGTGACTTAGGCACAAGTGAGGGCCATGGCTCATTCATTTTCTCGTCCTCGGTGCCCAGTGTCACACAGTGGGTGCTCCTTAGAGTGGATTGAATGATTGGAGCCATCCATCCCCAAGCAGTGAGCGCACATACCAGAGGAGAGCAAGCCACTCCCCGCTTCTGTGCTCCTTCCTTATCAAGGAGAAACAGGACACCTCAGCGCCTCTCTGATGTTTCCCATGGGAGAAGCTTCTGTGAAATGCTGGGGCCTTCAAGTTAGAGCTCTGGGTGAGGGGTGGCATGGTGGCCCCATAGAAAGTCTGCTCCCCCCCATAACCTGCCTTCTCAGCCCCTCTCCTGCAAACCTCCACTGCCTTCTACACCTGGCCTGGGCAGAGCAACTGATCTCCAGGATTGGGTGGGGAATGGAGAGCCGGGGGAAGGTGGGCAACAGGTTCCCAGGTCCTACAGGAACTGCTGGGATCAGAGAGGAGGGCACCCCTCTCACTGCCCTGTGAGCTGCCTGCAGTACGAGGGCAGCCAGGGGCTGCTCTGTGGCCAGCCTGGCTGGGCCCTTGTCCCCACTGCTCTCACTGTGTCCCTGCCTGGCCACTAGGCCTCTTCCTGCCACTCACTTCGAGGCAGCCAGGTCTCCCTGTCCTGGCAGAAAAACAGCTATGCTGCTGTCTCACCGGATGTTCTGCTCCCAGCCACCTGCCCCAAACCAAGGGCCCCTGTAGGATGCTCAAGTTGAACAGGGTGCAGGGGTCTGTTCAGCCCCTCCCGTTTGGCAGATGAGAAAGTTGAGGCCCTGAGAGGGAAAGGGGCCTCTGTCCAAGGTCAACAGTGAATCCAGTGTTCTTTTCTGTAGCTTGCTGCCCTGCCAGGAGAGGAGAAGACCCACAGACCTTAGCTTTGACCTTGAGGAAATGGAAAAACTTGGACATTAAAGACAAGAGATTGCCATAGCTAAGACGTGGGCAGGCTGTGTGACCTTGGGAATGTTACCTAACCTCTCTGAGCCTCATGCACTAGTGAGGATTCAGTGAGATGACAACTGTACAGGGCCTAGCAGGACTCTTGGCACATACCAAACTCTCAGTAAACAGGACCTTTCTTTTTCTTTTTTTTGATAGCTTAGGTGCGTTTTATTGGAACAGGAGCTTTCTTATGATTAGGGAGCAGGTAAGCCTCACCTTGAACAAATGTAGCCAATGAAATTTGTCTTTATGCAGACATGGCAATTCCCCTGCCCTTTTTTATGTTATGAAAAAAATCCTCAGTGTTGCAAAAGGAACTGCTGCAGGTTTATCTGGATAAAGTCAGAGGGGACCAGCATACATCCTGCTTTGCCCCTAGAAGCCGTGACCTCAGGAGAAGGACTTGGTGGCCCTGGGCCTCAGCTTGCTCATACGCAAAATGGGGACAATGGCACCTCCCTCCAAGGGCTGCTGTGGGGCTCAGTGAGATAACCCAAGGGGGCAGGGCCTGGTGATCACAAGCCTTCTGGAACACCAAATTTTTCACAAATTAAGGACACCCTTTTTGGAGAAGGGGCTTGACTTTGGTTGTGGGGTTTGCCTGGGAGATCTGGTCTTTGTCCTGGGGGAGTGATGGGGTCGGGAGCTCCTGGGCTGAGTGAGCAGGGTCCCCTAGGAACGGGAAGCCTCGCCTGCCAGCCTGGTCACTGCCAGCCCTCCCTTCCTCTCTTCCTGGCTGGAAGCAGCTCGTTGCATGGCTGCTGTTTTCTGAGGGGTGGGGGGTACGCCGGGGTGCACATTTTCCAGGCCATGTTTCCCTGGCAGCCCTGAAAATTAATTGGCCTTTAATATGGCATAGAATTTATTTTAATTAGCAGGAGATTGACCAATTTCTTAATAAGATGCTTTGTGGAGGCTCCGTATTTAGGGTTGGTGGTGTGTATGGGGGAATGAGCGAGCAAGAATGACACCCCTGGTCCAAGAGAGGACTTTTGGGCACTGCAGAACTCTGGCCTTCCTGGCTGTGATTCCTCCCTTCAGAGAGGGAGAGGGACCTGCCTGCCTGTGGGCAAAGTCAGGCGGCAGTGGGAGGAGGTGGCCCTGGAACACGGGACCCACAGAGGGCCAGGTGGCTTGGCCACAGGCCTCTCGGGATCCGACAGCCTCGAATTCTGCCTTTGACCTTGGTCTGATGAGGTCCTGGGTATAGATCACAGACCCCCAGGGCCTTAACAATGCCCTTCCCCCCTTGAGAAATGAACAGAGTAAATTGGTAGCGATTTCTTAACGGACCAAGTTCCTCTGCTTAGATCTGATTGACTCCCTGAGGTTCCCCAAGCAGGTTTGGTGCACTAGCTGTGATGAGTAACCATTTTACAGATGAGCAAACAGAGGCTGAGAGAGGTGCCACGTGTTTGCTGAGCTAACAGATATCCCTGTCGTGGTTAAACGTGACCACCCCAGGGCAGGCTGCCCTGACCTCCGGGTGTGAGTTCAGGGGCCAGTCCATTTCTGCAGCACCCTGAACTTCTCCCTCAGTGTCAGTGACAATGAGCCTGTTCCATGTGTCACCTGACTGTCAGTCCCCTGTGCACACATACTGAGTCTGTGTGCTCAGCTTTTACCTTATAACCAGGGCAGGCCTGGCGCTTTGTAGGTGCCCCTTATATGTTTGTTGAGTGAGTGAGTGAGCAAGTGATGGAGTTAGAACTGAAAAATAACCAGCCTTGTGATACCTATTCAAGAACTGGGACCACCCCTCTGCTTTAGGGTATCTTCATGACCTTATACTTTAATAGTGGTGGCTCCTGACGGTGGGCTCACCCCCTTTCCCTGCCTGCCTAACCCATGCTCAGGGGACCGTCTCACCTCCTCTTGTTTCCTTGGGGTCTGACCAGGAGCCTCTGTGCACACGTGCCCATTTGGGTGAAGAAGAGAAGGACAGTTATTCCATCTTCCAGCCTGGATCCAGAAGGGGTCCGTGCAGCTTCCCTGCAGCTCAGCCTCCAAAGACCAGGACAAGGAAGCTGCCCACTGCCCTCAGGTCTGGTGACCCCACTGGGCAGTCCCAAGGCTCCCCAAGGATCTGGCTGGTGAAAGCAAAGCCATGACCGCAACCCCACCCCAGCATATCGCCTCATGCCTCCTACTGGCCCAGGACCCACTGAGCCTGGCCATCCAGAGACACCCTGGGGGCTACTCAGCCTCTCTGTCTGGACTCGAACCCGTCGTGTTCCCCATTTATTGATTTGAAACTGTTTACAGAGTGCTTGCTCTGTGCCAGGTACTGTTCTAAGCCTTTTAGAGATATTTATCCTCAGTATGACATGGGTGCCATTATGTCCCCATTTTACAGACAAGAAAACTGAGGTACAGAGAGGACAAGTGACTGACCTTACCTACTTCCCCTCAGGCTTTCACTGCTGACTTCTGGGGTGGGGAGTTAGTCCTCACAGCCTTCTGAGGTATTTTCTGCCTCTACTCACCAGGTTCACCCAGCCCCCATGCCTTTGCTCACAGAGTTACCTCCCCCCAGACACTGGCACGGTATAGGGTGGCATGCTGGATGGTGACACAGTGGTCCCTGGTGCCCTAGATGTAGCGAGGACATTGCCCCTGGAACCAGCCACACTGTGTAGCTGTGAGATCTTGGGCAAGTGGCTTTAGGTAGGTCTCTTCAGCTACCTTCATCTGAAGAATGGTGGTAAAACTATTTATTTAAAAGGTTATAACCAGAAATGAACAAGCGAACCTGTGAATAAGCCCAGCACGGTGTCCAGCATGTAACTTTTCACTGATAAAGGTAATATTCTCTCTGTTTTCTCCCCAAACTGTCATCCTGCCCTTCAAAGCCCATCATCTCAGAAGGCTTTGCCCCCTTTGCAGGGCAGAGTCCCCAGTGACAGGCCATCCCCAGAGCACTTTCTGTCCGTGTCATTCAGCCTGGTGCCTGGTCATTGTCCACTCTGGCCCCAGAGCTCTCAGAGCCCCAGGCAGAGGGCGGACCGGACCAGAGGACAGCAGGGGCTTTGCTAGGGAGAGAGGAGGTGTTCCAGCTTCATTCATGTGTGAGACAAACATTTATTGAGCACCTACTGTGTGTCACGCACTGAATGAGACAGCCCCCAGGAAGTGCACATGGCATGGGAGAAGCAGGTGAGTGAACTGGCCCCTGGACTCAGTGGCCCTCAGGACTGTGATCACCCCAGGGGAAGAGATTGCTCCAGCTGGAGTTAGGAGCCCTCAGGAAAAAGTGACATCTAAGCTGAGGCTGGAAGTGGGAGCGGGCGCTGGTGGCTGAAGAGAGGTATGATAAGCCAGGGGCATTCTAGGCACAGGGACGGACAGTGAGGCCAGTGTGGTCTTCAGGAAACAGCCAGGAGTTGGGTGTGGCCCGTGTGGGTGGACAGAAGCCAGAGGATGGATCTCCTGTCCCCACTCACCCCACAGATGCCTAGAGTCCCTGCCAGGTGACAGGTGCTGAGAGGGTGGACAAAAGAGAACTGGTCCCTACGCCCGCCCGGCCCCCCAGAATTACATTTCAATGGGAGAAGGCAGGACAACAAACAGCAACTGAGTAACCAAATAAATAAACCAGAGCATCAGAGAGGGTACAGAGTGGATGAACCAGCACAGCAGGGTTGTGGGGGGCCCAGGCTGGCATCTGCTCCTGAGGGTGGTGGGCACTGAGGAGGCGTCGTGAAGCGGGAAGCTGTGTGACTAAAGGGCATTCTAGGTGACACTCCTTGGCTGGGGCCGACTGGAGGAGGAAGGACCAAAGACTGGGGGCCCGTGGAGTATCCAGGCGAGAGATGGCGGCCATGGGACGAAGAAGAGGTGGAGTTGAGAGCTGGCCAGGAGGTTAAGGGAGGCGTTTGATTATTACAACCGTGGAGGGTGAGGCTGGTAGAGAGGTGAAACTGAACCCAGATTTCTAGACTGGGCTTTGGGGTGACAACAATACCATTTGCTGGTGTGGAGAGCCCAAGAACGTTAATGAGCTCAGGTTAGAGCCTGTCAGAGTTTCAGGTGCCTGAGACAGTCTTATTGGGAGGGTCCTTCCACCAGCGGCCACAGCATCCAAGACCCGGGGGAGAGGTGGGCATTAGACCAGGACAGACGGCAGCAGCTGTGGGTGGGAGCTGCCCCAGGGTTCCGGCCGTTCTGCCTTTCCCAAAGGATTCGGGTCAGCTATCCCTTCTTGTGTTCCTGACTCATCCCAGAGTGTCTGCAGTATAGAACATTTTAGAATCCTGAAGATTTTTCCTCTGGGATTGCAGAGTCCTTCACAGTTCCTGTCCTTGCTCACACATTCCTTCCTTTGGGACCCATGGATCAAAGGCTCCAATTATGGATGGGGAGAGGTATTTCTTTGGAAGGAAGGGGGTGCCTGGGCGAGTCCAGTTCATCCCCCACTCAGCCTTAAGAAGCACCAACATTGCTGTCATCTCCTATATATTGGTTTCTCGAGAATTCCCCCACTCCTGATCCAGTTGGAAGCGATGCTTGGTGTACAGACTGTGGGGTCTTGAGCCGTGGTCCTCATGTGTGTAGCGCTGGGGGTGGGGGCCTAGTTATTCTCTTTGAGGGGCATTCTTTACCTCCTCGGGGCTCTGTGTCTGTTTTGTCCCTACCACTGGGGGCTGGGCAGAGACCCAGCTGGGCTCTGTCAATGGGCCTTGCAGACTGATGGAGAAAGGGATGTGCGTGTGTGTGTGTGTGTGTGTGTGAGAGAGAGAGAGAGAGAGAGAGAGAGAGAGAGAGAGAGAGAGAGAGAGCCTGAAACCTAATTGTCCGCTGTCTAATCCGTCAGCCGGAGGACAGCTTGCCAGCCCCTCCCCGGCAGGCTGATAAATGCCGTCCAAGGCCCCCCTGTGCCAGCGCTGCCTTAATTGGTATCAGGACGTGCCTGGACTCCATCCTCCTGGCCCCTGCCTTCCTCTCCTCCTGCAGCCGCCTCCAGCCTGCAAGCCTCCAGCCCCTAGCAGGGCTCACCGGCTGCCACAGCCTCCAGAGCAGGGTGTGAGACCAATAACGATAGCTCCATTTATGTGGCACCTACTGTGTGTCCAGCCAATGCTGGCGAAGCCCTCTGCCCGCCCTCTCTCACCCTCATGCAGCACTGTGAGGTTGGGGGTCATCCTCCTTTCCCCTCTGTACACTAGGAATTCTTTCCTGAACCCCCCATATGCCTGGTCCCCACAGGCTGCGTCCTAGGGTGCTCAGGGGACAAGACAAGACTGTCTGCCCCCAGGGAGCCCCCTGATAACGGGCAGGAAGGCGCTTATTCCCAGGCAATTAGCCTGGAAGGACTTAAGGATAGGAGTTGACCCCTTGCCCATTTCAGAGAGGTTTGGCAACCTGCCTAAGATCACACAGCTAGAGGAGGGAGAGAGAGCAAGCCTGCCCTCAAAGCAACCACACGATTGGTTCTCAATGTCTTGGGTGTTTGAATCACTTGGGGTGCAAGTTAGAAATTCAAATGCCCCCTGAGATTTAGAATGAAGGTCTGGGCACCCCAAGAATCTGCATGGATGTCACGCTGTCCAGTGAGTGGGCCATTCAGGACCCTGATGAGAGTTAGTTCCCCACACTGGTGGCAAACAGGGAGGGGCAAAGCAGGGTGGGACAGGGATGACATTACATTCATTCATTCATTCATTCATTCATTCAACAAGCACTCACTGAGCGACTGTCTTGAGCGGGCCCTTGTTCTGGGTGCTGGCAGGACCAGCCACATGATTTGCCGCATCCTATGCAAAAGGAAGTTAGGAGCCCCTTGTCCAAAATGTATTAAGAATTTCAAGATGGTGACAACATGAAACCAAGCCGGGGCCCTGAGAAACTGTTCAGGCTGCTTGCCCATGAAGCCAGCCCTGCTGCTGGGGGAACTGGGCAGGAAGAGCCAAACCAACAAGCCCGAGCCCCGGTCCTGATTTGGCCCCCATCCCTTCACTGGAATTCTGAAATGAATAAAAAGTCCGAATGTCAAAGTTCTTTTGTGAGATGGTGGCAGATTCATTTGCAGGCAAAACGTGACCTCAGCTGACGGGAAGCTATTTATAGTTTTATGTATCCCCCTTGATGTGAACATGGGTACGTTTCATTACTGGGTATTAATGTGTATGATTGTGGGGGCCCTCTAGGCCTTGCTGGGGTGTTACCTAATGTATATCACATGCACCATCTGAAAGGAACAACTCTGAGTCCCGAATGCCTCCGGCCCCGGGGGTTGAGGAAAAGCGATTTTGACTTACACAGGACGTGTATCTACACCCTGTACAGGGCGATTGCCACGCACCCCATTTCTTCTGCATCCTCCGAAGATGACAAGTGGCAGCATGAGTGTCCGACAGTGACCCCTGTCCCTGGCCTACTTGCTCCTTGGGTGGTAGAAAGGGGGCTCACTGACCTGACCCCCCGGAGGAGGCTGGCAGGTGTCACTGCCACATCCACTGGGATATTTTATTTCCTATGAAAGGGGTTGGGCAGATGTGAGGTCAAGCAACAGAGCAGTTTTCTTAAAACGAGAATAAAAAATAGCTTTATTGATTATAAAAGTAATATCTGCTCATTATCATAAACCCGAATAGAAAAGAAGTAACAATAACCTGGAATCTACCCCCTCCATAGTAACTATTGCTGGTCTTTCTTTGACTAGCCTTCCTTTTAGATATTTTCATATATATATATATATATATATATATATATATATATATATATATATATATATATATATATATAGTGTGTGTGTGTGTGTGTGTCCAAAGATGGTCTTCACTACTTCACTACCTGGTGATTTGTAACCTACTTTTTTCCCCATCATTAAACAGCATGTTGTGCCCTCTTCCCACATCTAAGTCATGGTTTTTCGGGGGGGTAGGGAGATCCATCGTAAACACATCCCATAACCAGCTCGGACATTCTCCTTGTTGGATGGACACGGTTTCTTTCCAGTCTTTCATTAATGTGCACGTCCCCAAGATGGCATTCTTGTGCATTCACTGGTCTATGTTGTCAGGTCAGGTCTGTGGACTAGAACCCCTGGGTCCACGTGGGGTGGGGACGTCTGTCACGGTGTAGACACTGCCAGATTGCTGGCACCACGTTCCTGGCCCCGGTCCTGTCCACTCTCTGATCATTAGGGAGACGGGCCTTATCCAGGCCAGGCAGAGGGTCCTGCCAAAACAGGCCCCACGCTCTACAGCTGCAGAAGCAAGCAGGGCTACCGCGTCTACTCCAACAATATCAGGCCCTTAGGCCACCTGTGTGGTTGTCCTTCACTCACTCACAGTCCCTTGTCCCTGCCCCCATGGCAATCCCTTGGCTGCTGCCCCCAGCCACGCCTCTGGTTCTCTCTTCTTGTTTTTTATTTTTTGGGGGAAGGGGAACAGGACTTTATTGGGGAACAAACAGTGTGTACTTCCAGGACTTTTCCAAGTCAAGTTGTTGTCCTTTCAATCTTAGTTGTGGAGGTCGCAACTCAGCTCCAGGTCTAATTGCCATTGTTAGTTCAGAGGCGCAGTCCACCATCCCTTGCGGGAATCGAACCGGCAACCTTGTGGTGGAGAGGACGCGCTCCAACCAACTGAGCCATCCGGCTACCCAGGAGCTGAGTGGCAGCAGCTCATTGACTTCATTCTAGTTTCGGAGGGCGCAGCTCGCTGGCCCATGTGGGAATCAAGCTCGAGCTCTAACCAGCTGAGCCACCCATCTCCCCCCTGGTTCTCTCTTCTTAGAGATAAAGGCCGGACCCCAGGCCCCACCTCACCTAATCACTTGAGCGTCTTCTGATTTGCATGTCCTTAGACGCCTGATTAATGTCCCTCCCGATCTTCTCTGCTCCAGCCAGGAGGGCTCTGATTGCCAAGTGGCCTCAACTCCTTTAAAAATAAGATAAATCCTCTCTAATGAAAGTGGAGCCCACGCTTCCCTGAATGGTGAGATCTGGAGGCATCTCCTAGGAGCCCTGTGGGCACTGAAACATTGGAAACTTCTGGAAGGAATCAGGCCATTTCTCTAACCGGCCAACCAGAGCCTTTAATTGGCACTGACATTGACCCTCATGGCAGTTGTTGGACGTGGACTTCATCTTCCCCTAAAGGAAAGGAAACTGAAGCTCAGAGAAGGCAAGTTATCTGCTCGAGGTCACCCAGCCAGGCAGTTTTCAGCTCAATCAGGATTTGAATTCAGCACTGTCTGATGCCAGCCAGACCTTTAGCTGACACTCTTCACTGCCTTGTTAAAAGCAGGCTGGGCCTGGATCTGGGGCTGGGGTGTGGGGAGGATGAGGCTGGAAGAAGCAGACACGTTTAACAAGGTGGCTGTGACACCTGGCCCCTGGATGACCTTGCACATGTTGAAGCTGGGCCTCACCCCTAAGGAGAGAACCATGTGCCGCTGTGCTGCCCCCAGCTGTGTGTTTTCATGGCGGGGGGAGAGGGGGCTGGGACAGAGTGCGTGGGTCTTGCTGTAACAGCCTCAGGACCTTTCTGGCATGATGCGCGGTACCATGGACATGACCCACAGATGTGTGAGTGCATTTCCCATGCATGGTGTCATCCTCACGTGCACCCCAGTCTGCACCATTACAGTGAGCCCCAAACGCAATCCAGGTATTCTGGTTGCTCTCTGCTGCTTGGAAGCACTCTCCCGGGGTCTGTGTGGGGCAGGATGGTCCCCAGGTGGCAGGGCACGGCAGGGCACGGTGGAAACCAGGCTAAACTCTCTGCTCTGCCATCCTTTCCACCTCCGAGGCCCTCCCTCCCCTTCCTGCTTCTCATTAGGGCAGAGTTGTGGGAGCTGCAAGGTTTAAAATGCTGAGAGTGTAGTACCCTGTTCGTCTTTTATCTTCCTGGTTGAGCAGTTTCCCAGCCCATCGCTCTCTCCCCGGTCCTCTCTCTCCTGATGGGTGGGTCAGCAGGGTCTCCTGTGCCTTTTCAGGGGTGGTGAGGTGGGGATGAGGGTGAGGGAGGAGGCTGGACTCTCCCATGAGTCCCTGCTATCCCTGGCCACCTCCGGAGTTAGCTGGGCTGAGTGTGGCTGTCCCTGGCCGGGACCTGCTAGGCTGCTGGGCCTTGGAACAGGTGTGCACACACAGTTCACTGCCTGAGCCAGGTACACGCCCTTGCTGGCCTCTAGAACACTGGGTACTTGGGCGTACCTTCCTGGGTTGCTGGAACAAGCTGTTCTTGATCCTCTGTGGATGCCTGTGGGGGTGGGGAGGAGGCAGCAAGAGGCACAGAACAAGCTGAGAACTTCCTCCCAGTGCCAGGCCCTTGGGCCCCAAAGTACAGGCGCCTGGAACATGGGCCACTGGGCCATCCACCCCCGCAGCTGCCGGCTTCTGTGTTTCTTTTCCCAGATGGGCCTGGGTATATGAGTGACTTGAGGGATTCTTAGGTACATTCCCTAAGCTTTTGGTTTTAAGAAACCAATACAATTTCCAAAGAAAACTTGGGGAACTGTTAAGGTGATGCCAATTTTTAATTTTGCTAGGGAAGGACATTAATGAGAACAAACAAAATAAAACAAAAACACACGCACTACAAAAACTCATCATCAACTATCCCTTCATTTCATGAAATAAATTACATTTTGAAACACAAAAGGCATGAAGGACATGATCTTCGAATGATCATCGTCCCCCAAAAGGAGCATTTGTAGACTCTACACTGTCTCTTACACTGTAAGATCTGAGAAAGGTTTGCCAGAGCCCAGGACCTGGCACTGGTCCCTAATGGGGCACTTGCGAACATCTCAGAGTCATAAGATGGCTGCTCCACCTCTAGCCATCACATCCACATTCCAGGCAGGAAGAGGTGGGGCAGGGTGAAGTATACAGTAGTACCTCAGTTTTTGAACATCTCCGTTGACAAACATTTCGGTTTACGAACGCTGTAAACTCGGAAGTAAATGCTTCGGTTTTCTAACACACCTCGGAAGTCAAACATGTCACGTGGCTTCCGTTGAGTACAAGATCCTGAGACCCAGCTGTCGGCTGTTTTTGAACGTTTCAGAACTCCAACAGTCTTCTGGGACGGATTATGTTCGAAAATCGAGGTACCACTGTATTTTCCTTGAAATCTTTGCCTCTTAATGCAGGAAGGGAAACCTTCCTAAGAACCTTTTGCTTTCATCTCCTTGGCCAGAACTGGGTCACATGCCTACCCCTAGCTGCAAGGGAAGCTGAAAATTGAGTATTTTAATTTTCTGGACTCTATGATAGAGGAGAACCAAAGGGAAGGGGGTTGGAATGGGTATTTGGGAGACTGCACAGGTGGTGTGGGGACAGAGCCAGGAGTGCAGTTTCCAGGCTCTCGCCCTCACGTGGAAAGGTGCTGGCTCAGGTAGTAAATGGCCATCAACTGATTGGATGGCCATCAGCTGTGACTAGATGGCCGTCAGCTGTAACCAGTGAGCCATTGGCCACTAATTGCCATGGCTATGCTAGCAGAAAAAGGGGGGCTAGCAAGAAGATGGTGGCTGAGCTAGCAAGAGCGGATTGCAGTTAGCACGGCAGATTGCTGCTAGCAAGTGAAGTTGGTTGGCAGAGAAAAGTGGACGGCAGGTTGCAGACAGTGTGGCTCCTGCTTCCTGTGTCTCCAACCCAGCCGCCAGTGAGACTATAGTGGTCTGACTCCTCTATCTATGGCTCCGTGGGTGTTCCTTTTTGGCCTCACCATGTCCTGTGTTCTTATGTGGGGAGCGGGAGCTGAGACCCTACATGACACCCTGCATGACAGGTGGTTTTCTGGAAAGTCTCAGCTTTCATTTCATCGCATCTTCCAGTCTGTGTGGAACCCCAAGCTCTCATGACCAACTGTAGTCCCCACTGCCCACTTCCTTAAGTGGCAGTCGGGGGAGCCTAGTTCAGCCCGAAATCCCAGGCTACTTCATCTGTCCAGATCGGTCCCAATTTCAGGGATACCAGTGTCGTTCCTGATGGTTGTTGGGTTTCCGGATCAAAGAGCACCCAATTTCAAAGCCTGTTTTCAGAGGAAAACCCGAGCTAGAGTTGCCTGATAGAATACAAGACAGCCAGTTCAATGTGAATTTCACACAAACAGTGAGTAATTTTTCACTCTAAGTATTTTCATGGGACATACTTAAACTAAAATGTTATTATTTATTCAAAACACAAATTTAACCGGGTGTCCTGTATTTTTTATTTGTTAAATCTGGTGACCCGACCCCCAGAGTCTCAGCATCTATAGCGAGAAAGTGTAAGGCAGAGACTCTGGGGGAGATCTAAACCACCCTGCTGGGCAGCTTTGGGAACGTGACCTGTCTGGGTTCCAGAATCCCCATCTCTGGATGGAGGTCACCGCTCCCTGAAGAGCCCATGGACCTTCCATCAATGAAGAAGGCCCAGTTGGTACTTGGCGTTGCTTTGCTTTGGAGCCGTACTGACCAGGAATGGAACTGATGTACAATGAGTGCTGCTCTCAAGTTGAACCGCACAATTTTGAGGATTCTATGGGTTAAAATGGCTGAATACCAGCACATTCATACAATTCAGCCCAACAATTTTGCACATAAAGAGCAAAGTGGGATTCTGTGACATCTCTGCCTCCAGGGGCAGAATGGGGTAAATGCGAGTTTGGATCCTGACTGCCTCTTCCCAGCTAGGAGTCCTTGGGCAAGTCACTTCCCGGTCTGAGCCTCAACTTGTCTCCATTAGTAAATGGGTCTGTTTGCAGTGAGGATTCCATGAGGCATTTTTGTGGCGTATGGAACTGAGCTCAGCAAGCAGGATGAGTGTCTTCACATGCTCACTACTCTCCATAAATCCCGCCTATCCCCCCTATCGCCTGGTGGGGGCTTCTGGGAGATGTGTGGAGAGGAGCATGGGGAGCGGCACTCCAGCTATGCAGAGCCCTTCCTGAAGCCCAGAAGCCTTTGCAAAGACTCCTCGCCTCTGCTGGCTGGCATTGCCCCCCATGGATGTGTGGTGCAGCGCTCTCCACAGGTGCCCCGCCAGAGGTTGTCCAAGTAAGGCATTGTCACGGTTGCTGGGAGATGGTGTGACACAGCCAGCGGGCACCGGGAGGGAGGACTTGCTTCACACCTCACCCCAGTTCTCAGCTCCCCACAAATGACCACCCTGGAGAATGGTGCCCCCTCTAGCCGGCACCTGAGCACACCTGTTGTCACCATCCATCAGCAGGGTCTAGACCACAGAGTGAGAGACAGGCAGCTGGCCAGGGAGTCACTCTGGATGTTGTCTCTGAGCAGAGCTGGCCCTTGCAGAATCAGGGAAGTGTTCTTAGTTCCCACCCCGACCCCCAAGGCCTGCCAGATTGTGAATCCTGACTCTCCCTCTTTCCATTTGTGAAGCCTGCTGAGCCCCAGCTTTCAGACCTGTAAAAGGGGAGCGGCCTCCTCACAGGTGAGGTGTAAGGTGCTGCCGCAGCTCCTGCCTGGCACACCGTGGGTGCACAGCACTGGTGGTCACACTGAGGCCTGACTTGTGCCAGCCCCTCATTTTCGGGGGAATCCAACCCTGAGAAGGTACAACCCAGAGCAGGCCTGGCCCCTGGGCAGCCAGAACGCCCTGCTCCTGGGGCTACAGCGGTGCCAGCAGAAACTGAGCAGGAAGGAGGAAGACCAAGGCGGCAGAGGCGGGAGTTGCCAGCCAGCAGTTAGCAGCTAAGGAGAGGGTAGCCCCCCAAAAGACAGCTCCTGCAAACTGGGAACCTAGAGGAGGCCTCTCTCCTCCCGGCCCCTCCCCCTCCTCTCTGCATTTCGCCTTTTTTCTCCTCTTTCCCTTATCCCCGCAACTTTGGTTGGAGAACAGGCAGAAATCCAGCTTGGCTGGATTTAGAGTATGGCACATGTGCATGTGTGTGCATTGTGTTGTGTGCATGTGTCCTGTGTGTCTCTATGCATGTGTGCACGTGTGGTTTGTGTGCGTGTGTGTTCGTGTGTGCATGCACTCGTGTATATTTGTATGTATGTACTGTGCATGCGTGCATACGTGTGTGCCTTTATGCATATGTACATGTGTGGTGTGTGTGTGCGTGCGCGCCTGTGTGTGTGGCGGCAGGCGCTAGGAGAAGGCCGCTGAGGCTCAGGAGGGGATTTAAAGCTGCTTTCTCGGCTGCGGCGTGAGCGCTCCTGATAAACTGCCCGGGAGTCGGAGCAGAAGCGCTGGCGGCGGCAGGAGGCTGCGTATCAGAGCTCCTGGCAGGCTCGCAAAAAGCTGTCCCCGGTCCTGCGTGCCGCTCTATCAGCCCACGGAGGGAGGGCGGGGGCGGAGGGAGGGAGGGAAAAAGTATTTGCTTCAGCCCTTAATCACGGAATTTGAAATCCCAGCGAGTCAGTGCCATTTATTTTCAGAGGCTGTCAAGGCTGGTTTCAGCATTTAAAAGAAAGGAGGATAAAAACCATTTGCATTTCTCTCCCTCTCGCGCCTGCCGGCTCCCTCTGCTCTCTCCCTGTCTCCCCCTCACTCTGCTCACCTCGCAGCGAGTTGGGGCTGGGCGTTGGGGAAGGAATGCCAGAGAGATTTTTCAAGGCGCTTTGAGCACTGACCGGGGCGGGGGCTGCCCCAGCTAGAGGCAAGAGTATGCGTGATTCTGGGGGATGGGGGGACCCAAGTCTGGTCCAACATGGCTCTGCGTAGCAGAGGGATGGAGGTGGGAGCCAGATTTGGGCAGGGCTGCTGGACTGAGGGTTCTGGGGTCCGTCTGCGGGGTTCTCCTCCATCACCCCAAATGGAACCCTGGCCCCCAAATTTGCCCCAGTTCCAGAGGACCCCGCCAGTCCCTCCTGTTTTCCATAATGGACATCTAGGATGTTGGAGCTGCACGGGGAGCTAGGACACCCCCAGGACAGCCCCTTTTCTGCACAGATAGGGAAATGAAGCCTGGAAACTGAGAACGACCTGGCCAAGGTCACACCCTGGCAGAACCAAGACAAGGAAGGAGGTTGTATATGTATCAAGCTCGTGCTTGGGGACAAGCTCTGAGCAGGCACCAAGGATGAGGGGCTCTGGACAGTGCTGCAGGCTGGGCCTAGTGTTTGGCGAGGAGGTCTCTGCAATCACACGGACCTAGGCTCAAACACTGGCCATGACGTTTCCCATCATACTGACCTTGGCCACTGACCCCTCTGTGACCTTCCAATGGAGTCCGTGGTACCTCCTGTGAGGACCAAGTCAACGTGGGCACTGCACTGGGCATGTGGGGGCGGCTCTGTCATGGTCACCATGACCTGTCTTGTGTCCACCTCACCTACTTTCCTTGCCTGGTGTCTCTGTTGCCTCTTGGGAATAACTTGGACTCTGCGGCTGGACGATTCTGTCCCTGAAGAGAGTGTGGCTGGGGCCTGGGCCCCCAGGGCAAGGCCGGGTCTGCTCCCCACGACCCATCTCTGAGACTCAGTTTCCTCACTGGTAAGATGAGAAAGCTCACTGAGCCATTGTTGGGGTTCAGTGAGTTCGGTGGTGGAGCCCTCTGCAGAGCTCTGGGCACTTGGAGGTGCCCCCACCCCAGTCGTGTGCGTGTTACTTTTATTATTATAATTTATGTACCCACCTGTC
Organism: Rhinolophus sinicus; assembly: GCF_057876585.1. Classification (NCBI taxonomy): domain Eukaryota; kingdom Metazoa; phylum Chordata; class Mammalia; order Chiroptera; family Rhinolophidae; genus Rhinolophus; species Rhinolophus sinicus. Next base: position 5,972,859 of record NC_142516.1, on the reverse strand, counting down.
GCAGCGATTCCAGGCTTCTCTTGGCCAGACCCTGCAGTTTATCTCAAATGCCTCTTGGTTCCACCCTACGGGGGTGGTGCTGAAACCCCCACCCACCCACCCACGGTGTCCCTGCTGGGAAAGATGGGAAGACAGATGCAAGAGAAGAGAAAGAACCCCTGGTCTTTGGACAAAGCCACCCACTTTCCCTGAAGTGAGGCTGGGAAGTAAATTCTGGTGTTTTTTGCAGAGACTCAAGATGTTCCACTCCCTACCCCCTTTAATTTTTTAATTACAAAAATGAGACGTCTTCATTGTTACAGTACAGAAGGAAGAAAGAAAATACTAAAATTACCTCCCTCCCAACACCTCACAATTCTACTCCCCCAAATAATCAGTGTCAAAAGTTTAACATGAAATCTTCTGGGTTTTTCTGTCAATACAAGCATGTATAAATACTTTTTTTTACTCAGGCTGAAATGTTTTATTTTTCCAATAACCTGACAAATGACATTTTAAAATTTAGGACAGTGAACTTTGCTGCTTTCTTAATGTGAGGAAGGCTGGGCAAAAAAGCTTTTTGTTTGCATGCACTGAAAGACATTAAAATTGTGTTTTTTAAAGAGGCCTTCATCATTCAACAGTTAGAAACAAGGACTATCAGAAAGTTTGGTCATCACCTTCAGATCCTGTGCATTTCGAAGTGGATGCTTCTTGTGAAAAATTAGGAAGCACGTCAGAAGCAGATGCCATGAATTTCAGCAGTCTTTCTCAAGAACTAATATTTCTTTTTATAAAAGTTGGGCAATGCTATACATCCTGTTTGGTGATTTTTTCCTTGTACACGTTATGGTCTCCTTTCCAAGTCTATACGTTAGACTTTCTCCTTTAGTTCTTCCTCGTGGCTGCGTAGCACCCCCTTGGTCGCATGTCCCTGCATGCGGCTATCCAAACCCCAATGGAAGGCCACACAGATTGTGTCCAGTCTTGTCCTCTCAGGGCTCATTAACGGGCAGGAGCCCTTATTGGTATTGGAGGGGGCGCTGAATGGGGAGCAGGCGGGTGGCTCTTGGAGACTCCAGCCCCTTCCACAGGGAGAGGATGGTTGGGGCCCTGCTAGGACCAGAGCTGGTGTGGGAAATGGCCTCAGGAAACAAGAGTCCCAGGGTCCAGCCCTCATCCCCTCAGGGGAAGCCCCTCACCTGGTCATCTGGGGGCCCACGGACGTTGGAGCCTCACAGCTGTCTGGTCCCTCCCTGCCTCCCTTCCCTAAGGAAGTGGGCGTGGTCTGTGTTCCAAAGGTAAAGGCATGTCAGTAGCAAGCTCCTTCCTCTGGCCATTCTGCACCCTCTGTTGTCCCCAGTCATCTGCTTCCTTCCCCCCTCCAAACTGCCACTGCAAACCAGAGGGGAGTCCCAAACCTCTCATCCGCAGATGGAGCCTAAGTCAGTGGGTGGGGGTGAGGGGGGAGCACAGAGCTCTGTCTGCAGCAGGGTAGGGCTTTTGTTCTCAAGGTCATTTGTGTGGTCACAGTGATGCTGGCCTGTGTGCAGTGACAGGTCCATCGGTTCCAAGCTCCAAATCCTCAGAGCCTCAGTTTCCCAATCATTAAAATGGGGATTGCAATGGCACCTACTTCACAGGGTGGTTGTGAGGACCTGGTGAGGTCCACACAAAGCCTTCAGCAAGTTTCCTGACCCACAGTAAGGTCTCCGAAGGCTTGCTATCATCCTTATTATTTTTATTATTATTCCTAATCATGACATTTTCAAACATCTGAAGTGGAAAAAAAAAAGCTTTCTCTGAGTTGAGTGTCAGAACCAAGTCTGTGGTGTGTGTGTGAGGCGGGTGTGAATACAGTATGTGCTGTGTGCAGTGTATGAATCTAGTGTGTGTGGAATGTGTGTCCTACATCTGTCAGAGGGTCCTCACACCGTCCTTTGCACACAGCCCTTTGCCGCCTGCTGGGTGCTCTCTCCCATTATCAGGCCCCTGGATTATGTCCCTCTGCCACAGAACCACTGTCACACCTACGTCTTCCCCTTCACTGAAAGACAGGCCTGCTGACCTGTGTGACCTGGGAAGACCCAAGGGCAACCCTGAGGAGCAGAGGATACCCCGTTCTCTATAGCCCACCCCACAGCCTGCTTGAATGCAGGTCCGCGTGGGCCTCGCATTCAGGCCTCACTGTCACCGTCCTGGCTCGCTTTGGGTCCTGGGTCCATCACCACTGGATGTGGGAAGTCACTTTAACCTCCCTGGGCATCAGTTTCCCCATCTGTAAAACAAGGATAATAATAATAAAGCCATATAATTAATTTCCGCCTTCCCTCCCCCAAACAAACAAACCAGAAAATGCTCAACCCACCTCCCCCTAGGCACTTAGAGCAGGGGCGCTCCTCCAGCAAGCGGGTGATCAGCTCAGACTTACATACCACGCAGGCTCCTAGGGTGGAGCAGGCTCTGTCTCTCCCTTTCCTCCAAGGGGAGTTGTACTTATTTACATAAACCCCTGGCCCTCCCTCAGCCCTGCACAGCTCTGGCAGAATTCCTAGATTCACAGGGCAGGTGGGCTGAGGCAGACATTAGCTGAAAGGTGGGGTGCAGGCTCCCCAAGGAACAGGCTCTTCTAACACTGGCAGGGTGTACGGCTGGCTCATGACTCCCCACCCAACTGAGAACATTGTGCTCTCATGGCCACATCCTGAGCCAGCCCTTTCTCACCAAGCATGTTCTCACTGAGGTTGCTGGGAAGAGATATACTAGGAACAAGGCCTGATATGTGTCTAGAGCCACAGGGTTTCTCAAAGTATGTTCATTGAGCTTGTTTTAATACTAGGCCATCAACAAGCCTCTTCCCCTCTCGAAACACCAGTTTTCTTATCTATCAAATGGGGTTAGGAGGAGGAATCCACGAGCCAAAGATGTAACATTGCTGGAGCCAAGCCCCACACTGGTTAGTAAATCTCAACCAGCGTTAGTTCTGGCAGATGGTGCCATTGCTCCCAATAATTCTTTGTGCTGAGAAGGTTATACCGCCCTGCCCTGTGGTCAGTGACTCAGAGCACCTCCGTATGGACAGAGCATACTTCCACATCCCCTGACGTCAGCTCTGCCATGTGACCTGCTCTGCCTAAGGAAATGTAAGCAGAAGTGACCATATACCAGTGCCCAGCAGAAGATGTCAGAGCTTCCCAGCTCTCTGGCTCTTTGCTCTGTGGCTGCCACGGTCCAGACAGAGGCTGCACCTTCAGCCTGGATCCCAGAGTGAAGATGACATATGAAGCTGAGCGGTGAGGCAAGCAAACTGTAGCCAACATTATACCTGAGTGCAAATAAACCTGGGCTATGGCAATCTCCTGACATTTAGGGGGTGTTTGTTATACAGCATAACTGAGCAAAATCTGACCAATACAGAAATTGGTACCTAGCAGAGGTGGCTACAACAAAAAATATGTAGCATTGGCTCTAGAAACAAGTACCAGGGGACAAGGAAACCATTACTGAACGCAGGAAAGATGGTGACCCATGTTATCCGGTGGGAAACATTTGGGAAGACTCTTGCCCACAATAACTTGCAAAGCTGATACTGTACTTGAGGCTTTAGCTGAAAAACTCAGGAAGCACAAATGTCTAGTATGCCTTGGTTGCTATTTGTTGCATGTTTGGGGCTAAATCATGTCTCCCCAGTTCATATGTTGAAGGCCTAATCTCCAGGACCTCGGAATGTGACTGTATTTGGAGATGGGGTCTGTAAAGAGGTGATTAAGGTAAAACAAGCTCATCAGGGTGGACCCTGATCCAATATAACTGGTGTTCTTACAAAAAGGAAATTTACACACAAACAGATACAGAAGGAAAGACCATGTGAAGACACAGGAAGAAGACTGCCACCTACAAGCCAAGGAAAGAGGCCTAGAACAGATCCTTTCTTTTGAAGGAATGAACCTGCCGACATCTGGATTTCGGGCTTCTAGATTCCAGAACTGTGAAACAATAAATTTCTACTGTACTTTGTTACAACAGCCCTAGCAAACTAATACATTGCATTTCACAAGATACTACAGAAAAGAGATGGGCGCCAAAGGGAATTAGCCTGTCTGCAAGCACTGATGAAAGGGAAAGAGAAAATCCAGAAATTTTGGATTTGCAGGGCTAAAAAATGCAAATATTTCTCATCTCCATCCAATGAAAGAGAAATGAAGTGAGACTCGCAGCCCAGTGCCTGAGGGCCAGGAGCCCATGGGAAGATGCAGGGAAGTCATGGAGGAGGCCACCCCGCCTGCAGGAAGCTAAGCCTGGGCACAGACACCCATCCCCATTGGAAACAGTCTGATACCTCCACTCCCACCCTAGCAGTTTGTCTTCCAGACAACCTAGAGGGAGAACCCAGGGCCATTTTTGGAACAGCCTGCTCTTTGCATGACAAGTGGGTAAAAGAGACACGGTCCCTGCCCCTCTGGCAGTTAGTTGATTCTGCAAAATTCGAGTTACAAATGACATTTTAGTAACACTTCTGACATATTGGCATTTGGAATACAGGATATGATCTTGGAGCAGATATGAATTTTAAATTCAACTATGTCTGTGCCCCCAGAAATGCATTATTTGAGAAGTCTAATTGTGAATTTTAAACTTTCTGTAGAGACTCTTCAAAATGGATGATCCACAAATAGTCAATAAAGAATATTCTAGACTTAAGAAAAAGAATACAACTAAGAAACACTCTGTGTGATAGAGTCAGTTAAGACTCAGTCCCTGGGGTGGACAGGTGGCTCAGTTGGTTAGAGCGCGAGCTCTGGGCAACGGGGCTGCCGGTTCAATTCCCACATGGGCCAGCGAGCTGTGCCCTCCGCAACTAGAATGAAGTCAATGAGCTGTGGCTGAGCTCCCCGGTGGCTCAGTTGGTTGGAGCGCATCCTCTCAACCACAAGGTTGCCAGTTCAACTCCTGCTAAGGATGGTGGGCTGTGCCCCCTGCAACTAACAACGGTGACTGGACCTGGAGCTGAGCTGCGCCCTCCACAACTAAGACTGAAAGGACAACAACTTGGCTTGGAAAAGTCCTGGAAGTACACACTGTTCCCCAATAAAGTCCTGTTCCCCTTCCCCAATAAAATATTTTTAAAAAAAGAGAGAGAAGCATGATTGACTCTGCTGCATTTAGCTGGCGGCTGCGATGGAAGGTCCTAGAACTTTCTATGCCCGGCTCCTCAGTGTTCCTCTTCTTCCCAGGTGGCTATCTCAGCTTCCTCACAGCATGGTGGGTTTTTACATAGTGCTGACTTCCAAGAGGGACGCACCAAGAAGGGTGAACGCAGATGCCTCAAATCTCAGAAGCTACACAGCATCACATGACTCCATTTTGCTGTTCACAGCCTCTCCTGGGGCCAGCCCAGGTTCAGGAGGGGCGAAAAAAAACCACCCATCTCTTGATGGGGGAAGACAGAGAGTCTGCAGCAGTCTTTAATCCCCCACACCGGTGCAAGAGAGTGGAGTGAATATTTGTGGCCACGATAGTGGATTGGTCATTGTTTCCAGTTGTTAGCTGTCTTCCCAATGAGATAATTATCCATGCCTGTCCCATCGCCACGTGATGTGCAGGCCTCGTGTGAGGGGTGCACTTCCCCTACCATCCCATGTCAGATGTGGCCGCATGACCTGCTTTAGCCCGTGAATCAGGAGAGGTGACAGCAGGCCATTCAGAGAAACTTTCAGAGCCACCATTGAGCCAGTTGGTTGCGCTTTTCCCTCCGCAAAGAACAGCATGCTGGAGAGAGGGGCGTTAGACAAGCTCCCCCGGTCCGTGCGACACCGTCCAATTGCTAAGACTTCTACTCGTCTCGAGACCTTTATATTTTTTACGACATCCCTCCATTCCCAAGTATTCAAAGTCCTTAAATTCATTCACTCTTCTAGAAGTAACACCCGGCAAGTTTGGCATCTCCAATCACCACCTATTCTTCCTGAGTCCACAAGACCTCACTGCGGGTGGGAACCGGGAAGGCCGCCACAGTCTTCACACTGACCACAGGTGCAGTGAGCACCTGTAGTCATGCTCTGTCAAGTGTGTGGGGGTCATCTGCCAGGGCCCAGGCTGGGCTGAGTCCTGACTTCAGGACATTTCCAGCCCTCCCATGGCAACACTGTGGCTCAGAAAGGTTAAGTGACTTGCCCAAGGTCACTCAGCTCGTAAGTAGCAGAGTCAGGATTTGTACCCAGGGCTGTCTCACTCCTGAGTTCTTAGCCACTGGGCTCTCCTGCCTCTAACCCTGTAAGTGGTCTATAGATATTTGTGAAGTGAATAAACTGCCAGTGGTTCCTTTGGAAGGAACCACTGAAAGATTCTGGATGCAGTCACAAGAGTGTCTCAATCTCAAGGATTGACTAAAAAATCATAGAAACTGGAGGATGGAATAGGATGCATTGACCTGGGTCCACTTCCCACCCAACTTCCCTTCTCTTGCCCTCAAAGGAGAATTTGGTGTTCTTAATGCAAAATAGGGAGAATGTGCCAAAATAATAGTGACATTGACATTTAATGAGACATGGCAATGTCCAGGCACTATGCGGATAGGATTCCGTAAATGAACTTGTTTACCCTTCCAGAATGATGATGTTAGGGGCCATCATTATTCCCATTTTACTGATGAGGAAACTGAGGCACAGAGAAGGTTAAGTCTGTGCTTCTCAAACTATCTGTGCTGAAGGAACTTTTAGAAAAAATGTCCATCCTTTCAGGAATGATACCCAATCACAGTTGGATATAGGAAGTGCCAAATTGAAATGAACATTTCTAATTACTCTCAATTCCTTTTTCTTTTCTTTCTTTTTTTTTTTAAGCTCCCAGTGGCGACCTTGGTGTTATCAGCCCCACGCTCTAACCAACTGAGCTAACCAGCCACCACTAATTATTCTCGATATCTATGCCTCAAGATCAAACCGTACGTAGACCAGCACCAGTTTGCGGACCATCCTTTGGGTAGCGTGGGGTGAAGCGACTGGCCAAAGGCCAGACAGCTGATGAGTGATGGGGCCAGGATTTGGACCCAGAGAATGAGCCGTTCACCACTCACCCTACCTGGAGGAGGGGCAGAGAAGGGTTTGTCCCTGAGTCTTCTCAGGAAAAGCATCTGGGAAAGAATTTGAATGACAGAAAAGCACCATCAACCGGGTCAAATGGTTCAGGAGTTTGGGCACTTGCAAACATCCAGAGCATCTATTGAGGGAACTGGGGAGATAGAAAAAGCGCTGGTGAGAGCAATTACTGCGAGGTGTAAATTAGACTCCTCTGAGGTTCTTTGGGAGACCAGTAAATTCAGAAAACTCATTTCAATTACTTTTGACTTCTGGCCTATCAAATCACTCAGGGCAGAGTGAGCCATGTGGAACCTTGGCTTTATTTGGGTTACACCAGTGTTAGCTTAAGCTTCTGTACCTGTCTTTGCATTCCCAAAGAATTTAAAATACCACTAAATGGTTACCTACTGAGGGTTCCATGGATGCTGTTGGAATGAAAGGATAATGAATCCACAGGTAAATGACCAGACAACCGAGTTGTTCTCACATGCCCATCGTGTGTAAGACGCAGAGAAAATGCTGCATGGGGAGGACAGGGGGGAGCGTCAGCCCAAATGTCCAAAGTGGCCACCGTTAAGTGATGGGATGGAAAAGGGCTTTATCTTCTTTACTGAGCTTATCTGTATTTCCTACAGTATCTAAATATGTATGTTTTACTTTGTATTAGGAATGAGGTTGTTTGGGAGGAAATAAACAGTCCGTACTTTAAGCTTCCCTCCAGTTCAGCTGGAGGAAAGATGGTTGGCTCATTGAGAGACAGGACATGGCAAATAGCAGAAGCTCAAGAAATGTCTAGGTTAAATTTCAGTCACGCACCAGGAGGGGGAAGCAAGAAGACCCTTTCCGACGGCTCCTTTGCTTTATTTCTTCATCTCTTGCCCTCGTAAGTGCCACTGTCCTCAGTCTGCAGGCTGACTGTGGGCGTGGACTGTGTCCATCCATCTAGCATTGGGTCTGTAACAGCCACAGTTGTCACCCCACCTCACCCCCACCCCCGTGTGGATGGCAATTCTGTTTCTCCCAGGGTAGTAGACAATTCCTTCCAGCTCTGAATACCTGGTCTGTTCAGTTTCCAGGAGAACTGGGGTGGGGACAGACAGGCAGTGCAGCCTGAGGACCTCAGAGGATGGAAATCAGGAGCAGCAGCTTGCTTCCTATTCCTCGGGGGCCTCCATGGACCAGCTGTGCAAGCAGCATGGCTCGTCTCCTCCCTCTCTTCTCATTTCCCGTCCCCTGGCTGGTCCCTCCAGGCAGAGAGCAGGGTTCTGGGGCCACAGCTCCAGCTTTCCCCCTCGTTCCCCTCCCAGCTCCTGTCTCCCCTCTTTCTGGCTGCCTCAGCTCCCGCTCAAGGTCAAGGAACAAACAGATAAACCCTTTCCCTGGAGCCTGCCACAGAGAGGACGCCTCCAGCTAGAATCCAATTCTGAGTCAGGGCCAGGCTCTCTCTCTCCTGTGAATGCGAAGACAGGAAGAACATTTTTGTAGCCATAAAATCAGTAAAAATGTTTTGTAGGCAGAGAAGAGGCCAGGCAGTTGGCTTTGGTTTAAGGCACAAATAACAAATGGAAATGGTCAGATCTGGGGAGGCAGGGTCTGGGGTAAACTCTGATATTCTTGTCGCTCTTAGCAATATTCTTTTAGCTGAGGGCCAGCCAAGTGTTGGCTATGGTATTGAGAACATGGGATTGCTGCCTGGCTCACTGGGCCACCATATGGGGTCTAAGTGGAGTCAAGTGTAGGATGAGCAGGGAGTTGAAGACTCAGGACATTTCTAGGCTTTTCGCCAGTCCCATGGATGGAGCCAGGACCTTGGCGTTGGAGACCCAGTATGGACAGCAATGTATTTGATGGATCTCATATCTTAGACGGATGATCCTGGAGCCCAGAGAAGTCAGATTGGCCAACTTGGGAAGGGTCTTACAGACAATGACAGGAATTTAGGACTTAATCCAGAGGGCAGTGGGAAGCCATGAAAGCTTTACATAGGAGAAGAGAGTGGAATGTTTATATTTTAGAAAAGATCTCTCTGATTAAACCATGCACATGGCCTGGATGGAGAGCAAACGTGGAGGCAGACTGGACGCAGCCACACTGACCCAGGTTGGTGGCTGAGCAGGTGGAGAGAAGTGACCAATTCGAGGTATGTCAGAGGTGGAACTGACAGGTCTGGGTGTTTGATTGGACATGATGAGGGTACCAGGGAGACAGGAAGGGGATGAGGACGACACCCAAATTTCAGGAGAGGGTGATTGGGTGTATGGAAGGGGTCCCCAAGAGGAAGAAGGGGAGGATTTAGAGAGGAGGATATGTATTTTTTATTGTTTGAATCTTTTTTGAGCTTTGGCCAAGTACCATGGACAGGAAACCTAAAAGGACAAGGCACAGCCTAGACCCCGAGAAGCTAGAATTCACACATATCAGGGAAAGTCCTATCAGAGTGGGACTGTGGGGACCTAACTGTGAGTACAGTGGGAATCCAGAGGACGGAGACGTGGGTGGGAGGGCTGCAGGAACTGGTGGGGCCTATTTGGAGGGGCCAGCGGTAAACAGCTACAGGACCAAGACATCTTCTGTATCTTTCACTTTCCTTCCCGTGATCCCGGGTGACTGGTTCCAGGCCGGGCAAGTTGTCCCAGCTTAGTGCTCTGTCCCTGCTGCCCACTCCAGCCTGAGCTGGCTTCTCCCTGGCTCTCTGGTAAGCTACTCTCTCCTAAGCTACAACTAGAATGAGACCTGATGGTCCCGAAGAGGCCTTTGTCTCTTGCCTCCCATCTCTTTGGGGAACACTCTCCCTTCCACATTTTAGTGGATTCCTGGATCCTCCTAGCCATTATTTATGTCTCCACTTAGGTGGTCGTCCTCTGTGAAGCCTGTCCTACGCCCTACAAGTGGGCTGGTGTGCTTCTCCTGTGCTGAAGAAATATTCTTCGGATGGATACAGAGGGAATGGATGGACATTTGAATGGGTGGGTGAATGGATAAGGTATATAAGATGGGGGAATTGATGGGGGATGGGTGAATGGATGGGGAAATGGATGAATGAATGGAGGTTGAGTGAATGGATTGGAGATGGATGGCTGAGTATATGAATTAATGGATAGATGGATGAAGGAGATGGTTGGAGAGATGGAAACGCAGAAGGTGAACTGGTTGGGTGGAAGATAGGGTAGATTGGATAGATGAATGGGTAGGTAGGTGGATGAGTGGGTGGAAAGGAGACAGGATATAAAGGAAGGGAAAGGAGACACGATTGGCTCAGGCACCTAAGTTTGTGAAGGCCAAGAGTGTCCAAGGTGGAGCTGGAGTGGGAATCTTCTCTCCTAACTCCTTCCTCAGCTTCCTCAGAGCACTCTCCTCCATGCACTGGGGGGACCCAGCTCTGGGCACTGCAGCCAGAGATGTCACTGGCACCAGGAATCTTTTTCCACCTAACCTTTTTCCATAACTCTTCACTCTGTGGATGTTTTGGAGTTTTGTTTTTGTTGTTTGTTTGTTTTTGCCAATTGGTGTAATTATTGACAATGACCTAGAGTTTGGGAGTGAACTAAGAGATTTAGGTCTCTCCATATCCATTCTCCTCTCACTTCCTCCCCTGACTCCTGCATCTTCCTCCTCCCCTGTCCTTCCAGCAGAGAGCCAGATACCAAGCCAGGTGAGGCTGGACTGAAAGCTCAACTTTAGCCAGGGCCGGCTGCCCAAGCCCAGTTGCCCTCAGCCCAAAGCAGCATGGTCCCTGCTGCCTGGTGCCCCCCCAGCAGCTCCGATTTTCAGCTCGGGTTTGATCGCCTGCCAGAATCTCCCAAATGTCAGCTGCAACGTTCGCATCTTTAAGAGAGCGCCTGAGGCGATCTTTAAGCAGGAAGGCTGGGGCCCCATGCTGATGAGAGGAGCTTGCTAGGAGCTGACAGCTCTGCCTGCTGCCTCCCCAGCCCGGCTCGGGAGCCTGTGCCTCCCCCCACACACACACACACTCTTTGGGCCTGGACAGCACCTGGGTTTATTTTTAAGCAGGTGAAGCAGGGCTTTGCTGGGAGTTAAGGTGTATCCCCACAGAGTCCCCAAACAGGGAACTCCAGGAGGGCAGGGAGGGGGCTCTCTTGTCACTGCTACACCCCCAAGCCCGGCACAGGGCCTGACCCAGAGAACAGGTAGATAGATATTTGTTAATCGAATGAATGCATGAGCCCCCTAAGCTGCTTGAAAGAGGTGAATACTGATGGGGATGCTTTCTCCCTCACCCTCACACCTAGAGGGGGAGATGCTCAGAGTGAGGGGAGATGAATGAAGGCTCCAGACTTTGGAGTCAGGCTGACAGGCCTGGGCTGGTGTCCCAGATCTAGCATGTGACTTTGGGAAAGTTGCCGGTCATTTCTGAGCTTTGGCTTTATAGTAGGTGAAATATGCAAGGGAATAGAACGCTGACCATGTGGAGTTGTAGGGAGGATCTTGAGATAATGAGACGGGAACACTGGGTACAGTGCCTGACACATAGGAGGTACTCGAGGGAGTCAGCTCCCTTCCTCTCTCCCCCGGCCCCTCCGCCCCTGCCTCTGTGGCTTTGCAGGTGCTGTTCCTTCTGCCCTGAAGGCCCTTGTCCACATCAGCCGCCCTGTCCTTCCGGATCCTGCGTGTGCCCCTCCTCTCCCGCCCAGCCCAGGCACAGTTGACACTCCTCCTCGGATCCCCCAGGACTGAGTTTGTGCCAGAACCAGCACCCATGCAACGGGACTGATTTCTGTTCCAAGCCACGTGTCAGCAGATTTCTTGAGGGCAGAAAATATCTTTATTGATTTCTTGATCTCTGGAGTCTTATATAGATCCTAGTATAGATGGTGCAGAATGAATGAATGAATGAATGAATGAATGAATGAATGAATGAATAGCTAACTGGTCTGAGCAGAATCAAGAGACCTTTCCAGAAGGCTTTTGTAATAAGAGAATGTACACCTTAAAGGCTGAGCCCTGCTAACCCCTTCAAAGAACTTCCCATTGTGTTGGTGAAGGGCCACTGCCTTTTCTAAAACTTCTATGTTTCCCTCAAATCCTCAGGACAGGGACAATATTTTCCAGTTCTCAGTTGCCCTGTGTCACACAGCAGGTTGGAGGCAGGAGCAGAAGCTGCCCAGTTCCTGGTCCAGACCATTCTACTGGTCCTTGGTCCCTGGACTGGTGGGTCTGGGCCCATACTATGGCAGCCTCTGGTGCCCATGGCACGGTCCCAAACCCCTGGTGATCAGTGTCCTTTGCAGAGTGATAAGGTTATGGAAGTGAACTCCATACTCGTGAGTTGGTCTTTTCCCACATTTTTTGAGGCTACTCTCTTGGGACTGAAATACCCAACTGGGGAGGTGAAGTGACTCAGAAGAGAAAAGGAGAAGAAGCACCTACTCAGTTCCCACTTGAGTGAAGGCCAGCAGAAAGAGGGGCAGCCTGAACCTCTTCCACTGGAGTAACAGTCTTGATGGGGATCACTTGGAACTGGTGTACTGAACTGGGGGTGGGGAGTTGGTATGTTTCCACACGGAGCACAGGCTCAGCACCCAGTGCACATAAATATATGCTTCAGAACTAAAAGGTATAGGAACAAGACTCAGAATAGTTACAGAATAAAGTGAATAGATGAATGAATGGTAGGTGAAAGATAGATGGATGGATGGTACATGGGTGGGTAGGTGATAGTTGGATGGGTGATAGCTAGATGACTGGATGGATGGAAGGATAAGTCGATGGATGGATGGATGGATGGATGGATGGATGGATGGATGGATGGATGGAAAGAAGGATGGATGGATGGATGGATGGATGGATGGATGGATGGATGGAAAGAAGGATGGATGGAAAGAAGGATGGATGGATGGATGAAAAGAAGGATGGAAGGGAGGATGGATGGATGGAAAGAAGGATGGATGGGAGGATGGATAGATGATAGACGAGTGGGTGGATGGGTGAAGAGATGGATGTGTGGATGGGAAGGTGGATGAATACATGGATGGAAGGCAGGTGGATGAATGAATAGATAGATGAGTGGATGGGTGAGTGGATGGATGGGTGGTGGATGGATGAATGGATGGAGGTGTAGATGGGAAGATGAACAGGTAAGTGGGTTCATGATGATTGGGTGGATAAGTGGACAGGTGGATGGACAGATGGACTGGTAGATGAGAAGATGGATGGAGGAGTGGGTAGGTGGGTGAGTCAATGGATGGGTGGATGGATCAGTGGATGAGTAGGTAGATGGGCAGATAGATGGATGGAAGAATAAGTGAATGGGGGTGAGTGGGTGGCTAGAGGTAGCACTGGCGTACAGCAAACAGCACACTGGTTGAGGGTCAGAGAATCTTGCCTTTGCCCTGATTCTGATGCTAGTGCCCTGTGGGACTTGCAGTGAGTCATCTCTTGAACTTCTGCTTCTGTATCTGTCTAACGGGGGCAATTGTCAGAAAAGATCCCTGGGCTGTGAGTGCCCTCTGGCACCATGGCCTCTCCAACCCTACTGGCCAGTCTCACCCTGCCCACGTGACTATCCTGTGACAAGCTTCCTCTTTCCTCTGCCCACAGGGACCTTCTGTGCAGTTTCCGTCAACATTTTCTAATAGGGGCAAAGGAATTCTGTTCACAGCCAAGTCCGGCATGGGTGACCCATGCCCCAGAATCTGGTCAAGCCTGGCTGATACAGGCTGGGGTAAGAAGGTCATCTCTGACGTCAAGAAGAGGATTTTGATCCCAGCTCTGGCACTCAGTGTGGTGGGACCTGAGGCAAGTCACCACATCGCTTTGAGCCTCACTTTCCCATCTGAAAACAGGGATAACAGCAGCACCCACCTCCCAGGGTGCCCAGGAGGCTCTGTGAGAAAGCACACGTGGGTGCTTGGCCCCTCGTGGGCCCAGGGCTGGGCTCAGGGAGACACAGCCATCCTTGCCAATCTTCTCCTCCATGACCCAAATGACTACCCACAGGGCTTGTTGTAAAATGAGTGTCACTTGTGTGAAGAAGGTCTGGGTGCACACAGGATTCTGGAATGAGGACGTTCCAGGGAGTCAAGAACTGGGGGCCAAGCCGGCTCCCAGCCGGGGCAGCCAGCTCTGATGCCAACTCTGTGTGGTCGCTTTGTGGCTTCATGTGTACCATGTCCTGGACAACCCAGAGCCTGGCAGCACTTCCCATCACCACCTAGGTGCCTCTGGGCAAGGGACCTCCCCTCTCTGATTTTCAGTTTCCTTCTGTAGAAGACAGGGCCTCTGAGTGAGCTCTATGCCTTGCAGCTCGCCTGCCTCCGCCTCGGTAGCACCACCTGCTTTGCCTCCCAGCAAGGTGGGTGGGGCTAGCACCCCTCACTGCTGGAGGTCCAGAGAGGTTCTGTAGTTGAAGATGGTGAGGAGACAGGATAAAAATGTAGACCCCTCCCAAGCTGGCTCCCAACCTGCCCTGAGCTCTCCAGCTGCAGGTGGAGGTGAAATTGGCTCTGGAGCCCTCAGTCTGCCCCACCCCTCCTGCCACTACTCCCTATCGGTACCTGGCACCTCCTGGTCAGCAGTAGTCCTGGCTATGAGCTGGGGGTGGGGGGGTCACAGGGCTCTCCTTGCACCGGAGCCTTGAGAGACCGTCCTCCTTGCCCTTCTCCCCCCAGGGGACCCCTAACACCTTGCTGACCCGAGGCGCACCCACAGATTCCATAGAGGGTTGGGCGGCCCAGTGACGGTTGGTGGGTCAGACCTGAGTGACCTGGGCTTGGGAGATGTGCCAGGTGGAAAGGAGTAGGGACCCAGGGACCTTGGGGGTGGCAACAATGCTAGGTCTCTGCCCCCTCCAGCCCTGGGTTCCCCCCTCCCCTTTCCTACCCACTGCAGATTCTGGTTAAAATGGCACCTCCACCATCTGTTGTCCTTCCCCCACTCAGTGGGCAAGGCCGTGACTTGGGGGCTGGCTTGCCTGGTAAACAGGAGGCCGACTGGTCCCCAGGGCCTAGTGGTGGCCCAGGTCTGCCGGGCTGGGGAGGAGCCTGTGGGTGGGTAGGCAGGATACCAGGTACCAGGAAGGCTCCATGCCCTCCCTCCTTCGTGTCCCTACTCCCCAGGACTTCCTCTGTGGCCTGGTTTCCCATTTGCACCTACCCCCTTCCCCAACCTCCTCCAGCACCTGGATCTCTCACATCCTCCCCTGTGTTGAGAGAATTTCAAATCAGCACTTGGGGGTGAGACGCTCCATGGACCCTCTCTCACAAAGGCTGCCTTCCTGGTCAGCATGCGTCGGTCTCAGGCATCTTTGCTTTACCACCAAGAAACTGAGTCCCGACAGCAGGGAGCTGGCAGTGGACCAGGACTCAACCCCCACCCCGCATGGCCCTGGCTTGCTTTGCTTCCAGTCAGAGGCAGCTGGGGAGAGGGAAGAGGAAAGGGATGTCACAGAGGTGAAGGGCCTGAGTTCTGAAACTGTAAACAAGCTTCCTGGCCTCACTTTTCCCATCTGGGGAATGGGGGAGTTAACCCAGAGCACAGGGGGACTCATCCTTCTCTCATAATCCCCAAAGGCTTAGGAGGGGCGGCACTGGAGGGGTGATTGCAGTAAAGGGGGTTTCTGGGCAGGGATCTGGCCAGGTCAGTGCCCCCCACATTACGGAACCCGCTCTACCAGCAGTGTTGTCAGCAGCCTCTCCACTCTCCGCCTTCTGACTGCCAGCTCCTCCCCCACAAAGCCCCCAGACCCCAGCTGTAGTGTTTTTACAGCTTTGACCAGCCGCTCAGTCTCCCTCCTGGCCCTCCCCTTCTCCCTCCCCTCCTCCTCCCTCCATCTCCATCTTTCCTCCTCTCTCCATTCTTTCTCTCTTCCATCCTCTCCCCCTCCTCCTCTTCATCTCTCTCCCTCTGTTCTCCCCCTCTCCATCCTCTCCTCCTCCTCCCCATCGTCTCTCCTCTCCCCCTCCCTCCATCCTCTCTCTTCCTCCCTCCCTCCATCCTTTCTCCTCCCGCCTGCCCTCCCTCCCTCTCTCCGGGGGAAGAAAGGTCACCGTGCAGCTGATTACTCAGAGCTCAGTTGCTGTAGCAACCGGCGGGGGAAGTGGGACAGGCTGGCTTTAAGGACGCGTGAGGTCGGCCGCGGGCGGCTGGAGCCAGCGCGGGCCTCAGTGCTCCTGCGCGAGGGCAGCTGCGGCAGCCCAGCACTTCGGCCGCCTCGGGCCCGGCTCCGGGGGTTCATTTTTAATGAAGAATTCCTGCTCCCCTGTTGCACCCCTCCCTGCCTCCTGCCCACCTCCCTGGGGTCTGGAAGGGGAGGGTCTCCCCCCTCAGCTGGGCTGCTTCTCTCTTTCTCTCTGGTTCTCTGTCTCTGTCTCCCGCTCTCTGCCTCTGCCAGGATTCTGATGGCTTCTTTCTTTCTCCTTCTCTCTGAGTTCAAAGGGACACACACAGAGACACACACACTCTCTCTCACCTCTCTCAGCAGCTTGGTAAGGAACCCAGTGAAACCCTCAGCTCCTCCCCAGCCCCCCACCAAGCCTTTCTCACTGGCCTGGGAGACTCCAGGCTCCTCAACACAGCCAGAGACAAACGTCCACAGAGGGCCCACTGGCTATTCTCTCGGCCTGCTGGCATTGGCCCGGTGCCTACTGTGTGCCAGCCCTGCCCTCCAGAACAACTAAGCCCCTTGGGAAGGCAGCACGCTGCTCAAAGAGGAAGCCAGACTTGGGCGGGTGGGCAACTGATGCAAGCAGGGCAAGGGAGGTGCCTGCTCCTGGTGGTGGGATTGGGGGTTCAGGGGTGCAACCCTGCTGCCTGTTGGCTTCTCCTGCCAGCAGCCCAGGTAGCAAGGTGGACTGGGAGAGAGGGCCTGGATGTCTGGGGCTTGGCACAAGCTCTGGAGAGGGCAGGCCTGGATTCAAGTCCCCACCCTCCTGTGGGACCCTCCTCCACTTCCGGTGGGAAAGTAAAGTGGTTCAACCACTTTGGAAAACATTTGGGAGCTTTTGAAAAAGCGGAACATACTTACCCGAGGACTGGGCCATTCCCCTCCTAGGCATTTATGCCAGAGAAATGAAAACCCAGGTCCATACAGACTTTTACGTGAATGTTTATAGCCGCTTTATTTGAAACAGGCAAAACCAGAAACAATGCACGTGTCCACCAGCGGGTTGTAGTACATCCCTACAAGGGAACACCACTCAGCAACAAGAAGTGAACTAATACAACAACACAGAGGAATCTCAAGGTCATGGCGCCTAAGTGAGAGGAGCCAGGTGACAAAGAATACATACCGTGTGATTCCATTGATAGAACATTCTAGAAAGTGCAGACTAACCTATAGTGACAGAAAGCAGCTCAGTGGTTGCCTGGGATCATTTGGGCCAAAAGGTCCCACAAGGGGGCATAAGAAAACTTTTGGAGGACAGTGGCTATGTTCACTCTCTTGATGGTAGGGGTGGTTTTATGAGTTTATACCTGTGCAAAACTCATCCAATTGTATAATTTCAATGGGTGCAGTTATTGTATGTCCATTATACCTCAATAAATTGAAAGCAATCCCTGCTCTGCCACTCACTGGCTGAGTAACCTTGGGTGGGTCACCTCACGTCTCCAAGCCTCGTTTATAAAAATGATTGTAGCAACCTCACAGGATGGTTATGAGGATTCAATGATATGATGTTAACCAGTCAGCTCCATCCTGAGCAAACATGGGTGCCCCAACTAGGACAGAAGAACGGGACCATGGGACCTGCCCGCCCCTTGCCAGACTGCAACATGCGCCCTGCTTTAGGTTGTTGCCCACTTACTCACTCATGCCTTCCCATGAGAAGGGGAGCCCCTGCTCCATCCCGGCCTGGCCACTTCCTGGGGAAACAAGGGAGAAATAAGCCTTAACCTCATCCTCATAGGTAAATACTCTGGGGCAACAAATACATACCCTAAAAATTACAACATGAGGAAGAGAGTTCCCTGCATGTGCAAAAGCCCTGAGGCTGGTGGGAGCATAATACCTCCCAGAATCCACAGGAAGCGTCTGTGACTCACATAGAGGCAGCAAGTGGGGCACAAACAGGCCCCAATATGTGACATCTTGCAGGCCCTGCTGAGAGTCAGTGGAAGCCTCCTGAGGGTCACTCCACTCCATGGAGCCTCAGTTTCCTCTTCTGTGAGATGGGGCAGATAAAGGTATGGAATGAGTTTGAGCAAGTGTGGCTTTCAGCACAGAGCGTGGGCGTCGTCACCATTATTATTATTATTGTCCATAGGCAGTGCCCTCTCCGTTTGTGGCCATGGATAAATCTTTCTCGGGACTGTGCTGGAGCCCTGTAGATGGGGGATTACATTTGCTGTGACTGTCATTTCAGGAGCTCCCACCATCCCCTGCACACACAGATAGGAGACCTGAGCAGGGCCTGATTCACCCCTATTACCCAGTAATCGTCTCACCCTGTCCTTGAAACTTCTAGAAGCATAAAACTTGCCAAGACGGAACCAGGAAGAAATAGAAAACGTATGTAGACTAGTTATTAGCAATGGTTTTGAAGCAGTAATCAAAAACTCCCAACAAGCAAAAGTCCAGGACCGGATGACTTCACAGGTGAATTCTACCAAACATTCAAAGAAGAATTAATATCAATCCTTCTTAAACTATTCCAAAAAATCAGAGGAAGGAACGGAGCCTCCCACAACCCCCTCCCAGTCCAGCCTCACCATCTCAACCCCCACCCCACCCCACCCCCACCCCTGCCAGCCTCCTCCTCAGTGCAGCCCCAGGGAAGCCCAGGGAGCCTGTGACGAGTGACTGGGCTGTGTCCACCCCACGGCTTCTCATTGCACCCAGGAGGGCACCAGACCCTGACTGCTCCTACAGCCCCTGCTGAGGTCACCTCCGGTCACTCCCCCCCCCACCCCCCTTTTATCTCTTCCCTTTCTCTAGGCCTTTGCACTCGCCCTTCCTTACACTTGGTAACCCCTTTCCCAAGCCCTTCCAGGGGCTCTTCTTATCGACCTTTCAGGTCTCGGCTCAGATGTCACCTCCTCAGGGAGGTCCCCAGCCCGCCCCTCATTCACTCCTCTGCCTGCCTCTTCATCACCACAGCCTTCACAGAGCTTATTAAGCCTGAACTACCTCATTCACCTGTTCACCATGTGTCTTCGGCTACACTTCAAGAAGCTCCCTGAGGACACACACGTGGCGTCTCTTGCTCACCTGTGTATTCTGTTGCCCGCACTGGGCCTGAATCAATGAGTGAACAGATGAATGGATGGATAGATTAGCTGTCTCTGCGTTTGGGGAGGAAAAGGTCCCCAGCGGCCCCAGAAGAGTGGGTGTGGCAGAAAGGAGGCAGCTGTCAGAGTCTGCACTGCTGTCCTCTGAAGGAAGTCCCCTAGAAGGTGAGCCTCTGCTCTCTTTCCTCCTTCCCACCCTCCCCAGGAGGAAAGTGAACCACCCAGCCACTCAGTGCTTCTGGGAGCACTGAGGCACGAACAAGGAAAAGGCAGATTCCCCCGCTTTGTACTTCAGAGGCGAGCCCAGGGTCCTGATGCCTAGGCCCCCCTCCCAATCATTCACTAATGGACGGAAGAGTGAAGGCTAAAGTCAGGCACGCAGCGTTCAAAACCCAGCTCTGCCATCTGCAAGCTGCAGGGACCTGGGCAAACTTCATCTCTCAGTGCCTCCATGTTCTCATCTGTGAAATGGGGAGAAGAATTATACCTACCACCTAAGGTCAGAGTGAGGAGGAAACAGTCGTGCCCTGCACAAACAGCTCAACCCAGCGTACCTGGCATATGGTCAGTGCTCGAAACATGGCAACCCCTCAACATCAACCAAACTCCTGCCCTGAGCCAGTCGTGGAGACTTGTGCAAGGTGAAGGGCTCCTCTCCCCACACAGGGACCCCTTCCTGTGTCAGGACGCCCACTTTAGCAAGGCCTGGGCACTTACTCCCTCAGCCTCTGACAGCTTTCGAGTTTGGAAGACCTTAGAGAATGAGGGATCAGCCCTCTCTCCAGTCCCCTGATGGTCCAAGGCTCAGAAGTAAAGGCGCTCACCAGAGGCCAGACTCCTAACTTGGTGTTTCTTGCTGGGGTCCTCAGATCACTCCTGCTGTAGGAGTTCTGCAGACAATCCCCTTGCCATGAGTCTACTCTTGGCCTGAGAGCTCCATGAGGGCAGGGGTTGCAGGTGTCTTGTTCACTTTGTGGGCCCAGCACAGGCCTGGAACCTGTGAGTGAATGAATGAATGAGGCCAGAAGCCATCTGCCTCTCAGAGCAGCATCACAAGAGAAAAACCCACTTTGGCCCAGCCCCTTCCAGGTCAACAGGCCAGGCCCAGCCCCTCTGAGGAGGTTGCCAGGGTTGCCAACGGTTCAGAGGCTTCCAAGAGTCTCTTGACAAAAGGATCAAAGGAAGCAGACGACAGAAGGGCAGGAAATGGCTGCAGGTGGGGTGGGGGTGCAGAGTTCCCACCCAGGCCTGAATGAGAGAGGCACAGGAAAAGGACACAGATGGACCAGCCATGGGGGGTGAGAGGATGACAGGATGTGGGGAGAGGGTCTCCGCCACTTCCTTTGCACAGAGGATGAACTCGATGGTGTTCTCCTTGGTGTAGGACCCTCCTCTCTGCCCCCAACCACCAGCATCCAGCCCTAGGTCCAGAGGGCACTCAGGAAATGTGTGCTGATTCACCCTGTGTATGAATGAATGAATGAATGAATGAATGAATGAATGAATGCAAGCTTTTATCAGCCATTCCTGATCTTTCCAGTAGTCAAGAGGGTGGGTCAGTCCAGGGGATTTTGACGTAAGAGAGCAGAGCAGAACTTTCTTGCTGATTCAAGGAGGAAATTGACAGTAACTGTGACTAGTATTATAGCTGGCATTCACTGAGCCATGCTCAATATTTCTGCATCATTTCCCCATCATCTCAGTGACTCCTCGCCACTCTGTGTCGGTAGCCTTACTTTACAGATGAGGAAAATGAGGCTCAAGAAGAAGAAGGGTCTTGCCTCTGATCAGCCAGCAAGTCAATGACAGAGTTGAGATTCAAATCAGAGTCTCCGCATCTGTAAACTCTGCTCTTAAATACACATTCTTGGGCTGACATCGAAAAGCCTTATCACTCATCCTTCCACCCATTCATTTACCCATTCATTCTTTCCACAAGCAATTACTAGAATCTTCACTGTGCCACGCCCTGTTCCGGGCACGAGGGCCACCACAATGAATGAGATAATCACAGTCCCTGTGCCACAGGACTCCTCATCTGGAGGGCAGCATTCCACCCAAATAATTAATTCATCATGGAAAGTGCTGGGAAGGAGAAAGCTAGAGTGCAAAGCTAGCGTATGCAAGGGACCTGCCCAGTCTGGGGACCTGAGAAAAGGCTTAGTGTGCAGACTGCAGGCTGGAAGGCGTCGCCGGCAGGGACGTGTGGATAGGTGGCAGCCAGTCAAGGACTGCGGAACTAATGAAAGAAAATAATAGTCATAATCCTGATCTGAGCAGGCACCGTTCATCGAGTCCTTTCTCTCCACAAGCACCTCGCATGGATTATTTTATAAATCTTTACAATCAAATGGAGATACAAATGCCCTTCTCGTCCCTATTATAATTGGAGAGATCAGCTCACACGGATGCCAAGAGGCAGAGCCAGGGTCTGTCTGATCTGGGATTCTCAGCTCCTGACCCTGAATCCAACATCTGCAGGAGAAGAGATCCTCCAGCTCAGTGGCTGGGGGTGAGCTGGACCCACAGGAACATGGTGCCCGCTGGAGGTCATGTCACCCACCAGGTCTCCTTGGGCTGGGAAGGGCTTCGGGTCCAGAGGAAATATTTAGGGAGGCAACACTGCTGAGCTCAAATCAGCTGGTGCTGCATTAGGAGAATCAAAGACCTCACCGAGTCTTCTGACCAGCGTTTGAGAGCCTGAGTGCTGCAACGTGGATCCCAGCCTCCTGCCCTGGGACGGCAGAGGTTGCCATGCTCTGTGGAGGCAGCCGTGGGGCCAGGCTGCAAGGCCCCCAATGTCACCTTTCTCTCCTGGTGGGTCCCAAGCCCCAAATGCAAGGCCTCTTTTCTGTTTTTTCCTTACCTTATCACAGGACTTACCTGTGATACTAATGATAACAGTGCATACTTCCTGAGCACCAGCTGCGTACCTGGCCCTGTGTGGAGTGCCTCCTCAAATTATCTCCCTGAATCCTTCATGGCAGAGGCTGCTGGCTAGTGCCCAACATGCATTCTGCCATCTCCCCTTTAATAACAGAATACTCACTCCTGAGTTTTAATAAGGCATACCACTGCCAAGCTAAATACTACACCTCCCAGAGTCCCTTGCAGCTAGGTGTGGTTATGTGGTTGGTTGTAGCCAATGGGACACAAGAGAGGTGATCTACCCACCATCCAGCTTGCAAAGGAAGGAGCAGTTTTGACTTCCTTGGTCCCCCCAGAGCACACAGGAAAGAGTGGGCAGGGGGAGGTGGTGGCCATCTTCGACCTTGTGGATATAGGCAATCCTCCAAAGGATGGGAAAGATGCAAGGAACCCTGCTCCTGGACTGACTCCCAAACCAGAGTCCCCTAGACTGAAATATGAAGGAAATCAATCCCTCTCCTCTAACCTGTTCCTTGGGTTCTGCTAGAGTAGCTGGGCTACATCCTAACGAGACACAGGTTCCAAGAGGGAAGTCCATGGTTACCTGGAAGGTAGTGAAGCCCAGACTTGAATTCAGGCCCCAGAGTAGTTCATCCAAAGCCCGTGCTCAGAGCTGCTGGGCTGCACACAGCAGATCCTCAGTGTATGATTTTCGGGCAGTTGGATGAATAAATGAACAGTAGCCCGGTGCTTTCTAAGGACGATGTAACCCTGGAAGAACTGAATGCTTCTGGACTCTACATGCCTCTTGCTTTCCCTGCTGGAGCCACAGCACTTACTTCTAGTTTCTATGCCCAACATTCAAAGACGATCACACTGACAATGTCTTCCAGCTTATAAAGTGTGGCTTTATAGCTACTATCACTATCACCTTAACCTTGACCCCTCCCTGTGAGGTCAGCGGGCGAGGGGGGGCATTTGTTATCCCCATTTTACAGGTGAGAAAACAACTTCTGCACACATCACTTGGCACACAGTAACCACTAGACATGTGACAGGTCTTCTCATTCTTTTAATCATGTTTTCATAGTAATATGCTACTAATTTATACTTTCTAAAATATTATTTTTAAAGAGGAGCGGGATGTAGGAGTGCAGTGGGAGAAGCCCAACTGAAGGAGTCAGGAGACTCAGCGGCCATTGGACTTGCTGATGACCTTAAGGCATCTTTTCCTCTCTCTCTGATACCTGTTTCCCTGGGGTAAAATTAGGGGGCTAGAGAAGATGGTCCCCTCTCCCCACTCCCACTCTGGGTTCTGCTATCCCATGCCTCTGGGGCTGGGAGTGCCCACAGTCCCGGGTTATTGAGGGCAGAAGCAGCCCCGTGATGGAGGGCAGCATGCTTCTCCTCAAGCCTCTGCCAGCATTTCCCAGCTCCCTTCCTGAGCCTGGCTCTGCGTCCAGGGCTTTGTGCATCCGCTCTGAGCCTTGGTGTCCTCATCTGTAAGGCGGGAGTGATAGTAAAAATAAGGACATTGTTCACAGGACTCTCGTGTCATTTACATATATTTACACATATAAAGTGCTTAGAACAAAGCCTATCTCAGTAAGTGCTCAATTCATGCTATGGGTATTATGGTTATTGATTGTCAGTTATCAGTAATATTATTATTAATCATTATAATGAAGGGATATGGACATTTACAGATGACTGCAAAAGGAATACATTTGAATATCAAAAAAATGGCAATTCTGTTGGAAGGCCAAGGGCTGGGGTCTTGGTTCGGTGCCCCTGGGTACCTCTCCAGGGTCTGGTCAAGGCACCTTTACCTGCCACTTTCCCTCTCTGTTAATTTTCCTGTCAGTCCCACTTGGGCTGACCAGTTAAGTTAGAAATGGAAATTCCCAAAGTCTCAACATTGAAAAAGATCTAAGTTGCCTCAGCCAGTCCTTTTCCTTAGTCATGGCTGTGTACGTACACAGATACACACACACACACACACACACACACACACACACACACACACACCAGATTGCCTATCCTTGAATACCTCTCCATGTGGGATGCTCACTACCTACAAGTCTACCCTATTACATAGTTTATCATGTGAGGCCAAACCGACCTCTCTGGGTGGCCTCCCCTGGTTCTGCCTTCTGAGCCCTCCCAGAACAAGTCCACACCCTCTGTTTCAGCTAGCCCCTCGGGCACCAGGAGCAGTCCCCATCTGAAATTTCCCCCGTGGCTTTGTCACCCTCCTCGAATGCGTTTGCAGAGAGCACTGACTCAGGAAAAGCACAGTGCTACAGCCCTGCAGTTAAGCCCAGGGAACCACACTGGCCTGCAGCGCCGTGTGCCCCCAGCCCTGGTTCTCTCCTCTTGCTGGCCTGGCCCCTTTCCTTTTGTGCCAGAACTGCAGGGGCAGAGAAAAGGCAAAGATTCGCCTGAAGCAAATACATCAAATCCTTTTACCGAACACATCATTTGGACCTGACTCCAAAGAGACCAGGGAGAAGACGCCTAGTTGATTAGATTACTTTGGGGTCTGTTGCCTAGTTTTGTTGCACTTCTTAGTTGGCGGTCCCTGTAGTGACTACAGCGTGTTTGATTCCTCCAAGTCATGCACAGGCTGGTGTATGAGCTTTCATCTCTGGATGTGCTCACAATACCTTTGCAAGTTACACTCCTGAGGTCAGTAGTCCTGCAGACCGCATTCCTATTCTAGCCTCCTCATTCCCAGTGCCATGTCCCTCTGAAAGTCACTTTGCCTCCCCAGGCCTCAGTTTCTCCATCTGTAAAATGAGGTCAATAATTGTCTCTACTTCTTAGGTTTTCTGTGAGTGTTCAACAAAGTCAACTATCTGAAGCCTTGAGATCCAGTCCCAGGCAGACAGTAGGTCTTTCATAAGTGTTAGAAATGGGGGCGGCCAGATGGCTCAGTTGGTTAGAGCGCGAGCTCTGAACAACAGGGTTGCCGGTTCGATTCCCACATGGGCCAGTGAGCTGCGCCCTCCACAACTAGATTGAAGACAATAAACTGCCACTGAGCTTCCAGAGGGGCGGCCTGATGGCTCAGTTGGTTAGAGCACGAGCTCTCAATGACAAGGTTGCCGGTTCAATTCCTGCATGGGATGGTGGGCTGCGCCCCCTGCAACTAAAGATTGGCAACTGGACTTGGAGCTGAGCTGCGCCCTCCACAACTAGATTTAAGGACAATGACTTGGAGCTGATGGGCCCTGGAGAAACACACTGTCCCCCAATATTCCCCAATAAATTTAAAAAAATAAATAAGTATTAGAAATTATTAACTCTCAGCTGGAAGATGAGCTTGGTACACTGGTAATATCAGCCAGAATTAGGGGACGTGCAACCCCTTTGTGAGAGGGGCTTGGTCTAGGTACAGTTCTGGCCTTTTCTGGCTCCTGGGTCAGTGAGTCTCAAACTTCACTGAGCTTGAGACACATCTGAGGAGTTATAAGAGGCAGAGACCCAGGTCCTCCGCTCAGAGAGCCTGATTCCGTGGACCTGGAGAGGCCCAGGAATGTGCAGTCTGACAAGCTCTCTACTGCCCCTGACCACCACCACCACCCCGCCCCCACCCAAGCTGAGAATAAATGTTACTGCTAAATGCGCTGACTGTTCTGTACTATGCTGAGAACCAGAATGCTATGCCAGAGAAAAGAGAACCGCCCCTGCCCCCAGGGAGCTCACCACCTAAGAGGGGGAGCTGAGGAATCTGAGTTCTGGAATGAGCAGGTACGGCTGTGGGAATGAAAAGGTCAGAATAGACCGTCCTCCTGTACTGTGTAGTTGTTGTCACAAAACAGTCTCCTAAGCCGGAGCCTTGCACATGAAGGCCTTGGGAGGGAGGGGCAGAGGCTGGTCTGGAGGCAAAGGCTGCTCTCCCTGACCTTGCATGGGCCGGACCCGCGGTGGAGACAGGTGCTATGTGGCACAGAGATGAGGCAGTCAGGCTGTATGTGCACTGAGGCAGTTCAAGGCACTGCCTGTAGAATAGACCCGGGCTTCACACCCAGCTCTGTCCTTTCTAGCTGTGCAACCTTGGGCCAGCAGCTTCCCTTTCCTAAGCTTTGTTTCCACCTCTGCAAAGGGATGACAATTGTGTCACCCACCTACAGAGGTGATTTACCAAGAAGCTAATGAAGCTTTAGCCCCAGGGACTCTTGGCAAGGCTCTGGGCTTAACTGTGTATTCATAACTTTGCATTATTTTCTTAGAGTGTCCCCAAGACTGTAAAAGCTTCAGTCCCCCCCCCCAAAAAAAACCAAAAACCTGGATCTGTCCAGGCCCACCTAATACAGCTGTCGCAAGATTTGGTGAGAAGACAGTGAATCCCTTGTCAAGCCTGTGTCTAGAAACAAAAGCTTCCTTAGCTTCTGAGCCTTGGAAAAACCTGCTGGCACTCTGGACAGTGGCGACGTTTGTCTGGGGAGGGCCAGGACCTCCTGAAAGCTGAGCCCCACTCTTGTTCTGACAATCCCTGTCTCCATGACCTCAGGGCTCCAAACCCCTCTAGCCCAGTTGGGAAGCAAGGAGAAGCAGGCTGGAAGGAGAATGGAGGACATGGGGTAGGGAAGAGGCTGGGAGAAGAGGAGCAAGAGGATTAGATACAGCCTCAGGCAGATCCCTCTTGCAGCCACATATGCACTAGCCTTTGAAGGACCAGGCTGGTGAGAAACCAGCCAGAGGTGAGGGCCCCGGGCAGAGGCCATGGAGTTGACTTGGCTTTGATAATGACCTTCAAATGTCTGAAACCAGGGGAAGATGAAGGTTATGCAGGACCCATAGTTGAAGGCGGGTGGGGGAGAGAGGGAAGGATACTGGGGGCCTGGGTAAGCTCCCCTCAATGTGAGGAGAAGACCCACCTCCCATCCCCCACTTTGTGCCAGGCCCTGCCCAAGTGCCCCATTTCACTGAATCATCACATTTGCCTTCTTAAAGTCCTCACTCTGCTCCTTTCCATCCTACAGAGGAGGAAGTGGAGGCTCAGGGAGGGCAAGTCCGTGGCCAACAGGCACACAGCAGGGGAGAATGCAATACAAACAGGATTTGGACCCAGCTCTAACTTCAAATTCCTGCTCTTAACCCTCTCCTACTATGGCCCATCTGCTGTGGGCACAGTGGCACGTAGTGGGCTCGCAGTAAGATGGGAATGAATGAAAGAAAGAATTCACAGTCCAGGCTCTTCCCACGCCGCCACCTCCACCCTAGCTAGCTTTCCAACCCAGCCACCTGCCCCCCACCCCCTCCTCTATCTAATTGAGAGGTTTCTGAGCCATTTTTCCCGCTTCCGCAGGTTCCCTCGCGCTCTTCCCGGAGCCCACCCCGAGGCAGCTTTCTCACAACAGGACCCCTGGAGTGGCGACGCCTCCCGACTCCCAAGGCTCGAGGCCCCGCGGGAGAGCCGCGACCTCGGGCGGGGTGGTCTCCGCAGCCGCTTCCCCTCCCGGCCTTAACCGCCCCCCGACTCTTCCTGGGCAGCTGAATAATTGATTCGACCATAAATAATGGATCTGTGTTGTGCGCGCGCCCTCTGCCCCCCAGGGTGCGGGAGTTCCCCATTAGGGTTAGGGGGAGCGGCGGTGGGGGACGGGGACCGCTGTGCTGTGTGCGCAAGTGGCGCAGTTTCGCTCCGCGGGCCTTTCTCTAGCCCTCTCGCTCCCTCGCGCCGGCTTTTTCCCTTTTTCTTTTTCCTTTTTTTCTTTCCTGGAGCGGAGCCCGGCGCCAGGAGTCTGGAACCAGCTTGACAAGCTTTTGAGTTATGGAGGGGGGAGGGGAGGGAGCGGGCGAGCGGCGCGGGGAGGGGAGGGCGCTCCGCGGCGGCGTGGGGACGGGATTTGAGGGACTCCCGCGAGCAGGGTCACGCGTACCCTTTTTGGAGACTGTCCCCAACTTTGGGCAAACGTTGGAGAGCGTCTGATGGTGGCGGGGAGGGGTCGGGAGGCGGCGGTGGGGGGCGAGGAGTGAGTCAGGCGGCGCACCCGGCGAGCGTCCGGGCTGGCGGAACGAGAGCTCGGCTTTAGAGCCGCAGTAAATGAGGCCCGGGGAGGGCGGCGGGGTTTACACGGCTTCGGAGGCCGCGGCCTCCCCCGCCCAGCAAGACATTCCTTTCCGCTGAACAGGGCGCCTGGGCCCGCGCCGCCGCCGCGCCCTGCACGCATCGACCTCGGCGGGCGGCCGAGCTCAGGGCGGGGAACTGCGCCGGAGGTGGGGGTGGGGGACACCGGGGGAGCGAGGCCTGGGGTGGCCCCTTTTGTTACCCTGCGCTGTTCCCCAGGAGCTCACTGAATTCTCAACTGCTCCGGAGGGGAGGGATGCTATGCCCATTCAACGAGTGGGGGGACCTGAGCCCAGTGAGGGTCCCTACTGCTGCCGGTGGCTCAGCTGCCTGCCCGAGGTGTCTGATCCCCCCTCTATTCTTTGCCTGAGACTCTCCATTCACCCTCCTTCCCCGGTTGTGCCTTTGGGCCTGGTGACAGCTCTGGGGGCTCACAGCCAGGCACACAGCAGGGGCACCTTAGCCACCGGCTGAATTTGGCAGGGGCATTTTGCCTGGAGCCTCAGGAGGGCAGTGAGCATGCCTGCCCATCTGACTGAGCAGTGCCAGACAACCCCAGCCCCAGGGCCAGGCAGGGGTGGGAGGTGTCTGGAATTATTGGCTTACCAGGACCAGTAGTACAGAGAAGTTTCCAGACCCCTTGAGGTCTCCAGGCAGACTCAGTGTACCCACCAGGAGGACAATCCTAGATGCTAACAGAGACCCCAGTTCTAAACATGTCTTCTACTGGACTGCAGAATTTCTGGTCAGGCCATGGTTGACTTCCATGTACCTCAGTTTCCTTTAGGGCCCCCCAGCGCTTCCCCCACGGCAGGCACCACGTGGCCTCTTCCAGCCCTGCCTGCTCTCAGCCAGTTAGTGACCCGGATCTTAGTATCATGCCTGACTCCTGGCTATGGGGTGGCCACTTTCACCGCTCTGAGTCTCTCTACTCAGGTGTGGGCTGGGTAACAGTGGTAGCCTCTCCTGGGTGCTGGAAGGTTCCTTGAGGCCATGCCAGTCTTGACTTAGCACAGGACCTGGCACACAGTAAGCACTCAATACATGTCACTGTTGTTGGAGTTGGTTGTTTATTATTATTTCTGAGGGACTCACGGAGGCCTAGCAGAGCCCTCCCTGTTTCCCCCTGAGCAGAAAGCGGAGCCATGAGAATGCAAAGCCTGTCAAGCAGCCTGGCTCCTCCTCCCCATCTCCCGCTGAGCAGGGTGGAAATCGCCCCAGAGAAGCCGCTGAGCAGAAATTTCCAGTCTCCCTGGCAAAGCCGGGAAGCATTTGGGTGCGGCTCAGAGACGAAGTTGGGCAGGCTCTGCAGGACCTGGGCTGGGAGGCGCCCCCACTTGTTGTGGGGGACCCGGGAAGCACTCCCAGCCCTGGGGAGCACCTAGCCTCCAGCTCCAGCCCCAGAGCAGCTCCAGCACAGCCCTTGTCCCCATGAAGGGCTCAGGCAAGAGCAGTGCTGGCTGTGCCCTCCTTTAGCATGCCCTGTACCCCAAGAGTGTGAGTGAGCACCCCCAGAACATGTGATAACAGGGTCACTGTGAGAACTTAGCACAGCTTCTCACACCTCATAAGTGGGGGCTGTTCGCTTTAGTGACTGTTTCAATTGTGGGGGTCACCAGGCCTCCAAGGGGCCCATGTCACTGATTCCTTGACCACCAGGTGGAGCAGAGACCCCCAGTTAGGATGGCGGGTCTCATGGAGTCTGTGGGGGCTGTGGGGTTCCTGTTCTAAGCGGCCTGAAGAACCCACCCCGGGACCTGGCAGACAGGCTGACCCTTGCTTCAATCACAAGTCTGTGTGATGCTGGGTGAGCAGCTCTGGACCGTGTTCTCCCTATCTGCAAAGGGACCTGTGGCCCTCACTCACCAGAGGGAAGTAAGGAGCATTGGAGTGGGAGGAGATGGCGGTCAGTTTCAGCATTGCCCCAAACTGGACTGGTGACCTTGGACAAGTCTGAATGAGACTGAAAACACAAAACTGAGTAACCCGAATGAGTGAGTAGAACATGTCAGCCACTCTCTGCTTCAAGCCAGTGCTGGGTATTTTATATACACCTATCTCACTGTTACTCTTGGAGGGAGGTTTTATTATTAACTTCATTTTCCAGATGAAGTAGCTCAGGCTCAGAGAGGTCGATTCACTTTCTTAAGGATACACAGCTAGGAAATGAGAGTCAGGATTCAAACCCTGATCTGGCTGTTTAGAGCCTGAATCCCTAAAGAAAAAGCAAGTTGAATGTTTGAAAAAAATAAAACATTTCAAGCCCCTACTATGTGTAAGACATCAAGGTAGGTGACAACAAAAATAAGGACACCCGGCCAGGCCTTCACGAAGCTCATAACTGAGTGAGGACACAAGAGTCCAATGAGATCCTCATGAAAGTTAGCCGTGAAAGGTACCACCATAAAATACTAGCAGTGCTGTGGGGGCACCAGGACAGAGGTGGGGTTCAGTGTGGAGGATAGGGATGGAGGGAGCTGGGGTGGAGGCACAGAAGCTAGGAAACAGGGAAGGCTGGTCTTGGGTAAGGAAGAGGACTTTAGTGGAGGGCCCAGGGCCATTCCTGGAGGCTGGCACAGCCAGGGCAAAGCGATGGCAGCATAAGAGGATGTAACATAGTTGGGGCATGGAGAGCGATGGGGAGAGAATCCAGAGTAGTGTTGCTGAGGCTGAGGCTCGGCTGCCAAGGCCTTAGACACCTACCTTTGCTCTATGGAAATGGGGAGCCATTGAAGGTCTTTGAGCAGAGATGGACATCATCCTATGGGAGGCTTAGAAAGACAGTTCTGTAGGCAGAGAAATGTCCTATAAACATACATACACACAAAACAACTAGGACAGGATCAGGATGCATTGCATGAACTTTTATAGTGCTTCCTTTAAGAAAAAAATTTTTTTTTAGTTTTGCCTTGTACATTAAAAAAATAAAATAAAAGAGGAAACTTTAAAGCTGAAAGCAGGGAGCTTGGAGGAGAGAGCCATGCCATTGGTGGGCCTGACGGCGCCTCTCTGACTGCTGGCTGTCCCGCTACTTGAGTGACCAGCAATCTGACAGCCCCATCTCTGAGATCTACGTGGAGTGATCAGTGAGCAGGTGGGGCCATTGGGTCTTTGAGCCGCTCCTCTTACCTAGAGCCTTAGCCCTCCCTGACAGATGATGTTTGCAGCCTGTCCCTACCCCTCCCAGAAGTCTGTCCTCGCCAAACTCCTCCTCACTGGCTAGGCTGTGGGCCATAAGCTGATCCTTACATACCATTTGGGGCTAGGAAATGTCTGAGGACGGTTATCCCAGAGGCCTCCCTGGGTCCTTGAGGATAGAATGTCCCACGTAGGAGCACCACGCACTGTACCAGGTGCTTTACAGACAGCATCTCTTAATCTGAATATAACCAAGCAAAAAAAAGTGTTTCCTTCTGCATTTGACTGATGGGGGATGGGGGCTCAGTGGCCTGTCCAAGCTCTCACTGTGAGGGGACAGTGGGATTCTCGCCCAGGGTAGGTGCACCTGAGAGTCCTTCCTAAAAGGGTACTGCCTCAGCCTCTGCAGGAGAAAATCTGTCCCCAGTGTCCTTGACCTCATGCCTTTGGCCTGCTCTGGTTCCTGGAACGGGGCGGCAGTCATCCCCTCTGAGCCGTTCCTTCTGCCTGGATGCTTCTCTCCCTCTCTTCCCATCATCCACATGGAAAACTCCTACGTGACCTTTGAAGCCTGGTGAAACCGTTACTTCCTCTCCAGAGAGTCCCAGACTGCACCCCTGTCCCCTTATCTATGTTCTTGTGGAGCTCCCCCGGGAGGAGAGAAAAGGCTCAGGGGACATGGCTGGGACATGAGCTCCAGCCCAACACTGCGTAGGCAGAGAGGAGAGTGCAATCGACTTGTCCTGGGTGCTCAAAAGGGCAGGCCTGGGGCAGGGTAGACGTGAGAGGGAAGATGGCCTTGGCTCAATCCAGGGAAAGACAGATCAGCCGGCCAGCCCCGGGGATTACTTGGCTTAGAGGCTGAGAGAAGACGAGCTCCAGAAGAGAGACATGAAGATCCCAGCCGCCTAGCACAGCCTGGCTGGCTCTCCACTATTTCAAAGAGGACACAGATCTTTTCGGCCCCACCCCACCCCTACACACCCCAGACCTCTGTAGTAAAGCCAGGATGGCAAGCTGTTTGTAGTGCACAGGTGTCCCCAGTGAGCATGCACACACAGAGATGAGAACTCCCGTTTTAGGACTCAGAGGCCCTCACCCTGGGTGGAGATTACCAGAATTGGGAACACAGTGACTCCTCGTAAACTGAGACTCCCCAGTGCCAAGAAGAGTGACTGGCACATAGTAGGCACTTAAGCATGTGTTGGTTGAACAAATGAGTGAATGAGGGATTGCCTGACCCAGCCCAGGGAGGACCAGAAGACTGGAAGTCTGCCTGCCTGCTCCCTTGTGAAGCATGACCTGACCTCCTGCCTCCCATGGAGCCCCTGATGTGCACGGTGGCTGGGGACAGACTGTGGGGGTGGTGGAGGCAAGAGCTACAAACAAGTGGCCCCAGTTGGGAAGGAAGCAGACACGGAGCCATGTTCCTTGTGAAACACTGGCTCTAATGTCTGGGCATGGCCAATGTTTGGAGCCCTGGGGAACTTTTGAGTACCCCCCCAGATCACACCAGTGAGGACCCCCACACACACAATTCCACAGGGGGTAGCACCGTGCAGTGGTCAAAGCCAGGGGTTCTGGACTCAGATATTTCTGGGCTCCAACTCTACCTCTCACTAGCTGGACCAGTTGCCTCAGTTTCCCCATCTGCAAAGGGGACTAATAGCAGGCTGCTGCACAGGTTTACTGCGAAGGTCACACGAGAGGTGCCAGCTCAGCACATTTGGCTGCCATTGTTCTAAACAACAGCACCGGAGAGCTGGGAGAAGGGGATAGTGATAGCTCATCAGCCAGGCCCTGGGCCTGGGCACCACTGTGCCATTGACTTATGGGATGACTTTGAACAAGGCCCAGCCTCTCTTCAGGCCTCGTTTTCCCCATTTGTATAGTCAGGCCCTGCTAACTCTGGCAGCCTTGACCCTTCCCGGAGCCTAGGCCAGATGTACACACACAATTGCCTCCACCAGACCTGCACACAGCTCCTGGGATTTCCCAGAGACACACAAGCACACATGTGCATACACGCATACATATGTGCAGAGTGCAAACAGACCCCCACACACACGGGATGCACATATACACACCGGCACATGCTCACACCGGCAACACGTCCACACAAGCAGACACACAGGCAAACAGTCACACATACAGGCACGTAGAAACACATTCATACACGTTTATACACAGACCCACAGGCACATCCCACACACACTCAGCCCCGCACCCTGGGTCCCGGTCCCCCCACTCGCGCCTTCGCCCTTGCCCAAAGGCACCCACACCGCTCACACTCATGCACCCCAGATCTGCTGTGCACCAACTGTTGGCGCAGGCGGGGCTGGGAGAGGGAGGGAAAAAATCCACGACTCAGCCGGGGAAGAAGGGTGCGGGGGGGTGCACGGGCGAGGGAAACGACAGCCCGCGGTCCCCTCGAGTCCCGGCTCATGAATATTAATGCGGCGGTAATTAAAATGCAGGGACGCAGCAGGATGGATGCGGCGCCTCCGGATCGCTGGGGAGCGCGGCGTCCTTGCAGGCGGGTGGAGCCCGCTGCTCGCGGCGAACGCGGATCCGGCTTCGGGACTGAGACTCAGGGCTTGGAGCTGGTGGGGGAAGGGGTAGTTTTCGGCGCGGCGGAGCGTGGCGTCCCGGCGTTCCCACCCCCGCCCCGCGGCAGCCCCTCGGCGCCCTGACCCAGGCCGGGCCGCCCGCCAGGCCGCCGCTTCCCGGAGCCTGCCCACTCCCGCCCTCGCGGCCCGGTGATGTCATCTGCACAAAACTTTCCGCTTCCCGGCCCGTCTTGGGGCCCTGAGTCATCGCCGCCCCCGGCCCGGCCCGCGCCGTCTGTTTGTGCAGAGCTAGGCCCCGCTGGCCCGGCCTGACGTCAGACTGGCGGGTCCTGGAACCGCGTGGGGCGCGTCAGCCCGGCGCTGCGGGGCCCTAGGGGCAGGACGTTGCTCCAGGAGGCTGGGAAGTAGGCCTGCCACGGTGAAGGGCACACCCCAGGGTTCCAGGTTCAAATCCCCAGTCAGCTTAAGAGGCTTGCTTGACCTTAGGCAAGACCTTTAGGCTCTTAGCAGAACAAATCTTCCCAGACTAAGTGAATTGTATAGGTGGGTGAACCCAAGCCCAGAGATGGGAAGGGACTTGCCCAAGGTCTCACAGCAGGTGGGCAGCAGAACTGGGTTTCTGTGCCCTAAATTCCAAGTTCTTTCTACCTGCCACACAATTACCCCTGTCCGAGGACCCCTTTAGGGCATATGCTGAGAACACCCACAGCCTGTCATGCAAGGGGGTGGAGAGTTCTAGAGCAGTACCGCCTGGGTTTGAGTCCTGGCTGGGCCATAGGACTCTAGCTAATGTTCCCATCTCTAATGCAGTATGATAACCACGTGGAATCTCTGAGAGTAGAGGATCAAATGAGATAAGACATGTTGCATTGTGAAGACTATGAGGCAACTATTATCTCATTGGAGTCCTATCACCTGGGTTCAAATCCTGGCTCCTGCTCCCCCGCTTACTGGCTCTGTGCCCCCAGGCCAGTGTGCTAATAGCTGAGCCCTGTGTCAAGGTCTGACATCGTCTGTGCCTCGCCTCTTGGAGTGCTGGGAAAACTTGTTAGCAAATGCCCACCCAGTCCTTTCTCAGAGCGGCACAGTGAGAGTGCTCCAAAAACATGTGCAATTCTTAGCCTCTTTCTTGGGCCTTTGGAATGTAATCTCGGGAGTTAATTTGTAGATGGGAAACTAATGCTCTCAGGGGCTATTGCTCTCAGGGGCTATTGCTCTCAGGGGTGGAGCAGGGAGTAGGCTCAGGTCTGGAGTCCTGGACCATGCAGCTTCCTAAATGCTGTGTTCCCCAAACATACCCCCACTTCCACGCAGCATCTGTCCCCAGACCAGGCCCACACCTGGTTAGTGTGGCTCAGCTCCTCTTAGCAAACCCCTGCCCACATACACCCTCCAGCTAACAGAGAAAGGCCCACCCTGCTATCCCCAGACCCTTACCTCTCCCTCCCACCCCCACACCCCTGCCTCTCCTTCCCACCCCCATACCCCTGCCTCTCCCTCCGGGCCCCCCAGCGGTTTGGCCCTCTTTCAAGTCCTCTATTGCTCCAGGCTGCCTCTTCTTGCCTCCAGGCCTTTGCAAGGGCTGTTCCCGTCCCTCTGACCAGAACACTCCCTCTCCTCTCCCATTTTCCTGGTTAACATCTCCTCCTCCATCTCTCCCCAGCTCTTCCCCTGGGGAGTGTCCCAGTTACCACCATTCCACAACACACACACACACTAGCACACACTCCCCCACAGCACACAGATCACATCACACACAGAGACACACCCCATTACACGGATCACTGACACAAAGGCATGACCGTGCACACACACACACATATTCCATATGCCATAGACCACAGACACACATATCCCACATATATCACACAGACCATTCAATACCCACATCTTATATACCCTGACCACACAATGAACACACACATTCACACACAGACCATGCAACACACATCGAGGCTGCATTGGTGTCCTTCCTCTGGGCTCCTGCCACCTCTAATCTTGTCCCCCACCCCCATCATGGTATTTGGAACTACCTGGGTTCAAATCTGGTCTGTTGCTTGCCAGTTGTGAGCCTAATTCTCTGAACCCTCCAGTGCCTCAGTGTCTTCATTCTGTAGAAAAAAGAGAATAATAGTTCCTATTTCAAAGGTGTTTATGAGAAACAAGTGAATGAATACATATGCTATGCTTAGAAAGAGGGCCTGGTACACAGTAAGCATGCAGTAGATATGAACTGTCATTCTCAGTCTCCTGATTTCTAGTCCAGTGCAGACCCTCTGTCCAGTGAACCTTCAGTGTCACCTATTCTGGGCCAGGCACTCTGCGGATACTGAAGCTGGAGCAGCGAACAAGGCTGAGCGAGACTGCCCTCTCGGTGCTCACAGTTCAGGTGGGAAACACACATGAAACAGGTAACTCCAGAGCGAATCAGCTCATTACGGTGTGGGTTTTCCTGGTCCAGGGGGTCAGGGAGGGTCTTCTAGGGAGGGGACACTTAAGCTGAGATTGGCAAGATGAAGACAGGAAAGCATGGTTCCAGGCAGTGGGAAAAACATGCATGCAGACCCCAGCGCAGAAAGGACATAAAGAAGTCCACATTAGAGAGAAGGTACAAACGGCTGAGGCTCAGAACCAAAGGTGATGAGAGCGGAGGAGAGGCTGAGGGCAGCCGGACATCCAGAGTTCGGGAATGATCATCGAGAGCCCTGACAGCCAGGGGTAGTTAGAGGGAGAAGGAAGCGATCAGGCTTGCATTCTAGAAAGATCTGTCTGGCAAACATGGAGGGCAGAGGCAGACAGTGGGATCTGGGAGCCCCGCCTGGAGAGCGGCAGCTGCAGTGGGCACAGGGTGAAGGGAGCTGATTTCTTAGGTGGAATGCTCCTTAGGTCTTTGTAAGTATTGGGCTAGGTGTTGTGGAGGAGTTCGGGAGGGCACCTAGGCTCTGGCCAGGGTTGGGGTACTTGGCTGGAAGTGATGGTCTGGAGTAAGTTCAAGGAAGAAGGGAGATCTTGCATCCAGCTTGGGCCACCCCAGCTGCAGCAGCATCCAGGGACCTCAGCAGCACCTTCAGACCTGAGTCCTAGGCTTTAGAGGGCACACTCTGACCCGCCTCTCACTGTGCCCTTCCTTCCTCATGGGGCAAGGAATCCTCTCGAACAAGGGGATATGCCCAGCTAGATCCATGGTCTTGGCACCTGGAACCCCAGAATTCCCTGCTCAGTGACCTCCAGCCCACTTCCTGGGTCCATTCTTTTAGGGTGTTCTGAGATGCCTGTTGGTTTGGGCACCCCTAAGCCCGATGGGCGACCAAGAAGTGGCTGTTTGCAGTGAGTGTGGATATAGTTTATGCACACAGGCTGGAGTGTCCACACCTGAGCACGCAACCCCCCCGCCTTGCCCCGCCATGGGAAGGGGTAAAAACTGGGGCAGAAAGAAAAGAGGGGCTGAGTGGGAAGCCGGAGGCAGGGCCTCCTCTCCCTGTGCTGCCGTTTCCAGCACAGACCCCAGACTTCTAGATACAAACCCAGCCTTCCGGGTGTATTTGTCCTTAGGAAGATGTATTTGTCAAAGACAGAGGACAGAACATATTTTATTTAGCAGTTTGTTAGCTTGATGTATAACTTGTAAATTCTGAGACATGAGGTGTGGGGGCCTCTGCTTGTGCTCCAGCCCCCCAGTGCGACCCAGAAGAGCAGCCTTCCTGGGCCCCACATGATGTCTGGTGGGTGACCCTTGACCAGCCTGTTAACCCCAGGGGATCCTGCAGGCTTCCTTCAGAACTTCCTGACCCCACTTTGGTGAACACTGCGTCTGTTCAGTCCCTCTGTCTTTATCTGAAGGTCCTCTTGCCTCCCCCTTTGAATGTTCAACTTCAGCCCCTCGTCCTCCAGGAAGCCTTCCCTCCCTGGAGGCCCTCGCTCTCCAGTTTGTCACTGGTGTTATTTGGTCACAGTGGCGCATGGTGTTCTGACTGGCAGGAGACGTGAGTCCTGTCCCTCCTGCAGGACCAAGAGCTCCTAGAAGTAGCAGCTCCCAGCAGAAACAGTATCTTTTGCCGGGTAGGAGTCCAGGCTCAGAACGCACAAAGAGCTGGGGTCAAATCCCAGCTCTCTGACTTTCTTGCTATGTGACCTTGGGAGGCGGGTTCACTGCTTTGAGCCGGTTTCCTCTTCTGAAAACCCATAATCATAACTGTACCTCTTGCAGTGAAGAAGCAATGTGGAACGGGAGCCCATGTCTGCCCATACTTGGCAAGAGCTAGGGGAAGGAATTAGGGAGGGCAGGAGTTACATCATTCAACTCTTTTCGCAGCTGAGCAAACAAGGGGAGGAGGCTCAGCGAGGTGAGATCAGTTGCCCAAGGTCACACAGCTTGTAGGGGGGGAGAGGCCCAAGCCAGGCTGTCCAACCCGTGCTCAAGCCGTTGGGATCTCCGGTCGTGGGCCTGCCGCCACGCTACTCTTCCCTGGTCTCCGTGGCCTTTGGGCGCCTGAAGGCCGCGTGGTCGCGGAGACAAGTGGCACTGCCAGGGCTGGGCCCGCGGGGCGGAAAGGGTTAACAGCTGCGCCGCATTGGGCCGGCCTCCGGGTGAACGAGCCAATAGGCGCGCGCTGCGATGAGGTAATGCGGAAACCGCGCGGAGTGGGCGGAGCCGGTGGGGACTTGCAGTCAGCACGTTCTGTCTTTCCCCACCTACCTCTCACCTTTGACCTTGATATCCTCCCCGAGCCACAGCCTTACACCCGCAGAACCCCGCTTGCGGGAGTTGAAGTTCTCGGCAGTCCTGAATCCAGCAAAGTCTGCGGCAGGAACCTGGAGACGTCCTGCCTCCTCTGGGCCTCAGTTTCCCTTTTTGTAAGATGGGAGAGGATAATCACGAAAGGCCAGACCAGCAGTGGTTTATTGGATCCCATGACAGTTTGGGGCTTCTCCCTGCCCTGGCCTACACTTAAGGGGCGCAGACCTGGCCCTCAGGCGGTGCCTAACGCCAGAGAGCAAGAGGTCCTCCTGGCCATACGGAGGGAGTCTTCCGGCCCAGTCACACCCCGCTCCAGGCCACTACCCCTCAGCCCCTCCCTATCCCTTGGGTGTCCGCATTTAACGCGCACCCAGATGTCCCTTCGCGGCCACCTAACCCCGAGTTAGCTGCACAAACAGCTGGTTTGGTGGTCAAGGGTCAAAATTCATCCAACCATCAATATTAAATGAGCATCTGCTATATGCAATTCAGAGCTTCGGGCCAGGAAGCAGACTGGCAGCTTCCAGTGATGCCCGGGCTCTTGGGCCCCTCTGGGCCGGTCTGCAGGGGCCGCGCACGGGTCCCGCCGTCTGGGCACGAAGCGGTTAATGCTTTTCCAGCCAAGCTGGCACTGCTGCCGCGGCCGGCTGATTAGTCAGCTCGCGGGGAGGGGGCGGAGGGGAGAGGAGGGGTTCGAGTTGAGAACCGCAGAAAGCTATTCTCAGGGGCTCCCAAGTGTGGGGAGGGCGTCTCAGCAGGAGCTGCAGCTTCCCAGAAAGTTGATTATTTTTAACCTAGGAAGAAGAAAGGAAGGAGGCGAGGGAGAAGGACTCAGAGAAATGAGGAGAGAAGGGAGGAAAGAAGAGCAGAGAGGTGGGGGGGGGGGAAGGAGAGATGGGGGAGGAGGATGGAGAGAGGGGAGGGAAAAGGAAGGAGAGCGCAGGAGAGGGGAGAGGGAAGCGAGGGAGGAGAGGAGAGGGGCAGGCTGAGGCACAATGGAGGGGAGGGGACGGAGAGGCAGGGCCAATTGGAGTAGAGCAAGGCAGCTAGCAGGGGTCTCTGGGAGGGGACTGGATGTGGAGGGGCCTCTGCCTCCCTCTTCAGCCCCTCCCTGCACCCCTCTGACTCGTCTCCCTGTCCCCAGCTCTGTGGGGCTCTTCTGCTGGACCCACCTCAGGCTGCCCACCAGGCCTTCCTTGGCTTGGGCTGAGAGCAGCGCCCTGCTGGGCACCACCACCCCAGGTCTGTGCGAGGCCCTGGGGCTTGGAGAGTTGGAGGGGGGCACAAGGCAGCCGCAGCCCTGCTTTAGGATGCTCTCCAGCCAACATGTCCTTGCCCATGTAGGGACCACTGGGGGAGGAGCAAGGCAGACTGTCCTGAAAACCCCATGGCCTTTGCGGGGAGGGGTTCCTAGAGGGGAAGGCAGAAGGAACCTAGCGCTCCCTGTCTCCTGCCCTGAGGTGGAGCCAGGATGAAAAGCAAACCCAGAGATGGGCCTAAGGGATGGTGCTGGGGACACAGAGACAAACAAGACAGACACAGCTGGGCCCACATGGGGCTCTCAGTCCTGCAGGAGAGGCAGAGGCTGCACAAACTCTCATGAATAATACATTAAATACTGACAAGCACACAGCATGCTGGGAGGGGACTGTGCAGGGGGCTTGAGGGCTGGTCCCAGGGGCCTGACCTCTGCAGGGGTCATAGGAAGGCTCCCTGAGGAAGAGTTCCTGGGACCAGGGGAGGCTAACTAGATGAAGAATAACTGTTGGAGGGGGCTGGGACAGGGACAGGGATGGCCTGGATGGGATCCCGAGGCGCAGACCTGAGAGGCTGAGAGAGGGTCCATGTGGCCTTTGTCCTGGAGGCCACTGGAAGATTTGGAAGCGTTTTAGAGCAAAGAGAGGAGACCAGATCTGCAAAGCCCACTGAGGGCTGTAGAGGACAAGAGTGACCCAGGGAAGTGGTACCAACGTCCTGGGAGAGTGACGGCGGTCTGGCCCAGGGCTGTAGCCTCTGAGACAGAGGGGAGGCTGGCCTTGGATTATTTGGGAGGCACAGAGGACAGGAGTTGGTGTGTCATGATGTGGGAGGTGAAGGAGGCCAGGGAGGTGTCAGGGAGGACCAACAGGAGACTTGTCCTGAGGCCGAGGGCAGCCAAGGGGAACATGTTGTAGGAGGTCAGGCCTTTGTGTTGAGACATGGTGGGGGGGGGCAGGTTGAAGGGGGCAGGCTGAGAGAACAGCTTGAGCAAGGCAGAGAGGAGAAGGGCAAAGGGAACCACGTGTGGTACTGTGGAATCTTCTAGAAAGAGGGGCTG
The DNA here is from genome assembly GCF_057876585.1 of Rhinolophus sinicus. Classification (NCBI taxonomy): domain Eukaryota; kingdom Metazoa; phylum Chordata; class Mammalia; order Chiroptera; family Rhinolophidae; genus Rhinolophus; species Rhinolophus sinicus. Next base: position 5,931,908 of record NC_142516.1, on the reverse strand, counting down.
AGTCTGGTTATGGTGGGCCTTGACTGCAGGCAGAGGGTTCTGAACTCCACCTGTAGCGCTGAGTGTCAGAAGTGTGGGAGCAGAAGGTAACTTTCCAATGCTGGACCGTGAAGGTGCTCAGCAAATGTGTGGCAGGGCCAGCTGGGGCTGAGTCTCAGGCAGCCAGTGCCTGTACCCCAAGGCTGGAGGGGGCATATATATGCCTGGAGTGTGTCAGGGGCCCAGCTGACGGGTGTGAGTGTGATAGTGAGTGTGTGTGTATCCCTTGCACTGAGTGTCCTGCCCTCTACTTGAGGACCCAGGGAATACATCCAACTTCTGTAGGACCACAGAATGGCCTGATAGGCCAGATCAAGGGATGATGGATGGAGGAGGACCCTTGCCCCCCGCCCCCAAGTCACCTCTCTGGAAACCCAGCACCATCCCCTTCACTCCTCCCCCATTATTCTGGAACTCAGGACCAGCATCTGACCCGCTCCCCAAGGAGCCGGAGTGGAAGGTACTAAGTTATTAGCTGGAGGGCAATGTCTGTACCCCTAACTACTGCAGGGTATTGAGGAGGACTTTTTGCAGCATCCCAGGGTCCCCCATACCCACTTCCTTCTCAGGCCCCAGCCTATCCTCTCCCAGGATGGGAGGGCAGGTCTGCTCAGCCCAGAGCTGCCCTTCATACCAGAGCCCAGTGGCTCCGCCGAGGCCTGGTCCCAGACAGCAGCTGGGGCAGTGGCCCGGCTACCTGCGGCTTTCACTCTACCTGCAGACTCTTGGATCACATGGGCCTGTGGCTTTCCCATCAGTCCTGCCATCTACCATTAGCCCTCCCACCCCACAGGTTGAGTACACATCATAAAGTCATGGTTAAGATTCAGGGATAAACCTGAATCCAAACCCATTGCTGACTGGCTATGAGCTCTGGCCTCTGTATGCCCCAGTTTCTTCATCTGCAAAATGGGGTTGGGGGTGGGGGGATCATAATGGTAGAGGCAGAGAAATGATGGAGGTAAGGCCCTTAGCAAGGGAAGTGGCCTGTCCCAGGCCACTGGGTGCTCTAAGGTTTCCCCACTGGTATAAGGGGTGTGGGCTGCAGCCCTCCAGGGTGGAAGAGCAGTAGACTTGCCACCGTCTCTCTATGGGCCAAGTGGTGATATTGTGCCTATTTTGCAGACGAGAAAACCAAGGCTCAGAGAAATTGATAACTGGCTCAGCACTCGTCAGCAGGAAGGTGGGTGGAACTGGGGTTCCAGTTCTCAGGCCTGCTCTCTCCCCGGGAGTTCAGTTCCTTCTGCCACTATCCTCCAAGTAAAGAAACGCAAGTACCAAATGCATCTCCTGCAAGGCACCCCACTCTCCCACCCCCAAACCCACACATGACCCTGGCCTGATAGGGCATCTCTGTGGAGCACAAAGGGGGGTCACCGGGCAGAGAAAGAGCCCCACAGGCGCGGAGCCGGCTCCGCGGGCGCTTTTCTCCCCGCTTTCTTCCTCTCTCAGCTCTTTGTTAAGCTCCCTTTCAGCTGAGCCGGCAGAGCCTGGGTGTTCGAGCTGACAATAATTGCTGCGTCTAGACAGTGTCTGGTATGAGGCCTCCCTCTCCCGCGCTCACAGGCCTCCCCAGGCTCCCTTTCCCAGCCCTGCGGCCCTGACCCACGCCCTCTGTTTCCCACACCCCTTCCCCTCTCTGGCTGTCCATCCCGGTCCAGCTTTCCTCCTGCTCAGACCCTCTTCCTCTTCCCCTCCCATCTTCAGACACACACTCACCCCAGTCTGTCCCCAAGGCCTGAAATGCAGGGGACAAAAGTGGTTTTGCATTTGGCTCTGGCTGGGAGACCTTCAGGGGGCACGGAGGTGGCTGTCGGCCCCCTGGGGCCGCTCACTCACTGGATTCTGGGATGAGCTGGGAATTACTAGGATTCACCCTGCTCCTACCCTCATCTTTCCTTCCAGGCTTGGATGGGAACCCAGACAAATCAGCGTGGGAAGGATTTAGGATAGGTACGAGGAAGAACTTCCTGGTGACTCTGACCGTCAGGCATAGATGGAGTGGTTTCAGGGGATGCGAGGGGTGGAAAGTCAGTTTTCACAAGTTCTGACATCCCGTTCCTGCCCCAACTCAGATCAGCAACTTTGGAAGCTTCCCCGGAAGCTAGAGTCTCCTCATTAGTATCAGAATTGAGGCCCTCAGGGTAATCCTGAGACAGTAATAATAACATCCAGTGTTTGCTCAGCCCTTTTCCTGCTCCAACCACTGTGCAAACTCTGTACGCATATTCATTTATTTAATCCTCCCTACAGTTCTGAGACAGACAGACAGACAGACAGACAGACAGACAGACAGACAGACGGAGAATGAGGAAACTGAAGCCCAGAGAGGTTAAATAACTTGCCCAAAGTCAGAGCCAGAAGTGGAGGAGCCTAGATTTGAAGCCACAGAGGCCAGCTTTAGAGTCCCCGTAACCACGAGTAAAAGGAATATTAAATGCCTACTGAATACCTGGGGCTGAGATGGTCACTTGACATGAACTATTTCCTTTATTCTCACAAGGCTGTTAGATAGGATCCAGGATTATGCCCATTATACAGATTAAGCAGCCCACGGGTGCTGGGTGTGGCCAGGTGGTGTCAGAAAGCCTTGGTCATGCAGGCCCTCGCGGTGGGGCTGTTGTGTTGCACGTAAAAGGCTTGGCATGGAATAGCAGCTTAATAAATGTTACTATACCATTTCCTACATCTTCCCTCTGGGCTTTCGTGAGCACCTCCTAGGCACACAGCCCTGGCCCGACTGGGGGAGACAGGCCAAGGTGGGGCTCTGTCCTCATGAGATCATGGCCTAGAAGTCAGCCAGTTTCAATCTGGAGAGAGAAGTATGAGGATGCCAGGGATGGAAGGCCTCTGGGAGCCAAGAGGCAGAGTCCTAAATTCGAGAAGTCTTGCTATAGGAGGTCCGATCAACACTGTGTGTCCTGGAGGATAAGAGTGAGCCAGGCCAAGAGGGGAGGGAAAGGTGTTCCAGGCAGAGGAAACCACACACAAGAAGGTTCCAAAGTGAGAGAGGACCAGGGAACCCTATGCAGCTTTGTCACACCAAACAGGTGCAGGGGGGTGGGGAGAGAGTTGGTGGGGAGCCATGAGGCTGGAGCACGGCTGATTAGGAAGGGTCTCCACTGCCAGGAGCTGGGAGCTGGGACTTCTCCCACGGCACGGCATGGAGGCCAGTCAGGAGACTGCTGCAGGGGCTCAGGCAAGCAGGGCTGTGCTGACCAGGACGACGTGGCATGGAGCAGGCTGGGTAGATCCGAGATGCCCTGAGCAGTAATAGAAAGATCGCCTCCTCTGATGGTCAGGGCTGGCCTACAAGTTTGTCTCCAGTGTCAGACATGGGAAATAATGAGGACAAAGGCTTGGAGGTGAGTGAGGGTAGCCAGTTGTGTTCCTGGAGGAAAACAATGGGGCCAGGCACGAAAAGGCCTTCAGCAGCAAGGGGAACCACGAAGGTTTGGAGGCTCAGGTAGGAGGATTAATTAGGAAGAATGATCTGCAAGCTTTGCAGGCTGGATTAGAAGGGCAAACCTGGAGGTAGGGAGGCTGTCCCTGGGAGGAGGCCTCTGCTGAGCGGGTCTGCCTTCCCCAGCAGACTTGTCCTGTTTTCAGCCACTCCTCCCTTTTGCAGAGTCATTCCTACCTACTGTGTTTCTCTGAAAATAAGACCTAACGGGAAAAGAAGCCCTAGCCTGCTTTTACAGGATGACATCCCCTGAACATAAGCCCTAATTTTGTCTTTTGGAGCAAAAATTAATGTAAGACTCGGTCTTATTTTCGGGGAAACACGGGACTCTCTCTGAATGGGCTGCCTCGCACCCTCCTCACCCAGGTAGAGATGGAAGAAAAACACTCGCCATTCCTTTCTCATCCAGGCCATCACTGGACATGTCAGACAGCACATGTCCACGCCCAAACACCTCTCGTGGCCGCTGGGGCCGGCATTGGCAGATCCATCGATGAGCTCCGCGCTTGCCACCTGGGTCTGCCTTGGAGTGGAGCCATGTGGCCACAGGCCTGGGTTGTGGCTTCTCTGGCCTTGCCTCCACATAAAATGCCCAGCATGGGCCCAATCAGGAGCTGTGGGCAAGCAGAGACAGCATCTCCTCTGTGTAGGCTGTGAGATGCTGATGTGATACTGGGAGTTTACAGGCTGGTAAAGGAGAGAAATAGGAACAGGCCTGTGATATGAGGCAGATGGGGATGGTCTGGTAGCAGGAATCGTGGGTGAAGACCTGGCTCGCACAGGTTTCCCATCCCTGACCCTAAATCCCTGGGCAGATGATTCCATAACTTTTCCGGTTGTAGAAAAATAATACGACACATACACCACATATTTCCTAACACCCACAGTGATGTGCAGGGCAACCCCTGCAGTCAAACACAGGAATACGTTTACAGCATAGCATACGAGAAAACAAATGTTATAAACAATCTCTGACTCAGTTTTCTCATCTCTAAAATGGGTCAATACTGGCACATGGGCAGCTCACAGGGTTGCCCACAGAATTTGATGTCTCCCACCGTACCAGCTGCCCTGCAGTGCCTCAGACACAGGCTCATGTCCTGCCTCAAGCCCTTTGTAATTGCTCCTGCTCTGTGGAATATTCCTCCCCAGACATCTCACGAGATAGCTTTTCTACTTCCTTCAGGGCTCTGCTCAAATGCTACCTCCTCAGCGAGATTTGCCCTGGTTGTCCCCGTCTCCTCTCACCCTTCTTGCTCTCCTTTCTCTTTCTTCACAGCCCCTACCATCTGCCATATAATGTAATCAGTTACTCATTGGTTAATTGCCTACTCTCCCACAGTAGAACCTGAGCTTCGTGAGGGCCGGACTTTGTTTTGCCACCTGCTATGCCTCCAGCACCTAGGACAGTGCCTACCCAGGTGGATACTCTGATTTTTGTTGAATGAACAATTAATTGTCTGTTAAATGTGTCTGGCCCATCAGAAAGGTGCAATAAAGCCCAGCTGGTACCATCACCATTATTGTTGTTATTGATGCGGCTGCTATATTATTATCATCATCATCATTATGTTCCTGAGCTGATCCCAGACCTTGGTTCTGTGAAATGGGCATTCTGGGAACTGAGAAATCAGCCACCAGAAGTGGGTCAAGTCCCTGCAGGAGAGACAAAGAATGCTGTCTGCCCCCCTTGGAGAGCCTGCGCCCCTCACTGCAGAGAGAGGCCCAGGAGAAGCTTGGAGAACGCCAGCCCCAGTGAGCAGGGCTGCCAGAAGGCCATACATAATTCATTGCCAAATGGGGCCTCAGGCGGGGCGGCATGCACTGGGGGCTCACTCTGCGCCTGGCACTTTGCTGACTGCTCCTCACATGTTGCCTCATTGCATCTTCACGGATTTGCAGGGTGCGATCCTTCCCCACCCCCTGCTTTACCCAGGAGGAACCAGAGGTTCAGAGGATGGGGCCACCTTGTTCCTCAGTGGCCAAGCAGGGCCTCAAGCTAGCAGACTCAGATCCAGCAGCCCCTAGTCACCTCCTCACCATGGAGGGAAGATACAGCCCTGGGGGCAGGGGAGGGCAGGAGGGGACGCACCGACACACACAGGGCATGCAGAGGATGGGCTGGATCACAGTACGGCTGAGGAAGGCCCAAGGGGCCATTGCGTCCTGGCCCCAGCCCATCTCCCCACCCAAGGTGCTCCTCTCTTGAGGAAATGCTTCCTGCTGTGGTCACCAAGAGTGCTGGCTCTGGAGTTTCTGGGGCTCAGTTTGCTCACATATAAAATGGGAATAACAGATGCCCCCACTCCCACCTGGGGCTATGAGATCATGCTGTTGTCTGCTGAGGGGAAAAGTGAACCCCAAAAGGTTACACACTCTCCAATTTTGTTTAGATAACATTTTTGAAATACTGAAATTTTAGCAGTGGAGGACAGATAAGATGGTTCTAAAAAAACATGGAGGAGGGAACTTTGTGGCGACGGAAACTTTCTGGATCCTGATTATGGTGGAGGAAATGCAAACCTGAGATAAAATTGTATAGAATTAAATACACACACAAAAGAGTCGAAGGAAAACTGGGAAATCTGAATAAGATCCATGGGTGGTGTCACTGTCCATCCCCCAGTTGTAATGTTGTCCTTTAGTTCTGCTAGACGTTTCCATTGGGGGAAACTGGGTAAAGGGTACCTGGGATCATTCTGTATTATTTCTTACAACTGCATGTAAATCTACAATTATCTCAATACAATTTTTTATTAAAATAATGTCACCTTCCTCTGCCCAGGAAGAGTTAAGTGAATCATTGCAATCAGGTCTCCCATCACAACTGCTAGTCCAGGCCAGGGAGAGGTGGGACATCCTCCAGGTCAGGCCGTGGAAGTTTCCTCAGCTGTGAATTGTCCTTCCTGCCTCACTGCCAGCATCCGCAGTCTTTCTCCCAGAATGTCCCCATCCTCTTCCAGCTTCCCATAGATAGGAATTCCGTACCGCCCCAAGGGACTCTGGGATAGACTGTAGGAGAACAAGGCAGGCCTTTGTCATCAGACCCCTATCTGCACCAGCCATACTCAGAGGCTCTTGCCTCTGAAACACAACCCCCACCCCCTCTGGTCTCCTGCCTCTGAGAAAGTTAGGGGCAGCGGAAAGAATGCTGAGTGTCAGGCAACGTGGGTCCTAGACCCAGCCGAGCTTCTGCCTTACCACATGGCTCTAAACAACGCCTGTCCTCTCTCTGGTTCTTAGGTTCCTCACTTGAAGCACAAAAGAATTGGACTACATTATCCTAAGGGTCTTCTGGACTCACGAAGAGGTGGACCTGGCCCCTGTGCTGCTGGCCAAAGGGGACTTTCCTTCACATTCTGTGTGGTTGGGTAAGCAGAGCTGGGACAACATTACGTCTAGCAGAAGTATAGGACAACATTACAACCGGGGTATGGACAGTGACACAACCCACGGATCTTATTCAGATTTCCCAGTTTTCCTTAGACTCTTCTGTGTGTGTAGTTAGTTCTATACAATTTTATCACAGGTTTGCGTTTCCTCCACCACAGTCAGGACCTGGCCCTTTCTTACATGTGACCTTGGGCCCTCCCTGCCTTTCAGCATCATTACAGTGAGAGGGTTACACAAGCTCAGGTCATTAAGTCACTCAACAAACATTTGTTGAGCACTCACCAAATGCCAGGCCCTGGCGTAGAACCTGAAGAAAGAAAGGTGGGGGAAAAAATGCATCCCTGCCTTCTGGAACTTGCAGTCTAGGAGGGAAAAATGCCACAAATATATTAATAATTGCAGCTGAGATTATGCAAAGAAGGAAAGTGCTCAGCTGGGATGGTGGATTTCAGGGCCGTAGTGAGGGCTTCCCTGAGAAGTGACAATTTTGCTGAGCTCTGAGTAAGGAATTCACTCTAAACAAAAGGGGGAGTCATGGGCCGAGGCTGCTCCAAAGTAGGGAGCAGCAAGAGCTGGGAGCCTAGGCCCAGAGATCACATGGTGTGAGAGGCCATGATCCAGAAAGAGGCGAACAGCTTCAGTGCATGACACCAGGGAGCAGGCACAGGTGCCAGGCAAACCTGGGAGGCCAGGGCGCCAGGTCAAGGGGCCTCATCCACCCCAGGCAGAAGGGATCCTTTGAGATGCGTCATGCAGGAGAATTACCACATTGGCATTGTGTTTTGAAAATCTCCTGTTTACCAAGAGAAGGGGTGGGTCTCATGGGCCCTCATTGTTGCCTGAAATGATTTTCACTGTGGTGTTACTTCAACACATACAAACACAAAACGAGCTGTAAACTCCTTGTAGCTCTCTCTATACAACCACACAACCAGGACAAATTGGTCACTCAAATACGAAATCAGTTCAAATCAGATTACTTTTATGTGACATATTGTCTTTTGTTTGAAACCCTGTCACTGGTAACAGTGAAAATATGGCCCCACCACTGTGGCTTTGAGTGTGTGGGGGAGAGAAGAAGGGCCTTTTAAATCAATAAGAAAAAGGCAGACAATTCCGGAGAAAAATAGGGGGAAAAGTTGATTTAAAGTACCTCACAAGAGAATATCCAAATGACCAACAAATGCATGAAAACGTGCTCAGCTTCGTGACTTATCAGAGGAAACACAAATTAGGACCACGGTGAGCTACCGCTTCAGACATCAGAAAAGCTAAAGTGAAGACTGACGATATCGCAGGTGGGTGAGCACGTGGAGCAACCGGAACTTACGCCTCACGGTGGGAACGTAAACTGGTCCAACCCCTGTGGGAAGCGCATCAGGAGGACTGGAAGTGAGCAGCTCAGCCCTCTGACTCAGCACTTCGCTCCTAGGCATGTACACAGCAGAAATGCAGCCGTGTGTCCACAGCAGCTCTATATCATAGCCTGACACGGAATGAACCAGAAAGCCCCGCAGCTGCAGGGTGGATCAACCAGGTGAAGACGCTTTGTACAGTGGGTGGGTGGCAGCTCTGAGGATGGGCGATCTGCATCTAGACACAACAATGCAGACAAATCCCATAAACATCCTGTGTTGGACATGTCATTTATATAAAGGACAAAAAACTGGCAAAACGAGTCTATGATGTTAGAATTCGGGGTAGAGGTTACCGTGGTGTGGGAGGAGGGTTAGTGGTAGGGATTTGGAGAAGGGCGACACCCATGGACTGGACAGTCAGGAAGTTGCTAGAAATAGCACTTTGGTCCTCAAGGCTCTGAATTCAAATGAGAGGCCTGACATGGTCTGAGGGGAAGGACCCATAGGAGTGCAGGTCAGGGTCCCCTAGTCCCCCTTTCCTTGCCCACACAGGCCACCAACTAGCAAGAGGTAACCTAGGGCCTATAGCCCACCCTGGGCTGACGGAGCCTAATGCAACTTCTCCTGCTCCAGCCCTATGACACAGCTTTGTTGTTCTGTACCCAAAACCTGCTGACCAAACACTGGGTGCCATGGCTTGACCGGAGGGAGTTAGATGCCAGGGTTAAGAAAGGGGCTGACCTCCGAGGTCAGAGAGCAAAAGCTCCCCTGGGGGAGGAGGCCTTGCCTGCGTCCCTGGGGGATTGGAGATTGGTGGGCAGACTGCTGGCGCCATCTTCCAAGGAAGAAGAGGGGGTTGGGCAGCATGAGGTGGCCGCACTGGCCACAAGCTGCTGACCCCGGCCAGCCTCAGGAAAGCTCAGTTCCAGTCCCAGATTTGAGGATCCCCTTGTGCCTTAATCTTCCTTCCCCTTCTGATTTGAAACTGGTAAAGGAGGAGAGTCACCCTCTGCTCCTGAAAAGTGGTTAAATAACCCACATTGCTCAACAAAGGCCAGTTGGATGGATGCTCAGCTGAGCAGGATTCTGTGTGGATGGCCAACTGGGTCCTCCTCACAGGAAGTTCACTGACAGGCTTCCAGGAAAGTAAAATAAGTTCAGAGTTTTCACTTAAGAAGCACCCACTGTGAGCCAGGCACTGTGCTCAGAGCTTCGACATACAAGCTCATTTAATTCTCCCACTTACACACAAAGAACTCAGACTTGACTGCTTTTACTACCAAGTCTGACAATATCTGCCTTTCAGTTGGAGTGTCTAGTCCCTTTACATTTAATGTATTTATTGTTGTGGATGAGTTTACATCTATGGTCTTGCTGTTTGTTATCTATTTGTCACCTCTCTTCTTCTTTGATCATTTGTTCCTTTGTGCCTCCTGCTGGGTTAATCAAGTTTTTAAAACCATTCCACTCTGTCTCCTCTGCTTTTCAGCTATACCTCTTTATATTTTTGGTTGCTCTCTAGGGGTTACAATATGCATTCTTAAGTTATCACAGTCTACCTTCCAATAATAACACACAACTTCATGTATTCTGTAGGAACTTTACAAAAATAGAATTCCATTTTATCCTCTCCTGTCCTTTGTATTATTGTGATCATATATTTTACTTTTATATGTGTTAGAGATCCAAGAATACATTGTCTTTTTTGCTTTAAGGAGTCGATTAATTTTTAAAGAACAAAAAGAAAACAATAGTTTGTATCTATTCACATATTTACCATTACCAGTGCTCCCTGTAAATCTGAAATTCTATCTGCTATCATTTCCCGTAAGCCTGAAGAGCTTCCTTTAGCATTTCTTATAATGCAGGTCTACTGGCAACAAATTCTCTCTTACATATTCAAGCATGTTTTTGTTTTTCCCTTTGGAAAGACATTTTCACTGATAGCATTCTAAGTTGACAGATTTTTTTTTCTTTCATTGCTTTTAAGGTGTTCCATCATCTTCTGACTTGCATTGTTTTTATGAGAAGTCTGTTGTCTCTTGCATCATTGTTTTCCTATACATAATTGTCTTCCCCACTTCCCCTCAGTGGCTTCCCAGATTTTTTCATCATCATTATTATTATTATTATTATTTTATTGGGGAAGGGGAACAGACTTTATTGGGGAATAGTGTGTACTTTTTCCAAGTTGTTGTTCTTTCAATCTTAGTTGTGGGGGGCACAGCTCAACTCCAGGTCCAGTTGCTGTTGTTAGTTGCAGGGGGCGCAGCCCACCATCCCTTGTGGGAGTCGAACCAGCAACCTTGTGGTTGAGAGGACGCGCTCCAACCAACTGAGCCATCTGGGAGCTCAGCGACAGCTCAGCTCAAGGTGTGGTGTTCAAACTTAGTTACAGGGGGCGGAGCCCACCATCCCTTGCAGGAGTCAAGGAGTCCAACCGGCAACCTTGTGGTTGAGAGCCCACTGGCCCATGTGGCAATCGAACTGGCAGCCTTTGGCATTAGGAGCATGGAGCTCCAACCACCTGAGCCACGGGGCCGGCCTCCCAGGTTCTCTCTTGATCTTTGGTTTTCAGCAGTCTGACCAGCATGTGCCTAAGTATACTTTTCTTTGTTGTTATTCTGTTTAGGGGTCACTGAACTTCCTTGATTTTTTTTTTTTAATCAAACCTGAAATATTCTTAGCCATTACTTCATCATATATGTTTTTTTCTGCCCCATTATCTTTCTTTCCTCCTCTGGGACTCCAATTACATAGGTTTCAAGACTGCTTGATCCTGTCCCATAGGTTACTCAGGCTATATTCATTTTTTCAATCATTTTTCTCTTTGAGCTTCAGTGTGGCTAATTTCCATTGATCTATCTTTAAGTCACTGATCTTTTTTTATTGGGTCTAATCCCATCCAACGGATGTTTATATGACTTTTAATCCCATCTAATGAATGTTTGACTTCAGGTAGTATATTTTACAGTTTAGCATTTGATCTGATTCCTTTGTTGTTGTTTTTTTGTTTCCATCTCTCTTTGTTATGGGTTGAAACAAGTCCCCCCAAAAGATATTTTGAAGTCTTAACCTTCAGTATCTCAGAATATTGCCTCATTTGGAAATAGGGTCTTTATAAATGTAATTAGTTAAGATGAGGTCATACTGGAGTAAGTCATCCAATATGACTGGTGTCCTTATAAGAAGAAGAGGAAGACACAGAGAGAATAGTATGTGAAGATGGAGGCAGAGATGGGAGTGATGTACATACAAGCCAAGGAATGCTAAGGATTGCCAGCCATCAGCAGAAGCTAGGAGAGAAGCATGGAACAGATTTTTCCTCAGAGCCTTCAGAAGGAACTAACCCTGCCAACACCTGGATTTCAGACTTCTAGCCTCTGAAACTGTGAAAGAATAAATTTCTGTTGTTGTAAGTCACCCAGTTTGTGGCTTTGTTCTGGCAGTTCTAGGAATCTAATGCACTCCTAAATTTTCCTATGTGTTCATCCATTCTAATTGTCTTTTCTTATAGATCCTTTAACAAATATAGCATAATGATTTAAGAGTCTGCTTACTAATTCCAACATCTGGGTTGTCTTTGAATCTGTTTCTACTGACTTTTAAAAAAATCTTGTCTATGTGTCACATTCTCCTGTTTCTTTCCATATCTAGTAATTTTTTATTTTATACTGGACATTGTGATGATACCTTGTAGAGATTCTGGATTGTGTTATATTCCTCTGAAAAATTTTGCATAATGTTCTGTTTAATTGTTGGCCACTCACCTTGATCTTGTGGAGGCTTGGTGTTAGAATTTGTTTGGAAGGTTGGTTTTGGTCCTTACTTCTAAGTCATGGTCTCCCCGGATCTCAATCAAAAGTCTGCCAAAACACTCTAACTTGGTGAGATTTAAACAAGAAAATCTGTCTCCCCGATGCCATGCAGCTGCAGAAATCTCTGCTCAGCATTTTCAGCCTTTAGGCTGTGTTTTCCCCTGGGCTTCTTGGAGTCGTGCTCCGTGCCAGCGTCAGCCAAGGATTTGAGGGGAGTTCTCTCCCTTTCTGGCTCTCTTTTCTGGGATTTTTCCTCTCGCAATTTCTAGCTGCTCTGGAGGCACTACACTCCAATTTCCTACTTGTTAGCCAATAAGGCTTCTGCTTTCTGCTTGAGTTCTGTCCTCCATGTACTACATAGAGAATGTGTTCAGGGGAAAAGCCAGATAAATGAGTCTCTCATCAGTATGGCTTCTTTGTTTCAAGGGTCACATCCTCTCCAGTTTCTGACTGCTTCTGGTCACTCTCCCGTAGTTCCTAACCAATCTGTTTTATATATTTTTGTCCAGATTTTATCATTGTTACCAGCAGAAAGTTAATCTGATATAAGCTATTCCTCCACTACCAGCAAAGCAGCACTTTATAAAGTATTACATTATGCTGCCTAAGATTTATAAATTAGTGCTCTTCTTAGGCCTAATTTTAGATTTAACATTGGAAGTGATATGATTTAGTGGAAATCACAGGCCCTCTTGTTGGGGTCTGGAGCCAGCCACCCCTGATGTTCACCCTTGACCCTGATACTTTGCTGTATGATCTTGAGCAAAGCCCTTCATCTCACTGAGCCTCGGTGGCCTCTCTTGTATAACAGGAGTAACAGTCCCTGTCTTGCAGGATGAGGAATGGAAGTAACTTTAGTGAAAGCCCAGCACCGTACCTGCACAAAAGTGCTCAATAGGTGGGAGCTGTTGTTAGCAGTGAACTGCATGGTTCTGTTCCTACAAGTCAAGATCTCCACATGACAGGGCGGTCAGCTAAGCTTAACGTTGGCCTTTAGTAAGTCCCCCATTCTACTCTGTTGACACATTTTAAGATACAAGCTGATGCCCACAAGTTTACTTTCACAGACATGTAAGGGTGCATCTGCTGAGTGCAGGCAGGGACCTATACCCTGTGGGATGGCCCAAACTGTGCCTCTGAGGCAGCACAAAGTCCCCAGTCAGAGGATCAATGAGGGCTCCTGCCAGCTCAAGTCTGGGCTACATCAGGTCTTGATCGAATGGGATGGGCTGGGTTGGGTGACATTCACTTACCAGGTTTAGACAGCGACCCAAGTAAGGAGAAATCAATACACTTGGTATTTATGGGGAGGGTACCCTCTGAAGCAGCAGAGGCCACTGACACAGCAGCCAAAACAAGAACCTTCACAGAGGGGCCCAGTGTCTTCAAGCAAAGCTGTGGGAGCCAAGCCTACATCCTGGACCAGCTGCGTGGTCTTGGGCGAGTCCCTGCCCCCCTCTGGACCACCTTCCACATATCTTCACAAACCGATGACCTCTAAAGGCCCTGTCGATATGGAATCAGAGATCAGGAGTCCTAGCCATGGTCCTGCCTCCAATATGGCAGGTGAGGTTGGGCACCTCAGTTAAATATCTCTGCCTCGATTTCCCCATCTGTACCAAAATGTGCACATGCCCAATACTCTCTTTGAACCAGGCTGTTACAGATCTCTTAAAAATAACAAAGTACTCTGAAAGCCAGACTAACAAACATATATTGCACCCCCAGATCTATGGCCTTGCACTATACTGGGGAACTCAAGTTTTGCATTATAAGGGCAAGCTGGGAAAATGGAGCCAACCCTCCTTGGGGAAAAAAAAAAAAATGAGAGCTTTCAAAAAGAGACAAATAACTTGCAATTTAAATGCATAAGAGACCAGGCTGTGCCACCGCATATGCAGATAGATGCAAATGACATGCAAATGGCCCGGAGTAAGCCTGGGTTTGCCAATATCCTCTGCCAAGCAGCCAGTTATGGGGTTCATCCAGGTCTAGTCTGTGCCAGAAGCTCACATCTGGGGCCCAGAGGCCTTGGGGTGAATGTTCAATTGTACTCCCTCCAGAAAGCTTTCCAAGACCCAACAGGCCGCAGCTCCCTCCCTCCTTTCTAGGGCTTGGATTCTCAATTCTCAGCAAGGATGGTATCTTCTCTCCCTTCAGGCTATGAGCTCTGGAGGGCAACGGCTCCATCACATTCACCACCATGCCCCAGAACTGGCACAGAGCCTGGCACCAAGTAGGCACGCAGGGGCTACCTGCTGAGTGAACACAGGAAGGCAGGATGGAGAGGTGAGTTCATTTCCAAGTCCTCCTTCACTCAGGGAAGAGGCTGAGCCTTCCTTTGGGGTTTTCAGTTGTGCTGTCACTAACAATGGGTGACAGTCAGCATTAGTACCTTATTACCAATGAAGATGAAAGGATTGAAGTTTGCAAGTGACTTACCTAATTTATGAATTAGGAAAGGTTCCACTTGGTTGATACAGTGACATCCTCACCTCTTTCTTTCATTCTGCCCTCCTCTCTGGGATGGGCCAGGACCTGAGCCAGAGGCAGTATACCATAAATATTGGTTGACTAATGAATGGATGAATAGATGGATAGATGAATGAATGAGTGAGTGAGTGAATGAATGAATGGGGTTTCAGTTATCTTTCCAGAACTGCCCATAAGCCATAGCCCTTAAGTTCAGCTACTGATCTTCATCTATTTGTTGTAGTAATTGTGAATTCTTTTTGGTGTTTATAAATTTTAGAGACCACATCACCTCCCCTTGTCCCACCTCTGATTTCAGCTGCAATGAAGTGGACAGTCCTAACTCCTGCTGACAGGCGCACCGCCTCAAGCAGGTGCTTTTCTGCCTTGGAGCTTTTCGCAAAGCCCCCTGAAGCCACTAGCATAGCTCAGAAGTGTGTGTGGGGAAAGGTCCGTGGAACAATGTTCTGTAATGGAGTGCAGGAGCCAGTGGGTAGACGCTTTCTCCCATCTTCTAGAAGGACAATTCTGGGAGGCATGCTGTATGCTTCTAGAGCCCCGGGGAATCAGCTCATCCTCATTTCTCCTCCTCCTCCTTCCCTGCCTCGCTTTCCTGCCTCTTAAGGCCACCCCAAGTCCTTAATTCAGGTTCTGCTTTCAACAGACCCCAAGTGAGGAGAGGGAGAGTTTTCAAAATCTGCCTGCGCCCATGGCTTCGCATCTCATGAACATGATATACATGCAAAGGTGGAAAATAGATTGAAAATGGCTTGTCTTCACAGCCACAGTGAACAATTTCACTGAAAAGCCAGCGTCAAGTGGTGTTGGACACGCCCTCACTCGTTTAGCACAGACTTCTTAGCCTCTTGATCTGTGCAGGATAGAGCAGGCCTGGCCCCACCCTTGCGCAGCTCACAGCCTAGGGGCAGTTGTGACAAGGATATGGATAGACGACTGGAATGGTTCTTTCAAATCCTCAGAACTACCCTGTTCCCCTGTGAATACAGCTGTGTCATTTACGGATGAGAAAACTGGGGCTCAGCGTGGAGGGGCTTGTCCAAGAGAGGCTCAGACAGCTCCTAAGTGGTGCAGCTGACACCTACACCCACAGGATCCGATCCAGACCCTGCAGAGGTGCCTGGAGCTGGCCCACCCGGCGGTGCCCGTGGATGGTAAATGGGATCTGCTTATAGGTCACTGGCCCACACTCCAGCCCAGCATTGTCCAGTAGCAACAGGACTCCAGGTGTAAATGCACATGCCAGCCACATAGGTAATTTTACATTTTCTAGTAGCTTTGTAAAAAAAAAAAAAAAAAAATACTGGTGGAATTCATTCTAATAATATTTGTATTTCACCTAACCTACCCAAAATATTATCATTCTATATGTCATAAATATTTAAAATTATTGAGATATTTACTTTTTTAAAATTCTAAGTCTTTGCAATCTGGTGTGTATCTTACACTTAAGATACATCCGAATTCAGACTAGCCACATTTCAAGTGCTTTCGCAGTAGTGCCACGGGGCTGGTGGCTGCTGTGCTGCCTAGTGCAGCCTGAATACCCCCGCACCCCGCTGTGTGACCTTGGCCAAGTCCATTCCCAGTGTGTCTTCAGAGAAAGCCCACAGACGGAAAGTGCTCTGTAAACTCACTGTAAGTGGCTCACTGCAACCTAGATTTCATCCACCTGCGCTGGCAGACAACGTTGCTGGGGCCAAAGCTTTGGGGAGACACGCACCCAGTTCCCCTTGCAGAAAAAGATCTCTCTTCCCAAGCTTGGACCCCAGAACCCCACCCACGGGGAGAGGGGACTGGAGGGGAGTGGCTGGGAAGGACTCAAAGACCAAGTCTCTCTTCCTCTTGTCTGCTCCCTCTTCCCCGTCCCCCAAGGCGGCTCTACTAATTAGAGTCCATTTTAACCCGAGTGACCTGCCACCTCCCTATTAAAATGCCAGCGGATAGTTCTGCTCCTCCAGGGCAGGGCCCGTGTCTGCCACATGATGTAGGGAGGTCAAGGTTCGGTTTAGCCACCGGTGGTGACAGCCGCTTTAATTTTGTGAAACCCAAAATCGGTGCTTGGAGCCGGTTCTGTGGGAATGCAGCTCGTTGGTTCACGCATTAGACACACATTTATTGAGAGCTTCGGGTGTTTACGCTGTTCTGGTGAGGATGTCAGAGATACAGAGAGGAAGGAAAGCAATGGGCCTCACCCCGGGAAGCGCAAGTCCGGTGGAGGGGGCCCGGACAGTGAGCAAACAGCCAGGAAGCTCCGCAGCGCTGCCTCAGGCGGCTGGGACCAGTACTCACCTGGGGTGGTGGGGGTGGGGACTGCAAGTTCAAAGAGAGGTGAGATTGAGCCTGTGATCAGGTGTGTGGCTGGAGGGCAGGATGCCTAGGAGGGTTGGCTGGACATCAGACGGTACCACGGTAGATTGGGTCCAGCTCAGGATGGGTCCGGAATGTTCTCTGACACTCCTGCTCCCAGCAGGACTGCCAGAGGAACCCTGACTGGCTGTGCTGTGGCTCTTGGCAAAGTCACCAATTAGGTGGAAACGTGGCGATTCAATTCCACTTACCCCATATTCTCGGAGCCTCTGTTGATGTTTTGCTGTGGGGAAGACAGCGATGCAAAAGACATTAGAAACAAACAAAATACACAGGACTTTGGTTTCCAGCAGTATTGTGAGTTAGGCAGCAGAAAACCCTCCTGCTACAAAATACCACTTGGAAATGGTGGCTAAAATATAACAAATATCCTTTTAGATGCATGGCTGAGCTTGCGAGAACGGAGGGGAGCTCCCCAGGGATAAAAACAAAGCAGTAGCTGAAAACCAGAGCAGGAATCAGAAAGGCTGGTGTTGGTGCTGTGCTGGGCGGGCATGGCAAGGTGGCTGTGGGTTTCAGGGGCTTGGGGACTGGATTTTACAGCCTCTATGGGGACAAAAAATAAGACTTTGGGCTCCACAAAGCCAGGAATTGTAAATGAGACCCACCTCCAAGCCAGAGTCTCCAGAATTATACTCTCAGTGAAAAGGAAGAAGAGGATAAAAAAACCAACAAGAAACCCACTCTCTGCTCAGACAGATCACCGAGAAGCGAGAAGCACATCTGCACAACCTGGGTAGAGGATGGGACACCGATACCCTGAGAATTAGTTGCCATAGACTCAGCCTCAAGGGGTTTGGGATTTGAATTTACACTGCCCTGCTTCCTGGTGTGCCTAGAGACTCTAAAAGCAAGAACTTAACACAAAAAGAGGGCCTGGCTGGAAATGCCCCTGGCACTGGGCAGAAACAAAGGCAAACACTCCCTAGAGGGCCATGACCTCACCCCCAGCTGCCCAGGGTTCCCACAGACAAAGGTCTCTGCAGATGAGCTCACAAAGAAAAAATTACAAAACAAAAGCAGTCATAAACAAGAGTGAGTGGCAAAACCAACACCAGGATTGGACACTCCAGGAACCTTAAATGATAGATCCAGCAGATAGAGACCACAAAACTGCTATGGTCAAAATTGACTAAGTTTTAGGAACTATCAAAAAGAATTAAGTAGAATGAAAAAACAACAGTGAGAGTTTCTCGTTAAGAGATAGCAGATTAGACACAGGCAGTTATCCCTGCTTCCTTTTGAAATTTCTTTAAAATAACTTTTAAAATACTGCAATGACAAAGAAAATGGGATCATTTTGAAATTGGAAAGCACACCAATTAATGAAAACTGAATTAGTTGATGCAAAAAATTGAATCCTAAGGTGGCAGTGAGGAAAGTGTAGGACAAACAGAACCCCAAAGGCTCAGGAACTGAGTACCAGGTACTTCTGGCACTAGAGGTAAAAAACCAGATTGAACCACAGAGGATTTATTCAAAGACAGTTTAAAGAGCAGTTAGTAACCAAGATCCCATCCCCCAAGGTACTACCTCTACCATATCCCAACAGAAGACAGATGGTTTATTCCCTGGAGTGGGTAAAAGCAAGGGACTCTGCACTGGAGAAGGAAAGATCCAGCCAGAGCATCTCATGAAAATGGGGAATGAAGCTAATCTTCACATTGAACACTGATATTCCCAACTGGTAGCCAGGCTGACCGTGTTTCCCCCAAAATAAGCCCTACCCCGAAAATGAGCCCCAGTTAAGATCCTCAGCCAGACAGACACATTTAGTACGTTATAACAATGTTCCAGAAGAACATGAAATGACTGTATTTGAATAAATGTAGATTGTTGTACATGAAAAAATAAGACATCCCTTGAAAATACGCCCTAATGCGTCCTTTGGAGCAAAAATTAATATAAGACCCAGTCTGATTTTCAGGGAAACACGGTATAAGACCCAATCTTATTTTCGGGGAAACACGGTAGTATGAACCTCTAGACAGGAGACTGAAAGACAATTCTCTGTGGACCTGAGAAGCCCAGGAAGAAAGATTTAAAGGCAGCGACATCAGAAGTTGCCCAGCAAAAGAGCCCAGCCAGATAACCTCCAGAGGACTCCTTGGTGGGCAGCAGACTCTGAGCTCTGTAAAGCTTCCATGTGCAGAAGTCAGGGATCACCAAGCACACGAGGGAAGTGCCTAACTCAGAGACAAGAAATAACAAATAGATACAAAACAACTTGGAGGGAACACAGATGATGACGACAAGGAGAAGAAAATGCCAAAAAACAAACAAATAAATATATATCTCAGTGTCATCAAGGACATAAGAGATACATCCCACATGAAACAAGTACAGGATGTTATTAATGAAGAACATTTTGAGAACAAAAAACATCTCTTGGACAGCACAAATTAAAAGCTTAGAGGAAGGGTTGGAAGATAAGATCGCAGATGAGAAAATATCCCAGAAAGCAGATCAAAAGGACAAAAAGCACAGGAGAGAAAAGATATGGAAGTTAGAGAATCAATCTGGGAGATATAACATTTAAATAAAAGGGATCCCAGAAAGGATAGAGAAAATAGAAGAGGGGGTATAAATTGTCAGTTAAGTTATTCAAGCAGATTTCTCTGAATTAAACAGTATGAGTTTCCAGATTGAAAATATCCAAGTATCTGATAAAACAGATGAAAATATTTGCACACTAAGACACATCAGTGTGAAATTTCAGGTCACCGAGAACAAATGAAAAATCACACAAGCTCCCACATAAGGAAAAACCAGGTTTTTAAATTATATTTCATTATTAATCCCATTATGTGACAAGGCATCAAGAATCAGAATGGCATCAGACTTCTCAATAGCACCACTGAAGTTAGACCACAATGGAGCAAATGCCTCCAAAATCCTGAAAAAAGATACTTCAAACTTAGAATTCTATACCCAACCATCTGAAAAATTAAAGATGACCTAAGTAAATATGAAGATCGCTATGTTCACGGATCAGAGACTCAGACAGAGTCTCTAGAGCAAGACAGTCTCACATAACAATATAGTCACAAGAGTGACAGCCCATCACTTTGCCATATTCTATAGACTAGAAGCAAGTCCTAGGTTCTGCCTAGACTCAAGGAGGGGGGATTACATAAAAGCTCAAATCCTTTTTTCTTTGAAAGTTTGGAAACTATAGCTGTATTCCTGGTGTTTAACTGGTTGCCCTTAAATATTTAATATTGATACCTATAATAGAAATATATTTTCCTATAAGGTAGTTCTGTCCAATAGAAATATAATGTGAGTCACATGCCTTAAACATTGTTAGGAAAATATATTTCTAGGTGTCAATATTAAACAGGTAAGGGCAACCAGTTAAACAACCAACATACAGCTATAGTTTCCAAACTATCAAAAAAAAAAAAAAAAGGAGAATAAAGAAAACTATAAATTTAATAGATGACAGAACATGAGAAATAATTTTAAAAGGTTGGGTAAATAAAACAACAAAATAAAATAGTAGAAGTAATTCTAAGTATATCAACAATCATTATAAATATTAATTAATTTGTCTCTTAAAAGGCAGAGAATGTCATATTGGATCAAAACAAATAAAACAATATACAATATTATGCTGGTTAGGACAAACACTCTAAAGCAAAAGAAAAGGGAAAGATTGAAAAAAAATAATGGAAAAAGATATACAAGGCAAACACTAAATAAAAGAAAGCTAATATAATAGTATTAATATCAGACAAAATACACCTAAGGCCAAGAAATACTAATAGAGATAAAGAGGGACATTATAGGATGATTGAAGTAACAGTCCACCAAAAAGATCCAACAATAATAAGCTTTTTATACCTAACTACATAGCCTCAAAATAAGTCAACAACAACAACAAAGGCAGATTAAAAACAACCAACATCTGTATCTTTGAAAACTAAAAAGCACACTCCCATCTCACAGGTTCAACAGGAAATCGTAGTAGGAACATTTCTTTCCTGTTCCTGATGTTTCCTTCTGTGTGGAGGGGGCTGAATTAGTGGAACGCTACCAGCTTGTCTCTGCCCCTTTCCATTCTCTCTGCCCCACGGAGGAAGAGTGACTTAGCTGATCAGTCAATGTGAGCGAAATAACATGGGCTTGCTTGACTTACCAACTTCCTTTCTCTTGGGAGTTGCCTACAGGCAGTAGTCATTCTCCGTCCCCCACCCACCATCACAGTGATTGGGGGTTAAGGCTGCTAAATCTCCATTGTCAGTATTAGGAAACCCATTTAGCTGTCACATCTACTCTCATCTTCCAACCTTATATTTATCAGTTTAAAAAAAGAACATTCCTCCCCTCATCTCAGTCCCGCCGCACCCTCCCACTCTTTGTCTTACCTCTCAGTTCAGGATCCAGGATAAGCAAGGGAACTTATTTACAGACACCTTCAAAGACATCAACAGAAATCACAATGGGAATTATGAAATATTTGTCACTGAGGAAAAACAGGTAAGTAAATTTTGTAGAATGCAATTAAGAAGACATGTATAGAGAAATATATAATCTTAAATGCATTTACTCTAAAACGATTTAAACATACATGAGTAAAGCTTTCAACAAACAAACAAAAGGCTTTTAAAAAACAGTGAAAAGAAGTAAACAATAAAGATAAGAGCATAAATGAAAAGAAAATCAACAATCACAAAAGTGATTAACAAAGTTAAAAGCTGGCTCTTGGACAAGACAATAAAATAGACAAACATCTAGCAAGGTTAATCAAGGCAAAGAATAATAAAGGCACAAACATCTAATATTAAGAATGAAAGAGAGGGCAGACGGGTGGCTCAGTTGGTTTGAGCGCGAGCTCTGGGCAACCGGGCTGCCAGTTCAATTCCCCCATGGGCCAGCGAGCTGCACCCTCCGCAACTAGAATGAAGTCAATGAGCTGCGGCTCAGCTCCCGGGTGGCCAGATGGCTCAGTTGGTTATAGGTCGGGCTCTCAACCACAAGGTTGCCAGTTCGATTCCCACAAGGGATGGTGGGCTGTGTCCCCTGCAACTAACAATGGCCATTGGACCTGGAGCTGAGCTGCGCCCTCCACAACTAAGATTGAAAGGACAATGACTTGACTTGGATGGAGCTGATGAGTCCTGGGAAAAACACACTACTGTTCCCCAATAAAAAGTCCTGGAAATACACACTGTTCCCCAATAAAGTCCTGTTCTCCTTCCCAATAAAATCTTTTAAAAAATAAATAAATAAATGAAAGGGAGCTAAAACTACAGATGCAGAAGTTTTAAGAATCATAACACTCTGAGCAACTTCATGCTACTATATATGAAAATATGTGAAATAGAGAATTTCTAGAAAAATATCGATGATTAAAGTTCACTCAAGAAGAAGGAAAAAACTAAATAAATCAATGGCCATTAAAGAAAATAAGTTAGTATTTTAAAAATCATGCCTCTCTACTCTCCACCTTCCCAAAGAAACTCCGCATGCAGTGGAGAGGAGTGGGGCGGAGTTGTTTCTGGGAGACAGGAAGAAGCCGGCAGGAACAGCTAGAGGCCTGGAAGAATCTGAGTGTCATGCCCCAGTCGCCATCACTGAGACCTGCTTTGTTCCTGCACTTGTCAGTGTTTGGTTTCACACCTGAGCTCATAAATGCCCCTTCTTTCCTAATTAACTTCTGCTGGGTTTCTGCCATTTGTGTAACCAAAATGCAATCAGCAGTATCATATGTTCCAGTAAATTTCAAGAAATAAGAGCCTCAAGAAATAATGTAGGGGTAGTCCAGTGTCTCCGTCCTACAACACCCCTTACAAATATGCTTTTCAAAATTGGCCACTGTGGCCACTGTGAAAACAAACTTCCCTTCTCTCTCTGCTTCTCGCACACCCCCATAGGGTCCCTCACTACCAGTTGGTCCTATTTGCGTCTTTCCTTCTTTGTGCTACATCCTCCCAATCCTGGAGTGTGGGCTTCTGCTTCTGCCTGCTATTCCTTTCTGCTCTGGGATGGCCAGAGGACCTCAAACCTCTGTCCCAGCCATCCGGTGCCCTGGGGACACGCTGATGAGGAACTCCAGTCCACTGTTGGCTCAGCCCCTGCCTGAGACATAGCAAGTCCTTGCTCAGTATATGCTAGCTCTCCGTCACCCCCCACCCCAGGCCAAGGCAGAGCTTGGCCCAGCAATGCTTCCTCCAGGAGGAAATTTCCTCTAGTAGAAGGCAGAGGAGAGGAAGAGCCCCCCACACACATACACTGGACAAGAGACTGAGGATGACCAAATCTGCAGTTTAAAGGGACCTCAGTGACCCACTCACTTTTCAAATGAGAAGTGGAAACAGAAAGCCTTACACTGCCAGAGTGGTAACTAGGCTCCTGCTGATCTGGAATTTCTCTTCTGGAAGAGTCTGGCATGCCTGGTCCATCTTAGTAAGCTCTCAGTATGAAAAGAAACCACAGGACAGAGAATGGACAAGACCTCCTGAGGGCCCATTCAGAGCCCTTAGAATCGATGTCCCCAACAGACAGTCTCCCCAAGCAGATCTGTGCACATCCCCAGAACTCGATTTTCTAACAAGCTGGTATCATATATTTCAGGTCAATGAAAACAGGGGTGAAGTCACAATCAGTAAACCAGTAGCCAGTTGAATGTGTGCAGTAAATATATTTTCAGTTAATGATTACTATTAAATTGTGTGAATAAGGCTCTCATAGACTCATAGTATTTGACTCTTAGACTGAGAACCAGGCCTTCGGGTTGGGAGCTCTATGAGGGTCTCCCTTAGTCACAGCTGCACCCCAGTCCCTAGCATAGGGCTGCCTGCACCAAGAGCCTACTAAATCCCAGTGCAATGAATGAGGGCAGATGTCAGACTCAATCAGGATGTTAGGCGCCTGGTCTGTCAATAGCAGGATCACAGACTATTAGATCCCAGCTTCTCGGACTGAAGAACCTAGAGAGGTGAGCAGCACCCACATTTTTCAGGTGCAAAACTGAGAAGCCTCGGGGGCTTCTGCCAAGCACCTCTCTCACTTGTTGGAGGGGGTGGGGGATGGGAGTGAAGAGAAAGGAGGGACAAAGGGTGCAGGAAGTTTCTTCTCTCCTAGTTATCAAGGAACTCCTAATAGGTTGGGACAGCAATGGAAGCCCTCCCTCCCCAGGGCCCCAGCACCTCTCCATTCCCCTGCCCTGCCCCCACTATACCCTCCACAGGGCCAGAGAGGGCAAGTCAGCTCTGGGACTTGGGAGGACACAGAAGAAAGGCTGTGACCTTGGCTGACTTAGGCTACATTCTCCCCCTCCCCAGCACCTCTACTCCCTCCTCCCCTTTCCTCCCCTCACCCCCCCACCCACTGGAAATTTTGGAAGAGGAATTTGCTGGAATTTCCAGCAGGAAATTTTGGAAGAGGGCCAAAGGAATTCTTTCATGGGCCTCTGGATGAGAACCTGGACACTTCTATTGTTGTTCTCCCCAACCCACCTGCCATTTCTTCTCAGATGCTCCATGAAACTCACAGGTTAGGGGCGATCCGTGGGGAGGGGTGTGCAGCCCAAGGTGACGGAGAAGAGCTGCAGTGGGTGGCCGGCCTCAGCCCTCTTTGGGCCACAGTTTTCCTGTCTGGAACATGAGCTTTGGACTAGAAGAGCTTGAGACCCCTTCCAGCTCTGATATACTAAGATTTTCTCTCTTTGTAGGGACCTCACGCCTTAGCAATGAGGTCTTGGGCAAGCCACCAAAGCAAAGTCCCTGCTAGCTCATCTATAAAATAGGCATGTTACCGGAGGCAGCTTGTCAGCTAGAGGGGGATTTTCACCCCAACACACCTTTTGCTGCTGGTTTCTTGGGTCCACCACAGAGGTAGCTCAGGGCATTTAGTTAAGAGTTCAGACCTTGGTGTGTAGCTGGGCTGGCTTTGGGTTCCAGCTTCACCAATGACTAACTGTGTGGCATTCAGCTTAAGCTCACTGACCTTCAGTCTCCTCATCTGTAAAGAATGAACTTAACAGAGACCTACTTCCTAGGACTGCTGGGAGATCATACCTGCAAGCTCACGGCATGTGCTAAGTGCTCAATGCCAACTGTCACTTTGTGGTTGGCTGAGGGCTCCCGGCCAAGGCAACCACACTGGCCTGGAGTGAGTCACCAGCTCAGAGAGAGAGCCAGAACCCCCTTTGATTTCAGACCAGTTCTTGAGACCGCCCAGGGGGTGACACCAAGGCAGAAATGAGCACAGGATGTCCTTGATCCCCCTGTCCCTTCTCCACTTGCCCTTGGACCATGTTCTGAGAAGCTCAGGACACCGGGGGGCCAAAGCTTCTGCAAAGGCCTAATTCATCTCCGGACGGGACCTACATGACAGGCCTCCCACCATCCCTGAGGTGTCCTTCCCCCTGGTCTGTCTCTGCTGGGCTCGCAGGAGCCAGCCCTCCCAGATGGCAGCAGCAGATCCTGCCCGCTGCTTTGATGGTTCAGAGAACACCTTGTTCAAGCTAGATGAGGGGTGGTGCCTTCCGGCATCACAGCCCCCTGAGCCGAGAGGACAGGCTCCCTCAGGTCTAGTTAAAGGAGAACTGTAGATATGACAATGGCTGGTCCAGGTGTGCGTGTGCCTTGGATAAGTCATGCTTTGGACCTTTAGATGTGTTTGCACCCGGAGTTCCATGCTACACCCACCAGCCCGTCCCCAAATCATCCTGCCCTCTGAACCCTGTGCTCAGGCGTCTTCAGTGGAAACTCCCGTGCCACGCTTGGCTCCAGCGACTTGTGACTTCTCTCTAGACCTTATCCTAATAGCATGTCCCACTGAGAGAGCCATTGTGCACAGTGCCAGGAGCTACTGGCATTGTTGCTTTAAGTCAGTCCAGGTAAGCCCGGTGAGGTGGCTCTTACTGCTATTCTACCCCCATTTGACAGCTGGGCAAACTGAGTGTCAGAGAGTAAATTGGCCAAGGACACACACAGCCAGGAAGTGGAAGGACAGAATTTAAACCCAAATCTGCTGAACTCCTCACTGGTCAGCCTCTGCTCTGCCTGCCAGGGCCTGAGTTCCCTGGGGGCAGGGGCTGTTCCTGGTTCTGCCCAGGCTTCCTCTAGGGCCCAGTGCAAGGCCCTGAATCTGGTTAATATCTAGTTGGCATCGAATAAATACAGTGTCTACTGAGAGAACCAGTCCAATGAGAAAGAGACTGAGAGGGCAGGGGGCGGTGGGTGCGGAGAGACTCCCAGGATAGACACCGGTGTGGTCAGAAGCCTTTCAACCCCCAGTCCCAACCACACAGGAGAGACCCCAGGTGCTGGAGAGTTTTGACATCACACCCCACCCCCGCTGCTGGACAGGACCCAAGGGTGTAAACTAGAATGTAGAGGCGGTGAGAGGGAGCCGCAGATGGTCTGGGAGCAGGGGATGGTACGATGCGGCGGGCAGAAGAACAGGCTTACACCACGTAATTGGGTGCCAGAGGCAGCAGCCCCGTCCTCGGAGGGCCGGGCAGACCTAGTGAGCCACAAGGGAGGGTGGGGTCAGACGCAAGTGGCAGCCCCCCTCCCCAAGTCAGAGCGAACGGGACCTATCCGGTCAGCTCTCACTGCAGGGCCCGGCTCCGGGCACACGCCGGCCTTTTTGGAGAGGGAGAGAGTCGGCAGGAAGCCCGGATACTAGGACTTGGGAAAGCCGGGCCCTTTCACCTGCCTTCTGAGGCACAGAAGTGGAGCTGCGAATGCGAGCTGACGCCCCAGAGAGCACTGGCTCGTGTGCGCGGAACAGAAACCCTCGGGCTGGGGTGCCCGGCTGGGTGCTGGGGCTGAGGCTGGGGCGCACCAGCTGAGGCGCACGGGCTGGGTCAGGGGCTAGGACGAGCGGACCGGGGGCGCCCCGTCGGCGGACTGCCTCCCAGCGGGCGGCGGCAGGACGGTCCCCGCGGAGACACCGTGTGTGCGGCTGGCGGGGAACCTGATATTTCTCTGCGCGGCCCCCGGAGGAATGTTTCCATTACCCAGGCAGCGCGGACAGCCGCTGCCTTTCCTCTCCCCGCCCGGCTCGCCGGCTGCCGGCCCCTCCTCGCAGCCCCTCCGGGCCGCCGCGCAGGCACTTTGTGCAAATGTAACCTTTCCGCGGGCCCCGCCCCCGCCGGGAAGTCGCGCGCGGGGTTGCCAGGAACGCGGCGCGGCGCGGCGCGCTCGGAGCTGGAAGGCGGCCGGTTCATCAGCGGCTCTGACAGAGAATCCGACGCCCGCGCGGACGGCCGGCCCGGCCTGGTTCCCTCCCGGCGCCTCCGCGCCACGCTGGCCGCGCTCTTGCTCTGTGTTCCCCGGCGGCCCTGCGCTTCCTCCGCGGGCCTGAGTTATGTCCCTTCTGTCGGATTCTCGCGCCCTTCTCCTCCTGGCCCTGTTTCCCGCTCTCTGTCCCTCCCACCAAATGGCCTCCTGCTCACTTCCTTCCCTTCCCCTGGAGGGTAGAGAGTAAACGAAAAGGGGCTTATTCCCCCCTTTCTACGCCAGCCTGTTGGGGGAAGGTGGGGCTCACCAGCGTGCCTCTTGGTGACATCTTCCCCACAGTGTCCCAGGGTATCCGGATCCCACGCCCCCACCCCCAATAGAAAGACCGCTAGCGGAGCTTTATGGATGACCTGGGTGGGAGTGGAGAGATCCAGAAGATCCCTGAAATTATAAGTCACGCTTTGGGTGCGTTTGTCTGAGGATGGATCGGAAGATTTCATGAGTGTTTCAAAGAAGTCAGTGATTAAGAAAGATGAAACATCACAGCCCTTGAGATGCTTCCCATGCATCTTATTAATTAATCTAGTCAACAGTTACCTGTTGAGACCTACTATGTGCCAGGTGCCAGGTGCATGCTAAGATCTGGGGACAGAGCCATGAACTCTAGACGGGGACCATCACATTAGACAAACAAACAGGTCATCACCTGAGAGAGGTACAAGCAGGAATGACAGACAGGTGAGCTCAACCTGGGCTGGGGTGAGGGTGTCTCTGATGACTTAACAGGTCCCCTGGCACTGGATCAGCCTGCATGCTGGCCTCCCCTTCCCCTCCCAGCTAGTGCCCCACTAGTGCCACCCTTCCCCATTCTATTCCCACAACCATGGTAAACAGCATTCAAAACCTGCTGGGGGAGGGGGTCCTCGACCATGGTCCCACCCTGTGCTCTCTCCAAGGCAAGAGAGCTCAAAGAGTGACTGACCCAAAGGTGACAGGTTCAAATTGCCAGTCTGTGTTTCCTTTGTAGCAAGAATGTTTGCTGGCATTTACTGAGCGATTGCTACGTGGCTGGCACTGTGCTAAATGTTTTACATGCATCATCTTTCGTTTATTTGCCACTTCAACAAGTGTCTACTAAGCCCCTCTTGTGCCAGGCACTGTGCCTGCTGCTGGGGGTAGACCACTGGGGCGGCTGCTTGTCCTCACCATCTGGTGCAGAAGAGACAACAAAGAAATGAATTAATGAACTAAGAATAGCCTGTGACAAGGGCTGGGAATGAAATAAGCAAGGTAATGAGATAGACAGCAACCAGTGGGTGAGGCAGGGGATGAGGTCATAGCTACTTTGGATGGGGTGGTCAGGGAGAGCATCCCCGAGGAGTGGGCATTCCAGCTGAGAATTAAAGAAAGAAGGGGTTGGTCACCCTGGGAGGAACTTCCCAGGCAGAGAGAACAGTCTATGGAAAGGTTCTGCCATTTGCACAACTGCCTTCTGAGGAGGACATTATTACTGTGCCCATTTTACAGATCAGGAAGCTGAGGCTCAGAAAAAGAAAATTCCTAGCCTGGCGTCACCCTGCTAGGACTGGAGAGAGCAGTCTCCTTTCCCCACCCCTTCCTGAGGACTGGATAGCCAGCCTGCCATAGGAGCAGCAGTGTGTGGCAGTGTGCAAAAGTACTCTAGTCTGGACCAGGAGGCCTAAGTTCTTTGTGCCCAAAGGTGACCTTGGGCGATTTACCTATATCCTCTCTGAGCCTCAGTTTTCCGCTCTGTGTAATGAGTAATACAGGCATGCCTCTCATAGGCCAGTGAGGTCAAGGACATAGAGGGCTTAGCAGAGGACTCCACACTCAGAAAGCACTGTGTGATCGCAGCTGTTGCCAGATTTCTGAAGTGCAGCTATAGAAGTGGTTTTAGCCTGGCGAAAATTAGACAGGATTTTGTTGTTGGTGTTGTTACTGTGGGCCGAACCAAGCACAGCAGTGAGGGGCTGCCTCAACCTCTTGCTAAAGGGTCTATGGCGACTGTGCCCGATGCCCCCACATCACTCCTCCCCCCAAACACCTGGCATCTGTGTATCTCTCCACACGCAGCTCTGGTCCGTGATGTATGCAAGTCTGCTGTGGGGGCGGAGCCCCAGAGAGTAGTTTCCAGGCTCTCGGCCTCACATAGACAGGTGCTGGCTCAGGTAGTAAATGGCCAACTGTGATTGCATGGCCATCAGCTGTGGCTAGTTGGCCGTCAGCTGTAACCAGTGAGCCATTGGCCACTAATATAACTGCTGTGGCTATGCTAGGAGAGAGAAGGGAGAAAGAATGGGGGCTAGCAAGAAGATGGTGGCTGGGCTGGCAAGTGTGGATGGCGGTTTGCGGACAGTGTGGATCCAGCCTCCAGTGAGAGTATAGTGCCGCCGGCGAGAATATAGTGGTATGACTCCCCTACCTATGGCTCCGTGGGTGTTCCTTTTTGGCCTCACCATATCCTGCGTTCTTGTATGGGGAGCGGGACCAGAGACCCTGCAGGTCTCCCTGCATGACAAATGGCGCAGCGAGCAGGGTCTCCCGCATGACATCTGCCCGTCAAGAGGTGGCAAGGACAGTCTGCTCACTTGGCCCCTGACCTCAGCATGAATGTACTCAGCCCCCATCGTGCTCCTGGGCTGGGGTGCAGGAGAGGTAGGGGCAAGGAATGGCTGGGGAGGAGGAACCAAATGCTGAGCCTTGAGCAAAAGGAACCTCACGGTTGGTGGCGGGTTTTCAGCGTGGACTTGGAGTCAGCCAGACCTCAGGTCTGCTCTCTAGCCTCTAATGTCTCTTCTATAAAATGGGTGTGATCATAACAGCACTTTCTTCGTAGCTGATCACGTTAGAAGGGCTTTAGTACTTCTGATCCAGGGAGAGCTCTGCTCTGTCAGTCAGCCTCTCTTATTGTGGTTTTTCTGCCTGGGAGCTTGGGAAGTCAGGATGGAGGAGACACCATTTAAGCCGACCATTGCAGGATAAGAACTGCGGGGCTCCAGGGATGGGAGTGGCAGCCGGATGGTGCATCAGGGAATAGAAAATGGACAAGTGGGAGCTGAATAGGAGAGAGGGTGAACGGGGATCTGAACAGGCTTAGGGACACACAGGACAGGCCCGCTGGACGGTCTGCTGCCTTTTCCACACATTGCATCAGTGAGAATATTTCTGACTGCAAGTCACAGGCTTCCTGACTCTGAAATAAGGACAGCAGAACAGAACAAGACATAACAGGCAGCCCAGAAGTAGGGCCAGCCTGGGTTGGCTCTACATGGGCAAAGCTTAATCTTCAGGGAACAGTGGAGGCTACCTGCTCCCTTCCTTGAGTCCAGCAGGAGAAAGGGCCTCCCACAGCCGTAGGTCCAAAGTCCTTCCCTTCCGAATGGGCTGCCCTAGGTCTCCCGGAGATGCGTGTGCTGATTGGCTTAGAGCAGAGCTCTGGACGAAACCAGTGGACAAGGCCCTCCCTGGAGCCGTTACACACTGGGGAGAATCTGGTGGATGGTGGGGGTGGGGGGCACAACACACATCAGAAAGGAGGGCCTTTTCTCTCCATTAGCCTCAGGTTCAGGGGCCAGGAGCCCAGTATCTCCCTGTCTGGCTCAGAGCCTGAAGGGCTGGGTTCATCTCACTGCAGTGTCCAGGGTCCGCAGCAGTCGGCACAGGGCCTGGTGTCGAGTGGGAGCTCCATAAAGACTTATTAAATGAATGCTGAATGGTGTCTCATTTGTCTAAGCTCAGGGAATTGTGAGAGAGCAGCCATCAGCTAAAGAAATCTTCAGACTAGGGTTTCTCAGGAGAATATCTGGACCCTCTACATTGGAATCACTAGGGGATGGGGGAGTAAGCTGAATAATCACCCCAAAGACATCCAGGTCATAATCCCCGAAACCTGTGAATGGTGTCTTATATGGCAAGAGGTGTTATAGATGTGATGAGATTAAGGATCTTGAGACGGGAAGGTTATCCTGGATTATCCGGACAAACCCTAAAGTCATCACAAGTGTCTATATGAGGACAGTGACGGGAGATTTGATACAGAAGAGGAAACACAACGGGAAAACAGAAGCAGAGATTGGAGTGAGGCGCCACAAGCCCAGGAATGTGGCCGCCTCCAGAAGGAACCCTTCCAACACCATGATTTCAGGCCTGTAAGTCTCAGTCTCCAGAACTGACAGATAATGAATTTCTGTTGTTTTGAGCCACCCACCTTGTGGTCATTTGTCTCAGCAGCCCTAGGAAACAGACAGGGTGGTGATTAAAATGCAGATTACTGGGTCCCACCCACAAACTGTCCAAATTAGAAGCACTGAAAGCAGGGCCGGAGACTCTGCATTTTAAGTAAGCTATTCCTCCCCTTCCCCCGCCCAGCTCAACTCCGCTGCACACTGAAGTGTGAGAAGCTCTGCACTTGAACAGAAAGGTGACCCAGGCTTGATCTACACAGGAGAACACTGACAAGAATGGGTCACGGCAGCCTCTTTGGGGCCCTGAGGACCCAGTCCTGTGCAACTCACCAGTTCTCTGGCCAGCCTGACCCAGTCCTCTCCTGGGAGCCCTGCCCAAGGCCCTGCCTATGCTATTCCCGGTCTAGGAAAGCCTGTGCCCTCTCCCTCTCCTTCTTTTATTTCTTGTTCCCCTCTTCTACCCATCTTCAGTGTTCCCAGATGCCAGTGTCCCTCACCACAGCACTGGACTGCTGCTTACCCAGAGGCGGTGAGCCTTGAGCCACTCAGGGCAGGCCCAGGCCTACCTTGGCTACCAGCTATCCCTACCTGGTCACGTTACTCCTGGCACACACTAAGGGCTCGGTAAACACTTGAATGTGCTAAGGAGATATGCTGACCTCTCTGTACACCCAGAGCTTCTGGCAGTGGGGTAGGGCGCGGGGCTGTCCCATCTCTTCTCCCTGCCACTTCCTGCAGAAGCAGGCCAGCCCCCTCTACACAGGAATGTAGGCAGAGCCCCTCCACACCCTCCCTGCCTCTGCCTGGGCACCACCCTGGGTGACCTGCCAGCAGGCTAAGAGAAGCAGAGCGGGCATGGAGAGAAACTCACTCCAGCCTGGCTCTTCAGGGCTGGAAGGGATGGGTTTGGGAAAGGGGAGTCAGCTCCATCTTGGATTCCCACCCCTGCTTCTCACCTGTTCCTGCCTCTAACCAGCTGGGTGGCTGGCTGCCCTTTGGTGAGCACATCCTTTTTCCTCCCTGGTCCTCCATCCTTCAGCCAATGGGGCTCAAACTCAGGGGCCCCATAGCTCAGGAACCAGGTCCCTGTGGGAAGGCACAATGCCCAAGTGTTTGCTTCTAACACTAACAGTGTCTTTTGTGGGGACACACACTCCCCAGTTCAAAGCAGTCTGACGCTCCCCACTGTTACTCCAACCTGATGCTTTCAGTGGCTGAACTCGCCCAGCTCCCAAGACTTGTGGTCTGTCCCCACTTCTGCTCCCTGGCCTAAAGCAACTCTGTCCATATGTGTTGCAGTTTGCCAGCTGATGGCAAAACGAATGACTGAGGCCTGTCCTTTCTACAGCTCAGGCTGTACTGTGGCTGCTGGCTACCCCATGTCACTCTCCTCAAGCTCTCAATGGCTCCCCAATGCCTATAGCGGTGGTTTTCAAACCTCCCTTTTCAGCAGGGAGCCTTTCCTCACTTTTATGTATAAAACAGAGGGAAGCTGAGCAGTTCAGGTAGAGGCAGGAGTGAGGGGCAAGGCTGGACTCTGCCCCCACCCTCCGTGATTCTCAAAGCAAAACACTGTTGGCAAACCTTTCGCCACATATAAGAAAGGTATGAGTGTGACCCACACATCTTCCACCCTTCCTTGGCTGGCGTCCTGGGCCAAAGGTCAAGGTTACAGGAAGCCTCTCCAGGGGAGGCTGCACTTCTGAGCCCAGCAGGGTCCCCACCTCCCAAAGCCTACAGATGTATCCACAAATGTTTGATCACTGTGATGTTGGGCACAGGACACACGAGGCTAAGTGGCAGCCGTCAGAGCACAGGACCTTTCTAGAAGGGGCCTGGCATCCAAGAAACAAGTATAGGGATAAGAGGGCTGCAGATGGCAATAAATGCCACAAAGAGAACAAAACCAAAGAATGAAACCTGGAGTGAAGCTGCGGAACATCTCTAGACCAGGTGGTGGTGGTGGTGCTGGGGAGACTCTGGGAAGGTGACATTTAAGCTGCGATCTCCACCAGGAGAAGGAACCAGTTACACAGGACAGGGCGCAGCGTACGTGGGCAGCGGGAATGGCATGTGCAAAGGCCCTGTACAGTCTCTGTATGCTCCTAGTGGAGAATGGAGGAATAAACAGAAGTGTCACATCAGGTCCCTCCCTCTCCACAAAAAGACAGGTACATGGATGTTCAGAGCAGCTTCACAGAGACCAGAAAGGATTGGAACGGCCACTGACAGGAGAGGGATAAACAAAGAAATACAACTCCCCAGTAAAAAGGACAGCTAGTGACACACAGTGACATGGATGAACCTGCAAATATGATGATGCCAAGTGAAAGACACCAAGCTCAAGAGAACACCCTTTGTTTGCATCTGTGTGAAGAGGTAAAAGCGGGGTGATGGCGGTCAGGCTGGCGGGTGCTCTGGGGTGGGGGCATGACTGGGAGGGGGCATGTGAGGACTTTCTGGAGTGATGGCAATGGCCAGTATCTTGCTCAAGGTGGTAGTCACACAGTGACACAAATGTAAGAAATCGTGGAGTTGGACTCGTAAGACTAGGGCATTTTCTCTTATGTAAAATATGCACCAAGAAAGTACTGGAAAAAGATAAATACAGTTTGTCCTGTTTGGAAAGAAAGAATCCCGCCTCACCCAGCCCACCTCATGAAATCAGGAGTACCCTGTGAGCCTTGTCTGAGGTCAGAAAACCAGAGGCCCACCACCCTACTGAGAAAAAAGAACCCCGATCCCATCGCCCCATTGTCTGCGTGACCACGCGGCTCCACCCTTCTCCTGCTTTCTCCCACCTGTGGTCCGATGGCCTGGAGGGGGTCCCAGGGTGGGAATGGGGAGGACCCAAAGACCAGCCTTCCAGAATGTTCTGTGTCAGGCTGGGAAGGGCCTGTTCCTCCCAGTGCTGCTAGGCTGTAACCCGAGCTTTCGGTTCAGCGGATTTCTCCTGGGGCAGGACCCCCTCTGGTTCTGGAATGCAGCTTGGGGCATGGGGGTGGGGCCGGGAAGGAGTAACAAAGGGTGAACCCGCTTTGAAATTCTGCTTCCTGTCCACCCCCCAGCCCCAGAGCTGAACAAACACGCCGCTCCTCTGATGCTGGGCCTTTGTTGGGAGTGGAGGGGGGATGCCCCAGGCTGCCAGTGAAGCTTCCACCTCTGCCGGGCTGGGGTTGCAGCTTCCACCCTCGCCCCCCACCACCCTATTCTCCAGGCTCAGCTGTTTCCCCAACTTGATGGGGGCCCTAATGTTGTGCACACCCCGCAGGATGTAGATTGCGCCCCGAAGGTGGGCGGCCCAGAGGCCAGGAGGCATCAGGGTTCTCCTGCGGTGGTTGAGGCTGCCCAGGGAGGCCAAAACTGAGGTCGTGGGGTGCCAGGGCCACCTTGGGGGGGACCTGCCCTTATTCACTCCCCTTTCCCACTCCACTGAGGTTGCTTACATGGTCCTGCCCCAGGAGAAATCGACTGAACCGGCGGTTCGGGTTACAGCCGAGCTGCACTGGAGGAGGCGGGCCCTTCCAGCCTGACACTGAACATTCTGGAAGGCTGGTCTTTGGGTCCACCCCCCATGACCACCCTGGGACCCCCTCCAGGCCTTCGGACCTCAGGAGGGAGAGAGCTGGAGAAGGATGGAGCCACATGCTCACCAGACGATGGGGAGACGGGGTTTGGGTTCTTTTTTCTCAGTAGGGGAGACGGGCCCCTGGTTTTCTGTCTGGGCTGGTATGACCTCAGACAGAGCTGGATTCTTGGTTCTCACACCCAGACAGGCTGAGACAGGGGCTGTGCACGGTCCCTAGTAGGGATTTTTTTTTAGTTTCAATAAGAGCCATTTTTGTCCAGAGCCTTCCAACAGCTCCCTGAAGTGGAGGGAGGATGGAATGAGACTGCAGGCCCGGCCCAGCTCAGCCGCTGCCTCCAGCTGCTCAATCTCCCAGCAAGAAAATAAGGGACTGGAGGGGCAATAGGATACTCAGCCCCTCTTCTGCTTCAGACTTCTCCCAAGGTGATGGGGAACCGGGGAGCAAGGTCCCTGGTAAGGACACCTCACCAGGAGAGGACAGAGGACTGGTCCTTCAGGAGGGAGCCAGCCATCCGGTTGTAGGCATGACACTGGGGAAACAGGAACACACATTTGCAGTGACACACATGTAGTGACACCCGCACGAGTGCTCACACATGGGAACACACGGAAGCACCTAACATCCCAGAGAGCTCTCAGGCCAATCCCAACAATTGAACCTTGAGTGTCCTCTGAAAAGCCCAGTGGTTCCCACCACGTTCCCAGGAGACACCCTTACCCACTCACTGTCCCTACACTCACGCAGCTTTTCCCTTTCTTTCTCTTTCCTCCCTGCCCTCAGCTGCTCACCCTGAGAGCCCAGCACCCTCCAGCTGCGTCCTCGCCCTCCCACTACCCTTCCTGTTCTGTGGCTAAACCCCACCCTTACCCCCCACCCACCCCAGTTTCCATCTGTACCCCGGCCTTAGCACACCAGACTCCCCTAGGCCCAGGCTGTTCCCTCCCTTGTGTCAGGGGTAAGACCAGGGCCCTGAAGTGTCTCTGTCCACAGAGCCTCTCCTTGGACAGAACCTCCACCTCGGCTGGGCACCTACTGGACCCCAAGAGGGGAGAGGCCCCCTTCCTCATCCATCAGTCCATGAGTATTGTCTGGGGACCAGGTGCTGGGGATGGGGGTGGCAGGGTGGCCGGACCAGTGGAGGAATCCCCAACTTAGACTCTTTGTGACAGGAAGGCAAAGATAGAAGTCGGCTTGCCGGTACCATCCCTGATGGCAGAGAGTGTTACAGAGGTTGAGGTAGTGTGGGGGTGGGGCTGAGAGCCTGGCAAGCCCCACTGCCACGTCACACAACCTAGGTTGTGGTGCAGCCACAGAAGACCTGCAGGTCTCCTCTGTCTCCAGCAGCTGCATCAACTTCACTCAGCTGGCCTGGGGGTCTCCTCTGTGCTCCCCCAGGTCCCTGGCCTGGCCCTGCCACAGCACTGGCCACTCTGGACCGTCCTTGACAGTCCAGAATGAATGAAGAGCTTTCCCACCAACTGCTCATTTACAGACTTCCTTGCCCTTGTAGGTCATGCCCACCTTCCAGGGAGGAATTTGCCCCCTCCCCAACCTTGTGCTGGTCATTAACTCAGTGCCTGGACTTGCCTGGTTAATGAATAATTAAGCTGGACAGAGGCTGACCTCGGGCTGACCTTGACCCTCCCTACTAAGTCCTTCCCCAGTTGAATGTGTGACCACTTCAGAATGACCCCTTTCCTCCTCCCTATTGGTGAGTTCTGAATCCTGGAGATTCAGACACGGAGAAGTCCTGGCCCCAACCCAGTTGCCCCAGCCTGCCCCAGCCTGCCCATGAGGCCACCCCTACAGGATATTGGGGACTCCCTTTTTTCCACACTCTTGCCAAAGCCCAGAATTGCAGAACTGAGAGCCGGCACATGGGCCTGGAGCTGGGCTCTGTCACTGATGCACTGAGAGACCCCGGGTCCAGTTCTCCCCGACCACTGGGCCTCGGTTTCCCCATCAGTCAAACAGAAGGATGGTTCAGCATGACTGTGACTCATTCCATGATGCTTTGGAAATGGGTGAATGTCGTGACACAGATCCAGGCAAGGCCTCTGAGACCATTTCATTGTGTGCTGTGATGGCCCCAAATTACATAGCAAATGGAGAGGGCTAGGGGGAGGCTACAAGTCTCTTGAGCCACTGTCCCAGCCTCCCTCCCCTTCATGCCAGCCCTTCTTGCTGTCCATTATTATCTTCTCTCCTCCTCAATCCTTCATTCATTCATTCATTCATTGGATATGATAGGCAGGGCTCTGCATGAGTGGCCAGGGTCTTGCCATCAGGGCAGCCCAACCTAGGGGACACAACCATCCCAGGCAGCTACAATCCAGAGCAATCTGTGCTAAGGGGTAGGCTCGCAAAGCAGAGGGGCGCCTTCCCCTACCTGAGAGGGAGGAGGGCACCCTAACCTCATAGCTGTCACCTATGTTGAGGCCTAGAGGAGAACTAGAAGGGGCAGGGGAGGAGCTCCTGGCAGGAGTAACAGCAAAAGCCACACAGACAGAATAACCCCTTGGGAAAATGACAGGCAGTTCAGTTTGGTTGGCTGTAGCAAGACCTGATGAGCCACAGATAGGAGTTTAAAATTAATTCAGACAATGGGGAGCAAAAGATTTGAAGCTGGAGAGGACCATGGCCAGGCGGCAACGTGGAAAGTTCGCTCTGGCTGCTGCTGCACGGAAAATGATTTGAATGGAACAGAGGCACGAGGTAATGGAGTCTGAATAGGTGGCAGGGGTGGGAGAGAAGTTAATAGATTCAAGAGTTATTAGGAAGTGGAATTATCAAAACTTGGTAACTGATTTCTACTTCTGGCCAAGAAGGAATAACAGAGACCTGATTTACTACCCCACTTGAAAAAACCAAAAATTTCAGGAAAAAAAATACATAAAACAGTTGTTTTCAAGAAAGAACCATCTGAAAGGACTAGAGGGAAGAACGTCTGATGCTTCACAGGACTGGGAATAGTGTTTGTTCCTACCACCCAGACTTAAAAACTCATAATTCACAGGGCAGTAGGTACGGATTCAAGAGGTTTTTGCCTCAGAGGGGGGGAGTAATTAACCTAGACTGAGCATCGCTTAAAATCCACATAACAAATGATAGGACAAGACCCAAAAGGATCAATTGGTGCCCAAGTAATTTAGCTGCTTCCTAGAATAAAGCTCAAGCAGATTGATAAGACTACAAAAATATCCCCAAACCACAATGTCTGGCATCCACATAAAATGACCAGGCATGTAAAGTAGCAGGAAAACTCAACCCATAAAGAAAAGAATAATTCATCCATGGAAACTGACCCAGAACTGACCTAGGTGTTAGAATCAGCAGAAAGATTCGAAAGCAATTTTCATAACTGTATTCTATATTTTCAAAATGTTAGAAATGAAGATATAAAAAAGATCCAAATTGAACTTTTAAGAGTTAAAAAAGATAATGTCTGAGATGGAAAATGCACTGAATGGGAAGCACAGCGATTAGACAAGGCTGAAGAAAAGATCACTGAACTTGAAGGCATAGCAACAAAAACTATCCAAAATGAAACGCAGAGAAAAAAGAATCAAAAGAAGAAAGAAAGAGCACCAGTGAGCTGTAGGATAATTCCAAGCAGCCTAATATATGGATAATTGGAGTCCCAGACGAAAGGAGGAAGGGAACAGAAAAAGTATTGGAAGAAATAATGGCTGAAATTTTTCCAAACGTAATGAAAGCTGTATTCAAGAAGCTCAGTGACCCCCAAGCATAGATGCTTGGTGACTGACTGGACTAGAAGGTGAGGAAGAAAAAGCAGGCAAGGGCGATGTCCCAGCTTCTGGCCCAGGAGACCATGACTGGGGACCATTTTCTAAGGGGGAGGTCTGCAGGAGGGGCAGGTAGGGTGGGATTGGGGTGGGAAGGACCTGTGTGGGCTGCGGGGACACAGTGGAGGTGTCCAACGGCAGCAAACATGACGGGTCTGGCATTCAGAAGGCAATGGACTAGCGAAAGAAATCCAGGAGGTGAGCACTGCTGGGGAGAGCTGAGGGCCAGGGGCAGCTCCAGGACACCACCGGTCATCAAGAGGCAAAGCCAGAAGAGCCACATTGGGAGAAGGGACGGGCAGGGAAGGAGCAGGGGAACTGAAGGGATACAGTGTCCGGGTGGAGTGGCCATGATGAGAGTGGCAGTGCTTTCACTCTGAGGGGAAGTCTGGTGAGGGTGGCTTGGGGGTGGGAGGGGGGACTATCTCAGGATACTGTGCACAAAGTGGTACATGTGAGGAGTCCTGGGGAAGGGTGGAACCTATGGGGACAGAAGGGGCTGGAAGAGGGCAACAAGGTAAGGTGCTTCTCAGGCGAGTGAGGCCTAGATGGGCAGGAGGTGGGATGACTGAGTTCCAGAGCTCAGCGGTGCGGCCATGTCAGCAATGACCAGGGTGGACCACAGTGCAGGGGCCAGCCAAGGTCCCTGGGGATGACAGGGTAGAGAAAGGGGGAGGCCAGCGTGTTGGCCGGGGGTCCTTGTGGGGCCCTGAGGGACACTCTGAATGGAGAGAGCAGCACTCTGGGAGGCCCCAAAGCCCTAAACAGAAAAGTTGTCCCAGGAACCAGGATGCTAGAACCACCAGGGGCTGAGGGAGTTGGGTGGGGATCAGGGATAGGCAAGCTGTGGTGGGTGGAAGGTTATCACAGGCTTAAGTTAGGAATCATGGAGGAGAGAAAATGAGAGAGAGAGAGAGAGAGAGAGAGAGAGAGAGAGAGAGAGAGAGCTGTTCTTCTGTACCCAGGTGGGCAGCTTGAGGAAGGATGTCTTCCTGCGTCCTGCCTCGGCAGGCAGCTCCAGCTACCTAGGAAAAGAGTCCAGGCCCGTGCCCCGCCTGGGCCTTGAAGCCAGGCCTGTAAGATGGAAAGAAAGTCGAGAGGAGCTAGGCCTCACACACAGACTGCCACTGGAGCCCAGGCTCTGAGTGGAGAGGCTGGGGCGCAGGTGTGAGAGGCCTGGAGCAGGGATATGGCAGACGGCCGCATGCCTCTGTAAGCTCAGAGGCTCAGGAGAGCCTCCCTTGGCCAGGTGCCAGGGGGAGGCCTCTGCTGGCTCCCTAAGGCCACCTGCTGTCCCTGGCCCCCACCCCCAGCCAGCCCTGGAGGCATGGGGGAGCAGAGAGGAGGCCATTTCCTTGGACCCCAGCTGGGTGCAGGTTGGGGCCAGCTGGGCGGTCCTGGCTGGCTTCTGCCTCCCTCTTCAGCATCCTCTACCTCAGAAGCAGCAGTCAAGCCCCGCCCTGTCTCTGTCCTCAGCACACTGCTAAAACATGGGGAAGCACCCTCCTCCCCACAGCAGTATGTTGTGCTCCCCGAGTGTGGGATTACACACCCCAGGGCACCTGCATGTGTGCTCAGCATGTGCATGGAGGCAAACACAGACACAGGCACAAACGTAAGCAGCCTTAGAAATGTGTGTGTCGTCGGGAATAGCTACCTGAGCTGGTGTGCATGTGTGCAGAGGAATTACACACAGGCAGACACAAACACAAAGGGTACAAACACAAACACAAACCACAAAGGTGAGTACGTGCACCACGTATGTACCCATGTCTGCCAGCGTGCACACATTATGTACCCAGAATGCGAATGTATATCAGAGGTAAATATCAGAGCTATTTCATACACATCCATGCAATTCCATGCACCCACAGAGATGCCTATTCCATGTACTTACAAGCATTCACAGGGATGGTCACCCCCACACACAGGTGTGCCCTGAAAACCAAGTACAATCAGATATACACAGGCACATGTGAGGTGCATGTACAAATACACACAAAGACGCACATGTACATAAATGCACCCATGCATATGAACACGTCCATAGTTAGGCATACACAGAGCTGCTCACACACAGTGCAGACTCTGCAATATATGCACCCCTGCCCACGTACACAGTGCACACATACAAAGAAGCCCATGCAGATACACACGTCCACATACAGACCTGCATGCTTATAAACGCCTAACTGCAGGCTTGTTCCAGATCTTGAGCACTCCCTCTGGAGCCCCATTTGGGAAGCCAGAAAGCTGGGAAAGGAGAGTACAGAGACCCCAAGATTCTATGCTGGCCTGCCCTTTTGATTGAGCCATTGTTGACACCACCCAAGGTCCCCTCAACTTCCAGGGAAGACTTGAGTCGAGGGTTGATCCACTCCAAAGCCCACAGCCCTATATTGGTGGCAATCATTATCTCCATTTTACAGATCAGGAAACTGAGGCTCGGAGAGGCTAAGAACAGAACTTCCAGTGCAGGATTTCTGCATGCCAGGCTTCCAGCTGCAAGGCCGAACTTGATCCTGCCATTCCCCTGCTTAAAGCTCTCCTGTGTTCCCCTTCTTTCATGGGGGCCTAACCTCGCAGACCCTCCTTGGCCTGACCCTGCTGACCTCACCCTCCTCTCCTGCCCTCCAGCACACTGGCCTTTCCCAGTTTCTCTAACGTTCCAAGTTCCTTTTGGACTCCAGCCTTGGTCCATGCTGCCCCCACTGGGTGGGCTGATCTCCTCTGCCTTTGCCCACTCTCACTCCACCTTCAGTTTCGGCTCAAAGGTCATCTCTTCTGGGAAGTTTTCTCTGATGCCCAACTACCACCCACCCCCAGCCCCATCCATAACCTGTCACAGTCCCTTGAACTTACCACAGGTATCCTACATGAATGACTGTATAATGATTTGCTTGATAACTATCCCGTCCCTAGGGCAGACAAAGGGACTGTCTTGTTCTCTGTTGTGTCCTCTGCATCCAGCACAGTTCCTGGCACACAGTAGGTGTTCAGTGGAGAGGTGCTAGAGAGATGAATGAGACTGTGGCTGGCAGGCAAGTGGGGGAGGGGACAGCAGAGAGAAGGTGGGTGAGCAGGAAGCAGCCTTGGGGGACAAAAGATACAACCCCTCTTTGTACAAGGCCTGGGGAGGGACAGGGACTTGCCCCAGTTGACATGCTGGTGAGTGGAGGGATCGGATTAGAACTCAGGTCCCCTGCTCGCCAGCCTGGAGCCCCAGGCACACACCGCAAGTCTAGTGTTGGGCAGGGAGAGGCCTTCCTTCCCCTCCCCCTTTCCCTCCACCCTGGAGGGAAAGGCTGCAGAGCCAAGCTGCCCTGAGCCAGGCAGTCCGTGGGGCCCTGATCTGATCCCCCTTCCTTCCTGACTACACCCCTAAACGGCTCTGGGATGTCAGCACCCCACTGAGAAGACTCCCTCCAATCTCCCCTCTGAGAGCTGGCCTCTGGAGTCACGGGGCCACTCTCCGGCTGCGTGACCATGGACAAATCATCTCCCTTCTCTAAAGTTAGTTTAATCATCTATAAAATGGGGACATGACACATATAGAGACGCTGGGAAGAATCGGTGGTATAAACACGAAATAAAACCCCAACGTGCTTTGGGTAGCAACGAGAGCAGGCACTTCTCATAAACTCTCTCGTTTCAT
Organism: Rhinolophus sinicus; assembly: GCF_057876585.1. Lineage (NCBI taxonomy): Eukaryota > Metazoa > Chordata > Mammalia > Chiroptera > Rhinolophidae > Rhinolophus > Rhinolophus sinicus. The sequence goes on along the minus strand of NC_142516.1, from coordinate 5,889,522 downwards.
CCTCTCCCCAAGTAAGACATAGGAACTACCCCATTTACAGATGAGGAAACTGAGGCTCAGAGAGGTCACGCACTTTCCCAAGCAGCAGGACTCCGCAGGGCTGGCTCCCACCCCGGCACCCGCTGCCCTCTCTAGGTGGGAGCCATCCCTGCCGCCTGGCGTTTGTCCTTCCTCCCTACCAGTTCGCGGGCTCCCCCCGGGGCATCCCCGCGCCGTGTGGCGCGCCCGGTGCCAGGCCCGGAAGCGGGGCAACCAGCGCCGGGGCCAGAGCTGGGAGAAGAGGGCGAGTGGGAGGGGACGCGGGTGCGCGCGGGGTCGACTGTGGGTCGATAGAGCGGCAGAATGAATGGGAGAGGAGAGAGCTGAGAGACAGGGAGGGCGCGGTGCGGAGGGGCGAGCTGGAGGAGGTGGAGGGCGGCGGGGGGCAGTAGGGAGAGCCCGCCTCCCCCCGCTGCACCCCTCCCCGCCCGGCGGGGCTCGGCCTGGGTCTGCAGCCGTCAGCGCCGAGCGCGGCCCCGCGGCCCCGCCGAGGGATCGATAACTAATTTCACCGCAGCAGCCGCCCCAGTTTTTTCCCGATAATTGTGCGCCGGCAGCTGCGAGCGAGGCCCCCAGCCCGGCACGCGGCCCCCGCCCGCGCCGGATCAATTGACACCGCCACCGGGCGGCAGGAAAACTCATTTTTCTCTCCCTCCCCCCTCCCAGTAGGCGCAGGCGAAGCTCCGCCTCCGGCCTGGGGCTGTGGAAGGGACAGGGCCGGGGAGGGGGTGCAGGTCGGTTCCCCGACTGACTCCGGTCTGGGAAGGAGGCTTCCAGGGAATGTGTGGAAGTGGGGTGCCTCAGTTTCTCCAGTCCACAAGTAGGGGCGTGGCTGAAGGCCCCTGGGCGGACTGGTCCCTCCCCCTCGGTTTTCCCAGGCTGGCTTGCGTTGCGCGTGGCCCATCCCTGGCTACTGGGAGGAAGGGTTAAGAGCTTGGGCTCCTGGACGCTTAGGTTCGAATCCAATCTCCACCAATTGTGGCTGCGTGACCTTGGACTCGTTCTTCCCTTCCTGCCCTATCCGAGCCTCAGTTACCCCGTCTTCCCACAGGGCCTGGCCTAGCCCTGGGCATGCAGACCTGTTGATCTGAGACAGTGAGGTGGTGCACGTGTAGGTGTTCGTAAATGGTGGCTGTCATTAGAGAGCAGAGGAAATCTTCATCCATCAGTTACTCCCTGAGCACCTCCAGTCCAGGCACTGTTCCAGGCCTGGGGGACAGAGCAGCGATCACAGCAGAAACCCTTACGCTTGCAGAACTGACATTCTAATGAGGGGGTGGACAATAAACATAATACATAAGTGAAGTAAGTTGTGAGAAGATGAGAAATGCCAGGGAGCCAACTAAAGCAGGCAAGTGGAACAGGGTGTGGGGAGAGAGGGGGTGCAAAGGCCGTGCAGTCCCCCAGGACCTCATCGGGAGAGGGCCCTTTATAAAGCTCTGAGCTGCCAGCTATGCTTCCAACCTACTGGCTGCTCAAGGTCGCGGGAAACCTGCAGACTTGGCATTCTCTGAGGGTGGGCAGGAGGAGGGGGAGAAAGAGGAGGGAGAAGGCAAGAAGTGGGGTAGGGGGAGTCCATAGAAGGCCAGAGAGAGGCCATAGTGGGGGCTGAAGGGGGTCCAGAGAGGAAGGGGGTCCAGAGAGGAAGGGGCTGCAGGGAAGGAAGGGCAAGCTCTGATGGCCAAGGAGTCCTGGAGGGTCAGGGTCAGTATCAGAAGGGATTCAGGTAGCCAGCCTGCCGCAGCTGGGTCACTGAGGCTCAGAGCGGGGCAGGGGCCTGCCCAAGGCCACAGGACATGTGGAGGACAGAGGTGGGCTCCCGGGTCCTGCATCCACAGCAGCGGGAGTTTCTGTGGAGCTTTACGGTTTGTGTTAGCAAATCTTTGGGAAGACTCAGAGTGACTGGTGGGGTCTCAGGGAACCCAATCTGCTGAACAGACACCACACACACACACACACACACACACACACACACACACACACAACACACACATCTGACCCTGGTGATGGTGAACCAGGCAGGGGTAGGGGCCCAAGGCTGGGGAGGAGGACATTCTGGGGCTGAGCAAACCTCAGCACTCTCCCCTGCTTCAGTTTTCTCATCGGGAAAGTGGAGCTGCTGGTGAGGTTCTGTCAATCACAGGGGGGAATGGGGACGGGAGGAACAATGACTGGCAGAAATGGGAGCAAGATTGCTAGCAACCAAATGGGGTGGGAAGAGGAGGGAAGGACTGGACGGGGTGGCTGAGATTTGGAACAATCTGGAGCTAGATCTCACCCTCCTGTTTGTCCGTTTGTCTATCCATCTACCTGTCCAGACATTGTCATTCAGCAAATATTTATATTATAGTAAGTGCCTACTATATGCGAGACACTCTGGAGGGAGTGGGCATAAGGTCCCTACCTCTCCCATCCTCTCCTCCCCACGACCCCCACATTTTCTCTCGGGGTTTTTGATTAAAGGAGTACTAGATTGGGAGTCAAGACTGGACTCAGGCCCACTGGGTGGCCTAGTCAGGCCCCTTGCCCTCTCTGTGCTTTGGTGTTCTGACCCCCTGTTCCAACACCCTGTGCACAGAACCCACAGCCAGCCAGTGGTGCTGTGTCCCTAGGAACTGGGCCATACAGTCCATGAATAAGTTATGGAAATAGGATCGCACTTCTCCCCATCACTTCCAGTGCCCCACTTGTGAATTTGTGTATCTCGTCCCTGTACCCTTAGGTTTTGTCAAATAAGAGGTCCTGATTCCCCAGGACAGTATAGGTTCCACTGAATTCAAAGCTGTGACTGCCATATGACCATTTGGGGGATCCTTATGCCAGGAAGCAGCAGGCAGAAAGGAGTTTCTGTTCGGGTGTGGGCAGTCCACTTCAGATGGGGCTGCAGGGCCTATAGTTCGCCTCCGTAATCATCTCATGTAACGTCTTTGCAAGGACTGCAGATGGCCAGCCTTGAAGAGGACTCTAACAGACTGGACCCAGTGGAGGCCAGGGGCCGAGCTGAGTGCTGCAAGGGGCAGATTGTACTGAACATCTCTCACGCATTCTTTCACACCTATTGGCTATGCCTCTTTATCTAGGCCTCACTGCAGTGAACAGCCGTAGCAGGCTTTGGCTAGCTCCAGGCAGCTGGCCGCCAGTGCAGCGCCCTGGGCCTGCCTGCAGGCTGCAATGCACTTCCTGCCCTGGGGCTTCTCTGATGCCCCAGGTACCCATCCACCAACAACGCATGCTCACCTGTGACATCCTACAGGTCAACCCTTGACCCAGGGGAGACACAGCCACAGGATTGGTGCGTCCCCTTTCTTCCCCTGGGCAGATGGTCCTGAGATGCATTTCATAAGGAATCTCAGACAATCTCAGGGGATTGGCACCCAGACTTCCATCAATAATGTGTGTTTGTGTTGGCGCTTTCCTCTCCTGCTTCGTTCTCCCTCCTCCCCCATCCCTCACTCTTGCCCCTGGGAATATCCTCCCAAACAAACCACACGTACATCAGCCTTTAGTGTAGCCTGCTTTCAGGGAAAGGAAAACAGATGTTAGGGGCTGAATTGTGTCTCCCCAAATTTACATGTTGAAGTCATAACGCCCTGTACCTCAGACTGTGACTGTATTTGGACATAGGGTCTTTAAAGAGGTGATTAAGTTTAAATGAGGTCATTAGAGTGGTCCCTACCAGTATGACTGGTGTCCTTATAAGAAGAAATTAGGACATACGAATAGACACACAAGAGGAGGGACCACGTGAAGACACAGGGAGAACACAGCCACCTACAAGCCAGGAAGAGAGGCCTCAAAAGAAACCAAACGTGGAAACACCTTGATCTTGGATTTCTAGCCTGCAGAACTGTGAGAAAATAAATTTCTGCTGTTTAAGCCATTCAGTCTGTGGGACTTTGTTATGGCGGCCCTAGCAGACTAATATGTTATCATGCCCATTTTACAACCGAAGAAACTGAGGCTTCGAGAGGCAAAGGACTCATCAGGATCAAACAGCTTGTAAGAGACAGAGCCCAATTCAAACAGGGGTCTTGGAGAGGTAGAGTGCTAGCCCTTGACACTAGGAATGCTAGGGAACCAAGTGAGTCTTCAGACGTTTGGGTCCAGAATTCCTCAGTCTCCTTTCCCAGGTTTGGAAGCCCCTCCTTCCATCCATCCAGGCCCACCTCTTCTTTCACACTTCCTTTCCAAGCTCCCTGCCTCTGGGCCTCTGCTTCACTGCTCCTGCTGGGCTGGGCTTTTCCAGCACATTCCCTTCCTCTGAAGGCTCTTTCTTGCCAGACACACACACACACACACACACACACACACACACACTCTCTCTCTCAATGCTCACCCTTTTTTGGCAGCCACTCTGAGGCTGTCTACCACATTTCCTAATGCCTGCTGAAGACCAGCTGCAGAGCGGCTTTGGGGGTGCCCCCTGAAGGCCACATCCCTTCCCTCCCTGTGCCCTGTTGCCCAGGTGAGTGTTCCCCCCACCTCCCCGCAGGACACTGCGCTGAGCACCAGGCCAGGAACTGCACACAGATGGTGTGGCTGACTCATGCCCCCTGCAGTGAGGACCTGTATTGCCTCCACTCCATATATGAGGAACCTAGGCCCAGACACTGGGGAGAGAGGCACAGGGATATGGCAGTCAATAATGGGGTGACTTAACCCAGTCCAAGGAGAGGTTGGGGAAGGCTTCCCAGAGAGAGTGGCCCTACAGCTGAGATCTGGAGAATAAGTAGGAGTTACCCAGGTGAGGAGGGAGGGAACAGCATTGCAGCTTGAGGGAACAGCATGTGCAAAGGGCCTCTACAGGGAGGGACATAGGGAAGAGAGGGGCAGAGAGAGGCCTGTGCACTGGATCTGGTGGAGACTTCTGGAAGAGGCTGGAAAGGCTCCCAATGGCTGAGCCATGCAGGACCCTGTGAGCCACGTTAAAAACTCTGTTTTTATCCCACAGAGATCTGTGTTTTGAAGACCTCTACACCCGCTCTGTGTGATGGAGAATAGGGTCAAAGCACAGAAGCAGGTAGGAAAGCGAGAGGTTGGCTTCTGTCCAGGTGAGAGGACCTAGGGATGTGTTATGGCCTGAATATATATATATTTAAAAAATTGACACAGCCCAGCAATGACAATAACGTCCAGTCCTGATTTCAGAGTGGAAGGGACCTCAGACATTCCTAGTTTGTGGACACGTAGTTTCACATGTGAAGAAACTGAGACCCAGAGAGAGAAAGGGCTTTACCCCCCAGTAACTCTGCTGGTTCATTCATTCGAAAAACATTTATTGAGCACCTGCTAGATGCCAGGTGCTGTGCCAGAGGCTGGGGACTGGACCTGCGGTGGCGGTGGGGCAAGCTTGCATGGTCCCAAACACAGGAAGGAGGACAGGGAGGGAGAGACATGATGATAAGGATGACAAAATTATACTGACTGAGCATTTTCCATTGCCACACATAGTGTCAAGCCTTCTGTAACCATGATCTCATTAACTGCTACAAGGCTGCAGGGAAGTGCTGTTGTGCCATTTCATAGATGGGGCAGAGAAGGGGAGTGCCCTGCCTCACCCAGGCCTGCGTGAGAGACAGGGCAGGCTGCCAGGCCAGGCCCTTGTCCCACCTGCCACTGGAGCCAGTGCTTGCACTCCTGGGCCTGATGGGGGAGGTGGGGTCCCCCAGGGCCCAGGCAGGAGCTGAAGGGATGGTGCACTGGGGGTGGGGGGGCAGAAGCACAGCTGGATGAGATATCCCTTGACTATACTGGGAGGTCTCTGCCCCTTCCCCCATTCAGTGGAGGGGCCCAGGCTGGGTGATGGAGGTCACAGGAAGGTCAGAGAGGAAGGAAGGAGCAGAATGTGTCAGCACCAAAGGCTGTAGACTGCAGGTCTCCGCCTCCCCCTTCCCTCTCCACTCTCCCCTCCCCCTCCAACAACAAAGCAACCTCAGTAAGTCCACTGTCTGCACTGGGGTGGGGAGTGGAGCGCTCTGGCCTCCCCCTGCTCCAGGCCCCCTCCAAGACACAGCCTTGGCCAAATCGCTGACCCCTCCATCACTAACTGCGGGAACACACGTGCTGCCCCTCCTGCATTGTACGCATGTGCACAGGCAAGTGATTGCAGCCTCTTTGCTCATGCACCCGGACATGTGCATTCATTTACTCATTCATTCATTCAACATCGTGTTCATGGAGCCTCCTCTTGGGTCATGTGGAGTTTAAATGCAAGTTGTTGAACACATACTGCGTATTAAGAATGGCCCAGGATGCTGGATACAAACCTGTGAGATAGCCAGCTGTGGGCCTTCCTGGGGCCTTCACTCTACCATGAAAGCAGCAACCTCTCTGCCTGGATCCTGGAGGGAGGTGACATCAAGTGGAGCTGCTGTTCTCCCGCAGCCCAGGTGACCTCTAACCTGAGCAAGAAGTAGATCTTTGTGGTTACGGGACACGCGATGTGGATGCTGGTTGTTACCACAGCACAGCCAATCAAGAGCTGACTGACCGGCTCTATCTCCCCTAGCTAGATCCAGTAGGGGCTGATACACTCATCGTCTGCCCTCTTCCTCACCTCCATCTTCCATCAGGTCCCCAGGCTGGAGAAACCAGCGAGTAAGTTGGCTACTCCCACTCCTCAATTCCCACATTTCATTGGTTACTGGGGCCCGGTGATTCTACCTGGAGTCCAGGACTCCTGCCCCTTCCTACTGGCCCTTCCCTCAGCCCTGCCCCAACCTCCCTTCCTGGCCCTCCCAGAACTCCATGCTTGGTGGGTATAATGTCTGTACCCAAATCACAGGAGCAGAGAAGGTGTGGCATGGATAGAATTCAGGGCGTTTGTGAACTTGGATGGGGAAAAAATGACATCTTCGTTTTCCCTCCCCTCTAACTACAGTTTAGCCTTTCTTTCAGGGACAAGGCACTGGCACCCCCAGCAGCAGGCCCACCTGCAGCTCTGTTCCCAGAAGAAATCACTGATCTCTGCAGATCACGTCAAAGTGCATATAGACTCCTCAACATTTCCTTCATTTTAGACTTGCTGCTAGAGCTTGGTAATGCTTAATAAAGAATCATGCTCATTATGACATCACAAATGTGGTTTAAAAAAACTCTTGTTAGCTTTATTTCAAATTCACTGGCTTCCGGTGTAATCCTATGTATTTGTTATGCATTTACACACAAGACAGGGTATGAAGGTGTCACCAAATGCTACAGTGGTCCGTGGTCTGTGGCGCAGAAAAAGTCATGACCCCCCCCACACACACACTGAGGGGAAAGGAATTGGGTACATGGGTGAGAAGCAGGGTCCAGAGCGCAGCTGGGAAGCCTGTGGTGAATGGGGGTGGGGGCTGGCAGGTGAATGATTGGCCTCCAAGTGGGCCCAGATGGGGAGATACTGGCACCCTCTCGTTGTCAGGGCCTCTCTCCTTGAGGGATGCTGCCACAAGGCTGGTAGCCAGGCCTTTCCGTGGTGCTTATGGCCTCCTCTCGGCACCAAACCCAGGTAGATTGAGTAGGAAAATGTCCTCAGAAGAGTTCCTTAGCAGAGAGAGTGTTCCAAGGGAGAGAGCGTTGGAGGCCGGCTAGCTAACATCCCTGGACTCCTGTGGGGCCAGGCAAGAGCCTACTCCATCCCTAGTTTCTCCTCCTTGCCCCCCATCAGGATCAGGGCTCCCCAGCAGCTAGAAGCGTGGGTAGAGCCCCCACAGGCTCCACACTGCCCTGAAAAGGTCTTCATTTCACACTGATTCAGTCCCAGTTTTTGAAGGAAGCCTGAGTCTGCCTCCACGTCCCCTTCCCCCCTGGTTCTCTGGAACTGCTCCTACCCTTCTTCCCCTCCCAGTGGCAAAATCCCCTGCCCCTTCCAGGAGCTGGCCTCTGAGTCCCCTAGCTTCAGGCCAAGCTCAGTCCTAGAGGCCCAGCCCAGCCCAACCCAAGGGCAGGAGAGGAAGCCACATTGAGGGGCACCCAGTCAATTGATGGGGCACCTGGGGACAAAAGCAAATTCAGTTGGGTCAGTTATTCATTCCACAGCAATTTAGCGGGCACTGCAGAGAAGTAGAGACATGTCAGCCCAGGAGCCAGATGGCTCTAGGTCTAAATCCTAGCTCTGCTACTTCCTAGCTGAGTGGCCTGGGCAGGTGATTCGACCAATCCTGTCCCTCAGTTTCCCTACCTTAAGGGTTATTGTAAGGATTAAATGAATGACTACAAATTAAAGTACTAAATACATGTCAGCTATTACTATTATTACTACTACTGCTACTATTTATCATTATTATTATTATTATTATTATTATTATTCAGGAGGTGGAGACTGTGACGCAGGCTGCTAGGTCTCTTCTCTCCTGTTTCATAAGACTAGCAACCCTCAATCCTTAGCTGGGCACATGGCTGCCTGGCCTAGAGACTACATTTCCCAGCTTCTCTTGCAGCTAGACATGGCCATGTGACTAAGTTCTGGCCAATCGAATGTTGGCAGAAGTGGTTTGTATCACTTCCTGGGAATTTCCTTAAAGGACAGAGGGGATGCTTTCTCCCTTTTTCTCTCCTTTCTGCTGACCAGAATGTGAGCATGGAGGCTGGAGCTGGAGCAGCCATTGTGCACTGTGAAGTAGAAGCCACATGTTGAGGATGGAGAGCAACTAGACATTAGGAGTTCTGGTTCCCAACAGCCATGGAACTCCATATCAACCCTGACTGCTGTATTTCTTCAGCAAGAAATAAGCCCTTTTCTTGTTTAAACCACTGTTATTTGAAGTCGGCCATGTTTGAAGCACAACCAAATCCTTTTTAACACAGGGACACAGCTGTGAGCAAGACGTACAGTCCCTGCCTTCTGGGAACCTCAGTCTTCTTGGGGAGAGAGAGAGTCTGTAATCACGTAAATAAAGAACACTGCAGTTGTGAAAGAGCTCTGAAGGAAACGAAATGAGGGGGTGAAGAACATGATGGGGAGTGGAGGAGGTGCTGACTGACTCAGAGGGCAGTCCATGGGAGGGTCTCTTGGAGGAGGGGACAGCCCAGCTGAGATCTGGCAGGTAGGAGGAACAGGGACGAGCATGGCACAGAGGGAGGCAGCCCAGCCCTGCATGCAGAGCCTGGGTCGGGTAGGTGGTCCTAGGCCCCTAGTCTAGCCCTGCCTCTTCCAAGTGTAGGAGCTATTTCTCTCTCTGAGGCAAAGTGCTCAGCAAGTACCTGACACATAGTAGGTGTTCAATGAAGATCACTGTTTGAGATCTTTCTAAAGATCTTGAAATTATAGAGGGAGGGGGTGTTCTGGGAAGTCTTCACAGTAGAGAGACCATTTAGATTGTGTCCTGAGTGTCACAGGAATTTGATTAAGGTAATGAGAAGAAAAGGAGAGTGGGTCACAGGCCCTTTCCACTCACCATCCACTTTTGGGCCAGCCCCACCCACCACACCTCCTCAGAGCAGAGCTTGGGTTTCTCCATTTCAGCCTCTGGCCAGTCCATTCCAGGTGAGGCCAGAAATCCAGTCTGGGGTTTTCTTCTAACCCCAACTTAATCCTTCCCCTTCTCTGGGTCTCACCCATTGAGTTCTCTCAACCTGGGAGTGGGGACATCCTGGCTTCTTGCATTCTGTGGGTTCCAAGGTCCTGCAATGCCCTGCTCAACCAGGGCTCTATCCAGACCCCTGCTGCCCCAGGCCTCTGCCACACCAACTTGCTTTTCCATCCTTGCTTTTCCACTCACACAATCCAGCCCACTCACTCTTCTGCCTCCACACTCTTCCCCTCCCACTGCTCACTCTCCTCACCCTGGCCTTTGTTTTCAATTCGTCCATGCGGCTTCCTCCAGGACGCCTTCCCTGCTTCCTGTGGCTGGGTTAGAGCCTTTTCTCTGAGCTGCCTGGAGTTCCAGGATAGGCCCTGTTTATGGGTCTATTGGACTTGTGTCTGTTTCCCCCACTAAATGATGACTATCCTGTCCACAGAGGTATCTGCACACTTAGCACAGGGTTGGCACATAGCAGGTGCTCAGTAAACATTTATTAAAGGAAAGAAGAAGGAGAATTAGTTCAGCCTTCCAGGGTGATGAGAAAACAGGCTGAGAATCTTGGCCCAGGGGGGTCAGGTCTCCTGCCTGCTGCCCCCAGGGAGAGCCCTCCATTCCCTCTCCCCTCCCCTCTCTGCCTGCTGAAGAGCAGAGAGTGGGGTGGGGTGGGGTGGGGGCATTGGGAGTGGTGGTAGGGAGCTGCAGAGAGAATACCCAATACCCTGCGGGAGAAGCCACAGGAAAGCTGGCGCTGGGGGTGGGGCTGAAGCGCACATCTGATTTTGCCCACCCAGGCCGCAGTTCCTGCAGGCAGCATGTCCATCCCCGCATCACTACCACCCCCTACATCCCACCCACCACCCTCACGCTTCCCTCTTCCCCTCCTGGGGAGGCAGGATGAGGCAGTTTCTGGGCTGCTCTTAGATTTGCGTGCACGTACAACCAGCTGTATGGAGCGGTATGTGTGCATCAAAAACATCAGTTCCTGAGACGTAACATCAGAACCTACCTTGAGGCTTGGGACCAGTTTTCTCCTGTGTTTAATATATGGAAGCCCCCCAGAAGTACGCCTGCTCCCCTTCACCCTCCCAGGAGGCTTTGGTTGAACAGATTCCTAGGTTTGAATCTAGCCTGAATGGGAGGGGAGCGGGCTGTCTTGAGGCCAAACACTGCTAGCTCTGTCCCACTAGCTCTGGAACTCAGATCCCTCTGTGGACCTCAGTGCCCCTAACTGCAACTCGGAACTAAAACTGTGTCCCCCGCCTGCTGCTCTGCGGTGCTGGACAAGGCTGGGAAATCAGCTGGCTGGCAGAGGAGGGGTTCAAGGAGGCTGCTGCAGAGCATCATGGGACTTGGGCAGGGGAATCAGTGGCTGGGCTTTCCCAGGGCTGGCAGCGGTTGGGCCCACCACCTGAGGCAACAGCTGGGGGTCCTGCACAGTGACAGCAAGGTGTGGGCTGGAGGTAGGGAAAAGGCTCACCCTGCTTTGTGATCTGAGGCTATGGTACCCCAAGAACCTGTGATGTACTCTAGAAGCCTGGGATGCTCTCAGTGGACCCCTAGGACTGGCTGGCCCCAAAGGCTATTCTTATTGTGACTATTGTTGAAAAGTCCTCCCTGTTGGCAGAGCACCCACTCACAGCTGTCCAGGCACCTGGGAAAGGGATGAGGGGAGGGGTTTCCAAGGAAGGCCCAAGGAAGAGATGCAGACAAAGAGGAGCTGGGCTCAGGCCAGGAGGAAAAGATGGGCATTCCAGGCAGAAGGAACAGCATGTGCTAGGGCGCGACAGAAGACCATACCTGGGCACCACAATTAACCTGTCTGGTCCAAGGATCCACTGGCAACGGGTGGCGGAGCCACAGCCGCCGCCGCAGGGCCTGGAACGCCGAGGACAACCTGCTTCCTTGCTCCTTGGGCGGGGCTGGGACCCTACGCACACCTCCCTGCCTCCTCCCCTTCTCCGGGCGGGTCCCGGAAGGCTAGACGGCCGGCGGCTGCCCTTTCAAGTCCGCCTCCGCGAGGTTCCCCAGCCCTCTGGAGCCGGCCGCTGCGCAAACATCAAAGCCCCGCGCCCCAGCCTGATCCTTTAACGGAAGGGGCTGGCGAGCCGTGGAGGGAAGCGGCTTTCGGAGATCGGATCCCCCTTTCATCCCGCAGCTCTGCCGAGCCGAGACCTCCAGGAGGCCCCGCAAGTCTCTGCAGGACTGAGCTGCCCGGGAAGGCAGGGACCGGGGGGACACAAGGCAGCGCCGCTGGGCTGTGTGACCTCAGGCCCGTCAATGCCCTTCTCTGTGCCTTTATTGCCTTCCTCCCTACCCAGGAAGCCCTGGCTCAGGGCCTTCTTGGGAAACGGCGCTCCTTGGGAGAGGCATTCGGGAAGATTCCCTGGCGTTTGGACCCCTGAGATCTGATCGGGGAGCCAGGGCTCACCTTGGGTATCTGCTCCTTAACCCCCACCCATCCCACGGGAGGGTAGTCTCAGAGGCTCCGGTGTGTCCAAGAGACTCTATGCCCCCCCCTTCCCGTGTGACCCATTGTCCTGCCTTCCCCTCTGTGGGCCTCAGCTACTTAGAAGGGACGTTAGATGTCCTTCCCCGCTGTTGAGACTGAACACATCCTTCCTGCTTCCCCATCGGTAAAATCGGCGTGGAGGGAACTGGCTCTACTTTCTGATACCACAACGACAGTAAAAATGACCGTGACCGCCTTGCTATAGCTAGCCACACACTGTCCCACATGAGCCGCACAGTGCCCTGTGTGGTGGAATTTGGACTCCTTTCTCAGGTGAGCAGCCTGAAGCTCAGCGAGGGGACTCACCCCAAGTTACACAGCTGGCAACGTGGGACCGGAGTCCCTGCTGGAGAGGATGCACGAGGTTCCGGTGCATTCTTTCCAGGGCCTGTTCCTGCCTGCTGTTCCCATATCGATCAGAAGACAATTGTGACGTGGGGGGGGGGGAGGCCAGGCTGGAAATAGTGAAAACAGATACTGATATGGCACTGGGGGGGGGGCAGCCACTGTAAGAGGCAGGGGTACCTATCACCCCCATTTTATAGCTGGGGAATCTGAGGCACTACAAGCTCACACAGCCAGCTAAGTAACAGAGCTGGATATTGACCTTGGTTTGTTGGCTCCAGAGACTGGAGGCTTAGCCAGTGCCCCTGGGATGGGGAGGGCAGGCGCCTGAGCTCCAGAGCCCATGCAGGGAAGCTTCCAAGCCAACACAGGCACCCGGCTGGGAGGTGCTGTTATTGTGCCCATTATACAGCCGGGACGGAGGCACGGAGAAGCGAATGGCAGGCCTCAGTTTCCCAGGAAGTGACCAAGTCGGAATTTGAACCCAGCCTGCCTGGCTCCTGAGCCCCAGTGATAGCTTTGGCCACAGAGAACAGTACACCACCAGCGACGCACAGTTACAGAGCCCTTGCAGGATTTCTGTGTGTGTGTGTGTGTGTGTGTGTGTGTGTGTGTGTGTAGCGGGGGAGCCTTATCGGCCAAGAGGGGGCAGTTTTAATGGGTCTCCCCAGGATGCAAGGTGCACTCAGGCTGTTGGGATGGGACGGGTGCCTGGGTATCAGGCAGATGCCACACGAACCCAGCAATTTAAAATTCCTCCCTGGAAAATCAGATAATCAAGGAAGTCAAATACCGTGAAATGAGTGTGATCCTTGCCAGAAACCCAGAGGGAGCACCAGAGAATCATCCCATGGCAAGTGCACACGTGTCCCCCACCCCCTCATCTTATAGGCGAGGAAACTGAGGCACAGTACACTGCAGGGAGATTTGCACAGAGAGGATCCTGCCCCCTTGCCTAACATTTATTGAGGGCCTGCAGTGTGGGAGATTCTGCATTGGGGCCTGTTCAGTCCCTGTGCTCCTGGAGCTCAGGGTCTGCTGAGTCTGCATGCCAGTAATGTAACCATTATTCAGTTCTGATCCAGAAGGGCTTCCTTGAGGAGGGGACATCTAAGCTGAGACTTGATGTTAAGTAGGAGTCAATGAAGCTGGTGGGAAGAGCATTTCAGGCAGAGGGCAAAGCATGTGCAAAGGCCCTGCGGTATGAAGGAGTTTGACTCAGGAAAGTAAAGAAGCCAGAAACCTGCTGCAAAGTGAAAGGAAGAATGGAGGGAGGAGGAGAGAAGGAGGAGGCAGAGGGGGCAGATCTTGGGGCTGCCAGAGCAAGAGCCTGCCTAGGCCAGATCAGTGCCGGGTGCGGGGAGAGGAGGCAAGCAGGGGGAGTCAGGGCTGGCAACCGTGTATCTAGCCTGCAGTGACCACCTCACAGGCACACAGGACTTCAAACCTCAGGAGACCCTAGCTGGGAGCAGGAGCGAGGAGGGAGCATCTATAAACCCTGTCCTGTTGAGCTACTAAAATATTAAACAAACAAACAAATAAAAGGAGAGAGATCAAAAGAAAAACATTTCCAAGTTAGATTTACCCTCAAGTCCATTAAACCACCAAAAGCTGTTTGAAAATAGTTTTAGGGTCTTAATTCCACAAATGCTGGAAATCCCAGCCTGGAAGGCCTTTGAGGCCATTGATTGTCCTCCCTGCACTGGGGAAGGAGCTGGGGTGGCAAGAGGCCCCGGACTGGTCTTGGTCTCTGGGCTTAGCCAACATGCAAACAGCAAGCCCGGGGGAACCAGTGGCTCCCCAGACCTGGGCTGGGTTGCTCAGATGTGCGCTGTGTACTGGGTTGGGCTGTTTCTACCTAAGGAGGCACAGCTGCTATGGGGACGAGCATGTCTTATGCTTGTCTGTGTGAAGGGAGAGGAGGGAAAGGGAGGGAGAGGGGCTGGGTAAAGGGAGGGGACGGTAGGAAGGGAGGGAAGGGAAGGAGGAAGGAGAAGGGTAAGAAAGGAAGGAGAAGGAAATTGGGGGTAGGAGGAAGGGGAGGAGGAAGGGAAGGAGTCACTGCAAGGGGTGACTACACTGCGGGAACCCCCACTCTGTTCCTTCCCTCACAATAATATCAGCTCCCCTGATAGCAGAGCCCCTGTGCTGGCCCTGGCCAGAGGAATCCCCAGCTGGCTCTCATCAGACCATCACCAAGGACTGGACCTGTCACCCCACTGAGCCAGACCCCAAGCCCTGGCACTTAACTGGGGCACTCCCGGGGCCTAACCCACAGGTTTACTCAGGGGCCAGGGACCATGAGTGTGCAACTGTGAGTGTGTGCGTGTGCATATTTCATGTTAGGAGTTTGGACTGAGCAAACTGGGCTCTGATCCTGGCTTAGCCACTTACCAGCTGTGTGACCTTGGGTGAGTGACCCAACTTCTCTGTGCCTCAGTTACGCTGAGTAAATGAGTTAATTCCAGAAACCCCACAGTACAGCCCCTGAAACAAAGTGCTCAATTTTAGCTACTCTGATTATTATTCCAAAAAGGCTGTCTGCAGGGTTCCTTCAGGAAGAAGCTCTAAATTGGAGGGAGGGCTCTGTGGATGGGTCTCAGAAGATCCTAGTTGCTCCCAGAATTTTTCTGAACAGAGAAGGTTCTTAGCGTCCTTAGCGTTCGTCACAGGGCCTCCTGACCCCCAAAGCTGAGCCTCCTTGAGCCAGTAGTTATGGCGCCCCAGTGCTTGGAGAGTCCATCTCCACACACTTTATTTTTTTTTAACACTTTTTTTTAAACAGTAACTGTAATTTTTTTTTTTTTTAAAGATTTTTATTGGGGAAGGGGAACAGGACTTTATTGGGGAACAGTGTGTACTTCCAGGACTTTTCCAAGTCAAGTTGTTGTCCTTTCAGTCTTAGTTGTGGAGGGCGCAGCTCTCCAGGTCCAGTTGCCGTTGTTAGTTGCAGGGGGCGCAGCCCACCATCCTTTGCAGGAGTCGAACCTACAACCTTGTGGTTGAGAGGACGCGCTCCAACCAACTGAGCCATCCGGGAGCTCAGCGGCAGCAGCTCCAGGTGCCGTGTTCAAGCTTAGTTCCGCACCACTTTTGAAGGGCTGCCTGTTGCCTACCCCTGGCTCTGCCAAGGCAGGTGGTGTCGGCTGTCCTGCAGACCCACCACGGACACCCCACATGGGGGCCACGTGTGCTCAGGGACAATGAGCCCCCAACTCAAGGGAATTATTTTTAAGGCTGATACCGCACCACACAATTGTATCCAAACCAGCTCCCTTCTCTGGGATGGGGAGGCTTGAAAACAGATTTCAAAGGCAGAGTTTGAATAAACAAAACACAATAAAAATAACACTTTGAACCCAAATACTGAATCACAGCCCCAGGCACATTCAACCAGCTGATGCCAGCCCTCCCTAGTGACAGGCACGAGCCACTGAGGGGAGTGCCAGAAACCTCAGTGCAGCTGGGGCCGAGAAGGCTAGGCGCCCACACCTGCCCTGCCCACCCCAGCGGACCACCTGGCCTAGCCCCACCCTCCAGGCCTTGCTGGGACTCCTGCCAGCTCCATCCTGGTGGCTCTATCAGGCTAGAAAGGTCTTTTGCCCGATTCTCACCTGCTTCCCCATCTGGCCTCAGGAGTTTGTGAGTATATTGCAAGGGGCAGTTCTCCCTGGGATGTGAACCTGCTCTTTAGTATTGCAGCTTCTTCGCAGGTTCCAGTCTGGGTTTGGTTATGTGACCTGGGATGGTGGTTGTACTTCTCTGAGCCTCACGTGGAATTAGGGATGATCACAGTACCTCCTCCACGGGATGGAGCTTTGGCTTCCTCCACAGCAGTCCTCGCAGTTAGGACAGGAGAGAGGCTGTGGGGGAGCCCGGGTGTATGTTGAGCACCTTGGACCATGCAGTGCCAAGGTCAGGCGCCATGCGTGGGTGACTGTTCATGGCCTGCATAAATGACCTTGAAAGGGCCTTCTGTGATCTCCCAGTGAGGTTGTGAAGTGAGGACACTAAGTACACAGAAGAGTATATAACACAGACATTCCACTATAAAAAGGCACACGTGTACGTACATCCACGTGTGCACTGAACATCTCTGGAACGTGCCCAGAAAGGGAGTTACCTAGTGGGAGGGACCAGGGCCGGGTGTGGGGGCTGGGAGGGGCTGTCTTCTCCCTGGTTTCCGGCTTGTGCCTGCTGACACCTGCATGTACG
Source organism: Rhinolophus sinicus (assembly GCF_057876585.1). NCBI lineage: Eukaryota > Metazoa > Chordata > Mammalia > Chiroptera > Rhinolophidae > Rhinolophus > Rhinolophus sinicus. The sequence goes on along the minus strand of NC_142516.1, from coordinate 5,872,908 downwards.
CACGCATGCATACATCACCTAGGCAATGCAGACACGCAGGGGTATATTAAAGTCCTTTTGCAGCTTTGCTGGTCCTGACTTCTTGCTTGGCATTGACCTAGCTGCCAGGGAACTGCCCGGAGTCACCTGGGGACCCATGATGGGGACTTGGGGTCAGGACAAAGCCTGCTCTAGGCCAATCTGTTACTGCCTCTGAGAAACCCTCCTGGACCCTCCTGCCAGCCCTCCATGTGGCCCCAGCCCAGCATTTGCCACAGTTTAATGTCTGTGTCCAGGACCAGTTACACAATTTGCTAGGGCCCAGGGCAAAATGAAAACTCAGCACCCTTGTTCAAAATCAATTAAGAATTTTGAGATGACAATGGCAGAGCGTTAAACCCAGTGCAGGGCACTTCGAGGCGAGGGGCCCCGGTGCCACTGACTGCAGGGGTCACACACCTGTGAAACGAGCCCCATCTGTATCCCCTCACCAAGACATGGGTTTCCTGAGTCAGGAACGTTGTTTGTCTTGCCCACGGGGCCAGCACAGAGCCTGGTGTGCAGTAGATGCTCAATAAATGTGTTTTGTGAATGAATGAAGGAGAAGGAATAGAACCAAGGTGTGGGCACAGTTTACCGTTGATAGTCAGCCTGCGTACCCTGGCTAGGGCCTTGCCCTCTGGGCCGGAGGAAATCTGGCTGGTTTTCTGGAGGAGAAAACCCCAGCCTCGGCAGAGGCAGCTGCCCTGTGCTCCCCTCATCACGGCATTTATCACTGATTTCTTATCTGGAGCTCAGCTGTGTGATCCTGGGAAAGTGACTTAGCCTCTCTGTGCCCTGGTTTCTTCATCTGTAACATGGGGTTATGGGCAGTGCCTACTTCACAGAGTTGGGCCCTTCTTCATGGGTAAGCAAGCTCTGAGTGTGGCAGTGTTTAGACCAATGTCTGCACATGGTACTTGCGTCAGTCATTATTCCTGCGATTCCCAGCTGCACTCTGAGCTCCATGAGGGCAAGGCCCAGGTCTGTGTTGCTCACATGGACTCCTGGTCGCCCTCGTTAACATTACGGAATGGCTGTGAGCATCTCACCTTGGAGAACACAGTCTGGGTCCTTGAGGTGCCTGGGCCCGCAGCATGCGGGCCTCAGAGAGCTGGAAGTCAGGCCAGAACCCAGCTGGGCCTCCCTGGGAGCTTGGGGGCATCGCTGCTGTTCCCAGAGCTGCCAAATGCAGAAAATACACTGTGGAAACCTTGGCGGGTGAGTCACTAAGGGTCCCCAAGGCCTCACGACAGGAGATGGCAGATGAACTACTCAGGAGATGGCTGCTGATCTTGGGGTCCAAGTGCCACTGTTCAGGAGGGTTCCAGAGCCCAACGTGGTGGGTCCAATCCCTGCTTCTGGCTCAGACGCTGCCCAAAGCTGGCTCCAATGGGCCCACGTGGCACAATGATCACCAGTCTTACCCCCTTTCCTGAGCCTGGTTAGGGTTGTGGGGCTGTCTGGAGTGGCAGCGTGCATTGTCTCCATGGAGGGGTTTGATGGCCTTTGACAGGAGCCCCTGGAATGTGCAGACCATCTGTCACTTAGGGCATATTGGGGAGAGAATGACAACAGGACCCAAAGAGGCAGAAATGTCAGGGAGAGGGAAGACATGGGGTGGGGGGTGGAAGTTAGATAAATGGCAGACAAAGGTAGGGGGACTGGAACGAGCAGTGGGCAGCCCACTGTGTGTGTGTGTGTGTGTGTGTGTGTGTGTGTGTGTGTGTGTCTTGCCTAGGGGAACGCCAGCAGCCCCCCTGCCTCATCAACAGCCTTCCTGTGCCCCTGTTCACCCCGGCCCAGGCTAGGAGTTGTGGCACCAACCTTGTTGCTGTACTGCAGCAGTCACCTCCCTTCCCATGCTTTCTGTTCCTCTGTCTAGATCTGACCATGCCCCCACCTCACTGTCAGGGCAAGGCCCAGGTGTCTACCCCATGCCCTGTGCAATAGGTTGGCTCCCCACTTTGTGTCCCCAAAGCCCCGGGCCTCCCATCATAGCATGTCATTATGTCCTGGAATTGCCCATTTGAGTCCATGACCCCCACCAGATTGGAGTCTCCTGAAGGTAGGGCTGGTCATTCCGGTGCCCGCCGTGTGCCCAGGGCCCAGCACGTATGTGGCACACAGTAGGTGCTCAATGAACTGCCTGCAGAATGAAAGTGGATGAGCCCACAGGGCAGCCCACGTGCCCGGAGCCCTGTTTAGGCTGGCTTCACAGGGGTTCCACATCTTTAGTGGCGCCCCTCTGCGTCCAGACGCAGGCCCCTGAGTGGAGTCAGCACTGCCTTTGCCACTCCCCATGCGTCCCAACCAGCCCTCGCCCTCGAGGAAACCTTGAGGCCTCCTGCCTCCATGACCCTTTGCTCCTGCTGTTCTGCCGCCAGTCTCCACAGCCTTCCCAAATTCTACCTTCTCTAAATACTCGTAAACCTCCCTTCCTGGCCTTGCCCTGGTTCTTCCTGCTGCGAAGGTGCCCCACATGCTGGAAAATGGGCCCTGGGGCAGAAAGGGCCTCCCAGAGCACCCCGCTTGCCTTTCAGCAGGAGACATGGGCTCCTTCTAAGAGGTGCTGGTGTACACTGGTCTCTTCCTGCTGACCTTCAATCCTTACTCTGACACTTAATAACTGTGGGACCTTAAGAAAGAGTTCTCTGGGCCTTAGTTTCCCCAACAACGAATGTACTAAGAGGGGCTTATGAGAGAATGCCTGTGTGTGTGGCTGAAGGCTGGGTACGATGCAGGACACGGTCCAGGTAGATCCCCTAACTTCTCTGGGCTTCAGCGTCTTTATCTGAAAATGGGCTAAGGAGATGCCCTTACCAGTGGGTGGAGAGGCCCAGTAAGGTGAGGACAACTGACGAGAAAGGAGCAGTGATTTTCCTGTCCCTCTCATTACCTCCTTCTGATCTGGGTTGGGAGTCATTCCTCTCTCTTCTCTCCCCTACCCCCAAACTAGACCCAGCTCCCCTGCCCTCCACCCTATTTTGTTAAAGTTCTGCCCATGGGCTAGGTTGGGAGTGGAATGGGGTGGGGACTATGATTGCTCAGAATGAGAAGGGCAGACAGGAACTTGAAAGACCGGTGTGGGGGTATACCTGCCTTGCACCCCCCCAGAGGTCCTGGGGTTGTGGGGAGCAAGAGCTCCAGCTGAGGCACAGCCACTTTCCCCAGCCTTCCAGCCATGCTGTGCCCTGGAGCCCAGGAGGGGCTGGCCACCCGCCAGCCTGAGTGGAAATGTACCAGGGAAAAGGACCCTGTTGGGAGTCCTGGGAAGGGGTAAAAGACTGAGAACCTGGAAACAGCTGTAAAGGGGTCCATCCCAGCACTGCAGCACTCCCTCCCTCCTTCCTCACCCTCCTTCAGGTCACCCCATGTTCAAGTTCAAGCTCTACTTACAGTGGGGGAGGGGCATGTTGTGGGACAGACCTACAGAGGATGGGTATGAGGGGGTGAGGGGCATCTATGGCCTCCACGTCAGCAGGTGGGCCCCAGAATGTGGGGGCTGGGGTTGCTGGGACACCCTAACTATGGGAGGGTATGTATGTGTGTCCTCTGTGGTATTTCTAGGTGTGTGATGTGGGTCTGTTTATGTGTATGTGTGTGTTTGTGGTGCATGTATCTGTGTGTATGTGTTTCTGTGTATGACGTCTTTGAAGTGTGTGCATGTATGGTGTTTGCTGCGTGGTGTGTGTGTGTGTGTGTGTGTGTGTGTGTGTGTGTGTGTGGTGTGTCTGTGCTGTGAGTGGGATGAGAGTCTCAGAGCTGACGCTCAAGGTCCTCTTGACACAGAATCCTTGTTTGTCAAGGAGGAAAGGGAGAGAAGGGAGAAGGGAGGATCATGGGGAGGGAAAGAAGAAATGAAGGGATGGGGAAGCGGCGTGATGGGATGGGAGGCAACAAGGCGGAGGGAAGCAGGGAGGGGAAGGGGGTCGTCACTCGTTCTCAGGAAGCCGGGGTGCAAGACCACGCATCGCCGCCTTCCTTAGCCTCCGCAGGAGACCGGAGTGGAGAGTCCCCCCCTCCCCCACCCCTTCGGTCGGTCCCTGCCGGCGCCCCCGCCCTCTGCCCCAGCCACCCCGCGAGGAAAGTGCTTGGCTTTGGCGGGGCGGGGGGCGGGGGGCAGACGGAGGCAAGGATTTTCCAGCCACCTCCCAGCCTCTGTGCGCTGCACTCGGGACTCAATTTTCAGTGCTCGCTACTGACAGCGCCTTCAAAGCTTAGCAGTTTTGGTTTAATAACAAAAGGCCAGAAAGAGAAGTCGGGGGGCTGGGGACACCCCCCGCTCCCCCACGGTCCGGCCGCAGACTCATGCAGATGGCAGGAGGCGGCGCGGGTCCGCCGCTCGGTGCGGGGCGGGAGGCGCAGAGGCGGGCGACACCAGAGCCGCGCCACGGGAAAAGTTTCCGACCCTTTCAGCGACCAGCAGAGAAGTTTCAGCTGCGCCGGGCAGCGCCAAAGCCAGGCCAACACTGCCCCCGCGTGGACATGGTGCGGCACTGCAGCCGGCGACCAGACAGGGGAAACTGAGGTTCGGAGAGGGCGAGGTGGGATGCACAAGGTCACTGGGAGGAGATGCAGTAGAATCGGGCCTCTTCTGAGACCCACAGGCTCTCCAAGAAACAATTCTGTGGGGGAGGGGCATGAAAGTCCAGAAAAGGGGATGGAGGGAAAAGGTCATCCCAGGGATTGAAATCCTACTCCAGCCCCCTGTGAAGGGGGTGGTAGCACTGCCCCCAGCCCATCCCTCACAAGGTTTGTCCAAATTGTGCCTGGATCTGTCGCCTTTCTTCTGAAGCCAGGGCACCCCTTCAAAACCGGTCTCCCCCAACCACAAGCCATCCTGGCCCTAAAGACCCCCACCGTCTGCCCAGCCCAAATCCCACCCTTTTCCTATTCATCAGAGCGCCTGGCGGTGGATTCCTCGGCAGTTTCCTCACTGGCCGGGAGGTGGCGATAAAGACCTGGATCCTGGGCATGGAGAGAGGTTGAGGCCAAACCCCAGCTTCAACGAGTTTAGGACCTTCAAACTCTGTCCAGCGGGTTGGAACACAGTTGTGGCAGGGCCACATCTAGCAGGCAGACGTATGGGGTGGCACTGCTGGGTCAGTGCAGTGGTCAGATAAACTCCAAGCAGTACATGCCATCCAGTCTTTCACCACCTCCCCAGGAGGCTTTGAACACTGCCCTCCCCCCATGGCTAGGAGAGAAACACCTGACCCCAGCACAGCCAGATGCTTGCCCTCCAGGGACCAGATGGTGTGAGCCTGGCCTGGGGGACACAGAAGACAAATGTTTATGCACACACAGGGCTCTTTTCCCCCAGCCTGAATCAGGATGCCCTTACCTATAGTGAAAGGTCTGCAAGCAGCCTTTGCTTCCATCAAAGATGGAGGCTGGGGGCAGAGGTCAGGGCGGGTGGCTGTTTCATGTGTGGGCTGATCCAGATTGACAGAGCCTTGGTCCCAGGTTTGAGGCGCATGGCAGTGTCTCCCATCTTCCAGAAAAGTTCGACTTGGAACAAGCCCTGACCCCTGGGGATGCCTCGTCCCCACCCACCAGCCTCCTTCCCAGCTGTGATTCTGCCCCCTTCATCCCCTGGCCCAGGAACCCTGGAGACCAGCAATCAGGAACCTGGAGAGGCTTGTAGGATGAGATGTGCATTTATTTGCGGGGCAAGGAAGGCCTCTCCTCACCCCTGGCCCAAGTCCATGCCTGGGCTTGGCCTCCAGTGGCCATTCACTGCTGAGCCTGCTGCCGTGTTACAGAAGGCAGGCGGAGCTGGTATCCCTTAGGGGGTGCAGCAACAAGCGGGGCAGGAAGGACTCCTAGAGGGAAGAGGGGTACCAAGTGGGTGCTGTGGGGGCCTCCAGGTGAGAGATGGGCCCAGGGCTCAGGGGCATTCTACGCTGCAGTGCCAGGGGACAGACACTGCTGTCAACCCCATTTTACAGATGAAAGTGAAAACAAAAAGATAGTCTGCAAGTACGGAGCTGGGATCTGAACCAGGCAGCCCAACTCGAGAGTCCACCCCTTAGCCAAGAGTATAGGGAGGCTTTCCCCGGTGCCCCGGCCACCCCTCCAGGTGGCTGCAGGCTGCCAGCAAGTACTCACCAGTTTCTGGTTCCAGGAGCAGGGTGATTTGCCCGCCTGCTCCAGGGTGCTGTGGGTGCCCTGGAAGGTTTAGAGGTCTGTCTGCTGCCTCTGGGTGGTGGTGCTGGGGCTGAAGGGCAGGCTGCTGTTCATGACGGTGTCCTCAGAGAGGTGGCTCTGCAGCTCTGGGATGGGCCTGAGGGGGACAGGAGACTGTGAGCTGCATGGACCCCAAGGCCCAGGTCCACTCATGGGGCTGGCAGAGCCCTCAAGGGCCCAGACTTTCGGACTGCCCACTGCTGGACAGGGAGGTCTGTGGGGTGAGGAGGGGGATCCCCGGAAGTGCGCATGAATCCCATTCCCTTCCAGGAGCCTTAAAGTCAAGGCAGTCCCAGCTGAACAGGGAGCTGGCCTCGGCCTCCTGCTCGGCCCTGGGATACAGGGTTTTGGGCAAACTGTCCAGCCATTTCTCAACACTATCAAACACAGGCTCCCGTGCTGCCGACTGGGTGGCTGGCCCGTTCTCCATGCCCCGCTGGACTGGAGGAGAAAAGACATGGTGAGAGCTCTGCCCAGGAGGGGACACACACGCCCCCTCCCTCCCCCACAGGCAAGGCGGACAGAGCGTCTCCATGGAAACCCAAGCCTGCCCAGCAGCTCCTTCTGACTGTCTTCAGAGAAGGCTCCGATTTTAAAACTATCTTTTGTGACTGTTTCTGCCTTTATTACCCAGTCTGTGCTCCCCATACCCACTCTTGCTCCAGCCCAAAATGAACCCCCTTTTCCACAGTGGGAAGGTCAGTCACCCCACCACGAACGTCCAAGAGAGGATGCTGAGACTCCTGTGGGGATGGAGGGAGGTTCTGAGGGCTGGGGTTCTTTCCTGTCCAACAACTTCCCTTCTGGCTGGTCAGGGACCCCGAGGACGGAAAGGGCTCAGAAGTACCCACAGGCCCCACTCAGGCACCCTGCGGTGCAACCACAGCTCCCATGACCAGCAGCTGGCCAGAAAGTTCTCTCATGCCAGCCAACTGCCATCAGCATGAAACTGTTTCTCTGGGGCAGCTCCTTTCCTTAGTTTCCCAGAGTGGCCAGGGCCCCTCTGGCTTCTCTTCTTGGCTGCTGTGTCACCTGCTCTCAGGGCCTTCACTTTCCTATCAGACAACCAGAAGTTGGGCAAAATCACAGCTTCTGTCTCCAATTGCCTGTGACTCTTCGGGAGCTGGCTAGGGTCCCTCCTGAATCCACGAAAGTTCTGGATTTTTAAGGCTTTACCCATAGCTAGGCTTTGGGGCATCTGTTTCCTGAAACTGAAACTATAGATGCTCAAAAAATAGATGCAGGCTGTTGAGTGTTGGAGGCTCTGGGATCTGCTGGATCCTGAACGGAGAAGAGTCTGGGCAGATGGAGAAAGGTTATCCCAGAGCAAGGACACGTGATCTTCCCGCCTGCCTCTTGACACCAGAAAAACTGGAAACTGCCCAAACTGACAGACACTATCACATCCATCCCCAAAGGGCTGAGAGCAAACTTCTGCTGGGAAATCCAGGCCTAGGGTTCCCAGCTTCTTTGCCAGACCAGGTGGTGCCAACCTTCCCCGGGAGAGTGTTTTAATCTTCTGGAATTTACTGGGCACCTTCTCATGCACGTCTGCCTCCACGCATTTGGGAAGAAGATGCTTCTGGTGCTTTCCCACCTTCTCCAGCCCCTGGAGGCTGTGTGTGTGGCGGGCAGACTTTGGTTCAGGAGGCTGTGAGTGCCAGTTCCAAGGTGGGCAGGTGTGGCATGTGGGAAGCCTTGGCAGCAAGAAGTCCTTCATTGGTGGCCAGGCCTGGGCAGCTGTTGTTTCCTGGGCCTACACTGTGGCTGCTGCCTGGTGCCACCTGCTTTGGGACGCTTCTCCTGGACCTCGCTCCCTGTACGTGGTCCTTGAAGGTTACCCTGACATCCTCTCAAGAGGCCAGTTCAGGAACCTCCTCTGCAGGGTCAGTGGCCTCTTGGTCTTTGCAGGCTGGCCCCTTACTTCCAGGACCCAGGGCCGCAGCCTCTACTCTCCCAGGTCCAGGCTGGAACTTTCTGGAGTCCCGGGGCTCCCCATCCTGTCTGCTCTGTGCACAGCTGCGCTCCCAATAGCGGAGCGCCATATCCCGTAGGGTCTCCTCAGCAAAACACACTCGGAATGGACAATACGCCTGCGATGCCCTGAGCCTTCCCCAGAGGAGCTGTGGGGGAGAATGGTCTTGAACTTAGGGGCCTGTATACCATGGGCCCTGCTGAAAAAGGCGAGAGGGACATGGGAGGGCTGTACTGGGAACTGAGCCCCCAGGCCCCTACTCCACCTGGACAACACACATCCACCATACAAGCTCACTGTGTGATTCTGACAGACACACAGACACAGCAGCTGGCCTTCTCTGAGTACTTCCTGCCTGCCAGGCAATGGACCAAGCATAGCATTCAGCATCCCACCAAGCTCCTATTTTACAAATGAGGAAACTGAGGCACAGAGATGTTTTACAACTTGCCCAAGGTCACACAGCTGGTAAGAGGTGAAGCCAAACTTTGAATCCTGGTTCCAGAGCCGGCACTTATATATCAGGTACTTCAGCAGAGAGAATCAGGATATGAACTCAGGAGTCAGGCAGTCCTGGGTTCCAAGCCTCTTTTGAGCTTCTGTTTGTTTACCTGTAAAGTGGGATCATTGTCACGCCCACCATACAGAGCTGTGTGGAGAGAAAATGGATTGCAAAGTGGCCTGCTGAGGGTCTGCAGGGCCAGGGGTGAACATCTCTAACTAGGAACTGTTCTTGTTATAATCGTCAGTCTCCATTACGCCCCTTCCCAGCAGCGGGACCTTCAGCAGACACCCTCAAGTCTCCATTTCACAGTTTTCCCCTTTAAACTATGTATTCTATATTATAGGCACAATAATAGCCTCCTGAAAGAGTATGGTGAGCACCAAATTGCTTATATGAGGCATCTAGTCCAGGGCCAGTGCTCTCTAAAGGGAATCTGTTATTGTTACATTTATTGTTATTAATTTCCGTGGCAAGGGCAAAGCTGTAGGAGGGCCTGCCTGATCCATCCACGGCTCCGTCATTCATAAATGCCGTGCTCGACCTGAAGTATATGCATATTGCTGCATCTGCATCCATGTACCTGACCACACATCTGTGTGGGCCCAAAGGGGGTGCTTTTTATCAGCCCACTAAGTGTCCAAGACTGTGCCTGGCTACGGACATCGTACCTACTTATCCAACAGTGGTCAGCGTATCAACGGCCACCCGGTGCTGGCCTCCGGGCCAGGCCAAGGCACTCTCCAGCTCTGCCCACGGGTCTGAAATCTCAGCTGCTCCTCAAAGGCTGCTGGAACCTGTTCTAATGCACCCTGGAGTCTCCCTCCCCTCTAGGGCCGACCAGGGAATCTCACACGTGGGAACGTGCTCAAGGATTGGCTATTGAATATGGGACACTGTGAATGTGTCTGTCCCTGAGGTCTCTGACATCTGAGACCATGAGTTCCATACTTGTGTTTGCTATGTCTTGTGAGAAGGGATGTGTTTATTTGGCCTGATTGATTTAAAGTTCCTGGATTGGCAAATGTGTTTCATTTCTGGCACCGACTCTGATCCATCAGTGGTGTCTGCTTGGAGCACTGTGTCAGGAAGGGTGCTGAGGCTCAGTGGGGAAAAGTGCTGTGATCAATTAATACCATCTGTCATGGGTCCAGGACGAGAAGGAATGGCATGTATGTTGTGCATTTACTCTCCCTGGTCTTTCAACTCGTGGGCAATGCTCTTCACCCTTCACCCCTGTTTAAGCTGGAGGAATTTTTTCTGCATTCCTTCCCTCCTCCATTAGAGTTATAGCACCGAGGCCCAGGTGAGCCCTAATGCCCAGGCTCCTCTCCTACCTTCATCCCTAATTTTTTATTGCCCCCAATATTTAACATAGAGTAAAATGTAATAAATGTTAGAGGAAGAAATGGAGGAATGAGTGATGGGATGGGTAAAAGGACTGAAGACTGGTGGGTGAGCGGGTGGACAGACGGATGAACTGCTGGGTGAATCAAGGAAAGGTCTGAGTAGAAGGACTGGGTCTTAGGAGGAAGCGTAGATGTACGAGTGGGTGAATGAATAATTATGTAGATGGGTATGTGCACTTGTAGATGGCTGCATGACTAGATTAGAGATGAATAGTATCCTGGGTTTATGAGTGGATAGAAAGATTTGTAAAGGATTGATCTACAAATTGGATTCATGGATGGATGGATGGATGGATGGATGGATGGATGGATGGATGGATGGAGAGAATTGTGGGAGCTTGTGAATGGATGGATGACTGACTGGATAGATGGATGGTTGGATGGAGGTTCATGAATAGGTTGTAGAAGACCTGGATCACAGATAAGGTGTATGAAAGGATGGATGGGTGAATGGGAAAACGAATATATGAATGGATTCATGGGTGAATTATGATTGTGTTGTAAAAGACCCAATTAACGGATCCATGGATTCATGGATGTTGATGGATGATCCTTGAACGGGTTGGGAGAAAACCTGATTCATGGATAGGTCTATGTAATGATGAGTGAGTGGGTGGATGGGTGGATTCATGGATGGATTATGAATGAATAAGTGAAAGAATAGGTGGATAGATAGGTGAGAGACAGAGGAAAGGAAGGAAGGAAAGAAATGCTCTTTCTCTCCACTCCCTACCCTCATCCTCCCATAACTGGCTAGTTGGCCTTCTTGATCTTGGTCAATCGTGCGTGATCTTTCCTCAGCGGCCCCAGGGTAGGTACTGATGGAGCAAAATCTCCTTAGGACTATTCTGAAAGTATGATGTCTGGCCCCTTGAAGACAAAGAGGCCACATCTGGCATGAGTGGTCAGGGTCCTCCACCTTCGGAGCGTCGGTGACAACACTGTCCCCACCAGCAGGTCACCGACACTTACCTCAGGTCTAGGAGGAAGGAACAGTTGGGACGCGGAGGACGGAGGATGTAGGCCGTGCTCTGACTGACACACCCCTTTGAGGTTGAGATTCTGAGGATGCCGGGAGCCAGGAGGTGGTGGAAATAGTTACGAACCTTTGCTTGGGGACAGTCCTTACTAGGGTCTTCCTACTTTTATGACCTTGGGCCTCAGTTTCCTCATCCTTACCACTGAGGCAATGAGAAACCCGCCCTCAAAGGGTGGTTCTGTGCAAGGTGGTGGGCCCCACCCACCCATGACTCAGCCCCGCCCTTGCCCTGCCCCCTGGGGATCTAAGCAGGGCGTCACTCGGTGGCTGTGGCTGCTGGACGCAGTGGGCCCCCATCTGGCACAGGAACTCCTGGAATCTGCTAGAGGGGACCTTTCCTAGGTGGGCACCCAAGGAGTCCTGGGCCTCCCTGGCCGAGCCCCTCCAGGAGACCTCGCACTCTCCGGATTTGGGGAGCTGGGACCCCAGTGTCCGGGATATGCTGGCCCAGAGCAGGGGCGACGGCAGTAGCGGCCTTAGCCCTGTCCTGTTAGGCGCTGCCGGCTGGGGCACGATGGGCAGGGCGGGAAGGCGCGGCACGGTGCTCCAGACGCCCACCCCAGGTTTTGTGGGCGACTCGCCGCTGGAGGCCTGCCACCCCTCGGCGCCGCCCCCGGAGGCCCTTCAGTCCCCCCATCTTTTTGCTCCAGCGGCTGGTCGGAGCTCATGTGAAGGCAGCCTAGGCAGAAGAGGGTCTCTCCTTCCGCGATCGCCCTTGCTGGGGAACCCCTCGGGCTCCATCTGCTGGGGGCGGGGGTTGGGGAGACGCCGCCGCGTGAATGACCCTGCGCTCAGCTCAGGACCTTCTCACGCCAGTGGGGGCAGGGGGTGCCGTGTGAAGTGGAGAGGAGAGCATAGGCCAGCCCCCGGCCATAGTGCCCAGAGCGGGGAACCGTGGTCTGGGGGTAATAACATCTCTGGCTCGCCAGGCACTGAGTGGCTTTAGGCTAGAGCTCTCCGACCCTCTTGTTTCCTCCCTTGGAAAATGGTGACGGTAAGAGTACCACCTTTTTGAGTTGCTGTGACGTTCAACTGAGCGAGCACACACGTAAATGGCTTAGAATAGTGTCAGGCACTGTCGTAAGTGCTCAACAGACACAAGCTGCTATTATTATGATGGTTTTTAAATTATTACTGAGGATTTAGTCTCAGCTCCACTACTTAATAGCTTTATAACCTGGGGCAAGCCAACTGATGAACTCCACTCAGTGGCCTCATCTGCAGAATGGGGATAACAGAGGACCTGCTCCTTTGTAAGAGTGAAATACCGACCGACCTGGTAGAGAGCACGACCTGGTAGAGAGCACTTAGCACGTCCGGGTGTCAAGTCCTGGAGGCTGTTACTGTTTTAGCACTTGTTCTCCTGGTCCCCTGGGAATTAGGAAACCTGGAAGCTGCTCAGCATCTGTCTCCTGCTGGGACCTCGGACCCCCTTGGGTGGGGAGCTTGTTGAAAATACAGATGCCCCAGATTCTGATTTAGAAGGTCTGGGGTGGGGCCAAGACACATATATTTTAACAAACTCCCCCTTTATAAGAGAGAGCCCCAGACCTGCCCCCAGCTTCTGACACTGGGGTCTCAGAGCCTGCTTCCTCCGCACCACACCCCACTCCCAGATGCAGTCAGCTATGAGCTGGCTCCTAGTGACATACGCACCCTACTGAGGCTTCAGGGCCGGGCCAAAGAAGGTCCCAGTGAGTTTAGAGGCCCCTACAGGTGGCTGGTACTGGGGGGAGCCCATCTTCCTGGCCTGGTCCCTCTGCTGGCCCCTCCCTGCTGCCTTAAGGACCTCTTCAGACTCATTGTGACCTGCCCCTCACCCAAGGTCATGTGAGGAGCAGTGGGCACTGAGGCTGGGGACAGAGGGAGGGTCTGTTGTACAGGCTGCCAAGGCTGCAGTTACAAGGGGGCAGGGAGAGGGGTGGAACTCCTGACCAGGACAGTCAGGCCCAAATCAGGGATGGAAGGCCCAGGGTTCAGCTTCCCGCTCCAGATCTGGGAGGCCCATGTGAGGTATGTTGAGGCTGATGTCTCTGGAAGTAGAACTTCCACTGGAAGGCTGGGCAGCATGAATGCAGTAGGCCCGGAATCTAAGAGAATCAATTTCAACTCCTTGATCTGCTTCTGTGTGCTGTGCGATGCTGGACCTTTCTCAGGGCACCATGGTAAAATGGACTATTGTACCCCATGTGTGACTCTTGTTTGGCAAGGGGCATGGAAGAAGCTTGTATTGTGAAATTCGAGTGGGGACACGGGTAATTTGGACCAGCAATTTCACTGGCATGGTATAATTTTACAATTTGAAAATGGACAAAAAAAGACTTTGTAATTTAAATTACAAGGCGTCTGCCCGGAGGAGGCACCACAGACTATGTATTCCATTTCTGCAAATACTCCTCAGCCTCAGCCAGGGATGGAAGGTGTAGGGAAAGGACTTCCTCTTCCGTTGACAGAAAAAAAGGTAGGGGTGGATTTTTAGGCACCCCTAAAAGAGCTAAGCTCAGAGCTGCCCTCAAATAAGATTACAGACACTGAGGATTTATCCCCTTCCCTTAGAAACGTGGAAAATGAAGCTTGGGAAGGGACCCAAGGCTCACCTGGAGTATTCTAGAGAGGGTGCCAAATAATATGGACATAGATTTAGGGGACTCCGCTGCAGGTGGGACTTTTCAGCAGCCCCCACATAGTTTTCACTTCTTTAGAGCAAACACACTTTAAGCACCTCCTGTGTGCAACGCCCAGAGGAAGGCACTGTCAATAAGACTAGGATATCAGTTTAGGAAAAATGAAGTTAGGATGTATGTTTTCGTTGTAAGAGCTACAAGCTAAGGGCTGAGGGCTTGCCGTGCGATATCCCACAAATTTAACCGTCAGAGCGTTGCAAGGTGACTAATTATTACATCTGTCTGGCAGAAGAGGAGAATGAGGCTTGAAGAACTTCACAAGGTCTACATACCTGCAAACTCAAATGTCCATCAAGGTGCTTCAGGGACGCTCAAGAATTTCTATATATGGGAGGATCCGAAAGAAGGGCAGCCTTTTTGGAATGGAAAATTCATGGACTTGTTCTGCTTGATTGGGGTGGTAAACCCTTGGCATGGCTAAGGGTATTTCTTTTTTCTTCTTTACGTTTTGGATCTGTATATTAAGATACTACTGTTATGGGTGGGATTTGAGGAATAAGGCTCCCCCTCTTTTTACCCAGTAGAAAACCCACAGAACACTCGTTTTTAAAAGTCCAGCCTTAAACCCTCCAAATGAACTGGTACACGTGCTGGAGGCGGGAGAGGGTCGGTGTTGCGGCTCTTCTAAGTCTGGGACGTCCTTCCAGGGACAGAAATGTCAAGCTAGGTCAGAAGCCTATGGGCGGGGCAAGCCAATTGCGGGGCGGAGCCAGCCGTGACCCCGCCCCTCGGCGCACCCGGAAGTTACGTGTGCGGACAAAGGCAGCGCGCGCCGCGAGGTGTCGCGTCTGGCAGTGGTCTGACGGAGGTGGTTGTGGGCTTGTGGGGTCTTCGCTGCCGCCGTCCTCCCTTCCACTTCCCCATCCTCTTCTCCCGGGTCCCGGGAGGCCCCGCCCGGGGTGAGTAGCGCGAGGCGGAGTAGGGGGCGGCGGCCGCCGGGAGAGGTGAGGCCTCGACCTCCGACTGCCTCGCCGCCCTGAGGCCCCGGCTCGTTACGTGACCCGGCGCGAATCGGCCGGGGCCCCACGTGCGCGCTCTGGGAAGGTCTGTGGGTCTGACCCGGGCCACGGGTGGGGGTAGAGGAGGAAGGCCGGGGCACCCAAAGCCTGGGCCGAGCGCTCCTCCCGCCGGTCCCTGGGCCGCAGCAAGCCCCCTTTCCCCCTTTCAGCCTCAGTTTCCCCTGTGAGAAACGGGGATAAGGAGAGCACCCACTCGGAGGGTGGGTGCCAGGATACAGTAAAATGCTCAGTTCAGAGACGGGCACACGGCGCTGCCCGTTGCATAGGAGTTGCTGTCACATTTCACCTTGGACCCAGCCGGTTAAAGGCCTGACACCGGTGCCGCTCAAAAAACAATCCGCCAAGAGCCCTTGGAGCCAAGGTCAGGGTGTTTGCGGAGAGGCTGTCATATCGAAAGGCCCAGGCCTTGCTGCCCATCGACTGTGTGATCTCTCAGGACCCTGGTTTCTCTGCACAGTAAGGGATAGAAACAGCCGGTGTCAGGCCTGCCCCTGGGGAAGGGCCGTACTGCAGAGGCCGGGATGTACAGAATCCTTGCCCAGTGAGATGCCCTGGGCGGCTGGGGCCTTGACTGGTTAAGATGTCTGGGTTCCCAACTCATTCTGTTCCTGGTTTCCGGTGTGTGTGTGTACTTTAAGGCACCCCACTCCTTTAGTGGAGTGGTTTTTATGTCTGTAAATGGGGCTGTGGCGGGGTTGAAGGTACATGTGGAATGCTTCAGTGGAGACCAGGAGCCATAGAGTCACAAAGGCAGCATCTCCAAAATCTGCAGTCTTTCTGTGCTTACAGGCTGAGGAGTCCCCACCCCGCCCTGCAGACTCAAGAGTTGTTTGTGGCTGCTGGATGGCCCTCCCAGCATAACTGGGATAACCCCTTAGGTGTGGCCAACACTCTACAATGTATGGGGCCCTTCAGTGCATTTTTCTCATTTGATCTTCACAATTGGCCGAAGGAAGTGACAGGAATCTCTTTTGACAGAGATTAGAAATCTGTGGTAATGTGCGCCTGGCACTGTATGGATCCCCGTCTGCTTTTCTATCCACATTTAATCATCACAGCCTTCCCATACAGTCAGTATTGCTGCTCCCATTTTATAAAGAAACGTACGTCCCTGAGCTCAAGTGTTTTATGTGAGCTTACACAGCCGGTGAGCAGCAGAGCCAGGATTCAGACCTGGTTCATCTGGGCCTTTGTTTAAAAGTCCTCCCCTCCGCTTTTTTTGGTTTGTTTTCCTTTCTCCTTCCTTCTCTTTCTTTTTCATAGACCTCCCGACCATTTTCATATGTCCAACTGCAGTCACACAGATCCAAGAACAGGCCCTGTGCAGCAGGCTGCGAGGAGGAGGGAGGTAACTGCAGGCAGCCTTGGGCCTCCTGTTGCTTCCCGGCTTTTCCTTAGAGCCTGGAAATGACATGGATGGGATGACTGCCAGGCACGGCAGTGACAGTTCAAACACCATTCTCTTCCGTGGATCCCGGGGAAAGAGAGGTAGCTGGGGCAGCCAGTCAGCTGTTCCCCTAAACACCTTGGAGGGGGAGCAGGAGGTGGCCGGATGACCACGAACAATGCGCAGATACAATCTACCAGTTCACTGTGAGCAAAGGCTTTCTCCCTTCCCCTCCCCGCCAGCCTAGCGCGCACACAAAGCCAGATGTGCCCAGGCCCCTTCCCCAGCTCCTCACTGTGGTCTGGGCAGAGTGGAGGACTTCCCGCTGTTTGACTGACAACCCGCTGTTCTCTCAGACTCCTAGGGACCTCCCGCCTGCTCCAGTCTGGACACCGGGAAGCAAAGTGTAGACAGGGCCCCAGGAGTCATGTTTACTAATGAGTCAGCTGTTAGAACAAATGTCAAAGTTATACTTGCCATTTCCCAGCCTAGATGTGCCTCCCTGGCTTATTCCTAGAATCTGCCTGTAAGTGGAATTCTTGTAAATTAGATTATGCAGGGGACCTTGACATTTAAAGGAATCATGTTATAAGGCTTTTGGTAAAGCAAAAAATCACATCGTCGGTAATGGCCTTCAGTGTTACCAGTTTTGAATGGTCAGATTTTTGTCGGTGGGATTTTCTTAAAAGTGGGAAATGGCTGTAGCTGCACAAAGCTCATTATTTGATTCACTCAACAACCAGTTAGCAAACACCCACCTTGTATCACGTGCTGGGCTAATGATGTACAAAGTAATGACCCTCGCCCAGGAAGCTTACATCTGGGGAAGGAAGGCAAACAGCTAGGCAGAGAGAGTACAGCAAGGTAAGTTTTATTTATTTAAAATGAAAAGATTTATTCTGTTCATTTAATAGGCAGTGAACTTTTTGTTGAATACCTACATGCCATGTGTGATGGAAGAGAAAGACAGTGATACATGTCAGGGTGTCACCTCTTGGCTGCTGCCCTGTCTGCCATTCGGAAGGATTCCTCCATCCTTTGAGTTTCCACGGCACTTCTGGGCTCAGTGAGAGCCCTCATTGTTTCCGCCTGTGTTTCAGTGGGTTCCATTTTTGCTGCCTCTCCTACTGGACAGGGGGCTGGACTTTCTGTTGACAAGCTCACAGCAACTAGGACAGTGCCCATGCGGGGTGAGCGTTTGTTGAGGAGTGCCAGTGCCTCAGAGTAGATCCATGATGTGGCCAGGCGGGCTGAGTGTGGAGCTGCTGAATGGCCCCTCTCCTCTGTCCTCCGTCCTGAGTGGCGCGGTGGGACTGAGCTCGCTGCCAGGGTCCCTGCTGTTGCTCTGTGGTCCTCTTCTGTCCATTCTGGGAACAATCTCCTGTCTGTCTGCTTTCGCTCTTGCCCCTACGGTTCACACAGCTGCCAGCACAGTCTTCCAGAAACTCACACCTTCTCATGTCACTCCCTGCTTAACCTAGAGTCTTTCAAGCTCATTGCTCTTTAGGGTGAAATCTAAACTCCTAAATGGGACCCATAGGACCTCGAGTTTCCAGTTGCAAGGGCTCTGTGCGCGCTCTCTTCTTCCTGGAGCAGTCTTCTCGGCCCGTGTGCTGAGCCGAGCCTTCCTCATCCTTCATTTCAGCTGATGCATCACTTCCCCAGGGGGGCCTTCCCTCACCCCAGCAGAGTTAGGTTCCTCTGGGGTGTGCTCTGCTCACGTCTTGTGCTTCTGTGTTGCCCCACCAGTTGTGACTGTGTCTGTAGCTGTTTTCCTTCTGGCCATCTCCTGGGTTCATAGCACGGGGCCTGGCACAAAGTCCCAGCTCATTGTTCAAGAAGGACTGGACTCCACTTGTTGCTGACGAGTGAGGGGAAGGGAGGTGTGGGTGCTGCTCAGGCCCCTCCCAGGATCAACCGGAACGCCCACTGTAAGAGGCTTGGGCTCCTCACTTTGCTGTCCTTTCTCTTAAGTGTAGATCAGGGTTCTCTTGTACCCTGGGGTCAGAAGCCATTGAGCAAGGTATATGTAGAGTAAGGAAAGAACTAGAAGCCAGAACTCTGCGTCTCCTGCTCTGATATGAAGATAGCTTTGCAAAATGACTTGAATGCAAGAGACAGAAGGCACTGATCTCCAAGGCGTGGCAGTAGATTAGGGGACACTGGACACTCTGCACCAGGCAGGAGTGCGTGACCAGCGAAGCAGGGTGTGAGCCCGGAGTCCTCAGCTGGGCTGATCGTCTGCCTTTTTTCATTCAGGAGGCGCTGTTGCTGAGTTTGGTATCTTAGCAGAGACGTGGTTGGTGCCAGCATGACGAGCGAGGTGATAGAAGATGAGAAGCAATTCTATTCGAAGGCCAAGACATACTGGAAAGAAGTCCCACCGACCGTGGACGGCATGCTCGGGGGGTACGGCCACATCTCCGCCATCGACATCAGCAGCTCCCGGAAGTTTCTGCAGAGGTTTCTGAGGGTAGGCAGGTCTGGTGTGCTCTCCAGGAGGAGAGAATGTGGCGCTGGTGCCACGTCTTCCGTGTCCCGCTGCAGGGTCTTCGGTCATCTACCGGTGGCTGCCACCCAGGCCTGGAAGGACGGGGGTGGGGTGGGGGGTTGTGGACTGTGGACTTTGCCTCGAGGCTACCAGACAGGCACTGGGGGACTCCCGGGTGCCAGAACTGAGTCGTCTCCCCTTGAACTGTCCAGTTCTACCCGGGATGAAACCTTTGCTCTCGGGTCATGTTCGTGGACATTGGGCTGTTCTGCTGCAGGCAGGCTCCGGGTTACTGGCCCCCAGCGAGACCCTCCCTTTCCAGGCGGGCATCTGCGTGGCTGGAGCCTCCCTGGGCCTGCCCCCTTCTTCTCTCCCTTACCAAGCCCCACAGGCTGCTTGCCCCAACCCCTCTGCCCGGTGTCTCTCCTCCACCCCCTTTCCATCTTCCCAGATTTGTTAAAAGCCCATGTTCTCTGATGACCCTCCTATTGTCACTGCTCACATTTTCTTCTCCACTCTGTCCTTTGAATGGGTCTCAGGAGTGAGGGAAGCTGAATGCACCCATTCTAGTCAGCACGTTCAGGTAGACGCTGCCTTTCATTTCAGAAATGTGTGGCCTGGAAAAAGAATGTGCCATGCTCACGCCCACTGACGACCCCCTGGTGCCAGCTGCCAGCCTGTGCCTGGTCCAGATCTGAGTGATTCCAGGGGCTCGTGAGGGACGGCCCCTTCGCAGTGCCAGGGCGCCTCTGGCTGCCTCCCCTGGCTGACAGTGTCCGCCTCCCCTGTTTTAGGAAGGCCCAGACAGCACGGGCACCTCCTGCGCCCTGGACTGCGGCGCCGGCATTGGGAGGATCACCAAGCGACTGCTCCTGCCACTCTTTGCAGTGGTGGACATGGTGGACGTGACCGAGGACTTCCTGGTCAAGGCAAAGACCTACCTGGGTGAGGAGGGCAAGAGGGTGCGGAACTACTTCTGCTGTGGCCTCCAGGACTTCAGCCCGGAGCCGAACTCTTACGACGTCATCTGGATCCAGTGGGTGATAGGTGAGCACCTGCTCCGCGTCCCCGTGTCCTGCAGCCTCTGGCTGTGGAGTTGGGGGCTCCCCCGGGGGCCTGGAGCCAGTGCTCCCGCAGCGGGCGGGCCAGTGGGGCCCCTCCAGTCCCCCGGTGCTCCCAGGACCCTGGGACACTACCTGAAAGGTACATCTTCCATGATTTGGTCTAACTCAGTACCCACTGCAACCCGTTGGGGGGGGCATTTTGTTGAAAAAATGTGAACGACCAGTAACTTACTGTATTCAAAGACTGTGGACAGAAGTTTTTATAAAAGGGTTTTTTTTAATCAGAGGAAAACTCGAAGCCTTAGCTCTCCCTGTTGTTGAGAGCAAGGAACACTGTCCCTCCCCGGCGCCCTGCTAGGGACACACTGGGTCTGGCCCCGTAGCTGTGGTCCCAGAGCCTGTCTGGAGCTTTAACATCGGGAGGGGACTGTTTGGTACATTCCCTGACCCAGGCCTCGGAGGCTGGGTGGCCTGTGCTGTCAGGTGTCGGGCAGGGCCTGGAAATCACCCAGTCAGGGCGAAATCCCAGCTGCGTACTTCACAGCCGCACTTGGATGGGTGACTTCCTAGCCCGGGGTTTCGTAAACCCCTCAGGACTCTGAGAGCCAGCGCGGGCGGCAGGTGGCGGCCTGTGTGCCGGCCCCTCGCCCTGCTGCCCACGCCCCTGCCTTCCCCAGGCCACCTGACCGATCAGCACTTGGCTGAGTTCCTGAGGCGCTGCCAGCGGGGCCTCCGCCCCAACGGCATCATTGTCATCAAAGACAACATGGCCCAGGAGGGCGTCATCCTGGACGACGTGGACAGCAGCGTGTGCCGCGACCTCGAGGTCGTGCACAGGATCATTCGCAGCGCCGGCCTCAGCCTGCTGGCCCAGGAGCGGCAGGAGAACCTTCCCGATGAGATTTACCACGTGTACAGCCTCGCCCTGAGATGAGCAGGGGCCGGCAGGACGGGGACCAGTGCAGGGGTGGGGGGCTGGTGCCGCTGCTGCCCAGAGGCTCCATGTCGATGGGGGCCACTCAGGACACCTGCCTGCCATCCACTCACAGCCTCTTCCCGAGGACCCAGCGGGCGGGGTGCCGCTGTGGACAGCGAGGTAGGAGCCTGGCTCTGCTGCCCCAGGGCGGGACTGGGCAGTGCGGGCCTGTGCGTCGCCCACGCCAGGGCCCCTGGTGCTCCCCATGTGGGGATACGGTGATCCGTCAGGAGCGGAGAGCTGGAGCTCCGTTACCACCGGGCCTTCCAGCCACAGGCCTGGCTGCCTTAAGAGGAAGAAAAGCTCCCTTAACGTGGCTGTTGAGGACACCCCCTGGGGGAGGAGCGGGCTGCCAGCAGCCTGCCGTGTGGAGTGGCTGGTGGGAAACTCACGCTCTGAGTCTGCTTTGACTATGGGGGCCTGGTGTCCTGAGTGGGGTCGTCACAACAGCCTGCAACAAGGGGAGAAGCCGGCGGCCTCGCTCTTGGCGGGCGTTTCCAGTCAAAAATAAAAGGGTGACCCCAGTGCTGTGAAGGCCCTGCCTGTCTGAAGTGGTGCTTTACTTTATGGGACAAGGGTTGGCTACTTGAAAATCGTCCGCCCAAGTGCTGCGTTGGCTCGTACTGACCACCTCTTCTTCCTGGCCGCTGTGGGAGCCTTCATCCTGAACTTGGCGGGGGGGGGGGGGAATGTTACACAAGGATCTTTAAGGCCAAGAGAAATCAGTTTAATTTGGTAATATAAATATGTCATTGAGTGGCCTCCGTTTCTTTCCGAGGCATTTACACAATTCACAATGACCAACGTGGCGAAAACAGCTTTGTGAGGGTTCAGCATTGGGTGGGACACTCGGCTTTCAGTCTTGGTAGCTTTCTCCATCAGATGACCCCTCACAAAAGGAAACACTCCGAAAAGGGCTGTCCCTGGTCATGCATGATTGCTTTTAGGGAGAAGGCATGGTCCACTGGGTTTGGCACAAACAGCGGCCACCAGAGCACAGCCTTGTGCCTTGGGGGGCGGGGCGTCAGAGCTACAGATGCTAGCAGGAGTCAGTCAGCTGTCTCTCCGCCCACTTAAAGCACTGTAAGTGACAGAACCTGGGACATAAGGAGGTGGGAGCAAAGGGCCTCTGCTGGGCTGCACCCCCACGGGCCCACCCAGCTTCCTTCGGGCTTCAGCTCTGCCTCCACTCAGCTCTCAGGACCTAGACTCAGAGCTACCCTGCTTCTGGGAATGTCTGGCACTCCTTTCAAAATAAGAGTATAATCTTGTCCCAGATCTAAATCCTGTCATTTTTGCCAATGTGGGTTGAGAGCTTGAGGGTACTGCCAGAGGGATGGAGGGGGGCAGTGTCCCTGAAAGCCAGAAGCCTTTGCCCACTGGAATGACCGCAGCTGCTGGGCTCCACCTGGCCTTCTTTGTACTGAGGTCAAGTCCGTCTCCAACCCGCTGTGTGACCGGCAGGACCGAAGGCTCCCCGTCAGGCTGCCACACGTACTTAAATCCACCAGAGGTTGACTGAGCTGCCCAGACCCTGCTCCCTTCAGTCTGGGAGCTGTTAGATGTCGTCTTCGACGGGGCTGCTGTGCTCACTGAGGAGGTACCACTTCAGCCTGTCAGGCAGAGGTAGGGCTTTGACCTTCACATCCACAGGCCACGGCTGAAGGTAGAACCTGATGTAAACGCGACACAGGTGCTTGAGGGGCGGGGGGCAGCTCTCCAGCTGCCGCAGGGAGAAATGAAGGGCCTGGATCTTTTCTGCCAGGCTGCCCACAGGATGGATGTGGAAGTTCTCAGGCAGCTGCAGTTTGGGGGAGTTAGTCACCATGAGATCCAGGACGGTCTCGGCTTTGCGCAGCAGGTCCACATGGCTCTCATCTTCGGCGCAGCCTGGGTGAGAACACAGTCTCTCGAAGACGATGTGGAAGCCAGACCAGCAGGATGCACCGTGGAGGGAACAGTTGTAGGCGGCTCCAGACTCCAGTAGGAAGCGCAGGAGAGGAAAATGCAGCTTAAAGCTCTTGAGGCAGATGTGAGTGAGGGACTCGTGCGCTGGGCACTCACTGGGGTCGGCCCCGTGAGCCAGCAGCAGCTGCGTGACTTGGAAGCAGAAGCGGTTGATCATCTGGGCCTCCTCCTTGTCCCCTCCCACCGTCTCACCAAGCAGGAAGATGATGCAGGTGAACACGGTGTCCCCGTCTTTGGTGGTCGCCTTGACGTCTGCCCCTAAAAGAGCCAGCAGGGCGAACAAGGGAAGTGGAAGGAGGCCTTAAGCCCTTGCAAAGCAACAATGCGTATGGGGGCAGGGACGGCCTGTAGGAAGTGACATGTGCTGTGCAAGAGTGAGGTTCAGGAGCAGCGTGGGGACGGCCTCACCTCCTTCCAGTAAGAGCCGGATGTTCTCGGTGTTGTGGATCTGCACCCCGTCGCTGCTGGCCAGCGCATGCAGCAGGGCCGTCTTCCCTGAGGAGGGCGACAGAGAAGGGTGGGAGGCGGGACCAAGGGCAGGGTCACCCCAGAGGGGGACGGGAAATACCGGCGCTCGGGATCAGAAGATGACCTCTCAGCCAGGGCTGAGGGTGACCGGTTTCTGGCCATTCTCTCCACCCACACTAGACGGGGAGAAGGGCCAGGAGACGCAGGATTTCTGTGGACCCTGAGATGCTACCCAAGACCCTCAAGGAAGCCATGGTTCCCTCCGAAGCTGAGCGCACACACCCCATTTCCTCCTACACACAGCCCTCCACGGACTGGCAGGGCCGATGACTGCTCTCTCTAAAGCCTCTGCGAGCCAGCGAAATGCACCTGTGCGCCAGGCCGTGCTGTGCCAGCAGATGGGCTGCAACCAGCCTGCCCACCTGTCATCCTGGGGTACCCCGGGTTTCCCTCACAAGGCACCTGGGCCCAGGGCTGTCCTGCTCTCCCACAGGAGGACCCACCATGCTTGTCGGCCGCGTTGACATCCGCTCCAAGGTCCAGCAGGCGCTGCAGGCAGGGCATGCGCTCGGGCTCCTCGCTGGCCAGGTCCAGGGGGCTGCTCTCGTGGATCTGAGCCAGGAAAGCACAGCCAGGTTGGCCTGGGGGCCCGGGAGGCTGCTTGAACCCCTGACTGCATCCCCCTTCGGAGCAGGCTGGGCCTGGCTCTTACCCGGTCCCTCCGGTTAATGTCGGCCCCGTGGCGCACCAGCAGCTCCACCATATCAGGCTGCTTTCGCAGCACAGCAACGTGCAGGGCCGTGTAGTAGGTGACTGGGTCTGAGGACGCAGACAGAGCTCACGTGAGTCCTGCCTGTCGGCACATTCTGGCTGGATCCCAGGGCCGGCCTGGCAGCCCCGTCCCCGCACTCCCACCCGACAGGCTGCACCCGTCACCCTGAGGAGTCACAGCTGTCCTCATCGGATGCTACAGCACAGGCCCTGGAGTCAGACTAGGTCCGGGTCTGGGGGGTATGCTAGGGGGCACGGTAATTAATCTGTTTGGGCTTTAGTTTCCTCTTCTGTAAAATGAGACCATAAAACAGGGCATCTCTTCTCGGGCTTTTGGGAGGACACCCAGAGTGACAGCTCCTTAAGCGTGGCTGTAACGGCCACATTCTCAAAGCTGAGTCTCCAAGTGACTGACTTCAGAATGCCACGCCCCCAGCCCTGTCATCGGCTCCCTGACCCTCCAGGAGCCCAGGAGCCTCTGAGCCTGTCCTCAGAAGGGGAGGGGAGACATGCCTGGCCACAGCCTGTGTCAGCACAAAGAGCCCCATCTGGTCACAAGTGGGCAGTGCATGTCTCCTGGCTGACCCTGCCCTCCCCAGGGCAAGGAGAGGGAAATGGCTCCATCACACACACCGCCCCCCACCCCCCGCCCCAGGGACTTACAAGCTAGAAGCCAACACAGTCCTGCTGTGATTTATGCCCTCTGTGGCCACCCTGTTTTCCTCTCTCGTTATGGCATGAACAAAATGCAAGATGGCTCAGAATAAAAAGAGAAAATGACCTTTCCGTAGCTCTAGGCACAGTGCCAGCAGCTGCATTTTTCACATTAATGGAAGCAGGGCATTCGCTGGGAGCTGGGCAGGTTTGCTAAGTCAATCACACGGTAGAAGCAGCAACAACCTTGCTGTTGGACCAGAGGTGGTAAGGGCCATGGAAGCCCGCGGGGGATGGGAGGCCACCCAATTGGGTTTCCTTAGTCGTCACCCATGAAATACACGAGGGAAGTAGCGTCTAAGAGGACAATCAGGCAGAGCCCAAAGGCCTGGCTGCCCACCCAGAGCAGGGCCACACGTAAGCCACCTATCCACCTCAGCCCTTCAGGGCTCCCCCTGACCTTCAAAGTTGAGGTTGGCCCCATTCCGCAGGAGCACATGGGCTGCCTGGGTCAGTCCCAGCTCGGCCATCTTCAGCAGGGCATTGCTCACGCCTTCCTGGTAAAACGGACAGTGGGCCTTTCTCTCCAGCAGCTCAGTGAGAACGCGAATCCGGCTCTCCTCGCTGGCGACATAACTGGGCCTGGGGCAGGAGAGAGGCAGGCCAGTTGAGGGTGGGAACAGCTGTGTGACCAGTTGGCCTGCGCACCCTGTGGATGGGTGGCCTTTAGTCACCTGCTGTCATCACCACTCCAGGAAGAGCCCTGATTCTGTAGGCAGAAAGTCTCTTTGGAAACAAATCTGCAGTAGAGAGGCAGCCAAGCCGGATCTTTTACCTGGAGCAGATTCCTCCGGTTTGCTGAGAAAGGACTGGCGCTGTCTCCAGCCTCCTCCCAAGTTGCTCAGAGAATCTGATCCCTGGCTTGGGTACAAAGCCTCACACGCCTAGGCTGTTGGGACTGAAGGGAACCCCTATGACCAGGAGCAAGAATCAGACACTGATGCTTCTTCCTCAGATACGCCCCTCCCCGCCCCGCTTGGAGAGGCAATTAAAAGGAACTATCCCTGAGCTGCAGAGGATGCCAGACGAGCCCGGGCAACCCCTGCAGCCAGGGCAGCCGACAGTCCTCCTTCCCCACTTACACTCACGGAGATGATTAGCCTCACAGTCTTCCAAAGGCTGAGTGCACACAAGGCTCTTCACACCCCAGTCCTAATCCTGCTACCTCCCCGCAGCACTGACCACTAAGAACCACGTGGCTTTCCCCAGAAGTTCAGGCCCATGGACAGTGCATGACCTTGCACGAAGCTCCTTCACAGACCATCTCGTCCTCTTGGTGAGGCTTCCCTTCGCCAGTGGCACTCCCCACTCCCCTCTTAGTCTCACCCATCTGCACCCCATCCATGGTCCGGGTCAAGTTTCCATCCTTACTGTCTGGCCGGAATTCCAACTCATCCCCCAGCCCTAGAGAGCCCGTCGGGTGCAAAGCAAACATTCTGGGACTGCAAAAGGCCATGCACCCGCCCTGTGCTGCCCTAACCCCACCCACCCCAGAACAGCCTTAGAGTTAAGGAAACACCTTTTCCCAACAAGCCTCAAAGTGAACAGAACAGCGTTGAAGAAAGCCTGCGTTTCCACCAAAGTCCCTGGAGAGAGACACAATACCCACTGTGTTTGAAATCCCAACTGATACCCTGAAAACACACACGATCCTCCTCCCCTCTGCTCTTTCCTCCATTGCACTAAAATACTATACACCTCACATGACCGTCAGTCTCTCTCTCCTCTGGCGCATAAGCATCACGAAAGCTGGGGGGTTCTGTTTAGCTCATTGATCTACCCCTTTCTGACACTTTCCCAGGGGTTCACAGCGAGACGTACTCCTGTCTATATAAAATACAAACTCAGCTACAGAAAGCTTATTTTTGCACTGCTCGGGGGTAAATATTGAGGCGCTCAGAGGCCACCCTGCCCCTTTGCAACGCTAGGTGTAAAGCACCGGACAGGGCACAGGGTGGCACTGAAGCGGAGGCCCTGCCGACGACACCCGCCCTCCAGCCCTCCCTGCGCTGGCCCGGAGCACTGCACCCTGCACAGGGCAGGGCAGGAGCCCGCGGGGGGAGCCCGCGCTCGACGCCGCGCCACTCCGGCCTCCGCCTCAGTCTCTTATCTGTAAGCGGGGAACACAGTTCCCCACGCCCCCCCACGCCCCGCTTGGAGTGGCAATTAAAAGGACGCAGCGCCGGGTCGCAGCGGCCCCGACAAGCTGGCGGGAAGGGAGCGAGTTACCTGTCCAGCGGCTCCTGCCGCTCTGGGTCCTGAATCCCCAGGGAGCTCAGAATCGCATCCACCAGCGGCTGGTACTCGAAGATGATCCTCCGGAAGCCGTGCAGGAATGGCATGGCGGCGGCCCCGGGCGCGGCAGGACGGCCGCACCTTCCGCCGAGGCCGGGACGCCGAGGGGGCGCGTCAGGGGCCGCGGGCCTGGCCTGGTCTTTGCCGGTCTCGCTCCCGCGCCTGCCAGAGCCGCCGCCGCCGCCGCCGCCGCCGCCGCCGCCGCCGCCGCAGCTCCGCGCCGGAAGTGATCCTCGCACTGACTTCCTGCCTTCGCCGCTCCCGGAGACAGCGCCACCTGCGGGCTCGGAGGACCGCGACGTGCGGCCCCGGGGAGTGCAAGGCACGGAACCGCCGCCAAACCTGATCCCAGCCGGAGGCGCGCCCGCCACTTCCCACCCCTGCCCGCCCCAGCCCGGCCGGGCCAGGCCCTGCTCCGCCCTGCGATCCCGCCCGCGGCCGCTGGGCGCCGTCCGAGCTCCGCCCATTGCACGGCCCAGCCACTGTGGTGGTGAATCGCGCATCCGCGCCCCCAAGCCTAGTACCACTTTTCTGGAGTTTAGGAATTTAACTTTAGACCACTCATTTGAGCCTCCCCCACCTCGAGCCCCACAGTGGGGCCCTGATGTCTTCATGATTCTCGAAAGTCCGTTATGAAGAGGTATGCTGTCCCGGCCTTGGCCTCCCACCCCCCACCAGGCTGGCTTGGGAGTCTTCCCGCCTGGCACCTGCAGGAGGCGAGAGTTGTAGAGGGGAGGAAAATCAGTTTTAGAGTCACTTCTAAAGACAGTCCGATGTGTCTTATGATTAAACATTAAAAATGGGCAGAGTAATCCTCCTCCACCAAGAGCAAAACAGATTACATAAGAAAGCTCCATCTAAAACATGTCCGGGTTCAGCTACCAATACCTGGTGGGGTCGAGTATGCAGCAGAGGCTGGATAATTGCTCACTGTTGTTACTGTTAAGTTTACAAGATTGTTGTGCAGATCAAATGACAAGCTGTTAAAACCCCCACCGGACACTCAGAATGCCTCATTTTGCTTCCCCCTCCATTGCCTAAAAGAGCAAGGAGGAGGGGTGGGGGTGGACAGCTGAGTTGAAGCCCCTTTAGGGTGGGCCAGTGTGGACTTGCCAGAAGGGACTCCAGACCACAGGGTCCATGGCTCCCGGCACACTTCTGCCTTGGTTCTTGCTCCAGGAAGGAAGTATCTTCTTCTTGACTGAAATTGGGAAATTTTGCTCACACAGAAATGGAGATTTCCAGCTTATCTTGTAAAATCGGAATATTGGGCAACTGGGCCCAAATTCCTATCTGGCAACAATGAGCATCTGGATGGGGCACTTGCTCCGATGTGCCTCAGTCTCCCCAGGCGTTACCCTGGGGGTTTGGGAATGCCTGCCCCTGTATCCAGGATCCATACCTTAAGGCCCCCAAATGGACGCAGCAGCCTGCAGGCAACCCAGGGGCTTCACAGCCTACTCTCATTTGATCTGGGGTCACTTGCTCCATAGCACAGGTGAGGGAACCAAAGAGCCCGAAGGGGCCTGCCTGGCCCAAGGGCACACAGTGAGTAAGTGGACAAGGCCCATCTAAAATGGTGTCCAGGGCAGAGCTTGGGGAACAGCCTGTCTGAGGCCTGCTTCTGCCTTGGCTCCATTAGTTTCCTAAGCAGGGCCACGCTCCCTCCAAAAACCCTAGGGGAAAATCCTTTCTCGTCTCTTCCAGCTCCTGGCAGCCCCAGGTGTTCCTTGGCTTGTGGTGGCATCACTCCCATCTCTGCTTACTACCTCTGTCCTCGCTTGGCCTTTTCCCCTGTGTCTGTGTCTCTGTCCAAATCTCCCGGTCATTTCTAAATGACACCAGTCATTGGATTTAGGGCTCACCCTAAGCCGGTATGACCTCTAATTAACTTACATTTGCAAAAACCGTATTTCCAAATAAGGTTATAGTTATAGGTACCAGGGCTAGGACCTAACCTACCTTTTCGGAGGACACAATTAAAGCCATTGTAATGGGTGGCCCAAAGCATGACCCTTCTGGTCTCTGGGCCTCAGTTTATTCACCTGTAACATGAAGGCCCTTCGGCTCTGACAGCTAGCTAATGGAGAGCTCTACCCACAAGAAAACTATAATTGTCTTGTGATCAGTATAGTAATAACGTGAGTTAACTTGTATTTATTGAGCCCTTTCCCTGTGCCAGGCACTGTGCTAAATGCTTGACACACTAATCTCAATAAATCTTTTGAGTAGATGATGGTGTCGTGCCATTTTACAAACAAGGGAACTGAGGCTCAGAGAGGGCCAATGTTTTACAGCCAGGTCTGGGGGACTGTTCCATACACCTGGCCTCTGGGAGTCGAGTGTCCTGCAGCTTCTCTGGCTCTGGGTCCAAGAGGGTCTGGACACGCAGGAGGGAGGAGTTGACCCCTGCTCTGTCACAGCCCTTGGGCACCACACTTTGGAGCCAGGCCCTGCCGCCTGCCTGTCGCCCAGGCTACTATCTTTAGAAAACTCCATGCCCCCTGACCTCCCTCCTGTCAGCGAGGGCAAACTTGTTTCCTCCATCTGCCTCCCATTAAGCCTCTGCCGCTCAGAGCTTCTGATTCCAGCTCTGAACCTACTCTCTTCTTTCCTCGCCACTGTCCCTCACTGCTCTGCCAGCCTAGCCACTTCCTGCTGCCCAGCTCTGGGGCTCCTCAGTAGGCTGGGCGTCCTAGGGCCGAGCACCCAGTGCTCAGGCACTGGCAGAGCCTCTCCTTGTTTCCTACTCCTCAGGGAGTTTGGGAGTCACTCTCAGGATCCAAGGTAATAGGGGGATCACCTTAATATATAAAGAATTGTTACCAACCAGTAAGAAAAAGGCAAAAACACTAAGAAAATTGGGCAAAGGAAACACATACAGGTGAGTCACAAAGGATGAAAACCTGTCAACAAACATAAGGAGAGACGTTTAGCCTTTCCAGCTGTCCAATGCCAGCAGCAGTACTGTCTGATCCCAGTTAGGGAAAGTGTGGCATGTGTGCGTGTATGCACGCGTACGTGGCCAGGGCTAATTCTCAATGGCCCCATGCTGAGATGCTCATGATGCTGGGATCCGGGGAACTTTTATCTTCTCTGTGCTTCTGTGTATTTTCTACCTTTTTACCAATGAGTGTGTCTTAGCTAGGTCAAAATGCGAAATCAGCCAGAGGCAGGGAATCAGGCCCTGCAAACTGCTCTTATACCTGGAGTTGAAGGTAAGGCCGTGAACACCCGGGCAAGACCCTGGTCTGTCCTCAAAAGCCTTTTCTCCTCCCAGCTCCATCTAGTGACCTCTTCCCAGCATGCAGTTCCCCTCCTCTGGGGCCTCCCAGCCTGCACTAGTGTATCCCCTCACTTCGCTGGGTCACCAAAGGACCCAGCCTGACTATGAATGATAAATCGATAACAGCAGCTTTGGTTGACTGTGTCCTGTGTCCCATGACTTAAATTAGAAGCTCAACACACATCGTGTCACTGACTTGTCATAACGCCCCAGTAAGGAAGTGATAGAAGGAGTCCCATGTCACAGTCTGGGAAATTGAGGCTCAGATCAATAACTGACCAACTTAATTAAGGTCAGGGAGCCAGTGAGGGGCCCAGGCAGGATTCAAACCCAGAGCCTGGTTCTTAACCTCTCCTCGGAGCCCGAACTCAGGACACCTACCTCCTGCCCAGGTACTTCATCCTGTGCTCTCTCTCTCTCTCTCTCTCTCTCTCGCTCTCACTCACTCGCTCACGCAGTCACACACTTTCACACGCACATATATACACACAAATTCTCACACACATACTCCCTCATAAATACATACTCACACACCTGTCTCTCTCACACTCACTCCGATACACATGCATACTTGTGCACACCTATTTTCACACTCACAAGACATATGCTCTCACACACGGTCACACGCTCACACACATTCACTAACATATTCGTCGCATACACTGTCTTTCTCACACTCACACATGCCCAGGGCGGGTGGCTCCCGGAGGGGGGTGTCCCTGGCCCCATCCCAGCATCTCACCATCCCTAGGCCCCTCTGCCCAGGAGGGGCCGCCTGCAGCCAGGTCTGTTCTTTATGAGGTCCTCGAGGGGGAGAATGGGTGAAAGGCCCCCTTTTAATTTCTCTTCTTTTGCTTTGGCGGAGTTTCCATGAAGGGAAGTACTTGAAAAGTGGAACAATCTGCCTCGCGGAGTAGTGCTTTCTCTTCTTAGGGGAGAAGCCCTGGCAGGTCCCAGGGGCACTGAGGCGCAGAGATGGAGGGCTGGGCATATTTCTGAAGTGTGGTCATGGAACCGCCGCCCTGTGGCTTCCTCCTGTACTTCTGCTCAGGCCCGGCTCCCCTTCCTTTTCTTTTCCCTCCCCTCACCCTGACCCCACCCTGACCTCTGAGCCTCATGACCCCAGCGTGTCGCTGAGCAGGAGGCCCTGTTTGGCCCTGGTCCCCACACTGAAGGGCAGGGCCCTGATTCCCCACTGCCAGAGGCCCAACCCTCCATGTGCTCAGTGGGGAACTGAGAGAGCAGGAGTGGATGGTAGGACATTGGCTGGGCCAGGGAAAGATTTTCCTGTCTCCTCCCTCATTCTGTTTGCTCTCCTAAGAAGCACTCAGGAGCATTTTGGGGACCCTGAGGCTTAGGGAAGGCAAGTCCCAGGGACCTCTGTGCTCCCAGTGGCCTGCTTTGCTCCTTTCCTGCCACCTGCCCCCTCTAAGAAAACTGCTTCTGCTGGTCAGAGCCCTCTGCTCCCCAACACCCTTCCCCCCACTCCACCCCCAGGCACTGCCAGCTGGCCCCTGTGCTTGGCCATGGTGTGGGGTTATGAGCTGGGCTGGGCCCTGGTGAAGCTCCCGGGTGGGCCACCCAGAACTTCAGGTGGGCCACTGAGGGACCTCCCTTCCTCTGCCAGCCCTGCCTGAGCCCCAGCCTCTTCCAGATGAGGTGCGACCTCAGAGACCCCAGAAGCCCAGGAGACCAGTGTGAGAAGGTACTGAGAGCCTGTCTTCAGCTCAGGCGACCATAACAAATCATCACAGACTGGGCGGCTCAAACAACAGACATTTATTTCTCACAGTTCTGGAGGCTGGGAAGGTCAAGATCAAGGTACTACAAGGCAGGTTTCATTCTGAGGCCTTTTCTCTTGGCTTGTAGGTAGCTGCCATCTCTGTGTGTTCACATGACCTCTACCTTGCACACATGCACAGAGGGGGCGCTCTGGAGTCTCTTTATCTTCTTATAAGGGCACTAATCCCATCCTGGGGACCCCACCCTCCTGGTCTCATCTAACTTAATTACCTCCTGCAGGCCCAACCTCCTAATACCATCACATTGGGGGTAAATCTTTAACATATGAATGTGGGAGGAACACAAGAATTCGTCAGACCCCCTCGCTCCAAGATGGGAGGGAGTTGGGCCCGGGCTCTGGCCTGGCCCTCCTCAGCCTCACCGTGCCATCTACACAACAAGATGGTGGTTTCGAGGCTCCCCTAGATTCCTTCCCACTCCAGAAGTCAGGGGTCTACTGAGAGTGACCCTTAGCTTCACATGGGGGAACAGTCCCCAGAAATAATGCCCAGCCTCTCACTGGCAGATCCTAAATGCTGGTCAGCCTTCCTCCACCTCTCCCATCTCTGGCAAGCAGATCTGTGTGATCTTGGCCCAGGCCTTGCCATCGCTGAACCTTGGTCTATTGGGCTGCAAAATGGGGGGTAGGAGGCAGCAGTGAGGAGGTCTGAGCTTGCCCCATCTCTAGCTGGTCTGTAAGCCTAGAGTCCTGATCCCAGACATGCCTCCCATTTGACCCCCCTGGCATCTACGTGGCATCAGTCCCTGGCAGGCCACCCTGGAGGCAGAGCTCAGCGGAGGGGTCCACTGGGCCCCCTCCAGCCACTGCAGCTAAGCCCAGTTGGGCTCTGCCAAGGGAGGGCTCGGAGGACTCAGGTCCCTTGGGGAAGGAGGGAGGGCAGAGGCAGTTGCAGGGCAGGGTCCTTTGTGCTCCCCGGGAAGCCCCCACCCCACCCCACTGGCCCCGCTTGGCAAAGCTGACGGCAGGAAGAACCCCGTCGGCCATCCGTCAGGGAGACAGAGTGGGCCCACTCGAGGAGGGGAGCCGGGAAATTTGATCATTAAGAAACCCTCCTGGCTGTCTGGGGGAATTTAATTAAATTGCTGGAGAGGGCTGTGAGAGAGGGCCACATCTGGAACCAATATGTGGGCTTTGATTTTTTTCCCTCCTCTCTCTCTCCCTCCCTCCCTCTTCCCATCTCACTGCTGTAAAAGGGAACACAGTAGACCCCTGGAGTATTGGTTCCACTGGGAGAGAATTCCTGGCAGACAGAGACAGAGGGAAACCAAAGAGTAAAACCCTGGTGGAGACACAGACAGAGGCGGGAGAGCAGAAATGGAAGAAGAAGGAAACTGCCCCTGAGACAGGACAGGAGAGCTTGGGAGGAAGACAGAGATGTGGCCGGGTTGTGCCCTGGGTATTGGCTGTGGAGGTTTCAGCAGGGACAAGAGGTAAAGGCCCACTTCACAGACCAAGACAGTAATTTCCAGAGGATTCCAGACATCGACATACCCGGCCAAGAGTCCTATGGGCAGCAAACATTTGTTCAGCCCCTGCTGGAAACACAAGTCATGGGGTGGATCTTCCTGACACCCCTGAGGTGCAGATACTGTTAAGAGCCCCATTTACAGATGGGAGGCCAAGTGACATGCTTGCCCAAGGTCACAGAGCCCATGAGTGATCGTGCCAGGGTTCGATCGCAGGCCTGTCTGGATCCCGTCTAGACGTGCTGCCTGGGTCACCGTGATTGCCATTACTTCATGTGGCAGCTATTCACTTCATGCTTTCGGGTGCCAGGCACCGGGCTAGGCTCTCGGGACAGCAGGGTGGAAGGAGGGCAGGACGCTCCCAGCAGGTCCTGGAGGTGCTGAGTGCAGAGCTGCGACCAGCTGACTTCACCTGGGCAGTCGGCAGCAGTGGTTAAAGTTGGTCCTATGCCTGGGCAGCCATTGGCTGAGATTGGAAACGGGGACAGAGACCCTGGGGTCTCCATTGCCCCTGTAGGGCAGGCCACTCCAGGCCCCTCCAGGCCCCTCCAGGCCCCAGGCCCCAGGCCCCAGCCCTGAGCTGGGCCAGAGGGGGTGCTCATGTGTATGGGAATGGCTTCCCAGACTTTACCCCCACGGCTAAGCCATCCGTATTAGCCTAGGCCCCTCTTTCAGTTAGTTGCAGTTAATTTCCAGCACATTAGCAATCCCGCCCCTGGTCTCCAAGCTGCCCATTACCCCCAGGTCCCAGAGCCCCCAGGTCCCAACAAAGCACCAAAGGCTCCCGCCAGCCAGGGCTGTAGGGGAAGCATATAGTCTCCGCTCTGGGCAGACACCCTCTGGGGTAATTCCCATCCTCCCCTAAAACCCAGCACCTGCCCTCGAGGCCACAGAGCCTGGGGGGTCTTCCTTGACTGCAGTCCCCCTCCCTAGGATGGCTGAAGTCCAGCCCTGAGTTGAACATCCATCTTCACTTCCTCTACAGGCTCTGAGCCCCGAGGGCGGGGACCAGCTCCAACCTGGTCCCCAGTGTAGCCTCGAGCCCAGCCTAGAGCCAGCCCAGGAGGGAACAAGGTACATATTTGTGGAATGGATGTCTCATGACCTTGGGGCATGTAGAGCAGTTTCAAAAGGCAATTTAAGCTCTTGGCACGGAGGAGAAAGTGAGGCACAGTGAGACCCAAAAAGGAGGCGGCTCAGAGCCAGCCCTTGGAACAGGTAAGGTTGGAGGCTCTACGGGTCCTTTGCACATGCTGGGTCCCTTGCCTGGCTGCCTCTAGACTCCGCCCCCTGTCACCTGCTAAATCTTGCTCAGCTTCCTGCATGGGCTTAATGCCCCTTCCTTAGGGAAGCCCTCCTGATACGCTGCCCCCAGCCCGCTCGCTACCCCATGGTCCCCTTCTCGCTGCTGCTCTATGGAGATTGGATTGGACTGTATGTGTCACCACTCGATCCCCAGTGCCCCAGCCTGGACCCAGCACTGGGAAGGCGCTTGATAGAAACACGTTTATAGAGGTACGATACAGCCTGCGTTTAGGCGGCTTGTGAGCTGGGGGACAGCCGGGGAAACAGCACAGGTCCTGCCCTCAGACTCTGCTTTAGGTCTGGGGAAGCAGGAACAGTGACGACAGTGGCCACCGCTGTACGTGGACGTGGGCTGTGGGCTGGGGACCAGGCAGATGGTAGGAATGTGCTGAGCCAGGAGGCAGGTGAGGTGGGTGGGAAGGTGAGCATAGGAGGCCAAAGGCTGTGCTAAGATCTGGGTGATGGGATGGGAAGGGGCACATGATGCAATGGTCAGGGCTGTGTGAAGGGAGGCAGCGTGAAGACCAGTGGCAGCGAGAGCCAGCCAGCCCCACGCTGGCTGATCCGAAACAAACCAAGAGGGGGACGCGGGGTCCCGCTTGGAGGCTCTGACAGGGCGATGATATACAGAGTTTTAAATAAATGTATCTCATTAGGGACGCGTTGTCTGGCGGGAGAAAAATGATGCGCTTCCCCACCTCTGCCTCCTGTTTCCAAAAAAAAAAAAAAAAAAAGAAAAGAATCCAGTGCTACAGCTAAAAAGGAAATTGCATTAACACAGATTGTTTTATTTAAAAAACCTTGACCTCCACTTCAAAAAAAGTCATTAGACATTCTCCTTCTCAAAGGCCGCCGGAGCGATTACGGGGAGGCCTGTTCATTTCTCAATGACTTACTGTTCCTGAGCTGGGGAAACGTGCGAGGAATCAGGAGTAATTTAAGGCTCCCTGCAGAAAGGTGTGTAAATCTTTGCATGTCTAAAGAAACTTTACCAGACCACTAAGTCAGAGGAAAAGAAAACTGGAAGAGCCCACCACCCCCCTCCTTTTTTTCTGTTCCTTTCCTTTGGAACTCTGATCTCTTTGATCATAAAAATGGTCATATTTCACCCCCAAAATATCAGCAATCAGCGAGCTAAGGAAGTGGCAGCCCAGGGGGAGTTTCACCGCCGATTAGGCCCTTGGTTTAATTATTTAACGCCTGCCTGGATTGCGCAGGCTGTGAACACACTCTCCTGGCGTGGGTTCAAGAGCAAGTTATAAATAATAATAACTATTACACCCCAATTAAGCGAGTGAGCTGAAATTCTCATCCTGTCCATCCTTCAGCCCCGCCTGTCCTCGGCCACTGTGCCCCCCATCATTGCGCGTGCCCCTCCCCTGCTGTGTGCAGTGAGAGCCCTGCACGGCACACAGCTCCGCTCACTTCAGAAGAACTGCAGGAAGAAACATCTGCGGGGAGCCCTCAGGCCGTGCCCTCGCCCCCTCTGGGCCTGAAGGCTCCCCTGTGCCCTCACCCGCCCCCCCAGTCATCCTTCCTCTGACTCCCAGGGAAGGCAGGGCCAGAGGAGGTAGGACAGCTCCCCACGAGAGCATTCCAGACAGCTACAGTGGGGGATGGATCCCAGCCTTGGGATTGGTCTTGCCTCAGTTTCTCCACCTTTAACAGGAGGGAATTCTTCAACGTGGGTCATCCTGGAGTCCTGTTGGTCCCAGGAGCCCAAAGGCCACAGTGCTTTCGAGTTTAGTTTTTGGTGTTCAGGTGCCATGGCTGGACTGCGGCATCTCCTCGGAGAAACCTACCAGGCGTTAGGGCCTGGTGCTCACCAGGATGCCTCAGTAGACAGCAGGTGCTCAATAAATTGCAGTGGAATAAGTTGTTCAGGACCACCTCCTTAGAAAGCCTGCAGCCCCCTGAGGACAGCACGGGTGGGGTGTGCCCCATGTCTATGTAACATAGACACCAAGCTCTGCCTGTCAGGAGCCCTGCACACAGTAGGTACTCACCAGGAACTTGTTGTTTGACCCAGACCCCAGATCCAGGCCTGTCCTAGACCTGCTGGGTCCTCAGAACCCCAGACGCACCTTAATGCCACTCTGGCAGCAGCCCAGGCACAGCCCGCCATACTGGCCAGGTGTTTCCTGACAACAGGTAATCTGATCACCAGCCATTCGCTCTTGGAACAACTGTGTATGGAGCCGTACTATCTGCCAGTTCAGGGCCTGTATCACTGCTCCGTTCTTCCGTGCAGGCTCTGGGACCCAGCGTGGAAAAGTATAGAACAGGCAGTTTACAGATGGGAACCAGAGTCTCAGAGAGGGAAGCTCGTGGCCCAAAGTCACACAGCAGGTCCACCGCAGGGCTTACCTTGAATCCGGCCAAGTCTTCTCACTGGGGACAGGTTCTCTCTGCTCTGACTTCATCAAAGCCTTTTTCCCACCTATAGGTAATGTTTATTGAATACCTATTTTCCACGTGCCAGGTTCATCTGAGGATTTTTATTCACACAGATCACTTCATTTGATTCTCACAACAACCCTTTGAGACAGGTGCTATTATTACCTCCAATTTACAGACAAGAGCACTAAAACCCAGAGAGTTAAGTGACCCAATCAATATCACACTGCTAGAAAGGTTTGAACACAGAGCCACTACATAAAAAAGATTGAAAACAGAAAAACAAAACCGTCACATGAAAGAAGAAGAAAAGAAAAGCTAGTACACTGACTTGCCACCTGGACAGAGAGAGTTGCTATGATTATGTCTTAACATTAGCTCTGGGTTTCCTGGTAGCCAAAGCAAAAAGGGGAATGCAATGGATTGCCCAAGTCTCATTATCTAGTCTCTCTCTCTCTCTCTCTCTCTCTCTCTCTCTCTCTCTCTCTCAAAAGAGAGAACATAATTCTTCAAGAGAAACAAATAACTTCCTAGCCCTAGATTCTTATGAAACAACTTGGCACAGTGGTTTAGGAGCCTGACAAACTTACCGGGACACAGAGCTTGAGTTCTCTGAGTCTCGGCTTCCCCTCCTTGCGTGGTAATTGTGAGGACACCTCTCAAGGTATCCTCACAAATGGCTCAGTACATTTCCTGGGTTACAATAAGGCTCATGAAATGAGAGCCCCTGCTCCTATGAAGCTCATCTTTGTCTTTAGACTTGCAAGTAGAGCCAAAACATTTTTCAAAGGGGTGTAATATTTCAACCCTTGCCAAAAGCTGAGGACCAGTCACTTCAGCAGCTATCCTCGCTAGGAGATCGTTAGGAAGGAAACTGAGGCTGGGAAAAGTTTGGGCAGCAAACTGAGGGAGAGAGCCAGATGTCCCGCTCCGTTGGGCTCAGCTCCACTTCCCACAGGGTGGATTGGGGTCTGGGATGAGCAGGGAGTCCTGCTGCGATCGCAGCCTGACACAATATTTACAGAACCCTGTGATCTGTCACGGTCACGCCTGGTCAAGTCTGAGTCACATTGGCCTATGGTGTTTATGATTCCCCAGACGTGCAGCGGTGAACACGATTTGGCCTGTGAGCCTCTGTATGCTGCCCTTGCTGAACTGTCTCCTCCAAAAGAGGCTCTTGGGTATGTGGCCATGGGGGCTGAGCAGGTGAACCAGAGCAACTGCAGGGTTCCGTGTGGTCCTTGGTCTCTGTGTCCCCGTCTGTGAAATGGGCCTGGTCCTTGAGTGATGGACAATCAAGTGTCTTGCAGAGGTTGTTATGGCTAAAGAAGGATACTAATATAACTCCATAAGAAATAGAAAACCATTCCAATAGAAAACAGGGTAGTGAATATAAACAGACTTCTACAAATAAGAAATGCGTGTGGCCATTAAATACCAAAAATATTTACCTTCAGCAATAATTCAAGGTATGCAGATTAAAACAAGGAAATGCCTTTTGACCTTTAAAATCCATGCTTAGTACCTTTCTTCCCCTGCACTGCTTATAGAGAAGGCAACCATCTCCTATTTGGCACCATGCTGCCCTCAGACCCCTTGTGAAGATGAAGACCATCACACAGAGAACCAAGAAGTTCAAAGTGAAGTAGAAACCCAGAGGCTTGACAACAGGATGCAGAGAAGATACAAGGGCCAATTCTTGCAGCCTAACGTGGCTATGGGAGCAATAAGAAAAGGAAACACAATTCCTGTCCACAAGATCAAGGAGCGGAAAGTAACCATGTTGCTGATGTGCAACAAATCTTTCTGTGTGAAATCGCTCACAATGTTTCCATAATGTTTCCTCCAAGAACTGCAAAGCGGCTCTGGAAAGAGCAGCCAGCCAGCCCTCAGAATCACCAATCCCCGGAAGTGAACACACAGCTCTTATGTACTTTCGAGTGCAGTTCTATTTGTGTTAAATACCACCATAAAAATGCTGTCAGAAATGAGTAAACAAACAAAATAGCTCATGCTAGCAAGGATGCAGATACTTCCAGCAGTAGAAATGGATGCAATGTTTCTGGAGGCTCTCTGGCATTGTCTTTAAAAGTCTCAAACCTTTTACAGCAATCTTTAACCCAGTGCATTTGTTTTCTGTTTGCTGCTGTAACAAATTATCAAAAAGCTAGTATTTCAAAAGAATGCAAATGTATTATCTTACTATTCTAGAGATCAGAAATCCTGGGCTAAAATCAAGGTGTCAGTAGGCTGCATTTCTTTCTGGAGGCTCTAGGGAAGAGCCTGTGTTCTTGCCTTTTCTAGGTACTAGAGGCGGCCCACATTCTTTAGTTGGTGGCTGCCTTCCTCCATCTTCAAAGCCAGCAATGGCCACTCAAGTCTTTCTCACATGGCACCGTTCTGACACTGACATGTCTATCTCTCCCTCCCACTTTTAAGGACCCTTGTGATTACATCGGGCCCACGCAGCTCATATAAAATGGTCTCCCATTCTTTTTTTTCTTTTTTTAATGATTTTATTGGGGAAGGGGAACAGGACTTTATTGGGGAACAGTGTATACTTCCAGGACTTTTTTCCAAGTCAAATTGTTGTCCTTTCAATCTTAGTTGTGGAGGGTGCCGTTCAGCTTCAAGTTATTGTCCTTTCAGTCTTAGTTGTGGAGGGCGCAGCTCAGCTCGAGGTCCAGTTGCCGTTGCTAGTTGCAGGGGGCGCTGCCCATCATCCCTTTCAGGAGTCGGGATCTCCCATTCTTAAAGTCACCTGATAGGAAACCTTAATTCCATCTGGTACCTTAATTCTGCTTTGCCATACTCACAGGTTCCAGGGATTATGATGTAAACATCTTTGGGAGGTGATTATCTGCCTACCACATCCAGATATCCTATTTCTAGGTATTTATTAGCAAGAAAAGAACTGGATGTATAGCAATAGTGAATAATGTATCACTAGGCTTTCATTAAAAACAGCAGTGAACAAGACTAACGACACAGTAAGCACAGTAAGTTATTAAAACGCTGGTACAACATAGTTCAACTTTTATAATATTAATATATGTGGCTATCTCTCTCCATCTATCTAGAATATAGATATAAACTAGAAAGATAGACTCTAAAATTAAAGGATAGACTCTAGAAGTCTTTTTTCTTGTGTTATTGCTTTTTCAAGGTCTTCAACTCGATATTGAATAAATAGATGCCTATCTTCCATGTCTGTCATTGAACCAACTTTTAAAACAACGTATGGAATACCTATTGTGTCAGAAATCCCTGGGAGTGGGATATATGTGATTTTTATTTTCTTAATTTTACTGTTTTTCTAAAATCTGCACCACACACATATGACTTCTGTAATAAGAAAAGTTAGCATTTTATTTTGTTTTATTTTATTAGTTTCTTAGCATGTGATCTCTTGAGACTGGGGCAAATATGCATTTTCACTCATGGTCGGACCCAGGACCCAACCTCCAATAAAGCCACCGATCCTAGGTCAGCTGCTTCTCCCTGAAATGCTCTCTGGAGAGCAGGGCCCTCTCTGTTCCCTCTGCTCCTCCCATCCCACTGCCTAGAGCAGGGCTTGGTTCAATAAATATTTGTTGAACTGAGAGGTTCCAAATTGGGATCCTATTTTCCC
Organism: Rhinolophus sinicus; assembly: GCF_057876585.1. NCBI lineage: Eukaryota > Metazoa > Chordata > Mammalia > Chiroptera > Rhinolophidae > Rhinolophus > Rhinolophus sinicus. The sequence continues at coordinate 5,832,047 of NC_142516.1, read as the reverse complement.
TTCACCCCACACTTGGCGTTAGCATCTCAGAGTTTATCTAAATCACTGTGGACATTATTTATTTTTTAGCTGTTTCCCTGTAGGGTGATGCGTCCTGTCCCCCCTGCGTTAACTGGAGTTTCCTCAGGTGCATTTGCAGGCTGCGTACAGCAGTCCCGGCCTCTTGCCCCCCTCTCCCTTCCTTGTAGCACCCCAGCCCCCAGCCCCGGGATTAGCAAGGGTAGTAACAACTTCATGACAACGATGATAATAGTGATGCCAAAGTCACACTAATCCTTTTGGACTGTTCCCTTCATTATCCAGTTGTACAGATGAGAGGTCAGACTCAGAGAGGACCAATGAGTGACCCGCTCCAAGGCCACACAGCTAGTAAATGACAGTGAACCGACTCAAACTCATCTTCCCAGCTCCAGAGTCCAAGTTTGCCATCACTGCTCTGCACTGCTTCTTGGAAATGATGTTTACAAAATAATAATGAGCACTTACTGAGTGCTCACTAAGTACCAAGTGCCCCACTTATATCAACTTACTTAATCCTCCTAACAGCCCATTTTACAGATGAGGCAACGGAAAGAAAGAGGCTTAGAAGACTGCTAAAGCCCACAGGAAGTGCAAGGTCTGGGTTTGAACCCAGGAGCCTGGGGCCAGAGCACCATTATCTTAGAGAGAAGTAGGATATGACCTCTTCACACGCAAAGATGAAAGAACATATGAGTGATGAAGGAAGCTGCTGTGAGCACCAGTCTCTGTGAGAGAACTTAACACCTCACTTCTTAGCTCTGGGCCTCACTTTATCCATCTGTACATGAATGGGTTTGGACCAAACCCTCGGTGGTTCTCCCAGCTCTAGAAGGAGCCTCTTCCTTTCTGCCTCAGTTTCCCCATCTGTCATCCAAGGGAATGGGACCTACATGATCTCTCAGGCCCTTTCCAGCTCCATAGGCCTGTGTTGACAGCACCCTCTCTGTGTTCTAGGCCATGGGTCCTGGATTTTCTTTGGGACAGAATCCCATGGTGCCCGGGAGATAGGTATTTCATTAGGCCTGTTCTACAAGGCAGAAGCTGGGGCTCTGGAAGGAAAGGTCACGTGTTTGAGCTCACACAGCAGTGCGCGACAGAGCTGGGCCTGGAACCTGGTCTCTGGCACCAAAGCTGTTCTGAACGCTGGGCTACACTTTTCCTGGATAAGCCCCCACTCTTGGCTTGCTGAGTGCTCTGGCGGGGGAGAGGCCTTCAGATGGTCCTCAGAGCTGAGTAGTGGCCCCACCCTGCTCAGTCCCTCAGAAAGCTGTTCAGCCACACACACTGTGGGCAGTGCTGGAGACCCTTGGTACCCAGGCTGGGATCCTGTCAGCGCCCTGGGAGAAGAGAGGCTGCCACCTCTTTGGCCAGCCTTTCTCATGGACACTCCTTGGGGCAGCTTTCCAGAGAACTGCATCATCTCCAAACCTTCAACCTACCCACGTGTGAGCCGCCACGGATTGCTGTGGCTAAAATCACTTGGGGGACACTCAGTCTCATTTTGAGGGAAAACCTTTCTGGGAAAAGCCAATTCGTGCAGAACTTACGCTGCCAGTTTGCAGGATTTCAGGGGTGCGTGCCGGGTGGGTTTTCTGTGCGGGAGCCCACAAAAGGCCTTTTCCTGGTGGGCTTACTTTTGCGGCTATGACGTTATGGCTCTGCTGTGATGGAGAACCCAGGGCCAGGTCAGCAAGTGCGGTCCTGGGGAAAGACCAGTGGCATCTGGAGGGCTTAAAATCTCAGGCCCGCCACCAGGGGCATCTTTTCTGTGCTTTCCTTGGAAAACAAAAACAAGAGCAGAGACCCAAGCCCGCCTCTCTTTCTCTGTCACCCATCTGTCAGTCTGGCTGTCGTCTGGCTGTCTATCCTCTAGGAATTCTGGAGGGACACTCTTTCCTCCCAGCTTAGTTTTCCTTGGGGAGGGCCTGGCGCATCGTGGAGGTGGACTCCGAAGTGTTTGTGTGTTTGTGTGTGGGAGGGAGCGGTGCATACACCCCAGAAGTTTGGGAGTGTGGGACTTCCTCGGGGAGAGAACCTCGGGCCAGGTGGGATGGAGGAAGTGGACCTTGGAGCCCTTTCACCGGGGCTGGGAGGGCGGCGTTGGGCCTTGGGCCTTGGGGGAGTGAGGGTGGAGCTGGGGGTTCCAGGTCTTCCCTGTGGACTGTCTCAGAGTCGCTTCCCCCACCGCAGCGGAGGAATTTGGAACCGGGTGGGGGGGGCGCGCTGCTAATCCCTTCACTATCACCTAGCTAGACACTTATTGGGGGATTTAAAAGAATCAAAACACTGAAGTTTCCCGCTCCTTAAAATGTGGGTGGGGAGGGCAACACCCCTTCTTCTGCCCCCTCTCCCCGCCCCCAGCCTCCAGCCGGACTCGGAGCGGGACCCCCTCCCTCCCCGCAGCCGGAGGGGCGGGGAGGAGGGGGAGGAGGAGAGGCCGGGGCGAGGTTTGCTTCAAGAAGGGGCGTGTGGCCGGAGCAGCTCGTGTTTTAGCAACTTGGGAGAGAGCGAGGAGGCAGAGGAGGGGAGGGAGGAAAGTTGGTTGCCCCGACGTCAGCGCCGGGCGGGCCGGGCGGCCGCGGAGCCAGGAGACAACCAGGGCGGGACAGAGCTCGGGGCGGCGGGGCGCGCTGGCTGCGACCCCGCCGGCGACCCGGCCGGCGACCCCCGGGCCGCTCGCGGGCATGGACAGCGCGGCCGCTGCCTTCGCCCTGGACAAGCCGGCGCTGGGCCCCGGACCGCCGCCGCCGCCCGCCCTGGGGCCCGGCGACTGCGCCCAGGCGCGCAAGAACTTCACGGTGAGCCATCTCCTGGACCTGGAAGAGGTGGCGGCGGCCGGGAGGCTGGCGGCGCGCCCCGCGGGGGCCGAGGCGCGGGAGGGCGCGGCGCGGGAGCCGTCCGGGGGCAGCAGCGGCAGCGAGGCGGCTCCGCAGGACGGTGAGTGCGGGCCGGGCGGGCGCGGCCCGGGGGGCGTGGGAACGGAACGCGGGGTCCCGGGCTCGCGGGGGACGAGGGGCGGGCACAGATACGGGGCGCTCGAGATGCAGGAGCCCAGACTGGGAAGGAGCCGGGCGCTGGCGGAGACGCTGCGTGTGGCAGGACCTCCCCGGGGTGCGGGCGGCCAGCGAGCGCCGTGGGACTGGCTGCCCAACGGCCACGGTTGAGGTTGTGTCCGTACCGGGGTGGGCGGCGGGAACCAGAGCTCTTCACCGAGGGGGAGCCTTCTTTTGGCCGGAGCCACCTCAAGTCTTAGGAACTCGGGCGTGCGGGGTGGGGGGCCAGGGTGGGGGGTGGGCTGCCTTTGTGCCTAGCGGCCCCACGCCCAGACAGCCTGGGAAGTGGGTGTGATTATACAGCTGAGGAAACTGAGGCTTCGGAAGGGCAACGCGCCCGAGTTACGCAGCTGGGCTTGGAACTCTGCCCCCTCCCCCGCGAGGCCACCCCCGCTACTGGTACTACTAGGTCTTCTTAGGACTGGGTACTTGGTTGGGGTGGGGAGGCCTGCCCCACCTCCAGTCTGCCCCACTAGCAGCTCCCTAGGTGGAATGGCCCAGCCCTAAAGAGCCAGCCCCCCTCTTCTCCTGATAAGGTTAAAGGTCATCAGGAAGGGGCTTTAAAAACAAACAACCCACCCAAGTGGCTTCTTTCAAAAAGTCACACTGGATAGAAAGGTTCTGAGCCCTTGGTAAGAAGGGGGAGGGAAGTGGCTGGAGCAGAAGAGGAAGATACAGCAAAGGTCCAGCCCTGAGCGGGTTTCATGAGGGGGCACCCAAGTCTCCACAGCTCACCCAACACCCTGAAGAGGAGGTGAGGTGGTCTGAAACCACGGCTTGGTCCCCTAGCTCTGGGGCACAGGCAGGCCTGCTGGAGGCTCTGGGCCCCTTAAGAATCACCCACCTGACTCCAGCAGCCTTTTCACCAGCCCCTGGGGACCCCCACTTCCCGTACCCGCCTCCAGGTCTCAGGGGAGCCCCCGCTGTCTTCATGCCCTGCTTCTCTGATGAGAGGAGGTGCAGGAAAGCGGAGGGGGTGCAGGTGTGTATGTGGGGGACACCTGACACACGCCTGCATCTCAGAGAGCACCCAGCTGGTGCCAGGTGTGTCTGGTGGCCGCTGGCTCCCTCTCAGTGGCATCCACCGCCTGCCAGCCACAGCGGACGGACAGCTCTCTTCACCCTCCAGGGTGAGCATGAAGCGGGCAGACCCACCCCTGGGAGTTGGGTGTCCCTGATGGAAAAGTGGAAGGAAGGTGTCTGGTATGGGTCGGGGTAAAGTGGGGTGTCCTCTGGTGTGGGATGAAGGGCCCTGCCAGCCTCAGTTTGTTCTAGGACTTCAGGTCTCATGGGAGGAGCAGCTGGCTCTGAGCTGGTTTCCCCTGAGGGTAGAGGGGCTTCTCTGATTTCACTCTGATGAATGGGGGTGGGGGGAGCCCAGGAGGTGGGGAGAGAAGGAGGAGCAAATTGAAGGTAATGCAAAGGAGGAAGAGAGAAGAGGAAGGAGACAAGAGAGGAGAGGGGTGCAGGAGTGGTCGGGAGAGAAGGAAGGAGGCCTGGAACTTTTGTCCTCGAGTCCTGCCCAGGGCATGGGTGCCTGTGTGCCCCCTGGCTCCTGGCTGTAGGGACAGACAGTGGAAGGCCTTGCCTCTCCGGGACACAGCATAGAAAGTCTCCAAATGGAGGGTTTTTCTGGGGAGTCCCAGAACAGCTGGTATCAACTGGGGACACAAGAGCTTGGACAGGGCCACTGGTAGCCCCCAGGCATCAAGGTGAGCGGTGGGCCTCCTCAGCAGTCCCTTGAGGCCAGGCCATCCTTAGGGAGAGCCTGGGAGGCTTTGGGAACATTTCCTAAGGAGGGGCTTCACCACACGGAAAATCAAGGTGCTGGAACAGAGGACACACTGGGTGTGGGGTCAGATGGGACGGGGCCCAGGGCAGCCCCCAGAGGTGAGGGATAGGGGGCGGCAGGCAGAGTTGGTCAGTGGGGCTCAACAACGCTGCTCACTGCTGCCTCCCACCTTGGACCCCCACCCAGCTCTGCCCTGGGGACACACTGCCCAGCTGGGGGTTCCTGGCCCACAGGGGGGATTTTCTCCAGGCCTCTGCAAATTGAAGCAAACCTAGACAACATGAGGAGTTGTTCAGGAAGCTAAAAACTCCAGTTTAAAGGATTTTCTTGTGTTTGGGATTACATCGTCCCTGCTCATTTTTGGTGTTAAAACACCCTTTCTTTTATAAAACAAAGCTAATAACAGGAGAAGATTGTTTTATTTTAACGTCCTTACTTGGCAAAATTAAAAGTAGGTAATCCTATATCATTGATCAGATTGAAAACAAATCACTAGTCCATGAAATCCAAATGTTTTATGTAGAGTCAAGCAACTCCCTGGGCCAGCTGGGTGCATTCCAGGGGTGCCCGCTGCCAGGAGAGGCGCAGGCGGGGGACCAGGGGCGGGGCACCCTGTAGCTGCCCCCAGGTCTGAGAGAGGCCCTGGCTGGCTGGCTGGGTCTGGGTCTGCTGACAGAAGGTGGATGAGGAGAGGCTAGATTCCTGCTCTCCTCTCTTCTCAGCAGGTGCCCCCTCTGGTTCCATTGACTGTGAATTCCCAAGTCCCGCTGTCTCCACCAGTGGGAGAGAAGGGACGGCCCATCCCCTCGTCCTGGTGAGCCAGTCCGAATCACTGGACCCCTTTCCAAAGCAGGCAACCAACCCTTGGGGCGCCGGGACCCTGGGCCCAGCAGGCGTGGGCCCTGGGCTGTGACTTTGTCTTCTGGTCCTGGGCCTGCCAGGAGCCCTGGTGCCTCACTGAGGAATGGAACAAGCCCGAAAGTGGGTTTTCCTGTGGCTTCTGGAGCTGTTTCCGGGTCCAAAGAAAACGACGCACCAAAGAGGTGGTGTGCCCCCTAACCTGCCAGGTTAGCAAGCTCAAAATTAAAAAAAGAAAAGAAAAGAAAGCCCACAACATATTTTTGACTCTTTTGTTTTTACAAAGCCTGCAGTAGATGTAGTGCATTCTTGCCAATGATTTTCCCAGACCAGGCTCCCCCCGGAACTGGCCAGGAAGGCTGTGGCTTCGCCGGTGACTCAGAGCAAACCGGGGTCTCGGGTTCCTCCCAAGTCAAATGCTGAGGTCTGCGCTGGGGCGCTGAGCTATGCCAAGCATGTTAGGAAAATAAACCCTCGTTCGCTGCCTGTGCAATGACTTACAACAAAAGAAACCACATTAATAACTGAGATTTTCTTGAACGCATTCCCTCCTGTGGGCAGGGCGGAAACAGGGATGCAGACACACTGTGAAAATAAACAAAGACCCTGCAGCCAGGTGGGTGACCACACTCCCGCTTCCCCCGGAGGCCACCTGGCTGAGCAGGGCTGGTGGTACCTGTTTGAGAAAACCTCAGGACAAAGTAGGTCCACATCCCAAAGTTTCAGGATGGCAGGGTGCTTGGAGTCTGAGCGGGGGATGGGCTGGAGCCCCATGTGGAGGGTTTGGGCTCCCTTCACAGAGCTGTTCCCTGAGCCACTTCTGCTACTGGTGACAGGAAGCCAAGGGTGAGGCTGATTTGGGTTGGGAACCTGCCCCTCCCCCTTGCCAGTGATGGGTGGGCAGGGCCAAGTGTCTGAGTGGTAGACTTGAAGGGACCATTGAGTTCCAGAGACCAGAAGACTTGCCTCTAATTTTTTGATTTTTATTATTGTAGAATATAACTAACACAAGAGTTACCATTTAACCATTTTTTAATTGTACAATTCAGTGGCATTAAGTACATTAACATTACTGTCCTACCATCCCCACCCTCCATCTCCAGAACTGTTTCATCTTCCCAAACTGAAACTCTGTCCCCATTAGACACTAAGTCCCCATCCCCTCCCCCAGTCCCTGGCACACACCATTCTACTTTCTTTCTCTGAATTTGTCTACTCTAGGGACCTCATATAAGTGGAATTATACAGTATTTGTCCTTTTGTTACTGGCTTATTTCACTCAGCGTAATGTCCTCAGGGTCCATCCATGTTGTAGCAGGGGTCAGAATTTCCTTCCTTTTTAAGGCTGAATAACATCCCATGGTGTGTAGAGACTACATTTTGTTTATCCATCATCCGTGGATGGATACTTGGATTGTTTCCACCTTTTGGCCATTGTGAATGATGCTGCTAAGACCTTGGGCATGTCAATATCCCTTTAAGTCCCTGCTTTCAGGTCTTTGGAGTATGTACCTAGAAGTGGAATTGCTGGGTCATATGGGAATTCTGTGTTTATGGTTTTCAGGAACCATCCTACTGCTTTCCATAGCTGACTTCAGTTTTTCACCAGCTGCCTCTGACTGACTCTGAAAGATGACAGTGGCAGCCTTGGGGGCTTTGGAGAAGGGAGAAAGGAGGAAGCTGGCACGAGAGATAGAATCAGGGCTGGTGGGAGAAAGAGACAACAGAGTTTGTCCAGAACCGAGCCTTGTAACAAGTCTGCTTTCCTTCCCTCCACCTTCTTCCTTCCCTTCCTTTCGCTTAATCCATTTCCTGGTTGAGGGGGGTGGGCAGAGCCATTTGCAGTGAAGGAGACTTGAATGAGGGTTCAGGACAGCCGGGTTCGGGCTCTGGCTTTTGCTGTCCTCTCCACGTGTGACCTTGGGCATGTCATATGACTTCTCAGTTCCCCACCTGAACAGTGCCAGGCGGTGCCCAGATGCTCAGGAGGCCTGGCCTGTCCCTCATCGTGATGTGATCCACACTGAGACATTGCCTCGTGATGGGTCCCCAGGCAGTGACTGTGTCCCTCAGTACATGCCCAGGAGCAAGGAGACAGGAGGGGTGAGTGAGGGGCCCAGGAACTAGGCCCAGAAGCTGAGAGCCCAGGGGAATTCAGTCGGAGAATGGCTGGGTCTACCGGGGTGACTTGTGGGAGAGGGGACAGTGGTCTGCATCTCTGGCTTTTTGTTCACGGTTCCGGGGGGATCTTCTTCTATCTAATAGGTCATCTGGGTGGAGCTTGGGAACCTGGCACAGGGGGCTCAGACCATCTAGCACCCTCACAAGGGCCCTCCCCTATGAGCAGAAGCTCAAAAAGGCTGGAGCTGTCACTGTGCCCTCCCAAAAGAGTCAGGCAAAGTGACCTTGGAGCAGTAGTGCTAAGGCCCTTACACTCCACACTTGAGGCCTAAAAACACCCTGAAGCTCAGTGTTGCTGTGTATGAAATGGGAACTAGACAGTGATATCCCTTAGAGGTGTGATGATCCCTGAGTGGACGTGGAGGTCGTGCCTGGCACATAGTAGGTGCTCAGTAAAGGGTCTTCATGACAGCTCATGGAGACGCTCAGAGCAGCCCTGAGAATCACACAGGGCTAGTCATTGCTATCCCTACTTCTTGGAGGCTCAGAGAAGCAGAGCAGTCTGCCCAAGGGCCCCACCTAGGAAGGAAGGGTGGGATTGGCTTCTGGATCCCAGGTCCAGGGCTCTCTCCTGCACAGCTCAGCATTGAGGCTGGAGAAGTGGGGGCGGGGAGCCTCACCCATGTGTGGGAGGACTGGACTCAGGCTAAGGCTTATTGGGGGAACTGAAGGCCGGGCAAGAGTGACCAATAACACTCGCAGGCAGGCCACGTGCTTCCCGCGAGCTGGCTGGGGCCTCACATGCCTCACCCCTCGTTGTGCTCCCACCAACCGTGGAAGTGGGTCCTTTTATTATCCCCATTTTATGAAGGGGGAAACTGAGGCTCAGAAGTTGAGCCACTTGCCGAGGCCACATGTTCCCATGAATATGGGATTCCAGCCCAGGCTTGTCCTGTTTTGAAGCCCCTGTTCTCTACCACTGTCCAAGACCATCCCTGGAGTCCCCGAATATTGGGTGGCCCTGCCAGGGATGTCCTCTCCCAGGCAGGTCGCCATGAAACAGCCAGAGGATGGGTCTCCTTAACGTCCACAGAAGCTTGGCCTGGGCTACAGGCCTATGGGAGACTGGCCAGGCCTGGCAGCGTGAGGACTGCCAGGCTTTGGGGGTATTGGAAGATGTGGCCTCCTTCACCCTCTGCAGGCCTGTCTCCAGGCTTCTGGACATAGGAGAGCGGTGGAGGGTCCCTGACTCTGAGGAACATTGATAGGACAGGCCCTCTTTCCCAGTCCACTCTCAGCCCCCATATTCATTCATTCATTCATTCATTCATTCATTCATTCATTCATTCATTCATTCATTCATCAGACTATGTATCAGGCCTTGAGCTCCTACCATCTACCCAGACGTTCAGATGTGAAGCCCCGGTGAAATTTCCAGGCACTTAGAAGAACCGGCAGAGAGTGGGCAGTTTTAAAAGTTGCCAAGAAAAGCATTCACTCACAACAAATACCATCCTGTTGCCCCATCTGTTTATCTAAGAAAGAACCTTTTAGCATCTTAATCTCAGAGTAAAGAATGGTCCTCAAAACTGATTTCATTTAGCTTAACAAAACAAAACTCGCAAATTGCCCCTATTTTTCTCGTTTTGCGGTAGGTCGGTGAAAACTTGGTCGTGGGCTGGCATTTGGGGACCACATGGTGGACTGGCTTTCCCAGACTCACAGACAGAGAGACGCACACAAACCCGCCCACCGCCCTCCCACAACCCCCCCTCACACACTTGCGTGTACACACACACACACACACACACACACACTCACACCGCTGGGCCCAGAGATCAAGGCCAGGCCCTTAATCGCCAGGGTGGCTGCAGGCAGCTCCTGAATAGATGAGCAGCCACATCACGCTGGACCGGGCCAAGGGTTAAGTGCCTTTTGTGAGGTGGTGAGTAGGAGAGCACCGTGGGAGCTTCCTGTTTAGACAGGGAGTTGGGGAACGTTGTCTCCGTTGGCTCCCATGCTGAGCGGCGGAAGGGAGACAGGGTGCCCCCGCAGCCTCCACGGTCCAGGCAAGGAGACGTGGGTCAGGGGCCTGTTGCAGGGTGCTCCCCAGAGGGGTTTGAGGTGGGGGGGAGCAGAATTGCTGCCAGGAAGAGGCAGGGGCTCCCCGGAACTACAAGGGCAGAGCTTGCCAAGCCAGAACCCGGGACTCGTGGAATCTCAAGGTGTCCTGGGGATGAAGGGCATTAAAAGGCTCAGATGCTCTCGCTGCCCCTTTGCCCTGTGTCCCTTCCACATCTGGGAAGCTCTTGTTCCCAGCTTGGCTCCAAGGGGCCACCGTGATGACAGAACACCATCCACATGGGGCCCTTTACAGCTAATGATATCTTTTATTGCGTCCTAAAAACGGAGCGAGCTCTGGAAGACATTATTTTTAGTCCCTCTTTGAGATCCATTCTGCTTTTCTGTGCGTGGGATGGGCAACCCACACCTTCCGGTTTGGGGGGCAGTGGGAGGGGTTAGGAGGGAGCAGGGGTGATGAGTTACAAGGATCCAAGAAGCTAGGCCTCAGGCAGGGAAGGCGGGTGGGGCTGCCTCAGGATTGCAATCTTTGGAAAAGGTCCTGGGTGTGGGGCTGTGAAAGAGCAGGAGGCCTGGGGGCTGGAGACCTGGAAGCTTCCACAGAGAGCCCCTCGCCCCAGAGCTGAACTAGCACCTTAGTTGCTTGAAAACTGTCAAGGTGAGAGTGTGTCATTTCCTGTGACGCTGCTACCCAGGAGGCAGTAGGAGTGGCCCCCCTGGATGAGGAGTCAGGAAAGCAGGACTTGCCCTGCCCTACAACTTGGGACATACCCTGTCACCCGCCTGAGCCTCAGTGTCCCCGTCTGAGGGGGTTGCACCATCTATTTGTCGTCCTGTGGTTTCAGGAGTCACTTCATTAGAATCGTCAGGGAGCTGGTTAAAACGCACGTTAAGAGGCCCCACCACAACCCATGGAATCAGACTCTCCAGGGCCTGGCCTGGGCCTCTGCATTTAACAGGGCCCCCAGTCATTTATGTGCACAAAAGGGTAAGTGCCGCTGTGCGCTGGAAGGCTCTTTCCAGTGCTGACTCTGCCCCTCTCTCCCCGTCAGTTTGCCTGAGTGGAAAACAGTCCTCTTGGTGGGGATGGAAAGGCCACATGGAGATGCCCATGGGAGGCCAGAGACTGGCATCAATTGGAAGTGTCAGGAAGGGTCCAGTGTACAGGACGGGGAGGGAGCTACTCCGAGGCTGAGCCCCAGCGTTCCCAGAGGCCTGACTGCAGGAAGCTGGGTCTAGTAGAGAACAATTGCTATGGACCATCCACCAGCATTCACCAAGCACCTACTGAGTACCAGCCCAACGCAGCCCCAAGCAGTTGGAATGAGGGGGGCACTGCAATAGGGGGAGATTCTTGTCGGCCAGGGTGGGGTGGGGTGGTCAGAAGCCACACTGCTGCCCTGGGAGTCTCTGTCACCCCTGTCACTGGAAAAGCCCACTCCTAGGGTCCTACCCACCTGCTCCTCTCTGTCCCCCCAACTCACCCTGCCCGTCACAGCCTTGCAGGCTTCCTTCACAGGGGTCCTCTTGGGGTAGGGCATCCGCTGCCCCCAGGAGGGCGACCACCTCACCCAGGTTTTATCCACCAGTCCCCCACTGGCCTGTCTGTCTGTCCTCCCCCACCACTGGCCTCCCCTCTTGCCGTGGGCGCAGACGTTTACACACCAGAGATGGCGTTATTAAAAATGACATTTAACCAGAGCTGGAATTACCACGCGGATGGCTGCAAACCTCGGAATCAAAGCTGAGCCGCAGGGCGCGCCTGGCAGGGGCTGTGGGCCTCCTCTGGCCGCCAGAGCTCTGCGCGGGCCTCCCATATAAAACCCCGCAGAACGCAGAGGTCTTGAAAGCAAGTGCACCTCCTTTCATTAGACTAACAAATAACACGTAACAGAAAACATCTGTTAACAGCAGCCCCTAATGCTCTCAAGATGGTGCCGCGGGCAGCCGGTCCAGCCAGCGGGCAGCCCGGCTGCAGAGGGCTCAGGTTTTGGCTGCTCCCACTCCAGGGGGGTACAGGGCCTGGCACCCACTCCTTCTTCTCTCCTGGGCCTCCCCCTGCACCCTGTGGGAACTGGGGGCTTCCTTCTCTGCCTCTCCTTCCTCTGACTCAGTCATTCAGCCTCCCTTCTCACTGATGAGAACCAGTAATTGAGGGTCTGTTGCCGTGGGGACAGTGCCCCTGGACGGTGACATCACAGCCTCCACCTGATCAGCTGTGGAGCCTTGGCAAGTTTCTTCTCTCCGAGCGAGGGCCTCCTTAGTCATCTGAGAAAGGTCATGCCTCCTTGCAGGGCGGTTTGAAGGATTTTAAGAGATGTTGGAAGCAGAGTAGCTGAGCATGGGAGAGGTGCTCAGAAAGGGTGTCTCTTATGATGAGAGTTTAGGAAACTGAGCCTCAGAGAGGTTAAGTGACTTGGCCAGGTTACGCAGCGGGTGACGAAGCCTCAGCGTCTACTCCTTTCCTGACCCTGCAAAGCACATTCAGAAATGGAGCTGACGAGCTCCCCGCCTTCAGGGCGCTTGGAGTCCACGGCTCATGGCAGAGGATGAGCTCAACTTTGAGAGAGAGCGGGCTGACCTCAAAGCCCCAACGAACCCCGTGGGTGTGGAAGCCAGAGGGGCCTCTAGAAACGTCTTCCCAGATGGGGCCAGAAGACCCAGCTGTATCCCCAGGACCTGAAGCGCCATCCTCACAGCTTCAGGGGTTCTGGCCTGGAGAAGGAAAGGCATCCCAGACTAGGGAGGAATGTCCAGAAAAACACCCCAAAGGTGGGAGAAAAGACAAATTGGCACTTTGTTCCCCATTTCCCCCTCATGATACAGTTTCAAAAAACAGGCCTTCCTCCCCAACCCAGAAGACTATGTTAAGCGCCATGCCTGCCATCCCCCTGCAGGGTATGCCTTGCTTTTTGGTTCCAAGAAAACTGAATGGGATTTATTAATTCTCTCATTCACTCATTCATTGTACAGGTGTGTTGTTTTTGAGGCATTGTGCTGGGAAAACACCAGTGGACAGGTGAGACCTGGTCCCTAACCACGGAATGGAACAGGAAGGCAGTGTCACTCCCCACTGTCAGCTGTCCACATGCAGCCTCTTGCTGAATTCTCTTAGCAGCCTTATTAGGGAAGTGAAGCATTAGCCCCATCTTACAGATGAGAAAACTGAGATTCAGGAGGGCCAAATGACATGTCCAAGGTCATTGGTCCCTAGAGCCCAGGCACAATGCCGGCCACTCCATGCCAGGCCCCAAGATGGCCAAGGAGCCAGTATTCTCTTGCTGGGAGCAGCCCGGGTCCTGCCAGGGAGGGACGATGCGTTCAGTCTCCCCGGTTCTCGCCTGGAAACCTCTGCGGTGCCGAGGAAGGTGCTGCTTTTCCGGGACACCCTATTTAAAGCCTGACCCATAGTGGCCAGGCAGGAGGACTCTGGGCTGGGCTGTGATGGAGGGGCTGGGGCTGGGGGCCTGGGAGGGACCCGGGCCTTGGGGAATCTCATGTTTCCAGAGACATCGTGTTTTAATTGGAAGGCCAGCCTCTCCCGCAGAGGCGGCTGCCCTGCCACCACACCCCAGGGCGAGGAGAGTGTCAGGGCTCCAAGCGGGAAATTGCTGGAGACAAGAAGTAAAAACGGCTACTCTGGTTTCACTGGGAAGGAAAAAAGAAAAGGCAGAGATCTAATGCCGCTGAAAGCAGGGTCGTTGTGTAAAGAAAACTATTGCTGTTGCAGTGAATTCAAGTCGGGCTGAGCAGAGCTGGGGGGTGGGGGTTGTGCCTCTTCAAGGGCTGGTTTATCTCTCAAGGGAGGAAAAATGGGGGTGGCATTGCACAAACCTGTCCCTCCTTTGTTCCACAGATATTTGTTGAGCACCTACTTGGTGCCAGGCTGGATACTGGGGCCCCAGCAGGGAACAAGGGAAGTGTGGTCCCTGCTATGGAGGGGTCCTGGCTACTATGAGAACAGATAATGGGGTCCTCTCCCTGGTCTGGGGTTCAGGGAGTCTTCCTGGAGGAAGTGGACTTTCAGAAGGGACCAGAAGGGTGAGTGGAGTTAGCCAGAAGAGGTTGAGAAGGGTGCTCCAGGTGGACGAAACAGCAGCTAGAGGCTCAGAAGCGAGAAAGAACTTGGCTGTTCGAGGAGCAGAGGGGCCACAGGGAGCACGGTGGGAGAGGCCTGATGACCAAGGCCTGGTGGAAGATTTGCGATGTTTGTATTAAGAGCGGTGGGAAAGCTTTCTGTGCACCTGTGAGTGTCTGGAGCGTCTGGAGCACCCAGTAGCTCTCTTGGTGAGCAAGTGTTCCCGGTCCTGTGGCACGAGTGGCTAACCTGGGGACAGCAGCTGTGTCCCGGCTGCCCAGAGCCGCCTGGGATTCCCCTCTCTCCAAAGGAGCTCATCACTAGCCCTATCTGGCTGCCCCCAGCCCAGCTGCTGTGAGGTCTGAGATCCCAAGTCAGGGAGGGGGCACTCGAGGGGCCGTTCAGAACCAGAACCAGAGGGAGAGCAGGCCCCTGTGCCCAGCGTAGGGCTCACTAATCCAGCTGCAGGACAGCTGCGCCCAAGTCACGGACCCAACACGAGGGCTTTGTGCCAGAGGTGCACAACGTCCCTGAGATGGAAGTTTCATTAGCAGACCCATCATAAGATGAGGAAGGTTGGCCCCAGCTGTCTGACTGCAGGTCCTGTGTCCCTGGAGCAATGGAGGGAGTTTGCTAAGTTGGGGCAGTGAAGCTGAATGATTGGGGTGGGAGGGGCTTGCAAGTGTGCTCATCTTCATCATCGTCATCATCACCGAGACCCCAACAGTCAGGACCATTTATTGTGCACCAGCTGTGTGCTAAACCCTCCCCATGTGGGTCATCTCATTAATTCCTCTGCAATACTCTAGGAGGTGGCAGTCTTATGGCCCCATTTTCCAGATGAGAAAGCTGATGCCCAGGAAGACGGACTATATATTGAGGGCATGGGGGTGCTAGGCCTCAGATCCTTGTCTACAGTGTGTTCCCCACCCCCACTGGCCCCGAGTGCTGGGCTGCACTCACTCTGACCTCACCCAGCCTGTCCAGGCTTGTTTAGGAAGGGGAGGTCAAGAGTTATAACACTGGAACAGAGATGCTGGACAGAAAGCAGGCAGGCAGGCCAGGATCCTGGGACAGAGACAGCCCCCATTGTGCCCCAGGCAGGCATAGAAAAGGGAGTTGGCCCCAGAGTTCCAGTGGGTCCCCCGCCTTCTCAGGAGCAGGTCATGGGGCTGGTGGGGGCGTGGCTTCACTGTGGGTTCCTGGTCTCAACCTCACTCCCACTTACTGGGTGATCTTGGGAAAGTGTGTCACATCTCCGAGCCTCAAATTCCTCATCTCCAAATGGGCACAATGAAGCACCTGGGGCTTGGGTCGTCCGAGGGGTTGACGAAATCAGCAGGTAGCGACTCAGCTCTCTGCTCACCTGGCCCCAGTAGGTGCTCAATCAACACCAATGTGTTTTCTCTTTCACTCTCCCTGGCACTTGGGAGGAGGAGGCAGATGCACAGCTTAGGACTGGGATGCCCCCTTCACAGATGGGAAAACTGAGGAGGGAGAGTTTTCCAAGATCCCACAGGAGGAGAAGCTGAGATTGGAAACAGAGTGCTGGTTTCCAGGAACTGGCCCCAGTGGCCTTTGCTGATACCTAACTATGCTTTCCAAAAAGGGGACAGATTATCCAGCCCCCAGGGTGTCCCCTCACAGGCCCCAGATGCCTCTGCCCCTGCCCAGCCCTGCCTGGTGATCTGGGGCCCCTCTCTGGAAGGACAGCATTGGTTCACTGCAGCCCCTGCCTGGTGGAAACTGACTGCTTCTCTCACGGTGAGCATCGTACTTTCATGGCACAAATTGCAACCATGCATAATTTCATGACAAATACCGTCTATAAGACACAACACAATTATTTTTATAATGTGGTATTTGAGGTTAGAAATTCAAATTAGAGATTAAGTGCAACTTCTAGGTCTGTGGATAAGATGGCGTGGAGAGGAAGACTGAAATATTCAGATGTGCTCCCGCGAAGATTGTAGGTGGGTTCTTGACACCTGTCTACAACATGCACACGCACACACGTGTACATACGCACACATGCACACACACTTGTACTCAACTGATCCCTGGGCTCCAGCAAAGCCAGTTCAGACATGGTATGGTGTTCGCTTGTGGGAAAGCCGATCTCGACACTGACTCCTTCCTCTGCCCAGAACCCCCATGTCCAAGCAGCCACCAGAAACAAGTTCCGTGATGATCGAGTAGACCAGGGTCTGTGGAGGCAGGTGGTAGGGAAATGCACAGAGCTTGGGCTACCAAGGAAAGAAGCAAATGTATTGGGTTTACCTCCACCGGTGCCAGCTCTCAGCTTCTCCCCGAACCTTTCCTCCCTCCACCCCCCAAAACCAGAACCAGATGGAAGTGTAAGTGAATAGTGGGTCTGTGGTCAGGGCACAGTGTGGGATGGAGCCCAGTCAGAGGAGTGTGAAAGCCATTGCCCCAGTCTAGAGAGGCCAAAGGCGGGCTGTGTCCCCTACGGCACCAGAGGCCAGCTTGGAGCCCTGCAAGACAACTGCGGAGCTCTGGGGAGCCCCATGCAGCGTCTTGGGCTCTGTGGGGATCTTGGAGAACGTTTGCTGCTTTTTTCAAACTGGGAACACTAACAGAGGTTGGGAGAGAGGGCTGCCCTGGGCACCCAAGTTACAGGCAGGTCCCTGAGGAGTGGCCATGGTCCTGGTCAGCAGGGCAGCAGCCCTGGGAAGTTGGTAGCCAAGGGCTGGAACCTCTTCATGTGCCAGAGGTGCCCCAGGGAGAGGAGGTCCCGAGCTGGGCCAGTGAGTCCGAGTGACCTCAGTTGGCTCCCTGGGGCAAGAAGCTTCCTCTTTCTGAGCCTCAGTTTCTTCATCTGTAAAGTGGGGATAATGACAAGTAGGTTGTGAGGATGCAAAGATAGGAAGCACCTCCTACAGATGTGGCACAGGGCCCGCGGCTGCGGCTGTCTGTATCATTACTGTTGCCATTGCTGTTACGAGCAATTCCCAGGCAGGACCCTGAGAGGTCAGGTGGAGGACCCAGCCACACCCCTGGCAGCTGCTTGTCCCCAGGGCCCCCTCATCTCCCCAGCTGGGGATAAGGAATGTTCCCACCCAGACTAGCTCCATATTAAGGCAAGAATCTCCCTCCACCCGAGCCTCCACCCTGGGAGCCTCCACCCTGGAAGGGGCAGTGTGAGTAGGGGTTGTTGATTCCCGTTGTCTGTTGGCACATTCAGGGTGAGATGGAGGGGAGGGGTTGCAGGCAGTGTCTCTACCCCTCTCAGCAGAGGCCGTGTCCATCCTGGGGGCCTGCTTGGGTGTCTTTACCTCTACTCAGCCTTGGACACAGCAGATAATTGAAAACCTGGGCCACCAGAGCAGGGTCAGGACAGCCCAGGGAGGGGCTCTGGCTTCTAGTTCCACTGTGGAGACCTCAGACTGCTGCCCCCACCTTCCCCTCCTCCCCAGCTGTGCCAGTGCCTGCCATGGCACCACTAACGCCACTTCTTTGGGTAAAGTCACTGTCCACAGGGAGCTCCTGCTGGGACCCCCTTCGTAACAGCAACAAATTGTTCCTCCTGAAGAGGCTGCCACGATGGCCTAAGCCGAATGTTCCACCCTCATCTTTACAGATGGCTATCAAAATTCCCATTTTACAGGTGAGAAACAGAGGCCCCTCCATTCAACATGCATTTCTTGAGCCCCTACTATGTGTAGGCACTGGACAGGCATCTACTCATCAGCCCTTAGGAGCGTCCAGTTAATGGGAGACAGGCAATGCACTGACAGTGACACAAACAGGTAATTAATTGGCGTTCTGGTAAGTTCCACCAGCTTAAGAAGCACAGGGGCATCTGGAGCTCAGAGATGGGGTATTGTCATCCGAAGGCTGCACAGCTAGCACCTGGCGGAGGTGGGATCAGATCCCGAAGACCTCCCACCCCTGCAAGCCTGTGGCTGACAGGAGCCCCTCTGAACAGGCTGCGAAGATCCACATCTCAAATTAGTTGGGGGAGGGACCCAAGACCAGCCCATGTGGGGGGGGGCGGGGGGGCGGGGCTGGGAGCAGAGGAGAGAGGATTCCAAAGGCAGGACCACAAGTCCCTCTGGCGCTGTGCTCACTGCAGACTTGGGGGTGTGGGGTTCCAAGAGTAGGGGGCACAGTACTCTAGCTCTGCCAGGACAAGGACAAGGGTGGGGCTTAGCAATGTGCTAGCTAGGACTGTCACCTCTGAGGGACAGAAAACCGGCCTCAGGTCGCTTAAACAAAACTAAGGTGATGTTCATAGCTGAACAATCAAGGGTGGGACTTCAGGCACTGCTGGATCCAGGGCTTAAACAATGGAGCAGCCAGTCTCCTGGTGACATGTTTGGGGCCCTGCCCACCTCTGAACCAATCACAGTGACTGTAGTGGAACTGCGTGCTGAATGGCTGAGGGCTGGACTGCGTTGCGTGGGGCTTCACCCGAACCTTTTGGACATGAATGGAGGAAAGCTGCTCACCAAAGGGTTGCTCCTGGACATAACAGAGCTGGTATTTATAAGGAATTGTTCCCTGAACAGCACCAGGCAGGCCCTGCTTTATGTGCGTCACCTGCGTTATCCCACCTAATCCTCACAGAGGGACCTATATTATGCTTGCTTTATAGGTAGGCAGCCAAGGCTCACACCGGTCAAGTAGCTTTCCCAAGGTCACCCAGCTTGTGGGTGGAGGAGAAGAAAATCACTCTGGGCTTCTCTCTCAACCAAGACCCTCAAAGCATCCATCCAGGCAGCGTGGGCAATGGGCACTGGGACCACCCTTTGCCATCTGGTCCCCTTCTACCAGGGCAGGCATCTGTGTCATGGAGGACCGCCCTGTACTCCCTTTTCCTGGGCTAACAGTGCTCATTTGGCCTTGTAGGTCTGTCCGTCTCCCACAGAATCTGAGCAGTCTCTGCCCTGGGCTGACCACTGGCAGGTGGCCATGGAGGTAGCTTCAGAAAGGGGCCATTACTATCCTGGCCTAGGGTGCTGGGTTGGTTGGGTTCTTACTGGGCCTAGGACCGGTAGCAGCGTCCCCTTCCCATTACATCACACGTTAAGTGGAAAATACACTTTATTGCAGAGAGCGGTGGTAGACTTTGGTTGTCCAGTTGACATGCCATCATGTGAGGTCAACATGTCGTTAACCGTTTGTTAATCACCGTTCTGCATTGTATTTTGGAACCAATAAAAAATTGCATTTCAGGTCTCCCATTTTTCTGGGCCTTTGTTAAAGCTTCTGGGCCTTAGGCATGTGGGCCTAAAGGCTTAAACAGAGCTGGGCTGTGAATCATCCATCCATCCATCCATCCATCGTTTACTGAGCAGCTACCTTGTGGCAGGCACCACTATCAACACAGAGGAAAAGAGAGGGACAGAGGGAAACAGTCCAGATGAGTTTAATGAGGGATAGTGAAGTCATTGGGGGAGGCAGATGGGTCCCCAAGCCTTTCTGGGGCACTTAGGGGAGTGGTGCCTGAGGGAAGAAGTGAAGACTGGGTTGGGCTTTCTGATGAGGTGGGAAAAGTACTCCAGCCAGAGGGAACAGCACGTGCAAAGACAGGAAGTAACAGAGTGTGGCTGGTGGGAGGCTCGTGGGGGGCAGGGGAACCAGATGAGGTTGGGGTGGGGGGCGGGTCCTGAGACTGGAATCTAGGCTCGGGTCTGGTGTATTGGCTCTTCTCGGGTCTTGCTCAGGACAGGGTCAGAACTCGCGTGAGGAAAGTGAGGCACCAAGGGTACAAAACCATCAGGGCTGTCAGGTGCTGGGTGGCCGTCTGGGACAGCGCCTCCTTCACTTGTGCTTTCTCAGTTTGGAGTTTGTTCCCATCAGCTGCCCCTCCTCCACCCGGCGCCCCCTCCCCTCCTCTCTGAAAAAGCTTCAACATCCTGATTTTTTGAGTGGGGGCGGGTGGGGCTTGCAGAATGCTAATGAAATGAGAGGTGCCCAGGTGGGGGCCAGGCCAGGTTAGGGGAGAATTAAGCAAATGCACCCAACCTGTTGCTTTTTCTATTTGATTGGTGCTGGCTGAGGGACAGCCGCCTGCAGTGCAGCCCCCTGAAGAAGGGGGTGGGGGAATATGATGAGGGGTGGGCAGGCTGCTGCTTCAGTCCTGGGAGCCTGGGAGATATGGGCTGTCTTGGGCATTCAGGGGGTGCTTCATGGGACGAAAGGGGCAAAAATGGGGCCTGTGGCTTGGCAGGGAGCTTGGCCTGTCCAAGCTAAACTCGTGCTTGTCAGCCACAGTGACACCGTGGGTCCCATGTCTTGGCCACTTTCCAGACATCATCCCACGGGATCCTCACAGCAATCCACAAGTGATGTGCTATAAAGACAGGGAAACTGAGGCCCAGAGTGGTGAAATGACTTGCCAAAGTCCCAGAACCCGCAGCCTGACTCGCAGCCCCTTTTGGTCACCGTACCTGAGCCCATGGAATCACTACAGCCCAGTTGTGGAATTATTACATCCATGGAATTATTACATCCACTGAGGTTTGGGGAGCAGAAAGGTAGAGTGGCCCAAGAGATAAGGGCAGATGGAGTCCAGCTTTCATCCCGCTGCACAAGCCTAGGCAGACCACATCAACCCTCCGACCCTGTTGCCCCTTTTTTTTTTTTTTTTTTTTTTTTTTTTAAAGGACTTTATTGGGGAACAATGGTCAAATTGTTGTCCTTTCAATCTTAGTTGTGGGGGGTTCTGTTCAGCTTCAAGTTGTTCTTTCAGTCTTAGTTGTGGAGGGCGCAGCTCAGCTCCAGGTCCAGTTGCCGTTGCTAGTTGCAGGGGGCACAGCCCACCATCCCTTGCGGGAGTCGAACCGGCAACCATGTGGTTGAGAGGACAGGCTCCAACCAACTGAGCCATCCGGGAGCTCAGCGGCAGCTCAGCTCAAGGTGCCGTGTTCAATTTTAGTTGCAGGGGGCGCTGCCCACCGAGGAATTGAACTGGCAACCTTGTGGTTGAGAGCCCACGCTCCAACCAACTGAGCCATCCGGGAGGCAGCTCAGCTCAAGGTGCCGTGTTCAATCTTAGTTGCAGGGGGCAGAGCCCACCATCCCTTGCGGGACTCGAGGAATTGAACTGGCAACCTTGTGGTTGAGAGCCCACTGGCCCATGTGGGAATCGAACCGGCAGCCTTCGGAGTTAGGAGCACGGAGCTCTAACCGCCTGAGCCACCGGGCCGGCCCCCCCTGTTGCCCCTTTTGGGAAGCAAGTAATGACCGTAGGCCCCTCGACACCGTTACTGAGGGGGGATGAGAAATGGCGTTGAGGACTGGGAAGGGTCCCATGATGTGAATGAGGGTTGTTTGAAAAGCCACCCTGGACCCAGGCCCTGTGGTATGATACTGGCCATGAGATGCCCCCCCTCAGTCTCTGCCCCTCTCTCCGTGCCTTCCTCCCCTCCCCAAGCATGTGCAGTAGCACATCAACCTCACATTTTCCCAAGAAGCTCCATCGACAGCAGGACAAGGTCTATTTGGCTCTGAAGGAGAAAGGCCAGGAGGGGTTCCCTGGGTGCATATTTCTGCAATTCTGTCCACCTCTGTTCAATTACATGGAGCCCAAAGAGGCACCTGGGAACTCACAGCCCAGTAGGGCTTGACACAGGGAACTAAGCCTAGAGGCCAGTGTGAGGGGCTGAAGCAGACAGATGCACAAGGAGTTCTGCGCACCATGGGGGGGGGGCTTTCTAAGTGGGGTCTTGTAGGATGAGTAGGAGCCTACTGTTCACCACTTCATGCCACGCCACCCTCTGCCTATGTGTCCTTGGGCCTAGCATACCCCTCCCTTCTCATTCATAAAGTGGAATGGAAAGTGCCTGCTCTGCTGAGACTCCCCAGAAGTTATGGACACTGAGGGTCTCCCAGGAAGAAGGTGAAGCATACATGAGGCCAGGAATGTTCCATGTTGTTGGTTTTCAAGATGCCACGGGGCTTAGGGGTCCCATGGCACAGGGAGACACTGCTGTGCCCCTCAACACACTCCATCTCCTCTCCAAATCACTTCTCCTTCAAGCTTCTCTTCCTCGTCCACCCCCAGCTCTTCTCTGAGCCCCTAGAGCTCTCGTGTCTTCAGTAATAAGCCTGCCGCTTATTCTGATTCCTGACTCTGCCACTAGCTAGCTGGATGACCTTGGGCAAGCCTTCACTCTCCTCATCTGGAAGAGAGAAATAAATGATAATGTTTGTCTCCCATGGTGGTGCATTTAGCTCAGCGCCCCCCACACAGGAATTGCTCCTCACACCTCCAGAATCCATCCCTATTTCCTGATCTCCCTCCTCATACCGGCACTTGGTTACCTGAGTTATTGCCTGTGACAACCCTGGAGGAACGTAGATCCCCATTTTGCAGATGAAGAAACTGAGGCTCATTTTGGGTAAGTGGCCTGTGGCCATGATTCAAGGCCAGTCTGATGCCCAAAGACCATGCACTTGGCATTGGCAGTGAGTGGTTCTCAATCCTGGCTATATAATAGCACTACCTGGAGAGCCCTCAGTGAATGCTGATGGCCAGGCCCCACCCAAAACTTGCTGAGTCAGATTCTTGAGGGTGGAGAGTGGGTGGGGCTTGGCATCTTATTTTAAAAGCTTCACCTTCTCCCTCCCTACCTCACTCCCCCATGATGACACTGAGCAACTAAGGCTGAAGATCCCAGTTCCTCCTTGCTGCCTCCATTTCTCCCACCTTACTCAGCCCATCCTCCCCTTCCCCTTGGCCTCTGTTTTGGGGAAGGGGGGGGTGCATCACCCTTTCCCTGATAGTGAGTGTGAAACCTGCGGACCTGAGTTTTGTCTGACAGGACTTTTTAGCCCTCTGGCCCACACTCTTGAGGGTAACAACTCACTTTAGAAAGGCCCCCAGTACTCAGAACAGGTGATGTGAGACGCACACCTTGCATCAGGTTTCTGGGAAGGATCTGAACTCTGATGACAGGGGAAGCAGCATCCGGGGACTTGACAGGCCTACCCAAGGGCAGGGGGGCTGCTGGCCTGGGACAGACATGGCTGTCAGCATCACTACAGGAAACCGGGACCTCGTTTCCAAATCCACAACAGGCTCTACCCCGTGATGCCAGCTCTGACAAAACACCCCCAAACATGGGTAAGGATGAGAGGCAGTTGTCAACACTAAGACCACCTTCCTGAGATGGGTGGGAAGTTGCCGTGGTGTCCTAGTGCCAGCTCGTCCTGGCTCACGATAGGCAACTGTTCATCTTTCAGAATTTTGAAAGCTTGTTGTCAATTACAGGTGCTCGCAAATGTTACATTGAATACACACACTTATACAAATTACATTTAAAACAAAGGCAATATATACACAAAACTCACCTCTTTCTAGTCATTTTACTACATGTTACCGTTATTTATGTTCTTGGGGCTGTGTCTAAGCTATCTGAACGGTGGGGATACTAATACTGGTGTGTGTCTGCGCATCTCTCCCCAATTTTGCCTTCATTATGTCACATTGCAGCTAGAAATCGGCTTTGGTGGAAATACTTATACTCCAGAAATTGGCAAACATTATAAATTAAGGGTCCCGCCTTTGAAAGAACTGGCTGTTAAACATTTACCAGCACAGCACAAGCTCTAAAAGGGAGTTCCCATATAGCCCCGACCCTCATACACTTGCAGCCTCCCCTACTGTCAATAACACCCTGCCTCAGAGCAATGAAGTCCATGGGTTTGGGCAAATATATAATCATAGATAGCCACCCTTATAGTATCATACAGAATAGTTTCAGTGGCCTAAGAATCCTCTGTGGTCCGGTTATTCATCCTGTCCCCTGCCCCCAACCCCTGGCAACCACTGATCTTTTCACTGTCTGCATAGTTTTGCCTTTTCCAGAATGTCACGTAGTTGAATCATACAGTCTGTAGCCTTTTCAGACTGGCTTCTTTCACTTAGTAATGTGCATTTGAAGTCCCTTCATGTCTTTTCATGGCTTTATCGTTGATTTCTTTTTATTGTTGATTAATATTCCACTGTCTGGATGGACCACAGTTTATTTATGCACTCACCTGCTGAAGGGCGTCTTGCTTGCTTCCAAGTGTTGGCAATTATGAATAAAGCTGCTGTAAACATCCGTGGGCAACTTTTGGATGGACATTAAGTTTTCAGCTCCTTTGGGTAAATGCCAAGAAGTGTGATTGCTGGATCGTATGGTAAGAGTTGGTTTAGTTTTATAAGAAACTGCTAAACCGTCTTCCAAAGTGGCTGGACCATTTTGCATTCCCACGGACAATGAATGAGCATTTCTGTTGCTCCCCGTCCTCACCAGCATTTGCTGGTGTCAATGGTCTGGATTCTGACCATTCTGATAGGTGTTTAATGGTTTCTCACCGTCGTTTTCATTTGTACTTCTCAAATAACATAGGATGTGGGGCTTTTCATATGCGTATTTACCATATGTATATCATCTCTGGTGTCTGTTAAAGTCTTTGACTCATTTTTTAAATCGGGTTGTTTGTAATTTAATTTTGTAAAAAAGTCTTTTTCACTGAGGATAGTATTAAAAACAAGTGTTCTCATGGTGCCAAACTTGCCTTGCCAACATTACCTAGCAATATGTGCAGGAAGTGAAATATTGTCCCGATTTTAAATCTGCCAGAGGAGGTTGGGTAATTTTTCCTACTACCACCAACGCCCTGGACGAGGGTTTGCACCCTGGCAATGCCAGATTGCTGCTCATTTATTTGCTTAAAGGCTGACTCTCTTCAAGTGTACTACTGTGACCCACATGGAACTTCCCAATGAACGTGTTGGGGGCTGAGGCCTGGTGTGATGGTGGCACCGTGGTGCTGTTTCCTGTGTCTCTTGAGGTGGTAAGAGCCCTAAGTGGGGAGTGAAGCCCATGTCTCCTCTCTGGCTTTGTCTGGAACTTTCCCTGCGCCCTTGAGCAAGTCATGCCTCCTCTCTCGGCTCCATCTTCTGCTTCCTTAGAACGAGGACACTGGAATCAGGCTCAGGACTGGCAAACATTCACTTCCTTGTCAGACCCCCCTTAGGAAGGAGCCCATGGCACCCAACGCTGATTAACCAGGGCTCCTCAGAATCCCCCTGAACACAGTGTTCCCAGCAGCGACTGCCTTTGCGGAGGCAGGAGGCAGAAGTGGCAGATGCCTTGTAGGATGGGCTTCCCTCCAAATTCACTGTCACTTGCCTGTTTGGTTTGGTTTTTACACCCTGGCCAGTGCTGGTTAGCCCTGGCCAGTGGCCTGGCCTTCACTCCTCCCCAGCCCACTGGGGAAGGGGCCAGTCTTACCCTGGTGGGAGGCTGAGAGCTGGGTCAGGAGCCCCCAGTTTCCTGGGGCCTCCTCTTCCTGCCCCATACTGCTCCTCCCCCCCCCCCCACTTGATCGGGCAGTGGGGGTGGGGCAGGGGCCCTATCTGCTGGGAACCTTTAATGTGGGACTTGGCTGGAAAGGAAAAAAGACTCTCCCTGTCGGTTTCCAGTCCCTGGGCACGTTCACAGGGCCATTACAGAGCTTATTACCTCCAGGCTGGGAACTTTTTAAAAGTGTGGTTTTGTTCTAAAACCCAGAATTTTTGACAGCCCGAGTTAATAAGCCCCCCAAGTGAATTCAGAGGGTATTAATGGGGAAGTTCTAAACAGAATTCCTTCTCCGTCGTGTAAGCACCTCAGAAAAAATGCTCTTCCCCCCATTTAAGGGTGAGTGTGGCACTTTGATGTGGGCCCGTGTCCTTATAAAGTCCCCTCTGAGGAGGGGGAAAGCGAAAATGAAACCTGGAGCCAACAAATTACTTGCAATTTGCAAGCGCACATGCAGGGGCTAAAGGCCGGAATAGAAACAAACAAACAAACAAACAAACAAATAAATAAATAAATAAATGCGAGGACGGGAGAGACCCCCCCACACACACACTCACCAACCCGCTTTAGCCCGCTCCTATTGATGACCCTTTCATCTAGGATGGGGACTGTTCCGAAATATCACAGCTCCCTTTCAAAAGCAAAACGCGTCATATACCCTTGAATAATAAAAAGGAGCTTCTCAAGCAGAGCATTTCTCTCGCGAGCAAGAGTGGCCCCAGGAGTGCACCCTCCAAGTTCAAGGTTTACTATGGAACGAATATGTATAAGCAG
This sequence comes from Rhinolophus sinicus, assembly GCF_057876585.1. Taxonomy (NCBI): domain Eukaryota; kingdom Metazoa; phylum Chordata; class Mammalia; order Chiroptera; family Rhinolophidae; genus Rhinolophus; species Rhinolophus sinicus. The sequence goes on along the minus strand of NC_142516.1, from coordinate 5,805,944 downwards.
CTGTGAGGTCCCACATTCCTGGAGCGTCCCGCGGAGCCTTACTGCCCCCAGGTGCTTGGGTGGGAGGACCAGGTATTAAGGGAGCAGGTTGCAGCTGAGGAGAGGTCCTCTGAGAAGGGGAGGAGGGCCCCAGGTGAAGGGGAGCGCTGCTGCCAACTTTGGGTGACCTTGTGTTCTAGGTGTGTGCGTTAGGAGTTGAGAAGGGAGCACAGCCCGGGGCAGATCTGCCTGGGAGCTGGAGTCCAATAGCCCTGCTCTGTGGTCTTCTTGCCGTGGGACCTCCAGCCTGTTTCCCCAATAGTGAAATGTGGTGGGGGATGGTGGCAGCGTACTTGCCTCTTCGAGTGACTGTGTGCAGAGAAGCGCCGGTGACGCGCCCAGCCCAGCCCTTGGCCCGCGAGCCGCGCGGGGCACGTGGGAACCGCCCGTTACTAACTGGAGTTGGATTTCCGTGAACTTGGTTTCCCAGGATGGGAAAGGGCAGTCCTAGCTGCAACCCGGACCTAGTGGTGACTGGGGAGCAGGGGTGAGGAGGGAGGTGTCGAACCTGGAGGGCAGACGGGCGGCAGGAAGACGAGGGGGAGGCTAGGCGATGCGCCCGCGCCCCCTCCTCCGCCCGCGCCCACCCCTCCGCGCCGCGCCCACCCCGCACTCACACTGGGCGGCTGGGCGGCGGCGGGCGCGGGCCGCGCGGGGCTGGGCGCGCCGATCTATTAACGTCTGTGTGTCTGGGCCGCGGGTCTGCGGCGAGGCAGGCGCCAGGGGCTCGCCTGGAACCAGATGTGCCGCGGCGCCGCTCTGGCCGCCACCGGCGCGGCGCACTCGCACGCACGGGCTGGCGCGCACATGGCCGGGCGGGGCGGCCGGCGGCCGGCGCGCCGGACCCGGCACCCCCTGGGTTTCGGGGTCGACCCCAGACCCGCTTGTGCGTGAAAGAGACCCCGCCCCCACCCACCAGCTACGCGCCAATAGCACCCCGCCCAGATGGGAAAGTGACCTCCTGCACGTTGGGCTGCCCCGGGTGGGGTCCGCCTCTCCCGCCTGCCCTGTCCCCCGGGAGGGAAAGATGGCCTCTCAGAAAGCCCAGGCTTCCCAACACCCCCTTCCAAGGGCTACAGACTTTTCCCGCACTCCCACCCCCGCCCCCAAGTTTGTTTTCTTAAGTTTTTGTGTTAGATTTTTTAAAGTTCTGAGTCAGAGCTTCCCCTAAGATGAAGAGTTTGGCTACACTGAGAAATGCCAAAACGGAGGGAGGGGGAACAGGAAACGGGGTAAAGGAAATGTAGGGGTTGGAGGCTTTGAGACATGCGTTCGGAAGGGGGCTTTTCACCCACCTGGGGAAATACAAGGATCGCGTCGAGAACTGTCCCAGCTTGGCACCAAATCTGCTTCAAGCACAAGATAGTCCCCAGCCCTGGCTGCGGGTCAGCAGCTTGCCCCGCCCCACCCCACTCTCATGGCCGCCTTGAGGTGCTCTGCTTTTCCGGACCACCTGCTTCCCTCTCTGGATCTCTTCTGGGATCCTGTGAAATGAGGGGCGGGGGCCACAAAGCACCCTGGTCTCGCCCAGGCAGGACGAGAAGAGAGGTTAGGAAGGTGGGGGTGGGGTGGGTGTGACGGGACACTGGTCAAACTTAGAGGCCGCACAGAAAGCACAGAGGAGGAGGAGGACGTAGGGACAGGGCGGGGCTGAGGGGACAGCCTCACCAAGGCCTTTGGGCTTGAGGCCGTCCCTTGTTTTGCAGCCCTGCCCACATGCTTTCCAGAAGAGTGTTTCACAGAAAACCTTTGAAGGTATGTGGAAAGAGTGGGTTTTTCTCGCCTTGCCGTCGTCCTTGTTCTGGAAGTGGGGAGCTGATATGCTGCGTGGGGGGCAGGGGTTGTCAGCTCCATAAACAGCAACACTGGAAGACCACTCCTCTCTTAGGTGCATGTGGGGTGAGGTAGCCTGCACCACCTACGGGGTCCTCAGGCCTGGGCAGAGAGGGCTGAGACCTGGGCGACCACAGCTTTGGCCGTGTGTCTGTGCTGTGGTAGATGCTCCCTGTCATCGCTGCCATCCTGTTGGAACCATCAGATGCTCACTTCACGAGGAGCAGTGACAGACTCAAGGTCACAGAGCTGGAAAGTGGAGGAGGTGGGATCCCAGCCCAGACTGTCAAACTCTGGAGACCAGACTTTGGGCTTGGGATCAAATCCCCATTGCATTTGGAGGCTCAAGCAACAAGCTGGTTTGTTCCATATCTTTAGGAAGTAAAGGGAGGGTCCAGTTGGAGAGGGGATTAGGATAGCCAGCTGCCGGCCCCTCCAGGGCGGGCTCAGCAGACAGGGCTCCAGCCCAGCGGCCTCCTAGTTGCTCCTCCCCTTCTCTGTGGCAAGACTATGCCCCATTCCTCTGACCTGGAGCATCTGCAAAGGCAGACCGAAGCCTTTCCCTTTGGGAGGGGGTTTTTCTGGCTTGTGCGCTCGCCCCCAAATTAAAAAAAAAGAACACAATAAAGACATTAGTTTCTGTAGATAGGATGGTCAGGTAAGTGGAAAGCTTGTAAGAGTTTACAGCAATCTAGATAAAGTGGGTGAAAGTCTTCATGTGTTTAGGTAGACAGACAATTGGGAATACCTCCCTATCGGGACCCAAATTCCATTCAGTCGTTCAGATATTTAGTCTTTCAATATTTATTGAGCATATACTATGTGCCAGGCACTGTGCCAGGTGTGAGAATAAAGAGATGAGTTCGGTCTGTGATTGCGGCAGGGCTTCCTGCCGGGTCCGTGGAGTTTCTCCTGAAGCATCTGTGAAGGCTGGACCCCCCCTCAGGCACCTCCAGGGCATCAGAGCATCCCTTTGGAACAAGCTTCCCAGGGAGTTCCAAAGAAAATTGTCACTGGACAGCCCTTTGAGAAATCTGGAAATCTGCTGTCAGCCCCTCCTCCGGGCCCACTGGGTGGCAAAGAGGGCAGGGCAGGCTCCCAGTCGTAGGAAAAGCTGCCTTCAAATGTTAGCAAGGTGGTCCTGGGAAGAGTCCCCATGTGCTGCCCCTGACAACCCAGGACAACCGGGGAGACCCACAGGGAGACGGATCAGGGCTCACTGTAATGGAGAATTTTCTAGAGTCAGGGTTGGCCGTTGTTCAGGGGTGTGACTGGGAATGTACGGATGGCTCTGTGCCTGGGCTCTGAGGGTGCAACCCCCTGGTGACGCTGGGACACAGGCGACTACCCCGCTGCCACACAGCAGGGCATCAGCAGACTTGAGGGCACCAGGACCCATGAGCCTGGAGTGTGGGTGTGGTCAGAGCACTCAGATGTGTTTAAGGAGAGAGAAGTAGCCGGCTAAGCCACATGACATGGGAGTGGGCTCTGCACCAGATGTCAGCACTCATCCTAACTCCAGCAGGCATTGGCCGTGGGCTTCGAGAGGCCGTCTCCTTCTACGTGGGAGAGGAAACCCCACATTGGGTCCTTACCCGCAACTTCACCTTGGTCTGGAAATGGTTAATAAGGGCCACTTTTCTTCAGATACCAGCCACTTTGGGGACAAACAACCTGGACATAACCCCTGCCTCAGGGCTGCCAGTCTGTGTGACCTTGGTCAGTTACTTCACCCTCCTGAACCTCACTGTCCCCAGCTCAGAACAAAGCTTAATAGCAGTGCCTTCCACATTTTAGAAGGCAGGGCTTTGTAACCCAGTGCCAGGCACATAATAAAAGTTTAGTAAGTGAAAGCCAAAAAAAAAGGGGGGGGAGTGGGGAATAGGCGTCCTTCTCTCCTCACCACAGGTCCAAGCTGTGGTCAGGAGAGTGGCAGAAACACTCAAGGCAGCCTTTGGAACTTCGCTGAGCCGAGTCTCAAACTCACATTTTCCAGCATGCCTGGAACTCACAAATGGGTCATAAAAACCTCCAGCGGGGCTTTAAAGGTCAGCCTCGCTGGGAGTGCAGCATTGTCCAGAGCCAGGGTCACGGGAGGTCCTGCAAGCCTCAGAAGAGGGGCCTTTGTCTCTGCTGCTTTCCAGGGCGAACCCCAAGATGGAACCCCAAGGTGGAACAGGCAGAGGGGCAGATTTTTCTGGAGAAAAAAAAAAAAAAAAAAGTGAAACTGACCCTCCAGGGGCGGCCGGTTAGCTCAGTTGGTTAGAGCGCGGTGCTCTTAACAATAGGGTTGCCAGTTCGATCCCCGCATGGGCCACTGTGAGCTGTGCCCTCCACAACTAGATTGAAACAACTACTTGACTTGGAGCTGATGGGTCCTGGAAAAACACACTTAAAAAAAACACACAACAAAACTGACCCTCCATCAAGCTGAAGGGTGGAGTCCGTGGACAGGATTGAGAGTCTATGAACTGTCCCCCCAAAGTTGCATGCAAACTTTGGTGGGCACCTGTGTTTTTCTGGGGAAGCGTTCATAGAATTTCTCAGATTCCTCAAGGGGTTCACGATCAAAGTAGGGGGAGAACCAAGGAGCCAGGGCCTCGGTTTCACTTGGGGAACATAGCAGTGGGGGTAATGGTCACTTGTGCCACCCTGCTGTGACTAAGGGTGCTGCGGAAAGCCCGGGGCGGGCCCACCCTCCCTGCCGCAGGTTGTAGGTATTGCCCATGCACCAAGGGTAAAAAACAGGGCCCAGGAGGGGAGCTGTCTTCACTAAGGACACACGGAGGGGATGCTTTCCTCCTTCTCAGAGGCTTGAGTGGGCAGCCATTTGCTCTACTGCTTGGCCTTCCCAACTGTGCCCAATTGCTGGGTCAGGGATCTGCTCCCCCCACCCCACCCCCACCCAGGGAACAGAGAGGGAGCAGGAAGGAGGAAGATGTGTGTTCTCAGGGCTCGGACCTCAGTGGGCAGAACTTGGGGTCCCATTGCCTTGCTTGGCCTTTGGCCAAGTAACTGCTCCTCTCCACGCCTCAGTTTCCCCATCTGCAAAAATGAAGGGCTCTGACAGATGACCTGTAAGGTCCATTCAGGTCTGAGTCCTTGAGACGGCAAGAATAACAACAAGCTTGAGACCCCAGAAATGTTTGCAGGTTAGTTTCAGAACCAAGCCACAGGAAATTGAAACATCTCTGCCCCCGGCCACCAGCCGTCACCTTGATTCGCAGGTGTTGGCCGTGGGCTTTGAGAGGCCCGAGACCCCTTCCCTGGGAGAGGAAACCCCATACTGAGCCCCGAGCAGCGACTTCACCCTGGTCTGGAAATGGTTAATGAGGGCAGCTTTCCTCCAGATACCAGCCCCTTATTAAAATGTAGGTTTTACAATAAATTTGGCATTTGGCCACCAACCTTAGATTAAAACCAGACGCCAACCCCCTTCTTACACCAAATTTTGAGCAGAGAGCTGCTCGTCTTTCCCCTAAATGACTCTCGACACCCATCCACCCGGCACCCTCTCTCCTGCCAGGTGCCTCTACTCCCTGGAGCTTGGTTTTGGGGTCTCAGGAGCAGAGGGGACTGGGCTGACCACAGACGTGACCGGAGGAGCCTGGAAGTTTGAACCCCTGAAAGCAGTTAAGCCCCGGAGGCCTTGGAGCTCCTGGGGGCCCCACAGCCTTGGAGATGGTCAGCTGTATCTGGCCTTTGTCCTGTGGCCCTTTCTGTGCCTGAGAATAGGACATAAATGTTCTCTGTTCAATAGCTTCATTCCTGCTCCCCTCTGGGGCCTGATAAGCATGTTTTTCAAAGGCTCCTGGACCTCGTTTTTAGCCTCGCCTATCCTCACCCTCTGGCTTCTGCCAAGTGGGCTTGCCACGGCAGCCCCCACCCCTCCTCCTGGCTGCTCTCTTAGTGAGGGTTTCCTCAAAGACGCCCCCCACCCAGAGCAGCCTTGGGGTTCCCCAGCGGGGCTGCATCATCATCTGGGCCTTAACGTCTCATCTCCCATTTCTTGTCACTCCCCTCCCAGTGTCCCCCTCAAGCATTCAGGGGGTGTCCGTGCTATTCTCTGCCAATCCCTGTGTCTCTCTCCAGCTTCTCCCTATTTTCTGTGCGTTTTTAAATAACAACTTTATTGACCTATAACTCACATACCATACAATGCACTCATGAGAAGTGTCTAATCCAGTGATTTTTTAGTATATTCATTTGTACAACCATCACCACAATCAATTTTAGACCATTTTCGTCACCCCAAAAAGAAACCCTGCATCCTGTAGTCATCACCCTCCAAACCCCTCCTGCCCTGGCAACCACTAACCAACTTTCTGTTTCTATAGATTTGCCTGTCTGGACACTTCGTGGAAGTGGAGTCACACATTATGTGGCCTTTTGTGAGTGCCACTGACTTCTGTCACTCAACATAGTGTTTTCAAGGTTCATCCATGTCGTGGCATGGGTCAGTACTTCATTCCTTTCTACAGTCGAATAATATTCCATTGTGTGGATGGACCACATTTTATTTACTAGTGCGTCAGTTGATGGGCATTTGTTTTTTTTTTCCTTTTGGCTATTACGAATAAGACTGCTGTGAACATTTGTGTACACATTTTCATGTGGATATATGTTTTCATTTCTCTTGGATAGATACCTAGGAGTGGAACCGCTGGATCATATGATAATTCTATGTTTCACCTTTTGAGAAACTACAGGCTGTTTTCCACAGTAGCTGCACCATTTTGCATTCCCAGCAGCAGTGCATGAGGGTTCCAATTTCTCCACATCCTCACAAGTAGTTGTTATTGTCCATCTTTTTGGTTCTGGCCATCCTAGTGGGTGTGAAGTTGCATCGCATTGTCATTTTGATTTGCATTTCCCTGATGGCTAATGACGTTGGGCATCTTTTCATGTGCTTGTTGGTCATTTGTATGTTTTCTCTGGAGAAATGTCTATTCAGATACTGTGCTCATTTTTTAATTGCATTATTTGACTTTTTGGTGTGGAATTGTAAGAGTTCGTTATATTTTCTATACAAGTACCTTATCAAATATATGATTGGTAGATATTTTTCCCATTCTGTGGATTGTCTTTTCACTTTCTTGACGGTGTTCACAAAAGTTTTTAATTTTGATGACGTCTGATTTATCTTTTTTCTTTAGTTGCTTGTACTTTCGATGTCACATCTAAGAAACGATTGCCTGGCCCTTTTGAGGGTAAAGGGAACTGGCTTTAGAAGCTGAGATGTCCCGTCTTTTTCGGGAATGAGGCATTCCTTCATTTATGTAATAATTCATTCAGAAATATTTTTGAAACCAAACTTCTTGCTCAGTTCTGGGGATACAGCAGTGACAAGGCAAACCCAGTCCCCACCTCCCTGGAGTTTAGACTCGAGTGGCAGAGACAGGCATGACACAGACAACTGAAACAGAAGAACGACTTAATCACAGATGTGTAGGAGAGGGACAGGACCCAGGAGCCTATACCCAGGAGACCCATCCTGGTCTGGGGGCTGGAAGAGCCTCTCAGGACAGCCAATTTAGGCTCAGACTAAAGACAGGGTAAGCATTCACCAGGCAAAAGGGGCGCAGTGCTCCAGACAGAAGAACAGAATGTGCAAAGGCCCTGAGGTGGGTACGAGCTCATGCTGCCTGAAGGCAGATCCCCTTGGTGCACTGGCCCCTCCACTGGAGTTTCTTGGAGGCTTCATAGGCCCCGTGGAAGTGTGGACAGCACACCATGTTCTTCGTGCATGAAAGGGAGAGGCTTCAGACCCCAAAGCAGCGTTGCAGCTGCCTCCAGGGCTCTGCCGAGGTTTCTAGGGGCCATGTGAGCAGCGGTCCCAGGCTGGGGTAGCCCATGACCCCGGCTTCTTACATGCTTCATGCTTCACTGAGGCCTGTGAGGCCATGGGCGTGGAAGGGGACCCCACTCTGTCTTCCCTCCTCACCTTCCTTCCTGATATGTTTTCTCCTTCTCCAGACTGTAGCTATAAAAACGTGTCAGCACCTTGGGTTTTGGTTCACAATTAATGAGGTGAAACACCCTTGGAAGGGTAGGGGGACGGTGGCTGGCAGTGGCTGACCCCACCCCCACGCCCCTGCCCCAAGCCCAGTCCTCTGCCCTGTGGACATGATGTCACATGACTTGGCACTGGTCAGGCAGGCCTTTATGGCTCCATAAGAAGGACCCTGGACCCTGGAGACAGCCCAGGACAGAGGACCAGCTCTGAAATCTCACCACACCCTTCCAATGCCTCCTTGTTTGTTCATTCATTTGTTCATTCATTCAACACTCAAAAAATATTTGGGAAGAGTTGAGCTTGGGTCAGGCCCTATGATGGTCCCACAGACAGAAAACAGTAACTTCCAGTCCTTGACAGACAAATGACCCCACCACTTACCCCACAGTGTGATAGAGCAATGATGGGGGGAGGGGTCCCGGACGGCTTACTGGAGGAGGCAGTGTCTGCTGAGACCTGAAGATGAGCCAGGGAGGGAGAGAAGTTGCAAGCCCAGGGATGTTTGAGCAGGGGTCCACGGGTGAGAGGGTATGCGTGTCCAGTGTGAGCACTACCTCAGAGTGGCCATGAACGCACACAGCAGCTCTGAAACCTCCGAAGGACCCGGGTCCTGGCTCTGCCCATTGGGGTGGCCTGAGTGGCTCCACCCAGTGGGGAGATCCAGAAGCCTTCAAGAGAAGGGCTCTATCCTTCTGTCATGTTCACGCCATGATCTGTCCAGGGCTGGGTTGGGGCTGGGGCTGCGTCCTCCCTTCCTTATCCCTGAAAGTGGCTACCAGGGGTGTGTCGAGAAAAGAAAGGGCCTGGGGTTTGCAAGGGGAGGGCTTTCACTCACTGCGTGACCCTGGGTAGGTCCTGGTCCCTCTCTGGGCCTCCCTCCGTCTTCTCTGTAAGGCAGAGACAGCCTGCCTGCCCCTCTTGAGGTTGTTGGGGACCTCCTGGGAGGTGACACTGGGAAGTCGGCCTGTGCAATCTCACCAAAGAAACTGAGCCCCTCCTCTGTGCCTTGTTCCTGGTCCTCAGTGTCCGGGACTGAGGCCAGCTGGGCCTGAGATAAAACCAGCTCTTGAGCCCCTTGCGTGGGATTCTGGCCTGAGTGGGGCTGGCCTCCTGGGGAAACCTCCGGAAGCCCCTGGGAACCCCCGGAAGCCCAGGCTCCCATCTCCAGAGGGCTCCAGGAACCATGCACGTTTTGTCTCCCTCCTCCCACGTCCTGTCTGTCCTTCCTTTCTTCCTTCAAATATTGCTGGCCTGACTCAGTGCCAGGCCTGACCCTGGCCTTGCTCTTGCAGGTCTCACAGGCTGTGCAGTCTATACGCCTCCCCCTCCCAGAAACCCTCTGGCCCAAGTATCCAGCGCATGCCCCAGCTCCAGAAATGCCGTTGCTGCCTTTAGCATCCCTCCTCTTGGTTGTTCCGTACACCCTAAGCCCCTGTAGTGACCCTCAGAATCACAGTGCATAAGGACCAGGGTTGGGGATACTCTTTGGGCCAGCTGCCACTGCCAAGGTAGTTAAGAGTCTGGGTGCTGTGCTGATTTGCAGGTTCAAATACCAGCTCTGGCTTTAATAGCCACATGGCTATGGAATGTTGCTGAACCCCCTGTGCCTCAGTTTCCTCATCTGTAAAATCAGACTCAGAGCCCCCCATGTAGGGTTGTTATGAGGGGTTCCTATTAGTCCCATTTTTCAGTGAGATTTCAGGGTTAAAGGGTTCTCCCACGGCCACTCTCCTCGTGAGCTGGGGCTGACCCGAGAGCCTAACCCAGGGCGTCCTGTGTCCTTAACCACTAGGCTATATTGTGTCCCACTTCTTACGTGAGGCGGTGAGAGTCCCGCTTGGGTCTCCCCTAGTAGCATATAGGTCCTCAGAGATGTCCAGGCAGCAGCTGAGGACGCAGTTTCCAGAATTCCTGTGTGAGCCCTTCTCCCAGAGGTCCTTCAAAGGAACCCAAATCTCTCCCAAAAGACCTGGGGTGTTGGGGGAGCCGCGGGTCTTTGCTAGCCTCTCCCCACCCCCCACCTCCACTTCCTTCCTAAGACTTTCCTGGCTGTAAATATTTCTGCAGCTTCGAAGCTCCTTTGACCATGGCCCAGTGTTAATTTGTTAAATCCACATCAAGGTCCTGGGGACCCGTTGTTTATTTTTGTGAACGTGTTGGCAGAGATCATGTTGGGGGGAGGGGGAGGCTGCTTATTTGGTCAGAATAAATGCTAATTAATAAAAGTTATTTATTTGGGTTGGAGCTCACCACGGCCCTGGGGTCAGGCGCAAACTGACTATTTGAAGCAAAAACAAACACAGAGTGTCTCTGGACGGCTTGAGAAAGGCAGAAACGAAGAGGCTGGGTTTATTTGTCTTGGGAAGAATTTGCAGTTAACTCCCTCCAGACTATTTAGGCCCTTAAATTACACGGAATAAGAAAAACCATGGGTGCAGGGGAGAGCAGCCAGGAACACTTGATCATTTGGCTGAGAGCACAGTTTTTAAATGTCTTTGGCCCGCAGTCAGCCAAATAAATGGTATGTGTGAAATAATTTAATGGCAGAAAACTGTGCACCACTCATTTTTTTTCCATTGTAATATAATCGGGACGAAGTAATTTTGGTTTTAAGGGAGAGAGAGCGTGGCAGGCCTCCCCCATCTGAGTACGTTTATCTCTTCCCCAATCCAGCCCCTCACAATAGCATGTAAATAGCCAGTGTAAATGAAGGACGTTTTGGGGCTTTATTTTTAATCCCAGAGGAAAGCAGAACTTTTATTGAACAAAGGGAAACTTTGGGCACAGCCGGACTTGGATGAGCAGGCCTCAGTGCTCTGCTGGCCTGAGGCTTAGAGAGTGTTTGTTTTCCGAATGCTTTAAGCCCAAGCGTGCAGTCCCCAGAGAAACCCACGCGCCCACCACAACATATTTCTCGGGAGTGATTCAGGAACTTAGGGTAACGAGTATCCTGCACATCCGCTGGGAAGCAGAGGTCAGCCCTGGAGCCCTGGCTGAGTCCAAAGCTGTGGGTTCGAGTCCTGGGTCACCTCTGAGATGCTGCCTGAGTCTTCCTCAACCTCGCCGGCCTCTCCTCAGCCTTTGCCCACTGGAGGACAGTGGGACCATCTTTAAACTGCGGGCTGGGGTGAGGGAGGAAAGCCTGTCTTCAGGCACCAAGCCACATGCATTCAAGCCATAATGCGAATGAGCAACAAGCATTTATCGAGCAATTACTATGCTCTGGCATTGAGTTAAACTCAGCTCGTCACAGAGACTTTGTGTGACCTTGGGCAAGCCACTGCCCTCCCAGCTCCCAGAGGTGAGGTCTTCCTTTAGAACAAAGCAGTGCCCAGGGCGCCCTTCCCATGGGCTAGCATGGGGACTCAGGGGCATTTCCTCACTAATGAGATGATGTGAACCTGAAGACCCCTCCTTGTGGCGTCTCCCAGAGGTGGGACTGAGAGGGAGACAGCGCCCTAGGAGCGACGTAGATGAGGGAGGAGACCACCACGGAGCAGGGCTCACAACCTCAGCCGGCTGAGCCCTTTAATAGACGTGGATTCCAAGCTCAGCTGCATGACCTTGGGGAAGCCACCCAGAGCCTCAGTTTCCCTGTGTGTGAAATGAGTGGGTCCGGGGATGCCGTCAGCAGCTAGCAGCATATGGAGCGCTGGGCACCACTCCAGCCCAAACTGACTTTCGTTGAGCACGTCCCATCCTAGCTGCCTTGATGGGAACCCCAGAGAGAGCTAAGTCCACCACTGTGGAGACCAGCTGTTGTCAGGGGAGGGTCTGCGGTTGGGGGGGGGCAGTAAATGCCTTTGTGTGAGGGTTTTGGCTCCAAGTCACCACATAGTTTGGAGAAAGAGTGGGGTTGTTTCTTCCGGTGCCCACTTGGCGGGGCGAGCGCTGCAAAATGGTTTTCATTTAAACACCTTCAGTTTTGAATTGCTCAGAAACTTCCCGAAAAAGTCTCCTTTTTTGGCTGAAATGCCTTCTGCGTTGGGTGTGAGCCCAAGCAGCATTGCCTGAAGGGAGGCGGACATCGGCTCTGCAATGGCTGGTGTTCCAGAAGCTTCTGTCCCGCTGGGCTATTGATCACCACCCGGTTTTCAGCACTCGGGCCCTTGTTGTTTTGGTTTAAGGTTTCTTCCCGCTCAAGGGGATGGGGGTTGGGAGGTGGAGAAACGTTCACGGGCCCTAGACATTCTCATCCATCTTCGCCTTTTCTTGGAGGAAAGGGGTGAGGAGTGAAGACTAAGCCAGTCCAGGAGAGGAGGCCGGCTTGCATGGGGCCACTCTGTGTTCCCAGCCACTGCCTACCCACCCCCATGTGTGTCCCGTGCGTTTGCAAGTCGAAGCACTGAACGTGAACTCCTGATGAGCCATCTAACCCAGGGTTCTCATCCTCAGCAGCGTGGACGTTGTGAAACATAATTCTTTGATGTGGGGGCCTGTCCTGTGTATTGAGGAGTATTTAGCAGCATCCCTAGCTTCTAGGCACCTATTTTTTTTTTTTTTTTTAAGATTTTATTGGGGAAGGGGAACAGGACTTTATTGGGGAACTGTGTGTATTCCAGGTCTTTTTCCAAGTCAGGTTGTTGTCCTTTCAATCTTAGTTGTGGAGAGTGCCGTTCAGCTTCAAGTTGTTGTCCTTTCTGTCTTAGTTGTGGAGGGTGCAGCTCAGCTCCAGGTCCAGTTGCTGTTGCTAGTTGCAGGGGGTGCAGCCCACCATCCCTTGCGGGAGTTGAGGAGTCGCACTGGCAACCTTGTGGTTGAGAGCCTGTGCTCCAACCAACTGAGCCATCCGGGAGCTTAGCAGCAGCTCAGCTCAAGGTGCCCTGTTCAATCTTAGTTGTTGGGGGTGTAGCCCACCTTCCCTTGCTGGAGGTCAAGGAGTCGAACAGGTAACCTTGTGGTTGAGAGCCCACTGGCCCATGTGGGAATTGAACCGGCAGCCTTCGGAGTTAGGAGCACGGAGCTCCAACCGCCTGAGCCACTGGGCTGGCCCTCTATCCTAATTTTGACCATCAAAAATGTCTCCAGATATTGCCAGATGCCCCCTGGAGGCAAAATTGCCCTCAGTTGAGAACCACTGGTCCAAACCCAGCTGTGAGGTCATCTTGCCCCAGGCACCCTCCCTGATTCCTGCCTGACAGCCCCCTCCCCACCCCACAACCACTTACCAGTTTCATGAAACAATCTAGCCTCAGATCGAATCAATTGGTTGCTTGAGAGTCAGGAAACCTGGCTAAACTGGGAGCTTGTTTGAAAGCAGGGGTTGAGTGGTATCCATCGCAGGGCCTGGAATGTTCTAGATGCTCAGCTGAACAAACGCCCAGCACTGTGTGAAGAACATAGGATGTACAAAGGGAATGTGTAACTGGGGAAGCAAAAATACAAGGTATAGACTAAATTCCAAAAGGCTGGCAACATGCTCTGTTGGCCAGACTGGGCAAAATAGGCCTTCCATACACTGGGGGAATTTGGCCACATCTAGCGTCGCACTCGTTGGCCCAGCGACCCTACTTTTCTAGGACTCTGTCCCAAATATGCACTGGCAAAAATGGAAAATCATGTTTGCACAAGGTTATTCACTGTGGCATTCCTTTGATTGCAAAAGATTGGAAACACGCTGAGTGCCCACCCCTAAGGCTCCGGTGAGTGATTGGCAGCTCAGTTGCATGACCCAGGGCTGTGGGGCTGTGAAAAGGAACGAGAGTGATTTCTGTGCCCCGGATGGAGGAAGCCCCGGGATCTATCATGAAGGAGGAAAAAGAGAGGTGCAGAATAGTCCATGGAATGCTGCCTGTTGATAGAAGAGGGGGAGAAAATATACGTATTTTATTATATTTGCAAAAAGCAATCCTGGAAGGATAAAGCCAAGACTAATTTAAGAACGGGGTGCCTACAAGTGGAGGGAGAGGACAAGAGGAAACAATGAGTAGAGAAAACAACCCAAAGAGAGAGGGTGAGGTTTGTTGTGTCGGGTGGACCAGTATCTGGAATATTATTAAGTAAAAATCAGCCCTTGAAGCACCAGCGTGTTCAGCGTGATCTCATGCTTGTAAATTTTTTAAAATGCACATTTGCCATCTTGTAAAGCCTGGGGAGTTGGGGGAGGAGATTTTTTGTTTTACTTTATACGCTTCCTTCAGTCTTTGAATCTGTTACCGTGACAAACAGTGACATTACTTTGTTATTAAAATACACATTTTTAATAAGAAAATCAGATACACAAGGAGGTGCTGACCTGGGCAGTGTTCTAAGTGCTGGGTGAGTGAAGCAGGGAGGAAGGGATCCCATGTGGTCCAGGAGGGCTCCCTGGAGGAGCGGGCAGTGAGCTGGGCCCTGGGGGATGAAAGGTCAGCATTTCTGCCCTTGGATAAAATTTAAATGTGGAAATAGTAGCTGAACATCCTCCTTCCTTCTCCCTCTGTAAATTGGGAGCGACAAGGATAACAGCATGTGTCTATGGGATTCCTGTGAGCACCCCATTATCTGTGGGGGCTAAAGAACCTGCACGCGGTGGGCCCTAGGAATTGTGACTCTTACCGCTCTTTATTATGTGGTATTATAATTCAACAACAAATATCGATGGAGGGTTTACCATGTCCTAGAACCTGGGCCAGGTTCCGAGGACACTCAAGTGTCCCCTGGCTCCACAGGATAGGAGCCTGGTTGCTTTTGTTCATTATACCCCCGGGGCCCTAGCACTGTGCCTGTCGCAGAGTAGGTGCTCAGCAAATACGTGCTGAAGAATGAATGAATGGACGGATGAACGAAGGAGTGAATTAAGGGAGATGCTCCTGCTGGGGCTGGACCACCCCTCAGTAAGAGCTCAGTGCAAATTGCTGAGCAGGTGCCTGAGTGGTGACCTTGTCGGCGCCTCCGGGTGCAGAGGCGTCCTGACTGGGCTGGGGGCGCTACGGGCATCCGCCTCACCTGTCCTTCGCCCTGCTGACCCTCGGGCTGCTCCTCCGCAGGTGAGTGTCCCAGTCCCGGGCGCAGCGCCGCCGCCAAGCGGAAGAAGAAGCAGCGGCGGAACCGCACCACGTTCAATAGCAGTCAGCTGCAGGCGCTGGAGCGCGTGTTCGAGCGCACGCACTACCCCGACGCTTTCGTGCGCGAGGAGCTCGCCCGGCGCGTCAACCTCAGCGAGGCGCGCGTCCAGGTGAGCGCTGCCCATCCGTGGGTCACCAGTGGGGCCGTGCGGCCACCATCTCACCCAGAGTTAGGGAGTTGCTGAGGTGAGGTGATTCAGAGCAGAAACATCTGAGGTCAGGAGGGCTGAGGTTCAAATCTAAACTCTGCCACTTACTAGCTGTGTGGCCTGGAGTAAGTTACTTAACCTCTCTGTACCTTAGGTGTCTCCCTGTGAAATGAGAATCACATGAGTCTATTTTATAGGGTTCTGAGAATTAAATGAGTTAATATATTTGTAAAGTGATTAGAGTAGTGCCTGGCACAAAAGATTTTGCTAAATAAAAGTCGTTTGAAAGTGTTAAGTGCTTACTCTGTGCCAGCTCTCGGCTGAGTGCTCGGCACACACCTCTCTCATTACATCCTCACAACAACTAGTGCTCATTAACTCATTCCTTCATCCATTCACCTGCCTATTCTCCACCTCAGACTTAGCCAGCAGCAGGTACCACCTATCAACCCCATTTTACAGGCGAGAAAACTGAGGCTTAGAGAGGGTACGTTGCCAGTCCAGGGTTGGTGGACACACACTGGGTCCAAAAACTTGGGTCCCCATTTTCAGCCAGCTGCGTCCTGCTCCCTGTTCTCTCCCGCCCCCAGGTCTGGTTTCAGAACCGCAGGGCCAAGTTCCGCCGAAACGAGCGAGCCATGCTGGCCAACCGCTCCGCCTCGCTGCTCAAGTCCTACAGCCAGGAAGCTGCCATCGAGCAGCCGGTGGCTCCCCGGCCCACCGCCCTGAGCCCAGATTATCTCTCCTGGACAGCCTCGTCCCCCTACAGGTGAGAGCCGGTACCGCTTCAGGTCGGGTGGGGGCGCCGCCAGGGGATCCTATGGGATGTGTCAGGGCCTAGACTCCTTTGAGCATCTGAAGACACCTCTGAGTGGTGCCGAGGGGCGCCTTGGACTGGGGGTCCACCAAGTGGTGTGTGGGCAAGTGTGTGTGTGTGCTCATGAATATGCACATGTGGGTGTTGTAAGAGTATACACGTATGAGCATGTATGGACACGTGTGTGCATGATTGTCTAAGTGTGTATGCATGTACCTGTGAGTGCTCAAGAGTGTTTGTGCACGCACATACGTGCACACATGAATGTGTGCATGAATGTGGAGGGGTGAGAAGATGAGGCCTGTCTGGAGGGGAAGCAAAGAACCCATGTCACTCTAAGGAAGCTGAAAACCTGTAGAAGGTTCCTAGCCTGGCCCAAGGGCCCCAGCACCCTGTGTTGACCCCCCTGGCAAGAAACTGAGGCCGGGAGACCTGGGAGATTAGCCTCCCTGTCCTGGGGACCTGGCTGGGGTCCAGAGACAAGTTTTGGGGCAGTTTCCCCTTAATCAAAGCTGGGAAAAGGCTCTGAGGTGGTAGGTGAGAAGGAAGAGGGAGGAGGTGCTAGGGAGCTGGGTTTCTGTTCCCCACAACTCGAGGGGGTGCCAGCCGCTCCTTGGTTTGTGTGAGCAGCTCTGCTGCAGCCCTGGTCTGGTGGAAGATGAGATCCAGCGGTTGGCTTGTGGAACTGGAGCCCTAGACATGACCACGTTAGCCTCAGAGCTCTCCCAACCTACCCCCTGCCCTGTCCTTACCTGGGGCAGGAGAACACCCAAGAGGCATTCTTAAATACAGCTGTGTGTTTATTCACCTCCATCCTGCTGCTCACCAGCCCCAGTGCAGGTGCTGGGGATGAACAGGACCCAGGCCCTGCTCTCAGGAAGCTCCTGGTCCAGTGAGGAATGCCCACAAACCCACTGGGGCGGCTCCATGTCCTAGTGCTGGCAATGGGGGCTTCTGTCTCCTCCCTAAATCCTGCAGCCCCGGTTCACACCCACCCCCAGGGGAAGGTTTCCCAGGACAACAAGCTGAGGAGGGGAGGCAGAAGGGCCGGCGCTGACAGCCAGAAGTGGTCAGCTCCAGGCCGCATGCCAGACACACCAATATGTCCTTGTGTTTTGTCATCCCAGCACGGTGCCACCCTACAGCCCTGGAGGCTCAAGCCCCGCGACCTCAGGGGTCAATATGGCCAACAGCATTGCCAGCCTCCGTCTCAAGGCCAAGGAGTTCAGCTTGCACCATAGCCAGGTGCCCACGGTGAATTGATGGCCGGCCCCACCAGGACCCAGCTGCCTTCCGGGTCTACAACAACAGAAAAGAGGGCAGACACGCAGGAAAGTGACCTTCTCCTGTCCGCTGTCCCCAGGACAGGCTGGTAGGCCTGTCCTGGCCCTTCTCTCCCGCCCGGACTCCTGGGCCCGAGAGGCTGCTGAGACACCTGAAGCCTGGCTCAGCCCCTCGTCCGTGGCCACCTGGAGACTTTGGCCCATGACCCTTGGAGGGGATGGGCCAGAAAGTGGAGCAGAAGCTCACCAAGGACCTCACTTACTTTGTGTATTAAAACCAAATAGCTTTTGTCTTTAAGAAATAAAAAATTTTTAAGCCCTAAAAGGTTGTGGGAGGGCAGATAAGAGCAGCAAACTAATTAAGGGCCGGCCATGTGGGGCGCTGCTCTGGCCTGCAGCAGCCATGGTGATTTCCCTGGGTCTGGCTCGAACCAGCAGCCAGCAAGGCCAGCTGCCCTCATATCTGTGTCTTCTTCTGAATGAAGTCCTCCATCACCCTGCAGAGTCCCTGGGGTGGAGAGTGGGATAGGGGGACAGAGACCTGCCCCAGGCTCCATGGAACCCAGGTATTTAGGTGCCTCTGGGCAGGACCCCCCTATCTGGTCAGGCGGTGTCTCCTCTTCCCTATAGCAGGGGGCAGGGGGCGTGACCATGGACGGGCTAGAGGGTGTGTGGGGCAGATACTGAAATTGAATCCCTTGCTTCTGCACATGCAGAAAGCGTGGGACCCCTCCGGGCATTTGACTGTGGAGGGGCCCGGGCAAATGGCCCAGAAGGTGGGGTGCAGAGTGGAGGTCCCAAGCTGGCTCACAGGACAGAGGAAGAGTCCTGACAGCCAAGGCCACCGGAAGGCCTTCTCCCAATTCCCCCTTTTGCGGAGGGTAACGGGGTGAGAGAGGACACATGTACCACCAGCCAATGACATCATTTATGAGGAGTCTATAGAAAACTGTGGGTGAGGGGAGTGGTCTGGAGCCACCCCTTCCACCTGGCTCCATGCCTCCCCTTCTGAGGGGCACACCCTCCAGGGCAGGTAAGAGATCATTTCCAATAAAAGTAACCTCAACCAGTCCCCAGGGAGTGGGACAGCACTCCTGGACCCCCAGGGGGCAGCCCGCGCTGTTCCATGGCGGTCACACCCTGGTGGGGTCCACACTCTATAGTCTGCGCATACTGCAGCAGAGCGCCCCCGAGTGCCAGCATTCCCACACAGGCTGCAGCCGCATGACCTCAAACAGGCCGAAGCCATGTGACAATCCTTGCATGAGGCATGGTCCCCATTTTTGTTTTAGAAGGGATGGTGACTATACCCAGGAGTGAGGTGAGGAGCCCTCCCCCTTCTCCCCCAATTCACCCCTAGATAGTCCTCCTGGTACTCCATCTGGAATTCTACCATGAGAACACGGTCCTTGGGGTGGAGCTTGGCCTCCTCAGATGTGCAGACACACTTGGGAAGCTCGGCCGTGTGGCTTCCTTGTGGCTGGAGGGTTGGGACTCTGGTCAGCAGGAGAGCGTGGGACACTGAGGGGGCTCCGGTGTGGGAGGGGACATTCTGCTGATGCCTTGAGCTGGCTCAGGCCCACCTGACTACGAAAGTTGGGCCAGGCACAGGAGAGACCTGCACCTTGTCAGGGGTGGGGGAGGCAGCCAGACCTGTTTTCTTGCTCACTTTGGCCTCTGCTTTAGCGAAGTGCTTTCTGGGCCTCCATTTTGCCATTTATCACGGAACAAATATTATGAAACACTTGCTGTGTGCCGGGCCCTACCCAGACCCTGAAGAGAGAGCAGAGAACTGATACTGAACTGACAGACAGGGTGCCTGGCTGTAGAGGCCACACCCAGCACAGAGGCCCCAAACATAGTCTAAGGCATCCAGGCAGGCTTCCTGGAAGAGGTGCCCTGGAAGGATGAAGAGTTCACCAAACTAAGAGGGGAGGGAGAACAGAGTTCCTGGCTAAGGAAACAGCATGTGTGAAGGCCCTGGAGCAAGCCAGAAGCTGTCTCTTTGGGCCAGCTCCAGGGTTCGATCTCCTGGTTCAGGATAAAGGTGAAGAAGCAGGAGCCAGCTCAAGTGGAGATGGTATGTCCAGATCATTCTGGCACTGGAGAAGCACAAGGGGATTTGTGTGGGGAGGGACAGGGAGGAATGGGAAGGGACCCACGCCCTGGGCTGCGTGTGGAGGCTGAGAGATCCCTAAGGAGACCCAGGCATATATCCAGGCAGGAGAACCCGCAGCCTGGACCACATGGGGACAGAGCGGGCAGATCTTGGAAGTGTCCTGGACACAGCAGGGGTAGGGTTTGATGACTAGATGATGGGCTGAGGGAAAGGCAGAGGCCAGAAACCCTGGAAATGAGAGCTGCCTGGTAGAGTTCTCTGGAAGATGCTGGCCTGCCCTTCCACCTAGACAAGAGCTGGGGCCATCCTGGTCTGAGCAGTGTCCTCCCTCACTGGAGCTGACCTCTCACCCCTACCAGGGGATTTGCACCAGCCAAAGGCTGGCCCACGGGGCCCAGAACAGTGCACTCCTGGGCAGCCAGGAAGAATGGCCCTTTCCTCCCCAGAAGTACTGACCTGGGAGCAATGGAGGGACAGGCCCGCCCAGGCACTTGTCAGTGCTCCAGAGCTCGGATGGAGGACACACATCCGGTCTTTCTATTTGCAATCCAAAGGGAGGGTGCAGTGAAGCATGGCCAGGTTGGGGCTGCCTGCAGCAGAGGTGGGGTCACACTGGGTGGGGGCTCCAGCTGAGGCCTGGAAGGCAGGTCCCAAGAATCCCAGCTTTGGAAAAAGCCAGGGGCAGGGTTCCCACAGAGGTGCTGGCCCTGCCATGGGGCACAAGGACGTCAATGTCACTTCCTCCCGAGCGCTCTAGCAAAAACAAACCCGCTTAATCGTTTACATATGTTGCTCTGGGGAGCTGAGGGAGGGGGCACAGAGGCCCTCCCCGTAAAAAGAAATGTATTTGCACATTGCTGTCGTGTTGTAGCCTAATTGCAGGGCTGTGCGGGAGCTTCGTGGGCACTCGTCCCGGGACAGAATTTTCCATGAGGAGAAGGTACCCAAGGCCCCATCCCAGGCTGGGAGAACTCGGAATCCTCTCTCTGCCTCCCTTTGTCCGTTTGTGAGTTTGGGAGAGGGCATTGTGTGCATCTACTTCTGTTTCTTGTTTGAAATACAGGAACTTAAGGAGAGAGAGAGAGAGAGAGAGAGAGAGGGAGAGTGAGAGAGAGAGAGAGAGAGAGAGAGAGAGAGAGAGAGAGAGGGAGAGTGAGGGAGAGAGAGAGAGAGAGAGAGAGAGAAGGAAAGGCAGTCTGGCTCTTATGAAACTCAAAACCTGAGAAATAAAGGCCAGTTTTACCTTGGGCAAGGCACTTCTCTGGGACTCAGTTTCCTCCTCTGTAAATAGGGAGAATAACAGAAGCCACTTCACAGGGTTGTTGGCAAAAGTTACCCTCTGAAAATGGGCACTTTGGTGTTTATGGTGGAGGAGCACAGAGCGAGGGATGGAGTTTGAGGAAGTCAAAATACTCCCCGTCCTGGGGGGAACTGGCATGTCCCCTGTCCGGGGAACCAGGCACACACAGTTCAGGGGCTCATCTCCTGTCCCTTTGGTGCCCACACTCCTTGGGAGTGCCAGTTGGTGACAAAAGCAAAATGGTGCCCCCAGTTCCTGTACCTCTACCTCCCGACCCTGGAGGGCTCTTTGGGGTCACTGTCAGGCACAGACCTGGGAGAACACCCACCCTCTCCCCACAAATCACAGGGCAAGCAGTCAGCTCCTGACCCAGCCTTCTCTCAAAAGACAAAGAAACAAACAAATCCCCAACCACCAGCGGGGGTCACAGAGGGGAAATCAGTACAAGCCTTCCGGAAAATGTACCAATGGCCATGAAAACGTGTGCAGGTTCTCACCCATCTCTAAGCCCCACTTGGAGAAATAATCCAAAATGGGGGGAGAGTGGCGGGAGGGGGAAGCAACGTGTGCCAAGATGTTTATCACACATTTCATACATGCAGTGTAAAAAATCGGGACAGACACAAGACAAAATGCAAATCGTTTCCATATTATGGTGGTTCACAATCCAGTGTCCATATTTCTGTAATGTGGTTAATAACCTGATAGAAAACCAAACTCAGCAGGCCAATGTGACAGTCTCAACGACACAAGGAGCTCTTTGAAGCTAAAACAATGTGCTTTCTTCCCTTTTCTGTCCCCCTGGGCGGCTCGGTCAGAGCTGAACATGTCTTTTCGATACCTTTCGGTGAGCGGCGCTATCCCAAGCTCTCCACTCCACTGCCTGGCGTTCCATCAGTCCTCTGGCCTTGAAGCTTTGGGGTAGTGACGTCATCAGTGACGCCCTTTTATATTGCAAGTGCTGGAAAGGGTGGGTTCGAAAGCTTCTCAACTCTTAGTTCACATCTTAGAAGTGGGAATGGATCGAGCTTGGGAGGTGAGGGATCAGGAGTGGGCACCTGGAAATCGGAAGAACTGAGAGGCAGCCAGACCTTTGTGTCATCTCCTCTCTTTGAGTGGGGGTGCAACCTCTGACTTGCTTCTAACCAACAGAGTGTGGTAATATTGAGACATGTAATTAAGATCCCTACTTAGTTGACTTTGACATAATCCAAAAGGAGATTATCTTGGGTGAGACTGACCTAACCAGGTGAGCCCTCTAAGAGGGTCCATGCTTTCCCTGAAAGGAGAGAGTCAAAGCAGAGAGATGCCTGCCTGCTGGCCTGGAAGAACAAACAGCCATGCTGTGAACCGCCTGTGGAGGGGGTGGACCTGGCTGCTGAGGGCCTCAGTCTTATAGCACAAGGAACTGAATTCTGCCCACAGTCTGAGTGAACTTGGAAGTGGACACTGACCTTCAGGGAGACCTCAGCCTGGAGGCCCCCTGCCTGCAGCTTTGTGAGACCCTGAGTAGAGTTCTTGAGGTACAGAAACTGTAAGATCATTACTGCCGTTGTTTAAAACTGCTACGTTTGTGGCAAGTTGTTACCCAGCATAGAAAACTGATACAGGTCGAGATGGTGGTGGGAAGTCCTTTTTGAGTTTGGCCTTCCTCTGCCCATGGTGTACCCAAAAGAAACCCCAGACCTACTGCAGAGGAGACATGAAGCCTCTATTCAAATTGTCTGCCAGGCCACAGTAACAACCTCCTGTCTTATCTTCTTCCAGGCCATTCTGCACAAGCCAACAGAATAACTGCCCTAAAACACAGCCTTGGGCATGTCCCTCCCCTGCCTAAAGCCTCCTATGGCTCCCCAGGGCCTCCCCAGCAAAGTTCCATCACGCAGGCCAAGTGTCTGAGGATCCAGCATCTAGCCCTGCTGTCCCCTACCCCCAGGTTCCTCAGACAACCCAGACAACTCTGTCCCTGGACCCATCACATGCTCTCTTTCCACTCTCCCCTGCAGGGACATGCTCCCCACCCAGCCCCCTCTGCCAGTGAAAATCCATTCCAACGCCAGTTCTGATGTAGTGTCAACTTTTTAAAAAACCCAGTTAAATTCTAGCAGATGCATTAGCATGTCTGGGGAACTGTGTGTGGTTTGAAACAAAATAGTTCAATGTTACAATTTTATATTTGGAAAATGGAAAGAAAAACCCTATCATTTTCATAGTTCAAACTTTAAAAAGTGAAGCTCCTCAGCGTTTTGGCTGGCATGGATAAAAGGAATGACAGTTTTCTCACCGGTGAGCACGCTGCAGGACCTCCAGGGAGTAGAGGTAACATGAACTACCACAGTCTCCCTCTCTTTTGGAGACATAGATACTGTAGATATATACATATCTAGAGTATAATATAAATATCATATATTTAATATGCACACATACAAAA
Organism: Rhinolophus sinicus; assembly: GCF_057876585.1. NCBI lineage: Eukaryota > Metazoa > Chordata > Mammalia > Chiroptera > Rhinolophidae > Rhinolophus > Rhinolophus sinicus. The sequence continues at coordinate 5,782,911 of NC_142516.1, read as the reverse complement.
TATTAGACATATTAGGCATGTAATACGCATATATATTTACTATGCATGGTGAAAAAGTCTGGAATCATAATCCATAACATGAACAGTGATTTTCTCAAGGATGTGGGATTGTGGGTGTATATTCTTGAGGTATACCCTTGTAAATTTCCCTACTTGGGTACTAAGATATGGGCAAGAATCTTTTTAAAATCCTATCCAAACCGGAACCATCTTTTTTGAAGGACAATATGTACCCTGAGCCTTAAAGACGGGCATGTCTTTTGGCCCCGTGATTTTACTTCTAGACACGTACCTGAAAGAAATGGGTGTGCACAGAGATTTATGTACAAAGATGCCAGTGAAAGCATTGCTTATGCTGATGCAGCCTGGAAAATTAATTATCCAACAATAACGGCGATTAAATAAATGATGAGGGCATCCGGGGTGACAGAATGCCAGGGAGCTATTAAAATTCATGATATTGACCATTGAAAGCCCTGGGAGGAAGTATAGAAGTATTAAGTTAAGTCTCAACCAATGACAAAAGTCCAGTCCAAAGTGTTGCTGCGAGGCTGTGAGCCCTGAGCACAGACACCACCCACATCTGTGACACACGGATGTCTCCCCCGTGCCAAGAAACTCTGAGTATTTTTTATTATGGAATTCCATCCTGAATAAAAACAATCCTGAATCCCTATCTCTCCGTACCACACACACACACACACACACACAAGCGTTCATTTTGCACAGCATTCATTCACCTCATAGAAACGACCTAGGAGCCAGGTGCTCTTCCAAGACCACGAGCACCACAGGGCACACAGCCACGTCTCTGCCCCCAACAGCGCACATTCCAGAGGGAGAGACGGACAATGAAGCAGGTGAAGACTGTGTGGGGCCTTGCTGGCCTTGTGAGAACATGGCCTCCCTCTGATGGCAGAGAAGCCTCTGGCTCTGGGTGGGGGACGACCTGAGGACTGAGGGCAGATGCAGGGATCTGGCAGGAAGGTTGTTGCAGTGACGAAGGTCCTCAAGGCAACGTACGCCAACAAGGGTCCCAGCGGGTGAGAGTGTGGGAGGTTTTCGTTCTTCTTTGAGCTTTTCTGTAGTTTCTAAGCCTTTGACATTGACCATTGCTCATGAGTGCATGGAATGAACAGATTTTGAAACTTCCATCTACCTTTCAGGTTCCAATTCAAATGATGCCTCTCCCAGGAAGCCTGCTTGGATTCCCCCCGACCCCAACAGACACCCTCTCTTCTGTGATTGCCTGGCCACTCTGGAAGCCCATTCCCAAGCGCAGTGGCCTGCCAGGGACACACACACAGAGGCCCCAGGGTCCCCTTGATATTATGTGGGAAAAGGGCTCTGCCTCCCCAGGGGTCCCCAAGGTTCTGTCCCTGCCTCCAGGACTATGCAAACCAATCCCCTTTGTCCTCTCACTTTTGCCTGTTCCTCCAAGTCCCTCACACATGAAGGAAGTTCTTGGAAGCCTAGAGTCAAGAAATCCATTAAAGAGAGCCCCAGGGGTTCCTCGGAGGGGCCCTTATGGGAGCCTGGGGCGTCCAGGTGGACAGGGTGCAGCATCTGTCTTGGGCTTCCTCCTTAGGAGTGTGTACTGGGCTGAACCTGAAAGTTTCTACAGCATTGGATCAAACTGGCAACATTTCAAGGAGAGGGCTGGAACTCACAGACCAGCACCCTGACCCTGGGGTCTGATGACAGGCCAGTCCAGCTCTGGCCTCTCCTGCTCACTCAGAGCCCAGGAGAAGATACCCCAGACACATGGCTCCTACCAGAGACAGCTCCACCCTCCCAGGCCCTGGGCTCCGCCCAAAAGTTCTTGTCTTGCTGTGAGTTCCCCAGGCTGCCACCAGCATGCTCCACTCCCCAGCACTCCCCTCATTTCACACCACCCCAAACCCCAGGTCAGGAGGGAGGAGGCAGCCCCAAAGGGTCAATCCAAGTCTGGGTGGAGAGTGTGCTGCAGGTGAAGGGATGAGGCCAGAATTCACCGCTGCCCATGGTCAACCCCACTTGGTACCCGAGATGGCTGGAGGGTGGCCAACTGGGGTACCACAGAGGGGAATGAATGATGGGGTACACATGGGGCGCAGCATCCCTGTGGCTCCTCCCCCTACATCCAGGTCTCAGGTTTACGTGGTCCCGGTGGCGTTGGATGCCCTCCAAATCCGGGTCTGAGCTGGGGACGCTGCCCTTTCCGCCCTTTTTCCCAGGAGAGAAATACAGAAATATAAAAACAAGCAGGTTCTGTTCCTCTAGCCTCACCACATCCCAGGTCAGGGACATTGGGCCAGTCACCTCTCCTCTCTGAGCCTTACTGCCCTCATCTGCATCCCCTCCCTCTTGGGATCGTTTTTTAAGAGTTAAGTGAAAAAAATTCTAAGTACCATGCCCAGCCAACGCTTAGCAAACGGTAGGCTCTCAACACATGGTTTCTAGGTGAGCAGCCGCGGCCCGAGAATGGAGGTTGTCTCACCACCAGGGGGCAGTGTTATCCACTCCCAGCTCCGAGCGCGGCAGGGTAGGGGATAACTAACGCGGATTTCTAGTGAGGCCCGTCAGTCCATCACTCCACGGGGGCAGTTCAGAAGCTGCAGGGAGGGAAGGTAGGAGGTGGACATGCCCAGGTGCTGCGGGAGGCTTCCCAGATCCTGGCCAAAAGGGGCAGTGCTGGGAGAGGGTTCAGGGAAAGTGAGGCAGTACACGCAGTGGTGAGACCAGGGCCTTGGACCCCTACAGGCTGCGGTCAGAGCCGAAAAGCCCAACCACCCCCTGGAACCTGTGCCCTCACCTGTAAAAACGGAGGTCGTAGACCACCTCACTGTCCCTGGCGGGAGGCAGGAGGCTGTCTCAGAGCAGCGTGCTTGCTGGCTGCTTGGCTTAACGCCACAGGCAGGGCGCGTCTGTGCGTTTGCCAGAGCCCATGCCCTCCTGTCAGTTTGGCCCCAGACACGCAGGCTCAAAAAAGTCCAGCGAGCTGGAGCCTCAGGCGGGCGTGGGCAGCCGTGGACGCCAGGAGCAAGCAGCCAGGAGGTTGCGAGGCTATGGGCCAGCTGGTCAGATACACCACTTAATGATTAAAGCCACAGGCGTCCCAGGACAAGAGTCTAGGAGAGACTCGATTCCTCACATGTGAGCACATTTGTGATTTTCAAAACTTGCAAAGACTGAAGGAGCCAGCAAGTTCCTTTTAGTGGTTGGTCATTCCAGACCCTCCTCCTTGACTGACAGTCCTCAGGAGAAGAGGAAGTGGGGCTCACTGTGGGCCCCTTCCATCAGCACCTGCACCACGGGGTGGGGGGGGATGGGGGGAGCACAGGAGGTGTCCACAGGGCACAAAGGAGCATAACCTCACCCTCACCTCGTTAAACTCCAGAGAAGTGTCAAAAACCACATCTGTCTGGGCCTGGGCCTCGAGAGGAAACTGGCAGTGGTTCCCAGGCCTGGCCATGGCTGGGACTCACAGGGGAGCTTTTTAAAAATGCAGGTGCCTAGCATCCCTTGAGACCCGCCAAACCGGAAACTCCGGGGTGGGTCTGAGAAGTCTGCATTTATTACAGGTCTGGATTCAGATGCCATTAGGTTTATTGACCTGAACGGAGTCTCCCCTCACTCGTCCCCTTCTTCGGGAGGAAGAGGGAGTGATGTTTTCAATGCTCTGTTATATGAGTGGAGAAACTGTCTATCAATCTTGACAACACATCTCCAATTGGCCACATCACCCAGGAATCCAGGAGGCACATGTGTGTGCACACGTATACACACACGCACACACACACACACAGAGGCCAGCTGGGCCAGGAGCTCACGTTCAGCAGGTCGCCAGGAAACCAGGCAACCTCGAAGGGACGAAGGGACGCCCTGTCCTTCAAGTACAGCCCCAGTGGCTTGTGGCCAGCGGTCTGGTGGCCGAGGAGGTGTCAGCTGCTGGTCACAGGTGGCGGGCTGCTTCCCATATGATCTGCAGGGCCATGGAAGCACAGGGGATCTGGGCCACGGTGTAGGCCAGGGAGCGGGTGGGCGCCCGGAGCTTCCCCAGGTAGGCCACGGTGTGCACCATGCGGCCCAGGAAGACGAGGAGGAAATGCATCCGGGCCACAAAAGGGTGGGGCCCCAACAAGGAGTAGATGAGGCCCAGGAACAGGAAGGGGTAGATGGTCTCCATGTCGTTTCGGTGGGCTCTGGGAAGGCAAGGGGGTGCAGTCAGCCAGGTGGCAGCTTTGAGAATGTCATAGAAGCTGGGGCCTTCTGCCCTGAGAGGCCCTGCCCCACTGGGGATCGTCTCAGGGGCACCAGACATGTCCATTCAGGGCCAGAGCAAGCGATACCCTGGAGGTGGGAGGGATGGCAACTCCAAGCTGGCACCTGCCAGCAGCTGAGGAAACAAAGCTCCGTTAACAGGAGCCATGGGCTATGCGTTGGGGGTTTCTTACCAAGCCCACTCCCTGCCACAGTCTCCCCGATCCTCCCCTCTGGGCTTGGACCCCAGGCGGGAAAAGTGGGGTTCTGAGGGGTTGAGTGAGAGCTGGGTGTACCTAGGTCTGTCTGGAGGCCATGCTCTTTACCACCATGGCCAACCTCCTTCCAAATGCAGGTTCCTGGGCCCTCCTGGGTGGGCTGAGCCTAAGAGCACGAAATCCATGCATGCCTCTTATTTTGCTCCTAAACATAAGCATCCCCCCTCCCGCTTTCAGGGATAATAATAACAAGAACAGCTTCCACTCACTGGAGCCAACCAATCGCCAGACGCTGGCAAAGCTCTCTGTTTCATCCGTGCAATCCTGCTTCTTTTGTTGTTGTTTAAAATAATCAAGCGTGTGAGTATGTTGTGTGTGTGTGGGGGGAGGCCTGTGTATAACCCTACCATAAATAAATGACCAAGAAAGAAAATTCACCCACTTTGGCTAAGAGTCAGTTTACATTTCCCATGACTCCTGCTAATGGGCAGCTTCCTTTACGGCGGGCGGGGAGGTCGAGTCCCATAAATTAGAGACTGAGAAAGTGACTGAAGCCATAGATGGCATGTTGGAAGCTCACATAAACAAGATACCCGGTGCCCGGGCCATGACCTCCCGGGCACCGGGTGGCAAAGGATAGGCCACATGTGTGAGGCTCAGGGAGTCTGCTGGAACCGAGGCCCTTCTCCAGGCCTTCCAGCTGGGAAGCGTTTCACGAATGCTGTGCCAGTGGGCCAGGCCCAGCCCAGCATCCCTGGGTGGTGACCTGCTGCAGAGTCCTCTTCCCTCCCATTACAAGGAGAGCCTTAGGCAAGGGTTGTGGTATGTGGTATGTGGGCTGGGCAGGGCAGGGAGGGGGCCTGGAACAACCCAAAGCTGTAGGGGCCTCTGCAGGGTGGGTGTGGTCAAGGAAGAAGAGGTTTGCACTGAAGCCTACATGATGAGGGGCTGTCAGTGCAGGGGAAGAATTTTTCAGGAAGAGGGTTTGGCACATGCAAAGGTCCTGAGGTGACAATGAGCATAGTGTATTCAAGGCATAGAAAAGTGAACGTGTGGCTGGAAGGTGAAGCACAAGAGGAATTGGGGCAGGATAAGGGTGGGGAGGAGCCTGAGAAGCAGGATAAGGAGTCTGGAATTCAGTCGGAGTGTACGAAAGCTCCCGTAAACCCAGCAGGGCCTGGATCTTTCTTAGGTCAAACTCAGAACATGGCAGTTGTGTCTCTGTCCCCATACATTGGAGCTTACATGAGTCTTCCTTCTCCTTTTCTCCTAAATCTCGACCTTGGGACTCAGCCACAGGGAAAGTAAGTCTCCAACAGGGCATGTCTCACCCAGCTGTGTCAAAGACTGCCGCCTCCTACACCAGAGAATGGCAGGCCCTGGCAGGCCCTAGCCACAGGGAAGGAAAGGGGGAAACAGAACTGGGGCCACTCTAATTCCTCAACCCAGCAAGTCCCTTACCTTACATGGGAGTTATAGGGAGGACGCAGGAAGTGCCCCCCTAAAATCGCTCCGTCCTATTGGAATGGAGCTGTTATACCAACACTGCCCCCCTCCTTGAGTTCTTAAGGGCACACCTTTGGAAAACCCATTTTAAATTAAATCAGTGTGTCTCAGAATGGGGTCTGCCTACCCAGGTGACCTGAGAGGTGGTGCCATCTGGATGAGGTGTTATGTGTGTGTTACATGCCGCTGAGTCAGCTCAGTCTCTTAGTGACACTTTGAATGAGTGGCGTCCACAATGTCCTGTCCTCTCAGCCCTGTTCAGCTCCTATGGACTCTGCCTATGGCTTTCTTTCTTTTTTTTTTTTTCATGGGGTCAGTCCATCTGATATTTGGTCTTCCTCCTCCCAGCATTGCGGCCTGCTATTTTCCCAGCATTATTGTCTTTGCCAAAGACTCCTGATGTGCTTGAAGTAGGACAGCTTCCGTTTTGTCATTTTTTGCTGCCAGAGACGTTTCAGGCTTAATTGGCTTTAGGACCCACATACTTTAAGGAAAAGTATCTGAATGAATGGGTTTCCTATGCTACTTATGCTTTTCCTGAAACTTTTAGATAAATACGTAATTTTTGTCATGGTTACATATTTTTATCTAAAAGTTTCAGGGAAAGCGTAAGTAGCATAGGAAACCCATTCATTCAGATACTTTTCCCTATAGTATGGATTTATATTTTAAGAGTGGGTCTTTTTTTTCAAGAAAGCAGTTAAGATAATCGTTGGCCAAACCCCAAAGAGCAGGTGACAGAAAGAAGTTGGGGAAACACGGGGTGGGAGATGTTCACGGCAGGTGTGGGCCCTGCTCTGTGGGGCAGGATGGAGGCTGGGGAGGTGGTCTTTGCAGGAAACCACGCAGTGGGTGCCGAGCCCCACCTCTGAGTGCTAACAATTGGGGCTGGAAGACTCAGAGGCCAGCATGAGGGAGGAGAGGTGGCTGGGAGCGGAGAAAAGCCCCAAAGCTCTAACCCAGAGACCCCAGGGCTGGCCCCACCCTCCCTTCTCACTCTGGTATGTCTCAGACCACAGTGGGGCCCCCACGAAGCCACAAGTGGTGCCAAGGACAGGGAGACATGGGGAACTCAGGAATGATGCAAGAAAACGTACTCCCTCCCCACTCCAGGATCTGAATTGAGAGATACAGATGGAGTCACTTACGTGACTCTTGGGCAAAATGTGTCATTCAAGTAACCACCAGTTTTTAAAGGAAAATGTCATCCCAAGAAAATTCCCGCTAGACTGAACTTGCACGGCCCTCTGCAGCATTGGGCCCGCCCCCTTTCTCCAAACAGACATTGCAACACCAGCTGCATTTTACAGCATCAGGTTACATACAGCGGCGGTGGGGAGAGGGAGACCTGGTTACCCCCAGATACCCTGGGCAGGGACAAAGCTGACAGCCACACCAGGTCTCTCCTTTTCCTTTCCCTGCTCCCTTCCCTGTTTTCCATCCACATTGGCGATTTCCTCGAATTCAGTTTAATACAATGTAAAGGCTACTTAGTTTAAAAGGCAGATTTGAGAGAGTAAAACCGCCTTCGTGAAGAGGAAAAGTGTTTAAGAGCAGAGCCCACATGTCAGCAGGCCTGGGAGGCCTGGGCTCAATCGCAGTTTAGCTGTCATGAGCTATGTGGCCTTGACAAACCTGTTTCTTTCTCTATAGATAATAGTCACCTCCTGGGAAGGCTGTAGGGAGAGCCAAGCGAGCTGGTACCTATAAAGTGCTTAGAATGCTGCCTGTCAGTGAGTAGGTGCATCCTAAGTGAGCTGCCATCTTCGTCATTCTTGTCACCACCATCGCCAGCCCTGTCGTGGCCAGGCTTGTCGAAGCTAATTTCACCCTCTTGATTTTGCCAGATTCCGGACCGCCCTCAGATGCCTTGGCCAAATTAATAAAAAACACTTTAGGGTGCGGTGGAAAGTGAGTGCTAGGCTAGGAGCCTGCAGCTCTGCTGTGGGGCTAATTAGTTCCTTGGCCTAGTGCAGAGCTCCCTCCCTCCGTTCACCACCCCCAAAAGGAATGCATTGGATGATGTCTAAGGGACTTCTGGGAATGAGATTTGGGAACCCAATTTCCTGACAAACCAGTTCACTCAGACTAATTCTACATACTCCAAATAGTCAGAAACAGTCCAAAGCCGGGTCAAGTGTTCATCTTCCTTCTTTGGGATCACTCAGATATCCCCTCACTGCAGTTTCATACACAGACTCAAAATTGGACCAAAACATGCAATGCCAGGAGACTTGGATTGGTATCATAGAAGGAAGGTGGGTCTCATCATTTGCCTTGAAACCTAGCTCCTGACTTCTCCCAGAGCTGGGCTCACGGTTTGGCTCCAGCCTGAGCTCATCTGCAAGGCAGATTTACCCTCCGAGAACCAAGACCTAAGGGCTTTCCTGTTTGTGCAAAGGGTGCCCCTGACTGCACTCCAAACTCTTGTCTAATAGTTAACTAACTTTTGCTTCCAGGGCCTCGTTCCCTCTGGAACTGGGTTCCAGCCAGTTCTCCGGTAGCGGGCGGCAGGATGTGTGATTCTGAGGTCTGCACCCTCAAGGTTCCATGATGTGAAGTCAGGAGGAGGAGGAGCCCAGGGACCAGGACGGCCCAGGTCAGGCATGGTCAGTCCCCAGTCAATACTCGCCAAATGGATATGAAACAGTATTAGATCAGAGATGCTCAGAAGGTACTGAATTGAATTTCAACCATTTGAGCCTCAGTCCTACCGTGTTTCCCCCAAAATAAGACCGGGTCTTATATTAATTTTTGCTCCAAAAGAGGCATTGGGGCTTATGTTCAGGGGATGTCCTGTTGAAAAATCATGCTAGGGCTTATTTTCCGGTTAGGCCTTATTTTCGGGGAAACACGGTACTACAGATGGTGGGTCATTTTGATCAGAAGAAAAAACTGTATTGGGTGGGTGGAAATGTCTCTCACTGGCATGGTAAGCTTAGCTACGTAGAACACCCGAACCCTGCGGGAGGCCAAACACATCCTCTTGGTGGCTGTGGTGCGTTGGCTCAGGCTACCCCGTCATGGCAGACTGCTGCCTCACCTACACGTCCTTCTCCACTGCCCAGGGAGTCGAGCCACCCAGGGGTGAAAGTGGGATAAGGGTCACCAGTATGGCTTCGTGTATGGGAAGGCTTTTGTTCACTAAAGCACAACAAGTGTTTACCAGTGTCTTGCACATAGTAGGTGCTCATTAAATGTTGGCTGACTGGATGGACCTTATATGAAGGGCTACATACTGTAGTTACATGAGAAAAGGTGAAATAGCAAAGAATTTCACTTCTTACATTACACATATTCTGTAATTTTTAAAAGCCACAAGTATGTATATTACTTTAGATGGCCAAGGCCATAAGAAAGTAAAAAATAGACTTTCTTTGAACAAAACATTCTCTATTACATATATGACCAGTGTCCCACCCATTTCTGCCTGTGATGCATGGGAATGTGCTGAGAACTATGTGAGGGATTCTTTTCTGTCTCACTGCTGTCCCGCTACCCACTTCTCTATGAAACTCCACTGACAACCCCCAGGCCACTGGGAGTGCCACCGCCTCGCTTTCCAGCCCACTGGTGTAAAATAGCAGAGAGGAAATGGCCCAGAAGTCCAACTGAGATGGGTGACATGAAATTAAGATTTAGTCTCTGATGTAATTTTACACAGCCATTTTTTAAGAATCATTGAGGGCCGGCCCGGTGGCTCAGGCGGTTGGAGCGCGTCCTCTCAACCACAAGGTTGCCCATTTGACTCCCTCAAGGGATGGTGGGCTGTGCCCCTGCAACTAACAATGGCAACTGGACCTGGAGCTGAGCTGTGCCCTCCACAACTAAGATTGAAAGGACAACTTGACTTGGAAAAAGTCCTGGAAATACAAACTGTTCCCCAATAAAGTCCTGTACCCTTTTCCCAATAAAAATCTTTGAAAAAAAGAATCATTGAGTACTATTTACTGACATGGAAAATGAAATAATGTTAACTGGAAAAAAATCAGAACCCCAAATTGGGTATACAAGGTATGCCTACGAGTCATTTTATGAAAAATATTTAGACCTAGAAGACAAAGAGGAACTAGGTGAAAATGTTTACAGTGATTAGAATTGTGAGTGGTTTTCCTTTTTTCTTCTTCTATGTATTGTCAACATAATTCAAATTGTCTGCCATGTGCTGATTTTTATAATAAGAAAAATGTTTCTGGTGGACTGGGGGATGCTAAGTATGAGAATATGTTCAACTTCACTCGGAAATAAATGCAAAATAAAACCAAAATGTGACATACGTTTTCACCCATCGCACTGGTGGTATATCCACCCAGGAGTAGACATGCTGAGGTGGCAAGGCCCCAGAAAAACATCTCACACACCGGTGCTGGGCATACGTTTGTGCCCTATTGGACAATATTTCTTGGCATTTAATTGCATCCTGCTGTTTTGCTCACATGTACACGCAAAGGCAAATGAAAGAGGTTTGGATGCACTCTGTTCATAACAGAAGGGAGAGCAGCCTAAATGCCCATCAGAGGGGAGCTGGGCAGGTGGGTCAAAGACACATTCAGCAGAGTAATGGCATAAATGCCGCAGCCCCGAGGCAATGACCGAGGCCCCTCTATAAGCTCGTGTGAAACCTCTGCTGTTGTGTGAAAAAAGCAGAGTACAGCCAAATGGGTGAAAGGTGATCCTTTGGGGGTTAAAGGACAGAGCGTGGCACATGTGTTTGTGCGTTCAGAAAACACGGTAACTGCATTGGCGCCTTGGGAGAGAACTGGGTGGGACCGCAGTCAGAGATGGGAGGGAGACTGACCTCCCTGAATATCCTTTGCTCCCTTTGTAATCCTGAGCCATCAGCATGTATTACTTTTCCACAATTAATTAGAAATCAAATCAGTGAATAAATAGAGCAGTCTGACAGCGTCAGGAAGGCAGAAGACCTTGGCCTCCGCGATCTTCAAGCCCCAGTGTTCAGAAGAGGGCCTGAAAGGACAGAGCGTGGCCAGCCCGAACCCAGTGGTACTTGCCTGAGGCAGCGGTCCACATCCGGGTCGCTCCGGCAATACTGAAGGCCTCCGTGTCTCAGCGCATCCTCTGGGTTGGCAAAAGCCTGAAATACATCAACTGAGAATTACTGTTCAGGAGACGGGACGACCTGGTTGCCCGGGCCTGGTATGTGTTGTCACATGCACGTCCATTCACCAGCGTCCACGAGCTCCTACTATGTGCCGACTGCTGGAGACTCACTGTGAGCAAGGCTGCTGTGGATAGAATGTTTGCATGCCCTAAAAATTCAAATGTTGAAACCTAACCCCCAATGTGATGGCATTTGGAGGTGTGGCCTATGGGAGGGGATTAGGTCATAAAGTTGGAGCCCTCATGAATGGTGATTAGCACCCTTATAAAAAAGACTCGAGGCTCCCTGGCCTCTCCTGCCATGTGAGGACACAGTGGAAGACAGCCATCTATGAACCAGGCAGCGTACCCTCACCAGACAGAATCTGCTAGCACCTTGACCTCGGACTTCACCTCCTCTATAACTGTGAGAAATAAATTTCTGCTGTTTATAAGCCGCCCATCTATGGTATTTTGTTAGAGCAGCCCAAATGGACTAAGGCAAAGGCTGTCCTGTCCCTGCTGCTATGAGTCTCAATCTGCTAGACCAGGGAAGACCAGGTGATGAGTGTTAAGAAAGAGAAGACAGGGTTGACCTTGAGAGTGTTCATAGGAGACCTCATGGAACCTGGCATCAGAGGCTTCTCTGAGGCAGTGACATTAAAGATGAGGCTTGAAGAAGGCATCCACATTACGTAGGTGAAGGGAGGGTTGGAGCAACAGCAATCAAGGCACTGGAACAGCATGTGCAAAGGCCCTGGGGTCAGAAGATGGGCACTCAATGAATTGTCAATGGCAAGCAGAGACTTCAGGTCACACTCAGGTCATTGAAGGCCCATGCCCATCACTCATGCTCCACGGTTCCCGGATGGCATCCAGGCAGGCCAGCCCCGCCAACCCACAGCAAACCTCAGCACCAGGTTTTCTAAATTGTCTGTCCAATGGCAAATCCTGCTGCTTCTGACTCATGAGCCCTTGGAACATCTGTCCCCAACCGCTGGTTTGTCCTGCATGTTGGGCCTGTCTCAGCCCCACCCGAGAGGCGAACGCAGTCCATTCCTATGCCTGTCTCAATCAGGACCGGAGCCCCCACACCCAGAATTCTCCGTTGGCCCTCAAGTCATGGTATCACCAATTCTGATGGCCCTGCAGAGTCCATGGACTCGTGACACCCTTCAAAGGGTCTTAGAATTCAGTGGGCAGTTGCCTTCGGAGTCTACCGTCCATAGGGTTGGTCATCTCTGAAGACAGACCTGGAATACAAGTCGGCCTGGCCAGGCGCCAGCTGCTGTGCAGATGGGAAGAGCCCTGCCATCCGAAGCTGGAGTCCTACCTCCAGCTGGGGCAGGCGGCATGTCCCTGGATGCACTCCCATGAAGCGATCCAGTTTTAATAAGTGAGGAGAACTAACAGTGGTGGAGCGTTTACTCAGGTGCTGAATTCTCCTGGCACTACTGTGACAGAGGAGGAAACAGATCCCAGACTTGCCCAAGGTCCCAAGGCTAGTGGGTGGAAGAGCCAGCGCCTGCACCCATCACCTCCATTCCTCTCCCCTCCTTGTCACCTTCCCAAGCAGAAATGAGAGAAAAAATTTGTAGGCAGCACCTTGGGGACAGCCCCAGGGAGGTTTCCTTTTGCCATTCCCCACTGACCAGGCAGACAGGCACTCAGACAGGTATGTCTCCTCTCTTCCCTGAATTCGGGTTAAAAGGGAAGCTCGGGGCCCCTGCACTTCACTATTGAGAACCCTATCCTCCTGTGGCAGGTGTGGACTCTGCAGCTGGGCTCAAACCCAGCTGTGTGGCCTTCCAAGTATTATTTCCTCTCAGAACCTAGGTTCCTCACCTGGAAAACAAGGTGAATAAGGCTACTCCCTTCCTCCCCCAGGGCTGTGGTGGGGATTAAATGCTCACCTCCTTGAAAGGATTCAATGGGGAATGCAGCTGCCCCTGCTGGGTGCCTGTATCCTGCAGCCTGGGTGGGCCAAGGCAGAGAGGAGGCCAATTGACCAATGGTCCCCCGGGAGCTGCCCTGCCTCAGTGCTGCATCTACCTGAGCCAGGGGCTGAGCCGGCTGCCCAGTGTGCACCCTCCAAGAGGTGCCAGAGCCAGCCTGGCCTCGCCTTTAAACTGGACAAAGGGGACAAGGCGGCGGTTTCCAGAATTGATTCCTCTATTAAATACCTGGAAGAGTAATCAGCAGGTGTCCCCTGGGCCCTGTGTGTAAGGGGGGGATGGTACGCTTGGCCCACAACGTCTCTGCTCTGGCCGTCCAGTCCCACATGAGGAGAATCTAGCTGGAACCCCGTCCCACCCACCCGCTGGCTCTGGCTCAGATCTCAGCCGCTTTATTATTGTTTTATTCCCCTGACTGGTCGGGGAAATTCCTCCCTAAAAGCTCCGTGGAGCCCGGCCGAGACCCGGCCCCTGGAAGCTGCAGTGGGTTTGTAAGTGACCTCGCCAGTGAGCTGGGAATTTCCACTTAAAGCTCTCCTGGGTCTTGTTTCACCGGTTCCCACTCCACCCAAATATCAGATCTGTGCCCGGAAGCCACTAGGTCAGACGAAGCTTTATGTTGTCTTGCTCCACCCCAGGGACCGGTATCTCAAGAGCTCAGTGGCACCGGTCCAGTCTCGTCATGCCAAGAACTTACCTGACGGCACGGTGAGTGAGTAAATGCTCTTAAAACAGAGGACAGGAAGGTGCGGGCCCTGCTGGAACTGAGAGCCACAGAAGAGGCATCCCACAGCACTGAGAGAGCCACTGGTCCCCAGCCTTGCCCACTCATACTCTGGCCCGAGCACTACCTTGGCAGGGTGGGGTCCCCGAGGGCGGCACGTACCTTCTTCCGCAGCCTCACTTGGCCCGTGATGACAGCCACCACGTACATCTTGATAATCAGCAGTGTACTGCAGAGCAGGAAGGCCGGGAGTACCTGGCCACTTACTATGGCCAGGACGGGCGCAGGCATCTTGACAGGAGGAGATCTGGGGAAGACCGGAGGCGGGCGTGTGGCTTTGCCGGTAGCCGTCTCTAGTGCAGGAGGAGGCGGGGAGAGCAGCGCTGAGGCCTGTCGGCACTGAGCACCCGCCCACTCCCAGGCTGCCGCAACTTCTGGCCCCAGGTGCTGGGACAACAGAGAGCTTGGGGGTGTCCCAGATCCAGCCTCTGGCCTTAGGCCACCCCTCCCCGGCAAATCCTTAACCACTTTCTGTTTCCTGTTAAAAAAAAAAAAAAATTCAGTGGAGTAAATTTGAAGATCTAATTGGCTTTTTTCAGCGATTCTAGCAACTGGAAGGGCACTCTGAGGGTTTTTTATAGGATGGATGGGCAAGGGAGTTAATAATGAAAGAAAAGGAAGGATTATTTCGGGGCTGGGACATGTTTCTTAGAGGAGAGAGGAGAGGAAAGGCTTTTATCATGCAGATGGCCTCTTCTTTCTGTGGGGGCTGTAGGGGACGGAGAGAGCCCGGATGAAACAATACCTTACTGGTTGACCAGAAAATTCCAGGCTGGTTGACTGAGAGATTATGTTTCTTGGAGAGGGTGAAACTGCAGTTAGATCAGGTATTAAAGTTTGGTATCATGGGCTTTTAGCACGAGTGATGCCGTTTTGGGGCGGGGGTGCCACAGTGCCTGCCTTCTGGGGGGCTATGACAAAGTAGGGCACCTGGAAGGACCTCCACAGGTGGCAGATGTTACTGATCTGTGCCCACCTCCCTGAGAGTCAGAGCAAGTCGTAGGCACACAACAACTGAGCCATCTGCCCCATCGCAGCCTGGACACTTGAGCCACAGCCATACCTACACTGATGTGACGGCCCCCCCGAAGCTATCCACGTCCCAATCCTCAGAGCCTGTGAATATGTTAGTGTACATGGCAGATGGGACTAGTAAAAATCTTGAGATGGGGAGATTACCCTAGATTATCGGGGTGAATCCAATTTAATCACAAAGGTCCTTCTAAGAGAGATGCAGTGGAATTTGTGGATGAAACAAGGGGCTCTAAGGAAAGTGACCTCACTGGGTGATCTAATGATTAATTCCTAACTGGGCAGGTCCTGGTGGGCGTTCATTCCCCAGGCGTATAACTTCTTTAGTAAAAGGCTTCTCTTTGCCCCAAGCCAGCCCTGTCCATCGTTTCTGTGCCTCTAGTTAACACGCCTCTGAAACAAGCAGTAACTACCCTGAAGAGAGTACAAAATCTTGTTAACTATCCAGTAATATAACCCCGACTTGCTTTCTCCCACCTTCATTTAATCTTCCTTACATTCCCTCCTTAGTCTCAAATGCATAAAAGAAGTTGCAAAACCGTCAATCTCTAGAGCCGTTGAGATCTTGCTCCCCAGCATAGGTCGTCGGTTTGGCTCAAATAAACTCTTATAAAAAGAATTCTCTACAGGTCAGGATGTCCTTACATAGACAAATGAGAGGGAGGAAAGCGTTATTAAAAAAAAAAAAAAAAAGCAGAGGTCAGAGAGGAGAGAAGATACTATACTGCCGGCTTTGAAGATGAAGGGAAAATGAGCCTGGGAGCCAAAGAATGTGCAGGTGGCCTCTAGAAGCTGTAAAAGTCAAGGAAGCAAAATCTCCCGGAGAGCTTCCAGAAGGAACCGGCCTTGCGGACACCTTGACTTTAGCCCACTGCAATTGAGTGTGGACTTCTGGCTCCCAGCACTGTAAGATAATAAATTTGAGTTGTTTTAAACCACTAAATTTGTGGTCATTGGCTACAGCAGCAGCCATAGGAAACTACTAGCACACACTGCCACTGTCTTCTTTGGCATGGCTTTACTTTCCAGGGAGGCTCCCAGGCAAATGGCTTCATTGTTCATTACAGGGAACTTCCTGAAAGATCCATCAGCTCTTCCACAGGAAGCATCAACAGTTTGTGCCCTAAGATTCTTTGAAGCCCTTGTTTCAAAATCCTTCCCCTGCTGTGTCCCCCTGCACCTTAACCCTGTTGCCCAGGTTTGGGGCAGGACCTCGGCAAAGGCAGGGAGGGATCTTGTGCCTTTAGTTTTGCCAGCACTGCTTGCTTTGCTAGGGGGCCCCCTGGGGAAGTGGGGAAGAGGGATAAAACAGTCTCCAGTGCCTGCTCCACCTTCTCTCCTCTAGAGCCACGGCAGTGCCAGTCTGGCCAAAGCTGCAGAGACCAAGGGAAGGACTGGTCAGAGGGCAACGACACTGCCCATGTGCTCTGGAGCCAGACTCAGTTGGCATGGAATCCCAGAGCCAGCCCTCGGTCGCAGCTGTGTGGCCTTAAGCAAGCAGTTTCCCTCTCTGAACCCATTTCAACTGTAAAACACAGCTGACAATCAGTCCCTCCCCACAGCAGCTGAGAGAATTAAAAGGAGTCATGTCTAATTGTGAAGCAGCTGGCACATAGTAGGCCCTCTGCTTCCTCATCCTCAAAATGGAGATAATAACTCCCACCTCGCAGGGCTGCCAGGAGGGGGACTCTTGGAAACCCCTGCCCTTGCTGCTGGGGGCAGTGGGTTGGGGATTGGGGAGGTGGGATAGCTTCTTGTCCACTTGCAATGTGCCAAACCTTCCTTTATCTGGACAAAAGATACACTTGCAAACCAACAGCCACGTTTCTGGAGCTGACAGACGGGGTTAGCCCAGTCCCAAGAGATATTGTTAGGTCACGATCAGGGACATTGAAGGCATTGAATGTCCTGAAATAAGTTTTATCTCTGTGTGTCGGGTAGAACTGTGCAAGCCTGTTCCTTGGATGTTTCTATCTGAGAACAGAGGACGCTGGCCTCTCTGGTCCCTGTTAGGCACAGCCAGAGGAATGAGTCGTGGGAGACCAAAATTGGTCTATTAGAATTTATTTGGTGTGTTTGAGCAGCGGGAGGTCAGGTTAGAAAAGACCATAACCTCTCCAAGTAAGAGGGGTATGGAGTTTTATAGGGGGAGGTAAACAGGGCTGTTTCTCTTCAATGCACCACAAGCAAGCAGGGAGCAGGAGAAGACGGCTTCTAAGATAAGATGGTTTCTATTCAGCACATTCCAGGTGGTTTCTCCAGGCCGAAGGCGGCCTCTGCTCCTGGCCTAACAGTCTCAAATTTTAGATTTTCTAACCTCGATGTAAATCTCTTTGGCCTGTGGTGGAATTTTCTATTAAGTTCAGCTTTGTCCCTTAAGCCGGTTATCGCAACCTCTGCATATGTTATGTAGATTTAAGTTGGAGCCCAGAGTGGATCCCCCTACAGATGCAAAACCTCTCCCAAGTCACTGGGCCAGCACTGGGCCTAAGTAAATAGACACATTGAAACTGGAATGCACAGTAAATGTTTGGGAGCAAAATCATTCAGAGGCAAAGAGAGAAAAGAAAGTTTCAAAAAGTCCCAAGCTAAGTTACACTTGTTAAATCAAATTATACCAGAGATCCAAATTTTAAAATAGAAAATTTAGTGCCACCATTACAATCCCCTGTCTTAACAGTCCCCAGCTTGGAGGAACCACTGGAAGTGGTCTTCCTTGTCAAAAAGTTCAGTTATGGGGTCTGGTGGCTGCACCACCCTCAGAATCGTGGACCAGAGGGAGCCCGAGAGGGCCTCTTGGTGTAGATTCCTCTTTAGACTAGGGGGCACGCTCTGCCCTGCTCATCTTCTGAAACAAAACCTCACCAGTAGAAGCTGGGAAAACCAGCGTGGGCAAAAAGCAGATTATTACCCGCTGTTACCCGAAGCCAAAACTAAGAGGGACTTTGTGGGGAAGCCCTTCTGATTGATGCAGCGCGACTTCAGGAATCTCTGCCTCATTGTGTGCTGAAATCAGCCAGTTAAGCCTGGGCCTGGCAAGGAGGACAAACCCTTCTCTGATCTTTGGCCAAGAATTTCCCTAAAGCCTCCTTTAGTCAGTGGAAGCCCTGTTGTTTCTGGTGGTGGAGATGATGGGGTGTTACTTTCCGCTGAGCTCCAGTTACAACATTTGCCTGTAAAATGGGATTGGTGGCCCCTGCCTTGCAGGGGGTGAGGGAAACTAGAGAGTGTGCGTGCAAAGCACTGCCCTGTGGGGGTGGGGTGAGGAGGTGGGGGGTAGGGGGGGAGGTGGGACGGGTGGGGGTGGGGCTTACTGTGGGCCTGGCCTTGAGGCCCAAGGAAAACACAGCGGTGCCTGCCCAGAATTGAAGGTGAGCAAAGGCAACGGGTCTGCCCCCCGGAGGAGGCTCCCGGGTGTTGGCAATGTTTTCTATCTTGACCTGTATGTTGGCTACACAGGTAGATATATGTGTAAAAATTCACTGAGAAATATCTTCAAAATTTGTTACTTTCTTGTATTTTTTTTTAAGCCACGAAAGTTCTCCGTCACAACTCTACAACACTGAGCAAAGAGGAACTGCTGTCTTAAGCCCCGTGTGGCTTCTTCCAGCTCATCCTCTTCACCATTTCCTGAGGATCAGAGACCCAGTTCTGCTGTTTAATTGTCTGTGACTTCAGAGGAGGCTTAGAGAGAGGAGGAAGTAGCCCAGCCTCTGGCAGCCGCTGGTTTCTGACCTCAGTGAGTATTGCTGGGGCTTTCTCCAGCCAGGGATGGGGAAATACAGTGATTAAAAAAAAAAAAAGACTGTCGCTCAAGTGACCTTTTAGGTCAGATCTTTATTGTAGTTGTCACTGTGGCATCAACCATCCTTTGGGAAGCAGTGTTTTTGAAATGTGGTATGTGGTCTACAGAAGAGGCAAATGTAGATATGTAGATTAGGTAACTCTTTCTGATGGCTCTGCAGCCCTAGGGCAGAAGCCCACCAGGTGGGACCCCTGGACTCCCTTCAGGATGAGCAATTCAGTGAAGGAATATTGTTTTTGTCTGTCATCTCCCTTCTCTCTCCTACTTTCCTTTGGGAAATCACACCCTTCCTTTCAGGACCTGTACCCTAATTGCTTGTAATTTTGGTGGGCCAGCCAATCAGAGTACTTCATCTTAGTATGCGGGTACTGCATTTCGTACAAGCAGAGCCAATCAGAGAACTTCCCTGGGAGGTTATATTCTGGCACTGATAAGGAGGCCCCTGTCGGCTCCAGGACTGGGCTCTGGGACAGTATTGGCCTGAAGCTGTGTGCAGCCATTGGAGGAGGCTGTATTATGAAAGAGACAGTGAGACCCCAATCTCTGACTCACCCCAGTCTAGAAGTCTAGGAGTTTCCTGTTTTACAAAGAGGAACTTAACATCCTAAACAAAACATCAGTCAAATCACGTCCCTCCTCTATGACACTCTGCGGTGGCTCCCATCTTACGCAGAGTAAAAGCCAAAGTTTGGACGATGGCTCATGGCCTTATTCCATCTGGTCCCAGTCATACTTCCTGTTCTTCAAACATGCCAGATACTGTCCTTTCTCTGGGCCTTTGTTCTGGCCGATCCCTCAGCCTGGAATTCTCTTCCCCCAGGCATCCATTGGGTTGACACGTGATCTTCAAATCTTTGCTCAAATCTCACTTTCTAGATGAGGTCCACCCTGATGGCTTTCATCAGTTCTGCAGCCTGTCCCCATCCCCACTCACCTGCCTCTACTTGCTCTTTTCTTTCCATTCATTGAATAGCACACTTTATAATTTATCCTACTAACACCTGGCTTCCTAGGGCAGGCATCTTGGTTTTGTTCAATGAAGAACCATAAGTACTGGTCCTGTGCCTGACATATAGACACAACTGTAATTTGTTGTATTGAATTGAGTTAAGGTCATTTGATTTGGATTTCTTCTTCTTTTTTTTAAATATATAACCAAAAGAGTCTAGACCAAGATAAGTAAAAAGCTCCAGAGTTTGGATGTGGCTCCTGACTCCTGCCCTCCTATTTCTCGGAATGCTGGCTGCCTCTCCTGTCAGGCAGAAAGCCAGGGAAAGGGCCAGTGAGTCTCTGAGCGGGACTGGCTGCTGAGCAGGCTGGGACCAGAACCAGATAACGAGCACTGCCCCAGGGCACCCGCTTTTGATAACCACTCAGTGAGGACTGGGAAAGACCATGTGACTTTAAATCTAGTTAATTTGCACATCAATGGCACAAACATTCATCCAGCAGCTTACAAACACAGAAACAACATTTATTGACAAGGGTAAATGATTAAGACTGGCAGCTGCGTGGGCTGCCATGTGCTGCCATGAGCCACCGGTGGCCAGCGTGAGTGGCCGGTCGCTGGCGAGAGCTGCCGTGAGGTGCTGTGAGCGGATGACCAACAACCAGTGACCGACTGGCTCAACCGGAGGGAGCGCAAGGCTCATAATAGCAGCATGGGCCAGGGAACTGTGTCCTACACAACTAGACTGAGAAACAACGGCTTGAACCAGAGTGTGGGGGCGGGAGGTGGAAGAAAGAGGAAAAAAAAAAAGACTGGCAGCTGCCCATCAACAAACCAGGATAATTCAGGGCTACGTGCCAGACCACTTGACTGGGCTCCCAAGCCCACCCTGGCCCCTGAAGCCCATTCTTGAGACAGTCAAGCTGGCCTGAGGGATGATGCCATGCCACTTAAGGACAGCAGTCAGGTGGGAGGTGGCCACAGGGTCACTGGGCATTGCCCTCACACCTGGCACTGGGCTAATCACAGACGCCATGGTATTTAATCCTCCTGAGGAGATATGACTTAGACCCATTTTAGATATGAGGGGTTAGGGGCTCAGGTTGGTGGCTGTACTTGCCCTGGGTCCCTTGGCTGGGCTTGGTCATTCTTATCACAGGGGGACTTATCACAGAGGGACCCCGTTTTAGTGAGCTTAGGCCCAGAGGAACCTGTATGTGGTAAACACTTCAAGAGGCAGCAACTTTTCATGTGTCATTTAAGGTCCCTTCCACTTTCTCCATGTTTCCCTGAGTCAGGAAATTCCCGGCGAGCTCGTCCCATCCAGGGAATGAGAACTAGGACACTTGCTCAGCTGTAGCGTCCAGTGGTGACAAAAGACCAGATAGCCACATGTGGAATATTATCCAGCCATGGGAAGGAATGACGCCCTGCTCTGTGCTACAGTGTGAATGGACCTGAAGAACATTCTGCTGAGTGAAAGTAGCCAGACACAAAGGGCCACATCGTGTCTGATTCCATTTATATGAAACATTTGGAAAAGGCAGATCTGTAGACAGAAAGCAGACGGGCGGTTGCCAGGGCGGAGGTGGAGTGGGGAGTGGGGCTGACTGCTTACAGCACACCAGCTTTTCTTTGGGGAAGATGAAAAAGTTCTAGAAATGGATAGTGGTGATGGCTGTACAACAATGAACATCCTTGAGGCCACCGAATGGCACATTTGAAAATGGATAGTTTTATGTTCAAAAAGAAAAAGAAAGAAGAAAAGCCAGGGCCACTGTCTTGTTCACGACTCTATGTACAGGCCTAACATGGTGTCTGCATAGAGCTGTACTTAGTAAATATTTGTTGAAAGACAGACCTCCTGAAGGTGTGCGTGAAGTGCTGGTGAATTTCTGGGGCCGGGTGTGGGGCACACCCCCTTCTCCTGTCTCAGGGGAGAGAAACAACATGTGGCTATTCCAAGTTCTGACCCAGCGTGGCCCCTGATGGAACCCACCTGTTTCTCCTTGAGCTCTGGCCTCAGATCCCGTTATTGATGCGCAGAGCTGTGGTCAGAAATGTGTGTGAGCATTTCCTGAACGCAGCTTGGGGACACAACACAGCTGACAGGAGAGGCCGATGGGGGAGGAGAAGGAGGGGAAATGTTTGTCTCAGCACAAACCACTGCCAAGGCATTTCCAGGGAAGCTGCTGTCACCCTGTGTGTGGCTGCCCGTGTTGGCTCCGGGGTCCGTGAGAGCCAAGACCATCCATGCCCGGGTTGCCATGCACGCGGTCTCACGCACACCACCCACCAAGGCTGTTTTCCTGTGGGCAGTTCCAATGTCCAGCTCTCAGCCACATCAGGAACCCATTTCCTAGGAGGCCCTGGAGGGGAATTTTGCATTCCTGGGATCAAATTCAGCCTGCAATGGCTCAGGGGACAGCTGGTTGGGGTTTTCAAATGCAGGAATGATGGGAACCCTTCCCACTTCCTCAGCAGCCTCCAGGACCCGAAACTTCCTCAGTTCCACGAGAGGCACCACCCCCTTTCCCTCAGGGCCCTTGTCACGGAGACAGTATTTTATGACTGGATTTTTAAACTAATCAACCCAATATGTCAGATGCTGAAACTGTCAAGGGGGTGAAGTGCGTGCTTCCTCCTTTAGCTCTGATGCAAGGGTCGAATCTGCAACTCCCTGATGGTCCATCTCAATTCAGACCCTGCCAGTCCAGGGAACTATGTCCAATAATAATAGCAATAACAATAGCAACAGCAGCAGCTGTCACGTATTTGGCACCTCCTAGGAATTAGGCATTGTCACATGCTTTAGGGAAAAAACCCTCCTTGTTTTATCTGCAGCAGCATCACCCCGTATTATGGAGCATGATCAGGCCCATTTTACAGATGGAAAAGTAGGCTCAGGGCTATGAATGACCTGCTCTAAGGTCACAGATCTGGGCAGAGGTGGAGCAGTCCCTAGCCAGAGCCCGTGCTCTTACCCCCCAGAAAGAGCTGAGGTTTGAATTTAAGCCAGCCGTCCCCTTCTTGCACAACTCTCAAAATTCCTTCCTTGTGCTGAGCTGGATCTGCCTTTCAGGGCTAAGAGAACATACAGCTCCTGTCCCCTCCCCACCGCCCTTCAGAAATTGGAGGACACACTGGGTCCACCCTAAATCTCTCTCAAGCAAAACAGCTTTTATGCCACCAGCTTATACTTGGATCCCATGTTTTCTAGGCCCCACGACCTAGTCTGTAAGGGTCCCTCTTAGAGGGGCCATAACCCTGTGTGCCAGTGAGCCAACTCAAGCCAGCCAGGCACCATCAGCCCTTGCTGGAGACCCCTCCCTGCCATCAGCATAGGAAGAATTGTGACTCCACGCAGGTCTGGGTACACGATTTGTGGGGCTCAGTGCAAAATGAAAATACAAAACCCCTTGTTTGAAAGTCATGAAGAGTTTCAGGATGATAAGAGTAAAGCATTAAACTGCTCATGGGACGCTGTGCGACTGCAAGGAACTGGCCCCAATTCGAAGCTGAGGGTGACTCAGCATAGGGTGAGTAAGGAAGGCATGTCCTAATCCAAGCCAGAGAAGGATAACATCAGATCTTGATAAGGCCTGTCATCATCTCTACCTAATATAATGGATGCCAACATTTTAGTATAAATAATAACATGACCAATGATAGCAGCCAGCATTTTTGAGCTCTTCCCCTGAGCCAGGCATCATGCAATATATATATATATTTTTTGTTTAAAGATTTTATTGGGGAAGGGGAACAGGACTTTATTGGGGAACAGTGTGTACTTCCAGGACTTTTTCCAAGTCAAGTTGTTGTCCTTTCAATCTTAGTTGTGGAGGGTGCAGCTCAGCTCTGGTCCAGTTGCCGTTGTTAGTTGCCATTGCTAGTTGCAGGGGGCGGAGCCCACCATCCCTTGCAGGACTCAAGGAATTGAACTGGCAACCTTGTGGTTGAGAGCCCACTGGCCCATGTGGGAATCGAACTGGCAGCCTTCGGAGTTAGGAGCATGGAGCTCCAACTGCCTGAGCCACCGGGCCAGCCTCCGCAATATTTTTTTAAACAATGTTTATATAATTTTCACCCTGTGCCCAGGAAATATTAACTTATTTAATCTTCACAACATCCGGTTGAGGTAGGGACTATTAGTCCCATTCTATAGATGAGAAAACTGAGGTATGGAGCAGTTGAGTACCTTACCAGTCATATAGCTAATAAGTGGTCTCGTAACAACCTTTCAGGGTAAGTACTCATAACACTGTTACCTCCAGTTTTCAGAGAGGCTTCCTGAGGTTCAGGGAAGAGAAAACAACCAGAGTGAAGAGATCACGAGTGGAGGGTTCAAATCCAGAAACACACAGTTGCAGAGCCCCTTTGTGGTCCAGCCTTTACAGGAAACATGCCTGTAGTGTGCCGAATAGCATCCCCCCAGAAGATATGCCAAGTCCTAACCCTCAACTTCCGGTGACCTTATTTGGAAATAGGGTTTGTATTAGTCAAGATTCTCCAGAAAAACAAAACCAATAGGGAGGGGAGAGAGAGGGAGAGAGAGGGGGAGAGAGAGAGAGAGAGAAAGAGAGAGAGAGAGTGAGAGAGAGGGAGAGAGAGAGAGAGAGGCGAAGCGAAAGAGGTATTTATTATAAGGCATTGGCTTGCGCAATTATAGAGGCTGAGAAGCCCCACAATCTGCCATCTGTGGGCCCACTGATTCAAAGGCGAATCTCATCCAGAAATGCTCTCACAGACACACCCAGAAACCTCCCTTAGTCTGGGCACCCTGTGGCCAGTCCAGCTGACACATAAAATTAACCATCTCAGGGTCTTTGCAGATGTAATTAGGTTAAGAATCTTGAAATGAGATCACCTTGGATTTACGGTGGTCTCTGAATCTAATGACTGGTGTCCTCATAAGAGAAAGGAGAGGGAGGGTCCAGATCCAGAGGAAAAGGCCGTGTGAAGATGGAGGCAGAGCTTGGACTGATGCAGGCACAAGCCAAGGGTTGCCAGCAGCCACTGGAAGAAAGGCATAACGAGAGAGCCCCTCAGAGTCCCCAGAAGGAAGCGGGGTGGGGGGGTGGGGGGTGGATTTTCCTCTACCCCTCCAGGTTCTCCCAGGTGATCTAATAATTAAATCGACATGAGACAGATTAACAGGAGAAATAGCTGAATTTAATTACATACATACCTATGGGAACACCACATACATGAGAGGTTCGGAGACAGAGAGTTAAAATGAGGATTGTAGGGCATTCTGAGGTAAGGATAAGGTAGGGCCACTTGGGGGCTTCAGGAAAGTCATTCACAGGACGATAAGAAGGCAGAAGTCCAGCATTAGAAGTTTGCCCTGTGGCTATAGATAGGTCATAAAAGTTATTTCTGGTGATTATGGGCAGGGCTCCAATTTAAATTCTTTAAGGGAGAGGCAAGTTTCTCATGAGCCTGCAGGGTCTCAATTGCCTTCAGCCCCAAATAATTCACATACCAAAGAAGCACGCCTTAGGGAGACCTTTTCTGAGCCCATCAGAACCAACCCAACCAACAGCTGGATTTCAAACTTCTGGCTTCCAAAACTATAAGAGTAAAATTCTGTTGTTTTAAGCCACCCAGGTTGTTACAGCAGGCCCAGGAAATGAATACAATGCCTCTTGTGTTTCTAAAAGTGTCTGCATGTCCACAGGACATGTGTGCCTACCGTCCGCTTTCCAGAGAGTGCTTACTTCACATAATTCAGCCAAAGACTAAAGATTTATTCCACTGATACTGTCAACTTGAAAATAAATCTACAGACCCCCTTCTGGATTCCCAGAGGCCCAAGGACTGCAGGTGAGAAGTGTTGTCTTGGTTCAACAACTAGTTTACAGACAAGGAGCCAGAGGGGAGGTAGCTTCCTTGGTTGTGGTTAGAGAGCGAGGAAGGTCCAGAGCCGTCCAACAGAGACATAATGCCACCACAAGTGCACATCACGTAGGTAATTTACAATTGTCTAGGTTTCAAAAAATAAAGTAAAACAGTGGAATTAATTTAAATAATCGGATTAGTTTGCTGCAGCTGCTGAAGCAAATGACCAGAAACTTGGTGACTTAAACCAACAGAAATGGGCCGGATGGCTCAGTTGGTTACAGCGCGAGCTTTTAACAACAGGGTTGCCGGTTCAATTCCCACATGGGATGGTGGGCTGCGCCCCTTGCAACTAAAGATTGAAAACGGCAACTGGACTTGGAGCTGAGCTGCGCCCTCCACAACTAGACTGAAGGACAATGACTTGGAGCTGATGGGCCCTGGAAAAACACGCTGTTCCCCAATAAAAAAAAGTTAAATTAAAATAAAAAACAAAAAACACACACACAGAAAAAGGCCACAAGTCTGAAACCAAGGTGTCAGCAAGGCTGTGCTCCCTGCCACAGCCACAGCCACAGCCTCAGGGGAGAACCTATCTGTTCCTGCCTCCTCCGGCTTCCAGTGGCGCCTGCATTCCTTGGCTTGTGGCTGCATTGCTCCGATCTCAACCTCCGTGGTCATACTGCCCCCTCCTCTTCTCTGGGTGTCTGTGTCAAATCTCCCTTTGCCTCCCATTTATCAGGGCACATGTGACTGCATTTAGGGTTTACCTGATTAACCCAGGGTAACCTCCTCCTCTCAAGTCCTTTAACTGAAACACAGTTGCAAAGGAAGATCCCCTTTGCATATAGGGTAACATTTACAGGTTCCAGGGATTAGGACCCGATATCTTTGGGGGGATATTATTCAGTCTACTATAATATATTTTATTTAACCCAGTGTATCCAAAATATCCTCATTTCAACCTGTAATCAGTATTTTTAAATGATTAATGAGGTGGTTTACTTTTTGTTTATAGTAGGTCTTCAAAACCAGGCATGAGTGTTAGGCTCGTGGCACATCTCCATTTGGGCTCCCCACATTCCAGGAGCTCGAGGACCATACCTGGCTTACGGCTACCCCACTGGACAGTGCAGCTCTAGAAAAGCTGCTCTGAGACTTACTTCTTTCTTGTGTTTTATTTCTTTACGACACATGGTACGAAGGCCGCAGATATGATTAGAATCTCAGATGAAACGCAGGCCTTTCGTTCAGACCACAAGGCTTGTGAATCAAGATGCTGAAGCTGGGGGCCAGCTCAGGTGGTTAGAGCTCCGTGTTCCTAATTCCGAAGGCTGCCAGTTTGATTCCCACATGGGCCAGTGGGCTCTCAACCACAAGGTTGCTGGTTCAATTCCTCGAGTCGTGCAAGGGATAGTGGGCTCCGCCCCCTGCAACTAAGATTGAACACGGCACCTTGAACTGAGCTGCCGCTGAGCTCCCAGATGGCTCAGTTGGTTGGAGCGCATCCTCTCAACCACCTGGTTGCCGGTTCGACTCCCGCAAGGGATTGTGGGCTGTGCCCCCTGCAACTAGCAACGGCAACTGGACCTGGAGCTGAGCTGCGCCCTCCACAACTAAGATTGAAAGGACAACAACTTGACTTGGAGAAAAGTCCTGGAAGTATACACTGTTCCCCATTAAAGTCCTGTTCCCCTTCCCCAATTAAAAAAAATCTTAGATATAAAAAAAAAATGCTGAAGCTGCCGTTGAAGTACGTGCCCAAACTGTGGGCTGATTTTGAGCAAGCTGGCCTTCAAGGTCAACTCTGTAAACCCCGCAATTCCCAAAAGAACAGCCAAACTCCTCTTCCCATCTGTGATAATAGTGCCAACCTAGGGTTTGCGTTTTACAGTTTGAAAAGCGCTGACATTCTGTGACCACCTCATATGTTAAATCTTCTTATCCCACTGTGAGAAAAGGGGAAACTGAGGGAGGCCTGGAGATGCCAAGTAACCAGCCATGATGGCCCTGCGGCTGAGGAGCAGGAAGGAGCACAGGGCCTGAGCCAGTGCCTGGTCGCTGTCAGGCAGCACCTCCTTCTAGCTGAGCACCATACTTCACCTCTCGGAGCCTCGCTTTCCCCATCTCTAAAATGGGCATGTTAACAGGCTTTCCCTAAGGATTATTGAGATCATCCAGGTAGCACGGAGAATTGTGCCTGGCACGAATTAGATGTGCACTAGCTCTGCTGTTGGTGTTGGTGCTTTAACAACTGAGAGTCAGCCTGGCCAGTCTAATTCTAGAAGCAGAGCTGGGGGGCTGGGGATGCATGTGTGAAGATCCACCGCCCTCCACCAATAATGAATCGGGATGGTCCAGACTGGTAAAGAACTAATTACCTCACAACAGGATAAAAATTACCTCACAACATGATATGCGTGTACCAGGTGAGGAGAGAAGAATACAGGAGAAAGGGGTGCTTTTGCTGGGTCCCCCAGGAACCTGACTGGCGGGTTGGAAGCCAGGGGATGTACTGGACAAGCCCAGAATTGGGCCCTGCCTGAGCCCCTATGAGGGGGGGTCCCCCCACCCACACAGGTAGACACCCATCTCCCATTTCCTGGTCCGCCCATGTCCGCCACAGCTGATTGGACAGTGGAGGGCACCTGACCACAGGGAGCAGATGGGAGGCTAGCCAACAGCCAATGAAATCAACAGCTGGGGAGAGCTCTGCCCAAACCTGCCTCTCAGGTGTGAACAGAAGACACCCAGACCCAGCAATCTCTCTCCTGGGTATCTACCCAAAACATCTGAAAACATTTATACATAAAGACATAAAGACATGTGTGCTCCGATGTTCATTGCAGCTTTGTTTACGGTGGCCAAGACATGGAAACAACCAAAATGTCCTTCGATAGATGAATGGATAAAGAAGTTGTGGTATATATACACAATGGAATACTATTTGGCGGTAAGAAAAGATGATAGAGGACCATTTGTGACAACATGGATGGATCTTGAGAGTGTAATGCTGAGCGAAATAAATCAGACAGAAAAAGCAGAGAACCATATGATTTCACTGATATGTGGTATATAAACCAAAAACAACAAAAGAACAAGACAAACAAGTGAGAAACAAAAACTCATAGACAGACAATAGTTTAGTGGTTACCAGAGGGTAAGGGGGATCAAATGAGGGTAAGGGGGATCAAATATATGGTGATGGAAGGAGAACTGACTCTGGGTGGTGAACACACAATGGGATGATGTAATACAGAATTGTACACCTGAAATCTATGTAGTTTTACTAACAATTGTCACCCCAATAAAAAAAAAAAAAAGACACCCAGAGAGAGATGGAAGGTTGGGCATGGGCGCGGGAGCCCAGACACAGCGAGAGGGGGCTGAGCTCAGCGGCTCCAGGGGTCCCGTTGGGCAGCAGGAGCAGTGAGTGCAAAGGATGTTGACAAATAAGCCCCTCCGTGAATCCGCTTGGGGTCCTGGCCAGCACTGGGGACCTGGCCTGCGTTCCTGGGCCCCGCCCAGGAGCTTGCCCCTGTACTCGGAGCATCCTCACTGCAAGCCCCTCTATTCCAGGATCCTCGGTGCGGCCCTAGCAACAACACGGCCCTAGCAACAACACAACGAACAACTACCACTGACTAGGTCTAGTTAGTGTGGGTCTGCCACCTGCTCTCCCGGGCACTGGGTCCACCAGAAGCCAAGGCCCCTAAGAAGGCTATTTTGGAACTTGCTTGTCTTCTTGGTACCGCATGGTAAGCCATTTTCTGTGCCAGCTTCTCACTGCTTCCCTGCACCTTCTTAACCCGAACTCCTCCGCCATGAAGGCCTCTTTGCTCTCACCTTGCCCTAGGAGCCAAGTCCTCCCTGGCACAGGGAAGCACAGTACTGACCCAGACAAGCCCCTTGCAACCCCTCCTCACTGCGTGTTTCCTACCAGGCCTTCTCTGGGCATAATTCTGACCACACAGACCCATCAAAGGCCACTAAGGCTGTGGGTGTGTCACCGTTGAGCATGTGGGAGGCAGCAGCTGAGAGAAGCCAACCAGCACTCTGGGGAGGGGGCAGGCCCCCAGGGCTGAGCAGGCACAGTTTAGACAATGTAAGGCCTGACAGAAGAGAACAGCCTCTTCCCACCCCCCTGACTTCAGCTTGGGCTGGGAACACAAGTTGGGCAGTAAAATGAGTGATGCAATAATAATTATTATATAACAAAATGAATGAAAATGACAGCTCACTTTACCTGCCAGACACCATGCCCAGTGCTTTATAGATATTAGCTCTTTTTCTTCTTATAACAATCCTAGGAGGCGGGTCTATCATTATCCCCATTTTAGAGATGTGGAAACTAAGGTTCGGAGGAGTGAAGTGACTCGACCAATTTCTGTGCTGAACCACAGCTATATGTGTAAAGAAGACTCTTCAGAGAGCCCAAGGGAGGAGGACTGGCTGAGAAGGGACTGATGCTCAGAGCAGGGTGTGAGGAGCCATCAGGCGGGCCTCCCACGGGCCCAGCTGGAGCTCTGACCTCCCCCAAGACCTCCCGATTGCAATCTGGACTGTCCATCTCAGAACTGCAGTCGAGTATCACAGGCTCTATAATCAACTCTTCAGCCCAGAGCACTGGGCTGGGGGGTGGTGTTCCAGAGTTCTGAGCTTAGAGCCCAGAAAGGACCAGTTGTGTCCTTCACCGTCACCCCACCCCCAGCACAAGCTGCAGCCAGGAATCTAGGTAGCCCAGTTTGACATCCCAGGAGACCCTGGCCCTCCTATCTCATCGTCAGCGATCCTTTGCAGCCCTGGGGGTAGCACAATTTTTGGTCTCTGAATTGCACATGATCCTGGAAGAAAAAATGCTCTTCTTCCTGGCTGAGTGCCAAGCTTGCACCCAGCTCTCAGTCATTCCCCAGCTCTGCACAGATTGAGCCACACACCTGGAGCAGGTGACAGTGGCAGGCCTGTGACCAGAATGCCAGGATGAGTTTCCATGGGAACCAGGGATGTGTGAGGCCCCAGAAGAGCCATTTCTGAAGGTCATAGAATTAAAGTTGGAACCCGGAGTGCCCAGTAGAGGTGCCTTGCTTGCTCATTCATTCATTCATTCATTCAACCTCTGAACCCTGAGCGTTCAGTGTGCTATGCTGTGCTGCGTGCTGAGGACACAGAGCTTATGTCAGAGGCGCCTGACATTGGGAGCGGTTTGGAGCTCTCTGGGCAAACTCTCCACCAGTGACCTCTCTCCAAGCCAGGCCTGGAGTTCCTCCGAGCCAGCCTCCGCCCTCCCGCTTGCCTCTTACCCTGTCCCCAGGAACCTCTGCCTGAACTCATCATGTGAGGACGTCAGCGTTGTCAAGTTGGAGGCCTCAGCCAGCTCGAAGTCCAGGGGGCCTCAGGGTTCTTGCTTTCTCCTTCCTGCCTCTCAAGTATGACTCAGGCGGGGCTGTGGTGAGCCTCTCCACTTTGATGCAATCGCTTTCTTCACTCCAACCACAGGCCCTGTGAGGGGGCCCCCTCCTCTGCCCCTCAGCCCTTTGAAGGTCAGGGTTTAGAGCTGGGCAGATGAAGACCATCTCCTCAGCTGGGGGTCAAGGGTCAAGGTCAGTCCTCAGGAAAGTGCCACAATGGAAGAAAACCTCCACTCCAGAGACACCCTCTGTCCAGCATTGCTAGGACCTCCTTCCTCTTCCGCTATCACTTCCTTCCTCCTCCCCCTCCCTTCTCCTCCTTTTCCTCTTCTCCAATCAAGAAAGTGTCCTCATAGCCAGTCAACTGGTTAGTGATGGGACGTATGATTTTTCCAAAGGGTAGCTTTATTTTTGAAAAAGAAAACCTGGTACTAGCCCATTCATTCATTCATTCATTCATTCATTCACTCATGGAGAGGCAGTAGAGCGGTTAAGAGCACGGGTTCAGGAATCAGGCAACCTGTAGGTGTGTCCCAGCTCCACCGCTTGCTGCCTTTGCAACCATGGACCACTTCCCATTGTGCCTCCGTTCCCTCATCTGGGCTGTGGTGAGGACTCGGGGGACGCTGCACCCAGGGGGGCTGGGGCAAGGTTTTGATTAGCTGCGGTGCCCAGCGAGGAGGGTTGGCATTTTCCTGAGGGCACTGGGGAGCCTTAGGGGAGTCTCAGGTGGGACAGTGACCTGGTCAGAGGGGGTGCGAGAGGAGAGGGGATGAATGAGGAGGCCGGTGCTACTGCCCAGATGAGGTGATGGGCCTGAGAGAGATGAAACAGAGAACTGACGTGACTCAGTGATAGTCTGGCTGTCAGGTGTTAGAGACAGGAAGTGAGAAAACAGATGTCAACAGAAGTCAGAATAGTGGTTACCTCCGGGCAGAAGAGGGGTATTGATGGGGATAGGACACGAGAAACTGCCTGGGTGCTAAGAAATTTCTGTCTCCATCTGGGTGGTCGTTACAGAGATGTCTACAGAGGTAAAAATATTTGTTGAGCCGTGCACTTAAGAGTTGTGTATTTTACTTAGGTATATTGTATCTCAATGAAAAAGTAAAGTAAAATTCCAAGGCCCAAGTCACTTACTTGAACAGCTGAGTGGATGGGGCTGCCATTTATTGTGTTGGCAAGCCTTGGAAGAAATTCTGACTTGGGAGAAAAGATTAAGAATCCGGTTTCGTGTTTAAGCAACGCTGGGCATTTCAGTTGTTCCTAATGCATAACAGTGCCACGTATAAACAGTCCAGGTATAAACAGTGCAAGATGAACATCTTTGTGCATTCAGATAAGTTCCTACAAGTGGAATTTCTAGATCAAAGTGTATAAGCATGTTTTTAAGATTTTTGACTCACATTGCCAACAAGGTTTTATCAATTTGCATTCCGACCAGCATTCATTTGTTCAGTCATTCCTTCACTGAATGCCAACTCTGTATCAGGAGCTGCCCTGGGTCCTAGGGACACTTGGCCAACAAGACAGGGTGCCACCCACTCCCCTCGCTGGAACTCCCAGTCTGGGGGGAGGAGGGCAGGAAGAGGCACCCTCTTGTTCAGAGGGGTCTATTGCACCCTGAAGGGGTGCATAGACTGAAAACGGTTGCCTACATTCTTGGCCCGAAACCAGCTGTTTTCAGTGATTTGTCTTCTGTCCTTAGAGAAAGATATGTTAGAAAGCTAGAGCTAACAATGCTGTACAGAAAAGAGCTCCAGCGGGGAACAGCATTCCAGGAAAGGGAACAGAATGTGCAAAGGTCCTGCACTGAGGAGAATAGGGCAGGGGAGCAGGGCCAGGCAAAGATTTAAACCCAAGGGCAGTGGGAACCACAGGAGCATTTTAAGCCGCCAAGAGATTTTTTTTTTTTTTTTTTTTTTGAGATTTGGTTTTCTTAAAGATCCCTCTGACTGCAATAGGAGAAGGGGTTGTGGGGATGGGGGTGTGGCTGAAAGTCCACTGAGTGAGTGAGACATTATCTTGCCCAGGGAGTTTAAGTCCCCTAAACCCACCATACGGGGCTTAACAGCAGTTTATACACCAAAGAAGCATGGCTTTTAGGCCTCAAAAGCTAATGTGATCTTAGGTCATATTGACAGAGGTTCACTATAAAGACATGGAGAGATGGCTAAAATGCATAGTAACTTTGTCCCGAAGTTCCAGAACAAAACTATTGTATCAATCCTGTTTTTGTAAAAACAAAAGTAAGTATCCACACATAGGGACAGCCATACATCTCTATAAAGAGAGAAAAAAGGTCTGGAAGGAGGACTACCCAGCCAGTAAGTGTTCACTTCTGGGGAGGACGACCAGAAAGACGAGGGTGGACCATTTCTCTTGAGTTTACATACTTCTCCATGGTTGCAAATCATCACAGGCTCCTATTTCCCACTCTCCAGCCTTGCTTTAACTTCCGGTTTAGAGGAAACATGGGGGGTGGAGGAATAAGTTAAATGACCTCAGGAGGCAGCAAGAGACAAATATAAACAGTGTGGCTTTCTGAGACGGAACACTTGGCCCAGTCTCTCCCAAGGTCAACCCCACGTAAAGGGGCGCACTAACCTAGAGCCTCAAGGTCATACAGTTAGACGCAATGCCAGGCTCTGGACTGAGGACCAGTGTGCACAAACCAGTTGGAAAGGACAATTTGGGGTTCAGTGGAAAAATCTTAATAAAATCTTGTTTTAGATAAGATGAAAATTTTCTGAAATGGAAACGTGGAAATCGCTGACTGATTGAAGCGGGTCATAAAACAGTATATTTTGTTTTGTTCCCCAAATGAAATCTCATTAAGATAATTAAATCAGCCTCTCCTAAGAACAATAAACATTCTCTTTTAAACCACAGCATCTTGTCATCCAGTGAAGGCATCAGTGGTTGTGTGAGATCTCAATCAGAAAACATAACCCTTATGAGTGTGTACGTGCCTGGTAAAAGATCCAGAAAGATCTTTTGTTTTGATCCCTTTGAACAGCCATGATGTCTGGGTGGGGATGTGATATTTTTGGGTTTTTTTGCTTGTTTGATTGTATTTCATAATTTTTTTCATGCACATGTCCTGTTTCTGTAATATTTTTTTTTAAAGATTTTATTGGGGAACAGTGTGTTTCTCCAGGGCCCATCAGCTCCAAGTCATTGTCCTTCAACCTAGTTGTGGAGGGCGCAGCTCAGCTCCAAGTCCAGTCGCCATTTTCAATCTTTAGTTTCACGGGGCGCAGCCCACCATCCCATGTGGGAATTGAACCAGCAACCTTGTTAAGAGCTTGCGCCCTAACCAACTGAACCACCTGGCCGCCCCAAGTTTCTGTAATTTTTTTTTTTTTTAAGTTTAAAAATATACACAAGCATTATGGGTGCTTATCCCAAAACTCTCAAATCAAAAGAAGTGATGGGTGGCAGCCCGAGGCTCCCCCACCCTCCTCTGGTAGACCCTTCCTTCGGTTGCTCAGGGTTTTTCAAAACCTCTGTGAGGTCTGAGGTGGAGGAGATGCCCACCAGGAAAACAGAACCTGCACAGGGTCCCCAGTGCTGTGCGCTCCCCAAATGCGGCGGCGGGGAGCCCTGCGCCCTGGCTTCACCCTTGCGGCATGGTCCGGCAGGTTGTGCCTGTCGGTTGCTCTGGGCTCTGGCGTCACATCTGGGTTCCCCTTGCGACCTCCTGGACTCGGACCACCTGGTGCGGCCTGATTGCACCCATCGAAAAGGCAGGGGTTCACCAACACCGGGGAGCCTCTGGGGGCTGGGGGCGCGGTCTTTGCCGGTGCGCTTCCCGCTTCCTGGCCCACTCTGAGCGCAATGGGTAGCAGGGCAGGACCCCAGCTGGGACGAGAGGCACGGGTAGACCAGATGCTTCAGCGACTTGGCGCTCAGAGTGGGCCAGACTTGGGTTCAAATCCTGACTCTGCCACTCTGGAGTTGGAGCCCAGCAGGCAAGGTGTTTCAGGTTCCCTAACCTCCTTTGCTGAGCTCAGTTGTCTGCCGAGGAAACCACCTACCACTTCTTCTCTATAATGTGGGCAGTAACTGCCACAAGGCTGTCTGAGGATTAAATGAGGGGCTGTGTGCACAGGACTTCCCTCGAGTTCCTGGCCAGGTCAAATTCTCACACAGACGAGCAATTTTCATTCATTTTGGTTCAATTCAAAGTCTGGTTTCCCATGACAACTAAATGCAAGGCTTAATCCTTAATTAGCTCTTGGATTAAAAGAAAAACAACTCTAAAGTACACATAGCGGGATAATTGGGGCAATCTGAACGGGGACCATATACTAGACAATATTACTGTGCCGAAATTAAATTGGCTAAGATGGTGGTAGTGTGGTTTCCCAGGGGTTATCCTAACCTTAGCAGATACCTGACAAAGGGTTTAGGGTTTAACGATGTCTGCAAATTGCTTTCAAATGTGTAAGACAAGAGAAAGAGGAGGCCTAAGGCGTTGACATTTGGTGGGTCCCGGAGAAGGATATGGGGGTGTTTGTGGTAGTGTTCTTTCTGCTTTACTGTAGGATCACACATGTTTTCCCCCCAAAATAAAATGCTATCAATTTTCTAAGAAGGAGGATCTTGCTTTCTTGTCACATCAGTAATGGGGTTGGGAGCTTGTCTCTTCCCCCCACCCCATCACTCTCAGGGTCCCCAACTAAGGTCTGTGCTGTGTGTTAAACAGATGTCGCGGGCTAGCCTGGGAGCCTCACCACTTCTTAATGCTGTTCCCAGGGAGAACTGCTACCAGCAAACTTTCAGAAGCCCAACCCCATCCTTGCTGGGCTGGTACGGCCTGGATACGGCTTCAGGATCATGTCAGTTTGGCCCTTGCTGGCCACTGTCCTCCAGCCTCCACCAGGAGCCCCTCTGAGCAACGTCCCCAAGCAGAGGCCCACACTCTTTGATTCGCGTGATAAATAACTCCACCTAATGTAGACTGACTTCACCAAACCAGCTTCCTTTAGAGTTGTGCTTCTTGGCATTTGGGGGAGTTGTCACAGTGACCTTGGACGCTATGTTAAAACTATAGGACTTCTTCCAGAACACACACACACACACATACATACACACACACACACTCACACACATGCATTTTGTGTGGCATGTCAAGGAGCTGACAGAAGCTGTGCCATCCACCCACTGGCCCTAGTGAAAATTTGATGGGCTAGACAGAAATGGGAAACAACCTAAATGTCCATCAACTGGGGAATGGAGAGACAAAATGTGATATACACTTACCATGGAATACTATTCAGCAGTAAAAAAAGTATCTACCGATAAATCCTACAGCATGGATGACCTTCCAAAAAGTTATGCTCAGGACACAAGAGACCAGATATTGTATGTTCTGTTTATATGAAATATCCAGAGAAGGCAAAACTATAAAGACAGAAAGTAGGTTAGTGGGTGTCTGGGGAGGGAACAGGAACTAAGAGGAATGTCCATGAGGGATCATATTGGGATGATATAATGTTGCAACATAATTATGGTGATGGTTGCATAACTTGGTAAATTTATTTAAAATCATGAAATTGCACACATGAAAAGTTGAGCAATATGGTATGCAAATATGCCTCAATAACGTTATTTTAAAATGTCATTGGGCAGAAACAGATTGACTGAGATTTTTTAAATATTTTTTTTATTTCAAAGAAACTTATGTTTGAAAGGCTAGCCCACCTCTGGTGGACACTCTGGGCCCATAATTCAAACTCACGTGATCTTATCCCTGCCCTCCTCTCTTGCTCAAATCCTCACCACTGGTTTGTTCTGCCCAGGCTGGCCTGTGTGTCCCCCAGGGGACGGAGGGGCAGTGTCTGTCTTCGTCACCAAGCTGTGTCCCAGGGCTTGCACAGGGCAACTCATTTCTAAATACTTGTCTAATGAGTCAAAGAAGGAATACATGGTGTCACCCCTCCACACTCCGCTTTGGGAAATGGCAGGTGTCTAGGGGCTCCTTTTACATGGCCATCAAATATCTAACCACTTTCCTTCCCCATGGCTAAGTACCTTAGAATAGCTACCCTGCAGGGGAGCACTAAACTGTGGTCATCGTGTTGCTGGTTTGAAGCCTTGTCTTTGCTCCCCGGAATTGCTAACCCTAGAGTGGTTTGGGTGTTAGGGTCTAGTGTGTCTACCATTTATCAAAGGCCTACTATGTGAGAGGGACACCGTGTGTATTATCTCATTGAATCCTTGCAACAGTTCTGTGGACTAGGTACTGTTATTATCCCTAGTTTGCATATCAGAAAACTAAGGCCCAGAGAGGTTAAGAGTCTCCCAGCTGGTCACACAGCTAGCGAGTCAGAAGCAGAGCCAGGATGGGAACTCAGGGTCTTTATGCCAAAGTCCTGGCACTTGAGACAAAACACGGATCATTCCGCCTTCCAGGGGGTGTGCACATCTCTGGGTCCATCAATGGAATGATGTCAATCAAACGTGGGAACAGAGTTTCCTGAACCCCTGGTTGACATCTGTTTTAATGCCTAAGAACTGCATCTTGGGTAATTTTAAAGACTAGAAAATAGGTTCTTTATCAACACCTGTAAATGGGATTGCTACTCCAACCAACTGGTGGTCTTTTTGTTACCAGAGCGCTGGTTTCTACTTCTACCTCTTATGTTCTCAAATGAATTCTTTTTTTTTTTAACTTTTATTTAAGTGTTTTTCTAGCTCCATCAGCTCCAAGTCAAGTAGTTGTTTCAATCTAGTTGTGGAGGGTGCAGCTCACAGTGGTCACTGTGGGGAATCGAACCAGCAACCTTGGTGCTAAGGCCACCACGCTCTAACCAACTAACTGAGCTATCCAGCCGCCCCTCCAATGAATTCTTTGACTGTGCTTCTCTCCTGCAAAAATTGCTTCTTCCTTGTTTCGAGTTGCAGGAGTTGATCCCGGCTCCCCATTTCTAACCCTGCGTGCTGGCTCCATCTAGTGGTTGAAAGTGGGAAGTACACCAGGCTCCCTCTGACAAGGTTGGGGAAATGAATGCCTTCTAGTCTTTCTCTCATGGACAAAAACAGCAACATTATCCAGGTTACCAGAGGGCCAGATCCTCCAGGTGTCATCAAGCTACCTCTTTGGAGGCCACCTTAACGTTTTTATTTAATTATAAACTATTTTGTCGAAGGAACTAACACAACACTCCAGATTTAATAGATGTTACATTTTGCTGTATTTCCTTTAGCTCTCTGTATCTTTAATAAAACTAAAGCTCCAAGCCCCAACCCTTTGGCCCTCCTCCCCCAACGTCACCTCCATGCCGAAGTTGGAGGGTATTAATTCCTTGCCATGTTTTGTTTTTACTTTAACTACATGTGAACATATCCATCAATGACTAGCATATGTGCATTTTAATATGTAAATAAATGATGTGCTGTAATACTCTTGCTATTTTTTTCTTTTTCACCCAACTCTGGTTCCTGAAATTTATAGACACTGATACACATAATTCAAGTGCATCCGTTTTTATCTGCTGTATAATATTCCATTGTAGGACTAAACAATGGTTTGTTTATCTGTTCCCCAATGACGGGAAATTGGGTTTAATTCCATAAGAGTGTGTCCCTGTAGGGCTGGGTTTTGCACCCTGCTTGCCATAAATGGGCTACAGGTGAAAGATGGGATGGGACAGGGCAGCCAGAGCCCTGGGCCCTGTCACTTCATCCAGAAGCCTCTCCACTAACCCCAGTGAAACACTTTGATTTTCAGCATGTGCCACAACGTAATCAAGGCTTAAAGAGGGGAATTTCTAAATCATGGGGTACACACATCTTCGACTTTACCACGTATGGCCAAATTGGTCCTGTCTGCTACCTTAAATTTTCAACTGACTCTGGGTGGGGGGTGGTTCTTGCTCCCCCAAAAGATCTGAGTGACTGCCGTTTCCTGGCTATGTAGCTTAGGACAGGAGAGCATCCAACCATCTAGTCATTTCACAAATATGTACTGACATCTGCTGTGCCATGAGGTAGGAAAGTCCCTATCTCTGACTCACGAGGCACATGGCCTTGCCAGCCTCTCGGAAACTGGCAGGCTAACTTGTGAGCGTTCAAGCAGGGCAAAACTTGAGACCCTTCACTGTTTTCAACAAGTCACCCCCTTTCCCCATCATGTACAAAGCACGGTCACCCTTAGTCTTTTCTGAAAGGTACGATTTTTCATTTTATGTGTCAGGTTGATTCAGTCATGGGGTGCCCACATATTGGGTTAAATGTTATTCCTGGGTATGTCTGTGTAGTGTTTCTGGATGAGATTAACATTTGCTCGATCAACTGAGTAAAGCAGATTGTCCTCCCCATGTTGGTGGGCCTCATCCAATCCGTTGAAAGTCTAAATAGAATAAGAGGCTGAATAAGAAAGGATTCTTGCCCTCTGCCTCATTGTTTTCAAGGTGTGACATTGGACTTCTGCCTTTGGACTCAGAGACTCAGACTGGAGCTACACTGTCACTTCTCCTGGGTTTGGACCGCTCAGCTTCCATACTCAGGTAAGTCAATTCCTTAGAGTAAATATATACATATATTCTATTGGTCTGTTTCTCTGGAGAACCTTGATTGATATAAGCAGGGCAATCTCCACTTCACAGGTGAAGAAGTTAAGATCCAGAGAGGTTAAATAATGTGCCCAAAGAACTTACTATAAGAGAAGAACGGGGTGGATCCAGGAAAAGCATTGCAGCACCACACACTAGTTTTTTCTCAATAGCATTTGTTACCATCGGAAGTGATCACAGCAGTGTATTTGTTCCTTTGCTTACTGTCTCTCTACCACAGCCCCATGGAGGAGGTCCCTGGGGTGTCGTGTTCATCCTGACACAGTGCCTGGCAGATGGGTGGTGCTCAAAGAATACTGGGTGAGTGAATGAATGAACAAGCTTAGGAGTTGGAAACAGGGCTGAGTAGAGCTGTGGGGCAGAGTGAGAATGGCGTGACAGGCATGGAGACTTTGTACTGGAGGAGAGTGGGAGACAAGAGTGCTTACTCTGTATATTCTGAGCACTTATGACATCCCTACAGAGCAGTCATTGCACATTGCCTGCACTAGTGGAAGGAAGGGAGTCTGGCACTCAAAAGGCAACACATAATAGGTGGAGGCATATTAGGTTCCCTTTGCTATGCAGCCCTTTCCTCCTTCACATAGTTACAGTGGAGGCAATCGTGTCACCCCAGGGAATGTGGCCCCCACCCCAGGCTACAGCTGATTGGATCAAGGGGGCACCTGATCCAGACTGGCCAATCAAAGCCCTTCCCTGGGAGTTTGGAATTGGGGCTGAGAGAGTGAGGGGGAGAAGAAGGGAGGGAGTGCGTGGTCTGTCTGGGTGTCTGGACCAGCACACAGCCAGGTGCTGTGCAGAGAAGACTGGAGCAGGTAGATCCACAGAGAGAAATTGGTGACAGAGAAGGAGGGAGAGAGGCAGGCACTCCCGTCCTGACCTGGCCCCTTCCTTGGCACCTCTGCTTGTAAGATTTCCTTTCCCGATTTTGTTTTGCTTATAAAGCAGCTTGGCAGCCCTTGAGCCCACACCCATTAAGATTTCATAGAAATAAACTATCATTGTGTGCAAGGTAACAAGAAAAGGAAAACACCAAAAACCATGTACCCCTCTGTATACAAGAAAGTCTTTCTGTGTAATATAGACACTGGTAAAGTTTGAATGCGAACAGGGCTTAGTGTAAACAGTTGGTATTTTAAATAATCTAGGCTTTTGAACTTTTTCTGTTGTCATTATTTTTGTGACCTTCTGAAGGTCACAGAGGTAGGGAGAGTCACATTTGAACCCAGTTTCTGAGTCCTCAGACCAGCAGCTCACCAGCACCCTCTAGTACTTTCCTCGGGGTGAGCAGGTCTCCCCAGCCGTGGGCAGCTTCCCAGTCTACCAGCGAGGGGGAGGATACCTCTCCTTTCAGTCATAGCCAAAGCTCCCTGAGAAACAGGTGCGAACCAGGGCTCGCTGTCTCTGGTCCTGAAAATCTCCGCCAGCTGCGAAACCAAAGGGCAGATCCCTATTTATAGCAGAATCACCCTTCCACATCTTTCCTGGTTGCTCTTTGAAGTCATGACGGCTATAAGGAGTCAAGCTGGTGGTTCTGAATGTTTCTGATTAACAATGTAAACATCGCAGGCAATGCTCCCAGAGAGCAGTGATAGAAAGTGAAAGGGATGAGCAGGCATAAGGACCGGGGGACGAATGACGGGTGGAGAAGTGACGCAAGAGGGCTGCCACCATGGGCTCGGACAATTTATGAAAACTGAACATACAGCCTTAAAATCGAATGTGGATCTAAATACCCACAAGCACTCCCCTTTGTAAGGTGTGTAACAAAATTTTATATGAATGGAGTTAATAGTTCTATTGGAGGGGTCACCAAGAGCCGTATTGGTGCTAGCAAAACGGCAGAATCCCCAGTGTCAAAATTTTCCTACAAGAGCTTTGGTGCCTAACGATGTCTAAAGAAAATATGAAACTCCCTCAGGCGCCCGAAGGACAGTGTTATAGCAATCAATAAAAGAGATAAACCATACACTCTGCACTGCCTTTCCCCAACCTCATTTAAGCAGTCTCATTTTCCACAGTAGCAAGATTTCTAGATACGTCTTGCAGACCTCAGAGTACTAGATTTCTCTTAAGATACTGTAAATGATACTAGTTTCTCTTACGATACTACAAATGATACTAATTTCTCTTATGATACTGTAAATGATACAATTTCTCTTATGATACTGTAAATGATACTAATTTTTGGCCAACTTGAAGTATAGAAGTTGTTTTATAATTTTTTAAAAACCTTTTTAAAAGAGGGAGAATGGGGCACAAAGTAGTGTCCGGATCATTATGTAGTCGGGTGGTGGGGTGTAAGTGTTGGGGCTCAGTTATGTCCATTCCTTGAGCTCAGATGTGTCTGAGTTACCCAGAGACCTCTTTGTGGGGGATGAAGGGTTGTGGCAGTCTTCCCACTGTCCATGTATTCCAGTGACCAACTTCAAAATAAATGGCCAAATGACAAATCAGGAAACAGTCACACTTTTCTTCCTTTTTTTCTTTTTAAGGAGGGTGCAGGTCAAAGTGGCTCATGTGGGGATTGAACCGGCAACCTTGGTGTTAGTAGCAACGTGCTCTAACCAACTGAGCTAACCGCCGTCCTTTCCTTCCTTTTTTAAAAATTAGTTTATTTATTTATTATTATTTTTAACAGTCACAATTTTAAGAGGACAAAGTGTCATACAAGTATGTAAATTAGCACAAACTGCAGGGCACAACACCACCCCTCCCTATGACTAGGTTGGGCCAATCAGAGTCTCCTGCTCCCTCCAGGAGGGTGGAGTAATAAGGCCCCAGAGCTCCTGCCACTGAGGCCTACACACCTCACCCCCACCTTCCTCCCAGCGCGGTCACTCAGCATTTTTTTTTTTTTTTTTAAGATTTTACTGGGGAAGAGGAACAGGACTTTATTGGGGAACAGTGTGTACTTCCAGGACTTTTTTCCAAGTCAAGTTGTTGTC
Organism: Rhinolophus sinicus; assembly: GCF_057876585.1. Lineage (NCBI taxonomy): Eukaryota > Metazoa > Chordata > Mammalia > Chiroptera > Rhinolophidae > Rhinolophus > Rhinolophus sinicus. The sequence goes on along the minus strand of NC_142516.1, from coordinate 5,740,541 downwards.
CTTTCAATCTTAGTTGTGGAGGGCGCAGCTCAGCTCCAGGTCCAGTTGCCATTGCTAGTTGCAGGGGGCACAGCCCACCATCCCTTGTGGGAGTCGAGGAATTCAACCAGCAACCTTGTGTTTGAGAGCCCACTGGCCCATGTGGGAATCGAACCAGCAGCCTTTGGAGTTAGGAGCACGGAGCTCCAACCGCCTGAGCCACTGGGCCGGCCCCTCAGCATTTTTTACATTTTGACAGGCCACCCTGTATTCTTCTAAGAAGCCCTTACAAAACCCAGGCCGGGCAGTGTCAGCCTCTGTGGTTTGGAAACACAGAACCTCAACTTGTAGCACAACTGGAACCTGACAGAGTAGAAGACAGGCCACAGAAGCTTAGGGAAATGGGGGGACTTGAAACTGATTACTGAGCCCAAGTGCAGAAAACTGCAGGGGACACCGCCTTCCCCACTCTCCACCTTCTGGGAGAGGAGAGTACCGGAGCCGACAGTGACGAAACACTGAAGCAAATGTCACCTGGACTCCCCTCGGGACCATCTGCCCACCGAGGGGATGAGCGCCAGAGCCCTGAGAAGCTGAGGCCAAGACCCCTCTCCACCACCAGCAGAATAGAGCAGGGGGTCCTGATGAAGCAGGAAAGCACAAAGTAGTTGAAAGATATGCACCAATTTGAGCATCTTGCCTCAGAGACTCCCAGGCCTTGATGTGAAGAATTGTCTGGAAAAATCTCCTACTGAGTCCAAAGGGCCGAGGCCTCTGGAAAATAAGTTCAGAGATGGATCCTATGGACGCTGAACTGTATCGTGGTCTGATTCCTCGCTGCCAGGTCCTTGCTAGAGAAAAAGTGGCACGCGGATGGGACGTCTGGATGGAAGCCGTCAGGGCATCAGGATGACCCTGGCAGGGCCGGAACTCCAGGCCCTCAGAAGTGCCCCCCAGTTGTGCCTTCCCCGAAGTTGTGCGTCCACCAGTCGCAGCCTCCATTCAGCCTCAGCACAGCCGGTGGAGGGCGAAATGTAGGATCTGAATGGGACAGAAGCGTTACCTCCAGGCGGAACTGCTATTTCACATAACTAGGCTATCTAGGGGGATGTGAGAACTACAGGTTTTGAAGGTTATCTGAGCAAGGAGGTGTCGACAAAAAAAATCCAGACTAAGAGAACACTTATAAGAGTTTATTTGAGCCAAACTGATGACACTTTCCGGGAAGCAAAATCTCAATGGATTGAGAAAATGCTCTGCAAAATGGCGGTTTGCAGTTTATTTTACACATAGAATCAAAGGAGGAGGGTTACATGAAATCCACTGCTGGTAGATTAAGGGGTTGCGAGAAAGCGAAGTGAGGAAATCTCTGGGACTGGATAAAAGTAAATCAGAGAGACAGGTACTTCTTTCACATAGGTGGGTACAGGACAGTTAATAGTTCCCTTTTTATAGCACATAGAGATGGTCATCAGGGGACAAGATAATAATAATGAGGGATTCTGTACTTTCCTGCTCTGGTCCGGAAAAAGGGATTACTGACATTCCCAGGACATGTTACCTTAGATGCAAAAAGACAATAGACAGGCTCACTTAAGGTAAAGACTGACCTTTGTCAAGGAAGCTACAGGCCAAGGATGTGACTTCCCACCATGGCCCACGTTAGTTAGGAATGTTTATGCTCACGCCACCTATGTGGTTATTTTCAGGCTCCTGAGCTTGTCAGGTTTAACCTGTGGCCCCTTTTCCGTCCACAGAGCGCAGGCAGAATTGAGGACGGTAGGGACACACAGGAGACTGCATTCAAGGGCCAGCTGGGGAGACCAGGGCAGGCAGCACCAGGGAGGGGCTGCTGGACCAAACACAGCCCCTGACACGTGACATCAAAGGGCATGAGAAGGGCAGAACCTCGCACCGCAGGAAGGTACCCTGAGCACCACAGACTCCCAAGGAGTGCGCAGCATGAGTCATGCAAAGGAATCGATTTCCAGGTCCTCAGCTTCCACTGGACTCCTTCCTAAAATCGACCTGCCTCCCTTTCTCCATCTCCATCTCCTGTCCTCTCGCTCCGCAGAAGCGCCAGCCCTCAGCCACCCCAGCTCTGACACCAGACGAGGACTGGAATCGGCGGGTATCGGCAAGGCCTCCTTCCACCAAGGCCTCTCCCGCGGGGCCGTGGGGGCGGGGACCAGAAAGCAAAGCGTGGACTCTGAGACGCGCGTGAGCAAACACAACCGGAAAAGCCGTGCGTGGCGGCGCAAGCCACGCCCCTCGCCACCCGGCCGTGGGAGGGGCTGGGCGGGCCTGCGGGGCGGAAGTGAAGCCAGGCGGAAGTCCGCCCTGTCACGCAGCCGCCGGGCGCCGGGCGCGGGGCGAGCGGTGGGCTGCGAGCGGGGCGATGCCGCCGGCGGGGCGGCTGCTGCTGGCGGCCCTGGCGCTCCAGGCTGTGGCGGCCTTCGAGCCCGTCAGCGTGGCCATCGCCGTCGGGGCCGCGTCGGCCCTCACCGGCTACCTGTCCTACAAGGACCTGTACTGTCGCTTCGCCGAGTGCTGCCGCGAGAAGCCGCTCAACGCGTCGGGTACGGCGGCGGGTCGGCCTGGAGGGGCGCGAGGGGCGCGGGGGCCAGGCCCCTGCGGGCGTCAGGACGGCTCGGCCCAGGTGGGGGGAGGGAGAGGACGGACGGGGCCTCGGCCCGGACTCCAGGCCTGGAAGCCGTGCGTCCGAGACGGATTCCGCAGACCGTGCGGCTCAGCCCACGTTCCTTTCTAAGTGTTCGCACTCCTTGGGATTACAGTCGGAGGAAGAAACTGAAAGCAGCGTGGCCAGCCCTTCTGCGCCCTGGCGACCCTTTTAAGTAGATTTCAGATGTGCAGCGTCTGCCCAGAACGCCCACATTTGGCCCTCGGCCTTTGCGAGCCAGCAGGGGTGGCCGGGGAATAGCATGCACCTCAGTCCCGAGAGGGCTAATCCCGGGACGAACGGACACGTTTAGTTTCCTTGTCAGACACGTAAGTGTTGAGGACACCCACCTAGCGCATTCCCTTGGAAGTGGCATCGTGTGACAGTGCAGCCCGAGGTTCCGCCTCAGTGCCAGCCCTGGGGTTTGGCAGAGGCCACGCTGGACCACTTTCGACTCTGTGCCGCTCTGGCCAGCTGGGGAAAGTGCTGCTTTTCTGGTGCATGTTTAATGTGTATTTTTCTTTCTGTTCCCGGGCTGGCTCCTGCAGCCCTCAAGCTGGAATTGGAGGAGAAGCTGTTTGGGCAGCATCTGGCCACAGAGGTGATTCTCAAGGCCCTGACTGGCTTCAGGAACAACCCAAACCCCAAGAAACCACTGACTCTTTCCTTACATGGCTGGGCTGGCACCGGCAAGAATTTTGTGAGCCAGATTGTGGCCGAAAATCTTCACTCCAAAGGCCTAAAGAGTAACTTTGTGCACCTGTTTGTTTCGACTCTGCACTTCCCTCACGAGCAGCAGATAAAACTGTACCAGGCAAGGGAACCCTGTTACCCCGCCTACCTGCTACCCCGCCTACCCCACCACTTCGGCTGGTCTGGGAGGGGTCCTGTTTACTGACGCCCGCTTCTGCTGCTTTTCTTTGCACTGCAGTGACCCTGGCGCCGCAGAGTTAAGGCACACTTACCCCATAACCCTTTGCCATTTGCTGAGCTTTTTCCTCACTTGATTCCAAAATAGTTCAGTGGCATAGATGATGTTATCCCCATTAAAAGATGTGGCCAAGAGGTGAGCTTTTTACAATCTGCCACCTGGGGGCAAGTCAGAAACTTGAACCCCAGTCTCCTAACTTCCAGGTCGCGGGGTAGCCACCTTCTGCCATGAATTAAGCACGCTCGACGTTCCCCTCACAGCCCTGGGTTAAGTAGAGCAGCCTTCAACGCTGTGTCTGGTCGCGGCTTCTGTTGAAGGCCACGCCCTGACGCAGCGTCAGCTTTGCCTCTGCAGTTAGCCATGCAGAGGAGAGAATTTTCTCCTCTGAATTCCCTTTGCTCCTCCCATCCGTCAAATCCTTGGCATTGCGTTTTTTCTTCAAATGATAACCTCAAAGACCTGAACCTTAAGGCTCTTCTCTTTGAGATATTCTTTCCACATTTAATTTATATTAAGTTGTCTGGTAGGGCTCTCATTTAAATGAATGTCATCCTTGTAAAGGTTAATATTCCTGTTGGTAGGTGGGGACTGAAATAAGAAATACAAACTGAACTGAACAAGGAAATGAAAGCGGATATTTGCCAAACTGTAAGACAAGGAAGAGTGCCCTGAAGAAAGAGTTATTTTCTTGGTTTCCAAATTTTTCATAAGTCTCTAGAAATAGAGTAATACAGCCTTGGAGCCTTTCACGTTTTGGAGTTGAGGGCTGTTGCTTGGGTGTCTTTTTGTTTGTTTCAAGGAAGCCTGGGAACACATGCGTTTTGTGAGATGTCACCTAGGTCAGCTCCTTTGTGCGTGGCACCAGTAAAAGGCACTGGTCTTGGGCACTGCACACATCTTCGTCTACGTTCTCCTTCCTCAGTATGGCTGGTACAATTGAGGTTTCAGTCCATAGTGAGACGAAAATTATGGGTTGGTTAACAGTGAAATGGTAACTGTGCATCTAGCTTCTACCTCTTATTCCTTTCAAAAGTCTCCTCTAGCACATCGTTTGAATTAGAAAAAAGCTTTGCATCTTAGCACCTACCTCTCTGCTGGTTTCCGCTTTTTGTAGATCAAGTTTTGGAAAAGCTGTTAGCCAGTGGATGGAGGGTAGGGAGCAGCTTCTAAGAGTGGTTAGACCCTGAGAGCTCTGATGTTTAGTCGTCCAGAGCATGAAGAACAAACAGGTGGCGGCTTTGCTCCTCTTGGCACATCCTTTGAGCCTCCGCCTCCTACTTCTTTTATGGTCTAGGACCAGTTGCAGACGTGGATTCGGGGTAATGTGAGCGCCTGTGCAAGCTCCATGTTCATATTTGACGAGATGGATAAATTGCACCCTGGGATCATCGACGCAATCAAGCCCTTTCTAGACTACTACGAGCAGGTTGATGGCGTGTCTTACCGGAAGGCAATCTTCATCTTTCTCAGGTTAGTGGGCAGTGGCTTCTCGGGGACATACTTGCCCTTCATTCTCCCCAGATAGAATGAGGTCCTGGTGGCCAGCATGCTGTTTCCCAGGGACAAAGCGCCAGCCTGGCAAAAGTAACTTCCCGATTTCTTTTACTCTGGGGTTGCTAGTATCAGCATGGCACAGAGAATGGGCAGGAGAAAATGAATTAAAGTAATAATTGCTAATAACAGGCAATTTCATAACCTGCGCATGTTGTTTCTGAGGGTTATAAAAAGTCACAGTGGCAAGTTCTGAAAAAGATTTTCAAGCTCCTTGAGGGCAGACACTTTTTTCTTTGCCTAGTAGCACTTCATAAATATTCCTTGGTTAAAAATAGGCCTTAGAGCAGGTACATTTCCTGATTAGACACAGAAGTCTTAATATGTGGTTTTAATCTTTGTTTCTTGGGCAAACTCAGCAATGCAGGCGGGGACCTCATAACCAAGACGGCCCTGGACTTTTGGCGGGCAGGAAGAAGGAGGGAAGACATTCAGCTGAAGGACCTGGAACATGTGCTATCTGTCGGAGTTTTCAATAATAAACACAGTGAGTCTTCCAGGGTGAGGGAACTCTGACTCTGCCAGCAGAGTCGTCTTACTATACGCCTTTCACAAAGCCACAGAATACATGTGCCTTCTTGGCTTTGCTGAAATCGGGACTTTTTCATAGGGTATTTCTTAGGGGTCCTAGGGAAAGTGACCTCACAAGGTGATCTGGTCATCCATCCCTAACTGGGCAGGTCCTGGTGGGTGTTCACGCCCCAGGCATGTAACTTCTTTTAGTAAAAGGCTTATCTCTTCCTCCAGCCAGCCCTGTCCATTGTTTCTGGGCTTCTAGTTAACACACCTTTGAAATGCCTCTTTTCAGACCCCTCGGAGGCATAACCACCCTCCAGGGAGCACATACTCTTGTTAGTATCCTGTAATCCAATCCCTGCCTTGCTTTCCATTTAATCTTCCTTAGGTTCCCTCCTTAATTCCAGATGCATAAAAGAAACTGCAAAACTGTCATTCCTGGAAGCATTTTTCTCATTCTATTGAGATCTTTCTTCCAGGAGTATCCCGTTTGGCGCAAAGAAATTTTTATAAAAATGCGCCACAGATTTGGACATTTCTTACATCAACATATTCTAGAAATCAATTAGCAGGGGAGCCAACCGATCCTTACATCAGGCTTGTTGCACACTTGACAAAACGAGAATCTCAAGGGCTAAAGACATGAAGCGTGTCCTGTGGGTCGGAATCAAAATGGCCCTGTAGGCAGTGAGCTTGGCCAGGTGATGGTGACAGTAATGGGTGGGAACCCACTTGTGTCTTGTTCTGCAGGTGGCCTGTGGCACAGCGGGCTGATCGACAGAAACCTCATCGATTACTTTATCCCCTTCCTGCCCCTGGAGTATACACACGTGAAGGAGTGTGTGCGGGCAGAGATGAGGGCCCGCGGTGCTACCGTAGACGAAGACATTGTCACCAGAGTGGCAGAGGAAATGACGTATTTCCCCAAAGACGAGAAAATCTACTCAGACAAGGGCTGCAAGACTGTGCAGTCGCGGCTGGATTTTCACTGACCTCTTACCCAAGCCAGGAGTTTGTCTTTTGGAAACACTTTGAAGACGTCCTTGGAGTTTGCACATTCGTACCTGTGGACTTTTGGAATATAGAAGTTTCTATTTTTTGGAAAAGCTACTAATCTGTCAAGTGCACTTGTCATTTTGCAACATAACAACTGGTAATTGCAGTTGAAGATGAACTTTTAAAATCCCCCCCCCCACACACACACACACTGCTGACAGAAGTGCATTGAAAACAGCTGTAAGTGAAGTGAAACCTAGGACTGTTCCTGACCCCACGGCATCCACCCCAGAAGCTGCTATTGTAACTGAAGTTCAGGGGCCGGCTGCCATCTGGGAGCACCAGGTTTTTACCTGCCAAAAACATTCTGCTGTAGTTGTTTTTCTTTACACAGAGCGTTCTCTGACTTTAAGTCTCTCCAGGTAAAACTGGTGGCACCTTCAGGCACAGACAGTGTCCGGTGGGAGGACGTGGATCTGCATGTAAGCAGCGGCGGCGTGTGGGGCGGGGGCTCCCTCCTCGGCCTCTGCAGCGGCCAGGACACACAGGACCTCTCGGCCTGGCCATCGCTCTGGCTGCTCATGGCGTTCCCTCGCTCACCTGTCAGTTGGTATCGCTGCCAGCCTGCCTTTATTCCTGAGCATCAGTCACTGCTAGATTTGCCCCAAACACATCACTGCTAGAGTCAAATCAGAATGAGACCGTTGGTTTTGAATTTGGTCCCCGTGGTGAAATGTTGTCTGTTGCAGTTTATATGTGGGTCAGTGTTTCATTTTACTCCACAGAACCATTTGAAATCCGTAGGACACGTTCATCTGCATGGATGACACGAGCCCAGGCTGAGTGGTCAGCTTGCAGGTTGTACTGCCAAAGAAGTGGAAGTAGCAATACAATAGGAATGAAAACAGCTCGCTAGTTTTCAAGGATGTGTATATTTTTTATAATGTTTTTATTTCTGAATCAGAGAATAGAAATATAGGATGCTGCTTATTTTAAAACATGGGAAGGACACAAAATAAAATAATTGTCTATTTTATCAGATAATCTTAAAAGAAAGGGGAGGAATTTTTGTTGTTAAATGCGTGCTAATATATGGTCACAATTGTGGATGAAAGAAGGTCAGTCTGAAGTTGTGGCTGGTCCTGAGTCATCTAATAATGACACGTTCTGTGGCAGCACCAGGCTGGACTGCCTTGGTCATTGGGAAATCACTTAGATTCTGTGAATCTAAGTCAGTGTAAACCGTCTGGGTCTACCTTGTAGTTGCACCTGCAGACATACTGAGAGCAACAGTTAACCTTTTTATATAGAAGTGGTTGAATATTTTCATGACATGAGAAGGCCTTATAGAGGATCACACTTAGCCTTTTAAAAATGTCAATCTAGGGCTTAAAAATTTTAGTACAAATGTGCAAATTGGAGCTGTTACATTTCTTTTAGAACCTTTTGGGTGTCTGGTTGGGGAAGACGGGATTTTCTGTTTACAGTGATGCAATAAACTCAACATGTGTTGGCCACCTTTGGACTTGCTGTTACTGATTTGTAACTTGAAAAAGCCATGGGTGACCATGGCCCAGCCTCCTCCACCCCACATAAGATGCAGAGAGGAGCTGGAATTGGACTAGTGAATATAAAGTAATAAAGCCTAAATTTTATCATGTGAGATGTCATTTGCTAATTTTCCCCTAGTTTATGCATTTGGTAACTGAACAGTCAGAGCTTGGAATAAAGGCTCTTCAACAACGTAGGTGTCACTGGGCTCAGTGTACCTTGAACATGCTGGTTGACAGTCTTTTGCATCACACAGAATCAATATTGACCTAATAGGCTCTTATCCCCAAATACAAAGTTAAATTGGTTTAGATGATGGACTGCACTCCCATCTTATTTTCATGGATGGAAATAGCACCGGAAAGAGCTGCACTTCTCACAAGTATATTCTAAAATTCACGTAGGAAGGACATCGAAGCATGGGAAAACGTGACTGCCTGCTGACATTCTAACCTGAGCAAGGCCAAGCTCAGACTAGGAACCTGTCTGCCAGGTCTTCCCTCCAGGACTGGAAATGAAATCCTGGTTGTTAACCAGATCTCAGCTCAGTCACACTTAACCAGGCCTCTTCTATCAGTGAATTGTTAACATCAGCCCTCTTTCCAGGACTGAGGATGAGCTAGCTGACTTTCTAGAAAGTTCACTCTGCCATCGTCCCACCTACTCCCTTCACTTCTCACTTGAAGGTGCTCAAATACAAGGAGACTGACTCTTGGTCTGGTTCCCAGCCAAACGCATTTTCTTCTCCACCCTGTACTGCCTCATCTACAAGACTGAACTTTCCAAATTAAGTCAGGGGACCCCTGTGTTCCCTAATTAGGGACTCCCAAGTGCTGGGGCTGCCACCTTCAAATGATTAGCCCTAATCTGTGACTGCTGAGGACATGACAATAGGCTACCCTCAGCTGAGCATCAAGACATTCCCAGCCCAGAGGCGGTCAGTTATAGCGCGGTGCTCTTAAGGTTGCCAGTTCGAGTCCCACCTGGGCCACTGTGAGCTGCACCCTCAACAAGATTGAAACAACTACTTGGAGCTGATGGGTCCTGGAAAAACACACTTAAATAAAAGTTAAAAAAAAAACTTCCTAGCCCAACCCCCTGTACAGGCTGGGTAGCCATGAGGCAAAGGCGCCCTGCATCAGCCCGGCAGCCAGCTGCCAACCCAGCTGCGCCTGCTAAACACTGCTCCTGCGTACACGGCTTCAGCACTCACACCCTCAGGAGGCCTGTCTGCTGGTGGGCGCACACGCGTATGCTTAGTCTCTTATAGAGCTGGACACTCCTGCCTGGCATCTCAGCTGGGGGGTATGTCTCTGGGTGTCAGGAGCTCCACGAACCCCCGCCACAGTGTGCAATGCTCCGTGCAGCTGAGCGAGCAGCCGGTTGTCCCAGGACCCTCAGTCCCTGCATCAGGCTCTGCGTCCTTCCATCCTGGACTGCTCCTGCTTCGCCTTCATGAATAGCTTAAGCACGTCAGGCCTGCAGGGGATGGGGTTTTCCTCCTTCACAAATGTACGCACAAGTTACACGCAGTTTTACTGTAAAATGGTAGCATTTATAAATAAAAACAGTTCTCAGCATCCGGGGGTGGGGGGTGCTAAGCTTTCCTAGGAGGCACTGGGCGTTCCGATTAAACATAACAAAAACTAGCAGTAAATAAGGTTTTCAAAACATGCCAGACAGCCTGTGGCTCCTCCAGGATGGAAGGGAGAGGAGGGCCTTTCTTGGCACAGCTGAACGACTGGCAAGTGACAAGCCAGAAATACTTTCCTTTCGAGGAAAATGTTTCTAACAAATGTTCACAATTATTGAGATGCAAACCCTCGGAAAGGACACTTAAGGCCTTATCCGTGACGTGCGTGAACATGTCCTCTTATGTACTCGTTCTTTTATCTAAACACTTCACTGTCCCTTGTGATGGGCCTCCTGTGACAGCTCTGGTCACTGCTCCATCCAGCCTTGGTCCCCAGTAAGGCCGTCCTACGTACCGAATGAATACATGCCAGGGACTGGCTTGGGCTTGTCTGCAGTAAAGACATCACGGTGTATGTTACGATGAGAACTTTAAAAAACACACAAAGCCAACAACTTAAGAGTCTGAAAAGGTTCTCATAATGTTAAAAACCATTTTAAATAAAGGTATCACATTTTCAGTAAAACTTATTTGTTCTTCCTTGAAACAGAAAACACGTGAAATTAAAACATGATTTTAAAAAATCATGGGCCCCTGTCACGAGTGGGCTGGGAGCGGCTGCTTCCTTCTCTGAAGGCTCCAGGGCTTGTTCCGAGGCCACCACGGGTAAGGTGACAGCCTGCAGGCTCCGCTGGAATGACACATGCCCAGGAAAATTTCTGTCATGTCAAACAGGAAAAATTCATTTTCACTCTTCCTTCAGAGGACGGAGTGGGCGGAGGTATGGGGAAGATCTGAGTGCTGAGTTCTTTCTTCTCCAAAGCCAAACAATGACTCTTGCACCATCAGTCATCGTAGTAATAATCTAACTTGGTGAACACCGTTTTGCAGCCTTTGTCAGAGAAAACTCTCTCTTCTTTGGGGAAAAATGTCATCTCCTCAGCCACTTTGGTAACAATGTCCTCATCAACTTCGTAGCCTCGGGACTGCATTTCAATTCTGATGCACATTTTTAGGTGTTTATATTCCAGGGGGAGGAAGGGAACAAAATAATCAATGAGATTTCGGTCAATTAAGCTGCTGTGCCAGAAGCCACCTGGGAAAAAGAAAAAGGTGCTGTTCATCCATCGTCCATCTGCCCACCCGTCCATCCAGCACACGTCTCCTGGGTGTCGACAGGTGACAGGCCCTGGAGGTGCAGCCCCACACCTGCCCGTGGGGAGCTCCCAATCTAATGAGGTAGGAGGTCTGACCTCTGAGCTGGCCCAGGAACAGCTGCAAGTCTTGATGCGTCTGTGAAAGCAAAGGGCAGGCAATGCGACAGCGGGGAGGGACACATTCGTTATTCTGTAGGCTCAGTGGAGGCCTCGCAAAATGTGACTTAATGACCTGAAGTGGGACAGCGGCTCCCCATGGCCAGAACAAGCAGAGAGGCAGAGGGGAAGGGAGCGGGTTCACAGGGGGCAGAGTTTCAAAGAAGGCAAAAGGTGGGAAGAGTTCCCAGGGCAGGACCAGCCACTCCTTTATTGACGAAACCTGTGACTCACTGGAGTTTCAGCAGCTGCATAAGCAACAGGGCAGAGACCCACGGCCGCTGCCAGTGTGTCCAAACCAGACAGAGCATTTTGGGGACCAAAACCTAGGAACCTCAAGAGTAAGAACGTGTAAGGACAACACTGTGCTCTGGCCACAGGGCCCGGACTCTGCCGCGTGTTTTTCCCCAGGACGAGGGTGGTGCGGCAGTCACGTCTCCCCTCCCGAGCCCATGGCCCCCCACCCCGCACGCGCTCCCTCCTCTGAGACTACACAGCACCCGCTGGATCACGCCCAGTATTTCTTCAGCTGCTTCCCTTCCGCTTTGCTGCTTGACTCTCGTGCCTTAAATCCCACCTGGGTCTGACAAAATTTCCGACGTGTGGGGTGTTTCACACCAAGCAATTCTCTGACACCAGCTGGGTGTCCTACAATTCACGTTAATTCTGACACGGTCTACACGGAGGTAGCGTCAGAGTCCACAGGTTGAGGGCTCAGTGCCCCCCCTCAAGTCGCCAATCTCAAGTGCAGGTTGTCATCTGTGCTTCCGACTGGCCAGCTACAGAGGTTCCAATGACCCCCTCCTTGGGTTCAATTAAGTTACTAGAGTAGCTCACAGAACTCAGAGAAACTTTCTACTGACTAGATGAGCAGTTTATTATAGGCTAGAACTCAGGAACAGCCGGGTAGAAGAGACGCACAGGGCGAGGTTCGAGGAAAGCACGCGGGGCTTCCATGCGTTCTCCAGGAGAAGCAGCCTCCCTATTCATGGACCCGGAAGTCTCCCACCCCAACCTGTCCTCTTTTTATGCAGGCTTCATTATCCGGGCATGATTGGTTCAACCTCCAGGCCCCTCTCCCCCCAGGTCGGGGGTGGGACTATAGTTCCAACCCTCCAATCACTTGGTTGGTCCCCTTGGAAACCAGCCCCCACCGTTGGTGCTTTCCAAAAGTCACCTTATTAACACCAACTCAGTTGTAGTTGAAAGGGGTTTGTTATGAATATCAAGACACCTTTATGGCTCCTTATCACTTGGAATATTTCAGGATTTTAGGAGCTCAAAGCCAGAAACAAGACAAAGACCAAATACAGAGGGTGCCAAAAAAATGTATACACATTTTAAGAAAGGAAAAAACTGCATTAAAGTTGTAATACTCAATATATACCGATAACAAAAGATGAAATACAAGTCACGTTTGACTTCTGCAATTACAAGAGGTGCTACCGTAATTCAATTCAACTTTGAAAAGTAATATATGGATAACATCTCTTAAAATGTGTATACATTTTTTTTGGCACCCCTGGTATATATTTCTTATTATAAATCACAGTATCACAACTGGGGTTTATGCTTTTCTCTGCCAATAGTGCTTTGCACACAACTGGTGCTCAACAAATATGTGATTGCCAGGATAGGGTGGGGTCTGAGGCTGTGGGGAAGAACAAAACTAACCGCTGAGCCAAGAGGGACAGCTCCCACTTCTTGCAACTGTGCTTGGACAGGTCCTCTCCTGCAGGATGCTGTGTGCCAGGCATGCCCTGGGCTAGGCAGACACGATGCTGCCCTCCTGGGGTTCACAACTGAGGAGCGCCCCAACAAGCCAGTCAATAGACCATTTCAGACAGTGTCAGGGCTGAGTACGGAGATGGAGCAATTAGGCAAGCAGAGCAGAAGGCTAACTAGCCAGGGGGACCGGCAAGGCCTGGCTGAGGAGGTGACCTCCGGGCACAGCCCCTCCACCCCAAGACCCAGGAAGAGCGTGCCGCCGAACTAGTGATTTCAGACAGTCTCCTGGCTTTAAGAACCATCTAAGGACCCTCCCCGATTTGTATTCTCAGCCTGACACCCCCGGAACTCCACAGGAATATCCAGCCGTCAGCTCCTCGTCTCTGCTTAGATGTCACCAACATGTCATCGCTCACTGAACAGCCCTGCCTTCATCTCCCATCCTTCCCCACAAGCCTGCTGCTCCCGAAGTCCGTGCGCCTGCAAATGGCAGGCCAATTGCTAAACCAGATTCTTGATTTGTCCCTCTCTCATTCCTACACACAGTCCTTCAGGAAAGATTATTTCTACCTCCACAGTGCATCCTAATCCAACCATGTCACCAGCCTCACCACGACCGTGCTGCTCCAAGCTCCCAGAACCTGTCTCCCGGGCTGTTGCAGCAGCTCCCGGCTCGTCCCCCTGGCCCTGCTGCCTTCAGTCTATCTACCCAGCAGCTAGTGCAGTCCTGTTCAAACTAAGTCCGATCACGTCACTGTCTGCTCAGAACCCTCCAGGGGCTCCCTTCTCTACATGGCGTCAAACCCAAGGCCTCGCTGTGGCCCCCAGGCCTTCCAGGATCTGCACCCGCACCCCGTCTGGCCTCTTATCTAACCTCCGTTCTCCCTGTTCATCCTGGACCAGCCTCAGTGAGCCCAGGCACACCCCCACCTCAGGGCTACTGTATAGGCTGTTCCCTCCAATGGAATGCTATTCCCTCCCCTCCGACGTCCACATGGCTTGCTCACTCCTCAGGTCAGCTCAATGTCACCCTTACAGTGAGCCTTCCCTGATCACTCTATTTAAAACTGCAGCCAATCCTCTTCCCAGCACCCCCAAACCCTCTTTCTGGCTTTACTCTTTTCCTATTGGAAGGAGGATGGAAGAAGATACATCTCTACCTCTGTTATACATATAGACATACCCCATCATCCGACACTTTTCCTTCCTTACTTATTATCATTAGGATGTAAACTCCTTCAGAGTCAGGACTTCAGTGTTTTTGTTCACTGCTGTGTCCCCAGGTCTTGAACCACACACCTAGTAGCTACTCAATAAGTATTTGTTACATGAATGAGTGAGTGCGAGTTCAGCCATCGCCCAGGGCCACAGCCAGTAAGCGACTGGGCCCGGTCTGCCGGTTCCGAAGTTGGTGCCCTGGAATCCCTTTGGAACCTCCCATCGCGTGGGTGTTAGGCGCCTGGCCTCATGCTGCAGCACTCAGGCTATGCTTTCTATGGCAAGTGTCCATCCCTTGTGGCATGCCAAGAAACTATTGAACATAACACAAAATACTCTCTTTTATCAGTAATTCCAGTTGCACAAAATTGACAAAAAATACCCCACACTGTTCACGTAACTCCACATAAATATGAATTTCTGGGCAAGTCTGTTTGAAAGGAGAACTTTTATTTTGTAAGCTCAAGAATGAACCAGAGCAAAGACCTGAATGCTAATGGTCAACCTGCACGGCTCACAGGTTTTACCCAGTGGGTCAGGCTTCACCATGGTGGTTTTCCACCTCCAAGGGCTCAGGGTCAAAGGTGTACATGAGTTCACTGGAAGAGCCATGAACTTGGTAGTTAAAAGCTTGGGCTCTGGAACCAGGGACATCTAACAGGCTGTGTGGCCTTGGGCAAGCTGCTATCGTTCTCTGACCCTCAGTTTCCTCATCTGTAAAATGGGGATGATAATAGTCTCTACCCCATGAGGTTACTGTGAAGATTAAAGGAAAGATGCAGGTAGAGGGTTTCACACAGTGCCCGGTACAGAACAAGGGCCCAACCACTGTTTGGCTGTTAGTCTCGGGCATAGAATCTCTGAGTTCAAGGGAAACACATAGAAAACCAGTGACCTAACAAGCCACCTCCTCCTTTGCAGGCACCTACAGCAACCTTCCCTGCTCAACCAGCTGCTTTTCTTCTACAAAAGAAAAGGATTTAGCTGAAGAAAACAGGGAACTAATTTTCAAGATCGCCATCACCAACCATTTCCCTCTTTCTGTAAAACAGCTTTCTCACACTTTGGTGTGCATAAAGGATCACCTGCAGTTCCTAAGGCAGATTCCGCTGACAGGCCTGGGGTAGGCTCTGAGCATGCGCGCTTCTAACCGGCTCTGGGGGTGGGGATGCCCAAGACTGAAAACGTAGGGACGCAGGATCACGAACTTACTGTTCTTGTTATTGAAGGCCGACACAGACAAGGCATGCTCCATGTCTCTGAGCTTGATTTCTTCCCTCTGCTTCCCGCTTCTCCAGAAATCTAAAGCCACATCTGTGATCCTTTCCGCTCCAGCATTGCTACAAAATAACTCCAGTGAATGAGGGCTGGGTTCCTTTCCTGAAGCCCATGGACATAGGTTCAGCTCTTCAATCGTGGCCCAGCCCTGAACTTACCTGAGAAAGATGAAGATGGCTTTCTGATAGGAGACCCCATCCAGGTGGTCATAATAGTCTAGGAAAGGCTTGATGGCATCTATGAGGCCAGCGTGCATCTTATCCATTTCATCGAATATGAAGATGGACCTTGCACAGGTGCTCACGTTGCCGCGAATCCACAACTGTAACTGATCCTGAATTGCAAGGGAGAAAGCCAATACAAAACTCTCAGCAAGTTCACCTGAAACCAGCATGAGCACCACTAATGCTACAACTATGGGAGAGCTAAGAACTTTACACACACACACAAGCTATCATACCCATTTTGCAGCCAAGCAAACTGAGGCACATCAAAATGGGTGTTTTCATACCCATTTTGCAGCCAAAGCAAACCGAGGCACAGAGAGCTTAATCAATTTGTCCAAGATGACAAAACTACTATGTGGCAGAGCTGGGATCTGAACTGCACCCCATCTGATTCCAAAGCCCCAGTTTGATTATAATTCCTGTGCTATGAGATGTCACACTGCTGCTGTGGCACTGACTTGCTGGTCCTTTGTCATTCAAATGGCAATGTTAGCACATATCCTGTGTACACCAGCCTTCTAGGAAAAAGGCAGAGACAAACCTATTCTGGAGAATAGCCTGGAGAAGGTTCTCTCACTTTCCGATGGGGAAAGTAAGAAATGCAGGCTCCTTTAATGAGGCAATTGAACCTGAGAGCACACGCGCTTTGGCACCAGTGCAGTCAGCTAACTAACACTCGAGTTTCTAGAGCAATGCCTGGAGGTTTCTGAAATAAATTTAGGTTTAAACAGAAACATTCTATAAGGACATATTTAGATACTTCTTGCAACACTAAGCAATCAAGGTAAGGAGAAAAGACCCTTTTAATCAGAAATTTGAGCAATGGTTCTATATACTGCTTTCTTAGACCTCCCCTCATCCCCAAGGTGGAGAAATGAGCTGTTTTCTGAGGAAGACTCTGGATGTTACAATGTATATCTTGATTTTTTATGGCTTTGGTTTTTGCTTGGCTACAATGACCACGGTTACAATGTTCCATGTGTACAAATCTAACCTAAGTGGTAATTCTGTTCTGTAGGCATGGACTAGCCTCTATTTAGAGAGGAGGAGCCTCCAGAGAACTGAAGCAACTTGTGTGAGACCCCAAAGTGAGTCACTATTTAAATAGGGATTCGCTCAGATCTGCTAGGCTCCTGAGCAGCCAAGGTTTTCTCACTGTTACCCCAATTTTCAGGCAGTTAACAGAGAACATATATTGAGTCACTGTCCTAAGCACTGTTCCTGTAACGTTTTATTGTGATCTCTCCAAACCCATGCAAGTTGTGTGCAATAGAATGCTATTGCATTCTCTATTTTACAGATGAGGAAACTGTGACACAGAGAGGTTAAGTAACTTGCCCAAAGTCACAGAGCTACGTAGTAGAGCCTGAATGCTAACTAGGATGACCAACTTGTCACAATTTGTCTGGAACTTTCCCAGTTTTAACATTGGAAAGCCCACATCCTGGGGAACCCTGGACAGTTGGTGACCCTCACGTTCCCCCAAGCAGAAGGGAATAATGTGTTCACATGGGTGCGGGCTGAATTTCTGAGTGTCTTGCCCACATCGCAGGTTTGTTACATGGATTAAAAAAAGTGATAGTTCACTCTTACTTGAACACTCATGTGCCAGCCAGGTCCCATGACACACACTTGACAGAGCTCATTTAATTCTTACAACCCTCATTTTACAGATAAAGAACCTCAGACTCAGAGCGGTCAGGTAACTTTCCTGAGATCACACAACTGGTAAGGTAGTTAGGACTTAAGTCCAGGTGCGTTGCTGCCAAAACACAGGCTATTTAAACTGTAAAAGGAGTTTGCAACACTGCAGTTAAACAAACTTAGGCCTCTCTAGAAACGTGTCCTCTGCAAAATGAGTTAGACTTAATGATCTTTAAGCTGGATCTGATCATGTCCATCTCTGAAATCCTAGGACCTCACTTACTAAAATGAGAATCACACTGGGCCTATTTCTGGAAACCACAAAGCTTTGACAGTGTAACTAACTACCCCATGCATCTCCAACCCTCTGTAACTTCCACACTTCTCAAAGGGGAACTGACACATGTAGCCATATTCAGAGCTCACTCATTTCAACATGCAATTCTCAGGTCTCACCCCACAACCAAGATACCCCCTAACCCAGCACCATCCAGGAGGGTTCTGAAATTCTGCCCTTGCCTTATACAGGGTGATGTTGGAGGCATGTGGAAAGTGCAGTGTGGCCACAAACAGGTGCACAAAGTTACTGTTCAGACCACCCTCGTAAATATTCTCTGCGATGATCTTGCTGACAAAATTTTTGCCAGTGCCCGTCCACCCGTGTAGGGAGAGGGTGAGAGGTTTCTTGGGCTTCGGGTTGCTTATGAAGGCAGACACGGCGTTTAAGATGACTTTCTTTGCAAGATGCTGTCCAAAGAGCTTGCTGTCCAGATCCTTCTGCAGCACTGGGAAAAACAAAGCCAGTCAGGGAGGGGTTGGGGGGCACACAGCTGGCAAAATTTAGCCAAGTTTACAGGCTCATGTGAAAGCCAGCTACGCTCTTCAAGCACCTTACGAAACACTGAGGTATGTAAGCACTTGGCCCAGGACGGCAGGTGGGTCCAGGAGGCACCTCCTCTGCGAGTGCTGCCCATTCAACAGCCCTGGCAGGAGCCTAGCTCCTTCCTGAAAAGGACCTCGGCTCCACTGCTGCCACCAGCGTGCACCCCTCACCCCAGCTCTGCTCCTCCTGCCCCAGGGCCGCGCAGGAAGGAGGCTGCAGTTTGGTCACCACGGGTCCGCGCCACCCTTCCGGTCTCCAGCCAAGAAGGCGCAAAACTCGTTGGTGGGCGTTTACAACCGCCACACCCCCAGTTTCTGCGTGAAGCAGCCCAACCCGCAGCTCGCGTCCCGTTGTCGGACCAAAGTCCAGTCTGTCTGTGGTCGTGGCCCCACCCCGCACCCTCCGGCGCTCGGGTTCCGGGTCCCGGTTCCGCGTACCGGCCCCGCGGGCCTCAGCTCTGTCCGGGCTCCTGGCCCCCGAGGCCCGACCCCCGCCTCTGACCCCACCCCAGCCCCCAGCCTTCGCCCCGTCCTACCCTCCCGGCTGAGGCTCCGCTTCTGGCTGCAGCACTCGGCAAAGAGGCAATAAAGGCGCGGGTAGGAGATGTAGCCGGTGAGGACGCCGGCCAGGGCCAGTCCCAGGCTGATGGGCTCTACCGCCTGCACCGCCAACGGCGCCAGCAGCAGCAGGCCCAGCGCAGCCCGGCCCAGCTTCATGCCCGGACCCGCGCCTCCGTGCGCGTGCCGAGCCTACCACGGGCCCGCGCTCCCGCTGCACCGCGCTTCCGGCTCCTCCCCAATGTCACCGGCGGCCGCCATCTTTGAGAGGGGCAGCGCCCTTTGCTGCTTCCGGGAGGCGGGCGCCGGAAGCCGCTGGGGCCACTTTAGTTTTTTTTAAATAAAATTTAAGTTTAGATTTACAGAAAAATAGAGAAGACAGTACAGAGAGGTCTCATATTCACCGCCCCCCCGCACATGGTACATAGTTTCCCCTTTTAACATCTTACAATTGTATGTTACATATAAACCTATATTGATGAACCTATATATTGATATACAGCTAAAGTTTGTTCAGACTTCCTTAGTTTACCTAATGTCCCACTTCTGATCCAGGATCCCATCCAAGACACCACGTTATATTTAGCTGTCATATCTCTTTAGCCTCCTCTTAGCTATGACTGGTTCTCAAACTTTCCTGTTTTGATGATCTTGGCAGTTTTGGGGAGTCCTGGTCAAACGTGTTGTAGGATGTGACACTATTGGAATCTGATGTTTATCTCACGGTTAGACTGGGGTTATGCGTTTTGGAGAAGAATATACAAAGTTAAGTGCTATCTTTATAACATATCAAGGGTATAGACTGTCAACATGATTTATGACCATTGATGTTGAAATTCATCACCCGGATAAGATCGTGTTTGTCAGGTTTCTCCACTGTAAAGTTATTTGCACTCATGCATAGTTTTGAAGCCTGCCATGGACTAGACCCTGGGGATTCAAAAAAACAATGAGGAACACATAATTCCTCCCTTCACCTTGCATTCTAGGGGAGGGAAAGAAAAAGAAAAACAACGATCTCCATTTTACAGATGAGGCTCAGAGGGAAAGGGATTTGTCCAAGGATATAATAATAAGCGGTGAGCAGGGCTCAGATCTGACTCCAAACCAAACTTCTCTAACCACAACGCCTACTCTAAAT
Organism: Rhinolophus sinicus; assembly: GCF_057876585.1. Lineage (NCBI taxonomy): Eukaryota > Metazoa > Chordata > Mammalia > Chiroptera > Rhinolophidae > Rhinolophus > Rhinolophus sinicus. Next base: position 5,720,715 of record NC_142516.1, on the reverse strand, counting down.
CAGCCCACAAGTCAACCGACATGCTCTTTCCTCATCCTGAGCTATTTATATTCTACAGAAAAATGACAGCACATATGGCATCATACTTGACAGCTAACAGGTTGGAGCCTATCTATGTCTCTTGAACTAAATGAGAAGATCTGTCTCAGTAACTCAGTTTTGCATTGGCACTGCCCCACCCCTGCGTGCTGAACACATTACCTAGTGTTGGTGTAAGGAGACACAATACAAACAAAAAGGTTGGATTCATTTTACATTTAATACTTAAGTGCTGAAGGTGATAAAAATTGTTTTCTTTCTTATTGAAGAGGAACAGGTAACTTTGTAAAAGTCAAAAATACCAGTGTCCCTTTGATGCTATCCTAGATTTTTCACTGTCAGCTGGATCCACCGTAAACAGCAAAGGATGCACCTCTAAACCCTATTCCAGATATTTGAAAGTGGAAGGCATAATTATATATACAATAAAAGCACAGTTTAAAAGGTATTGTATCTCCCCCTGAACACACCGCTGTTTCCTCCTGATCCAGGGAAAATATTAAGAGGAAGTCAACATATTTACAAACAAGATTTAATAATGCTCACAAGAACAGTGTGCCCCCAAATAAGAAAACTACACATTGTTTTGTTTCAAAAACAAATCCAGCAAGTAAGCAGCTAGACTAACAGAATCTGTTTTTGGAACTGTCTGCTAGCGAACGATCAGGTTTCTGTCCAGGAAGGCTTTTATCATGGGGGGAAAAGGGGGCGGGGAGCAGTGGTATTTATTTGCACCCCATTCTGCACGTCTCCCATTTAGCTACCCTCAGTACCGTCTGTTCATCTTCTTGAACTTCTCGTAGTGATAGTCATCAGTGGCCTTCTCATTAGGGGGACGCTTGCGATTAGGAGGGGACCCTGTGAAGGCAGAGGAAAAGCTGTTTGCCATGCTGGAAGTCGCCGATTGGCTTTTGCTCCACAAAGGCAAGGACCATGCCTGTCTCATTCCCCACAGGAGCCCCAGTGCCTACCCTAATAACAGAAACATAATAGGGCCTCAGTAAATACTCATTACTGAGTGAATGTGGTGAAGGGCCAACCAAAACATGCTGACGTCAGCATTAGACTGCTGAACAGTAGTAGCTACGCTTCACTGAGAGTGTGACTATGTACCAGGCTCGGTGCTAAATCCTTTCAGACATGACTTCCTTTCACCCTCACAGCAACGTCGCAGGGGCATGTTACCATCTATGCTCAGAGGTTAGGTGAGTTGTTCAAGATCACTCAGAAAGTGAAAATAGGCTGAGAGTTGAACCCAAGTCTGGTGACTTCAAAGTCCTTGCTCCCCACGTGTGAAGAGCATGAAGCTCTTTGGGAATCAAAGACTACAAAACCAAGATGTTACAGAAAATAATTTCTCACGGAGGAAGGAAGAAACAGAGTAACAGCCTCAGCAAATTGTCCATTTCCTTCGAATCATCCCACTATTGATAAAAAAGATGAGACCTCCTGGTGCCGGTAGGCTTGTGGGAAGGGGCACTGTCGGATGCTGAGAAAACAAAGGAGCATCACACTTCTAGACGATTGGCTATCATTTGGCGACTTATCAGAATGAAGCCTAAGGACATGATGTAATCAAGAACGACCATTGAAACACTGTTTAACAAAGGAAAAGTGAGAAACAACCTACGTGTCCAACCAGAGGCAAACGGTTAGACTACAGTGGATCTGTCTACACGATGGAGCATGACATGGCCAGCGAAAAGGAAAATAGGTATTTACTGTCATGGACAGACATGCAGGGCGCACCAGTGAGTAAAACGCTGAGACCCCAGTAAGTGTATATACAATGTTTCCTAGATGTGTGACTATTGAAAAAGCCTGAAAGATTGTACATAAAAATGTTAACAGTGGTCATCTTTGGGTGGTGAAATTATAAATAACTTTTATTTTTGTTTATTGAAAATTTTCTAATTTTGGGGTCTCTTTTATATTTGACAGCCCAGTAAGTCCTCACAGCAACCCCAAGTGGTAGGTTTTATTACTCTCCCCAGTTTATAGACGAGGAAATTGAGGTTTGGAAAGGGGAAGGCACGTGACCATAGTCCAGAGCATGGACTGAAACGCAGCTGCTCTGGCCCCAAAGCCCCAGCTCCACCCCTACCAAGTTCCACCCCCTCCATGGGCCCTGGGCTATGTGACCGCTCCAGGGAGCCAAGGCCTCTGCTGTACTCACGCTCGGGCTCCGGCTTCTCTGTGTCACCCACTCTCAAGGGTCGGGCTTTGGGCTCTTCTTTGTTTCTCCGAATGGGGGCATTGAGCTCCTCGTGATAAACTGGACCAAAAGAGACCAGCGGACACGTCAGACAAAAAACATGGGAAGCAGGGGACCTCAAACCAAGCAGGAGCGGGGCTGCTTCCCCAGAGGAACTTACATCGGTTGTGCTGCACGTAATTCACCGCCATGTTGGTGGGCACGAAAGACGTCTCACTGTCCTTCTTCTTGTTCTGCTGCTCTGCCAGGAGACGGGCCTTGGCATCCTCCGTGGAAATGATATTTTTTATTTTAGCACTATGGGAAGAAAGGAGCCATGCCACGCATTAGATCACCACACCTCTGGTCCTCAGAAGGAAATGCACGGTGAGACTGGCAGCCCACCACTGCAGGAGGAAACTGTCTTTCTTGGGGCACAGCTGTGTAGTTTACCAGCTGCCTTATGGCCACGTTTTCAGGGCGCTCTCACAACTATCGGAGAGGTGGGGAGTTATCCTCTTCTGATCAAGAGGAAAGTGAGCCTCCAAGAAGTAAAGTGAATGGCCTAAGGCTCGAAGCTAGAAAGGCCAGAAAACAGGCAAGAACCCAGAAGTCTCCCAACTTTCTACTGCACCCAAAAATGTTTCTGACCACTGTATCTCCTCCACAAGCATCCCTTTCAGAGCAGATGTTCTGCAGTAAAAATGAGAGGACGATCACGGGGTGGCTAAGTCTTTAACATTGCTCCTGCGAGAATAAAACAGAAGAATACAAGGGCCTGACTAAACAACTGAAGAGCTGTGAACAAAGGCTAAATAAAAATAAACACTGTTGCTTACAGCAGTCAGGGTCCTAAGTCTCTTTTACGACTCTGACCAACTCTTCAGAGAAATTCCTGGGACCACCATCTCAGCCCACCAGAGAGAATACAGTTTGTGTAGGTTTCCAAGGGAACAGGTAAGAAACAGTCCCCTCAACTTTGCACTGGAAAGCAGAGAGCTCTTCCTCCAGCCTAGGGGCAGGGGAGAGGTAGATCACGGGTTTGAAACATACTCGATGCCCAGGTCCACCTCAGGGATGCCGCTCAGCATCTGGTTGGAAAGCATCTCCTCAGTCTTTTTTGCTGAGGAAACGCGGATGTTTTCTGGAAGTTCGTAAAGACAGTCCTCTGCATTCTTCGGCTTCACTTTCTGTTCCTCGTGTTCCACGATCCCTTTCCTCTTCTTCAGCTCTGTCTCAATGTACTTCATCCTGAAACGAGAAACCCACGGGTCTCAGGGAGGGGCAGAGTGCTCACAACGGGCGTCTTTTAAATTAGTGGTCCCCAACATTGGCCCATGGAGAAGTGATGGTCCATGAAATCTTCATCAGCCCATGGAGAGGTAACAAAAACAAAAGTAAAGAGTTTTTTCATGAGGCTAAAATTTACAACTTAAAAGCACCAACTGATGAGATTATGTCCTACACTCTACTGGCATTATTAAACGTAAGGCTCTTCGAAGACAGAAAAATAATTGTACTGTATTTCCCCGAAAATAAGACCTAGCCAGACAATCAGCTCTAACGCATCTTTTGGAGCAAAAGTTAATATAAGATCCCATCTTATAGTAAAATAAGACCGGGTCTTATATAGCATAATAAGACCCGGTCTTATATTAATTTTTGCTCCAAAACACGTATTAGAGCTGATTGTCTGGCTAAGTTTTACTTTTGGGGAAACATGGTAGATGGCAGTTGTTTAACAGCCTTGTTGGCAAAATAAAGAGTGGGTAGTCTGATGTTTATCTGTGCAATGTTTTAGGGAAATATTACTAGTCAAGGAATCTAAAATCTCAAGAACCACTTTTGAAGAACTTTTAGGAGTTTTTCAAAGTTTTCCAGCCTCAGATATGGGGGCAAGAAGGGCCAACTTTGATGTCTTTGGATAATTCCAGAAATGTCATCTGTGACTAAATATCTTGGACTGTATCTGGTTGGAGCCCACCCTCAATTGCTCAGTCAAACAGACTGACACCTACATGTCGGCGTCCTCGTCCCTTCGGTTGGTTTCTGCAGAAAATGACGTCCCCAGGTGGAGGTCTTCCTCGTCACTGATCCTAAAAGGAGAGGAGAGTGAAGTGGGGCTTCAAGTCACAACTCAGGCTGAGGTTTATGTTACAGCAATAAGACAAATATGCACTTGTTTTATCATCCTGTTTATAGCGGGAAAAAATATGTAGGATACGTAAATAAAATCAATGTATGGAAGTGAACTGCGGGCCTCTGGAGATTCCTCTGGGGAATGAATAGATATTTTATTTTTTATTCATATATTGTTTGAATGTGCTAATTTTATAATTGTGCTTTTATGTTTCCTTAAAAAAGAAACATGCAACATCCACATGGATTTGAAAGACAAAAAACAATGCACCTTTAGAAAAGGAGTGTACCCACATCTCTCTAAGCTAACTTTTAAGGAGTTTTTGTGTTCTTTTGTTTTGAAACCCTGTACAAAGCACAAAGGATACTTGAAGATGTCCCGCTAAAGCTACTACTGCAGGCCCCCGCTCTCTGGGGCACACAGACCCCAGCAGGGGTACAGGTGACTCTGTACGTCAGTGAGTCCTGCACTTACTTGTCTTTTCCCCTTTCCTTCAGTTTCTTCATGTCCACCATGCCGCCTGTCTTCATCTGAAAGGGATCATCCTGCAGAACACAAGCACAGCTAAGAGGAAACAGCTATATATTAGCTTGCTGCAAAAGTAATTGTGCTTTTTGCAATTATTTGTAACCTTTTAAACCACAATTACTTTTGCACCAACCTAATACTTGGCAGTGGATTTTTTCTTTTTTTAAAGAAAACACCATCACTCATTGAAGAGCATCCACATCTTCCCACTGCTCAGGGAGGACCCCACAACTTACCACTAGAGTGGTCTCTTCTTGTACCTTCTCTCCCACCAGCAGGGCCACAGCACTGTGCAAAACCAAAAAGGGAGGGAGGGTGGAAGGGAGAATGGCATGGTTTAGTGATGTGGAAGAACGTTTAGGAAGTTTGTAGGTTGCAACATTAGTGCAAGGGGGAGATCTGAGGGATGGACACCAAAGCCAGCTGGAAAAGCCTACAAGAACGAAACAGGGCTCAACAAGCACGTTAGATGCTGGGGGTGCTGGGTGAAGGGGTACACTTTCCTATAAAGCCATTTGGCATGATCTTGGCTTGGAAACATCAGTTCTAAAATTTTGCCTTCAGGGAAAATAAAGCTAAAGACAAATGCCGGAAGATAGATATTGCAGCCTTATTTGATGAAAGTTTACAAAACAACCTACAGGTCCTCAAATAGGGAATTAGCTAAATTATGGGACATGCAGTTGGTGGAATGCTATGTTGCCGTTAAAAAGGTTTTTGGGAAAATAATCCACAACGTGAGTGAATGTCTGCAATGTCGTAGAGTTGAAAATAGCATAGAAGTACCCACTACCCTTTACAAACCAGAGAAAGAATACAGATCGGAAAGAATAGTAAATGATAACACTGGTTACCTCTGGATGGGAGAATTATATTAATAGGTGCTATTTACTGACCTGTTTCTGCACCTTCAGAGCAAACCTTAAGACCACACTGTTCAGGGCATCTCCTGGTTAAATATTTTCAAAGAATGCTAGACCCCTTTCAGGGCAGCGGAAGGTGTACAGTGTGTCAAGAAAAGGAGCTATGTCTGAGGACGTGTGTGTGACAGCGACCAGGACAGGGGCGTGTCTGTCATCCCCTGCTCCTCCAGGTTCCCCCGCGGTACCCACCTCACCCCGTTGGGCCGCTTCCTCAAGTTCTGCACCTCTCGAGTCTCTTCCAGTTTTAATCTGAAAAAAGGCAATACGCAGGCTGAGAGACCCTCCGCAGAACTCAACAGTCAAAAAGCAGCTTCGACCCAACCCGCTGCTGAGCCGCGGGCACAGTGGACGGAAGGCGAACCTGCGCCAAGACCCATCAGATCCACCGCCATCCCGGAGACAACTCTCCTAACTGCGCGGCCTTGGGGGCGGCGACCACATCACTAGGACCCTCAACTTCTTCACCCGCGACAACAATCCCGGCTCACAGCAAATACGGTCAACGAGGCTCCCGGCCGGTGGTGGGTCCCCAAGTCGGCCTCTCTTTTCCTGCCCCGTGGAAACCCCGCCCCAAACGCACCGAACCTCCTCTGAGTCCTGCTCATCTTCCTCCGACTCCGAGTCGGCCCGGCGCCGGCGGAAAGTCTTCCCGGTCACCGGCATGATCGCGCCAGCCCCGCGGTCCCGCCGCTGCGCCGCTGCGCGAAGGCCTAGTACGCTTCCGGCGCGCAGCAGTGCGGTCAGAGCGCCGGCTCCGCCTGGCCCCGCCCCGAGCCCTACCTGGGCCCGCCCCCTGGCACCGCCCACCTGGCCACGCCTCCACCGGTGGTGTCGGCCTCTTCCGATTGGGAAGCCAAGGAGGAGAAGGCGGGGCACGGCCGACCCGGCCCCAGGACCCTGCGCGGCGTAGCGGAGGGCGCGTTTGACTGACAGGCTGAGGCAGCGAGGTAGCGACGGCAGGTGAGTTCCCGGCTGCGGCGGGCAGCTTCGGGGGGCCTGGCCTCTCGGAGCAGGGGCGACCCAATCCCTGCTCCGGGCCGGCGGGGGCCTGGCCCTGCCAAGTGCGCTGGACGCCGCGGCTAGGTGAGCGGAGCCCGGGACCCCCGGACGCTGTCGCCCATTCCCCTCCTCCGTCCGGCGCCCAGGGGGTCCCTTGTGGTCCCGTCGCCCTACTTCGAGCTCCCGGGGGCTCGCCGCTTCTCCGGGACAGGGGCCGCCATGTCCTTTATTTCTGCCAGGGCCTGATCCAGCGTTGAAAGCACGCATGTGGCGTTCGGGGCGCTGACTTTTTTATTTCCCCGAGGTCTGGGCCCTGACGTGTTTTTTTCTCTTTAGGGACGAAAAGATGACCACTTATTAGCGGCGGTGAATTAAAGCCCCAGCGCCGACTGCCCCGCTAGTAATGACCTCCAGCCACTTCTCCCCGAGGACAGGCGCGTCTGATCTTTTGAATCCACTCGGGAGGGTTTTGAGGATATAGGGTGCTTGCGGCCGTCTCTCTGGACCTTCGGGGGCCTTGTTTTCGTCCTTTGTCACGCAGACTGTCGCCCTACCCTTTGCCCCTTCTACCCCAGGGATGCTGTGAGGATTAAGTTGATTTGAAAAAAGGGCATCAACAAACGCTTAGGAAATAACTAAAGGCATAAATAGTGGCTTTGCTTTTCTCAAGCTCGGCTGGTCCTTTCCTTTGACAAAGAACTAGCGGCTATTAAGCACTTACTATGTGGCAGGTACTGGGCTAAGCATTATCTCATTGAACTCTCCCAACAATCCTATGAAGCAGATTCAGTTATTTTTCACTTTGCAAATGTGGATACCTGGCTTCAGAGAGGCAATACATGCCTCAAGTTGCACCGCTGGAAGGTGGAGCAGGGATCAGCCACAGGCCTACCTCTGCTGCACGTTTTGCAGTGCCTGGCACAGTAAGAGTTCAGTAAATGTTTGCTGCAGCTACTGTTATTATAGCTCTTTGGCTGAGGGGAGGTGCTGGTGGAGACTGTTTGGGGTTCCCTCGTCGGGAAGACCATTCGGAAGCTGGGCGGCATTTATGGAATGCCTTTTCTCTGAAAGAGTCTCCTCTGAGATTGTTGTTCTCTCCCTTGGACTGAGACAAATAGTAGACTCAGGACTTCTTGGAACCTTTTGGCTTTGGTCAAAAGCTGCTCAGTAGCTGCTGTGTGACCTCCAGCCAGTTACTCCACCTCTCTGAGCCTCAGTCTTTCCTCTTTTAGTGGTGGAGGTGGAGATGGGTTTAGCTCCCAATGTGGCCATCCCCCAGGGTGGTTATGAGGATTTAGTGAGTTCTCTTAATATCAGTTCCAGGATGCAGGGGCCATTCGGGTGGAGGCAAGGTGGGGAAGGCAAATGAGATTTGGAGATGTGTGGGAAGCAGGACTTGCCAAGGCAGGAGGCGCCTGAGGGTTCTCCTTTGAGAATCAGAAGAATGGTGGACCCTCAGTGAATTAAGACTGGGTTAAAGGAAGGAATGTATTTGGGATTTAGGGAAAATGGAGCTGCGTGGAAGTCTACTGGAGAGAAGAGGGCAGGAGGGAGGGAAAGGGTACATGTTCTGAGGGGCAGAGGGGTGTGGGCGCGGGTGTGTGGGGTGTGGCAGGGCTCATGTGGTGAGGATCAGGGCAGGTGGGTGTCCTTATGTTAATGGGGGGTGTGGCAGTGTCACCTTTCCTGTCCAGAGGAAATTGGCTCCTGGCTGAGAGGAGGATGGAGCCAGAACCTCCAGGAAAATGATGAGTAATGGGCACCTGAGGCCTGGTCTCAGCAGCTGGTGCCAGGCCCGGATATGCTGCCTGCCTGCCCGCGTCCCTCGGGAGGCATTTTCCTCCTCACTCAGTGAAAGCCCCAGGGAGGGAAAAGTGCCTGTCCTTATTCCGGATGAAGCATCTTGGAAGCCTCACCCGGTCCTTGAATGCACGGGCTCTTTGCCAGACCTACCATCCTGCCTCCTTTCCTCCTGCTTGTTCATCCCCAAGAGAGGAGGCGGGTCTGGTGGGTCAGGAGGGAGAGGTGCTCTGGGGTGGGTGTGGAGGAAGCCCAACTCCTTTGGCTGGCGATTTGGGCACCAGCTGTGGGGCGGGCACCTCACAGACTCCCAACAGCACAGTCATCCAGCTGCTCTCAAGAGGTCCTGTTTCCAGCATCCAGTTCTCTGAGGGGTGCAGGTTTCTTCCCCTTTCAGTCTTACGAAATGCCTACTATGTGCACTCCATTTATTTGCACAGAGGGAAGGTTGGGAAGGGCTATGAACGCAGACACACCTGGCATACTTCTAGCTGTGTCCGTTTCTGTGTGGCTTCCCATCTCGGAGCCTCCATCCTTCCTCTCTAAGATAAGAAACAGTGGTCCTTACCTGAGTGTAGGTGAGCCACTGGGCATAGTGCCTGGCTCAGAGTATGTGCTGGATCCTGGAGCTCTCTTGTTGAGTTAGGGTTACCTTTTCAAAAAGACCCCCTCCCTGCTTCCACCTGACACAAGAGGAAGGGAATCTTTAAAAAGTTTCTATTTAAAACAAAACAAGGGGGCCAGCCTGGTGGCTCAGGTGGTTGGAGCACTGTGCTCCTAAGCTGCAGTGGCTGGTTCGATTCCCACATGGGCCAGTGAGCTGCGCCCTCTACAGCTAAGATTGTGAACAATGGCTCTCCCTGGACCTGGGCTGCCGTGAGCAGCCAGAGGTGGTTGTCAGCTGCTATGGGCTGCGTGGACTACCATGAGTGGCCGGTGGCCAGCATGAGTGGCTGGTGGCCGGCAGACGGCGAGAGGTGACCGGTGACCGACTGCCTCAGTGGGGGCGGGGGAGAGCGCAAAGCTTATAATACCAGCATGGACCAGGGAGCTGTGTCCTACACAATGAGACTGAGAAACAACGGCTTGAACCAGAGTGTGTGTGTGTGTGTGTGTGTGTGTGTGTGTGTGTGTGTGTGGTGGGGGGGGTGGAAGAAGGGGGGGAAAATAAGAAAATAAAAAAATAAAACAAAAAATCAAACTTACAGAAAAGTTACAAGAATAATAATGAAATCCCATTCATACGATTCACCAATTATTATTTTTGCCCTGTTTACTCTTCCTATATTTATATGCTCAGAATCATCATCATTATTGCTGATCCATTTAAAAGTAAGTTGCAGATATCATGACCCTTTCCCCCTAAATATTTCAGGGGGAATAATCCAAGAGCAAGGATATTATAATACACAACCAGAAAACAATTTCCATCTTCAGAAACTTTAATGTTGATATAATACTGTATTCGTGTGCTGAAGCAGTCATAACAAAGTCCCACAGACTGGGTGGCTTAAACATCAGAAATTTATTTTCTCAAAGTTCTGGAGGCTGGAAGTCCAAGGTCAAGGTGTGAACAGATTTGGTTTCTTCTGAGGCCTGTCTCCTGGGCTTGTAGTCAGCCGCTTTCTTGCTGTGTCCTCACGTGGTCTTTCCTCTGTGCATCCTCGTGCCTCCTGTGTGTCTAACTTTACTCCTCTTACTATAAGGATATCAGTCAGACTGCATAGAGGTCCACCCTAAAGACTCATTTGAACTTAATTCTTTAAAGACCTTATCTCCAAATAAGATTACATGCTGAGGTATTAGGGGGTAAGGACATCTTCAACATATACATTTGGGGGAGGGGACACAATTCAGTCCCTAACAAATACTATCTAATATCTAGTTCATATTCAGATTTGTCTGCTGTCCCACTAATGCCCCTTTTTCCCGTTGATCCAGGATCCAAGTTTGTCATATCTCTTGAGTGCCTTTTATCTGAAACAGCTTCTCAGCTTGTACTGAGAAAGAGAGTCAAGTTGCTGGAAGCAGAGGTGCTGGCTGCCTCAGGACAGGAAAGCTGTAAGGATTTGCTTCGTTTCCTCGGGTCACTTTTCCTGGTTTTACATTGATGTCCGAAGTACCAGGAGGTGAGCTTGGATCTCAGAAAGTAGCACTGTGAGTCAGAACTGCCCTGCATTAGTCGCCTGCTGTGTGTCACACTTGGTTGACATTGTCCATTTCTTGACTGGTCAGCCTGGCTGTCCTGGGCACCAGAGCCCTGAGGGAAAATCTCAGGGATGAGGGTGGCCTGTGGCCTGCCTCTTACATTCCTACCAGCCTCAGTTGCCTGACCTATGAGACATGGCCAGTAACACACATTACAGTACTCAACACTTTTTGAGCTTTCTTGCTGTGCAGAGCCACCCTGAAAGTTCACGTGATCAGAAATCATCATGGTAAATCCTTCCTGTGTCTTGCTGTCTTTGTCCCCATTTCATGGATGAGGAAACTGAGGATTAAGTGATGTATCTAAAGACACACAGCTTGCAAATGACAAGAGCAAGTTGCTGAACGCAGGGCTAGCTGTCCTTACTGCTTCCTTCTATAATTATAGTCAACTCCAGGATTGATCTGTGTGACACATTGATATGTGATAAAAGCACAAAAAAAGGTGGCTACCATCAGTAATTATAACATCACCAGTGGCTGTATGCAGGTTCCCTGGTGTTGAAATATGGCCCTCTGTGCCCCATGAGGGCGGGATCCATGCCTGGCTTGTTTTCTGTCACCCCCAGTCATCCCCCTGAGGAGGTGCTCGCTCAGTGTTGGTTGCGTAGCAAGATAAAGCAAAATGGAAACTTTTGGACAGCCGAGATAAGGTACAATTTTTGCAGATGCATGCACTCATGTGTCAGGTCCTCTGTGTGGAATATTAAGCACCCACAGTTTTTGGTACAAACCACTCAACCTTTCTCTTCATGTAAACAAACTGATTTTTAACCATTAACTTTAAAAAAAGTTAGTAAACTTTACATTTTCTATGTTGGGCACACTTTTGCGTTGTTGTGGGTAGGCAGATAAATTTATATAATTTTTCTGGTGGGAAGTTTGTTCATACATATCTGGAACTTTCTAAGCATCCATTTTGACCCAGTAAGTTGTCTTTTGGTCAAAGATGTAGTCAGAAATTTATATTCCAAAATATTGCTTAGTGTCTTATTTATGACAAAATACACACACACACCACAAATACCCTACGTGTTCACCGTAGGTAGCTTACGTGGGACGTGGTATAATTCAGCCATTAGAAATGAAGTTGTTGAAAAGAAGCTTAGTGACGTGATAGAAACCAAAAAGCCTGTATACAAACTGTATGTGTTAAATTGTAGCTTAGTTTTTTAAAGTTATATACACATATATAGGGACAAGACTTACCACAATAGTAACCGTATTTTTTTTCTGTATAATGGGATTACAGGTAATTTGTACATCAGATTATGTTTGTCTCTGTTTTCCAGCTTCTACAAAGGTGTATATTAATTTTATTAAGACCAGACAAATGTCTTTTTCTGTTTTCAGGACAGGTAGGAGAAGATGAACACTTTTAATCCAACATGGGAGTTAATGAGGCTAAAACAAAGGCGTTAAGAGCAAGTTTTCCACACAGTGGGTCATCCACTTAGGCACTTCCTCCGTCGGGGCTTCCGGGACCACTCCGGTCCCACTGCCCTGTCTCTGAAATGGACCTTGCGTGTCCTGTTCACACTCTGTGGGCCTGGAGAGTTCCAGGGATGGAGCTTCTGGCCCTCCAGAGTGCCCTCTGGGGTCTGAGGAAAAGCAAGGACAATCGCAGGAGGAAACCACATACCAAAGAAGCCAGACACATCTCTTCATCTTTTCAAAACTTCAAAAAGAATGAAAAGTAACTTACTAGGTTAGATATAGCATTACACAAGCAACACAAATTCATTGTAGAAAATGCAGACCAGCAAAAGAGGAGGAAATAAAAATCACTTGATTTCACCCTCCCAGAGATGATCCTTTTTGTAGGCACAAAACAAAATTATTTACCACGGTGGAATGTTCCTGTAACAGTGTTTTATAACTTTTTGCACTTTTGATCCATTCAGCAAACATTTACTGGGAAGTTACTGTGCTCCGGGTGTGGTTTCAGGCATTTGGGTTACAGATCCCTGCTCTCAGGGTGCTTACATTCTTGAGTGGAGACAGGCATTTGACAACAAAAAATGGATAAATGAGCAAATGATTACAGAGCCTGCCAGGTACAGGCCAGGATGGACAGAGGGCCCTCCTTGGAACAGAGATTCGGCGGATAGGGTAGCCAGCCAGCACATGCCTTCCCTGGTCAGGGGACAGTGAAGCTGAGACCTGAAGGATGAGCGAGGGACAGAGTGTAGCGAGCAGCATGGCAGGGCGCCAAATGGGACCAGTATCTTTCCTGATGTATCTTGAGTATTTCACTTCATAATCTTCTCCCCACCCCCAGCTTTTTCAGATCTTTCTAATGGTTCATACTAAATGTATCCTGCAACTTTTAAAAAATTTTTAATAAAAAATTATTTTTCAAATTTTGGTAAATTACATATAACAAAATTTTCTATCTTCATTTATTATTATTTTTAACCTTTTAAACCACAATAACTTTTTGTTTTAAATATTATTGGGGAATATTGGGGAACAGTGTGTTTCTCCAGGGCCCATCAGCCCCAAGTCATTGTCCTTCAATCTAGTTGTGGAGGGTGCAGCTCAGCTCCAAGTCCAGTTGCCATTTTCAATCTTAGCTGTAAGGGGCAGGGGGCACAGCCCACCATCCCATGCGGGAATTAAACTGGCAGCCTTGTTGTTGAGAGGTCATGCTCTAACCAACTGAGCCATCAGGCTGCTCCTCCAGAGAAGCTCAGCGGCAGCTTGTTGTCTTTAATCTAGATGTGGAGGGCGCAGTTCACTGGCCCATGTGGGAATCAAACCAGTGACCCTGTTGTTCAGAGCGCGTGCTCTAACCATCTGAGCCATCCGGCCGCCCCATCTTCATTTTGAAGGGTACAGTTCAATGGAATTAAGTACATTAGCATTTTTGCCCTACCATCACCACCATCCATCTCCAGAACTTTTCCCAAACTGAAACATTGTACCCACTAAACAGTAACTCCCCCTTTCCCCTCCCCCTGGCAACCACCATGCTACTTTCTGTATGGATATGACTTCTCTAGGGACCTCAGATACATGGAGTCATAGAAGATTTTGTCCTGTGTCTGGCTTCTTTCACTTTGCATAATGTTTTCAGTATTCATCTGTGTTGTAGCGTGTAACCGTGCTTCGTTCCTTTTTAAGGCTGAATATTATTATTCCATCGTGTGGATAGACCACATTTTGTCTATTCATTCATCTTTCGATAGATCCTTGGGTTGCTTCCCCCTTGGGCTACTATGAATAATGCCGCTGTGAACGTGGGGCTGCAAATACCTGTTCAAGTCTCTGCTTTCAGTTCTTTGGGGTGTGTACCCAGCAGTGGGATTGCTGGATTGTATGGAATTTCTGTTTAATTTTTGAGGAGCCTCCAGACTGTTCTCCACAGCAGCTGCACCATTTTACGTTCCCACCAACAGCGCACAGGGTTCCAATTTCTCCATGTTTTTGCCAACATTTGTTATTTTCTGTTTTTTGTTTTGTTTTTGTTTTTTTAAATTAAAGTTTATTGGGGTGACAATTGTTAGTAAAGTTACATAGACTTCAGGTGTACAATTCTGTAATACATTATCTGTATATCACACTGTGTGTTCACCGCCCAGAGTCAGTTCTCCTTCCATCACCAGATGGTTTTGTTTTTGATAGTAGTCATCTTAATGGGTGTGAGGTGGTACAACTTGTTTTTTATTACGTTATAAATCTCAACATTCTCTGAGATTTATCTGTATTGGTAATATAGGTCTCAGTCATTTAAAGTGTGGGGTTTTTTCCCCAGGGCTTTAAATCAGTTTTACTGAGGTATAATTTATATCCAATAAAATGCTCCCTTTTGAAGAGTTTTGTCTAATGATAACTCTCTGTCTCCTGTTCTTAGCTCCAGATAACCTGGAGCTAAGGTTGAGCTGCTTTCTGTCGCTATAGATCAGTCGTGATTTAAAGGTCTTTTAATCAACTTTATTGAGGTGTAATTTACACCAGTAAATTACATGTAAAATGCATGTGCTTTAAAGATATATTTCCTGAGATTTGACAAGTATAGAGACCTGGTTAAATCTCACCCCAATTAAGATCTAGAACATTCCAACACCACAGAAAGTTCCTTTTTGCCTTCATGCTGTAGCCTTACTCTCTGCCCCAGGCAACAACTGTTCCAATTTCTATCACCATAGATTATTTTTGTTTATAGTCATGTGCTGCATAATGACATTTTGATCAATGATGATCATTTTGGTCAATGATGGACAGCAGATATGACAGTGATCCCATAAGATTATAATGGATCTGAAAAATTCCTGTCGTCTAATGAGGTCGTGATTGTGGTAAGATTGTGACGTCATAATGCAATGCATTACTCATGTGTAGTGATGCTGGTGTAAGCAAACCTAAAGAGCTGCCAGTCGTATAAAAGTACAGCACATACAATTACGCATAGTACAGTATACTTGATAGTGATAATAAACAACAATGTTACTGGTTTATGTATTTACTGTACTTTTAATCATTATTTTAGAGTATACTCTTTCTACTTGTAAAAAAAAAAAAGGTTTGCTGTAAATCAGTGTGCCAGCAACACTGTTATGCCAGCAACTTCATACATCTTGTGTGTACCGTGCCTCTGATTGCATCATTTTCTCTTGTGCTTGATTTAACCTCGTGTTGTTTTGTACATGTTATACAGGCTTGTAGCCTAGGAGCAATAGGCTGTCATACAGCCTCAGTGACGGTGTGGGCTGCACCATCTAGGTTTGTGTAAGTTCCCTCTGATGTTCGCAGAATGACAAAATTGCCTAATGTCTCATGTCTCAGGATGTAACCCTGTTGTTAAGTGGCGTATGACTATGTTTTGAAATTTCATATAAATAGAATCATATAGTGTGTACTCTTGTGTCTGACTTCTTTTGCTCAGTTTAATGTTTCTGGAATTATGTGACTTACAACAGAGTTGATAATAAGAACAGAGGGCAGCTCTAGTGCAAATGGACGAAGGAAGGAAAAAGGGAGCAGGTGGCCAAGATGAAGAAGATGGAGACGCAGCATGTATCTGAGATGGACTTCAAAAACGGAAGGACTTGGCAGCTGAGCTCCAACAGTGCCATGAGCAAGTGGAAATGAAATTGGAAACACAGTCCAAAGAATTAAGAGGGAAAATGTCATCAGTTTCAAGATAAGAAAGCAAACTTGGACAAGCAACGTATTTTGGAACAACCAAATTCTTCGAGAACCTTGGAAAAGAACAAGAAGAAAGGGACGATCTTTTAAACCCTCTATTGGCCATCAATTACATAAAGTCTATGAGCCAGTTCTAGTTAATTTTTGTGTACAATAAGAGATAAGGGTCAAAGTTCATTTTTTTGCCATATGGATATCACTGTTGAAAAGACTATGTTTTGCCCATTGAATTATATCAGTACTTTTGTTGGAAATCAATTGACTACATATGTGCAGGTCTAATTCTAGACTCTATTCTGTTTCTTTGAGCCATATGTCTATGTTTCAGCCAATGCCACACTAACTTGATTACTGTAGCTTTTTTGAAAGCCTTAAGTCATAGGGTGTAAGTCTTCCAACTTTGTTCTTTTTCAAAATTGTTTTGGCTATTTTAGGTCTTTTGCTTTTCCATCTAACTTTTAGAATCAGCTTGACAGTTTCTACAAAAAAACCTGCTGGGAGGCTGATTGAAATTGCACTGACTCTAAAGATCAATTTGGGGAGAATGGACATCTTAACAATTTTGGGTGTCCTAATCCATGAACATGGTATATCTCTCCGTTTCTTTAGATCTAATTTAATTTAATGGATAGGAAGATTCAATAGTCATCATTTTTAATGGCTATATAGTGCAGCAGTGTGTGACTGTCATTATTTATCCGGTTGCCTGTTGTCACTTAGGTTACATCCAGTTTCCCCCCATTATAAACAGTGTTACAGGGGACGTCTTTGGAGTTCTTTGCACTCGCCCTTACTTACTTACTTAGAAAAAAATCTGTAGCCAGGTTAGCCCTCCTGACTGTTCTTTGCCCTTTGCCTAATGTAAGCTGGCAGTGATTTGTATGCAGTGGGAAGTGGAATGCCAGTGGTCTGGGCTTCTTTTGGCGATGCCCAACAGCATAGAGATTTAGAACAGAGGTCAGCAAATGGGCAGCAGGCCAAGGTAGTTTTGTGGGGCCTTTGAGCTAAGAATATTTTAAAAACATTTTTTTTAATGGATTATAATTTTTTTTTAAAAGAACAAACTATGTGATAAATATTGATGTGGCCCGCAAAGCCTAAAATGTTTACTACCTTGTACTTTATAGAAAAAGTTTGCCGACCCCTGATATAAAGCAAGGCTCTGTACCTCACCCACTATTTGCTAGTGAAGGACTGACCCTGGCCAAGTTTCTTCGTTACTTAGGCTCCAGTTCTGTTTCTTCATCTGTCAAACAGTGAGAGCACAAAGAGGGTTGTTAGCCACAGGGCTTTTTATTTTATTTTATTTTTTTCTGTCTGAAGTTGCAGGAACCTAAGTAGTCTGATTGTACACGTGAATCCAGAGTGAGCCTGTCACTGTCACCCTTGTCCTGGGCACTGTTTGTGGCACTGGGCGTCAGGCTTACAACCTGGCTCCACCGTGTAGCTGGAGAGATGGGGCACATACCAAAGACACTGAACCCACACACACACTGCAGCTTAAAACAGTGTGGGACTAGCAGCAATCCAGTGCACTGGACCTCAGTGCAAACAATAAAAAAACTAAAAATCTGGTTTCAAGTGAGGAGGCTTGGAATTTAGAACCTTCTAACCCTATCATTGTCATGTGACCATTTTGAATGTTAGCCTCTAACTGCCTCTCCCTCTTTGAACTGCCCACATCTGGGAGACTGTGGCCCTCTGAGGAAAGGGGTGGGCACTGGCCACATGTGGATAACCCTGGTTGTGCCTGTAGCCTGGGGTTGCTCAGCACCTGGGGGTTGGGTTCTGAGCAGCACAGCGTTCTTGGGAGATTCAAAGATGATCTGAAGGTCACAGTGGCATGTGTGGAGGGGGCTGAGCCATCTATCTAGAGGTTTAAGGGGCTGTGGAGCAGTAGTTGAGGCCCGGGGGCCCTCTCCTGCAGACCTGAAAGGTCTCCGTTCTCAGAGATCACAAAGGTAATGCCCAGCAATGACTAGTGTGGGGTTCGCTAGCACCCCTGGGCGGTGCTAAGAGTGATTTTTAAACAACGCAACTACATCAAGTACACTGGTTTGTTCCCCCAGGTTCCCTGCCGGAGATCTGCTCTCACTCCTGCCTGCCACGGCCCACCACTGTCCACTGCCTCGGAGAATGCAGATGTTGGCTGTTTCCTGGGGGTGTCGCTGTACACAGAGGTAGGCCCACAGCCTCCCCCACTCAGGTGGAGCCATTAGGCACCCACTGAGGAGGACGTACGGAGTTTTCTTTTTAGGTGAAATAATGGAATCATGGTTATGCTTGCTTTTCTCTTTTCAAGTCCTTTTAGAAAAATTTACACAGATGAAATGATGTCATACCTGGGACTTGCTGCAAAAAAGTGGAAGTGGGAGGTTGAGGTGAAGCAGGGTTGGCCGTGAATTGTTAATTGTTGAGGCCAGGGGCTGGGTATGTGGGAATGCACTATACCGTTCTGTCGACTTTTGCGTTGTTTATATTTTCCGTAAGTTAAAGAGAATGTGAGCAGGGACTTGGGTTTCAGCTTAGCTCTAGCACTACTGAGGCCTTAGACAAAAAGGAACCCCTTTCCTAGTCTGTAAAATGAGGCTGATCACAGCTGCCGCCAAGATCACGGGGGCAGCTTTTAATGAAATAATGCGTGGAAAGCACTTGGCCAGTTGCCTGGCATCTAATCCATACCAGTAACTCCTGTTCTGGCTGGGAGTCTTGGCCATTCAATGCCTGGCTGACCATTTGGGGCAGGGAGGTGTCTTGTCAGGAGAGGCCTGGGGGTTCACCCCCCTCCAGTGCACACATGGCCCCTGCTTTCCATTAAACCACTCTGGACTCCACTTAACATCTTTGGTTGGTTTGGACCATTTTTTGGCAACACTTTAGAAGTAGAGAATCAGCAATCAGATTCCTGGGTGTGATTTCTACTAAAATATTGGGTGGTGGAAGCATTTATTCAGTTATTTATTTTTAAACATTTTCATTAGAAATAATTATAATTCACAGGAAGTTGCCAGAAAAGGTACCGGGAGGTCCCACGTACCCTTCACCCAGTTCCCCCCAGTGGCATGTCTTTGGTCTGTCCATCTGTAGTCTGTCTGTAGTACAGTATCACAGCCACAACGCTGACACTGGTACAACGCACAGAGCTTATTCCGGCTTCACCGGGTCTACACACACCCACTGTGAACCCTCTGAGCAACCCCCTGGGGTGGTGTCGTCTTCCTCCCTAGGCCCCAGACGAGGAGACAGAGGCTCAGAGAACTTGAGCAGCTCCCTCCTCACGCAGCCCAGAACCGCCCGCCGAGAGCAGACGCATGCCCTTCACCGCTCGCCTCCCTGCCTCCTGGGAGCCATTGCCAACCTAGCACTGCTTGTGTTTTCCTGTAGGTGAGCCCAGGCCAGAATGGGGGACGCCAGGGACCTTTGCCCCCACCTTGACTTTATAGGGGAGGTGACCAAGGACGACTTGCTGCTCAAATCTAAGGTAAAGGGTCAGACTTCATGGGGCTGTGGCCCACACTTCCGGGCCTCTGCGTGGGTGAGGCGCAAACGTTTCTGGCGCAGTGGCAGCACTGGCTCCTGACGGTCTCTGCTCATCCCTTTGTGCAAATGGAAGAGCTGGCGTCTGTTTGGGAGCTGTGCCCTAAGGGCCATCAATTATCATTTAGACCAGTCCATCTGGGAGCCACTCATGCCCTGTCATTAGCTGCCTGGAGCCGGTGCACAGAGCCTTTCCAAGGCACGGGATGAATCAGGATTTGAGACTCCGTGGGCGGTTTTTATACCCATGTGACCTGAGGATCATTCTAGGGGGCCCGAGGCAAGAAAGTGGGCCTCTCTGAGTAAGGGGATGTGTCATCATCTTTCTCTGTTAAATTAGAATTTTTTGAATAGGTAATTCTTTCACATGGTTCAAAAATGTGTTCCCCTTCGCCAATAAAATCTTAAAAAACAAAACAGAAAAGAGACTATTAGAATAATAAATGTCAAGAAGTCTCCCCTCCACCCCCTGCTCTCTCCCTCCCCAGGTAACCAGTTACATTAGTTTCTTTTGTAATTTTTCAGAGTTTTTTAATGCAGATATATGCAAATATGCGTATTTTTCCCTTTTCCCCTTTATTATCTAACGGTAGCATCCTGGAGACACCTTCGTGACCTGCTTTATTCTCATGACAATGTATGTTGGAGCCCTTTAGACATTGGTCCACAGGGACAGCTTTCTTACCGTTTGTCTTGAGGTTGTGTCCTATTTCATCGTGTGAACTCTATAACTGACCCTCTGTGGGTGGACGCCGGGGCTCTTTGCCACCTCCTGACAAAACGAACAATGTTGAGATGGATGGCCTCATAGAAATGTCCCTGTCACATGGGCAGAACCATGTCCAGGACACAGTCCCAGCAGTGGGGTCATTGGGTGAGATTCCTCCTGGCGGCTCTTCCTTCCAGGCAACTAATGCCCGCATGCAGCCTCCCTACACTGCCGGCAGGTCCTGGGTGGCCTGGCCTGAGCTGGTGTAGACTGGCCTGTGTGAGGGGCAGTCCTTCAAAGTCCCTGTGGCTTCTTTTGATATAGTTTCACTTCTTTGTGTGGTGTGGAGGGGGTACAGAGCAAGGCTCTGGCACATTTCCATGTCTGCTGCGGGTTTCCTTCTGCATCTGCACAGAGGAGTAAGTGAGACAGCTCATGAGGATTTTCCCTCCAGAGGAGGCAGGAATAGGGGACCCTGAGAGCAGGGAGATGAATGAGGTGGAAAGAGGGAGGCTGAACATGGGACGATGTGGGCTGGGAGGTGGCAGCCTTTGGAAGCGTTAGTGCTTCTACAGTGGAAAGACCCGGAGCGTTGGAGCTGTCTCAGGCCTGCATCTCAGAGAGCCTGTTTTCAGCACCTCTCTGAGCATCCAGAAATCTACAAAATGAAGCCAACATTTTAAAATTCCAGAAGGGGCAAGGATGTGAACAGGTAGCTCATAATGAAGAAAAATAAACCATCTCGTTTAGGTCACTCACTGTATTTCATGGTCTCTTTGTTACCACAATTTAAATTGTGGCCTAAGTACTTATTGTTTAGAACTGATAGGGTAGCTTTGCCATTCTCAACACGTGGCTTTCATCTCCAAGTCCAAGGTGGTTGCCTCAGTTCCTGCCTTCACATCCATATTCCAGGCACTGGAAAGAAGAGAAAGAGGAAGGGTAGTACACAGTTCGGAGGTGGCACATGTCGCTGTCACTGTTGTCTCATCGAGTAGAACTGAGCTCTGTGGTCACAGTGGGGGCTGAGAATAGTCTCCAGCTGGCTGGCCAAGTGCTCAGCCAAAACTCACACATTCTGCTATTGAAGCAAGAAGGGGAGATATCAGTAGACAAGCACACTCTGTCTCCCAGACCACCAGTAACCTGGGTGTTTCCTGTGGTCAACAAGTAGATTGAGCTCCTAATTTGTACCAGGCCCTGTCAAGTCACAAGAGTAGATAAAACAGACTGCCCCTCTCATAGAGCCCATAGTCTCGATGGGGAGAGAGCCTTAAATAAATGTGCCACGAGGCAGAGTAGAAGGTGTGATGAGAGAGCATGGTAAGGGGTTTACGTTTCAAATGGTTTTATTGAAAATGTTTTTGCAGGCACAGAAAACAAAATTCAAACAATAAAGTGTAAAGTGTCCCTTGGGAAACCGAATTTAGATGGGTGGGCTGGTGAGGGCCTTTGTGAAGCAGACAAAGCCTTAAGCCGAGACATTTAGGGTGAGAGACATTTAGGGTGTTCGTGTGTCAGCGGAGGCAGGTGTGTGGCTGGAGCAGGCCGGGGCTCTGTGAGCGCCTCCCACAGGCTGCTCTCACTTTGCTCTTCTTCTCTCACCTCACCTTACACAGGGAACCTGTCAGTCCTGTGGTGTTACTGGTCCGAACCTGTGGGCCTGTCTGCAGGTAAGGAAGGGGTCCTGGGAGCTGCTGGGGGCGTGGCGTGCGGGGTGGACTCTGCGTTGGGCACATCCGTCCCCTCTGGGCACTGCCAGCGGGGGCACACAGAGCAACGGGGCATGGAGGTCGCAGACGAGGTTCCCAAGCCAAAAGGGCTCCAGTGTCAGCGAGTTCCTGGGCTGGCTGCCTTGGCAGCCATTGAAAACGTCAGGAGTGAAAAGCAGGGCGGAGAAGACTGTGGACTAGATGGTCCCATCTGCATGGGAGGCACAGTTCTCCACGCGCGGTGTGTGTGAGCCTGGAGGCAGGCCCCGTGGCTCTGAACCCCGGCACTGTTAGAGCTGCCTGGGCCTTCGTTTCCCGCCTGGAAAGTAGGCGCCACAGCACTGACGACTGTCCTGCCTTGGGGTTGGGGTAGAATTTGATGAGATAATGCCTGTGATGGGCTGACCAGGGTGTGTGGCCCAGAGACAGTATCCAGGAAACTCTGATTGTGCTTTGTTAGTTTTTGTTTATTAAAAAGGATAGCAGATATAGCAAAACATGACAGTTGTCAGTAGGTGGTAGAATTATGAGTAATTTCCTTTGTTTTCCTCTGTAATTTGGTAGTATTTTCCAAATTTTCTACAAGTATGTCTTGCGTTTTGTAATCATACTAAAAATGATTGTTACTGAAAATTTCTTTAAAAATAAACGTAAGTAGAAATAAAAAGGAGATCCTGACGGGCTGAAGACATCACCATTCAAGTCTGTCTTTACAGAAGACACCGGGGCCCCCAGGGGCCTCTGGCCTGGTCCTTTCGGGCCTATCACTCAGTATAAAGTAGATTGCAAGACTGTCTGGGCCCCCGGGGGACAGCAAGAAGTATGGGACATGGTCCTACCTCCTGGGAGCCCACAGACCCCAGAGAGATACAGAAACCTTGTGCAGAAACTGACGCGTCCTCTGTGACTCGGAAGGCCCCCCTCACCCTGGGCAGTGCTGGTCACAGGTGGAAGTGACCCCACTGCTCCCTCCAGTGGAGAGGTCAGCGGGTCGCTGGGTGGAGCTGCACAGCGGAGACGCCTCTGAGCTGGGCCTGGCGGGTGGGAGCTTTGGGATAGGAGAGGGCCAGGCTGAAGGCAGGCCCCACTGCCTCTGCCCGTTCCGCGTCCCCTGTTAGGAAATGGCTGTAAGACCCAGGCTCACGCACCAAAATACGGATCCCAGTAACTGGCCCATCAGGAAGCTGGTGAAAAGGGGGCCCGTGGAGGTGGGGAGGCTTTGCCCAGGTCGAGCTGTGGCCCTGCCTGGTCTTGTTACAGTTACAGGAGAACAGTTGCCCAGGGCACGCTTCCTGTCTCACTCAGAGGGCAGGGGCAGCTTTTATGGTGGCCATCCCTGCCCAGTGCAAATTTCAGGGGTGTAAATCTGTGTTCCTGGGGGTGGCAGGGTCTTGATCCCTTGTAGAACCTATGGGTAGAGATGGGGACACGGGCTCACTCTGCTGGCCCCGTCCTCGGCCAGCCCGAATCCACTCCTCCCTTCTCCGCAGGTCGCCTGCCCCTACGTTGGCTGCGGAGAGTCCTTCGCTGACCACAGCACCACTCATGCGCAGGTGAGCGTGGTGGCCAGGAGCAGTCAGAAAGCCCAGAGTCCAAACCCCTGCCAGCTGCCTCCAGCTCCGTCTGCCCGCTCTGGGCCTCAGTGGCTTGTCTACAGAATGGGAATAATCCTAGCAGAGGCCAGAGCTAATGCAGGTGCAAGTACTTGGCACGTGTGTGTGTTTGACCCATGGCAGCCCGTGGCGTCCCTGGCTGGAGGGCGAGCAGATTCTGAGCTCCAGGCCTCTGTCCTGGCAGGGCCTTTTACTGAGGCCCGAGGGCTAAGGCAGCCCCGATGCAGGCCTGGGGCACCTATTAGGCCAGTCTTTCCTTGACCTCATTTTGGGTCTTGCTTGTAGGCCAAAAAGCACCACCTGACAGTGAATTTGACCACATTCCGGGTATGGTGTTACGCCTGTGAGAAGGAGGTGTTCCCGGAGCAGCGGCTGGTAGCTCACCTGCCAGGCACTTCGCCCAAGTTCTCCGAGCAGGTAAGGAGTTGCAGCAGGGTCAGTTTGGTTGGTGACGTGTGTTGAGGGTGGGGCAGTGTGACCCAAGCATCAGTGGAGCCCAAATTAATGGGTCCCTAATGGTCTGTTCCTGGTCACCATTCCCAGGTGACTCGGGAGCTCATGCCAGCACATGCTCACTGAGCCCCAGCTATGTGCCGAAGCCCCAGTGGGGCGATGAGGAAGCAGAGGGGACTGGGAGCAGGGCCTGCCTTGGGGAGCTCGCAGGCTGTGGGGGGGCCATGTGTAAATGCGGGGCTTGGGTGAGCCTGGGCCCGGGGGCCAGTGCGGATGCTTCCAGACCTACGGAGAACCCGTGGCAACCCCAGACCTAAAGCGGATCCCAGCACCCTTCTCCATGGGAAACGCCTGGAAACCACCTGGGCAGTGGTGGGTGCCTGTGCAGCCCTTGCAGGTGGCGGGCTCAGCGAGCCCTGCACGGGGACCCAGCGTCTTGTGGCGGTCAGTCAGCCAGGGTCGGACTGGCCTGCCGGAGCAGGTGCTCGGGGCAGGCCCAGGCGTGTCTGTGTTCATTGTATCTATCAGTGACTGTCACGTAATAGGTGCTCAACAGTGTTTCTGGAATACATTCACGGACATCGTAGATGTTTGTGATTTTTTTTTACAAAAAATGTCTATAAAACAATGCATACAATACCCCGTTGTTATTTTTGCCGGGGGTATTTGTATATTAGCAGTTAAAAATCTATACAGATACATGTAGATTGTTAACAGTGGTTGTCTCAGGAAGGTTGGATTGCATGTTGTTATTGTTTGTTTCTATTTTTTCCCCAAGTTTATAATAAATAAAATAAATAATTATTCATGATTGTAAATAAGATACAAGTTCCCAGGGTGAGGCTGCCAGTGCCAGCTCTTTCCTCGCTGCCTCTGCTCAGATGGGCTGACTCAGTGCTGGCTTGGGTCTGGGCAGCTGTGCCCCCTTCACTCAGGAGGCACGTGGGCCTCTGACCGCACCCTTCTCCTCACTCTGGGTCTTGAATGCAGGACCCTCCGCTGCCCTCCCACCCTCTGAAAGCTGTTCCTATTGCTGTGGCTGATGAAGGAGAGTCCGAGTCCGAGGACGATGACCTGAAACCTCGAGGTGACAGCCTCTGGAACAATAGCCTCAGTGCTGGGCGGGAAGCGCCGTGCGCCCTGGACACTGGGAGGCGTGATAGATGGCCCACAGAGTGTGGTGGCTTCCCTGGGGGTTCTGACCACCCAGCTGAGTCCTCCCCGGTCTCGGCCATGTGACCCTGGGCCTGCACATGCAGACAGCGGGCTGGGCTGGGTGGAGGGCGCAGTTGTCCTGTTTCATCCACTCAGGTGACCGTAGCTGTGTGTGCGGCAGCTACATTCACGTACTTAGCAGATCTCTGGGGTGAACCACCAGCCACTGTGTCCTCCTCTGGTTGGGTCCTGGGGGCTCCAGAGCCACAGCTCACCTACGGGTGTGACCTGTGAGGGTCCCTGGCCGGGGCAGGGCACTCACCTCCCCACCCCTCCCCTGTGTGCACTGGTTTCCTAGGTCTCACGGGCATGAAGAACCTCGGGAACTCCTGCTACATGAACGCTGCTCTGCAGGCACTGTCCAATTGGTAGGTTGTCACCTCATCCTGGCGACAGGGCTAGGAGCTGTCCCCGGGGGCCTGGAAATAGCAGCAGCAGTCCCCGGGCTGTGTTGCCCAAGGACACGTGTATAATCAGACCCCGTAAAAACACACTTGCCCTTTGACCCAGCAAACTGCTGTCGGAGTTTATCCTAAGGAGATAACAGAGGTGCGGAGAGAGTTGTCTGTGCAAAGATGTTTATTGTTTGTGTGACAATTTAAAGGTCCATAGAGTCACAGTTCACTGTAGTGCTGCAGGAGAAAATGGTGCGTAGAGTATTGAAATGGGAAGGGGTTCAGAATATGGTCAGGGAGAAAAGGGAGGTTATAAAGCTTGGTTTGGTGCAATCCCATACAAAGGGATGGGGGGATATTAACTCTCATCTAGGAGGGGCTGTCAACTCCATGAGGCAGGGGCACCTCCTATGCCTGCACACAGGTGTGTCACCTGGTAGGGATTCAGTGTGTGTATGTGTGAGGGAGGGAGGGGTGTGAGGCCTAGGAAAGTCTGGAAGGGTATGCCCTAAAGTGTTAGAGTAGCTACCTTCACATGGTAGATTAAGGTCGGTTATTATCGTTTGCTTATCTATATTTTCCAGTTTTTCTACGATGAGTGCATTTCTTGTGTAATGAGATAAGTTTTAAAAACATAAGCAAAGGGGGAGTGAGGGCGATGCTTTCCGGCTGGGGAAGTTTTCACTGAATGCGCTGGCTGGAGGAGTCGGTGTGGTTCCTGTCTCATTCATATAACAGCCGACCCCTGACCCCACCGGCCCTAAAGTGGGAAACTCAGCTGACCTGGGAGAGGACAGGGGCTGCCTTAGTTTCCTGTGGCCGCAATAACATAGTCACAGACCAGGTGGCTTAAACAACAGAAATGTTTTCTCTCTCCGTTCTGAGGCTGGAAGTCCAAGGGCCAGGTGTGGGCAGCGTTGGCTTCTTCAGAGGCCTCTCTGCTTGGCTTATGGGTGGCCCCCTTCTCCTGTGTTTTCACGCCATCTTCCCTCTGCAATTTTCCTGTTCTTGTAAGGACACCAGTCATATTGGATTAGGGCCCACCCTGATGACCTCATTTACCTTAATCACCTCTTTAAAGACCCCGTCTCCAAATACAGCCACATTCTGAGGTCCTGAGGATTAGGGATCCCAACATATGAAGGGGGGGATACAGTTCATCCATAACATGTGGGATCCTTGTAGTCTGCAGGCTTTTCTGGCTCCGGGGGCTCCAGTGTGTCCCCCACACAAGCACTTGCCACACAGAAAGCTTTTGCTTCTCCACCCAGCTCTCTAAACGATGCCATGCTCCCCTTCTTTTCTCTCCTGACCTGGCTCACTGGCCTGGTCCCCCAGCCCTCCGCTGACCCAGTTCTTCTTGGAGTGTGGCGGCCTGGTGCGCACAGACAAGAAGCCAGCCCTGTGCAAGAGTTACCAGAAGCTGGTCTCTGAGGTCTGGCACAGGAAACGGTGAGTGACAGGCCCTGACTCGGGCAGGTGAGTGGGACGTGGATTTCCCCTCAGCCCTCATTGGCCTCTTACCATACTCTACCCCCTGTAATACTTACGGCTGCCCTGCAAGGTGAAGGTCAGAGCCAGCCTGATTCTACATGGGGGCAACTGAGGTTCCGAGAGATTTAAGTATCTTACTCAAGGTCACACAGCTCGTGAGAGGTGGAGCTAGGGTTTGAACCTGGCGTTGATCCGAGCCAGCAGCCACTCTGCACCTGTGTGTGCCAAGGCACAGACACGTGTTGTGACCACTCCTAGGTCTCAGACACAACTGTGCTCATAAGGAATTTCCTAAGAGCTGGCTGGCCCTTTAGCTCAGTGTGAAATGAACTTAAAGACCAGAAACTTGGATTAGACCTATTTCTCTGGAAAAAGTCAAAATTGGGAATAATTTAAAATGACAGCATAAAAATATGTTTAGTGTAGAAACAGATTATACAGGATGCAATGTATGATGCAATGTAATTCCCATTGTATCAGAAGCCAAGGTTGTTTCATGTATACCCGTATGTGATTTTGTAAATGTTTCTGTATTTTCATGGAAAAATCTGGAAATCTTAATGGTAGTCATCGCTGGGCGGTGCTCTGAGTGGTGATGTTTCTTTGTTGGGCTTTTCTGAAATTTCAGATTTTTCAATAATGAAAAATCTTTTTACTTTTGAAATCAGAAAAACTACAATAAATGTTTTAGAATGTAAACAATTTTAACGTAGGTTTGTCATGGGCTATGACAAGTCAAGAGCGCCTGGCCTAGGTGAGCCATGATTTGACATTTTCCTGACTGTAGAGATGTGTGAGGCTGCTGGGACCCTTGGCCAGGTTGGCACCTCCCACAGGTGTGACAGATACTTGCTGCGTCTGATTCTGCCCTGCCGGCTGGCTGCTGCCAGCCCTCACGGGGCTGAGCTCAGAGCAGGCCACCTGCACTAACGGGTCTGGTCTTCCTGCAGCCCAAGCTATGTGGTTCCCACCAGCCTGTCCCACGGGATCAAGTTGGTCAATCCGATGTTCCGAGGCTATGCCCAGCAGGTAGGCCATCCGAGCTGCCCAGGGGGCACCCAGGTCCATTGCCCACCAGGCCTGGCTCTGAAGCCACGACCAGCATGGAAAATGGCAACAGCACCTACGTGTTCCTCTCGCTGCCTGAGCCCTTCACATGTGAGGACACTGGAGCCTCCCAGCAACCTGCTGGTGTTCTCCCCACTGGACAGATGGGGAGACTGAGGTTCAGCGGGCCAAGTCACTTGCCCAGGTCACATGGCTGGTACATGATAGAGGGGAAATCTGACCTCAGGTGGTTTAACTCCAGAGTTTATGTGCCTCGGCTCTGCATTTAAAACGGGATGTGGTTCCTCGGTTTCCAACCCTCAGGCAGAATTTTTCACTTTTATTAAAGTAAACATTTGTTTACAAATTTTGTAAATCTAGAGAACCCCATTGAAACCGGTATCTTCTATTGCATAAAATCATGAGACCAAGACGAAGCAGCGTGCAGCCACAAAGATACCTCAGCCCCACGCCAAGCTAATAATGGTCCAGGTCCCTGCCCCAGGCTGTCACACAGCTGGGTTGCTGTCTGGGTCGCTGTTTCTGCTGCCTGGATGCGGGGGCCAGGAACAGAGCAGTGGTCACGGGAGGGATGCCTTCAGTCCCCACCACTCCGCCTCTCACCCCTTCCTGGGACGAGGGCTGCTGGGTGTTTCTCTGCTCACACCCTCCGTCGGGTGAATGCCAGGCTCCTGACCCAGAAGCCCTGCGCTACCAGAATACCACCATTTTGGGAGAACGATAATATCTACACAGTGGTCAGAATGCACCGTTTATTAAGTGCTCACTACCTGCCACACAGGTACAGTCCTGTTTATAGTCGTACAACTCTCTCAAAGTGCCCTAGCACCGCTCGCATGTTACAGGTAAAGAGCTGAGGCTCAGAGAGGTTCTACAACTCTCTCAGGTCACACAGCACATAGTGGCAGGCCTAGCTGAGCTGTCCCATCCCTCATTCTGACAAAGGGTCTTGCTGGCCTTCAAGCTCTCAGTGAGGACACGGAGGGCCACTCGCTGCTGCCTCGCATCTGCCTGGACTCCAGAAGCATCCCTTTCTCTGGCTCTTGGATGTCAGCAGAGGACGTTTCTGAGTCTGAAGCCAGAGATGCTGTCATGCTTCCACTTGGCTTGAGATTTTAGCAACGACCACAGAGTACTTTTGTTAAGAGGACGAACCAGAAAGAAAAGTAGATGGCGTGTCAACAGCCTGTTTCTTAAAAGAACCTTCCAGAGCCCCGACACAGGACACACCTCTCCTCCCCCCTCCCTGATGCCAGATAAGCTAGTGGTTCATTTCTTTGATCTTTGTTTGGCACTTGGGCTAAGGACGTGCATCTAGAGCCCACTTTCCTCTGCTAGAACGGAGAGAATGGGGCCCCTGTCCCTACATCTGATGTGGGGCTTTGGGTGCATGGCTGGGTCTGGCTACTGCATGACGCCCGCCCGCCTCGTGTGAGTCAGGAATTGGGTGGGAGGTGGGGGCTGCTTCTGGCATCCAGGTCAGGGACTGTGAGGGACCAAGCTGGCCTTTGAGTCCAGTGGCCCAGCATGACACCAGGTATCCTCAGCTGTCAGAGCCTGTCACCATCTTCAGACCTTGTAAAGCACTTCTTGTGTCTGCCACTCTTGGCGGGGCCCAGTGGGCAGGCTGTGCCAGAGGCCTCGCTGCCCTGACTTCCTGTGGGTAGTGACCTAATCAGAGAGTAGTCAGAATACAAGTGTCACAGCTGTAATTTGAGCCCTGAAGTGGCAGCTTCGTCCAAGTCCTGCGCAGGTCAGTGGGAAGGTGAGATCCTGCCTCCAGAGCCTGTAGTCACGCCACAGGTCCCAACAGCAAGGGACGGTGTGGGCATGGGGACGCTGGCAGGACTGGGAGAGCAGGGAAAACCAAAGGCGGGATGGAGGATGCAGACCACCTGGCCTGCAGGTGGCATTGCTCCCCGTGGACCTAAGCTGAGTGAGCCCCATGAGCACACGCACCTTCATCCTTCCACAGGCTTCCTTCCCACCCCCAGTGTCGCCTCCTCTAGGGAGCAAGGTGACTTGAGCACTGAATGTGATACCTCCGCTCTCTCCCAGACCGAGTTGGAAGCAGGGCTAGAGTCAGATGGACCCGGTGGGGATCTCGGCTCTGCGGCCTCACTGCTGTGTGAGCTGGGAGGGGTCCCTCAGCCTCTCTGAGCCTCAGTGTGCTCAGTAGAATGGGGGTTAGGACAGAACTGCCATGAGGTCACTCTGAGGGGTCGATCACACCCCCGCTCAGGGTGCCAGCGAGGGCCCGCTAGAGACGTGACCGGCGTCCTCGTCAGCAGAAGCAGCGGGGTGCCCGCCCAGCCCCAGGGGAAGCCCTGTTGACACAGCCCCTGGTTCCAGGACACCCAGGAGTTCCTGCGCTGCCTCATGGACCAGCTGCATGAGGAGCTGAAGGAGCCGGTGGTGGCGGCGGCGGCGGCACTGACAGAGGCTCGGGACTCGGACTCGAGCGACACAGATGAGAAGCGGGAGGGCGACCGGAGCCCGTCTGAGGACGAGTTCCTGTCGTGCGACTCAAGCAGTGACCGGGGTGAGGGTGACGGGCAGGGCCGTGGCGGGGGCGGCTCGCAGGCCGAGACGGAGCTGCTGATCCCCGACGAGGCCGGCCGCGCCATCTCTGAGAAGGAGCGGCTGAAGGACCGCAAGTTCTCCTGGGGCCAGCAGCGCACCAGCTCCGAGCAAGTGGACGAGGACGCTGATGTGGACACCGCCATGACTGCCCCTGACCGCCAGCCCGCTGATGCTCAGCCCCCGTCTCCGCGGTCCACCAGTCCCTGCCGGACACCAGGTACCGGGCAGCCCTGTTTGTCCAGCACCTACTGAGTGCCAAGCACCAACATGCAGGTGCCCACTCAGTTCTCCCACTTCCCTGGGGCGTTTCTACCACAAGACCCAGCTTCCGGGTGAGAAATCAGCTAGCTGATGGGTCCAGACGCGCTTAGCTAATAAAGCTGGAGTGGGGTGGGCACAGACAGAGGACACACAGTGGCTTCAGGCCTCGGTCCTGTTAGGAGGTGCTTGGCTGCCCTGGCCCAGCACGGTCCCCTTTGTCCCCAGAGCCGGACAACGAGGCCCGCATGCGCAGCGCCTCTCGCCCCTGCAGCCCCGTCCACCACCACGAGGGCCACACCAAGCTGGCCAGCAGCCCTCCTCGTGCGAGCCCTGTGAGGATGGGGCCATCGTATGTGCTCAAGAAAGGTTTGGAGGGTCAGGCGGGGAGGGTCGGTCAGCAGGGCAGCCCCAGCTGGAGCTCGGGGCTGGGCATGGAAAGCGAGCCTGTGGCTGCCATTTTTGAGCACTCACTACCAGGGGCCATGCTCATGCTTGTCCCTGACCCCCCTCATAGCACTGGGACATGAGTGGGGAGCCCCATCTTGCAGACCGTGAATGAGGCACCAGGAGGTGAATTGCATACTCAGTCACGTGGCCCCATGTCCTGGCCAAGCAAGCCCCAGCTCCCACCCCATGCCCCAGGCAGGCTGGAGGGCCTGGGCCCAGTCCTGTGCTGTGCCCCCAGCCCAGGTGCCGAGTGCCGGCAGCCGGAGGCGGAAAGAGCAGCGCTACCGCAGCGTCATCTCGGACATCTTCGACGGCTCCATCCTCAGCCTCGTGCAGTGTCTCACCTGTGACCGGGTGAGTGCCTGGGCGTGCAGAGGGGCCTTCAGCCTTCAGCAGCCTCCGTGGTGCTCACCGGGGTTAGGGGTGGGGGGCAGGTTCTCCACCCACTGCCCTTTGCCCTACACCTGTCAGCTGGTGGCTGGGACTCGGGGTGCTGGCTCTGCTTGGTCTGGGCAGGGTGGAACCCTGCAAAGTGGAGACCCAGGCTGACCTTACACCCCACAGGTGTCCACTACGGTGGAGACATTCCAGGATCTGTCGTTGCCCATTCCTGGCAAGGAGGACCTGGCCAAGCTCCACTCGGCTCTCTACCAGAACGTGCCAGCCAAGCCTGGCGCCTGTGGGGACAGCTATGCTGCGCAGGGCTGGCTTGCCTTCATCGTGGAGTATATCCGACGGTATGCCCCCTTCTGCCCGCTGAAGACACAAGACCACCCTGGCCTGGACTTGCAGCCTGGGCAGGCGACATCTTAAACAGCAAAGTACAAGCATTTGCAGGGAGGAGGGCAGAGGCCAGAAGGGAGCTCGAGGCTGCAGGATGCCCGGGAGTTAGCCAAGTGGGGTGGGGGTGTCCCTGTCCACACTGGGATGGCCTGGATTGGGCGGGCCCTCAGACTGGAAGACAGGTAACGACGGGAGTGACCAAGTGGCAGCTAGAAAGGAGGCTGGCAGCTGGAGGGCAATGGGCAGCTTTCCGTAGCTCCCATTGTGCCACGATGCCTGCTTTACCTGCCTGATGTTAGGAACCTGTACTCTGCCCAGGGGACGGCCAGCGTGATCAGGGCTCCTTTACAGATGAGTAAGGAGAGACTCAGGGAGAGATGACGTCACTCTCCCAAGGATACTGAGCTGCTGGCTGGTGGTCCCAGGTGTCTGGCTCCAGACCTCTGCCCGTTCTGCCCACTGGGCCAAGCTGCCTCTGGGCTGGAACAGACCTCCGCCCCACGGCGTACCATTGCCCAGGCCCTGCCAGCACTCCCACCACCCCTGTTCTGTCTCTGTAGGTTCGTGGTATCCTGTACCCCCAGCTGGTTTTGGGGGCCGGTCATCACCCTGGAAGACTGCCTCGCTGCCTTCTTTGCTGCTGATGAGCTGAAGGGTGAGTGGCCCAGGCTGGCTGGGGCGGGGTCTCCGGGTCAGCATACAGTACGGGGTTTCTGGGCTTCACTGTCGGTATCCCACCCCTGCCTGCCAGGCTGGGCTTGGGACTGCTTGTTCTCCTAGCCCAACACCTGGTAGTCTTAGGGGTTCACCTGCTTTGCTTTTCTTACCAATTTGGTGGACAAAAATGATGTCGTGCTTTAATTTTGCATTTCCTTGTTTATTGATGAGCTTGAATATTTTTTTTTTGTAAGGGTATTAGCTGTTAGGATTTCCTATTTTGAAATTTCCCATTCCTGTCCTTTTCCTATTTTTCTGTTGAGTCCGGCTGGGACTTCCAGTACTATGATGAATAGGAATGGTGAGCGTGAACACGCTTGTCTTGTTCCTGAACTCAGAGGAAAAGCTTTCAGCTTTTCATCGTGGATTATGATGTTAGCTGTGGGCTTGTCATATATCTCCTGTATTATGTTGAGATATGTCTCCTCTACACCCAATTTCAGAGCTTTACCATGGAAAGATGAGTATTGAAATTTGTCAGCTGGTTTTTCTGCGTTTATTGAGAGGATCATATGATTTTTATCTTTCATTCTATTAATGTGATGTATCATGTTTATTATTTGCATATGTTGAACCATCCTTGCATCCCAGGGATAAATCCCACTTGATGGTGGTATATGATCCTTTTAATGTGCTGTTGAATTCGGTTTGCTAGAATTTTGCTGAGAATTTTTCCATCAGGGATATTAGCCTATAGTTTTCTTGCAGTGTCCTTACCTGGCTTTGGTATCAGGGTCATGCCAGCCTCGTGAAATGTCTTTGTGAGTGCTCCCTCCTCTTCCTTTCTTGGGAAGAGTTTCAGAAGGATTGGCATTAATTCTTCTTTAAATGTTTGGTAGAATTCACCAGTGACATCACCTGGGCTTTTCTTTGTTGGGAGGTTTTTTATTACTCCTTCAATCTTAGTCATTATTGCTTGGTTCAGATTTTCTATTTCTTCATGGTTCAGCCTTGGTAGGTTGTATGTTTCTAGGAATTTATCCATTTCTTCTAGGTCATCCAATTTGTTGGTGTAGAATTGGTCATAGTAGTCTCTTACAATCCTTTGTGTCTATATTTTCAGTTGGAATGTCTTTTTCATTTATAATTTTGTTTATTTGAGTCTTCCCTTTTTTTCTTGGTTAATCTAGCTAAAGGCTTTCAATTTTGTTTATCTTTTCAAAAAAACAGCTCTTAGTTTTATTGATTTTTTTAAAAAAATTGTCTTTCTAATGTGTTTCATTCACTTCTGCTCTAATCTTTATTATTTCCTTCCATCTGCTAACTTTGGGTTTAGTTTATTCTTTTTCTAATTCTTTGAGGTGTAAAGTCAAGTTATTTATTTGAGATCTTTCTTTTTTCTTAATGTAGGCATTTATTGCTGTAAAATTCCCTCTTAGTACTGCTTTTGCTGTATCCCATAAGTGCTGGTATGTTGTATTTTTATTTTCATTTGTCTTAGGATCATTTCTGATTTCCCTTTTGATTTCTTTGACACAGTGGTTGTTCTGGAATGTGTTGTTTAATTACCACATATTTGTGAATTTTTTTAGTTTTCCTTTTATTATTGGTTCTAGTTTCATACCATTGTGGTTGGAAGAGATACTAGATATGATTTCAGTCCTTTTAAATTTGTTAAGTCTGGCTTTGTGGCCCAACATGTGATCTGTCCTGGAGAATGTTCCATGCTCATGTGTGCAGAACACATTCTGATGCTGCTGGATGGAATGTTCTGTATACGTCTCTTAGGTTTATTTGATCTGTCGTGTTACTCATGTCTGCTGTTCCCCAATTAATTTTCTGTCTGGTTATTTATCCAATGTTGAAAGTGCAGTATTGAAACCCCCTACTGTTATTGTATTGCTGTCTAATTCTCCCTTCAGTTGTGTTAATATGTTTTAAATGTTTAGGGACTCCTGTGTTGGGTGCGTATGTATTCACAACGGTTACATCCTCTTGATGAGTTGACCCCTTTGTCACTATACAGTGACCCTCTTTGTCTCTTGTAATGGATTTTGATTGAAAGTCTATTTTAGCTGACGTAAGTGTAACCAGGCCTGCTCTCTTTTGGTTACCACCTGCATGTAATCTCTTTCTCCATCCCTTCACTTTCAGCCTGTGTGTGTCCTTTAAACTAAAGGAAGTCTCTTGTAGGCAGAATATTGTGGTTTTATTACTTAAGCATAAATCACTATGTGCACTTCTGCTGCCCATTTCCCATCCCTGCTGACCTTTGTGTCTATTTCACTGCCCTAGGTGACAACATGTACAGCTGTGAGCGGTGTAAAAAGTAAGTGTGTGTATTCTGGGGGCTTCTCCCCAGTTTCCCGTTTCTACCCTCTGTGCTCTATCTATGTTCCACACACTTCCCATGAGTTTCCCCCAGAGAGTTCGATCCTGACTCACGGAGGTGACCAGGGTGGGAGGGGTGCTTACCTGGCCCCTCGGCTGTCACACTGGGTCACTCACCATCTCTCGTGGGCTGTCTCCTCCTAGGCTGCGGAATGGGGTGAAGTACTGTAAGGTCCTGCGGTTGCCTGAGGTGAGTGGAGCAGCTCCCCACCCCCTCAGCCTGCCAGGGTCTCTCCACGCTGACGTGTGGTGGCATGCCGGGCAAAGGCTGACGCCTCCCTGACTCGGGGCTTCTGAGATAAAGAGGCCTGTGGCAATGCTACTGCGTAGGCTGCGGGACCTCCTTCGAGGGTCTGCAGATGCAGAGGGCTCGTTTTTCAATGTGTAACTTGGCTCCCTTTCTCTCATCAGCATGAGGCAGGTGTAGGGGGCGCTGAGGCTACCACCTGGAATAGGCAGCTGTGAGGGGTGGGGACCTGGCCACAGAGTGTCAGGGAAGGCCTTTCTGAGGAGGTGGCGTCTGAAGGAGCCCTGAGGATGTAGGCTGGTGTCAGCCTTGAGGGGAGAGGGAGGAAGGAACAGTGGGCAAAAACGCGAAGCAGGAGTGGGTTTGGCTGAAGCAAGGAAGGCCCGTGCGGCTGGAGCACACAGGAGAGTGGCCCAGGATGTGGGTCCCTGGGACAGCCGCACAGGTTAGGGAAGCCCCTGGAGAAGCCCTCAGAGCCTGTGCCAGCAGAGCTGGTTGTCAGAGTTCTTCGGATGGTGAACTCGACAGGCCAGTGGCGGTCAGCGTCCTGTGCAGACCAGCCCAGCTCTCGGGCCGCCAAGCCTGTTATGCAGCTCAGCCCCACCGTCGCCTCTGCCTGTATCGTGGGACTGAAGGGAGCCCCGCCGGCTCCCATGCAGAGTTCTGCCTCAGACGGAGTCAGTGGGTGGGACCCATCAGCGGGCCTCTGGCTGCTGGGTTTCTCGTTACCACCTGCATGACAAGACTTGAGTGGGTCAAACAGTGGGCGAGTGGGTGTCTGGAGCCCTGTCCCGAGGCCCTGTCAGGTTACCAAGGTCACGGCCAGCCCTGGACTGACCGGCGCTCCCCTCCCCCAGATCCTGTGCATTCACCTGAAGCGCTTTCGGCACGAGGTGATGTATTCCTTCAAAATCAGCAGCCACGTGTCCTTCCCCCTGGAGGGGCTTGACCTGCGCCCCTTCCTCGCCAAGGAGTGCACGTCCCAGATCACCACCTATGACCTCCTCTCAGTCATCTGCCACCACGGCACGGCAGGGAGTGAGTCTGGCCACCCCCATCCGGCCCCTCCCCACCCCTGGCCCCAGCCCCGGCCCTGGGGCATCTGTGACCGGCCTGCCTCTCCCGCCGCAGGTGGCCACTACATCGCCTACTGCCAAAACGTGATCAACGGGCAGTGGTATGAGTTCGATGACCAGTATGTCACTGAGGTGCATGAGACGGTGGTGCAGAGTGCGGAGGCCTACGTCCTCTTCTACAGGTGTGCGCCTGGGCAGGCATGGGGTGGGGGCCGCGTCTGCTGACCTGTGGGCCTGGACGTCCTGCCACCCAGGCCTTGGCTCTGCGTGCTGTGGGGATGCTGGAGTCTGGAAGGTTTTAAGGCCCAGGGAGAAGCATTTCAGTTTTTAAGAAAGAGCCCTCTGACTGTTAGAAACCCGAGGAGTCGGGTTTGGGTCTTTGGGAGGTGGGGTTGGGGAGGTGAGGGTGGCTCTGAACGCACCCCTGGACGTGGCGGTGCGCCCAGGCCCAGCCGCTCCTCTGTCTCCCGCCTCACCCCTGCCCAGGAAGAGCAGCGAGGCGGCTGTGCGGGACCGGCAGCAGGTGGTGTCCCTGGCCGCCATGCGGGAGCCCAGCCTGCTGCGCTTCTACGTGTCCCGAGAATGGCTCAACAAGTTCAACACCTTCGCTGAGCCAGGGCCCATCACCAACCACACCTTCCTCTGCTCCCACGGAGGTGAGGGCGCCTTCTCGGTGGTCGGGGTGTGGGGCGGGTGAGCTGAGCCCCCACCGCCCCCTCCCTGCGTCTTCCTCCGCAGGCATCCCGCCCAACAAGTACCATTACATCGACGACCTGGTGGTGATCCTGCCCCAGAACGTCTGGGAGCACCTCTACAACAGGTAAGGAGCCAGGGCCAGCCTCTTCCGGGAGGCCAGCCTGCCCCTGTCCAGGCCAGCACCCAGCTGGGGAAGGACTGCCACCATGCCTCCCACGCTGCCTTCCACTCCGGCAGCAGACGGCACGGGAGCAGCGGTAGGGACTTCCCTTGCAGCTGTGTCTGCAGTGAAAAAGACACACGTCACTTGTGGGCTTCCGGGTGGATCCTTCCAGTGGCAAGGGGCAGAGAACTCGCTCCAGCAACAGCGAGCATATTGGCCTCTCACAGACGGTCCTGGGCGTGCTGGCTGCAGGGCAGGGGCAGGCTGGCTGGCGTCTCTCCCCAGCCCCATGTCTGGCTCAGGTGGCCTTGGCCTTGTGCTGCATGGGGCCTTCCAGGTTGCAGTCCATCAAGACCAAGAGTGTGGCTCTCTTGTTGAGGATGTGCCCAGGCTCGGGTCCCTCTGCAGCTAGGCAGACAGGATGTGCCACCAGGCAGATGGGGAAGGAGAGGCCAAGGAGTCGTGTCTGCCCGGCCTCTTGTTGGACTGGCTTTTGCCCCATCCACGTGAGGTCAGGCGCAGAGCTGGTGGATGGGTCGGAGTCCCACGGAGAGCTCGTCCCAAATCCTGTGGGATCCACCCTCCTACCTGCAGAAGGACCTGCAGCCTCCCCCAGTAGTCAGGAGAGGAAGTGAGAACATTTGCCCATTAAGCAGACACTTGTGCCGTACCGACCCGGGGGCAGCTGCTCTGCTCGGTACTGTGGGCTCCTGCCGGTCTAGTGAGGCAGACAGACAAGGAGACAGGCCATGCCCAGGGTGCCGAGGGAAGCCAGTAGGGCCCTGATGGGTGGGCCTTCTGGACGGATGAGGGGGCCTGGCCAAGTTCCACTGCCTGGCCCACCAGGACCTGCCCCTCAGGGCTTGTGTATATGTCTCTTTCTCTCTCTCTGTTCTCTGACCCTGGGTACAGGTTTGGGGGCGGCCCTGCCGTGAACCATCTGTACGTGTGCTCCATCTGCCAGGTGGAGATCGAGACACTGGCCAAGCGCAGGCGGGTGGAGATTGACACCTTCATTAAGGTGCGTGCAGGTGGGAGAAGCGTGGGGGAGCCGGGCCTCCAGGCCCTGCTGGAGACGCCTGGGGACTCGAGGATGAAAGAGCTGTGTGCAGTCAGGTTCTGTTTGGAGGGTGTGTTCTGTGGGAGATCAGAGGTCTGGCCAGACATTTAAGGGTTTTGCTGGCAGGAGGGGTTGGGGTAGTAAGGTTAGGTCCGTCTGCCTGGCATACTGTGCAGCAGCAGTTACAGGGTTAGGGCACTGCTGTTTGGGGCTGGGTGGCTCTTTCTGGTGGGGGCTGTCCTGTGTGTTGTTGGAGGTTTAGCAGCGTCCCTGGCCTCTATCTGCTCGATGCCAGTGACAACCAAAATCACCCCCAGACATTGGCAGGTATCCCCTGGGGGGGCAGAGTCCCCCCGGTTGAGAACCACTGGGTTCCACAAACTGACAGGGATTCAGGGAAAAAAGCAAGTTGCAAAACAGGACCCGCTAGGATCCATTTAGGAAACGGACTTCTGCAATGGAGATAGACGTGTGTGTGTGTGTGTGTGTGAGGACAGAGGCCCGGAGGCCACCCCTCTGTGGTGCCACTCAAAACAGGGGACTCTGGGAGCCTCTGCCATTTAACAGTAGTGTGTGAGGTAGGCGCTCTGTGGCCATTGAAACATGATCCAGTCAGAGCAATTCGTGAGCCAGTCAGTTCTACGAAGTGAGGAAAAACAGCACTGACCATGTGATCTCAACGGAGTTTTTTGGAAGTTATGGAACAGAGTCACTAACATGTTAGTGGCCGTTGTGGGAATGGTGGGTCGTGGGAGACGTTTGTTTGTTTTGAACTTGTCTGGAAGTTCTAAATGGCTTACCCTGAGTATCTAGTGATGTGTCTGTGTCAGAGGGGGGTGAGGATTTGTGGGTGTCGGGATCTTCACGCTGACCCTCCCTTTTGCTCCCCCTCAAACCCCCCCCCCCCCCAGCTGAACAAGGCGTTCCAGGCCGAGGAGTCGCCCGGCGTCATCTACTGCATCAGCATGCAGTGGTTCCGGGACTGGGAGGCCTTCGTCAAGGGCAGGGACAATGGTGAGTTGGGCGGGGCCTGGGCACGGCGCCTGGCACCCCCCCACCAGGAGGGACTGCGGGTTTTCCGTCTGCTGGGAGTGTCCTAGGAGGGGGAGGCCGGGCAGTGGCCCTGAACCCCAGCGGGCGCCCAGGGTCTGTGCCGGCCGAGGAGGTTTTTGGTGCCACCCCTTCAGGTGAGTGCCCCCACCCCGGGGTGAGCAGAGAACGCAGGTGCTCTTCCAGTGTCCCCACCTGGCCAGGCCTTCCGGCTGCAGTAGGCCCAGAGCCAGCTTGCTCGGCCCTTTCCCTCCTGTCCTCCCAGCTGATGCCTACAGGAGGCTGCCGTCCCCTCCTGCCAGGCCCTTTCCCCTGGGGATTCTGTTGCCCTGTATAATAGGTTTTAGTTGACAGATAGCTTCAGACTCTTCGGAAAGGACTAAGACACTGTGTCCTCTGACCCCTTGACTTACTGAGGTGGAAACAGACCCCTCACAGGGCAGCTCCCAGAGTCCCCCACAGTCCGGCAAGGAACAGCCGAGCCCCAGTCCTGGCCCACAGGGGCCACCCTCACCGCCCTCGAGCCCCACACATGGGCTCCCAGACCAGGGTTTGGGGCCTGGCAGGGTTGGCAGGGCCAGTAGGTTCTGTGCCCTGGCCATTTGCCTTCCAGAACGGAAGCACCAGCCTGAACGGGTTGGTGCCTCACTGCCATCTGGCCCCTGCTGGGTGGTGAGGCTATCAGACACCCCGCAGCCTCCCTTGGTGTGGGGGGCAGGCGGGCGTGGCTGTGCTCGAGAACCCCACTCCAGCCTCACTGCGCCACCTGGGCCCTGGCTTTGCCTCCTGCCAGCTCTGAGCTGGGTGGTTACTTCCCGTCTCCAAGCAGTTCTCTTCTCACACGGCTGTCGAGGATTACAGGAGCTATTGGGGCACATGGAAACGGTGCTCAGTGAGTGGCAGCTGCCATCAGAGATTAGGGCAATGTCCACCTGGCACTGGCCCCCGCCCCCCACACACTAGAGTCAGGAATGCGTGTGTGTGTCCCAGAATTCCCCCTGCTGGGTCCAGGGATGCTGCGAGGCCCTCCTGGCTCTCAGACTGCTGCAGCTGGCACTTGGTGCCCCAAGCACCTCACCCCGTAAGGACTTTACACTGACCCCTTAGGCCCAGGACAGCCTCTTCGAGATCACAGGTGTTGGGGTCACACCTTGACATTGGCTCTTCTCTGTCGGATCGAGTGCCATGGTGGAGGCTGGGACTGGGGTTTCTTCCCGCTGGGCAGAGGTGCTGAGCCCAAGCCACGTCTGTTCCAGAGCCCCCTGGGCCCATTGACAACAGCAGGATCGCGCAGGTCAAAGGAAGTGGCCACATCCAGCTGAAGCAGGGTGAGTGTCACTGGCTCCAGCGCCGGCCTCCCAGGTGCCCCCGTCACAGCCCTTCCAGGAGCCCCGCTGCTGCCTGAGTCAGGCTGAGCCATCCACCTGAGTCCAGGCCCAGGGCCCAAGCAGATGGGCCAAGGTGCTTGGCCTCTGTGTGGGTCTTCAAGACCTCTCTGCCCACCCCAATCCTCTACCGCCTTCTACCTGCCTCACCTGCCCACCCTTCATGTGAACCTCAGTGGGGTCCTCGGAGAATGCATGTTGTACTGGAAGGTCCTGAGATTTCCATTGGGCAGCTTTGCACAGAAGCCCGTGGTTGCCCTCCTTTCCCTCAGGGGCCTGGCCCTCCAGGAGACCCCACTGCCAAGACCGTGGCTTCCTGGAGGGGACGAGGGTGATCCAGCCCTGACCAGGGGCCTCTTGGGCCCTGCAGGTGCTGACTACGGGCAGATTTCAGAGGAGACCTGGGCCTACCTGCACAACCTGTATGGCGGCGGCCCTGAGATCGCCATCCGCCAGAGTGTGGCCCAGCTCCAGGACCCGGAGATCTTACACGGGGAGCAGAAAATCGAAGCTGAGACCCGGGCCGTGTGACTTGGTGGGCCGGTAAGTCCCCTCCTCCCTCTCCAGAGAC
The DNA here is from genome assembly GCF_057876585.1 of Rhinolophus sinicus. Taxonomy (NCBI): domain Eukaryota; kingdom Metazoa; phylum Chordata; class Mammalia; order Chiroptera; family Rhinolophidae; genus Rhinolophus; species Rhinolophus sinicus. The sequence goes on along the minus strand of NC_142516.1, from coordinate 5,679,167 downwards.
CCTCTCGTGTCCCCTAAGTTTTGGAAGAGCGTGTCCCTGAACACACCTTCCATGAGGCTGCTTAGAAGGACCCTTGAGTGGGCCCCGCCGGGCCAGGTGACCTGGGGGCCCCCACAGGACCCACCTTTGCCCTCCTCCCTGTGGAGGGCGTGTTTATACCCGGAAGAGAGGCTGGTGCTTTGGAAACCCAGACGTGTAGAGGCAGAAAAGTTGTCTGGTTCACAGTGAGTGATGCTGGAACTAGGAAATACGTCCACTTCAGGCTTCTTTAACGACCAAGGCTCTGTGATGTTAACTTGGGTCTTCATCCTGGCAGTGCCCACGTGTCACTACCATCGTTGTCGTGTCCCCATCCCAAACTGCCTTCTCGCTAGCTCAGGCCCAGCCTTTGTCCCTGGAGTCTCAGTTGGGCTGTGGCCATGGGACAGAGGGTCGGGGAGTAGCTGCTGCGTCACAGGCATTGCCCACCCGGAGCCTGGTCCAGCATCCGAGACCCACAGGTAGTGCTGAAGCTGGCGAGCAGCGTGCCCAGTGCCCAGGCAGCAAGGATGCTGCCGCTTGTCACTGGAGCCACTTCCTCCTGAGGCCCCGCCTCACCCCTGCAGCTCCCAGTTGTCACAAAAAGACTCCGGAATCCTGCTGCTCTCAGTGGTTTGGCTGCAGACTAACGACTCATCTGAGCTTGGGACCGGGTGGGGGGCTGTTTCTGGAGGCAGCTGGTCCCCTTCACCCTGTGCTGGTGAGCTGGCCTCGGGGATTGGCTGTAACTTGCCCCCGGCAGGGAACCGGATGACAAAACAAAATAGTTCGTGTTGCTATCGTTTGCCACTCATGTGGCTCCCGTGGGGGCTGACGTCAGAGAACAGTACTGCCCTTCGTCCCCAACACTGTCCAGCTGCGTGGAGAACCTGCCCACGCCGATGTGGCACTGGGGCAGCTCTCACACCTAAGCCCCAGGAGTGTGTTCTCCGGATGCTGAGCGAGGCCACTGCTGGGGTGTTGGGACCGCAGAGCACAGCTTCCGGTGGCGCTTCCGGTGGCACGGAAGCCCCTGGATGAAACAGCAGGGGGCGAGATGCTCACCTCGTCAGGACCAAAGCGAACATGGGGGTGGGGAAGGGTCCTGGGATCACAGCCCCCAAATACTGTGGCCTTCAGCCTCTGCAGAAGCAGATGTCATGGAAATTGCAGCAGGCAGTTCTGGCAGAGCCCCTGAAGCTCTTGCAACATGTCGCGCACCTGTGATCTCGTTCTACCGGATCCGGTTCCTCCCCCACCGACAGACAGCATGCGATCAAAGAGCAAGACACTGTTGGAATTTCTTGACATTTGCTACAGTCTTTTGAAAGTTGCTGCTACAGCCAGAGGCGACCCCACTGCAGGGCTGTGTGATGAGAGATTCCGCGGTGCAGGCTGTTATCTCGCCCCACATCTGTGCGGTCTGGCCTGTGTTCAGGGTGTCATAATAAATCCATACGCATCCCCCACAGGCCTGCTGTTATCTCTGCATCAGATGCAGTTAATTCTGTCACTGGAGGGAAGTGTGAAGCCCGCCACTGGGGGTGTGGGGGGGTGTGGACGGGGAGCCATGGTGACTGCAGGTACAAAGGACCACAAACAGTAGGGGGCTCTGCATCCCTCTCTGAAACCAGGGAGCATCTGGAGGCTGCAGGAGTGGAAGCAGCCCCTTTAAACACCTGGCAGTGCCTGGCTTTTCTTTCATGGAACCAGCCCCAGCCTGAGGAGCTGGGCCAGTGTCTTGGGGGGAGGAGGCCAACATAGCCACAGGCTGGACCCTGCTGGCACCATGCACAGGCTTGGTGCCATTGATCAGGGGTCCCCTCCCTGGACCCAGCGGGCTCCCCTGCCGGGGGGGACCTTTCCTTGCCTCACCGGCCAACGTCCTGTCAGCATGACAGTTGCTGGTGCTGGCACTGGGAGTCCTCCATTATAGTTCCTGCGGTTTGGGGTGGTTTTGTTTATACTTCTTGGGTTTGGGTGGGGAGAGAAGACTGAGATTTTTATGTCTTACGTTAAACATTTACTTGTGAGATCCCATTAGACACGAATGTGCAGAAACACGTTTAACATAAGTGTCACGCAGGGTGTCATGCGGGGTCTCAGCTCCCACTCCCCACATAGGAACACAGGACACGGTGAGGCCAAAAAGGAACACCCATGGAGCCATAGATGGGGGAGTCATACCACTATATTCTCGCTGGCGGCTGCGTTGGAGACACAGGAAGCAGGAGCCACACTATCCGCAACCTGCCGTCTGCTTCTCTGCCAACCAACCCCACTTGCTAGCTGCAATCCGCGCTGGCTGGCGTAGCCACGGCACTTATATCAATGGCCAATGGCTCACTGGTTACAGCTCATGGCCAACTAGTCACAGCTGACGGCCATCTACTACCCGAGCCAGCACCTTTCCACATGAGGCCAAGAGCCTGGAAACTGCTCTCCTGGCCCTGTCCCCACTCCCACCTCCCCTGATATGTGCCATTGCCAGTTCCAGAGGAACCCCTGGGCCCTCCTGAGCTCACCTGCCACCTTGCCCTCCCCGGAGATGACGCCAGGCCCGCATTTCCTCCATCCTCACTTTTCTTTATAGTTTTACCACATACGTGTGTGTCAGCAGTATTTTAGCTGTGCTCACAGTTGAATGTTGTTAGCCGTGGGATTCCATGGCACGTATTTTGTGACTGGCTTTTCTTGTTAAACATGGAAGATGAGAATGGAAAAGTTTTGTCTGGAGGACTGATTCTGGAGGCTTAGACATTCATTTGTTCTACAGGAAGGTGAGAGAAATAGGTAGCAACTGGCCTTAAAACGCTTCCTTTATGTTTTCGCTTGGAATACCAGGTTTTTAAGTGGCCAAACTTAGATGCTGGAATCTGAAGACAAAACGGGAGCCTGTGAATGCTCACCTCACAGCCCCAGCGGGGACAGGAAGCGCTGGGCTCAGGGGAGGCCACATCCGGTCTTCTTTCTCCCACGGGCTTTTGCCCCGCCCCCGCCCTCAGCCCGGACTCGCTCCAGCTGCGCTGCTCTCTGCAGATGGGAGTTTGTGGCCCAACTGCTCCCGGTACCTGCTGGCCATTCCACCTGCCTGTACTTCTGCTCATAAACCTGCATCAGAAATACGTGTGCAAGGCTCTGGCCACCCAAAATGGGTAGCTTCTTACCTTCGTTCTAGCTTGAATTCAGTGCAAACATAAATTATCCTGCGAGTCTTAACACGGCCTGACTTTAAACCCCAGAGAGGTTCTGGGGAAGCGAGTAGTGGTTTGGAGTCAAAACTCCCTCTGGCTCCTTTCCCTACTAAGGCTTTACCTCCAGCAGAGAGGAACTCCTCAGATGTAGGCACAGAACAAATGAACACCCTGAGGAAAAGTTATGTAGGGGAACGGGCAGCATTTTGCACAAAATACGTTCAGGAAAAAAGCCCCAGGGACGTGTTAGGATGCAGTCTCCAGTCCTTCCTTGGGTTTGACACCAGCGAGCAGCCCACATGAGGGGGTGTTTAGAAAGCCGGAACTGGGGACAGGGTTCCAAAGGACTCATGCAGGGCTCCGCCAGCTGGCCTGCTGCTGTGTGCGGTGGGGGAATGTGCACACTAAGGGCAGAATGCAGGACCCACCCAGAGGGCCCCGAACCCCACTTCTGAGGCCCAACAGAGAAGGAGGAGGAAACCCGTTTTCTCCTGAAGCTTTTGGCCCCTTGGTTCTGAGGACAAAGGCACATGGGGCCCTCTCTCATTTTGTGCTCTATCGTTTGTGGCCCAGTGATGTCCCCAGCTAATGGGAGATCATTTAAATAAATGTCACTCATTCTACCATCTGGACAGAGACAGAGTCTTTAAACCAGGGCCTAATGGATGCAACTCTGGACAAAGACACAAAGCGGCTGCTGAGTGCCAGTTTGCAGCTTTTGCACTTTAATTCCTGGTCTCAGAGGGCATTGGGAACACAGCCTACCACCTCCCCTTCTCAGAAAAGTTGAGCAGAGGCCGGGAGGAGAAGGCAAGGCCTCTAGACAAGGTGGGCAGAGGCAGGGTCTGGACTTCCTCTCTGCACTGGGCACAGGGGACCTTAACCCCACAGACCTAGTCCTGCTGTGTCTGCGGTCGTCCAGCCTCCCCCGCTCCTTCCCACAATCCGATTCCCACCGCCATCTTTGCAGCAGCAATTTAATTTGATCTCCAGGCTGTCCCGTGGATTTCACAATTCCAGGAATCCCTCTTGCTTTAATAAAAAAAAAAGGGGGGGGGGACATACTTGAACCGCTGCCTCTGCCCACTTCCATTTCCTTCCTAAGTGTTACGTAGGCACCGGGTCCTTCTGGCACTGGCTTCTCTTCCACTAGGGGGCGGCACCCGCCCTGTGCGCCGAGCTGGCCCGCGGGGCGCGGCCAGCAGGTGGGGGAGGCGAGGCCCGCCCGCGCCCGGGGCGGCGAGGAGCTTCCCAGACCTGCGGGCGGTGCCTGACCGACAGGTCTGCTGGGTCCCGAACCCTCTGAGTCAGAAGTTTCCGTGCCTCACAGAGGCGGCCTTTCAGAGCTCACCAGAAGACAATCGTCTGCTCTACAGCATGGTGGGCCACTTGTTTCCAACCCCAGGGGGGCAGAAGTGAGTCACCAGAAAGTTCAGGTGCTTGGCAGGGCCAGGTGCCAACACCCCCAAATGCTTGAACCAGGTAAGTGCATGAAGATGAGACAGGTGGGAAGCATTTCAGTGTTTCAGACCCAGTGAGCTCAGTTTAAGCTCCGATCAAAGTTGCAGGGCCCCAGCCCCGGGCCTGGACCAAGCTCCCGACCAGAGCTAACGATTGCAAACCGCCGCGGAGTTGACCATCTGCTTGCCCAGCAATCTGGTGTTCTCACAGCAGCTCCCCAAGGTGGTGGAGTCCTCCCCCAAAACCCAGACACAGGCCCAAGGAGGTGGGTTCAATGCCCCCAGTCAGCACACCCAGTTCCCAGCACCTTGCACTGGCCGTGTCCTTCAGGGACGGAAGGTTCTAAGTGAGGCGGGTGGAAACATTTCATTTCTTACACAGACTGTCACGCGGGGGGTCATGTGGGGTCTCAGCTCCCACTCCCCGCATAAGAACACAGGATATGGTGAGGCCAAAAAGGAACACCCACGGAGCCATAGGTAGGGGAGTCATACCACTATAGTCTCACTGGAGGCTGGATTCACACAACGTACGACCTGCTGTCCCCTTTTCTGCCAACCGACCGACTCTCCTCAACTCCCCTCCCCAGCGTAGCCACAGCAGTTATATTAGTGGCCAATGGCTCACAGGTTACAGCTGACGGCCAACTAGCCACAGCTGATGGCCATCCAATCACAGTTGATGGCCATTTACTACCTGAGCCAACACTTTTCTATGTGAGGCCGAGAGCCTGGAAACTGCTTTCTGGGGCTCTGTCCCCACACTCCACTCCTATAGGCTCTCGCCTCACAATCTACGCGACAAGCGTCTTCCGCGAGGGGCCCTGTGCGAGGAGCCTGGAAGTGAATGCAATATCCTGGACATAGCAAGGCTCTCTGTACACAGCCAGGGTTTCTCAGGGCACTGCCACTCTCTCTGGGCACAGCCAGACTTCCTGGGCTTCTTAGGGTACCACCAGTCTTCCCGGACACAGCCAGGGCTCTCAGGGCACCACCAGTGCTTCTGGGCACGGCCAGACTTCCTGGACTTCTTAGGGTACCACCAGTCTTCCCGGACTCAGCCAGGGCTCTCAGGGCACTGCCACGCTCTCTGGGTCTCTCAGGGCACCGTGCTGGAACAACAGCGACTCACAATCAAGGTGCTTACATATTCTCGATGGCGGCCGGTCAAGACACAAAAGCAAATATCCCCCAGTTCCACTACATGGTGGTATGTTCCCAAACAGTCAAGCTGTCCATTAAATTAGGGATGGAGCCCATTCCCCATAGTCCATAGTCATTTGACAGGGCTGTCCTGGGGGTGAGGGACGACCTTGACCTCACCCTCATCTCCCACGGAGGACTCAGCGAGCGTTTCCTCCTGGGACTACAAGTCCCGCATCTGGGCTGCCTGAGCAGGAACTTCCAGGCCCACAGGGCTGCAACGACCTTTGCTTTCTCTGGCCTGTGCTGGTTGGGGAACCGTCCACATCTTTCCACCTCTCCACGGGGCTCCATCTCTCCAGCAGCTGCACGGCTTTTCCTGTGCTGGTGGGAGAACCGTCCACGTCCTCCCACCCCTCCACGGGGGTCCAGCTCTCCAGCAGCTGGTCCAGCTCTCCGGCAGCTGCTCCTCCTGGTCTTCCAGAGACTGAATGTTCATACACACAAACTGCTCCGCCGCCCTTCGGAGAGCTTTGGCCGGCACCGTACCCTGCTCGCTGCGCCATTTGTCGTGCAGGGAGGCCTGTGGGGTCTCTGCTCCCGCTCCCCACGTAAGAACGCAGGACACGGTGTCGTGCAGGGCGACCCTGCTCGCTGCGCCATTTGTCATGCGGGAGACCCGGCGGGGTCTCTGGTCCCGCTCCCCCCATAAGAACGCAGGATATGGTGAGGCCAAAAAGGAACACCCACGGAGCCATAGGTAGGGGAGTCATACCACTATATTCTTTCTGGCGGCACTATACTCTCACTGGAGGCTGGATCCACACTGTCCGCAAACCGCCATCCACGCTTGCCAGCCCAGCCACCATCTTCTTGCTAGCCCCCATTTTCTTCTCTTCTCTCTGCTAGCGTAGCCACAGCAGTTATATTAGTGGCCAATGGCTCACTGGTTACAGCTGACGGCCAACTAGCCACAGCTGATGGCCATGCAATCACAGTTGATGGCCATTTACTACCTGAGCCAGCACCTTTCTATGTGAGGCCGAGAGCCTGGAAACTGCTTTTTTGGGGTTCTGTTCCCACACACGGTGAGGCCAAAAAGGAACACCCATGGAGCCATAGGTAGGGGAGTCACACCACTATACTCTCGCTGGCGGCTGGGTTGGAGAAACAGGAAACAGGAGCCACACAATTCTCAACCCTCACTGCGCAGCTTGCTAGCTCAGCCACCATCTTCTTGCTAGCCCATCATTTTCTGCTAGTGAGGCCACAGCAGTTATATTAGTGGCTAATGGCTCACTGGTTACAGCTGACGGCCAACTAGCCACAGCTGATGGCCATCCAATCACAGTTGATGGCCATTTACTACCTGGGCCATTTACTACCTCGACCTTTCTATGTGAGGCCGAGAGCCTGGAAACTGCTTTCTGGGGCTCTGTCCCCTCAAACATGCTGGAAACATTCTTCCTAGATTAACCTTTTGCTGACAGGCTAGATGACAGGGCCTCAGGACAATCATGGAGTCACCTTGGTTCCTTTACCAGTGTCTCTCACTGAGAACCGTGACTTCCTGGCCCTGATGGCAGCAGCCTTCACTGAGGACTTGCTTTAAAGGCCAGTCCCATCCATGTGTGGGAGGAGGGGAAGGCTGCAGTGACACCTGGCCTCTTCCTGGTGACCTCAGCTCCCACCCTCAGCAAGTGAGTCAACCCTTAGCAAGACTGCTCGTTCACACTCAGTGTTCTAAAGAGCCGTAGGAAGAAAGAGGTGCAGGCACAAACCAAGCTACTTCCCCGAGGCCTGGTGAGAGTTTCAAGGCTGGCTATGGAAACGGGGCCTCCCACTGTACACATGCAGGGGTGCAATGAGGCCCCCATCCTTCAGTGCTGCACACTGACTGCGGCTGCCCAGAAACCAGTGATTATTTCAGCCAGCCAAGCCTCCCAGGGTGGGCTTGAGCGCTTGTGACACCAGACTGCCAAGGAAACGCAAACATGCTCCAATTTCCCCGCTCCCCCCCCAACACCCGACAATAGGGTCTCTGAAAACCTCGAGTAGCTGCTAGCTGAATTTGCATGCAAAAAGCATTCCTGGTTACAAGAAGCCTCCCCACCGGAATCCCACGTCACCCATGTCTGACAGCTTCCCCTCCCCACCCCGTAGGTGGGGTGGTAGCTAGAGCTGGCGAGGTCGAAAGTCCCTCCCAGATGGCAACTACACGGAGCTTGTGTTGGGGTGCAAAGTGGAGCCGGCCCCAGGGGATCAGACTGCTTTCCTGACGCGGGGCACCACTGTGCAATAAAACAGTCCCATGATACCCTGCCAGAAGTTATACTTTTATTTAACATTTAAAGGATTAACATATAGTTACAAGTCAATATAAGCTTTCCAATGGAATATTTTATTTGGTTTAATTCCATCTCCAGAGACAAATGGGCAATTCCAGAACCTTTACAATGGCAATGGACTGTGACAACACTGAAATGCCTCCAAAGTTTAGCATTAGTGCAACACACACACATAAACCAAAAAGTTTAAAGGTGCTCAACGTCAGATGAAAATAGAATCTTGGGTCACGTTTTAAAGAAGTTTTTTGAATGACAGAAGCACAGGAGGCAGAGTCATTAAGTTTGAAACCAAAATTCCTGGAAAAATACTTAGCATCAACGTAACTTTTTCATGTTCAGTAAACTTTCTTCTGTAATTACAGATGTTCCCAAAAGGCATTAGTGGCCTCTGTGCTCCGGCTGGTGAGACAAGCTACTCACGGGCTTCTGTTGCCTGAGCATAACGACCTGAAAGCTTCAAGACGAGCAGGGTAAAAACCCAAAGGAAAACCCCATTATAGCATTCCATGGCGTTTACTAGTTTCCCATCCTGCACAGGAAAAACTGGATCGATGATAAGCACCCCCTCTCTCGTTTTGTTTTGAAGTCATTTTCAGGGCAGGTTCTTTAAAAAATTCATCATTCTTACAACATGATATTCTGGCATTGGTAGAGAAATGACAGGCAGTGGACAGGAGGGAGACCGAGAGGCATATGGGGAATTCCATGTTTCTACTCTATGTGAACTGCTCCATAGTAATAGGTGACGTCACAGTAGGATTCCCAGAGTACAGGATACATCTCAACTATCGTATACTAACGTCCTTTCTTTAATAAGCCCAGCTGGTACAGCACTGCCCTTTCCATGCAGCCGCACAGATTGGTAGAGGAGCAAACACCAAGGTTAACGTTGAAAAGCACTCATTATCCATTCTGTTTTGGACGCAGGTGGTACAGAAGAAAAAAAGGGGGGCGGGGGTTACAGGAGGACACAGTATATTCTACACTGGGTTTAACAGACATTAAAAGGACACATTGCTGCAGCTTCTACCTTCCCCCCTATATTGCAAGAAATTAGTCTATCCTGACCCATAATATGGAAGATGCAATGCACATGCATTACTGAGGCTCTAAGATCAGATTTTTAAAAACCATTAGCATCCGTGTGGAGAGTGGTCAGCTGAATTTGGTGAAATTCAAAAGATCCTGGAGAGATCCGGTTACCTTGCCAGCGGAGGAGCACGGGGACCGACTGCTGACATTAACCACACACCTGATTTGCAAGTGAGGCCCTGACTCGTCTCACCTTTGGCATCCTGGCTTCAGTGTCATCTGCCAAGCCTGTCCTCTCGCAAGACTGCTGCAGGCTACAGTGGGCTACCCACCCTGGTGACCGGAAGCTGCTGCTGCTGTAGCAGAGCTGCGATGCCCCGGCTGCAGGTCCCCTGGGCCTGGCTCCACTTCTGGGTGCGGAAGAATGACAGGACCCAAGCTCCACCGCTCACTAGCTCTCAACCTGAAGCCACTTCCTCCTCACCTGCTTACCTCAGGCATTTGCTTGCTTGTGGTTCTAGTCACTGTGGGTTGACTGAGCTGCTCCTGGAGGGTGGTGTGTGGTCAAGCCTGGTTTGCTGAGAAGGGCCGTTTTCCTGCCACTGAACACAGGCCCAACCCTCGGGACCCATCGTTTCTGTCCCTGACCCTCTGGCTCCCGGAAGACTTCCTTATCTTAGATTCACACATGTTGAAAACACTTGAGGATGCTTGAGGCGACCACCAAAGCCAAACAAAAGAAGAAAGAGGCCCAACTTCATCCTTGGGCTTTCACACCCACAGCCAGTGACTTTTCTCGACTGTTTCTGCACCAGAAAAAGAGAAGTGACACGGCTCCAAGGCTTGAGTGGCCATAGGCTACATGGCCTCACGTTTTCCTCAAAGACCCCTAAGAGGAAGGAAACGGAGCTCAAACAGCAAAGTCAGTTACCGCCACGTGGCCTGCAGAGCATGTGATAAACGCAGAAGCCGGAGCCACAGGGCCACTTGAACCACAAGAAGCACAGGCTGTTTGGTGACAAAAAGGCTCAAATCCTACGATGCAAATCTTGGAATTCATGGAACAAGGGAATTTTCTCTTTGCAACGAGCTAGTACACCAGTGAGACACGTGTTCCCCCAGTGTCACGTCGGCAGTTGTCACCCGCAGGAAGACGGTGTGGAGAAGCTGGGCTAGGGCGTTCCTCGATCCCTTGAACGGTAGACACAGGACAGACAGCAGGGCTGGCCCGCAAGCCGGATTTGAATTCCAGTGTGGATGTTTCTGGGCCACTGAAAACAGGGCCCCAAACAAAAACGTGTGTGCACCCCAGTGGCTGCCAGCGACACTCAGGCCAGGAAATGCTGCAAGGGCCAATCAGGGTTTTACTGTGAGATGAAACCCCATCAACAGAAAAGGATGCTCAGTGGACGTGGGAACGATGGGTATTTTCTAACGTAAACGATGTGAGACCAGCGATGACATCAGGCATTCAGTCCACGCGGTGCGTGCCTGACCCTCCCGGTCCAGGTTCTGTCAGTCTCCCCAGGAGACCAGTGGCAAAGTTTTCACAAAAGGCACAGTGTGAACCGTGGACAGGCCAGGACGGGCCAGGTGGACTGAGGGCCAAGACAGGAGCCAGGGGACGAGGGAGTGCATGTCTAGCTGCCTTCCATGGTCCTGTGTGGGGTGGGGACCCGGATGGGGACAGACCTGCCCCCAAGAGTTGGCCAGACTGGGCCATAGGAGGTGCTGGGCCGCGAGGAGCATGCTGTAAAAAGAAAAGAAAGAAAAGGCAAGCAGCTGCATGGTGTGGGGATGTCACTTCAGGCTGAGGTGCCGAGGGCCGTGCCCCAGCCCAGCCGAGAGCTGTCTGTTCACGTGGGCGCCAGGCCTGTGGAGACAAGCAGACCGAAGGGTTTCTCCTGGGAAGCCTCCCCCGTGGCTCTGGCTCCGTAACCACCTTTAAGAATCTACAACACAAAAAGAAAGAAAGAAAAACTTGTGTTAGAGGGGAAGGCCCAAGGTCAGGGGCGGGCATTCTGCAGCTCAAGGCAAACTGCACCGCCCTGGGGGGGGATTGGGAAAGGAGGGGGTGCGGTGGGGGCAACTTGAGAGCAATTGGTTACCACAGGGTCCCACAGATAAGGAACTTTCACGGTTTTAGCTCCCATCTTTCCTTCTGAGAAGCCCACGTAGACAAAGGAGGCACCCATCCACCCCACGTCATCTTTCTAATAAATTGAGTTTTGAGAGAAAGGCCACCAGCTTCCCAGAACGATGCAAGGAGCTCAAAGGCAGATTCTCTCTGACGGGCACCCTTGGTTCTTTATCAGTAAAACGTACAACCTCTGGTGAAAAGGCAAGCTGTCCCTCCATATCTACTCCCCACAAACAGTGAAAGTTCTTCATCTTGAGGTGGGGAGAAGACAGACCAGGGAGACCTTGGAGCCCTTAGATGCACACAGGGTAGAAACAGGAGGGGGAAAGGGCAGAATTTTTAAAAAGCATTTGGCTAGAAAATTCCCCATTACTGAAGATGAAAGAGGGAAATACTTGGGATACACAGAATCACTTTCTCAGAAAGGTGAAAAATCATTTAAAATACACAACACGGAGAAAAAATACAATGTTTATTAGAGAGGCAGATACGAGGGTACAACTAAAAGGTGCCAGACAGATTCTTGTCTGTTAGGATAAGAATAGAGAGAGACACAACCATGTTGGCCGTATTGGAACAAAACTTACTCAGAACCCAAGTGTCTACAATAAACTCAAGGCTGGACCAGCCGGCAGGGCCCTAGCTAGCAGTGAAACAGTCCTTCCGGCTTCCCCAGCGGTTACAAAAACAAAAAGGTCACTTTTAGGCAGCAGAATCACCAATAAAACAAACAGATAAAAGAGTCAAACGTTAAAACAACGAATTCAAGTAATCCTTTTAGTTTTTAAATTGCAGTATATACAAATATATTGGGGAGGGGGGATTGCGGACATATTTAACAGAAAGCAATTGAAAAAAACAAACCAAACCAAACCATAAAAGAAGATAGTCACAATCCAGTTGACCAGTGGGAAGTTCCCCTAAACTAAATATTTTGGCAATTATTAAATAGTCACATCGGAGACGACACATACACACACAGCACGGGTGTTACTGAAAATAAAACAACTGCATGGAGCTGTGGGCCTTGGGAAGCAGCTGTAAGGCAGGCAATGTCGGTGGGGGAGGCGGACGGACTTAGAAACACGAGAAAGGCTTCTCCACACACATCAGTCACTGCTAAGGGTAACTCTAAAATGAAAGGAGGTAACTTTATAAACAAGCTGGGGCTTTGCTTCTTTTTATTAACAGGTAACTATTGGAGGACAACAAAGTATACTTTGGGTGGAATGGGAACATTCCTGATCCTTTGGGATTTGTTTGAATGCTTTTGCTAATATTTCACGCATTGACGAGATGGGATGGGACTGAAACCACAAAATGTTTTTCACCGTTTTGTCACCTTGACACAGACGTGTGGGCTACAGGGTCTGGGGCGTACAAGTTACATTAATGACCATAGTTCAGGTGCCCAAACCAATCCCCCCAAACCAACTGCGCTATTTTCTGAGTCCAATTTGCACAACACCGAAGGAAAAAAAAAAAAAGCAAAATAAAAAATAACCTTCATGGAGTGCTATACTTTTCAGGGCAGGCTTTTCAAAGGCTAATATTGTTTTACCCCAATTTAAGACGTTTTCAGTGTTTAAGTTTGCCTTCTCCAGTATAGTTCATAGTCTGGAAACGAGTTCCTCACTGGAGAGAAAGGTTAGGTTTTCATCCCGTAGGTCTCCCCTTTCACTTGGTTACAAGCCTAAAACTGTGACTTCCTGCTCATGAAAACACACCCCTGTGGTTTAAGGATCAGCTGATTTGTCTCCTTTTTGCTGCAATAGTTAAAAAGGGGGGCTGAAACAGTTCCCCAGAGAGGTCTGGGCTCAGGTGAGTGGCTTTATTGATATTATGTCAGCAAAGGTATAATAATTCCAAAGAAATTTGAATTACAAAATTATATTTTAAAAATCAGGCTGACCGATGTTGGTGTCCTGCTTTTGGTACAATCGTTGTCAGATGTAACCACCGGGAGGAAACTGGGTGAAGGGTACCCGGATCTCTCTGTGCTATCTTTGCAAGTTCCTGAGATTCTATAATTATTTAAAAATAAAAAGCATTTGAAAAATTAGGCTGTCATTAAGTAAAGATTACTAAATTCCACTTTGATGACCCTTGTGAGAAATATAAGTGAACTTTCTGCTGGAATCTGCAACACGCACCCATATCTCCTGCCAGGTCCTCGACCCACGGTGTATTGCCCTCACTTTTAAAGTCAGCTCCAAATTGGCTTATAAAAGGAGCCCACGGTATCGAGGCAAAGAGCTAATTTCCCATTTAAAAGTAGAAAGGATAGGAATGATTTTCAAAGCCAAATGAAAAGAGAATCCTGACACTTTCACTGTGACCCATTTATAGCTAATCTTCATGATCTCAGGGTAATTTGCAAAATGGGCACAAACACTGGGCTTGGTACCCATCCATCCATAGGACCAATTTCACCACTTATCCTGCCAGCTTCAAAATGCAAATCCCCAAGTGACCTAGATTCCTTTCAAGAGGGTGAAACATTTTATTTTATTCTGGCTACTGTGAATTCTACAAAATGAGCAAGCAATTCTAACATGGTTTTCAGTAAATTCACTTTGGGTGTTAAAGACGCCAATGTTTAAAAGAAAAAAAAATTCTCCCTTTGAAAAGCGATGTGTTGGAGTCTGTGTCTGCAGAAGCAGACGCTGTTCACTCTCCTTATAGCCACACCCAGGACGCGTCAGCTGAATACAGCTCCACTTGCCACACAACCTCCAGCAGAACAAAAACTAAGTACGCTATTTTGACGTAAGTTTATCTAAACAGCACTACCAGCACATCTGATAACTCTGTCAGCTGGAAGAGAGCAGGTCACTAGACATGTGTAAAAATCAGATGGGTAACTGACCAAACTTTTCCAGGGATCAAACAGACATACTAGGATAATCCCGATAAAAATTCACACTTTTGATACCAATAAAAGAATTTTCTTATTTGATTCTTTACTCAAGAGGGGAGTGGGGGTGGGGGCTGGGGGGTAGGAACTTTTATTTATGATGTCCTCCAAAGTGAAGGGTGGTAAAATTTAACAAAGTAGCACAGTTCAACTTATGGTTACAAAATGTAACATGCTAAGGTAGTTCGATTGGTGGCGGATACAGATACTACATATAAATAAGAAAACGGAAGTCTTCTGCACCTCTGTGATGTGTGCGGAGTTTGAAATTCAGAAATATTGATTAGAAGCTAGAAGGCAGCTTGTTTTGTTATCTACAGATACTGCCGAAAGCAAAAATGTTTATCAGATTTCAAATGACACGGTTGTAAATTGGCAGTTGGCAGCTTTCCACATAAAATGTCATCAGCAAATGAAACTGGATTATAGTCAGGACTAGACAGGGCAAGTTGGAGGGAGGGGCCTGAAGTCACCGAGTGGCTATGTGACAACATGGCCGGCCGCACGCTCCATCCAGTCTTTTGAAGAACTGCCTGCAACAGTCACAGTTGTGGGGAGAAACAACTCCAATTTTTTTAAGTTTTTTTTTTTTTTAAGTTGTATTAAATATAAGTCTTAGCACCTTTGGCATTTTTGTCCAAATAGACTTCGACGTATGAAGTGGGGACGTAGCCCTCTTCGTCTTCACTTCTCCGAATGCGGGTCCACCCATCACCTTTGTCTTCCTCTATCACATAGAGCGTTTCTCCTTCGACCACTGAAATGGTTCCTTCATTCTGACCTGGAAAAGCCGTATCAGAATATATTAGGTTTCTGGTAAAACCCAGGTCGAGAGCAAATGGAGTTTTGCAGTGAAACTGGTAAAAGCCCAGGTCGGTCCTCAGATGCCGTGGCCCCTTCCCCACCGCCCTGACACTTTCTCCTCCCACACAGAAACTTCTGGTCCTCGCCTCCCATCTCTCTAAGGACCCTTCTCCAATTCCTCCTGGGAGCCTTCTCTCTCGCCCTTCCCGGACGGCAGGTACTGTCCCAGGGGAACCCTCTGCTCTGCTCTTCCTCGCTCTCGGGGTGAAAGTGTTCCCATGGCTTCAACTACACCTCGTTACACATTGTCCCCACTTCTTTGTCTATTCTGGTTCTTTTCTGCAGCTAAGGCTCCCCTTCTCCCTCTGCCTGAAGCATAGCTCAGCCTTGATGTTGCCTTGACTCTGACACACGACATGGGTGGACCTGGGCTCCTGGCCCCCACCCGCCTTCACACACACACTAGATCCTCCTCCTGCTTGCCCATCAGGGGGCATCTATCTCCACTGTCCCAGGAGGCAACTTGGGGAACCATCTTTATCCCCTCCCCTTTTTAGTCCCACTTCTGATCAGCCCTGAGTCTGAGCAGAGTGTTTCCTGCAGTATCTCTGGGTTCATTTCTTCATCGAGGCTCCCAACACCATCGGCTGAGCTCATTTCAGAAGACAAGCTACCATTGCCCAAACCGTGTTCTGAAAGATAAACTGTTTAGGGAGCTGTGAGTTGGGGTGCTATGGGGGCCCAGGGGGTGGAGGAGATGTTTTGGACTGAAGTAAAATTGGGAACATTTAACACGGTGCTTCTCTTTCTTGTTTTGTCACAATGAATATTTAGTGTATTAAAGGCTCTGAAAAGTCCTGCAGTGAAGATATCTGTACAATTTACTTATTCCAGGGCTTCCCCAACTTAGATGAACTGACTGCCTCTTTCTGAGCATCCTTAGAACATTCTGCGGGATACTGATTTGATTCAAGGTTCATCAGGTTAGGAAACACTTGGCTTGTCTTTCTAACCATTATCCCTGTTTTCTGGTTGCTCCTACACATATGACAATAAATGCCCTAAGGTACAGCTCTGATCGCGTCAAGCCTCTGCTCAAATACTTTCAATAGCTCCTCAATGTGCCCAGTGCAATCCAAATGCTTCTGTTACCCAACCCCCATGGGCATCGTGTACTTTCTAGTCTGCTATTACCCCTAAGACATCTGAGCTCCAGCCACAGGAACCCCACGCTTTCCTCACGTCCATGTTTGGCATCACCCCGGCCTCTGATACATTGCAGCTCAGAGAGTTCTCTAAATTTCCTTACAGAAGTGACCTCCCCCTCCCGTGAAACCCCATCACTTTGTACCCTCCTCCCATAAATCCTGCAAGCTGCCCCCTCCTAGCCACACATCTGCTTCCTTTCTCCAGGGTGGGCACCACTCCATGCCACCTGCATCCCAGCCCTTCCGGAGTCTTTACACCACAGGAGCTCTATAAATATTGAATGAATGGATGGAATCATCATTTTATACTATCCGCTATAATTGAGCTCACTGAAAGTTGTTAAATTATATGGGCCAATAGGCAAAATATACAGCCATCAACTTAATAATAATAATAATAGTAAATACTATGAGTAGAACAAGAGTAATAAGAGAAAGTTTTGGAAGGCTTCAAAAGAAAAGTCGGATCACGGAAAGAGCAGAGTGACGCAGACAGTTTGTGAACCGTGGGGGGATCTGGCGTGAGGTGTTACCGTCAAACGTGTAGAGAGCTTTGCAAGTCCCTATGGCAGGTAGGGGTTCCTCGTCGTCAAACTCGTCATCGAAATCCGTGGCCAGCACCTTCACCTCACTCTCCTGACTCTGCTCCTCCGTGTAACTGCCATCCGGGCTGCTCAAGAAAGGAAAACACACAGCAACTATAGCAACTGGCCCCAGTGAGGACGCAGATGCAGCCCCCCAAGACCACAGTGCTGGCCACCCACCCAGAGTGATTGCTTAAAACGTCGAGGCAAAAACCAGCACCCTGGGGAGAAGCACAGGTCCATCGCCACAGACACATTGGTATCCAACAAGTGTCTGATGCTCATTTTCAGATCCCAGAATTGAGAAATAAACCCAGGCAGCAGGGCTGTACAGATACTGTACCTCTCCCGGTCTTGGGCGCAGTTGTTGATCGGCGGGGCGGTCTGGCCGTCGTACATGCCACTCTGTCGGCGGGCCTGCTCGCTGCGTGCCGGGAGCCTGCCCTCCACCTCAGCCAGCCAGGCCTGGAAACAAAAGCCATGAGACTCCGGCCTCAGCGGAGGGCCCCACCATGGAGTCTGAAGGTCCCAAATTCAGGCTGCTCTTGGTCACTGAAGCTGATCCCAGAGGACCAGGTGGGGCGGGGTCCCCAGTGTTATTTGCATCCGACTGTATAAACGTACTCAAAGGTGACTGCTTCCATTTCATCCCAAGTTAGAGAAGCGGAAGTAAATGGATTCAGCTGCTCACAATGTGGCAGGAAGATGTGATTTCGGACAAGTGTCTTCTAGTTCCATCTGGTTCCGAAGCTTCTGTGACCATGAGGTCACCCTTGGAAACAGGATGGTACTGCCACACTTGAGCAAGGACTGAGTTTGAAAGCTATACTCCCCACCCCACCCCACCTTTTTTTTTTTTTTTTTAAAGAGTGTAACATTTTTTAACAGTGAAGAAACTTCTACACAGGAAAATTCAAAATAGATATAAATTTACCCTCAGTAACATTTGAACGAATTACTCTAAGTTACACTTGAATAGTTACACTGTTCAAAAGGCAAAAGAATACAAATGATCAGAAAAGGACACGTCTACCGTCTACCGTTCTAAAAACTCAAACTTACTGACAGATTCTAGAAACATTCTTGATAGAAACAGCCTATTCTGATTGGAGCGATCAGTTCCTAATGTATTTTTCCATGCTCTGTAATCTAAGTGCGGGGTGGGGGTGGGGTGGGAGGGGAGCCTTTTGCCCACAGCTTTCAAGTACTTCTGTCTCTCCTTAAAACATTTATTGAGATGTTTTCAGAAATGAGTGTTTCCTACTCATTTCTAATTTGTATTCCCAACTGGTTTTCACATATGTAACCTTTTGATAATAGGTCCTCTGAAAGAACAATACCATATTTGAATTCATGTTTTGTGTCTTTCGATTCACTGAGATGATGGACGATTACACACTCCCAATGACACACGTTATTAAAATGAGATGAAGCAGAACAAACTTAAGTGAAATATTTAAATTGATCAACAACACTAAATATAACCTTCAGTGGTGTCAATTTCAAGGGACACAATTAAAATGGGACATGCTGAAAAGCAGAACACTCAGTGGATTTTTCCTTTTATCATAACTCAAGAATCACCCTGACATTTCCAGCCACAACTCCCTCAGGGGCAGAAATGCTGGCGCTCTGTACCCACAGTCACTGCATGACACCAAGCCCCTCTTCTGTTTCTATTTTTGTAACAGCAGCTTTTTCATACCTCGAATTTCTGGGCCTCCAGTCGCAGTTTTTCTATATTTTGGCTGACTTCTGTTAATTTGTGATCCAAACTGGCTGGGTCTCCCATTTGAGGATTCTTGAGGTAAACATCCTTCATTTTTGTTATGGCATCTCTGGAAAAAAAAGAATGAGCGGGACGTGGGAAAGGTTAATGTCATCAGCCAATCATATTCTCCTGCCACCTTGAAAACTATGCGGAGACTGAAGATAGATGGAAAGGAACGCTGAGGTCAGCATCCCTTCTGAAATGTCCCTATAGGGATCCTGCGACCAAGGTTTCTACCATCTTGAGACCGCTGTTAAAACCTCAGTTGCCTTTTCTGAATGGTGTCTCCCTGTTGTCTTCAGCAAGTGAGAACCATACATCACCCCTGCCTTTGCCCAAACAACAATAACGACAAACAAAACCCAAGTATTTCCATGTGCACATTCTTCATTCAAACCAAAATTGCAGCTGGCATCCTGTCTTGTGGGCAGCAATGTGTTGACCACATGAAGAAGCAGTTAATTGCTCTGAAAATTTTATTACACATTATTTCGACTATTAAGAAACCGAACCCACAGATGGGATCGAGGACAGGCGAGCGACAGTCTTAAAGCTACGCGTTGCAAGATCTCCACACCTTCCTGAAATCCTGCTTTGGAAGCCCCGCCCACAGCAATCTAAGGGAGGGACCCCTAGAGAAGCGAGGCTGGCAGGCTCGCGTTATCTCTAGAACCAAAGAGCTCTATGAACTTCAACTCAGGCGGCAAGGGGGTCTCAGTAGGGTTTGAGCTCTGGGAAGTTTAGAGCAAATGAATGCCAAGTTTAATGAGCTTCAGCAAAAGAAAATCTAAACCAATTATACAACACAAGACCAACAAACCAAACCATATTTTGAGTCATGGGAAACAGCTTAACTGAAAACACAGAAACAACAGGAAGAGAATTTCCACAAGTCCTGGCCACCCCTCTGCCCGCTTCCTCACATCTGAGCCCCCACAGCCTGCTGCCTGCTCCCCACAAAGGCCCCCCACAAGAGCCAGACCCTGCACTCCCAGCCCCCTTTGCACTCCCTCCTTCCTTTCCACAGCATGTACCATTTTCCAACCTTATGTACTTTGTTATTATGCTTATTGCTTATTGCCTGTCTCTTCCTACTAGAACGGAAGCTCTTTGAGGAACCTGAGACTCAAGCTCTTAACTTCTCCGCCTGCAGGGTCAGGACAATACCCGGCACCCAGGAGAAGCTCAATGAACATTTGTGAGATGAATAAACGTTCTTACAACAAATAGTAACGCCGTCCACCTTTACAAAACTCCTCTCCACGTCACACCTACACTCCAGCTACTGCCCTATTTCTCAGCAAACCTTCTCAAAAGAGTTGCCTAATTCACTGTCTTCATTTCTCCTCCTCCCTGTCTCCCCTGATCAAGCTCTTCAGCAGTTTAATTTTGTTCATCTTTTCAAGGAACCAACTTTTCGACCTGTTGATCCTCTCTGTTGAATGTATTTTCTCTATTTAATTAATTTATACTCTTTATTACTTCCTTTCTTCTATTTTCTTTGGTTCAACTTGCTATTCTTTGTCTAACTTCTTGAGATGGATTGTTAGCTCACTGAGTTAACTTTGTTTCAATGTGCACTTTGTTTTCAATGTGAATGGAAAGCTACACGTTTCCCTTTATTTTTTTATTATTATTTTTTTATTTTTTAGAGTTTTTTTTTTTTTTTTAATTTTATTAAATTTATTGGGGTGACAATTGTTAGTAAAATTACATAGATTTCAGGTCATTTCCCTTTATAAACATGGCTTTCGTGACACCCCAGAGACACAGGCAGGATGTGTTAACGTTCAGTTGTTTCATATATTTCAAATGTCTAGCATGATTTCTCCTTTACAGTCTATGAGTTATTTAGAGCTACACTTCCTGAATTTTGGGGCTTGGTCTCCGGCTTCATTGCAGGCTGCAGAGAACATACCTTGAATGGTATCTAGCCTTGGATGTCTGGTCGGGTTTACGTTATGAAAACCAGGATACGCTCAATTTTGGGAAATGTTCTATGTGTGCTTGAAAAGAATGTGTATCGTGCAGTTATTGGACATACGTGTATCAGGTCAATTTTATGAACTATATTATTCAAATATTGTATCCTGACACTTGTTAACCTGTTGTATCAATTACTGCGACAAGTGCATTGAAAATCTCCTACTCTGATGATGCATTTGTATTTCTTGTAACAAAAGGTTAAGAGCATAATCTTTCTGGGTTTTGAGGTTACGCTGTTATGGTCCTTACACATTTAAAGTTTTATTATCATCCTGATGAACTGAGCCATTTGTTATTTGAATCGTTTATTATTATGACGTTGATCTTCTTGAGTTGAACAGTTTGGGTTTTTTTTTTTTTTTGACCTGGAAGGCAGTCGTCACACCGTTTATTTTTGGTTGGCATACACATGGTATGTATTTTCCATTCGTTTACTTTCCATTTTTCTATATGTTATGAGTTGATATATCTTTTGTAGAGAGCATACAGCTGGATTTCGCTTTTTTTGTCCACTCTGAAAAACTCTTTAAATTGGAACATGCAGTCTCTTTACATTTAACATATTGATTCATTGTATTTTACAAACACTGATGTGCCAGGCATTGTCCTAGTCAGACACGTTTCATCCTCACACAAACTGGCACATTAACTCCCTTTTAAAGATGAGGAAACCGAGGTCCCAAGAGGTTAAGGAGCTTGTCCAAAGTCTGCGATAAAAACACAGAGAATCAGATCTACCATCCAAATACGTGCTTTTCATTTGTCTTGCCTATTCTATGTATTTTTTCTCTCCTTTATTGCCTTTTTTTGATTATCAAAAAAAGTTCTCAGATCATGTCAGCTCTGCTGAAAACTAATGTTTCCTGCACAAAACGTAAGTTGCACGAGAACAGAGGTTTTTATGTTTTGCTCATTGCTTTTCCCTCAATGCCTAGAATATTACTTGCACTCAGTAAATGCTCTGTGAAGAGTCATTAAGTGAACAGTGAACGTGATTTGCCTTATTAGCAGCAAGGACTGCTATGGAGTGAAAAGGTTAACCAGGTTCCACAGCCACCACCCAAGTGACAGAGAAATTGTTCTCCATGATATTGGACAACGAGAGTCTGTCAACAAACGATAAAATGTCATTTCAGATACTTGAGTCCTAACTTCTTACTCCTGTACAAAATATAACTGCTCACTTATTAAACAACAAGAGGTTTAATTGGCTTATATATTTATAAACCCTTTTTGTATTTGGTCCCACATGTAATAAAAAGCACAAAGATAAAATTTTCATTGCATGGAGTATCTTTCTAATACAAAGCTAGAAGAAAGTTAACTATATGTGTTCCAATGTTTTATACACTGTAACGAGGTTTATAAAATGACCTGTTGTTTTCAGGAGTCGGCCTAACAGAGGTGAATGAATAGAAAACTTTTCTTTGGCATGTATGAAATTGTACTGCCTTACCATTGTGTTTGTTTTTTGCATAACCAAATTTTAACCCCAGCTTCAATATAACCAAATGTATGTAGGATGACCCTGTGGCCTATTTATAGAGCATAAAAGCTCAAACAGATGAATGAGTCATCTAATTCACTCAGTGAGATGTAAGTTGAGAGACGATAAAGTGGCTTTTCAATCGGGATTGTTAGGAAGTGTCCCTCAAGTGATTTGAAAGTGTTGTAGGTTATAAGTGTGGGGTGGGAAGTACAAATTAAAAGAGATAGCAAACCTTTCCTGACTTTTTTTTTTTTTTTTTGCTGCATGTGCACCAACCTAGCATCCTTAGGATCAAACTTACAAAGCAGCTCAGAAAACTGGGAGGCCCCGCAGTGGGAGCCTCATGCAGACACTCCTCAGAGCAAGCAAACACTGACACTCTAACGGCTGGTGGTGTGTTTAATAAGGCACCGCGATCTGTTTTCTAGACACCATTAATACGTTCTATAAAAAGATAAGAAGACATGAGAAACTATGGGAAGGCTGATTGTGACTTATCCTCCTATAGAAGGAGAAGTACATTTTGGACCCAAAGCTAAAATACAGGGGCAAGAGAGAGGGTGGGAGTTGGGCCGCTTTTCTCTTCCACATCTGTTCAAAAACACTCACCTGACAGAACCACATGCATTTTGTTACCAAAACACAGAAGAAAACCCACTTGTTAGAAGAACCCTCCCAGATGGGAATAAAGCGATCCTGCAGAATGTGTATGACACAACACAGAGTGGAAACAAGCACTTATATTCAAATGTAGCTTTGGAGTTCCCATCTTTCCAAACAGAACCTGAATTTCTTCAGGAGCCATTTTGACTCACTCTACCTTTGATCCATCTCCTTTTGAATGTCTTTGTTTAATTCATCGACTTTCTGTTGGAGCTTTTTCCTTCTCTGTTCAGGTGGGAGGTTGCTGAAATCCTCCGGTGCTGCACCCTGTGGATGCAAACAGAAATAAGCCAGAACACCCTATGGCCCTCCTTGCCAAAAGATATGGGAGAAGGCCTGCAGGAAAGGGTCCCCAGACACCAGGGCGTGCAGACGTCTGCACGTGTTTGTGAAATCAATCCAGCGCTTTCCCACAACACCCGCTGAGAGGCAGAATCAGGCCATGCAAGCTACACAGGCCCCACAACCACTTCACGGCCCACGGGCGCCGGCCGAGCTGCCTCCGAGAAGGCGAGAGCAATGCTACAGGGGGGGAGAGAGGAAGAAACACTTCAGACTCCGGGGAGAACGGGTGAGAAACGCAGTTTGAGACCGAGCCTCCACATTACTGCCAGCGTCGGTGGCGACACTGAAGTTTTAAGGACGTTTTAAGTTTTCTCTGTAAAACAGTGATAAGTGTCCCCATCGACTGTACCACGTGAAAGGTGCTGCGTTTCCCCCCTAGTCTGAGTTATTCCTTCCTGTCTCTGCACAGGCTGAGGCCAGAAGTTTCCATCCCCGTGAAGTGACAGATGGGACATCTAGTTCCTCAGAGAATAAGGGTGAAAGGACATTTGAAAAATAGTTCCTTCCCCTCCCCTTCATGTGCTCTTCCCCTGCTGCCTTCAAAAGTCTGGTCGCTTCTTTTTGACAGCTTTAGGGTAATCTCCGAAAATTCATGTAAGATGCCCTCCCCCGCTCCATCATCAACTTCCTGCAGCTATGGAGTCAACCTCCGCTGCGTTTAACCCATGAGAAGTGCATTTTGCTATCCTGATTCCCTTTCCAAAACAACGGCTGCCTTTCCTGAGCAGGCGATTGAAGGAGAAAATACCACGGGGGGTGTCTAGGCTTTCACATCTGCTCACTTGTTAGAAGCTGTGTGATCAAGTACTTTTACTTACACGAGGCTGTTTTCATAAAGAGAAATTTAGTCAAGAACCAGGGGTAAGCCAGGGAATTTAGAAAAGAGATTTTACTTTGGAACCAATGAAACTCAGGCAAGACTGGCGTGGGGAGTGGGTGGAAAAGAAGGGACTCGGATAATGTCTTTTCAAAATTGTGCTGAGTCTGCCAAGTGGTTTACACGGGGGCTTGTGATGGAAGCTCCTAGGGTGCTGTGCTGGAAGTGTGGGATTCGGCACATAGTTCACTACCAGGGCCACACAAAGACCTGTCAGCCAGAGTCCTCAAAGACGTGCGTGCGTGCGTGCATGCGTGCGTGTGTGTGTGTGTGTGTGTGTGGCGCTAAGATATGAGCGAAACCAGAATGGAAGTGACTTTGCCCTCGTGCCACACCAAGGAAATTCAATTTGCCTCTAAAACGAGGATGAAACAAACTAATCTTCAATATCAGAAGAAATCAGATGTGTTTTTTCTTGGCCATAAACTGTTGTTATAAGACCTGAACCATGTGCTTTTCATTTTGCTAAAAGCTCAGTAGTTTGTTCGCATGCTAAGTTCACTGAACACACATGAGCATGTTTTCTAGAACCGAGGTTTTGTTTCATTTTTTTCCTTCATGCTGGAATCGGCAAAACACAGTGTGAGATGTACGGCCTCAGAAGTCAGGAAATCTAGGAAGCTCTCAGTGTTGATTTGTTAACATTTGCTGAGGCTTACTATATGCTCTGAGTCCGAAAGAACTTGCTACAATGATGGAAATGTTCTTGTATCTGCACGGTGGCTGCACATGGCTACTGAGCATTTGAAATGTGGTTGGTGCAACTGTAGAACTGGATTTTAAAATGTTATTTCATGTTAATTAGCTAAAATTTAAATCGCCACATGTGGTGAGTGACTTCCACATCAGACGATGCAGGTCTAGACTGTAAACAGGTGTAAAGTTTGCACTGGTGGATAAACGCTGCAAAGAAGTCTGTAAATAAAACACACTGTACTTAGGACTTACTACCCCAAACAACAACAACAAAATGCAACCCTGATGATTTATAGAAACGAAATGAATTATATAATAAATAGACCAGGAGTCAGTCTGATTGACCAGTTAGGTCTCTATAGATGGTCTATGTTTCTGTGTTGTTATTTGAAAATGAATCTCGATAACCATGCCTCCAACAAACTTCACGTTGCCCATGAAGATTCAGGCTAACAGCTTCTTCTAGAGCCAAAGAAACGTAAGGTTTCCAGAAGTACCGTAAATGGTCATTTTGTCCAATTAGCCTTTGGAAGCTTGAATTTCTTCAAACAATACTCTGACCTATGAGTCATTTTGCCATGAAGGAATTTTATGTTTATAGCTTTGAGTCATAACAGATTTTCTGCAATCTTTGGAGCAGCCCAGGTCCCAAAGAACCAGGTGGCGTTGGGATTGGACAAGGGGGTCACACACGTAGATGTACATCTTAACTGGCTTTGGCTCTACGAGGATCTTGTTCTACAGCTTCTGGAATCGAGCACGTGCTTCTGAGCGACCCCCTCCCCCAAAAGGCAGAAGCATAAGCTGTTTCTCCAGATTTTACTGTTTTTACACCCAAACTCCCTCTGTGACACTCCACTTCTTTATTAGCTTCGAAGTAATGGTAAAAGCAACAATTCAATACCAGGTTGGTAAAATGATTTGTGTCTCAAAGAGAAAGACTGCCAGTGATATTATCTTTGCTGCTAACACCTCAGCAAAAGAACAAATAAAGGGCAAGAAAGAGACCCTGGCACCCGAGAGAATCCTAGTTTCTCCCAGATTCATAGCGCTGAGGAATGCAGCTCATTTAAGCATCTAGATCTTTCCTTCTTGTAGAATCCTTAACCAAGGACGCATCACGGGGCTTTATGGCAGTCTCAGAAATGTTAAATTAAATAAAATATTTGTTTTTTGAAGGGTTGCGTCAGTTGCCAAATACTGTCAGGTTGAAATAATTCTGTGTATGTGGGTATGTATATACTTACACATGTGTTATATGTAAGATTAACTGGAAAATAGAATCCTACGTCATCAACTGCAGTTCCTAAAGTGATGGTCTCGTACCTGGTTGAATTGTCACCATTTATCATTGTCCATAATGTCAGGATATCCTCAGCTATAGTTGGAGAATACTATGTAACTTACACATATCGGAAGTATAGTTATGGGTTATGTTGGTTAAGAGTGTCTTTTAATAAATGTAACAATTAGTCTGTTTACTAAGGCTCTACAATTAAGTAGAAACAACACAAAACACTAAGTAAATCGTTTTAGAAAGGCTTAGGAGGCTCTTTTGCCCTGGCCAGAAAATCGTTTTGTGATTCCTTGAATCCGCTATGCACAGGCACCCATGTGTTTATGTAGCACCTTCAAGATTTCATGGGTGGCAGTCCTTGCAGGCTGCCTTAGACCCGAGTTTGGGGCTGGCATTGTTGCCACCTGTCTCCTTTGGGTTCCCAGGGTTTGTCACCTGCTCTGTGGCTCCTGGGAAGGAGCATCTTTCCACTTTTAAATTCACTTTAATTCAAAATGACCCAATAAGTCAACTTCCCAATAGTTAATATTATCTTCATATTTCAATAAAGTTGACCCACATTTATCATCCTCTTAAGGCCCCGATAATATAGAAAATCAAATCATGAGTTAAGCGTTAATTTTCTTAGCAACTTGAAAGATTCAGATCGCCTCTAGCAGAGTCTCGACCTTTGTATTTCCAAGCTTTGGAAAAGAAACAGCAACAAAAGCACACAGAAGAGAAAGACAAGTCGACAGTTAACTTTGAAGATAGGCTGCACATGGCATAGCACCCACAAAACACACACCAAGAAACCTGATTCGATTGAGGACATGCATGGAACAATTGTGCTTACCAGCTTGAGAGAAAGCTTCGCGTAAAAATTGAAGGAGGGTAACGGGAAACAGAGAGAGAGAGAGAAACAACACATCAGAAGAAGAACTCGGTCATCTCCACCGCATTAGCATAACACATAAATTCACCTGTCGCTTTGTGAAAATGACTTGGAGCGGATCTGTGCAAAAGTTCATGAGAGGGGCTGATACCCACCAAAACCTTTCTGTAGCGGCCACGTATGTCGCCAAAGCAAAGAATGAAGACAGAGGAGAGTTTCTGGTGTCAGTTCTATAGGGTCCCATCAGCCTGGATATCAACTGGGCTAAGTTTGTAGTCAGTGACATACGATGATGATAAAAGACAAAAATAATCACGTGGCCTTTAGTTCACCAATTTTGCCACGGAAAGTTTTACACAGACTAAAAGAGTCTGAAAAGCGATTACTTCCACCACAGACAAGTCATAATGTTTTAAAAAAACTTTTTACTTATTTAAGTGTGTTTTTCCAGGATCCATCAGCTCCAAGTCAAGTAGTTGTTTCAATCTAGTTGTGGAGGGCACAGCTCATGGTGGCCCATGTGGGGATCGAACTGGGAACCTTGTTAAGAGTACTGTGCTCTAACCAACTGAGCTAACCGGCCGCCCCAACAAGTCATATTTTTACATCAAGGAAATCTGATATATGTGAACACTGGCATTTCTTGGAGGCATTGAGGCAAATTCTCAAACTGGTGAGCAGGTGAGCTACCTCCAGGGGCCAGAAAGTCCTTCAGTGCCCCGCTGGAGGCAGAAGGACGATGCTCTCCCCCACCTGAGCAGCACACTCCACTTCCTGCTCTGTGGAAGGGTCTTTGGAGGCTTTCCATGGCCTACAAGCCCCATCCGCAGGGCTTATGTAGTATTTGGGGGAATTAACAGGAGTTAATTCCTGCTCTTGAAAGTCAGCTCTGGGATATAGTCAACTGTCTCAGGACACAGACAGCGGCTATAATCCTGTTGGGCCTTACAGCTAGTGAAGGTACAGTGTTTACTGGACCCAAAACAGATCAAAATGAGGGGAAAGAAACCAAACCCAAACATTTGGTCCTTCATGAAGAGGTGAGACCTGCTCTACGACTTCAATGCGGTATTTTGAGAGCTCAGTGCATATTTACTTAGCTGTTATCGATCCTAAAAGTTCAGCTAACTGATAATAGGATCCTAAACTATGTTGGGACAAAGTGTAGCAGAACATATGTGCCATTTGATTTTAAAGCGGGGGGACAGAGGGTGTTCAAAATTCCTGAACCATATTTAGAAAATCTCATTCTTAAGATTAACTCAAAGTTGACACATTTTTGTAAATAGGCATTAAGCTTTTAAAGAAATTGTCTCTATGAAGAAACAGGAGACTTTTAAGGAAAGTAGCAAGACTAAACCTTTGGGGAAAAAGGGTCCAACCAGTCACATTCATGACTTAGCTCCTTGCGCCCCTCCTGTGAACTTTAGCACAGATCCATTCATCACAATTTGAGCTCTTTACAGACAACATTTAATGGTGCACAGCAGAAAACTTTGCCAACACCTTCCCTACAAAGCACAGTGCCATATGAAGATGTTTTCTCATACATTATCGTCTAAATGTCGCTAATTCAAAGGACCGAGATTTGAACTCGGTCCGTTATCTGCTCTGTATTTGTCTGCTTCCGTTATTTAAAGTTACATATTCTTTCTTTAAAAAAAAAAAAAAGAAACACAAACAAAAACAGAATTCTAATATCAAAACAAACAGCCTAGGAATATTACCACTTCATAATAATAAGAAGTCATTAGGATTGGGAGTAAATCCCAATAGAAATAGGAAATACCAAATTCTCAGACAAATTCCATTTTCTGAAGTGGACAGTGATGGATGACTTGCCAGCGGAACCATCACGGCATACGGTATTCCTTTTCATGGTTATAAACTGGTTCTCGGTCTTAAGTTGCAGGCCAGCCAGTTAGATCATTTCACATTAGACACTGAATCATCTGCTAAGAGCATATTTTAAAGGCTGCATGAGGTGCGCTGTGAGACACCTGAAGAACTACAAAGCTGTCAGTTTCAGGCGACAATTATGGGACCTTGGGAGCCACAAGTGTCAATAACACATGAGGGGACACAGAGCTAGCGGATCCATGTGTTATTGGGCAGTCACAGGTACTAACCTCAAGTACAAAGAAAGGGGACAGTGAAAATAAATATATAAGCAATGTGTCGTTGGTCCTCTCTGACCTTGCTCACGCTTCACGGATTTGTTTTGGTTCTCCGAGCATTATGGCGTAACTCCCGTAGGGATCCATCTGTTATAAGCGTGGGCCGGGGTGACCGTGCTACACAACTGCTGTCTGTAAGAGCGTCATCGTCCCATGACCACGCTCCGCAGCTGCGTTTTATGGGGAAATTCTGCCATCAAATCCTACCCAGTGGCATCATCTCAGATGGTAGTCACCATCAATGAAAAGGGGAAAAAACCAAGCTCCGCTTACTGACATTTTTAGGCAGTTTGACTGTCAGAGGGAAGTTTGGTTCCTTTTTTCATGCAAGTTTTCCGGATGAAATAGCCTGTGATTGAATTTATACAATTAGGCTTTTTCTCCGGTAGTGGTGGTGGTGGGGTCTCTCAATTGAGAACTTCAATTCTCAAGTGGCAGAATAACAGAATGCATCGGGGTCCCCAGTCTTGGTGATGTCAATGGGGTTAGTGCCTGTGCCGTGACGGTACGACCTGGCCATCACAGGTGAACTTACAACATATTCCCTAGCTTCAAAAGCATACGTGGGTTTCCCTATCGTCCTCTTCATGAGTTCTTTGTGAAAACAGAAAGACTGAGTCTGCCAATAATCAGCAAGAGAACAAGAAACAATGAATAAAAGTATCCAGAAGATTGTAACAGCTGACAAACAATTGGTAAAGATTTCCAAAATCTTTGATCAACTTGGATGGCATTTTTTTCAATACAATGAACGCTAAAACCTGGGGCAAATATATCTATATTTTAGATTTAGGAGTCCCTGGCTCAGACCAGAAAAAGAAATCCTAATTTAAGACAATAAAGTTACACTTTGTAAATTGTAAACTGACAACATACTATCTAGTGTAAAGATGAAATACGAAATAGTGGTTAATAACGTTCAAATGGTATACCAGTCTTTAACGATGTTCAGTGAAACAGGATTTTCTTGTAACTGTCAACGATGTACAACAAAAATTATTGTATCCTGTTCAATTATTTAGAAATAAAATCAGCTAAGAAATGTTTGCACAAGATTTACACATTCTGCTGATAGAAACACATTATTGAAATCTGGATCTGAAAACTGCAAACATGATAAATTTGAAGACATACTAAAATCACAGATTTGTTATTTTCCTAGGATATTTTTCCTATCTTTGGCATAATAGCCTTAAAGATAAAAAGTAGAATAAATAAAATAGTAGCAAGAACTGTATCATTTTAGTCATGGATACAGTAAACCATGTATCTTCCACTTTGAAATTGCTTTACAATCAAATTTATTTCCCCAAACTTGAGATTAATTTTTTGTTTTGAACTTCCTAATCTTACTTCTATAATGTATTTCCTTTTTATTTTTGCACTGCCACTTCCTGAAGGGAAGGACATCAAATCTGACCCCAACTAACATAAGGGAAGCAAAACTATGTTTCTATTTACTTACTAATGTTTTTAATGGGTACTTGTGTGTATGCAAAAGAAAACACACTCACTGTTTAGAAATGTTTTTTAACAGGTTTCCTGAACATAGATTTGAGATGTAAGAAATAAAATTCATTTTGCTAATCATGGTAAAAAAAAAAAAGGGGCGGAGAGTTTCTTTATCAAAATAACCAGTTTCCCATTTCACTGCTTTTTGTTTTTAAGTGTTATATGTTTTTCTTGCCATCTTTTTCTTATACTTATTGATTACTGACATTCCTTGGTTTTTTCCTAAACATTTAGAGAATACCATGAAACACAGATTCAAAAACCACTTGCAACCAACAGACTGTGATGTTGAGGGAAGAATGGAATAACGATAGAAACAAATGGCAAACAATCATGAATAGTCAACATCTTTCGTCATGAGATTCCAAAAGACAAGACAGATATATTCATTATAAATATAATAAATGAGTGCTCCGCAAAGCTTTTGGAAGTGGCAGAGATGGGTTAACTGGTTTACAGTTAAAATGAAACTTTACAGTCCAGCAAAAACACCTGCTCATCTGTTGGAAATTCTTCAAAGAACAACTGGAGATGGATGGGCAGTTCTAGAAGCCAGCAGAATCGAGATCTAAGGATAGAGCTCAACGCGACCCACCATCCACTTTGGAAGCTATACTCTGACTTCTAACGATGGCTGCCTTGAAATTTCTTAGAAATTAATTTTCTAATTCCTAACCTGACAGGCTGGGTAACTTTAAAACAAGACAGTTCTACCGACTGTATTCTTTGCATAAAACTTTGAGATTCCCTTATCACAGGAACTCTGCATATAAAGTAATGGGGGCTTTTGTCTCTTATTGTAAAACAGAACAACTTAATTGTCTATTAGATATTTACATTCCTTTTTCCACAGAAGCAGGGAAGAGCAGAAATTACGTTTGTGGAAGCACACATCCCACTATAGCTGTCTTGCTACAGGACAGGACACAGGAAGCACTTACTGGGTGTACTAAAGGCACTAAATGTTTATTTCCTCTTGATAGTCACACTTCCTTATTCATTATCAACAATATTTTGGGACAGCCTAGACTAGACTGACCATTTAGATTTAGTCAGGACGCGAGCTATTACTTTATTACAATCTTTTATCAAACTGCTATCTACTTTGGGTTCCTGGAGCAACTGCATAAAAGGCTGTGACTTAAGCACATGCAGTCGCAATTAGAATGGCCCACCTGAGTCTAAATGACATCCACTTACGAGTCAACCATATCATGACAGATTCTCCCTCGATGTGGATGTCACAGAATCTCAGACCATAGGAACAGGCTCCCTGGCTTTACCTCCTGGCCGTCCATCTTCCTAACTTCATCTGTTTATCCCTCAGTTTTCTTATCAGTGAAATAAGGAACCTTAGTACCTCAGTTCTTAAGTTGAAAAAAGTAAAGGAGCACCCAATCTGGCATATAATAAGCACTCAATAAACGTCAGCTGCCGTTATTATTTCATTCTTTAAAGAGAAATTACTGCATCAGGCCTTTTCCAGTTGGATATGTTATCAGAATTTTTATCAACACCTTACAAGTTCACCAGGAGAGCTAAAGAAACCACTGTAACCCGCATTTCCCCTCTGAAACCTGAGGCATAGCTCAGAGACAAGTGTCTTCATGACACTCACATTGCTTCAGTAATTATGAAGCAAATAGCTTCTGACTATACACTGACTTCCAATTCCTCATCTCATATGTCATTAACTTTAGAAACTGAATCTAAGTTTCCTGTTTTGGCAAAATCAAGGTAAAATATTAATGACTTAGAAGTTTTAAAAGGGAAGTGGAGAAAAGTCCTTTCGAAATGTACTAAAGACAAAAAGAGCTCTGGGCTGGCTGGTTCTCTCTCTCTCTCTCTCTCTCTCCCCCCATCCTGCTTCCTTTCTGCTTTCCTCTTTCTGTCCTTCTTTTTCTAACTATACGTCACAAATTCTTAGTGTTTTATGTTATGGGAAAACACAATGGATTCATTCACAAACAAAATAAGTTATGCAGAACAAAACAGGCAACCAAAGCGCGAGAGAGACAGGCTTCCCGAGCAGAACTTACCCCTCGCTTTAGGCTCCTGAAGCAGTGGATTTTGGGTTTGGAGGTCATGAACTCGTTGAAGCGATGGGAGAGGGGTTCCTTTTGCTGCTTGGGAGACTGGGGGCCGTTGGGAACAGCAGAGGGTGAGGCAGAGGCAGGGGGGGGAGGGGGAGGCTGATGGGGGGATGTTAAAAGGGACATAAGCTACGTATAAGAGATGGAGCAGTGACAGAGTAAAAACCAGAAACAAGAAGATAAGACACAAAACAAAAATGAGCATCAAATAATATTTGAAATCCAAAGCAAGTCAAACACAAACAATTACATATTTACGCATGGTCCAAAAGAAAACATGGAGAGTATGTCGGATGAAGAATATGATGAGAGTGGGAGTTTTAGTAAGTAGTGCAACAGAAGAATAGCAAGAAATATTTGACAAGCAGCTCATGCAGACTTTCACATGCAAATTATAGTTCTAATCAGTTACTCTAAACCAGTTTAAGCCAGAAGGGTCAATCTTTCGAAACCACCTAAACTCTCACAGCTTGATGGGAGAAAATGCAAGACCTTAAATGCTAGGGTTGTGAAAATAGGAAGACAGTCTTTTAAAATTAAATATGCAATTATTCTGAGGGTAAAGCAGTAATGTCGCCTCGCTCATATTTTATGCCAGGTTAATGCCGTCATGCACCTACGTATCACACTATAAAAAGAAAACGAAAAATGTTCATGGATCCACATGTTAACATGAATTCAAAGCCAAGTTATTAACCCATGGAAACAATCTCAATTAGATATGCTGATCAGTGGTTATAGAAACTTCGCGCATGATCCCTTTTCCCCACCGAGGTAACCAGCAGTCTGGGGGACTCGGGAGTGAAAGGCATGATGGGAAACGGCCAAGAGGTCAGTAATCGGTTAGTGTGGGTGACAGGGTACAGGTGACAATGCATCTGAAATCAGACAAATGGCCATGGCAAAGGTACTACCACCAAAGAGAAATACAGTTTTAAAATAAAATAGCACACTAGTTTTTTTTGTTTGTTTTTTTGCATTCTGAAACTGTAGATTTAAAATCTTAGCTTTTTGAAGACTAAAAGATAAAGTCAAAATCTGCACACTTTATGAAACTCATTTCACACTGGATACCAACGATTAGTACCTTATTTTTTTTGATGAACGGCCATAACTTTCCTTTGGATTTGCCACCAAATTTGAGCTCTGCTTTGCCTTCTCCTCTGGAATTTGAAAGGCTGTTCTCGGATATGGTGCGTTTCATTGGCTGAGTGTAATCCTCAAATTCAATGTCTCCGGGAGGCTCAAAGCCTGACTTATAAGCTTCTATTACCAGCTGTGAATCCTGAAATGACACCCATCACACACAAATACATTCACACACATGGAAATACTTCTTACACAGTGAATCCTGTGCACTGCATATCGATGTTATTCTAAGGACGTTACATTGATTGATGATAGATTTTTTCCAGTAATAGTCTGATCATTAGGAAGAATAAGTATAATTTGCAAAACTATATGTCTAATTGAGATTTTTAAAGATACTTTCAAGAACCATTTTTCTACATCTGGAGACACAAATATTCATTAAGAACAACTTTGCTAAAAGCAGAAAACTTGGGCCATTATTAAGCAATTCCCTTGAAAAATACAGTACTATAAAAATAAAGATCATTTGGAAAGATTTCAATTTCTTAACATGAGCCCGCATTTCAGCTTGCCATATGTTAGCTAATAATGTGTCGGTGTGTCACAGACTGCCAATCATCTTTCAATAACCACTCACCCTTCCTTCTTAGTAACAAGAACCTGGTTTTAAGTTGGGCACATTGATTGCCACCCAGCTACCAGGTTTTACTCCCCAGCCTTCTGTGTCGCAGGAGGTGGCCACCTGACTACGCCTGATCTCTGAGAGCTCTGAGATGCCGGAAGAAGTACAGTGTACAGTTTTAGGAAGTCTCTTAAAGGGATGGCATGGGCTCTTCTCCATCCATACTCTGCTTTCTGGAATTTGGATGTGATGGTTGGAGTTCCAGAAGCCATACTGAGTTTGAAGGTGACATCACCAAGAGCTGTGAACTGGGGGGAGTCAGGGTCCGTAAGGACTTAGGGACCACCCACTCATGCCAAGACGGGACTCGCTGCTTGTACACATCTTCTACCTGAGAGGAAAAATAAACCGCCTTGGGCAAGACAGGACCATGCTTGTCACCTGAAGCTAAACCTACACTAGCGGGTTCACTTCCCAATCCTGACACTCCCAGTGATTACAACCTTCACCGCATCTAGTGAAAATAGGATCACCTGGTATCAATGGAAACTCACCTTACAAAACAAGCCCGTTTGAACGTGGAAGTAATCGTGTGATTTAAAAACTTAAATCAGGCCTATCAGGAGAAGACTGAATGAGGTAACCCTAACCCCTTTTAGTCTTCTGGAAGGGGGCGGAGAAATAACGGGACCACGGACAGTTACAAATAAAGTCCAACCTACAGTACTTACATTTTTTTGATCAATGGACTCAGCTGCCTTCACGATTCCATCCAGGCATTTCCCAATGATTGGGACCACCTGCCGATCGGCCTCCGCATAGGTCTTCATCGATTCTCCCATCCTCACTATCCGCCTTTCCTCCATCTCTTGTATTTTCTGTAACATTGGATTTTGTATAAAATCAATTTGGCCCACAGTTATTTAAGGATGTTGTTTTTCAGCAGCACTGTTACCTCGAATAACTTGGCGAGAAGGGACATGGGCCTAAAAAGGGGTCGAGTTAGAGCACCTGTAAGTTTACTGTGCCTCGGCCTTGGCCAGCTGTACACATATTTTATGAATTCTTAGGCCGCCTAAATGTATTTTTTACACAGTCCTACTCCAATGTCAGTAAGAACTGCAAACTCAAGTCGTTTGATTATTAACACTGTTTGGTGTTAGATTTCAAACATTTCCTCCATCTTTGATCCACTACTTTACTTGCACCAAAAGCACAGTATTTGCTTAACTGCCTCAACCCAACACAGGCTGGGATGAGAGCAGTGTGCCTACTGTGTGTATAAACACGATGAAGCAAATATTCTTTTTTTTCCCTACAACTGGACTTGAAGTTGTAAGCGATTCCCAAAGCGGGAGAACATGGATAGATCTTTGCTCATGCCATTTTTGACAACCTGCAGGAGCCAAAAGAAAAACAATTCAAAGGACAGAACTGTCACCTACTCAAATCCTACGACTATGAATGCTGCTTTCAGTCCTAGAGGTTGGCTTTTTTTTTTTTTGTAACCAGCAGGGTCCTGTTAGCAAAGAGTATGTTAATCTAAGCATCACAGTTCTAAGACTGTACGTGCAAACCAAGGAAGTGTGCAAAGGCTACTGATTAATCTTGAGATTAATATTGTATTTTACCTTATTGCGAGTCAATGCTTGCTATCAGTGCTTTACGAAATGACTTGAGTGAGAGGAAATTTAGGATGACATAAATTCTTAGAACCTGAGCTCGCAAACATGATTCTAAAGCCATGTGTTTCTAAGAAAGTCACATCTGAGAGACCTGAATCACTTACCTGAAATATAGTGGGAATGTGACTGTAATAATACTCGCGCTGCTCATGGTTGAATTTCTGAAGAATCGATGAGTAATCTGCTTTGCTGTCCTCGGCCATTTGGTGACGTATTTGAGCTTGTTGTCGCGCCTGAGGGCAAAAAATGAGAACATCCCATGTCTACAGACAATAACAAAAAGCCTGGAATTGGAAACTGGAGGGGCTGGGGTCAAATTTGCCTCACATGTGTTGTATTTAGCAGGTGCTGTTTTTAAAAAATCATTTAGAATTTGAATTTACTTTAGGTAAGGATGTGCGTCCTAATGTGTCACAGACCTCATACTTCTCTATTGCCTTAACTTGTCATTGCTTCCTAGTTTGACATAAGCACCACCATTCTTTATTGCCTACACTTGGCCCGTTCATGTATTTATGTTGCCTGGATGTCCCTTGTGGGAATCTCTATATGTACCTTTTTTTTTTGAGGAGGGGACAGGGGAATCCTTATACGTTTAATTAAATCCAGTTGTCAGTGGGGTGCATGAACTAAAAAGGCATATGAACCACTGATCTAAATGGATCTTTCTAGAACTCTCCACTATGTTTATTTTTAGTATATACCTTAAAGAAATGGTAAGCATGGCTCCCTCTTTGTGCTTTTTATGTTTTTGTGTGTGCTATTTTGTATTTTACTGGATTGCTTTTCTCCTAATCAATAATCAAATTCATAAATGTGATTCTCTAATTCGTGTTTTGGTTTATTGCATGCCTACAAAAATTGTTGACACGCCACAGAACTGATTTTAAAGCTCAGACGAGAATGTCTGTCAACTTTAGAGTCACCCACAAATACCACAGATTGTTAGGCTGGTAAAACCATCTTAGATTCATCCAGCACTCTACATGCCTAGATCAATATTAGCTCATGAATTTCCAAGACAATCTGAGGTCCACACGAGGCAAAAACTACCCACAGCCAGAGGAAGAGACGCTTGGCCTGTAGGTGACTCGGCAAACTCGACACATTGAAGCAAAAACACAACAGGAGGGGCCTTGTTCCAATATAACCAAGGCAACTTGTGCTTTGTTTTTGTTTTGCTTTGTTTTGTTTTGTTTTACTGAAACTAATAGTTTAAAAGGGGGGGGCATAGGAATGTTCAAAGGTAAACACTGAAAGACATGCTGGGAGTGGTTGGTCCCACTTTGTATCTCATCACTGATAATATCTACTGTCGGTTTTTTACCATCTCAGCATTTTTATTGGTTTCCTGCCTCTGTGACTTGACGGTGTAACCTGGTTTTCACTTCCTTGACTCATTTTAC
This sequence comes from Rhinolophus sinicus, assembly GCF_057876585.1. NCBI lineage: Eukaryota > Metazoa > Chordata > Mammalia > Chiroptera > Rhinolophidae > Rhinolophus > Rhinolophus sinicus. The sequence continues at coordinate 5,641,734 of NC_142516.1, read as the reverse complement.
TCACATGCCTATTGGTGAAAGCCTGAGGTGGTCATTCGGTGTGGTTTCCTTTATTCTCTTCCCCATTCATACACTTCCCAGACCAAGGTAACAATATCAGTATTTCCAAGTGACTTTCCTTATTACCTGAGGTTTTTAGTTTCTTAAGGCCTGTCGGGACTTCAAAACCACTTTTTCCACTTCTCATGTCCCCTTGGTTCTTTTGCTGCCACATTGTTCCTCTTGGTTGGTGGCCTGTTGACTCCCTTTCTGACCATATGCTTTGGCTTCTGCTTCCACTGTGTCCACTAGCAGATATATAATCTAGTCCCCAGAATATTAAGTCCCTGGCTACCTGAAAAACCCATGCCCTTCAACACACTGTAGCCCTCCTGTTTCAATAGTCGTTTCCCCACCTACGTGCATCCCATCTGTTCCTCTGATGCGACCAACAACAAAATCCTCTTAACTCCTTCAATTCCCTAGAGTTTTATCATTTATCACTTTGTTATGAATATGAAAAAAACACGGAAATTCCCAGGGGTAGACCTCAAATGTCTAAAAAATTCTCTGTTTCATGGAGAGTCCCCTTATTAGTTTTGGAGAAATGATTCGACCTTGGTGAATTTTTAAAATAGCTTAGTTCTGAAACTGAGATCAGAACGTCATTTTTTATACACACACACACACACACACACACACACACACACACACACACACCCCACATCATGAACAGGTTAATGCTTCCTGACAATCCATCGTACCAACCATGGACTATTTTACTGATGAGAACTGGAGCCCTCCAGAGGCACCCCAGCACCGTTTGGGTGGAAGGGGCTGTGGTCCTCTTCCTTCTAGCTCCCCAGAATCTCCAATGATGCCTTCCCTTTGGCCATATGATTGCTCTTGTAAGCATATTAACTGCTAAGAGTCCCATGATGCCCTTACACTGCTTATCTGTCGTGATCCTGAAGCATAACTAAGGACCACTACATGTGAGCCGTGGAAGCAACTGAAATATGCAACATCATGTACAAAACCAGGCTGGAAAGCTAGCTGAGTAGAAGCAAAAACAAAAACAAAAAACAAACAAACAAAAAAACCAGACAAACATACGCTAGAAGGAATGGGTCTGCCTTTTATGTTAAAGAAGATTCTCTCTCTCGGGGCATTTTTCTTGAGTGCAAAAGCTTGAACATAGATGGCAAAAATCTATGTATTTCTACAGTTTCTCTCTCACTCACTAACAGGATAGAGAAGTAGCAGAATATCATTGTTCACCAAATGCTGCAAGGCAGGACTGTCTCATTCTCAATTCCAGCACCCATCTGCTTCAAATTAATATTCGCTCTGGAATCCCAGGCCCACGGATGCGCCATTGTTCTGACCAAGTTTTACTATGGAAAATCTATTTTTATTTAGTAATCTGTTATGTTTATTTGACAGTGGGAAGAGTCAGTTGAGTCAGTTACTCATTATATCAGATATATTTTTAAAAATATCTTTAATACTATTTTTTACAGCTGTATCTGGAGTAACCAGTTAGTAACTATATATTTTAGAAAGTGTATCTCCTTATAGCTAAGATTACATGAAGATTATAAGCATCGTTCTAAGTATTACTTTGTCTTGTGCACCTGAAACTAATAAAAGAAAAGTATTTTATAAGCAAAATAAATAAGTCACTAACAGACACGTTAAGAAAAAAAGATTATAACCATCGTTATTTCTCACCTCTTTTCTCACCTCTATTCTAAAACTAGCAACTGTTATCTTAAGGAGGTTCGGTATTTCCGTTCTAAGCCAGACCATGAGCGTTTTCTTTTAATTAATTTTCCCATCCTAATAATAAAAGGCACAACATCTTCTAGCAACATTCCTGTAGGACAGAGAGAAGTTCAGAGGATTTTTTTTTTTTAAAGAGTCAGTCACAGAATTTAGAGATAATATTCTAAAAAAGTCCAGAATGACCACAACTGCCTGTGGCTGTAAGTCACAGACATCTCAGAATAAGATCTAGACCACTTTCACTGTCAATCAGAAAGACTGAATTTAAACTTGAGAATTTCTGTGACAAACCCTGGGGAATCTCCCCCGATAAATCCACATAAGCCTAAGTATGTACTGCTTACACATGACTTCACTGCTCGGTAATCTTAACACAGTCCACTCCTCGGTTTATGGAAGTAATCCTGCCTAAAAGGTCAGGCCAGCAGTTTCTAAATAAAGAAAACAATATTTTAGAGGCTGAACTGCAGCCCCGTGCTTTTAAATCCTAATGGGTTTAAGGACAAAAGTACTGTAACCCATTTAGTTAAGATAAATTTAGATGATAAGCATGGCCGACGTGTGTAGCTACTTCCTGTTCAATTCGGTATTGCTTTCTCCTTACCGTTTCAGATATTAAGGAGAGACTAACACTGGTGGCTGAGTGTCAACTGTCGTGAGCAGAGAAGATGGGGGCACCGAGCAACTTTTCACTTTCACACAGCGAACAGGGTAGGTCTGCTTACTAAGTTATACTCTCACATCTTTTATCAGGGCTGCGGAAGGCTTTTGACCTTTCAACCAAATGAGCAAATATTTACACATTAACTATAAACAATGAGATTTAGGAATTTTTTGACCACGACACACTTCTCAGGATGTGAGCCACTACTCTTCCTTAAGTGATAAACCATTTGTTGCAGTAGCAGGGAGAGCTTTTGGAAAGTCACTTTTTTCCTTGGTTAGAAGCATGTAATGCAAGGAATTACAAAGGCCCATCCTTTATTACCCCAAAATTTGGGGAGAGCAAATGAGGACTACTGGACAGTTATCCCTGTTAGCTCAAACAACAGTAAATGTTCCCCGGAGCAGCTATGCCTCCAATATTTTATTTCGTCATTATCATATGAGACCAATTGTATTTTAGACTGGAGGGGAAAGGGGGCTAATTCGAGATTTTATTCTGAGTTGACTATTCTGCACGGCAGCTAGCTGTCTGTAATTGTTACCCCATAGCTGGTGACGGGTGGCAACTCCACTCAGAGGGCAGATGGGCCTGACCGCCATCACCGGAATCCAGCCAGGAGGGCGTGTGGCTGGGGCTGGAGGGCGCAGCAAGAATCTGGCACCCGGCCCTTCGATCCACCCCTCTGCAGTCTACCTAAGCCTCTGACTTAATATTGTGGATAAAATTAAACGTCTGCACTTAGTAACCTGGGTTATCTGGTCTCTCTCTCTCTCTCTCTCTCTCTCTCTCTCTCTCTTTCTCTAGTTCTTTTTTTTTTAACCCAATTACAGTTGCTGTAAATAATTCAAATTTACAGAATGGTATGGTCTAGAAGGTAGAAGTCCCTGTACATTCTACCCTCTGATAATCACGATTAACGGTGACAACTCAGAGCTCTTGATTTGTTGGGGGAGGGGGTGGGTCTGAAAAAACATCCAGAGGAAGCACAGCAGCCTGGGGCAACTCACTGGCAAGCTCCAGAAGCACAGCTGCAATACCACTAAATGAAACCACGATGAACATTACAGTGCTCCCCAGTCAACATCTGGCAAACTTGGTGAGTCTGACAGTCACCAAGGAGCTCCAGCCAGACACCTTCCCAATGGACATGGCCAGGTTAGGGAGAAGCACTCGCATTTTCACAGCATACAAGGGAGGCAGGGGCCACTGAATATTATGACCTACTTTCTAGGTATTTTTGACATTAGAAAAACAGCAACCTGTTGAGAATGGCTGAAAACTCTAATTTCTCTACTGGATTTCTCTAGGATTTGTCAATGACTAGATGTGAAGCGGATTTTATCCTGTCTTTGACCCAGCAATTCTACCTCTGGGAATTTACCTTAATGAAATAATTCGAAATGCTCACAAAGGATATCATCACAGTATTGTTTATAATAGCTAACACTTTGAAACAAATGCCAGATAATGTGATTGATTAAATATGTCATGCCCTTGATGGACTATAATGTGTAGCATGTAAAAAAATAATGCAAAAGAATATTTAATAAGGGAAAGTGAAAGCTGTATATAATTTTAAAAATTTTAAGTTTCCAAAACAGTATTTACAGCATAATCCCATTATTGTAAAAATAAAACATTAATAATGATCACTTCTGAAAAGAGTGACTAAGGGATATTTTATTTTGCCAAGAAGATTAACAAGAGACACATTTTAATGCTGAATTCCAGACACCAAAGAGGTATGGCTTGCCTTTGAGGTAAAAAAAAAAACCACACACAAAAAACACAGAAAACAAAACTGAAAAGATAATGTAGTAGGAGGGTTACTAACAAAGAGAGATGAAAAAGCTCTCTGTCTAGAGCAATGTTGTACGATAAATGGCATTGTTCAAATTTCCTAGCAAACTGTTGCATCTAGAATACATTTTCAAGTTCAAAACTAAGAATGCATTAACAGATTCCTATTCGGACAGAGTGCTGTGAGTTTTTGTTGGAGACTTTCAGGCAAGGAACTTGCCAAAACAATGAGTCTGTCTTTGATAAATTATAAGGGCAGCTAAAATACAAAACAGAGAAAAACTTCAAAATAAGTTAACCGAAGAAATATGCTTGAAATATTCCAGCAATTTCCTGATTTTTTTTTTTTTTTAAACAGTCTTCCAACTTGTAGCCCCAGTATGGTAGGTTCCTTTGGTGCACAGTCACTGAAATGGAGAGAATATGGACAGATAGCAAATGAGACCAGCATCTCAATCCCACATGGGCCATTCACTTGCTAAACAGCTTTACGAAAAGGCCTTCTATTTCCCTACACCCTGGTTCCTTATTTGAAAAGCAGAATTTGCAATACCTATTTGTTCAAAGTGAAAGACAATTTCTGCTAAAAGAGAAGCCAAGGCCGATACTGTTTATTTTGACATTGGCACAACTCCAAGGTGGGCTGCTGTGAGCAAATATGGCAGGAACTCAGGTGGGTCTAAGACAGCTCTCCTCTGGTTCTTCATGCATTGCCATTGGCAAGAGACTTGAGTTTTCAGTTACGGTGGGTTTTGAAATGATCTCTTTCTCTTCCCCACTTAATAAATAACCCTAACAAATAACCTCACCATAGAATATGATGAACATAAGGTTTTGTATACATACAGCTGAAGACAACAGCCTGGATTCTAGAAAGTTAATGCCCATACGATCACCATTCTCTATTGCTGTGGAGTTATTGTGAAGAACAAAAATACTGAAAGCACTTTGTAAATATAGTTCTAGAAAAGAATGTTCCTTAGAAGAGGAAAAAAGTTAGTCATGATACATATCCCAGAAAAAGAAATGAAATACCATACTTTCAGTTGTGAAGAAATCTGAGGTGTTTGGTGGCAAGTTAGCAGCTGTTCACCCTTATTACCCATGTCACAATAGATGTTCAAGCAGTAATGTTTAATATGAAAAATCTTACATGTGTTATTTAGTACATACTATCAATGAGATCAAGATGTAAGATCACAGACCTTTCCTCTATTATAACCTCAGTGTTAGTTTTCTCTGCTTTCTTTTACGCTGGGTGACACTGAGCAAAACTTCTCTAGTGACCAGAGAAGACAGCCAGGAAGATTGTTTAGGTCTCAGGCTATGGGGTGTAGTGGGCTGTGAGAAAGAAAACCTTAAACTTGTGTATATTATACAGGTGGTACAAGAATCCCCAACCCAAGCAATGAACATAAAAATTAGTCCCAGATTGTCTGGCAGAAACAAATATAAAACCTTGCTAGGAGGATACTTCCACAATCCTGCTTTTATGGGATTATCAGAGAAAAAAACACATCCCTGTTGAAGATATGTTCAAACAACAAAGATAATAATAACCATGAATGCACAAGGAAATAAATCACCATGAGAACTGACACAATAGAGAAAAAATTATCACCATAAGAACTTGAGCTAAAAGAACAATTTGAAAGAAAATATAAAATAGGAACATTTAAAATGATTAAAGAAATAAAAGAAACAATAGAAATCACAAGAAAATAATATAAGACATTATAAAGATGAAGCATATCTGAAAAAGAACCTACTGGAACTTCTGGAAATAAAAAATTCAGTCATTGAGATTAAAAACTTAATAGATGACTTGTATAATAGAATAATTGAAGAGAATTCATGAAGTAGTTGAGAAAGTCACACAAAATGTAATGTGTAGATAAAAAGAAGTGGAAAGACTGAAAATGAAGTTAAGAAGCGTGAGGAATCAAATGAGACGTTTCACACACACCTAATATGAGTCCCAACACCAACAAGTTGAAAGACTAAGAAACAGGCAATATTTCAAGAGTTAACACCTGAGAGTTATTCTACATGACAAAAGAAAGAAATCCACCCCCAACCCTGAACCACAAGCAGAGTAATTTAGAAATAAAAAGTCTATACTTTGAGACATCATAGTGACGCCACAGAACACCAAAGGTAAAGACACGGTCTTTTACATCTAGGGAAGAAAGTCAATTATCTATAAAGGAATGAAATTAAGTAGATAGTCAAGTTCTGAACAGGAACAATTAATGATAAAAGACAATGGAACGATATTTTCAAAACGTTTAGAGAAAATAATTGTCAGCTTGGAATTCTATACCTAGCTAAACTATTACATTAGAGTGAAGACAAAATAAAGACATTTCAGACAAATAAAACAGGAGAACTTGGGCCGGCCCGGTGGCTCAGGTGGTTAGAGCTCCATGCTCCTAACTCCAAAGGCTGTCGGTTCGATTCCCACATGGGCAGTGGGCTCTCAACCACAAGGTTGCTGGTTCAATTCCTCGAGTCGCGCAAGGGATAGTGGGCTGTGCCCCCTGCAACTAGCAATGGCAACTAACAACGGCAACTGGACCTGGAGCTGAGCTGCGCCCTCCACAACTAAGATTGAAAGGACAACAACTTGACTTGGAAAAAAGTCCTGGAAGTACACACTGTTCCCCAATAAAGTCCTGGTTCCCTTCCCCAATTAAACAAACAAACAAACAAACAAACAAACAAACAAAAAAGAACTTAATCCTCACAATCTCATAGAAAAAATAAACCAACCTATCATCCAGAAAGGAGGAAATTTACCACAGAAAGGAATAATAAGCAAGAAGTAACAACACTTGGCCTGCATTCTCACATGGCTACAGCTGTATGGACAGATGGTGAATCAATGGCTGTCCCTCTTTAGATGGCTCCTGTAGCTCTTAGTCTGGTACAGTCTCCACCTCTCTTTATTGGGTCCCCGATACTGAGGCCTCATGGCAATTATTATTTATCATCTTACCCCAACCCACTATCGCCTGCCTAGTCCTGTAGGCAAGAGCAGTGGCTCACGCAAAAGAGCTTACTTAATATAATCCAGCAGTAAAGTCATATGAACTCAAGGCACAGAGATGTGCTTCAGTCACATCCAGCAGGGTCACTCTGGGCGGAGGTAATTTAACATTTCATAGCGTTACCCTTTTTATCTATAAAGGGATAAAAGAATTATGGAGAGGATTAAAACCTTTTCAGAAAATATTAAACACTTGTCCAGCGTAAGTTTTTTGTGTGAAGTGGGTTCAACAGCATTTCATCAGTGTCACATTCATTTCGCCATTTTGCTTTTAACATCCTTCATCATCCGTTCTCATCTCACCTCTACATTTAGATCCTAATCAGTCCCCTGCTCTGTCAGGCAGGCGAGCATCTGCAGTGTGTTTCCCTCAGTGGCCTGGATGAAGTCCTCACTTGTTCTTGCTCTGCTCCTTTTTTTCAATTTCTACCTATCCTTCATACTCAACAGCCAATTTCTCCTTCAGGCTTATCCCAACAACCTATAATCTGTACAGAGCTTTTTTCAGAGGCAGCATCCATGAACAGCTTCTGAGCTCCTAATATTTGCACCAGATGATTTCATAACATTTTTTTTAGCTGCTATTGTTCTGATTGTCTTCATGTAACATGATATCTGTCATTTTCTCCAGTTGACTCAAGTTTTCCTTGTCTCTCCACCTCATCCTTATTTGCTACCCGGGGTCCTCATGAAAGGCATCCATTGTAATCCTAGTGATGCTATACACTACTTGTTCAATAGATATTCTTGTAGAATGTCTAGATGCCTAGAATGTTCAAAATATACTCAATAGATTTATAGCAGGTTGGAGGGGAAAGAACTGAGGAGGGAGATGACAATAATAGTGTTGACCAATAAACTGAAGTCCAAAAGTAGGTCACTGCTTTAGACACATCATGTACCACTGAAGCCTCACAACCAGCCCTTGAGGTGCGTAATATTACCCCTATTTTATAGAATAGGAAACAGGCTCAGAGACGAAATAAATTGCCTCATGCCATGCCATTAGGGAGTGGTAGAAACAAGACCTGAACCCATTTCTATGTAGGAGCAAGATTAAGAACATGCTCTTGGCCAACCTAGGCCATTTACTAACAGTAAAAATTAAAATATTTTATTAATGAGCTGTCATATGAAAGTCTTGCAAACAGTGAGAGGCACACAATAAGTGCCAAATAATCAAAGCCACACACACACAAACATAAGTAAATATCGTTTTAATTCATTTTTATTTCATATTCATATATCCATGTTACATGAATATTTGTATTCATACTATATTTTATTTAATTCATTTTTATCTTCAGATCTAGGGCATAAGAATGACTTATCATCTTACTTTGCTCTATTGATATTTTGTACATTAACTTAGAGGTTTGTTAATGATTATACTTTTAGGAGCACTAAGGCAAAGCTAAGATAAACTCATGTCAACATTTTAATGTAAATGAGAATATTCCCATTAAATTCTATTTCACATGTGAAATGTCAAAGGAAGAAAACATACCCACTATAACTCAAGATAAATATTAAGAAGTGAAACAATAGAAACCATTCAGGATGTTCACTTAATACAAACACACTGAGAGGCAAAATAAACAACATAGGAACCCTACAGATATGACTTCTTACAGGATAGATATAAACAAGAGAATAACAAAAGTGTCTTCTCTAGAATCCTTAATTTGAACATTGATCCACTTATAAAAGAATAGTTACAGCAACAGTATTTATATTTGATAGTCTCATTTGAACTCTATACATTTTTCTCTTGTTGTAAATAAAAAGCATTTTAAACTGAAAAAGCTTCAGTTGCAAAATTTACTTCCTGTAGTCATACTAACCACTTCCTCTGTAAAAGAAAAATTGTTTTCTAACTTATTACAATAAACATTTCCTTCAGACATTTTATATGAAACAAATTTAGGGAAAGCGCTGGACATTAACATGTTCAGTAAAGACGTCAACCTTGTAGTTACAGCAAGGGCAGAGGAAATATTTAACAGGACAACTCCTTATACGTACAATAACTTAAGTAGTCATCTTGCTAGAGACTGTTTCCCCAAATGGTAAAAAAATTTAACACTGCTACTCAGCTGTGTTAGAACAGAACCAACCCTGGCCTTTCTGGGCTTCTCAAACCTCGCAACTCTGCTTCTAACTGAAGCAAATTCCTGAACTACTAAACTTCATTTGTTTAAATCAAGATAACTACCAAACGGATAATCATTCAAAGAAAATTCCTTCATACTTGCTTTAAATGGCATAGATTCTTTCCTACAATTTTATTTTTCTCTCAACATGTGACACATAAAAGCACATGAATATTTTATTGCAATTAGAAACATGAAGTTTTATCACTTAACTTCTTAGAATTCTACCTTAATTCATACAGGACTCAAAATCTCCTATTCTGCACATGGACAGTGATGTGGATTTAAAAGCTAATAATGTTCAAAGCCAAGTATTTTTAGAAGCTCTAATATCACACAAAAATGGAGTGCAAAAGCCCTAAGAAACTGATACACTGTTCTAAGTGCCCACGGCCAGGATTTTAATTTAATTTAGCTTTAAAAACATTTCCTCAAATCAGGTTATATAATAAAACTCATGCTTAAGCCAAATAAGGAAACCCCTCACACTGCACAGAGAATTCTTCTGGTAGGTCAACGCTCAGAGTTGCAATGAATGGGAATAAAGAAGCCAAGTAAATTGTTTCATGGCCCATAACTGCCCATAAAATTGAGACTCAGGCAGTCAAAGAATCATTCAAGTCGAATGAAACTAGACCTATAAGAAAAAGAGAAATAGATACTAGAGTTTAAAAAGCATAACTTGAACTTGCTGACAACTTCTGCAGATCCTTGTAACCACTAACTGCAGTTTCTGTTAAACAATATCCTATTTTGCATTTAGAAATTATGTAAGAACTAAGAGTCACAAGGCAAGGGCGAATTAGAGAAAGGGAATTATTCACTGCCTGACATGGATGAACTCAGTTTAATGCATGCATTTAGAAAACACTGTTCTCTCTGTTTGGAAATATTAGTTCACATTCCATTCATTTTGATAACCTTTTCCTTTTTCATCCCAACACCACACTAACCAACTGCAGTGCTATCAGAATCAGGTACTGTCTTTCATCCAAGTTTGTCCAGCATGCTATCATTCCAAAGCAGAGTGACAGATAAAACCTGACTTTAAAGTCTTTGTCACCAAGATGCCTTTCAAGAGTTGCTTAGGGAAAAATGGTTGAAAAAGGGAACATTCACTAGACAGTGAACTAAATATTAGGAAGAAAATGAAAGGCACATTCCTTAAAGCCAAAGACTGCAGGATTACAAGTGGGTGTCTGGGCCACCCCCACCCCTTGCCAGGATGTAGTCAATGAGTAATGAGTGAGGGAATGAATGAAAATGAATGTGAACATTTCACAACTTAGGAATTCAGTCAATAAGTTAAATGTTTTTTAAAAATGAAAAAAAGACCATGAACGCATGATTCCATTAGAATTCCCTTAAACTGAAAAAAAAAAAGTATACGGGTGGCCAGATGGCTCAGTTGGTTAGAGCGTGAGCTCTGAACAGCAGGGTTGCTGGTTCGATTCCCACATGGGCCAGTGAGCTGCGCCCTCCACAACTAGATTGAAGACAACGAGCTGCCGCTGAGCTTCCGCTGAGCTTCCGGACCGGCAGCCGGATGGCTCAGTTGATTGAAAACAGCCACTGGAGTTGGAGCTGAGCTGTGCCCTCCACAACTAGATTGAAGGACAACTTGACTTGGAGCTGATGGGCCCTGGAGAAACACACCGTTCCCCAATAAAATTAAAAAAAAAAAAAGTATGGGGTAACTAACTCATTTGGGGGGCTAAGTGAAGACAGAAATAAACAGATTCAGAATTTAGTTGGATAAAAAGTTGTACCAAGCAGAAGCAAACTGTATGAAAAAATAACTACTAGACAGATTTTAGATAGATTTTTATAATATAAATTAATGGTTACTTAGAATTCTGATTCTTCAGAAGCAACCTCCAAACTATATAAAGCTTGAAATACTGACTCCATTAAAAATTAGTCTTGGCCACCTCTCTACACACTAAATTCCAAACCCACACAAAATAATAATAATAAAATAAAAACTAAAAAAATGAAAAAACAAGAGGAGGCTGGCCTGGTGGCTCAGGCGGTTGGAGCTCCGTGCTCCTAACTCCGAAGGCTGCCGGTTCGATTCCCACATGGGCCAGTGGGCTCTCAAACCACAAGGTTGCTGGTTCGACTCCCTGACTCTTGCAAGGGATGGTGGGCTGTGCCCCCTGCAACTAACAACGGCAACTGAACCTGGAACTGAACAGCACCCTCCACAACTAAGATTGAAAGGACAACAACTTGACTTGGAAAAAGTCTTGGAAGTACACACTGTTCCCCAATAAAGTCCTATTAAAAAAAAAAAAAACACAACACACACAAGAGGACATGAAGAGTTTAGTTGCTCAAAGTGACAATGAACAATGGTCCTTGGGTGTTATGTCAATTCTGGGGGCACTGGGCTCCCAAGCGATAGGGGCACGAAGAGCCAGGCTCTCTGTACGTCTAAGCATGATCCTTAAAAACGTGTGATGGAGAAACAGTAATATTCTGGCTGTCTAGGCTTGTTCCATTGCAGAACAATAATTTCATAGCAATGAAGAAAATTTTAAAACAAAAGACCATCCATGCATCGATTAAAGGCATACCAAAAGGCTTTATTAGGGCAAGTAAAGATATTTTTTAAACAGAAAACAAAAAAGGACTAACCTTAAAAAAAAGCTAATTTAGACTTTATTAAAATTGATAACTTGTGTTCATCAAAAGAAGCCAGAAAAAAGACCGACAATCTCCATTGTTGGTGAGGATGAGGAGTCAGTGCTGAAGGGTGCATTGCTTGGTACACCACTTTGTCAGGCTCTATGACAGCTAAGCCACATATACACCTATGACCCAGGACTCCACTCCTAGGTGTGTACCCAAGAAAAATGAGAGGCCATGTCCACCAACAGACATGAAGAAGAATGTTTGCAGCAGCTTTATTCTTAATGTAGCCTCAAAATGGACACAATCCAGGTGTCCACCAGCATGAGGAAGGATAAACCAACTGGTATATCCATCCACACAGTGGAATACCACATGGTAGTGAGAAACAAACAACACAAACTACCGCCCTATGTGAGAAAAATATGAATCCTAAAGAAGCCAGACAGAAGACTATGTTTTGTATAATTTGTATGAAGTACAGAAACGGACTAAACTAATATATGATAGCGGTCAGAATAATAGTTACCTTTGGGGTGAGGGAGGCTTCAAGGGAACTTGCTGGGGTTCTAGAGATGTCCCCTATCTTGGGTGGTGGCACATGATTTCCTATATACGTAAAACCTCATTGAGCTGTCCACTTAAGATGTGGCCATTTATAACACCTCCATAAAAAACTACAGTAGTCTCCCCTTAGCCATGGTTTTGCGTTCCACTGTTTCAGTTACCTCCAGTCAACCATGGTCTGAAAATATTAAATGGGAAATTCCAGAAATAAACAATTCATAAATTTTAAATTGAGCGCTGTTCTGAGTAACGATGAAATCAAGCCTTCCAGCTCCATCCCATCTGGGCCGTGAATCACCCCTCCACGCTTGCATATGCTCCCCGCCTGTCAGTCACTTTGTAGCTTCTCGGTCATCAGATCAACTGTCCCAGTATCGCAGCGCTTGTGCTCCAGTCCCCCTTATTTTACTTACTAATGGTCCCGGAGCGCAAGCGTAGTGATGCTGGCGATTCGGATGCCAAAGGAAAGCCATAAAGTGCTTCCTTGAAGTGAAAAGGTGAGGATAGTACAATAGGATACAGGGTTCAGTATAATCCAAGATTTCTGGCATCCACTGGGGGTGTTGTAATGTATCCCCTGCAGATAAGGGGGAACTACTGCGTTTTAAAAGTTCTAGAAGGACACATATCAAGTGGCAAAGGTGATCACGACTGAGCAAGGCCTGGGATGGGGGAGGATGGGACGACAAAGAACGCTTTACCTACTGTCAGGGTTTGAATTGTTTTTAGAAGACAATCCCAGATTTGACTTAGACACATGGTTTGATTTTTGCATGTTTCCTTGCAGTCCTTTGACTTCTCAATACTACGGAACAGAGAGTAAGGACTATCTTTCCACCTCATTAAAAGAGACAGAAAGAGAGTTTGGTTTGACCGTCAGCTTCAGCACACGGGTCACGAGCCACAAAAGGACCTAGTACAACATGTGTTGGTTCTTTTACAAACCCAGAGTAACTAAGTGCAAATCACGAGAACTCATTTTAAGGCTTCAGATTCAAAACTCTGACAGCTGCATCTGGGCAAAGGACAAAAAACTACATAGTTCCTTGAGTTTCATCAGCAACAAAAAACCACTCCATTGAGCTTATTTCCTTTCCTCATCTTCCCTCTGAGGAACATGGCATCCTCATAACATCCAAATATGTTCACCAGCGCAGAGATGGAAGTGCCATTTTTTTTCTTATCTCTACTTTACATGTCTACATTTACTTGTAGTTAAGCTGGCTGCCTCCAGAATACCACATACCCTCTTGGAAGCAAATCACTAAACATCTGGCCACATGCTGACACCAAACACAAAGCAAAAGTCAACTGATGTCCCACGTGGACTCGGGCAGATTTTAGGCAATTTGGACACAGCGTCTATGAAAAGTGTGGTTTCAGTCCATAGGCGGAACATTTAACGTTTCCGAAAGAGAAACGTTTTCCGCAGGCTCACACCCAGATCCTAAATTGTTTAGAAGAGCGCGCACACAGAGTTCACAGTAACTGTATCATCAAACACAAACGCAATTTAGGACAATCCTCTCAACTTACAGTAGGAGCGCTATCCACGTCTTTGCAAACACACGCTTGTTACTCTGAGTTTTGTGGGGCTGAGTGCTAGGAAAAGGAGGGTGAGCGATTTCTAACACCACTGGGTAATTTAATTGTTTGCAGAAATGGGGGGAAAAGACATTCACATTCGATTCAAAGACTGTCAGAAGTCAAAATGGGAAGTTATGTGGCGGGCGGATGGCTCAGTAGGTTAGAGCGCGAGCTCTGAACAACAGGGTTGCTGGTTCAATTCCCACATGGGATGGTGGACTGCGCCCTCCACAACTAGATTGAGGGACAATGACTTGATTTGGAGCTGATGGGTCCTGGGAAAACACACTGTTCCCCAATATTGCCCAATAAAAATTTATTCAAAAAAAATAAAAGGGAAGTTACATTAAGTAGCACTGAAACACTATGTCCTTTTGGCCTGATACTGACAAGAGGCACTAGAGGCGATGAAGCCAAACACAGATACCACAATCAAACTACTGCTGCTTTGGGGAAATTACAGTGCTTCGAGGCACACCCATCAACAAAGGAGTTTGAGAACTCCAGTGTTTAGACCCTGCTCTATCAAGGTTTGCGATGTCAAAATTGGGTAATTTATCATATCCTGGGGGAGGAGGTAAGTGGTGCTTCCCTAAAAGTAACATAAGGATGCTCTCAGTAGAAGGAAAAAACAATATACATCCTTGGAAATATTAAAACGGTTGAGGAGAGCAATTCAATTTGGCAGTATCTATGAAAAGGCCTAAAGTCGGCCTTGGATCCAAAAATGGTACTTTTGATAACTACCTTGGATCTGACCTGGGGGAGAAAAACAGACAAAAAGTCATCCCGGAAATTTTTGGACTACAAAGGGTCAGAACTCACATAGCTGTGTGGATCCCACACCCCAAGTTGGGAAATCTAGATTGATGCAGTCCTGGCTGGGTAGTGACCCCACATCATGCCAGCTCCCTGGCAAACCCACTTTAAACCCAGGCCATAGAGAAAATTCCAAAGAATGTACATTCATAATCACACACAGTCTGTTCTGTATCTCATCCGCTGTGACTTAATACCTTCTTATGTGACTGAAATATAGATGTTGGTATAACATAGAAGTTTTGCTAGTTTGTATACAATTTTTCACAGTACAGTTATGCCGTGTTTCCCCCAAAATAAGACGCAGCCAGACCATCAGCTCTAATGCGTCTTTTGGAGCAAAAATTAATATAAGACCAGGTTTTATTTTAATATAATATAAGACCCAGTCTTTATACTATACTATACTAATACTATACTATACTATACTATACTATACTATACTATACTATACTATACTATACTATAGTACAGAGTCTTGTATCAGGGAAACATGGTGTTTGGGAGCAATCACGAGTAAGCTTTCTCACAACAGCATATCTTAGCAATATGATGTATAACTTAAGAAATAGGTGAAAAATCTACAGAACTACAACCAGTGGCTGTCTTAATGACTTTGAGAACTGCTACAATCTCCGTCCTGTTGGGCTATCTGGTGAAGCTGGGAATATGAATGCAAAAACCGGGAAGTTATTTCCCTCTGTGTTAAAGCAATGGATAAATGCAGAAAGCTACATTATGGGTCAAATTTTTCATTTTATGAAAGTAGCCTCTATCAAAAGTGAATGTTTGCAAGGACCCACATCTATTAAGGTCCTAATACTCTGAAGGCCTTACATCTTGAAGGCTAAGGGCTCTGATACTCACTGCAAATGCTAGTAGTTTTGCTAAGATTGTTGTTTTGTTGGAGCTCTGGTCACGAAGTTCTGTAAGTACTAACTGATCTGTTTCTAAGCCTATTTTTCCCATAAGACTTGTTTGTTGTTTTTAGGAGCATTTTTGCAGAATATAAGGTTTTTCAGCAATGCGTTTATGGCATTATAGCAAAAGTGTTTATATCACAAAAATACTCAGAGAAACATGTCACCATGAACAAGTCGGCAGAAACAACAACAGAAAAATCAGGCCCACAAAGATTGTAGATACTGAAGTCAATCACATAGAGAATATAAAATCAGTATGTTTAACATGTTTAAAGAAGTAAAATATGGTATCAAAGTGTGACAAAGTGACAAGAAAATAACAAGATGATATAGATTTTAAAGACAACCAAAAGGGAGTTCTAGAAATGAAAAGTAACAACTGAAATTATAAACTCAATGGATATGTTAAAACATAGATTAGATACAGCTTAAGAGAGAATTTGTGAAATGAAAGTTATATTTGAAGGAATTACAAGGGAAACAGCAGAGAGAAACAAAGAGATGGGAGTTATAAATAAAGATTAATAGGCGTAGAGGCTATAGAGTAGGAGTTTTAACTTATACCTTATAATCTGAGTTCCAGAGGAAATAATAGAATGAGGGATAGGCAAGAGTGGGAAAACTCCAATCTGGAGTCAATAAGACCAATGAATCAAAAGAAAGATTAAAGAAAAAAAAAAATCAGGGCTGGCCCTGTGGCTCAGGCGGTTGGAGCTCCATGCTCCTAATGCGGAAGGCTGCTGGTTTGATTCCCACATGGGCCAGTGGGCTCTCAACCACAAGGTTGCCAGTTCGACTCTCGCAAGGGATGGTGGGCTGCACCCCCTGCAACTAACAATGGCAACTGGACCTGGAGCTGAGCTGCGCCCTCCACAACTAAGATTGAAAGGACAACACCTTGAGTTGAAAAAGACCTGGAAGTATACACTGTTCCCCAATAAAGTCCTGTTCCCCTTCCCCAATAAAATCTTTAAAAAAAAAAAAAAAATCATACCTAGATATGTCAGAGTGAAATTTCAGAAGAACAAAGACAAAAACAAACAAACCAATACCCTAATAGTTAGCAAAATGAAAAAAAAGATTACCTTTGAGGAATTAACAATTAAACTGACTTCTCACTCACTGTGACTTCTCAACCACAAATGAGAGCCAGAAGATGGTAGAATAAATTCCTCCAGGTACAGTATAATCAAACTAGGATTGTATACAAACTAGGATTGCATACAAGAATGAGAGAGAAATAAAGACAGCTCAATCAAACAGAAACTGAGATTTTACTGTAACAAATCTCTGCTAAAGGAACTTCTAAAGGGTGTCCTTTGGGAAGAAGGAATAAGATCCCAGATACCAAAAAATGGTGAACAAAGACAATCAGAAGCACACTTATAGAACTGTATAAAAATTACTGAAGGATAATTTGTGTAGTCGCACAGTAACAATAACAATAACAACAACAACAACAACAAAAACCACCATACAAATAAATTACAATAGTTAAAAGTAAGTGGGTTTTAGCTGACGTGTTTAGGAGGACATTAGTAAAGATCCCAATTTACTTTATAGTTTGGGTTGAATATATATGTTAAAATATCTAGACTAACCAATAAAAGCACTGAAATATAATACATAATCTCCAAAGTAGTAGGCGGGGAAATGGAATGAGAAAAATAAAACAAAACCAATTTTTTAAAATCCAAGAAAGCAAGAAACAAAGAACGCCAGGGAAAAAGAGAAGACAACATAGAAAAAGTGAGACAAACAGAAAACACAAAATACGATGGCATACGTGAATCCCAACTCTCCAGGTAAAAGATGAAAACTCTCAGACTGGATTCAGAAGAAACACAGCCTTATGTCATTTATAGGAGACATATCTAAATATGAGGACAAAGAAATGGACAGAGTAAAAGTATAGGAAAGATTTTCCAGGCAAATGCTAACCCAAAAAAGGTAAAAAGATGGTATATAACACATAAACTAGTCTTCAAGGCATAAAGCATAACTGCAGAAAGAAATTCACTACACATTGATGAAAAAGTAAATCACATTAAAGATATTACAATTCTAAATTTTATTTTTCAGTAAATAACTTCACAATGGAAGAACAAAACTGACAGAAAATGGCAAATCTTCCACCATTATCACCATAATAGTTACCTAACTTGTAGATCACTGACCACTGCCATAAGTGGCTTTGAGTACCTTATACATACTAACTCAATTAATACTTGCATTAGTCCTGTTCTTTTGTGTTCCTATTTTACAGACAAGGAAAGCAAGGCACAAAGAAGTGACACATCTCTCTCAAAAAAGGTTACAACAAACCAACAAAAGTCCTTAATGATGAAGATCTGGATAACACAATCAGCAAGTTTGATCTAAGAAAATATGCAGAATTCTCTGCAACTAAGAACTGGAGAATACACAATCTTCTCAATTCCTTACAGAACATTTCATTAAAACTGATCATGTAATAAGCCATAAAACAAGTCTCAGCAAACATAAAAGACTCAAACTCAGGTTTTCTACAATCACAGCAATTAAATTAGAAATCAATAACAGAAAGATATGCTTAAGTACGTCAAACAATTGGAAATTTTAAAGTATGCTTATAGGAGAGACTTACATAGTAAAAGGAATGAAAACTACCTGAAAATGAACAACAACAACAATACTACATATCAAAATTTGTGGGTTTGAAGATCAACCAGTACTTAAATGGGAAATATGTTAAGTGCTTATACTAGAAAGGAGAAAAGTTGAAGTGAGGTAAGCATCTGAAGAGAGAAAAATTTTAAAGGACAATAGAATAAATCTGAAGACAGATGAGAAAGAAGAAAAAGAAACTAAATGAAATAGAAAATACAAATAGAAAAGAGAAACTCCCCAAAGATAAATTTTGGTTCTTGGAAAATTGTAATAAAAATGATTTTAGAAAACTCATCCCCGCCCCGCCAAAGGAAAAAAGAAGCATAAATAAACACTATTAGGAATAAACAAGGGGGACACAACAACATATGAAGCAAAAATTAAGGTGAGAGAATATTATGGGCAACTTTTAGCCAATACATTTGAAAACTAATGATGAAATGAATATATTTCTAGAAATACATAACCCTGGGATCAACCAAAGAATTGAATCAGTAGTTAGAAACTTTCCCACAACGCAGTGCTACAAAACATTTAAGAACAGTTAATTTCATCTCACATTTATTATTTCAGAAACTAGAAAAAGGAGCAACAACCCAAAACTAATAAGTAAAAAGAA